>NW_026988504.1:7337500-8680000 GCF_030222135.1 Aotus nancymaae | reverse complement strand
AGTAGCTGGGACTACAGGTGTGCACCATCATGCCTGGCCAATTTTTAATTAATTTATTTATTTTTAGAGACAGCGGGGTGGTGGGACGGGGGCGGGCTCCCTATGTTGCCGAGGCTGGTCTCGAACTCTGAGCTCAGGAGATCTTCCTGCCTTGGCCTCCCAAAGTGTTGGGATTATAAGCATGAGCCATCACATCTGGCCTAAACCCCTTTTCTGATGTGGTGTCAGCTGTTTGCAAGGATCTTAAATGTCTGCCTGTGGGTCTAAATCAAATGCTATTGCTGTGTGTGGGCAGGTTTGCTCCAGCAGATTTTCTCACTCATTCACTGACTGAACTCTCACTAGACACTGTACTGGAAACACCAAATTAAGAACCAGCCCAGCTGGAGGCGGTGGCTCACGCCTGTAATTCCAGCACTTTAGGAGGCTGAGGCGGGTGGATCACTTGAGGCCAGGAGTTCAAGACCAGCCTGGCCAACACAGTGAACCTGTGTCCCTACTAAAAATAGAAAAATTAGCTGGGCGTGGTGGCACATGCCTATAATCCCAGCTACTCGGGAGACTGAGGCATGAGAATCACTTGAACTCGGGAGGCAGAGGCGGTAGTGAGCCAGGACAGTGCCACTGCACTCCAGCCTGGGCAACAGAGCCAGCCCCTCAGCTGAGACAAAGGGACAGGGGGTTCTGATCTCCAGGGGTGAGTGCTGTTACAGAGAAGTACATAGAATAAAGGACCTGCGCAGAGTGCCCTGGCTCACGCCTGTAATCCCAACATTTTGGGAGGCCGAGGTGGGTGGATCTCTTGAGGCCAGGAGTTCAAGACCAGCCTGGCCAACACAGTGAAACCTCATCTCTACTAAAAATTTAAAAATTAGCTAGTGTGGTGGCGCCTGCCTGTAATACCAACTCTTTGGGTGGCAGAGGTATAAGAATCGCTTAAACCTGGGAGGCAGAGGTTGCAATGAGCTGAGATCTCATCATTGCACTCCAGCCTGGGTGAGAGAGCAAGATTCTGTCTGAAAGAAAGAGAGAGATAGAGAGAGAGAGAGAGAGAGAGAGAAGGACCTAATCCAGTGGGCTTTAGGCTTCCCCCCGTATTTGTCAGGACTCTTGGTCATATGTTTCAGAAACCCACTCCAGCTAAAGCCAAGAAAGAATATTGACTCAAGAAACTTGGAAGACCCAGGCTAACAGCTTCAGGTATGGCTGGATCCAGCAACTCAGATGTTGTCATTTGGTATCTGTCTGCACAGCTTTTTCCTTTGCCTCAGTTTTATGCACTTCTGCTGTAGTAAAGCTGCTTCCACTGGATAAGAGAGGGATTATATATGACCCCACTCCCCTGATTTTAGTCATCTCAGCCAGCAATTCTAAAGGCAGGAGAGAGCTCCTCCCTCCAAGTAGAACAAAATTCCAGGGAAAGGCTCTAATTGGCTTAATGTGGGTCATAGCCCACCCTCTTGGACCAATTACTGTGAACACAGCCAAACCTGGGTTGCATGCCTTCTGCCAGGGCTGCGAGTGGAACAGGATGCTGTGATGGGCTCTACCAGAATAACATGGACTAGAGAAGAGGCATGTTGGAAATAGATGCTCAGTGCTGCAAAGAAAAATTAGCACTGAGACAAAGGATCTTTCAGCAACACAATTTTTACTTCCTGGACTGCAGGAAGGGTACCCTCACTAGCCATTGTGCCAGGAGAGTACAATGAACAAAGGGAAACAGACATATTTATCCCTTACGCATTTGGGGTCATCCTTACTGCTGTGTCTGATCCCTGTTGGCTGGAGCCAGACCTCACAATCTAAACTAAAACCCGATCGGCTAATAACTTAAAACTTTTCTAAACAGGTAAAAGCAATGGGGAGCTGGGACATGCCTGTGAGCACGTCCAGCACAGATATCTTGGCTAAAGTACAAGGACATAGAATGTACTACGTGCCTGTAAGCATGGCATGTCTAACAGCTACATAGGATAGGGCTTAACAAAGTTATTAACACACTTATTCTTTAACAAGAAAGGAAACTTTAAAAAGGAAGCTTTTTACTTTCCACAGGCAGTCTCCCCAAGGAAAGGGGAGGTGACACATAGGATGAGCTTGGAAGAAGGAGTTAGCCAGATCAGTAAGTGGAAGATGGACCCTCCAGGACAGAGCAGCGGGAACAAAGCCCAGGGAGGAGAGAAGAGCTGCTGATGCCGAGGACTGCACATGGTAGAGCACAGCCGGAGCAAGGGTGGTAGGAGGGGCGAGCCGGGGGAGGCAGGGACGGCTGCAAGCGCAGGCTGGAGGGCTGACCCCGGACAGAAGGCAGTGGGGCGCCATGGCAGGATCTCAAGTAGGTCCCGACACCCATCTGTGCTAGAGCAGTGAGGGAATGGAAGTGCATTGGAACGAAGCCAAACCGGAGTCAAAGAGATCAGGGCAAAGAGACGCCGTGGTCATCCAGAAGAGAAGCGGCGAAGTCCCAGGCTGCAGGCAGCAGTGGTGGGAGTGGAGGGGAGGGACAGGAACAGGTTCCGAGGCAGGACCAGGATGCAGAGCACGTGTACCGAGCATGCACCAAGCACCTGGGTCTCTGCCCGTGCAGGGCTTACTTGGATTCAGGCTCTGTAAGGGCATAATGAGAGCTCTGTGGATCAGGAGAGGAGGGGTCTGATATGGAGGCCGAAGAGACATTTGACAGAAGTAAGCTGGAAAGGGGGGTACCGGGTCGGAGGACTCGCATGAACAAAGGCCGCAGTGTAGGACCTGGCCCTAGTGTACATTTGGGAATAAACAAGCAGTGAGGATGAGTGGAAGTTCGATCTCATAGAGCAGAACGAGGCTAAACAAGGCCAGGCAGGGGCTGAAATTGTGGAGAGTAAGGTGTCCGCCTTTTCTTGTGCGTGAGAGAACACAGGAGGTCTCTGCCTGCCAGTCTCTCCCTTTTCAGTGGTCTCGCCTGTCAGAGACCCTTTTAAACGTGGGGCCGGGGCTGGGCGTGGTGGCTCACACCTATAATCCCAGCACTTTGGGAGGCTGGGGCGGGCGGATCACCTGAGGTCAGGAGTTCGAGACCAGCCTGGCCAACATGGTGAAACGCTGTCTCTACTAAAAATACAAAATTAGCCAGGCGTGGTGGTGGGTGCCTGTAATCCCAGCTGCTCAGGAGGCTGAGGCAGGAGAATCACTTGAAACCAGGAGGCAAGAGGCTACAGTGCGCCGAGATCGCACCATTGCACTCTGGCCTGGGCGACAGAGCAACAGAACCGGACTCCGTCTAAAAAAAAAAAAAAAAAAAAAGGTGGGGATGGGGAACAGCAAGAGGCCATGACATTGTCCTGGTGAGAAGGGGTAAAATCTGGAGCCAAGGGAATGCAAGAAACGATGCAGAGAAGAAACATTTGCAGAAGTAGAATCTATAGGATTTGAATGTAGAAGATGAGAAAAAAGAGGCAGCAAAAAACGCCTTAAAGGTGTGGTTATACAGGGAATGGTGGTTTCATTGACAAACCCAAAAGCCAAGCAGAGGACACTGTCTGAGGATATGGCTGACTGTGTGATGGAGCTTTCTGTAAGATGGGTGGGGGTGGGTGGTGACTTGTTGCTTAGAAGCTTCTTATTTATTTATTTATTCTTGAGACAGAGTCACGCTCTGTCGCCTAGGCTAGAGTGCAATGATGTGATCTCGGCACACTGTAACCTACACCTCCTGGGTTCAAGCAATTCTCCTGCCTCAGCCTCTCGAGTAGCTGGGATCACAGGCGCACACCACCATGCCCAGCTAATTTTTGTATTTTTAGTAGAGATGGAGTTTCACCATGTTGGACAGGCTGGTCTTGAACTCCTGACCTCAAATGATCCGCCCGCCTTGACCTCCCAAAGTCCTGGGATTACAGACATGAGCCACTGTGCCCAGCCAAGAAGCTTCTTATTTTTACCCATCAGTCACTATGGGCCTGGCACAGCGGCTTACATTTGTAATCCCAACACTGAGAGGCCAAGGCAGGAGGATTGACTGAGCTCAGGAGTTCAAGACCCCACCTCTACAAAAAAAAAAAAAAAAAAAAAAAAGAGCCAGGCATGATGGTATGTGCCTGTGGTCCTAGCTACTTGGAAGGCTGAGTCAGGAGAACCGCTTGAGACTAGGAGGTTGAAGCTACAGTGAGCCGTGATTGCACCACTGCACTCCAGCCCAGCCCACAGAGTGAGAGCCTTTCTTGACTGGTGGAGAGGCAGAAGAAAAAGAGAGAGAGAGAGAGAGAAAGAGAGAGAGAGAGAGAGACCCTGTCTCAAACAGAAAAAAAAACAAAAAACCAAACCCACCAAAAAACAAAACCAAAAAATTACTATGGGCCATCCTGGGTGGGACTGATGCACATGGAGGAATAGAAAAGAAAAGGAAAAATAGCTATAGCCCAGTTGACCAAGGGCCTCCTTGACTGATCCAAAGAGGTTCTATTCAGGAGTCTAAAATGCAAGCATAACACACCCCTAAAACTTACCTGAGTCTCTTTTGAGAGGCCAAGGTGGGAGGATTGCTTGAGTCCAGGAGTTCAAAACCAGCCTGGACAGCACAGTGAGACCCCTGTCTCTACAAAATATAAAAAGTTAGCCAGGAGTGGTGATGCGCACCTGTAGTCCCAGCTACTTGGGGGGCTGAGGCAGGAGGATCGCTTGAGCCTGAGGGATAGAGGCAGCAGTGAGCTATCCATGATCGTGCCATTGTGCCTCTGCACTGCAGCCTGGGTGACGGAGTGAAACCCTATCAAAGAAAAAGAAGCCCAACCTGATTCTTGTCACAGCATGCCCATTTGCAAACTGTCCAGCCTGAGGGGCAGCCTAGGCCAAAGGACAGGACAAAATCTGGGGACCCGAGTGAGAGAGTTCGTTTCCACCGAGGTTTATTTGGTTTATCCATTTATTAAACCCAAGGCTGATGGCTGCTTCTTGCTGCAGTTTATTAATAGCCATTCCCAACACAGGCTCCGCAGAGGCAGCGGGGGAAGCCAGTCCCAGGGCACAGGCTGGCATCACATTCTGCCTCTGAGGGGCCCCAGGCAGTCTGAGGCAGCCCTGGGGACAGAGAACTTCCTTTCCCAGCCGCTTTCCTGGGAAGTAAACCTCATCGTCGCTTCTTCTCCTGGTGTTGGGGCTGCCGGGCTCAGCTTCCGTCGGGGCAGAGGATGCAGAGGATGGACATCAGAATCGGGAGAGGCTCCAACATCCCCCAGGAAACCGAGGCCCCAGGGAGGCAGGAAAAACCAGCTCCAGGTGGCCGGCAGAGTTGGAGGCAGAGCTGGGACTCGAATCCTGTTTTCCCAGGGCCTCCTGAGGACAGGAACCTTTCCCCGTGTTCCCTGGGAGGGCAACCGTTGTTATTGTGGCCAAGAATGGAGGCGGTAGCGTCAGACCTAGACTTTCTCGCACTGTATTGTGGCTCTTCCAGCAGCAGGCAGGGAGCCAGCAGGGCACACGGACCCAGCCATGGTGACCTAGATTCTGGTTCAGGGGTGGAGACTTGTTTGCTATTGGGGTGCCCTGAGTCAGGCTCTTCTGTAGCACACCCCAGGTAATAGAGGTGCTCGCTGCATACCACTGGGCGGGCGGCCTGGGCAAAGGGACAACTGTTTGCCACCCATGCCAGTGAGCAGTGGGTGCAGACACCCACCCAGAGGCACCTGCTGCAGTGCACGCAGCGCCCATTGGAACCTGAGGCTGCCAGCCGCCGCCCTGGAGACCCCAGAGACGGGCGGGCAGGCGGGAGGCAGATGCGTGTGCCCCTCGGGGCAGCGTGGCTGGCGGGGCGCGCCCTAAAGGACAGTGGCACGGGGAGCGCGCCGCGAGCTGAGGGGCGCGGGCGGGCGCGCAGGAGTTAGCGAACTGACGCGGAGGCGCCGGGCGGACGCATGGTCGCGCCGAAGACCGCAGGGTGGCACAGACGGGCACACACCGCACAGAGGCGCAGGCTCGGAGGCCTCCCGGGCAGAGGCAGCCAACTGTCGCCCGCAGCGCGGGGAGGGGCGGGCACCGGGGGCGGGGCGGCGCCGTCCAGGCCTTCCCTATGCCCCGCCTCCGGTCAGCGCCCTTGGCCGCCGGCGCGTTGTTGGTTTCGGGTTGTCAGGCAGCGGGCGAGGCTGCAGGCAGCGGGTGGACGCGACCCAGCGGCGGTGGGGGTGCGGCTGGGCCATGCCCGGTGGCGCGCCCTGAGCCCCTCCACCTGCCGCAAGGATGAAGGACAGCGGGGACTCCAAGGACCAGCAACTCATGGTGAGAACCCCTGAGACCTCCTCCTCACCCCGCTCCGCGGTCTACTTCACTCAGCCTCCAGCAGACAGAGAGGTCTGGTCCCCTCGCCGCCCCACTGACGGGACAGGCTACGGCCAGGGCCGGGACTCTTCAGAGCAACTTTCCCCAAGTCCTGCAGGATGGGTGTCAAGAAGGGACCATGGCCTTTTTAGACTTTCCTGAGCCTGAAAATTACCCCAACTTCAACTTCACCCCCACCTATACCCCCTCTCATTGGGGGACCCCGCCCCCAGACCCTGTGCAGATGAATCTCCGCTCTCTCATCCAGAAACGCCAGGGGCAGGGAGGAAAGTGGGGGTTTCCCCGTTAACCAGAGGCTGCCCCAGTCCTGGTGAGGTCAGGAGTTTAAAGGGATTTGGGGATCACCAGTAGGCAGACAAGGGCCCCTGGCGCCAGGATGGGCCCGGAGTGCCTAATTATTGGGCTGCAACACAGATGCTGTCTAAGTCCTGACTCTAAATATTTCAGAGAAGTGCCAGATGCAGCTACCACAGAGCCCTGGAGTCTGGGACAGATGGGGAGGTGAGAGTGGGGGCTGTGGGGGAAGGTTGAATTCCTGATCATCAGTGGGGCCGGGGCCAGAGCAGTAAGGGGCATGCCTCAGTGACCTGGAGGCCACTACTGGGCTGTGGGTGAGTGGGTGTCTCTCTCAGAAAGCCCCTTCCTCGTCCTCTAATTTTTGAGAAAGGCCCTCATCACCAGAAGGTGGGCAGTAAGGTAACCAGAGGATAATGTCACCCCCAGAGTCCCTACCTGTGAAGGATGGGCTTGCTTCTCCAAACAAGAGCCTCGACTCCAGCCCCCAAGTAAGGCCTGGGCTCTGGGACATCGTCTCTGGCTGTTTAGAAAGTGTCCCTTTGAAAATGGTTGGCCTTGGCGTTTGTTGTGTGCCCCTGAGGGCAAGAAGTGGCATTTGGCTGAAGAGATCAATAAAGGTCATCTGTCGGGCAGTGGCAGTCCCTCTGAAAGTCCTTTTTTTGGGGGATGGAGTTTCACTCTCTCACCCTGGCTCTGGAGTGAAATAGTGCCACCTCGGCTCATGGCAACCTCCGTCCCCCCAGCAAGCGATTCTCCTGCCTCAGCCTCCCAAGTAGCTGGGATAACAGGCACAAGCCACCATGCCCGGCTAATTTTTGTATTTTTAGTAGAGACGGGGTTTCGCCATGTTGGCCAGGCTGGCCTCGGACTCCTGACCTCAGTGATCTGCTCACCTCGGCCTCTCAAAGTGCTGGGATTATAGGCATGAGCCACTGCGCCCGGCCTGAGGACGTCTTCACTTGGCCAGAGGGCCATTCACTCTACCCCCCCACACTCAGCAGGTCTTTCTCTCTGTTCAGCAGAAGACATGCTCCCCACTCCACCCTGTTCTTTGGGGACATCCATGCACGAGATAAGAGCCATTTCTTGCTGGCTGGCGGTCAGACAGAGGCGGGGGCTCTAGGTGACACTCTCCTTGGTAGGAATGTGGTCACAGGCTGTTAGGATGACAGGGGACACTCCCTGCTCCATCCCACCTGCCAGGCCTCATCCCAGAGCCTGCTGTGTCTGCACCTGCAGCTACGGCACATCATTCAAGTAAACACAGACAGGCTGCTCCAGTGCCAGGGCCCCAAGTTCAAGCCCAGGGGAGCTGTGAGTGTTTTATTTGGGCACGAGGCTGAGGCAGGCTGGAGGAGCAGAGAGCTCTCTCCCCTGGGGCTCTCCCAGAGGCCAGGGCTCCCGGGGAACCTCAGAGACTCAGACACAGTCCGCCACTCTGGGGACCTGTTGCCCTCTGACCTGGGGCAGGGAGGGCTTGACCTAACCACCCACAGAAGGAAGGTAGGGGTTTCCCGGTTAACCAGAGGCTGCCCCAGCCCTCATGAGGTCAGGAGTTTAAAGGGATTTGGGGATCACCAGTAGGAAGACAAGGGCCCCTGGCGCCAGGATGAGGCCCCGGAGGAAGGGGCTTGCCGAGAGAGACACCCACCCACCCACAGCCTACTGGTGGCTCGAGGTCACTGAGGCCTCCCCCTTATTGCTTATGACAGAGGCCTGAGCTAGCTGAATGCTAGAGAAGGCAGGGGCTTGCCTGGGTTCTCTCTGAGGCCCGGCACAGTCCTCTCCTTCTAATCCAAGGGGCTTGGTTTTCCCTCCCAGGTGGCGCTCCGGGTCCGGCCCATCAGCGTGGCAGAGCTGGAGGAAGGAGCCACCCTCATCGCCCATAAAGTGGATGAGCAGGTATGCGGGGCTCCGCAGCAGGAGCTGCAGGGCAGAGAGGTCTGCTTAGATGGCTCAGCTCACCTGGGGGGCAGGAAGGGCCCCTGTGGCTTGCAGCACCATTCTTCCTCTACTCACTGAACTCTTGGCTGTGCTGTTGATGACACCATCAAGGAAGCTGGGGGTTCCTCTTCCAGGAAGCCTTCCTAGATTGATCCAAGGAGAACTGGGAGCTTCCCTATCCTGGGTGGGCCCTGATTCTTTACCCATTGCTTGACTTTCCCCCCTAATATGCCTGTTACCCACAGAGCACATATATACATGGTCAAGAGCTAAAGCTCGTCTCTAGGGCGTTCATGTGTGACGAAGTCCTCGGCTCTCCATTTGCAATCTTGGCCCTCATGTCACCAGGATGAGGAAGGCAGTACACACATGGCAATCGGTATTCATCAAGTACCAGCAGCATGGTGGGCACTGTGCTAGAAGCTGGGAAACTGTCCTCCCCCCATGACCTTAAGTCTAGTGTGGAGAGATGAGGCGTTCATCAGAGAATTGCATCACAAACAAACATGAGTTTGCAGCTAACGAGGGCTGCAAAGAAATGCTTAGTGGCATGAGAGGCAGGAAGTTGGGGGTAAGACCTAAACCTGGAGGTCAGGGAGGGCTTCCGTAGGAAACTGTGCTTGAGCTGAAACATGAGGGCTGAAGAAGAGGTCATGAGAAGCACGCATGAGGGGAGAAAGATTGACCTGAGGGGCTTGCATGTGCAAAGGCCCTGTGGTGAGAGGGGCCGGGATGTGATTGGGTCGCTGAGAAAAGGCCAGTGTGGCTCAAGCAGGAGAGAAAGGGGCAAGAGGTGTGAATGGGCTGCGCTAAATCACATGCTCTGTAGACTGTGGCCAGGACGTTTGTTGGGGTAGGCAGCTGAGGACTTGTGCTGGAGTGGGCACGGGCACAGTGTGGGGGCAGCAGGGGCAGGCTTGGTGGCCAGGTAGGAGCATCGTGGTCATAGGCTCTGCCGATGGCTCGGAGACGTTGGGTGGCACTGTCTAATGCAGCGAAAGGCACACACGAGCACCTGATGGGCCTGGGCTCAGGTCCCACGGCCTGGACTCATGAAGCCCAGGGTCCCTGATAAGCAAACCAGAGGCGACTGGCATAGCCTCCAATGCCTGCCTACCTCTGGGCTCCCCAGGGGCTGGGGCCCACTCCAGCCTCTTTCTTCAGCAGAGATGGTGGGACTGTGGGCACAGTGGAGCCATTGGTACCAGCATCCTCATTCCTTTTCCCGTATTCTGTCTTGGAAAAGGGTGGGCTTCCTCAAAGACCTTGGGGAAAGCAGGAGATGGCTGGGAAGACCCTGTCTAAATGGGTCAGACCCAGCTGGAGCAGAATGAATGCATGTAAACAGTGGTTCGAGGAGGTTCTGCTGTCGGCCGGCTGTGCAGCCTGTCGGGGGTTGCTTCCAGGAGCTCCAGGTGCCTCGTGTGTAAGTGGAGATGGTCACCACAATGCCTTCTTTAGAGGGTCTTCGTAGGCTAATGTATGCACAGGCTTACCCAGTGCTTGGCACAGAGGAAGAGTTTCATAGATGTCAGCTATTGACGTCTGTTAGAGACTGAAGTTCCCCAGGGCTACTGGATTGGCCCAGGAGCCGCAGAGCTCAGGAGGAGAGGCCTCCTTCCAGGCAAAGCCACTCTCTGTTTGTGCAACTTGTCCCGGAAGACATCAGTCCGTGGGGTTGGGACAATGCTGACTCTCTCTGCTACTCCTGGCTCCTGGCCTGTGTGGGGGCTGATAAATATTAACTGATGCTGATGGAAATGCTCCCTGTCAAGGAGACAGCCCATTGTGAGCCCACACACAGCAAACACTGGCTCCTTTCTATCCCTGCATGTGCAGCGGGAGGGGCTCCCTCTCTGGATCTGACCTAACCCAGCCAAGATATGCCTCCACCTCCAAGAAGGCGTCCGAGCTGGGCGGTTCTAAGAGGGCTGTTCCTTTGTCAGCTGGAGGTGCAGAGAGGCTTGTCTGGGCTGAGACTGAGGAGGGCTTTCCATGCAAACTCCTCACGGGCTTCAGGCCCTAAGCTCCTTCTGTCCCCAGAGGGTTCAAAGATCGGCTCGCACCAGGGACCCAGCCCCACCCTTCTAATGGAAGCCTGCGGTTTAGGAGCAGCCACAACTCCCAGGCTGGGACCCTTCTAATAACAACTCCATCCCTCTGACAAATAAACGCCTGGCAAGCAGGAGACAAGATATGCGAACCCAGGAAGTGAAATAGACACGGACACCCCTTACCCTTGTCCCCACCCTGACCAGTCCCCCCACCTCCCGACCTTCACCCACTCTAGTGACCCTGTAGCTTGTCCAGCCCTGGTCCAGAGGGAGGCTCGGGGTCCAGTCCTCACCAGCTTCACTGATGGGGCAGCTGGCCCGTCGAAGCTCTGCCCCTCCTAAGGCCTGGAGGCCCCGTGGGCAGGTGGATCTGTTTGGGAGCTGAGCCAGGACACGTGGGTCCCGAGTGGGCAGAGGTGGACCGAGGACGCTGTAACCCACTGGGCTGGGCCACTGTGAGGGGCCCTAGGACAGCCTTACTTAGTCTGGGCATTGTTCTGGGGACACCTTGTTGAGGGAGATTGTCGCAATGAGGCATGGCAGAAGGGACATTCCCACAGGCAGCGAATCCTCTGGAACAGGAGCCCCGCGTGCTTGGATTCTGGGGAAGCTGGAGTTCGGGTTTGGATTTTTTTGTTTTTGTGAGATCAAGTCTCACTCTGTCGCTCAGGCTGGAGTGCAATGGCATGATCTCTGCTCACCGCAATCTCCGCCTCCTGGGTTCAAGAGATTCTCCTGCCTCAACCTCTCATGTGGCTGGGATTATGGGCACACGCCACCATGCCCGGCTAATTTTTGTATTTTTAGTAGAGACGGGATTTCGCCATGGTGGCCAGACTGGTCTTGAACTCCTGACCTCAGGTGATCCACCCACCTTGGCCTCCCAGAGTGCTGGGATTACAGGCGTGAGCCACCGCACCCAGCTGGGTTTGAATGTTTAATGGGGACAGTCCAGGTGCCTTGGAAGGCCCATGATCCCAGGGCCCCATTCAATTCTGTTAGTAGTCACAGTGCCTTCTTTAGAGGGTCCCTATGGTCTAACGTAGGCATAGGGCATAACACAGCACCTGGCATGTGTCTATGTAGGGGTTAATAAAATGTGAATGTATCTCAAGGGCCGAAATGTGGGATGATTTCAGGTCCCAGAGGTAAATAAAACCTGGCCCTCGAGCCTTACCTGCTCCCTCTTCCTGTGTCAGAGTGCTCAGGATGGTTCCCAAATGGACACGTGTGTGTGTGTGTGTGTGTGTGTGTGTGTGTGTTCCTGGAAGCGTGGTAGGAGCTCCTGGGGTGAGACCAGACGCTAACACTTAAACACGGAAAGTGGGGAAGCAGCAGGCGGGCCTGGTTTCATTTACCCCTGGAGCCCGAGAGGAGCAGGGACAGCCTGAGAGGCTGGTGGGGCCCCAGCCTTCCAGGTGGGGGAAAACTCTACAAACCAAATAGCCGCCCCCCATTCCCCATCCCTCCCAAAGCCTGCAGCCCGCGGACCCCCCTCCCAGCTCTCCCAGGCTGTGTTTGTCTGCAGGATTTAAGTCAGCTGACCATGTGTATAATCCCATCATTAGCATTTATCTGCTGGAAACCCAACTGCTGCCCCACACTGCCCCCAGGGTGTTATGGAGCCAGGTAAGGGTTCCCACTAGCCCAGCTATGGGGCCTCGGCAGGGGGGCAGGGTGAGGGTGGGAAGGGAAAGAAGAGCGAAGGCAGAAGGGCCACTGGGGGAGATCGGGCCGGACAGTGACTGCTGAGATGGAAAGAGGAGCCCTGGGCTCCCGAGAGCAGAGAAGCCCTGGGCCCAGGGAACCAGAGCTCCCAGGCTGTCTCAGCCACGCCGTGTCCTGGCAGCACACTGGTGGGCAAGTTGAAACTCTCCCTGGAGCCTCTGCTTCCTCGTCAGAATACAGGAGAACAGGAAACCTGCCCCACCGGCCCCATCGAGAGGATTAAAGATTATGTAAGGGGTGCTGCAGCCATGCAACTGGGAGCCTGTTGGGAAACATAAATAAAGTATAAGGTGACAGATGCCAGGTGCCCGAGCCTGGGAGTGCTGTGGGAGCAGCTGTCTTGAGCCCACTTGCCTGCCTGGGGGCAGTGAGGTGGGAAACTCCCTGCACACCGACCATCTGGATGCATCTTGGCCCTGTCGCCCCAAAGAGCTGAGCTGGTGGAGAGTGGCTGGGGAGGGGCCAGGATTCTCACCCCTCCCCGCTTAGCCACCCCGTGTCCCCAGCTCCGCCCAGCCCCAGACAGCCACTGAAGTGCTTGCCATCTCCATATGGCTCTTTCTGGACATTTAATCTGAATGGAATCATGCAGTATATGGTCCTAATTTTTTTTTTTCAGACACAGTCTGGCTCTGTCACCCAGGCTGGAGTGCAGTGGCATGATCTTGACTCACTGCAACCTCTGCCTCCCAGGTTCTAGTGATTCTGTCTCAGCCTTCCGAGTAACTGGAATTACAGGCATGCGCCACCACAGCCGGCTAATTTTGTGATTTTAACAGAGACGAAGTTTCATCATGTTGGTCAGGCTGGTCTCAAACTCCTGACTTCAGGTGATCCACCTGCCTTGGCCAGCCAAAGTTCTGGGATTACAGGTGTGGGCCACTGTGCCTGGCTGGTCCTAATGTTTCTGAAGTTCAAGTTCATTCACATCATAGTTCCTATCAGAACAGTACTTTTTTTTTTTTAAGAGATGGGATCGGCCGGGTGCGGTGGCTCACGCCTGTAATCCCGGCACTTTGGGAGGACGAGGCGGGTGGATCACGAGGTCAAGAGATCGAGACCATCCTGGTCAACATGGTGAAACCAAGTCTCTACTAAAAATACAAAAAATTAGCTGGGCATGGTGGCACGTGCCTGTAATCCCAGCTACTCGGGAGGCTGAGGCAGGAGAATTGCCTGAACCCAGGAGGTGGAGGTTGCGGTGAGCCGAGATCACGCCATTGCACTCCAGCCTGGGTAACAAGAGCAAAACTCTGTCTCAAAAAAAAAAAAAAAGAGATGGGGGTCTCACTTTGTCACTGCCACCTTGAATTCCTGGGCTCAAAGGATCCTCCCACCTCAGCCTCCTGAGTAGCTGGGACTACAGGCACATGCAACCATGCCAGCTGATTTTTTTTTTTTGGACACGGAGTCTCGCTCTTGTCATCCAGGCTGAAGTGCAGTGGCTTCATCTCAGCTCACTGAAACCTCCGCCTTCTGGGTTCAAGCATTTCTCCTATCTCAGCATCCTGAGTAGCTGGGATTACAGGCATGTGCCACCACGCCTGGCCAATTTTTGTTTTTTTTGTGTGTTTTTAGTAGAGATGGGGTTTCTCCATGTTGGTCAGGTTGGTCTCGAACTCTCAACCTCAGGTGATCCACCTGCCTTGGCCTCCCAAAGTGCTGGGATTACAGGCATGAGCCACTTAGCTCAGCCCCAGTTTATTTTTAAATTTTTAGTAGAGATGGGGTCTGGCCATCTTGCTCAGGCTCGTCTCAAACCCCTGGGCTCAAGCGATCCTCCTGCCTTGGCCTCCCAAAGTGCTGGGATTGCAGGTGTGAGGCACTGTGTCCAATCATCTGAAGTTCACTCCTTTTGGTGGCTGAATAATGTCCGTGGTGTGGATTCACCTGTGTCATTTTTCCTTTCCTCAGTTGATGGGCATGTGGGTTGTTCTTACTCTTTGGCTGTTATACATAATCCTCTAGGTTGCAAGGATCCTCACACTTGGCATCTGGATGGATACAAGGAAGGGTAGATTTATGGGCCCATTCCCCCAGAGATTCTGACTCTGTGCGTATGGAAAGTGCCTGAGAATCTGCATTTTATAAGCTCCCTGGGTTACTCTGGTGAAGGTATCTGCAGACCCTTTGAGAGACACAACCCTAGACTATATTCTTGATTATACGTACTTCCCATCCTAAGCCTCCAGATCTCAGAATCCTGTAGCCAGGTGGGGATCTGATCAAGACGTCAGTCAGGTGTGGCTGCATCCTAAGAGCCGGCTGGGCTTTGGTGGCTTTATGAGCTCAGCAGGGTCGACTTTGGCCTTCTCCATCCAGCCTGAAGGCTGACAGGGTCCAGGGACAACCTTCCTGGGATCAACGGCTGCCTTTATTGAGGACTCCCAGGATGGCATGTTTACAACTAGAAACATGACCAGCAACAGATTCTCCTTTAAAAACAAAAACAAACAAAAAACAAACAGAAACAGCCTTACAAGGGTGCTGTCCACCTAGAATCAGGTTTTGTTGTGGTTCGTTTCTACCCATAAGAATGAAGGGGCTGTGGCCTGGCTCCCGGGGCTGCAGATAAAGCCAGAGCCAGACTCTCTGTTGAGGCTTCCTGAGTAGGATGGGGGTGTTGGTATGATATGATTTCTTCTCTCAAGGCTACAGCCCTGTAGATCTTCCTGACTTCCAACTGGGAAAAACTTGAGGCCCAGAGAAGTGTTGCAGCTTCCTAAAAGTCACAAAGCAATGTCAAACTGAGCCTCATTTGTGGCTCCCCCTCTCTCAGAGATTTTTGCCATTAGACTTGGAGGCTGTGGGAGGAATGGGCTAAGTCAGTGGGTCTCAACCAGGGTGATTTTGCCACCAGGAACATTTGGCAGTGTCATAACCGGGGGAAGGGTGTGACTGGCATCTACTGGGTAGTGGCCAGGGATGCTGCTCAACATTCTACAATGCACAGAACTGCCCCCACAGCAAAGAATGATCCGGCCCCAAATGTCAACAGTGCCAAGCTGAGAAAGCCTGGTCCATGCTCAGCCATTTGGAGGCCAGAAAGAATCCTGTTAAAACTGTAAAGCCGATAAATGCAGCTGCAGCTTAATAGTGTGACATGCTCTGTGCAAAATGTTTTTCACCTAGGACATGCTTGGGATGAGCCTTGTCCCCATTGGGGACACAGCTTATGCATGAGATCTCCTCTCCCTGGCCTGAGACCCCCACTTACCTACAGGATCTTGAGTTTCCAGGCTCAAAGACTCCGACTCCGTCTGGAACTCTGGAAAGGTCAAAATCTGCATTGAACTAAGAGCAGGGCTTGGAGAGGGGGCCGTGGAGGTGGAGCCTGGAGCTGCAGTGGCAGATGCATTTGGAGGGGCAGAGCTGGGGCATGAAGCTACGCGCCTCTCCTGTGAGCAAAGATTCCCCTAAAACCTCCCAGAGGCAGGCACCCAGTGTGCAGCAAGCAAGAGAATGCATTCCCTGGGAGGCGGTGAGAGGTGATGCCCACGGTTAAGGCTGCTTAAGGCTCCCGCCTGCTTAAGGCTGGGGAAGGGGCTGGCCGAAGCCCCACTCGGGTGTGGCAACACTCAGCTCCCTATGGCAGGTGAGCCTGCCTCAGATGTTGTATTAGTTTGCAAGCTGCTGTAGCAAAGTGCTACGCACCGGTGGCTTCGACAACAGCCATTTACTCTCTCACAGCAAAGCTCCCTGGGTGACTCTGGGAGTCACCCAGGAAGTCCGCAATCCAGGTGGCAACAGGGAAGGGTTTGCTCCGGGCCTCTCTTCTTGGCTTTATTTTTATTTATTTTTGAAACAGAATCTCACTCTGTGGCCCAGTCTGGAGTGCAGTGGCGCGATCTCGGCTCACTGCAACCCCTGCCTCCTGGGTTCAAGTGATTCTCCTTCCTCAGCCTCCCAAGTATCTGGGACTACAGGCGCACACCAGCTAATTTTTTATACTTTAGCAGAGATGAGGTTTCACCATGTTGGCCAGGCTGCTCTTGAACTCCTGACCTCAGGTGATCCACCCGCCCCGGCCTCCCAAAGTGCTGGGATTACAGGCATGAGCCACCGCACCTGGCTCCCCTTGGCTTTAGATGGCCATCTTCTCCCTGTGTCTCTTCCTAGCAGCCTGCCTGTATGCAGATCTGTGCCCAAATTTCCCCTTTTTATACCGACACTAGTCGTAGTGGGTAAAAGACTGCCCTTCTCCAATATGACCTCATTTTCCTCAACTGATTTCACCTGCAGCCACCCCATTTTGAAATAAGGGTCACATGCTAAGGCACTAGACATCAGGACTTCACAAGAGGAAACCTGGCGGGACATAGCCCCACCCCTAACGAGCAGGTGTCCCCCAGCCAGGCAGCTGTCTGTCCACTCATGTGCTTGGAGAAGCATGGTGGGCAGGCTGGGTTCTGAGACCCACAGCCTGAATCTGCCCAGCTCTGGACTCTGCAGGGCAGCTTTGGGTAGTTTACTTAACCCAACTGATTCCTCATCTCCAGGCCAGCGATAATAAGAGTACCCAGTCTTTGTTTGTTTTTTGTTCTTTTGAGATGGAATCTCGCTCTGTCACCCCGGCTGGGGTGCAGTGGCGCAGTCTCGACTCACTGCAATCTCTGCCTCCCAGGTTTAAGCAGTTCTCCTGCCTCAGCCTCCAAAGTAGCTGGGACTACAGGCGCTGCCGCCAAGCCCAGCTAATTTTTGTTTTTGTTTTTGTTTTTGAGACAGACTCTCGCTCTGCCACCCAGCTGGAGTGCAGTAGTGCAAACTTGGCTCACTGCAACCTCCACCTCCTGGGTTCAAGCAATTCTCCTGCCTCAGCCTCCCGAGTAGCTGGAATTACAGGCATCCTGACACCATACCCAGCTGCTTTTTGTATTTTTAGTAGAGATAGGGTTTCACCATGTTAGCCAGTCTGGTCTTGAACTCCTGACCTCGTGATCCACCTGCCTCGGCCTCCCAAAGTGCTGGGATTACAGGCATGAGCCATTGTGCCTGGCAAGAGTGCCCACTCTTAAGCTGTCAGGGAAAACATATGCCAAGCCCTTGGCACCGTGCCTGGCACAATCACCACTCCCCATAAACAGCAGCTTTATTCAGCAAGCATCCCTTGGGCATCTGTTGTGGGTCAACCAGGGGGGCCTTTAGAGGGAGGCTCAGAGGATGTAGAGGAGCCTCCCCAGCAGGGACTGCATGTGCTCACGGGGTGGGGGGTGCCTGGGTGAGTGGGGCCCGAGTGTGCTGGCCTCTATGGATGTGCACGTCAGTTCTCGGGACTGTGCAGTGAAGATCCCTGGCACGGAGGATAGAAGGCAAAACTCCAGTTCCCTCTTCCTAACCCTGAGTTTCTCACAAGAAACCCCAGTGACCTGAGCTGAGAAACACGGCCACAGCCTGCCCATCGCCTCTTTGCCTTGCTCATGCCATTGTCCAGAATTCTCTCTCCACTCCACCTCTCTCATTCTTTAGGACTCAATGCTGGTGCCACCTCTTCCAGGAAGTCTTCCTCTAGGGGCAGGATTGGGTGCCTCTCTGTGCTCCGGCATGTTCCTGGTTACAGTGTCAGAAGGCAGGAAACCAGGCCTCCCTTTGCCCTCTCTCCCTGGGACCTCACTCAGCAAGCGTGTTGACCTTGCCTGAGTGCCCCATGCTGGTCTCCTTGGCAGCTCAGAGCACCTGTCCCCACCCCACCACAGCTCAGCTCCAGCTCACCTGGTGGAGGGGCACAAGGGCTCCATTGTGGCTAGAGGGGACAGGAATAGGGTGATGCTCTAGAGGGTGGGGCGGGGGCTGGAGCCCAGACAGTGGAACCCAGACAAAGCCCTCTTTAAACAGGGATCGTGGCAGCTGTGCTGACAGTGTACTCCAGGAGCCGGTTAGCTAAAGGAACCGAATGCCCAGGGTGCTGTGAACTTGGCAGTGTCTGGAGGTTGTGTGAAGGTCATGGGTGGGGGGATGGGCATTGGTACATGCTGCTCACCCTCCTCAGCACCAAAGGTCCCCCACCCACAGGGTGCTCCTCAGGCCACTGGTCCTGCCTGTGTCCACAGGAACACTGGCATTGAGATGAGAGCGGGTGCAGCTGGTCGGGTTCCGATTGCGTCCCATGGGGACCTCTGCCGGGGGGACTAGGAGCCAGGTTTTATCTTCAGTTCAGTCTGAAACTAGAGCAGAGCTCATGCTGCTATCTTTGGGGCCTGGGACAGGGACCAGATCCTGGAAGAGGCTCGCTGTGACCACCTAGCTTTTGGCCAGCTAGCAGGGTGCCTGAGTGAGTGGCCTCATTGTTTTCCTGGCACAAAGCCCCCTGGTCCAGCCTATCTGCAGCCTCTCCTGTAACTGGCTGACCTGGCATCCCATCTGATTGGAAAGACTTCTGCATGAGGCTGCCAGGGTCCGGCCTCCTGGGAAGCCACCCCACTCTTCCCTCCTCCACTGAGAATCCCCAAAGGGGCCTTGCCAGACACCTGAAGGTCATAGGTTAGTTTTGATGCAATGAGCACAGGTATAACCTACCGCAGGAGTCCAGGTGGTGAAGGAAGGGGATTTGACCCAGGGCACACGTAGAATGCTGAGGGAGTCTGGTGGGAGCCCCCAGGCTATCATCCTCCTGGGAATGGGTGTCCTAAATCCGCAAGCTCGATCTGGGTAGACCCACAGGGACCCTCGAGCGTCTCCTGGATCCACAGAGCCCGGCTGCACTCACAGCTCTGCTGCCTGCTGCCCCCTCACCAGCCTCTCCCCACCCCCGAGCGGCCGCCTCTCATGCCTTGTCTGTTCCCAAGCCCTTTTGGGAACTGTCACCAGCCCTGGCTCTCCTGCTGACCCAAGAAGGGAGCACAGCCTCTGTCTCTGCTTCCATGGGGCACCCCCTATGACAGCCCACACTCCTCAGTGCCCTGCCAACTGTTAGGACTCAGTTTACCTCCTTGGACAGTACTTATCTCTGGTTGAATTAGGTAGGGCTAATGTGCACTGTGGGTGTTGGGGCTTCCTGGAATTACAGGAAGTACTGAGGGACAGGGTGGGGACCCTACCTGCCCCACCCCACAAGTCCCCCTGTGGGAGTAGGGGTGCAAGTGTGTGTGTGAGAAGTGGTTTAGGAGGGTAGCCGGAGTGCCAGCCGGGACCCAGACTGCCCTAGCAACATGACTTTGTGCCTCAACTTCCCCATCTGAGAACGATCATCATGATAATTCAAGTTGAAGGGCTCAGTAAAGATGATCTGCTGCTATTATATACTGGGAGGAGGGGTCTGGGAATGAAGGCTGCCCATGCCCTCCCCCCTCCCCCGCTTCCCTCCCACTGAAAGAGGGGATGGAGGAGACGCCCGTGCTGGCCAAGGCCACCGTCTCCCACTCCGTTCAGCACCCACAGCCCCAGAGAACATCCTCCCCTCTCGTGAAGAGCACAGCGGTGACTCATTTTCCCATGGTTGGCTGGCACAAACCAGGGCCACAGGGAGCCCAGGTGTCCCCAGGCACAAAACAGCACTTAGAGGTGCCAGCTGCCTCTCAGGGCACCGAGGAGGGTGGGCTGTCATAGGGGTACCCATGGAAGCAGTGTTTGGGGCTGGGTGCATGGGAAGGATGGGGACTATGGTCCAAAGGGACCTTAGGCAGGTGCAAAGCCCGTGGAATCCCAGTGACCTTCTCCACGGTGAGGGTGGGATTGTGGCCCTTGACTTGATGGTAGAGTCATGGGTGCGGGGAACAGGCGGTCATTCTCAGTCTCCACTTCTGCCCTCTTAACAGCCCCTTGAACTAAGACTGCTGAGCTCTCCGCACATGCCCAGCCCTGCCCAGCCCTGTGCCCAAGCACCTCACATGCTGTCCCAGGGTCTTCTCAGCCCTGCCGGTGGGTCATGCTGCTGTCCCATCTGACAGAGGAGGAGACGGAGGCTCAGGCAGGTTACACCAGGCCCGACCACCAATCAGAGGTCACACGGGGCCTCAGCGCCTGCCCTGATTCTCCTCTGCTGCCCCTGCACCCCTTAGCCTAAATCCTCCAAACTCAAGCCCTCCCGCGCATCTTTGAGTGTCTCCCGTCATTTCCATGAGTCTGGCACTGACTCTGTCCCCACACGTACTACCCTAGACTAGGGCTCCCAGCAAGGACACAGCCTCTTTCCTCTGCATCTCTGCAGAGCTCGGGACAAGGCTCAGCACACACCAAGGACTCAGGGGCAGAGGCAGAGGCAGAGTGGAGCAGGCCCAGAGATTGTTCTAGACAATGGGTCCCTCAGTCACCTTTGGAAGAGGGGAGGACCCGGCCAGGACCCTCCTGTGTCTCAACACACATGCCAACACGTGTGCATGCATACACACACACACACACACACACACACAGTGCTGCCACCCGTACCCTACACGGAGGGGATCCCCAGCTCCCTGTCCTGGCTCCCAGCCCAAGCCCCTCCGCCTCCCCTTCCACTCCCAGCTCAGGCTCAAAGCTGCAGAGGACCACTGCTGCCGTTCCCTCACACTCCTCTCAGCCACGAGCGGGGCTCCCCAAGTCCAGGACTCTGACCTCACCCTCACCCAGCTGCTTTCGGCTCTTTGCCCTGCCCCAGGGTCTGCCCTGAAGGGGTGAGACGTGGCAGGCAGGGCTGTAGTGAGGTGAATAGGAGTCTATGGGCTTTGAACACAGAGCCCAGTTGGCACCCTGGGTCTCCCTTGCTGATGTGTGATGATCTGGGGGATGTGACTCCTTTGGACCCTGATTTCCTCATCCCTAAGATGGGAGTCATAGCTGGCCTTAGCCTGGCGTCACGGCAGTGGCTCACGCCTGTAATCCCAGCACTTTGGGAGGTGGAGGCGGTAGGATCACTTGAGGTCAGGAGTTCAAGACCAGCCTGACCAACATGGTGAAACCCTATCGCTACTAAAAATACAGGTGGTGCGCACCTGTAATCCCAAGTACTCGGGAGGCTGTGGCAGGAGAAATCGATTGAAACCAGGAGGCGGAGGTTGCAGTGAGTCAAGATCACACCACTGTACTCCAGCCTGGGCAACAGAGTGAGACTCTGTCTCAAAAATAAATAAATAAAAGATCGTGTGCGTGGGTGCTGGCAGCACGTCCTGACACGAAATGAGCCCTGACAGATGCTGGCCATTCTGCTGTTGCCCCTCTTTGGCAGAGGGAGCCTGGGGGGTGGTGTTGCAGTGAGGGGCAGGCTCCCAGGGTCTGGGCTCGTGGTAGCCTGGGCATCGCCTGTGTGTGCTCTGTCAGGAAGATGTCCCCTTTGGGCAACCAAGGCCAGGTGATGGCAAGCCTGACCTGACACGGGAAAGCTAAAGCAGACAGAAATGGGCTCTGGCTCTGGGACCTACCTCCAGTGGGACCTGGGCCCTGGACTCCAGCCTCTGGCCTCTCCCATTCTTTGCCCAGGTCCTGAGGTGAGGAGGGGTAGGGTCAGAGCCCTGACTGGCTTGGTTAACTTTGATTAACAAACGGGTTAACTTTGTGAACCCTCCTGAGGGTTGACCTCACGGGGACCTGGGGATCCCAGGTGACCGCTGGCCTCCCTCCGGGGACCTTTGCAGATGGTGGTTCTCATGGATCCAATGGAGGATCCTGACGACATCCTGCGGGCACATCGCTCCCGGGAGAAGTCCTACCTGTTCGACGTGGCCTTTGACTTCACTGCCACCCAGGTGAGGGAGGGCCTGGGTGTGGAGACACCCAGGAGCCCCTCCTCATCCCTAGCCCCGCTCAGGAGGGGCCCTCTGGGGACCCTGCCCTTGAGCCTTGGCCTCCACTCCACCTGCTCACCCTCTGTTCCTTGAGCCTTGCCCATTCAGGACGGTTCTCGTGCACATGTGACTCACACACATACCCAGCCTCCTGCACAAACATGCTGGGGTTGGCACTCAGACACCATGCTACACATATACCTCGCTGGCCCCTCCCAAGCTGGAAAAGGAGCTTGAAGCCCATCTGGTGCGAGGAGGGCAGGCAGAGGGTGGGTTCGGGGAAGCTGACACCCTCCTCGGGGACCCCCATCTCGCCTATCTGCGGGATGCTCCCAGGAACAGATGTGACGCCTCCTCAGGGCTAGGGCCAGGAGCCAGCTGTGCAGGGAGGCGTCTCAGGTGTCCCGGGCTCTCTTTCAGCCTGGCGTCACTCACCGAGAGTGTAAGCAGAGACACCCCCTCCCCTACTCCCCACCCCCACTTGTCTTGGGCCTGGGGCTCCAGGGACAGAAACCTCTCTGATCGGAGGTCAGGACGAGCCAGTGGGTGCCTGTGCTGTGCCCGCCTGTGTCCTGGCCCCTGACAGGCCTCCTTCCTCGCAGGAGATGGTGTATCAGGCCACCACCAAGAGCCTCATTGAAGGCGTCATCTCAGGCTACAATGCCACCGTCTTTGCCTATGGCCCCACAGGTGAGGGGCACGCCCAGGCCTCGGGCAAGGACTGCAACGCCTCTATAATCCCCATCGCCCTCCAACTAGTCTGGCTCCAGCTGGGGCAGGAATCCAGGATGTGGCCGCTCCAATTCCCACCTTGGAACCTCCAGCCCCAGAGGCCCCATCCCGAGCCAGGGACATCATCCTCCCCATGCCCCACCACCTCCTTGGCCAGCTGGGAGGGCCCAGCCTTGAGGACAGACCCCGGTTTCCAGGCATGCCTACCCAGCAAGGCCTCCCTCCCAGCCCCACCCTGATCACCCACCACCTGGTTCTGCCCCAGGCTGTGGGAAAACCTACACCATGCTGGGCACAGACCACGAGCCTGGCATCTACGTTCGAACCCTCAATGACCTCTTCCGTGCCATCGAGGAGACCAGCAACGATATGGAGTATGAGGTTTCCATGTCCTACCTGGAGGTGAGCCCTCAGCCTAGGCTCCATCGGGGCTGGCCCGCCTCCAGGGGGCAGTTTCCTGGAGAGCTCATCACTGCTGCTCTCCCTCATGCGTGTTGTGAGCTCCGCTTTACAAACATTGCAGGCTCATCAGAGAGGTTAGGCAACTGGGCTGATGTCACACAGTCAGCGAGGGAGTAGGGATTCAAACTCGGGACCCTGCGGCTTCGAGGCCAGGCTCTGCCCTGTGCTATGCTCACCACCTCACCATTCTCCCGGGCCCATTCCTTAGAGCAGACCCTGTGTGCCCTGCCAGGCTGCCTCCAGTGACTCTGTGTATGTGTGTAGAGTGAAACTCCCACCCCGTGGGAGTACTGTCACCAGACAGTGATGGGACGACACTGAGCGTCACAGAGTCCAGAAGAGGCGGGAGAGCCAGTGGGCTGGTCTTGGCCTGCCTCCTCCGGGAGCTGATAATCTCCTGGGTGACAGCTCAGGGAGGCAGTGAGGCAGAGCACCAGCAGCTGCTGGCCAACATGGTGTCGAGTCAGCCAGCAAGACTCGCTTTGGGGAGTGGGGGATGCCCCCAGAAGGAGTATAGGGGTTGCCTAGCAATGAACAGGGCTGCTCACCTGGTGGGGGAGGGGGTTCTGGTCATTTTCAGGTCCCCACGCAACTAGGTCAGTGTCACACAGTCATTGAGGGAGTGGGGATTCAAACTCGGGACGCTGCCGGAGCCCAGCCTGTCTAGAAAGCAGTCCTCCTTGGTTTTGGAGCCTCCAGCAGCCTGGTTTCCTGTGGATGCTGAAGCCCCTGACCCCTAGGAAGGAAAGGGCTTTTCCTCCTAATCGGGGCTCTTCTGAGAGGAGCCTGGGCTCAGAAAGTGTGAACTATTGTCCCTTTCTTGCACGAAAGGAAAGGGGACTTGACCCTGGCCTAGATCTCCTGCCCTTAGCCTCCTTCCCCCGCCCCTCCTCCACCCGTCCCATCAGATCTACAATGAGATGATCCGGGACCTACTGAACCCCTCCCTGGGCTACCTGGAGCTGCGGGAGGACTCTAAGGGGGTGATCCAGGTGGCTGGCATCACTGAAGTCTCCACCATCAATGCCAAGGAGGTGAGTTTTGTGTGGCCAGCCAGGGGCCACCTAGAGGACGCTTGCCGCCTGGGGGACGGGGAGGCAGGGACTGAAGCCAGGGAGCTGCTGCCCACTCCGCTGAGGCTGGGGCAGACAGGCAGAACCCTGAGTGGCAGCAAGGAGGGGACTCACACTTGCCCCGATGCCCCTGCCACGCTGACCCTGGCAGAGTGACCAGGCAGCACTGCCTCTCCATTTACACAGAGACCCTGATCTCCCGAGAGCCGAGGCCTACCCCAGGCCTCTTGGTGCACGAAGCCAAGCCCACCCCAGCCTGCCCTTTCCCGACGCTCAGATCAGACATAGGACCCTCCCTGCAACCCCCCCTCCCCTTCCGGGTCTCCTCTCTGCTGGAGCATCTCCGGCAGTCCCGAAGAGCTGCCTCTCCTCCCTCCCACCCAGATCATGCAGCTGCTGATGAAGGGGAACCGGCAGAGGACCCAGGAGCCCACGGCCGCCAACAAGACGTCCTCCCGCTCCCACGCGGTGCTGCAGGTGGCCGTGCGCCAGCGCAGCCGGGTCAAGAACATCTTGCAGGAGGTGCGGCAGGGCCGCCTGTTCATGATCGACCTGGCTGGCTCGGAGCGAGCCTCCCAGGTGAGCTGGGACATGGGGGCGGAGGACGAAGGGCTGTCCCAGGGAGGAGCAGAGGGCAGGGACGGTGACTCCGATGACTGACTTCCATTCGAGGTCGGCACTACAGGAACAGGGGACAATGGTTGGGAGGTGGGGACAGGGATGATGGCATCTCAGCATCCTAAGAGTTGGAGGGGGGAGGACGTCAAAGGGAGGTGGAGGGGATGAGTGGAGACCCCCGAGTTAAGGAAATGAGGAATGTGCCAGAGGAGTGGCAGAGGGGAGGGGGAAGAACAGGGTGGGGCATCCAGGAAGAGCCAAGGGGCTCTTGTGGGAAGGGGCAGGAGGATGGGGGTTTCTCCAGGAAAGGAGATTGTGGCCGCGCTCTGAGAGGGATCCCGGCAACAATGAATCGGCCCAAAGGAGTAGTTGAGGCGGGAGAGACAAGCATCCCCTGACTGGGGGGACTTGGGACATCCAGGGAGAGGACCCAGCCAGTCACATCATGAAGAGGAGAAGGTGCTGCCCATCACCCATTTCTGGCAGCATCTTTGTCCCCTCCCAGGAAGCTTGCTTGCCAGGCTCTGCATCCTTGATGGCAGAGCCACCCAACTGGTGCAGGTCTGGGCTCCCTCGTGCAGGCAAATTTGGGGGCTTTATGGTCACCTGAGCAATGAGGCCAGGGATGTCACCGTTGCTGGCAGTGGAACAAACACAAGGGAAATGACAGCGCCAGAAAGAATGAACAGGATTTCGTGTAGGGTTGGATCTGAACAGGGCAGGTTCAAGAAACTCACCCTTCCCTTCCAGTAAATCCTGGGGGGCTTCTGGAAGGCACACAGGGGAGAGGCCTGGGAGGAGAGAGAGTGCCCTTCAGCCACTGGAGCCAGCCGGTCCAGGCTTCACCAGGCTGCGCAGAGCCACCTCCTATGGGGAGCTCCTCGGCTTTTCTGTGCTCCTGCAGCCCCAAGAAAAGGAGAGAAACCCCACCACCACCACCATGCACACCCTGCACACGTGTGCGCGGGCTTCCCTCCTTGCTCCCTGGAGCACTTGCTCTCTGGAGTGCCTGTGGCCCTGCCGGCTCTCAGCCGAGCTGCCTGGGAAGCAACCTTCCTCCCATCTCGTCCATGGCGCTGTGCGTCAGGTTGTGCCACGGCACCCGCCCTGGGGAGAACCGGCCGTGCCAGCCCTCCTCAGAAGCTGTCAGCCCATCACTCTTGTTCAGACGTCTCTGGTTCTCTTAACCTTCTCCGATGCCCTCCACAGCCTTAGCGGGAGAACGGCCACAAGGTCTTCGGGTGTTTATTACCCAGGATCACCAGGTCATTGGGTGGCTGGGGAGAAACCCAGTCCCCTGCCACATCGAGCCACACTTGTGTCCTCTGCTTGGCCCCTAGACACAGAATCGTGGGCAGCGCATGAAGGAGGGGGCCCACATCAACCGCTCACTGCTGGCGCTGGGTAACTGCATCAACGCCCTGAGTGACAAAGGCAGTAACAAGTACATCAACTATCGCGACAGCAAGCTCACCCGGCTCCTGAAGGTACCCGTCACAGCTGGGCGTGGGCACTGGGCACCGACGGTGAGGCTGCCAGATTGAACAAATGAAAATACAGGGCACCCAGCTAAATTCCAACCTCAGGATACACAGCAAAATTTATTTTAGGGTCAGTGTGTCCCATGCAATGTTTGGAAGATTCTTCTACTAAAACAAATTAGTTGTGTATCTGAAATTCAAATGTAACTGGGTGTCCCAAATTTTATCTGGCAACCCTAACCAAAGGCTGGGTAACGGGAAGAGAAAGGGCTGCGTGATACCCCCATGCAGGGCTGTGGGTCAGAGCCGTCTAGATTCGGGAGTGCAAGTGGGCAGTCAGCCTCATGGCCCACAGGTCTGCTGTGTGGGGGTGGCCTCCTTTGTGCAGGGCTGGCCTTGGCCTTAAATTATAGCAGCATCACTGAGAGCCCAGTCCTGGCTGGACTCTGAGTTCAGTACTTCACTCTGTTAGCTCCTTGGATCTTGTCAACAGCTCTGTGAGTTTGGAGAATTACATTTGCAGATGGGGAAACTGAGGCACGGCGCAGTTAGGTAATGTTCCCAAGGGTTCACACTGGTGAGTGCTGGAAGTGGGATCCAGTCAGAGGCCTCCCTGGTCTCATATCAGAGTCACTGCCTAGTTAACATTGCCATCAGCTGCCGTCACAGCTGCACCTACAAGTCAGGGAGGTGGGGACAATTCCAAAAGGACTGCCCCCTTAAAAAGCAAGGAAGGCTGGGCGTGGTGGCTCACACCTGTAATCCCAGCACTTTGGGAGGCCAAGGCGGGTGGATCGCCTGAAGTCAGGAGTTCAAGATCAGCCTGGCCACCATGGTGAAACCCCGTCTCTACTAAAAATACAAAAATTAGCTGGACATGATAGCAGACGCCTATAGTCCCAGCTACTCAGGAGACTGAGGCATGAGAATTGCTTGAACCTGGGAGGTGGAGGTTGCAGTGAGCTGAGAAAGCACCACTACACTCCAGCCTGGGCAGCAGATCAAGACTCTGTCTCAAAAAAAAAAAAAAAAAAAGAACTGAAGAGGTGAAGGAGCTTTTTTTAAGGTTACACAGCTGGTAATTGCTGGAGCAGGGCTTTCTTCCTCCCAAGCTTCCCACCATATGATGCCCAGCAGCCGGGTCTCATGAGTATAAGAGAGAGAAAGATTGCACTTGCCAGGAGGGCATCGTGAACAGCCTGGCAGGAGGAAGGCCTGGGGAGGCAGTCCCCACTGACCTCAGCCACCTCCCATCCAGGACTCCCTGGGGGGAAACAGCCGCACAGTGATGATCGCTCACATCAGTCCTGCGAGCAGTGCCTTCGAGGAGTCCCGGAACACTCTGACCTACGCTGGCCGGGCCAAGAACATTAAGACTAGGGTGAGGGCCCCTGGACCGTCCACCAGGACACACCTTCCTGGGCTGAGATTCAAGCCCCTGGGCTGATCCCTGCCACCCCACCCCACTCTCTGGAACCGGCCACTGCTGCACTGGCCTCATTCCTCAGTTCTGTCACCTACACCCTTTCCCTGCACCTCCAAACCTGCTCCTCTGCCTGGAAGCCCACAGCCCCCAAGGATCCCCGCTTCCGCCAGTTCCAGGTCTGTGGTCCCCCTGCCTCACCCCGTCTTCTTGCATTTCCAAAGCGCCTCTTCAGGACAGTCATCACAGGAGGCAGGCTTCACTGAGCACCTGCTCTGAGCCCTTTCACATGCTGTCTCCTTTGATTCTCAAAAGCAAGCAGGTGTTACTGCTGTTCCCATTGTACAGATTAGAACAGCAAGGCTTAAGGAAGTTAGGCGACTTCCCAGCTGGCCAGTGATGGCGCTGAGGATGGAAACTAGATCTGCCCTGTTTCCAAGTCCGTGTCCTCACCCATCTGTAAGCATGTTGGAACCCTTGCCATCCACTTAGAAACCGATTTCCGCCTGTTCGTGTGCGGAGGAGAGGGAATAGATAAATGCAGAGCATGCAGGGAACATTCTCCCGACCTCTAACACTTGCCAGCTTCTGTCCTAGAGGCTTTAAGTGTTATTCCAGCCCCTCAATGGGGGACTGGAGACACATTCTTCAAACAGCTCACTGATGGTTCAGAATGTTATGAATAGCAGGTAAATGATGCCAATGGTAGATGCTGGGGCAGGTCAGGAACAGGAGGCGGGCGTGGGATGGTGGGGTCGAGTGGAACTCTCTGGAGACTGTGAGTGGGACCCTGAAGGCTGGGAGGATATGCTAGAAGGGTAAGAGCAGGGAGGACAGAGGTTCCAAAGGCAGGAAGGGGCTGGCATCTGTGGTGGGCATGGAAGAACAGGACAGGTTTTCGACCGGAGCGGGATGTTGGTGCAGGGGCAGTGAGCCCAGAGAAAATCAGAGAGATGGGGGTGGAGGAATGAGGACGCCCCCCAAAGGCAGTAAGCAGCCACTGAAGGTTGATGAGATCTAGCAGTGAGTGGAGCAGGAGGTTGTGAAAGTGGAGGAAACGAGACCATTACTGTCACCCAGAAAGACTGTCAGAGGCACGGGAAGAAACGCCCCACAGGCAGCCTCAGTGAGTGCACAGCGGCGAGGCCGGGACCTGGGGTGACTGCACCCCACCTCGGCTCCACACCGTGCTCCCTGCAGGTGAAACAGAACCTGCTGAGCGTCTCCTACCACATCGCCCAGTACACCAGCATCATCGCTGACCTGCGAGGCGAGATCCAGAGACTCAAGTGCAAGATCGACCAGCAGGCTGGGCGGGGCCCGGCCCGGGGCCGGCAGGAACGGGGCGACATCCGCCACATCCAAGGTGCGCCTGCGGGTCTGTATGAGTGGCAGCCCCCTCCGGGCAGCCTCACGTTGCTCTGGGATCAGTCCGTGTTGGGTTCAAATCCAGACTCAGGCTCTTTCTGGCTGGGTGGTTGGGCTAGGCACTTGCCAGCTCTGAGCCTCCTAGCCTTCCACTATAAAATGGGCTGTGATCTCTGCTTCAGACAGTTGCCAGAGATCACAATCTATTTTACAACCCCACCTTGGAAGAGTAGGTGGGATCCCGAGAGGGAGAGGCACGTGAGCACTGAGCCGCGCAGCGCATGCACTGGGGGCTGCGGTGTAGGGCCGAGGGGTCACCCCTGCACCACCGGAATGGGCTCCGTTTCCTTGTAAACCTGCATATTTGCTATGACAGTTTTCCAACAGACTCTAAAGCTTCTTTTAAAAAAAATTACTAATATAAAGAAAGAAGAGCAGACAGTAAACTTTTTTTTTTTTTGAGACAGAGTCTCGCTCTGTCGCCCAGACTGGAGTGCAGTGTTGCAATCTACGCTCACTGCAATCTCCTCCTGGGTTCAAGCGATTCTCCTGCCTCAGCCTCCCAAGTAGCGGGGATTACAGGCAGCCACCACCATGCCTGGCTAATTTTTCTATTTTTAGTAGAGACAGGGTTTCGCCATGTTGGCCAAGCTGATCTCCAACTCCCGACCTCAGGTGATCTGCCCACCTGGGCCTCTCAAGGTGCTGGGATTACAGGCGTGAGACACCGTGCCTGGCCACAGACAGTAATGTTTCTAAGGGCACCATTTTATAGTTGGCACAGAGGTGCTGTAAGGGTTAGCAGAAGCCCAGTTCAGACCAAGGAGCTGGGAATCACTTTTGGGCAGCAGCTTGAAGAGTCAATGTGGGAGTGGGGTGTGGGCAGATGTAGTCATCTAGGGGTTCCTTCTGGAGGAAGAAGTTGGCCAGAAAGTGGGAGCTGTGAGTGGGGAAGAAAGGGAGGGGAGGGCCCTAGGTGGGCCCAGGCTTTCCCAGCTGAACCTGCCCTCTCCTCTGACCTCGCCGCCCTCACCCACCCGCAGCCGAGGTCCAGCTGCACAGTGGACAGGGGGAGCAGGCCGGCATGGGTCAGCTTCGGGAGCAGCTCGTCAGCGCCTTCCAGGAGCAGATGGATGTGCGCAGGCGCCTGCTGGAGCTGGAGAACCGCGACATGGAAGTCCAGATTGACACCTCCCGACACCTGCTCACCATTGCCGGGTAAGCCTGCCGCCCCATGACCCTCCAGGTCCCACCCCATGCGCCTGGGACCAGAGGAGCATGAGCTGTGGCTGCACACTGCTCTGCCCCCCGACCCCACCGCGAGCCTGAATGCCCCATCTCTCCGGGTGGGGCTGCGGCAGCTGGAAACACGAGAAGTCCCGCCGGGCCCTCAAATGGCGGGAGGAGCAGCGGAAGGAGTGTTACAGTAAGGACGACAGCGAGAAGGACTCAGACACAGGCGATGACCAGCCAGACATCGTGGAGCCGCCCGAGGTGGTCGCAGCCCGGGAGAGCATCGCAGCCCTGGTGGGGGAGCAGAAGCAGCTTCGCAAGCAGAAGGTGTCCAGGGTTTGGGGGCGGGGAGAGTGGGATTGAGAGGCAAGGTGGAGGGGCCAGGGTCGGGGGTAGCAGTGAGGCCTGGGAGCTCATGCTGCAAATCCTGTGTGATGTTGCTAAGTTCTCTAACTTCTCTGTGTGTGACATTCCCCACCTGTAAAATGGGGCAGTCCATGGTGCAGCCCTCATGGGGTTGTTGGGAAGATTACATAAATGCCTGGCACATACCAAGGACTCAAAAAATGGTAGCTAATGTTATCATTAGAGTTTTCCAGACCGGGCGCAGTGGCTCATGCCTGTAATCCCAGCACTTTGAGAGGCTGAGGAGATCACTTGAGGCCAGGAGTTCAAGACCAGTCTGGCCAACATGGCAAAACCCCCTAAAAATACAAAAAAAATTGCCTGGAGTGGTGGCTCAAGCCTGTAATCCCAACTACTCGGGTGGCAGAGTAATACGAATCACTTGAACCTGGGAGATGGAGGTTGCAGGGAGCCGGGATAGCACCACTGCACTCCAGCCTGGGTGACAGAGCAAGGCGCTGTCTCAAAAAATAATAGACCTGAAAGTACAGTAGAAGAAAAAACAAAACAAACAAAAAACCCACCACCAACAAAAACAATAATAATAATTAGGCTTTTCCCAATAACAGATCTTTGCCTCCTGTTGTGGGACATACCCAGACCAGGGAGGTTTAGGGTATCATGAGCCCTGAGGGTGTCAGATGGGCTGGGGTTGAGCAGTTATCCCCCAAGCTGGTTCCAGGGGTGGGTTGTGGTTAGAGTGGCAAGAAAGTGGACACTGAGGGGCCACCTTGGAGCAGTCCCTGGTTGTAAGGCCAAAGATGTAGCTTTCAGAGCGGGCCTCAGCCTGCAGCTCCAGGAGATGCCTGGAGTCCAGGAGCTGGAGGGGAGAGGAAGGCTGGGCAGGCGACTCTGACCCCTCTCCCTGCTGACCTGCGCCTCCTGCAGCTAGCGCTGGAGCAGCGCTGCCGGGAGCTGCGCGCACGGGGCCGGCGCCTGGAGGAGACGCTGCCGCGGCGCATCGGCTCGGAGGAGCAGCGCGAGGTGCTCAGCCTGCTGTGCCGCGTGCACGAGCTGGAGGTGGAGAACACCGAGATGCAGTCGCACGCGCTGCTCCGGGACGGCGCGCTCCGCCACCGCCGCGAAGCCGTGCTCCGCCTGGAGCAGCACCGCAGCCTCTGCGACGAGATCATCCAGGGCCAGCGGCAGATCATCGACGGTAGGGCCCGTGCCCCGCGCATCTGAGCCACCCGCGGGGGGCCCGCGGGCACGCGCTGAGCCCTGCCCTTCCCCCTGCAGACTACAACCTGGCGGTCCCGCAGCGCCTAGAGGAGCTCTACGAAGTGTACCTGCGGGAGCTGGAGGAGGGCAGCCTGGAGCGGGCCACCATTATGGACCAACTGGCCTCCAGGGCCCTGCAGGTGGGTGGGTGCCTGGGCGGCCTGAACATGGGCGCATTCGCGGGGGAGCGGCTGATGACCAAGGCAATGCCTGCAGGCAGCTGGAAGGGACAGGACCCGGCTGGCTGGCACCCCAGGGAGTTGACTTTCTTCCTTCTTACCACTCCCAAAGCCTTGTCGAGCCTAAGACCTCCATCCCTGGGTACTCATCTTCATCCCTTGTCCCCACTCAGGGTCTGAGGGTCAGGGTTGGCCATCTGAGATATCACAAATGGCCCCAGGTGCCCTCCCAGGAGACCAAACCATCAGGCAGTGCCACTGGGGATTCCTAGTAGACCACAGCTTACCTCCAAGGACCCAAACACAAGCCCACTGCTCTTCTGGGGCTCCCAGGCCATCTTACAGTCCTTGTCACCCTATGAGCCTTTGGTACTCTGTGCTAATCTGGTCCAGGACCAAATCTTCTAACTGTCCACCCTGGCTCCCTTCTCCCCAGGACAGCTCCTTGCCCAAAATTACCCCAGCAGGAACCTCACTGACCCCGGATTCTGACCTGGAGAGTGTGAAGACACTGAGCTCTGATGCCCAGTGCCTGCAGAACAGCACCCTCCCTCCCCTCAGCACAGAGAGGTGAGACGGGGGCCACCTGCCCCAGCCCCATCCTGTGCCCTATTCCAGAGAGGCCAACCCAGACTAACGCTAAATGGGAAACATGAGGCAGCAATGAGAGGGAGGAGGGGCCCAGAGCCAGGACTCCTGGGTTCTCTCTCCCTTCACACCGACAGCTTCTCCCCTGGGGTGGGGGCGGGACCTCGGTGAGAGAGCCTGGTCTACAGCCACTCGTCTTCCTCTGCCAACTTCAGTGAAGGCCACCACGTGTTCAAGGCTGGTACTGGGGCCTGGCAGGCAAAAAGCTCCTCTGTGCCCACCCCACCTCCCATCCAGCTCGGCAGCCTGGTGACCCAGGAGGTGAGCTCTCAGTACCCCTGATGGCCCCACGAGATCCGCTGCAGGGGGTGCAGGACGTGGGGGTGGACAGCAGCAGTTGGGATGGAGCCTTTCCCAAATGGCACCAGCCTGAAGCCCCACTGTCTCTCCCAAGTGTGGCATGAGGTCCCTGCCGTGTTGTAGAGTTTCCTCCTCCCGATCACTCCACTTTATAGGCCCCCGCTCAGGACTGCCTGGGCAGCTGGAGCAACTCTTCACCTGACAGCAGCGAGAACCTGTCAGAGATCCCCTTGTCCCGCAAAGGTGTGTGTGCCCTCTGCTGCCCCAGCCACCCCACCTGGCCTTGTCTAAACTCTTCACATCACCCAGCCCAGAGCCCTTTCCTGCCCTCTTCACTGCCAAGTGCAACCACGCATTGGGTGCTGCACGTTCTGTACAGTCAGCATTGCCCCTGAGGATGAGTCAGTCAAGGACACTTAGAGAGACCGGGGCAAAATCGGAAATCAGAAGAGAGACACGTGGCATGGAGAATTGTGCCCTTCCCGCTCAGTAATCACTGTAATAGCGAATATCGATTCAGTCTCTACTCCCTGGATAATGTGGGTTGAACCCATTTTCTCAATCCTGGAAAGAACCTGACGGCATTAGTCTTACCATTCCCCATTTACAGATGAAAGTGAGGCTCAGGAACCAGCCCAAGTTTCTTACATAGCAAACCCCTGGCAGTGTGGGGTTTGAAACCCAGGCGGTCTGGCTCCTACCCATGTCTGCCCTGTCAGAGGAGGGTGTTGAGAGGTGGCCTTGACCTCAGGTTGTGTGTTCCCTGTGTCCCGTTGCAGAAAGGAAGGAGATCCTGACTGGCACCAAGTGCATCTTGGTGAAGGCTGCCCGGCAGCGCTCGCGGGCTCTGGGCACTGGGGGACGACACCTGCTGGCACCCGCAACAGAGCGCAGCAGCCTGTCCCTGCACTCGCTGAGCGAGGGTGACGATGCGCGGCCACCGGGCCCGCTGGCCTGCAAGCGTCCGTCGAGCCCCACGCTGCAGCATGCTGCCAGTGAGGACAACCTTTCCAGCAGCACGGGCGAGGCCCCGTCCCGGGCGGTCGAGCATCATGGGGATGGCCCCAGGCCCTGGCTGCGTGGCCAGAAGAAAAGCCTGGGCAAGAAAAGGGAGGACTCGCTGGAGGCAAAAAGAAGGAAGCGGAGGTCCCGATCCTTTGAGGTCATGGGGCAAGGGGTGAGTCAGGGCACAGGGGCGGGTGTCTAGGCACTCCCATAGCAGCTGAGGGCCCAAAGGCTGGGTTTCTCCAGAGGCTCCGGGGCATCTCTAGCCTACACCACTGCAAGAGGCACCACCCTCCACAGAGCCTCTGTCCCCAGCCTGGCATAGAAGCTGGGACAGATCCTGGTAGCAGATCCCTGTGCTGCTCTCCGCCTCACCCCATTGTTCAACCATCACAGCTCTCCCGTCCCAAGACACACCTCCTGGGGCCCCATCAGGCGGAATGCACCTCGGACCACAGGATGCCAGCGTGCAGGCACCCAGCCCCTGGTCTCCGGCATCTGGGAAAGGTCACACTACCTTTGGCCAAAGTCAAACTCCCTCCAAGCCAGAACACGGGTCAGTATCAGCAAGGAGGGGAGGGGGAGGGGAAGCCTCCACCAGCCCAGGGAGCAGAGAAGACAAGTTGCCCTCCCTGGGCCTCTGGCTGCCCCTTGCTGGAAGCATGGTTCTGGTAGAATTCTCATGGGACTGGCATCTTGGGGTTGTGCCCCTAGAGTTCAAGGCCACTGGGCAATGGGGGAGGAGGCGGGGAGACATTCTGAAACCACCCATCCTACCCCTTTCCCCGTTGCAGGCCCCGGAGACTCCTCACCCCTGGCTGCTCCCCCCAATCCAGCTGGTGGTTCTCGACGGGCTACCCGTGGGCCTCGCCTGCCCCATGGCGCAAGCACCCATGGCAAAGATGGATGCTCCCGGCATAACTGAGGGGCCCTGCCTGGAACCGGCTCTCTTGCCCCCCCAGACTGAATGGGGGCTAGCAGGGCATGGGAGGTGGAGCCTGGGCAGATGGGGATGGCCAGGAGGATGAGCACGAGCTCAGGATCTCAGCAGGCCGGGGCTCCTGAGACCCAGGAACTGGGGTGTCTGTCCAACCCTCCCATGCTTTCAGTGCCACCAGGGAAAAGAGGTGAGGCCAGGGGACATGGTCGGGAAGGCTGGGCTCCCTGGCCTCCCAGCCCTGGACAGAATGCTATTGCCAAAACCCAGCACAGACCTGAGGCCACCCTCGGCCTTGGTAATGGGGGAAAGCAGTTGGCAGTGAGATGGGGCTCCTGGCCCTCGTCTGGTGCACGGGCATCCTGGATGGTTGGGGAGGTGAGACAGGCACTTCACGTATGACAATTGGGGATGTGGGTGGGGAGGGAATCTGGTTTTGTTACTTGGCAGTGGCTTTTTCTCCCCCTTCCTTTTTAACAATAAAATCCCATTTGGGCCTTGATGGTTGTGTGGAAACTCGACCTTGTCTGGAATGTGGGGCGGTCACGACTGATTAAGATTGAACCAGCTGGGCGTGGTGGCGCATGCCTGTAATCCCAGCACTTTGGGAGGCCAAGGCAGGTGGATCACAAGGTCAGGAGGTCAAGACCATCTTGGCTAATACTGTGAAACACCATCTCTACTAAAAATTCAAAAAATTAGCCAGGCGTGGTGGCGAGTGCCTATCATCCCAGCTACTTAGGAGGCTGAAGCAGGAGAATCTCTTGAACCTGGGAGGTGGAGGTTGCAGTCAGCCGAGAACGCACCACTGCACTCCAGCCTGGGCGACAGGACGCCATCCCCCTCCTCCCAGTCCCCATCTCTCCCTGGCTCACTCACTGTGTAGCATCACCCTACAAATACCTGGGGGACAGGGTTTTTTCTCTACATCTTAAGGCCTCTCCCCAGGGTGGGGCTAGCAAGGTCCGTTATGCCCCATCCCACAGGCCTTCACACCTGCCCAGCCACCCTCCCAGGAGAGGTCAGGGTCTGGGGTGGCTCAGGTGCCAGAAAGCCTCACAACCCAGATGAGGGGGTTGCCCTCGAGGTCAGGGCTCAGAAACTGCCCAGCTAAGTCCTTCAGCTTCAAGGTGAGGAAACTCCCGCAAGGGGAACGGGGTGCTCCTCGACTCCCAGGCAGGTGGGTTGCTGTGACCACGTGGTTGCTCTTACCTGCCCTAATTCTGTGTCTGGGCTGGGGGAAAAGCCCAGCAAAGGGCAGTGAAGCCCCTAAACCCCCTGACTTGTGGGACCCCCCGGGGGGGTTTACCCAGAAACTGAGTGGTTCAATCAACCCCTTACCACTCTGAGCATCGGTTTATTCGGGACAGAGAACATTCCTTCAAGTCAGCTGTGAAATCAGCTCTTGAAACCAGCCATCTTGCCTACCACACCTCACCTGGACGCCACTCCAGCCCTAAGGCAGCCGCACCTGGCCATCCATGGGACCCGCACCTGGCCATCCATGGGACCCGCACCTGGCCATCCAGGGGAGCAGCCTTGTTGTCACCTCCACGCTCGCCTCGCCCTTCCCAGACCCACAGGGACCACCTAAGCCAGGCCTTTATTCCCCGACCCCGAGGCTACTTGGGGGTCCGGATAAGGGTATGGTACACGGGTTTGACAATGAGGTGCAGGTGCAGGGCGTTCTCCACCAGGTACTCCGAGTTGCGCCGCTGCAGGTCGGCGTGCGCCAGGAAGTCGCCAGCCTCCTCGCTGCTCTGGTGGAAGCTGTAGGCGTGGCGGACCACCAGGCGGCCCTGCTGGCGCGCCCCCACCAGCACGGTCTTCTGGAAGCTCACGCCCGCCGCGTCGCCGCCGCTGCTGGCCGGCGTCACCACCAGCCGCGGTCGGCCGTCCTCGGGGCGCGCGGCGGGCAGCGCTGTGCCCGCGGCGTCGGCGTAAACGGGGCGCAGGCTGACCGGCAGCCAGCGCGGCGAGAAGAGCACGTTCCAGGTGACCCGGCGGCCCGCGTCGTGGCCGCTCGGGCCCAGCTGCGTCTGGAAGCTGGTGCTGCGGTCGTCGCGGGCCGGGTTGTTGATGACCCACGGGGCGCCCCAGGCGGGCGCGAGGTAGTTGCGGGGCAGGAAGGCGCTGCCGTTGACGTCGAAGAACTTGGCGTAGTGCAGCGGTGACGCGGCGTGGAACTGGTAGGCTTGCAGCAGGAGGTCGGCCACCGCGGGGCCGTGGCGCGCCAGGGCGGCCGAGCGCGCCTGCAGCTGGAACAGCTGTGCGGGGGGGATCATTGGGTAGCGGATGGCGCGCAGCGCTCGCTCGGCCACGGCGGGGGACGGCCGCGCGCGCCCCAGCCAGGCCTCCAGCGCGTGGAACAGCTCCAGCTCGTCCTGCAACACCAGGTCCGAGCGCTGCAGGAGCTGCCACAGCAGCTCGGGGCTCACGGCGCCCCACTCGGCGCTGGCCGCCACGGCCGACAGGTTCCAGGCGAGGAACTGCAGGCAGCTCTCGCGCAGGGCCTCGTCTCCGGTGCCCACGGCGTAGTGGTACCAGCCTACCGCCGGGCCCACGCCGCCCGCCAGGTGCGCGCGCATGTAGTCGGCCACGCCGCGCTGTAGGGAGGCCACGCCGTACTTGGTGGCCAGCCGGTGCAGGGGGATGGCCTGGGCCAGCAGCACGGTCAGCTCCCCGCAGTACAGGTACCTGCGGGAGAGACAGAGAGGTGGGGCGGGGTCAGGGCGGCACCCACCTCCCAATACAGCTTTTTCTGAGTCCACAGGGGACCCGGCCTGGAGTTGGAGCTTCATGGTCCGGGTGCAAACACAGTGGAAGCCCCACCCTGAGGCTTCCCGTGTTTTCCTTTCAAGGACCCTTCCAGGCCATTCTTAGGTCACAGGCTCTTCTTTCCGTTTCTGCGGTGATGGAGGAATTGCCGCATTGACTGTGCCTCTACTAGGGGAGCAGCTCTAGACTGGAACAAAAGGGACGCGGCTCCTGCCACTGGGGTTTACAGTCTGGACAGGATCCACGACCTGCCTCCTCCTTGCCGAGAGTGTGGGCAATACTTAACTTCAATGACCCTTAGGCTAATCAATCGTCTAGGAAAGAGAGGAGTGGCACACATCCCTCAGGGTCATTGAGACAACCGGAGGAGAAAAAGAATCTTTTACAGGCCAAGTGGGAGTCAGTGGCTCACACCTGGAATCCCAGCACTTTGGACAGCCAAGATGGGAGGATTGCTTGAGGCCAGGAGTTCAAGACCAGCTTGGGCAACATAGCAAGACCCTATCTCTAGGAAAAAAAAAAAAAAGTTAAAACATTAGTTATGCGGGGTGGTGCATACTTGTAGTCCCAGCTGCTTGGGAGACTGAGGTGGGAAGATAGCTTCAGCCCAGGAGTTCAAGGCTGCGGTGAGCTATGATCATCATGCTACTACACTCCAGCCTTTTTTTTTTTTTTTTTTTTTTTTTGAGACGAGGTCTCCCCGTGTTGTCCACTTTGGTCTCAAACTCCTGGACTTGAGCAGTCCTCCCACCTTGGCCTCCCAAAGTGCTGGGATTGCAGGTGTCCGCCCCGTTTCTTTTTTGTGGCCTCACCTTTCCTTTTCCTCTCCCTCTGTTGATCATCACTTTTGGGGACAATTTCTCCCTCTCACTTCATCTGCCGCTGTCCCCCTGCTTAGTCTTCCTACCAGTCCCCACTGGCACACGGCACCGCACTTGCCGTTATAAGAGCGTGGCAGCCACTGCCAGCCATCTTCCCCAGCATCAATTTCTCCCCTTTCCCCTGCGTGATTGCCTCTGGGAATTAAAGACTACATTTCCCAGGCTTCCTGCTACTGGGCATGATCATGTGACTAACTTCTGGTCCATGTGCACAGTATTGGGATTTGTGGGAAGACTGGTTAAATGCAACTGATTCAGGGGAACAGGAAGACCCTTTGTGCCTTTCTGTCTTATCCCCCTTCCCGTTGCCTGGAACTTGGAAGTAATGTCTGGAATTCTGCACCCATCTCGTCTGAGCCGTTAGAACAGAGTCACTTTCTTAGACACTAGTGTGAATGGCATGCCCTGTGCAACACCCTGGCAGGAGGCAGCAAGTGGAGAGAGCAGCTGACTTTTCAGCTCCCTAGCCCTGTGGTTCCAAACTCGGCCAAACACCACAACCATAGGGATGCTTTAAAATAAAATAAAAATTCCTCTATAATGGAACATTTAGGAAAATAAAAAGTTAATAAATAAAATACGATAAAAAATGATTGCTGACCCTAACCCTACGCCTGAAACTGATGATCCAGGTTGGGGCCCATGAAACTGTAGTTTTTTTTGTTTGCTTTTGCTTGTTTTGTTTTTAAGACAGAGTCTCGTTCTGTCGCCCGGAGTGCAGTGGCATGATCTCAGCTCACTGCAAACTCTGCCTCCGGGATTCAAGCGATTCTCCTGCCTTAGCCTACCAAATAGCTGGGATTACAGTCGAGCGCCACCACACCCAGCTGATTTCCTATATTTTTAGTAGAGACAGGGTTTCACTATGTTGACCAGGCTGGTCTCAAACTCCTGACCTCAAGTGATCTGCCTGCTTTGGCATCCCAAAATGCTGGGATTGCAAGTGTGAGCCATTGTGCCTGGCCCCAAAACGCTAATTTTGTATTTTTAGTAGAGACGGGGTTTCTTCACGTTGGTCAGGCTGGTCTTGAACTCCCGACCTCAGGTGATCCACCTGCCTCAGCCTCCCAAAGTGCTTAGAATACAGGTGTGAACTACCACGCCCGGCCCCAAAACTGTAGTTTTACAAAGCTCTCCCATGGCCATGTTTGGAAACAGCTCTGAGGGGGTTACTAGGAACCGGAAGTGACATCAAACTTCACAAATGACGTGGGCAAAGACAGGGAGCTGTGTGGTGGAAGAAGGGATGCGGGGGCACTGTCATCCCAGTGATGTCCGGGGAAATGGACCTCACAAGCTCTAAGGGCCTGGGCTTCCTCGACCCTGTAGGTGGAGGCTCCGAGGGCTGAGGGAGGGATGAAGCCTCCCCCTGGGCTTCCCCATCCCCACCTGATGAACTTGTCGAAGACAGCGGCACAGTCCCTTGGCTCCTGCAGTGCTGCCTCACTCTGGTTACTCAGCAGCTCCCGGAACAGCTCGCTGTGCAGGCCCAGCAGCAGGCGGTGGGCGTGGAAGACCCGGACCTCGTCGGTGCCCGCGGCCTGCACCCGCAGAACCACGTCGCTGGCGTTGCCCTGTCGCAGCAGCTCCTGCAAGCGCTGGAGCACCACCTGGGAGTGGTTGATGGAGGTGCCAGCTGCCTCCCCGCCAACATCGGCTCTCTGGGCTGCAGCAGGAAGGAATGCAGCTGCCTGAGAAGGCACCCAGGCCCGGGGCCTCAGTCAGGGGTGCAGAGGGACCAGCCAGAGACACAGGCATGGATGTGAGCAGAGGGCAAGGGGGGCCTAGGCAGGCTGTGTGTGCACACCATGCCCATGAGGTGCGTGGATGCATCTGTGCACAAACACATCCCGGGTGGGAGGGTCATGCCGATGCAAACCCCAAGAGGAGGATCTTGGAAGGGATGATTCAGGCAGGGAGAGGTTGTGCTCAGGTTTGGGACTCCATGCCCGGAACTCATCCTCATGCCACCAGACCCCCAGGCAAGGGTTGAGGAAACTCGTGGTCCCACCTTTCTTACCTCCTAAAGAATTATCCGTCTAATCCCTTGCAGCAGTAGTCAGAAGTGGTGCATTCACTAACAAATATTTATTGAGCACTTATTATGTGCTAGACATTCTCCTAGGAGCTTGGGATATGGCGGTGGACAGAGCAAGCCAGTTCTTATGCTCATAAAAGCAAAATGGACATATCAGACAGGTGAGGTGCACACAATAAGCATGCCAGTTTTAAAGGAGCCAGCCAAGGACCAGTGTCAAGGCGAGGATCCAGCCCTGCGAAGGCCCTCTAAGGGAACGGGCTTGTGCTGGGAGCAGAGAGAGGGTGAGGGAGGCCAGAGCAGTGGCAGGAGAGAGGGGCGGGTGTGAGACGAGGCTGCAGGTGTGGAAGGGAAGCTGTTTACCAGGCCCAGCCCCGCCCTCTCGGGTCCTCATTTGAGACAGAAGCCCACTTTCTGTGGGTGGCCAGCAGGGGACAGGAGAGAGTGTGGAGGGCCAGCTGGTGCTGGAATGGGACTCCCTAGGTAACGGAGCATCGAGGCTGCCCGGGCTGGCCCTTCTCTCATGCTCCAGGGGGTGCCTGGACAGTCAGATGGGGACGTGCACTCAGTTACAGAAACCATCAGCAGTGTTCCCAAGCTGAGAACAGGGAGGGGAGCCTTGCGGAGGGAAGCAAGCGGGGGTCTGATAGCAGCAGAGGGGCCGGGCCACACGAGCACGCACAGCACACGCAGGCCCGTGGTACACATGGGAGAGACGGCTTACACAGGAGCAGAGCCGTCTGTGCGTGAGAGACGGGGGCCAAAGGAGAAAGGGAGGGTGAGAGAGAAGTGGGTGATGTATTTCCCAGCCCTGCCTCCCACGGCTGTTACTCTGAAGGACCTGAATGCTGATGGCGTCCCCATTCAGCCTCTGCCCAGGACAATGGGCAGTGGAGGGTCCTCCTGTCCTTAAGACCCTGCCCACCTGCCTGCCCGGCCCCTCCTTCCTTCAGAGACGAGTCTGTGGAGCTGTCCGGTCCACCCGGTGCTCTCCCGGCAGCTGGACACCGCCCCCTCCCGGCCGGCCGCATGTAGCCAGTGCTGGACATGCAGCCGCTCCACCCTGCCCGCACCTGGCCCACTGCGCGCTCACCTGCACGGGTGACCAGGCCCACCAAGGTCAGCATGGCCCAGAAGCTGCCCCAGGACCCAGGCTTGGAGTTGCCTATCCTAGGCATCTTTGTGTTCCGCCCTGAAGTCCACTGGAGGGACAGCGAAGCCCAGACCACGCCGCTCACATCCCTCTTCCTTATATAGGATCCAGCACAAGGGGACGGCACCCCCTTCCTGCCTGGTCTCCCTCCCCCCACTCAGCCTCCTCCATGGATTGGTGGAAACTGGCCCCAGCTGTTGCCCAGGCAACCACTTAAGCCAGAGAGTGGCAGCCCCAGGGGCTATTGTGCTGCCCGTGGGCCCCCAAGGAGAACAGATCCGGAGCCGTCCTCCCCCAGTCTCCGTACCACCCAGCAGGGCTAGCCGTGCTTCTCCCTGGAAAGCTTCGGGCTCTCTGAAGAATAGGCGAGGGGCACCAGGGCCACCGGCAGCCACTGGCCCTAGGGTCCCCAGTTCCCTCCCCCAACCCCAGGCCTCGGCCCTGGCACGGAGCACACTTGGCAGCTTCATGGCTGGAGCGCCATGGTGAGCCGGCTGCAAAGGAAGGGCCTGGAAGAGAGGAGAGGAGAGGCCGCTGAAGCTCCCACCCCTCCCCCACTCCCATGTTGGCGGGCAGGGGGGCGGCTCCTCAGAGAGAAGCTCAGGAGTCTCCCAAATAGGGGCCCATAGGTAACTGGTGTCAGTTTCATATTCTTTGGTGTGCTGTGGGAGGGCCGGCAGGAAAGCTCTGTGGGGACTGTGACTGTCACCTACCCAAGGGGCAAGCAGAGCCACAGTGGCAGGGCTGGGCATAGAGCAGATGCACCCTGCCCTGTGCACCACTGCATGGGCGACTCCTACCCAGAGTGGGGCTGGCCACCCTCCAGTTCTGAGCTCTAGCCAGCCCAAGGGTGCTCGCTGTCTGCCCCGCTACTTCCTGGCTTGAATTCTCCTTCCCCAAGTGGCCTCAGGTCTCTGGGTTCACCTCCTTGGAAGGCTTCTTTTACCAGCTTCTGTCTAATTTCCAACTGTAACTTTTGCTTTCCCAGAGTTCCAAGGAGGCATGCCACAGACCTGCTGTCTCACTCCCACTGTAGGGAAACTGAGGCAGGGGGTAGGTTGCAGTCTCTGTTGGGTTAGTGCAGAGGAGTGCTCTTCTAAAAACCAAGGCAAGAGAGAGAGGAAAGTGAGGTCTGGAGCTCAGTGGAAAAGTGTGTGTGTGTGTGTGTGTGTAGGGTGGCATGCTGTTGAGTCCTCACCTTTGCGGGGAGCCAGCTCTTCATGGGAGGGACTCCTTTGAGCTTGACTAACTGAAGTGGGTGGCTCCCAAGGGCTCTGACTCCGAGGCAAGGCTCTGGGGGGTGAATTGAATCTTCCTCTCCCTGGCTCTCTGGATCCCAGGGACTAGCTTGATGCATTGATTTCTGCCTCTGGCTGGCACAGAGAGACCCAACAGCTCCACCTCCTCTCTGGAGCTGCAGAGAGAGCAGGAACTGGGTCTGGCATCTGCTTCGTCCGGGCTGGCAGAGTTGGAGCTCTCTCCAGCCCAGCGGAAACCCCTCCGGCTGCCCTGACTGTCATGCCTGGCTCCCCTCATCCAAGTCCACTATCCCTTGCCCACTGGCTGCCCGCCTGCCCTTCCCATGGGCTGTGCCATGTCCTGGCTCAACCCAGCGAGTCCAAGTCTCCATGTAGCAGGCAGTCTGGGCCCTGAGGGCATCCCAGCTTCCAAGCACGGTGCCTTCAACAGGAATGCTATTGATAATAAGAGAACCCACTACTCAGAAAACTCGCTCGAACTCCAGCCTCCCTGAGCCTCTGCATCCGTCATTCTTTGTTTTGTTTTTCTAGAGGCAGAGTCTCTCAGTCATCAAGGCTGGAGTGCAGTGACGCCATCATAGCGTCGCCTAGGCCCAGGTGCACCTTCCTGCCTCAGCCTCCCAAGAAGCTGGGACACAGGCAGTGCCACCAGGCCCAGCTAATTTTGTATCAGTCATCTTTGAAGGGTGCCACCTACATTAGAATCTCCCATGCTTCACTGCGGAACCAGAATTTTCAGGGGCAGGGTCTGGCTGGCTATATGTTCTGTGTACTCCCAGACGATTGTTATAAGCACTCCAAGACAGGCTCTACCTACTAGAGTTAGGTTGGTGGCATTTCAAGCGTGAAGGATGCTGGGAGGCCTTGGATCATCCAGAAGACCCAGGAGAGTCACCTCTGACTCCCCGTCTCCGAGAGACCCCACCTCCCATTATTTCTAACCTCCCTCATCCCTGGCCCTCCTTGAATGATTTAGAAACTGGCTGTCCACATAGAGTCATTCTCTGTTGTCATTTTCTTAGTCTGAGCATTGCTGGAGAGAGAGAGAGAGAGAGAGAGAGAGAGTGTGTGTGTGTGTGTGTGTATGTGGTATGCATGTGCACACGTGTGTATGCAGTGTGTGTGCATATTTATGTGTGTATGTGTATGTCGTGTGTGTACATGCATGTGTGTGGCGTGTGTGCATGCATATTTGTGGATATGTGTGTGGAGGTTACGTGCCTGCATGTGGTGTATGTACATGCATGTGTATGTGTGGGGAGTGTCCTGGGGAGGGAGAGAGAAAGCCGGGTATTCACCCTGAGCAATCTTTTTTTTTTGGGATGGAGCCTCATTCTGTTGCCCAGGCTGATGTGCAGTGGCACAATCTCAGCTCACTGCAACCTCCACCTTCTGGGTTCAAGCAATTCTCCTGCCTCAGCCTCCTGTGTAGTTGGGATTACAGGTGTGCACCACTATGCCCAGCTAATTTCTGTATTTTTAGTAGAGATGGGGTTTCACCATGTTGGCCAGGCTGATCTCGAACTCCTGACCTCAAGTGATCCTCCTGCCTCGGCTTCCCAAAGTGCTGAGATTACAGACGTGGGCCGCTGTGCTTGGCCAAGTCTTTGAGAGGAAGGATCTGCAGCACTGCATTCTTTTTTTTTAGCCCTGTGGATCTGGGAGCTCCATAATTCCTCCAAGGCAAGTTGAGTTCACAAGCCAGCACCATCCTAGAGAGGACTGTTACTTCCCACCCCAGACGGGGATGTTTATAGCCTAAGCCATGTGTCTGAGGCCTCGTGGCCAGGAACCGCAGAGGCAGGATTTATTTTTCAAGTTCTGAGTTCCGCTTGACTTTTCTTTTTTCTGACTTGGGGTCTCACTCTTTCACCCAGGCTGGAGTGTGGCAGCACTTTCATAGCTCACTGCAGCCTCAAATTCCTGGGCTCAAGCAATCCTCCAGCCTTAGCCTCTCAAGTAGCTGGGACCACAGGTGTGAACCCCTGCACCTGGCTACTCGACTTTTCTTTCCACAACCCCAAGCTGTCTTTTTGGGAAGGTTTTTCAGTTGTGATAAATGATCCCTTTGGATGAGGACTCTCTTGTACTGTAAAAGCAACAGAAAACGCTTGCAAGCTTGGGGCCAGATTAAGAGTTTCTGAATCGGCAAAGGAAGTGATGGGACATTGGACTGTGATAATACCTCAGAGGGGTGGGCTCCAGGCGCACACAGCCCGGCCTCTACCTGGCACCCTCCCTTGCATCCCTAGTGCGTCCTGCCCTCACTTAGGGTTCCATGCGTCACTGGGCCACTTGGATTGGGGACAGGGAATCATGGATGTAAGTTCCATGCACCGTGTATTCAGGGGAGCACATAAAGGTAAATAAGAGGCCGGGTGTGGTGGCTCGTGCCTGTAATCCCAGCACTTTGGGAAGCTGAGGCGGTGGATCACTTGAGGTCAGGAGTTCAAGCTCAGCCTGGGCAACATGATGAAACCCCCATCTCTACTAACAATTAAAAAATTAGCCAGGCATGGTGGCAGGTGACTGTAATCCCAGCTACTTGGGAGGCTGAGGCAGGAAAATTGCTTGAACCCGGGAATTGGAGGTTGCAGTGAGCTGAGATTGCACCCCTGCACTCCAACCTGGGCAAGAGAGCGAGACTCTCTCTCAAAAAAACAAACAAACAAACAGAAAAGTAAATAAGAAGGAATCTTTGGCCAGGCACTGTGGCTCACACCTGTAATCTCAGCACTTTGGGAGGTCAAGGCAGGAGGATTGCATGAGCCCAGGAGTTCGAGACCAGCCTGGGCAACATGGTGAAACGCTGTCTTTAAAAAAAATACAAAAATTAGCTGGGTGTGGTGGCACACACCATTAGTCCCAGCTACTCGGGAGGCTGAGAAGGGAGGATCACTTGAGCCTGGGAGTTTGAGGCTACAGTGAGCTATGATTACACCACTGCACCACAGCCTGGGTGACAGAGTGAGACTCTGTCTCATACCAAAAATGAAAGAAGGAATCTTCCCCTCCTAGCTGGCCAGCCATGGGTGACCCTTCTGCCCACACCCAACAGCAGCAGGCTGAGCCAGAAGTTTGAAAAACACTGGTCAGAGATCCCAGAGAGGTCCCCGTGTGTGGCTGGTGTCATCCCTGTCATCTTTCCCTGAAGTGACTCATACCCTGCAGGATGCTCCCCCTGAAGCCAGGCTGTCCCAGCACGGGCACCTCCACTGTCCTGCTCAGCACCCTCAGTCACACTGTTCCCCATCCGAGTGTCATCCATCTGACCCCTGGCTGCCATCTCCCCAAAACCTGAGCTTACAGGAGCCTCTCCGTCTGTAGGAGGGAGTGAAAAGTGAACAGCTCCGAGGAAGAAACTAACCTGAGTTCAAATTCCAATGCCACACACAGCTCTGTGACCTTAGCCGAGCTGCTTAACTTCTCTGATCCTGGGTCTCCTCTTACGTGAAATGAAGGGAACTAGAGTTTCCTTGTAGAGCAGCTGTGAGGATGAAAAGTGTGGGGACGGGGAAATGAATGACCCACCTGGTGCTCATGCCTGGTAGCTGTGGCTGGACTGAACATGGCTGAAGACTTGAGACCAAAAGGTCCAGGTGTGTGGCTGTGTCTTCACAAAATCTTTCACCTTGCCCAGGCTGGCTCAGAGGTGTCAGCCTTAGCGGATAGAATCCCTTCCACCGTGGGCTGGCAGCCTACCCTGGCCACTGATACCACACCATGTAGGAAAGAATCACCGCCATTAAGAAGGGGGCCTCTCGGCTGGGTGTGGTGGTTCACGCCTGTAATCCTAGCACTTTGGGAGGTCGAGGTGGGCGGATCACCTGAGGTCAGGAGTTCGAGACCAGCCTGATCAACATGGTGAAACCCCATCTCTACTAAAAATACAAAATTAGCCAGGCATGGTGGCACATGCCTATAATCCCAGCTACTTGGGAGGCTGAGGCAGGAGAATGGCTTGAATCCAGGAGGTGGAGGTTGCAGTGAGCCAAGATCGTGCCATTGCACTCCAGCCTGAGCAACGAGAAGGGGCCTCTTGCCTCTCTACAGGGTGTGTGCTGGCCGATGACGTGGCTGTCTGCTGCTTCCACTGAGCTGAACATTTCCAGGCTTCACTTCTTGAACCAGGGATCCCAGCGTCATTGGCAATGATCATTATGACGTTGCCCGTGGGTGCAAAAGAGCCAGCGGGACCACGCTTCCCTGCAGGACATCACTGTTGTCCTCAGCCCCCTGGAATGGCTGAGGCAAGCGTGCCAGCTTTTCTGTGCATGGGACACCATGGATTTGTCTTACCCAGGACAGCAGTGATGTCCTGCAGGGAAGCGTGGTCCCGCTGGCTCTTTTGCACCCACGGGCAAGAAGACAAATCCATGGTGTCCCATGCACAGAAAAGCCGGCACGCTTGCCTCAGCCATTCCAGGGGACTGAGGTCTTCACAGGTCACACGGGGCAGCTGGGACCTCCGAAGAAGAACATCCAGGGACTCTAGAAGTTTCTGCTAGGTGGACCCAGCTGTCTCCCAGAACACGCCTTCCATGGGGTGGGATTCTAAGCTGCTGGAAGGACATGCATGGGACATCACATTGGCAAACGTAGCCCCACTCCTCCATCTCTCCCTCTCCTCGCTCCGAATCCAGGGAGTTCTAGTTTCCCATGTAGCCTGTGCGAGAGCCTTGGCTGAAACCATTGCACTCTGTTTGAAGAATATTTAAGGTTTCCAATCAAATGTACATCCCTCAGAAAAACAGTCAGCTGGGCGTGGTGGCTCACACCTATAATCCCAGCACTTTGGGAGGCCACAGCACAAGGACTACTTGAAACCTGGGGTTCCAGACTAGCCTCAGCAACACAGTGAGACCCCAACTCTCTCTATATACATAAAATAAAATTTTAAAAACACAGTATAGGGACAGGGTAGACACTCGATAAATGTTGGCGGGACCCCTCCTTGTCCCCCCTCATCCGTGGCAGCTCCTTAAAGAGAGGTCCTGCCTCCTCTCACCCCTAGCCTCCTGCTGCAAGGAGGTGGTGGCCTGTGGCGTCATCTGTGCTACTTGCCCTTTCTGGGGCTGGGGTCCCAGCTCTCCACCAGAGGACCTGTCCTGAGCAGACAGCCCCCTCTCCAGTGTCACTGTGCCACCCAGGGCGCCTGGCCAAACCATGGGGCTTTCAGGCTTGCAGGGTCAGGATGTGGCCACCAGGGGGCAGCAGGGCGTCGGCTGTGAGTATCCCAGTGAGCCTTGGCGTCCAGGGTTCCAGGCTCACAGGTGGGATCTAACTCCCAGAGCCGGGAAGCTCCCTATGTTCCCCGCCATATTTTCTGCTGCATTCCCGGTGAACAGGCCGTGGGAGGCGATTCCAGGGGGCCTGAGCTCTCCTTCAGAGGCCGTCCATCGGACGTCCATGTCCTGGGTGCCCACTTGTGGGCTGCTCTGGCCACTCCTTCCCTAGGGCAGGGGAGCCATTCCAGCCTCTTCTGAGTGCTTGCCGGCACCGGCTGGTGTTTATTTGCCAGGGATCGATATTCTTGAAGGATGGTCCATTTCACCAGGACCAGGAAAACAACAGCTTGTGGGGCCACGGTTTCCCAGCACCCGCTGCTGGCAGCCTGGTCCGGCTGCTCCCAGAGGCTGCCCCACCCTGTGCACAGCTGCCTGCCGTCCTGCCCCTGGGGGCAGCCTCCACCTCCCCCACGTGGTCACTGCAGGACTGACCGCTGTGCACCTGGCCCCCAGGCCTCTTCCCTGTGCACCTGGCCCCCAGGCCTCTTGGGATCATAGCCCTGTCTTCGGCAGCCTCACCCCTCCTACCTGGCACCATGCCCCTAACTCCTCACGGGGTGTCGTTCTCTCTTCCCTGAGAGTGTGAATGCCTCTCAGTCTGGATGCTCATAGAGTCAGGATCCCCAGTCCTTCTGCCAGTCCCCAAAGTCCTCAGCCCAGGGTGTGATCCCAGCTTAGCCCAGGCCAGCTCACTGAGTGCCCTGAGGTGGGAGGCAGCCCCCCAGAACCCCCATCCTCCCATCCTGCCTCTTCTCCTTGCTTCCTGCTCCCCCAGGCATAGACAGACCTGTGAACCCCATGCCACCCTCAGCCCATCTCTCTTGAAGCTGAAGCCTCCGCTCAGCCTGACCCCTTCCCCTCCCCCTGCCTCTGTGCCTTAGGGGACCCTGGTTTGCTTCAGCAGCATCTCCTCTAGCTCCTTTCCCCGTGCCCCCGCCCACCGATTCCTTCCTCCTCCTCCCCTCACCCCGCCCCCTGCACTGACAGGCTCAGTGTCTGGAGCAAACAACCACTTAGAGAGCGGAGGGGTGAGGGGTGCAGCTGACAGTGAGCTGCGGGGACCCCCCCAGGAGAAGCCACAGGTGACCCAGGACTCAGGGCCCCGGAGCATGGGGCTTATGGGGCGACACACAGGTAAGGCATCCTGAAATGGGGTGAGCTGGGAGGCAATGAGGTGGAAAGGCGGGAGGGAGCAGGAGGCGGGCGAGGGACCTGGTGGAGAGGGGAGGCCGAAGCTGACACTGAATGAGCAGTGAGCCCCCGGCTTCAGCAGGAAACCAGTAGCTGGAGTTCACCCTGAAAGAGATGTGCAGTGTGGTTTCAGGGGAACAGGGGCCAGAGCCTGTGGACCGCGCTCAGCCTAGACCAGCCACCTTAGCCCCGTGGACTCAGTTTCCCCATCTGTAGACCTGGGCCATTCCAGCTTCAGTGGTGCTCGCCTCTGAAGAGGGTCTCTTTAGCTTAGAAAAGAGGGACCCTAGCAACAGTCTCCTTAGAGAGGGCAGCTGTTGAGTGGAGCTGTGCAGTCCTGGGGTCTCCACTGTGGACCTCCCAGATAGGTCCTGGTGCGTGGCTGGAGTCACCTGGGTCGGAATTGCCAGGGTGCTGATTACAAGTTGCTGCAGACTGATTCAGACCCTCCGGCTCAGCCTGCCTGGAGGAGGCCCAGGAGCCTGCGTCTCCATAAGAGCCCCGAGATCCTGTTTCAGAGCCCCTGCTCTGCAGGGTGAGGACCCACTGGGGGGCAGTGGTCTCTGTGGCAGCAGGCTGTGCTACCAAGGACTTCCCATCAATGCGCGACCAGGCCACTGAGGGAGTGGGGTGAGGTGGGGTGGGGGTGAGGGTAGTCTTGGCAAGAATTCTCATAGCAACAGACATTGTACTTGGCTGGGTCTGACTAGAGGGTCTGCACAGAGCAGGGTGACTAGAAAGACCCCAGGTCAGGGCAGGGCTGCTGCCCAGCCAGGTTAGAAATAGACCAGAGGCAGAGACCCTCTCCTGGGCAACCCGCTCTCTCAGCATGAGGAAGCCTTTTCTCTCTTTCTGCTTTTTTTGTCTGTTAAACTTTCTGCTCCTAAAAAAAAAAAAAGAAAGAAAGAAAAAAGAAAAGAAAAGAAAAACAAAGAGACCAGAGGCTCTGACTCTGCCCATCCACCCCTCCTAGCTGGCCAGCCACGAGTGACCCTGCTGCCCACACCCAATGGCAGTGGGCTGAGCCAGGAGTTTGAAAGCCACTGGCCAGAGATCCCAGAGAGGTCCCCATGTGTGGCTGGAGTCATCCCCGTCATCTACTACAGTGTCCTGCTGGGGCTGGGGCTGCCTGGTGAGTGGGGAGCTGGGGTCTGGGGACTTGGGCTTGGCCAGAAATGGGGATACTCCTTCAGTGGATACCAGTCCTCTGTGCTGACCCTTGAGGCCATGGATCATAGACCCCTGGTCTTTCCTTGCCATGAGGGTGTTCTCGGTCACTGGAGGGGAATAAAAGTGAGGCACTAGGATTGGGAGTGCTCACAGCTAAACCCAAGGCTTCCCCAGCACGGAGCACTCTCCTAGGTAATGAAATTCACATAGGAACTGACTCAGCTCAGTACAAAGCTCCCTGCGCTGCCCATGCCTTCAGAGAGCAGAGCTTGGGGCTGAGGTAGGTGTGTGGATACCAGGAGGATGGATGGCCTCAGCCCCGGGGATTTCCCCAAGTCAGATAGCTAAACCTATGTGCCTGTGTCCAGGGACGCCTCCCTTCTGGAGGAAACAGAAAACCTAAAAAGGTCTTGGAGGGCAATGCCATAGGACAGGTAGCTTCTTTTTTTTTTTTTTTTTTTTTTTTTGAGATGGAGTCTCACTCTGTCACCCAGGCTGGAGTACAGTGGCATGTTCTCTGCTCACTGCAGCCTCCACTTCCCAGGTTCAAGTGATTCCCCTGCCTCAACCTCCTAAGTAGCTGGGACTATAGGTGTGTGCCAACACACCCAGCTAACTTTCGTATTTTTTAATAGAGATGAGGTTTCACCATGTTGGCCAGGCTGGTCTCGAACTCCTGACCTCAGGTGATCCGCGTGCCTTGGCCTCCCAAAGTGCTGGAATTACAGGTGTGAGTCACTGCACGTGGCCAGGACAGGTGGCTTCTGAGGACACCCTGCCATGTGTACCTACCTGTGTGTAACAGGGGTGCAGCCAGTGGCCTGTAGTGGATGGACAGGGCACAGCTGGTCTGGACTGCCTTATGGGCAAAGTGGGGTTTTAGAAGGATCTGGAAGGAGGAAAAAGAAAAGCCAGCACAGCTTCCACACACGCAGGTGGGGAGGGGCAACGGTGACACCTTGGAAAGCAGTCAGAGCTCTCTTCTGACGCCTGTGCCTTTCCCCTCCCTGACCTCGGCTGCCGTCAGTCAGCCTCCTGACTGCAGTGGCCCTGGCCCGCCTTGCCACCAGGACCAGGAAGCCCTCCTACTACTACCTTCTGGCACTCACAGCCTCAGATATCATCACCCAGGTGGTCATCGTGTTCGCAGGCTTTCTCCTGCAGGGAGCCGTGCTGGCCCGCCAGGTGCCCCGGGCTGTGGTGCGCACGGCCAACATCCTGGAGTTTGCCGCCAACCACGCCTCGGTCTGGATCGCCATCCTGCTCACGGTTGACCGCTACAGCGCCCTGTGCCACCCCTTGTACCACCGGGCCGCCTCATCCCCAGGCCGGACCCGCCGGGCCATTGCTGCTGTCCTCAGTGCTGCCCTGTTGACGGGCATCCCCTTCTACTGGTGGCTGGATGTGTGGAGAGATGCCGACCCACCCAGCACGATGGACGAGGTCCTCAAGTGGGCTCACTGCCTCACCATCTATTTCATCCCCTGCGGCGTGTTCCTGGTCACCAACTCAGCCATCATCCACCGGCTACGGAGGAGGGGCCAACCGCGGGTGGGCAAGAGCACGGCCATCCTCCTGGGCGTCACCACGCTGTTTACCCTCCTGTGGGCGCCCCGGGTCTCTGTCATGCTCTACCACATGTACGTGGCCCCTGTCCACCGGGACTGGAGGGTCCACCTGGCCTTGGATGTGGCCAACATGGTGGCCATGCTCAACACAGTAGTCAACTTTGGCCTCTACTGCTTTGTCAGCAAAACTTTCCGGGCCACTGTCCAACAGGTCATCCATGATGCTTACCTGCCATGCACTTTGGCGTCACAGCCCGAGGGCATGGCAGTGAAGCCTGTGATGGAGCCTCCAGGACTCCCCAAAGGGGCAGAAGTGTAGAGGAGGGGGCCCAGCTGGGGAGCACAGGGTGGTTCACAGCCACACGTACTGGGGCCTTTGACGTTGTACCCAAAAAACGTTTATCAACACACTGCTTTCCTTGGGTGGGGCTGGAGGCCCCTCCTTTGGGTGTGGCTCCCAGGTAGAGAGGAGGACAACTTAGCCAACTCTTACATTTGCTTCACCAGCGATCCCTATTTCCTGTGAAGACGAAAGGGCTCTGCCAGGCATAGGCTAATAGCATCAGTGCTGTGGGCATTCCTTTGCAAGGACATTTTGCCTGGCTCATCATGAATGCTAGATTAATGTTGGTTGAATGGATGGAAAAATAGACAGATGGATGGATAGACAGATGAATGGATGGACAGGCAGATGGACTGATAGACTGATGGATGTTAGAGTGGATAGATGGATGGATGGATGGATGACAGATGGACAGACAAATAGAATGGACAGATGGATGGATAGACAGATAGATGAATTGACAGACTGATGGATGTTAGAGTGGATAGATGGATGATGGACGGATGGATGTGACTTGTCTCCAGCCCTCCCCCGTTTCCTAGTGCCCGTCTCTCATTCCCTGAATTGATCACCTCTCAGCTCCCAGTGGCAATGCCAGAGTTTGAAAAGAAAGGTATCTTCAGGACTCAAGGCATTTCCTGGGCTGGGGGAATCAAAGAGGTTGAGCTGAGCAATGGGAGGGGGCTCTATGCTTGGCAACAGCAGCTGGGTCTAGGCCAGAAACCCCCAGGGCCAGCCAGAAAGGGGTGATCTTAAATCAGATGTGATGAGCCCAGGCCCGAGTCTGTCTAGCCCCAGGAGACACAGCCTCTTAGGTCTCCAACATTCTGGTTGGAGTCCACATTACTCCCTGCCCTAAGCCAGAACAGGTCCGTGGGCCCAGAACCAGCTCTGCGGCTGTAGTTTTTGTTGTTGCCAATGAGGAGAAAGAAAATGGTCTCTCAGCCCAGGGCACTTGGATAACAGAAAAGGAGGACCTAGCTGGAGATGACCCTGAGCTTCTGCTGAGGCCCCTGAGCCCACGCCCCTTGGGGAAAGGTCTTTCCTCCACCACTGGCAGGCAGGAGCTGGCAGAGCTGATCAAGACCATGAGGAGCTCTGCTCAGCGCCCCCGGCCTCTCCAAGGAGCCTCTCCAGGGCCCCTCTCTCAGCCATCCTGGAGCAGCAGCTGGGAGAGATTAGCAGATGGCTCTCCCACCTGCTCCGGGCTGTGAGTAAACACATTAGCAGCTGAGCTAGGACCACTTCCTGCTTCCTGGTCAGGCTGAGCTGACCTTTGTCCTGAATGAGAGGTTCAGACCTGCCTCCACCCTCTTAGTGGACTGACATCAGTCGAAGAGCTGGATGTGCACCCAGCACAGTCAACGCAGAATAAACGCTTGGCTTTCCACCTTTCCTCCCTACTCCAGAATAGAGATGTCCAGACAGGGAGGTGCAGCCACACCCAGAAGGAGGATAATGCAGGTCTCCAATGTGTTAGCCGTGATTCTTAACTCCAAAAAGCTCTGAAACCCAAAACGTATTTCCAGAATTTGCCACAAACACATTGAATGACGCACCCTGACCTGAACTGATGTGAGGTGACTTCTGCTCCCCACATTGTCCTGTGATCGTGAATCCTGCCAGCCCCACCCAGGACCGTTAGCGGAGTGGCCGTGCACCGCTGTCCACACCCCACAGAATCATGATGGAACACGTACCACAGGACCCACACAGGACCCACACAGCACCTTCCTCTGCCTTGACATATTCTGAATTCCAAGACACCTGCGGTGCCGAGTTCAGGGAAAGGATCGAGGACCTGTAAACCCAACATTTCTGCTGCAGGGTGGTCTACACTGACCTGAGCGGGTGCTAAGGACGGAGGACTCCACGCAGGGTGTGCGCGCAGATGTATCCCCAGGCAGGGGTGAGGCACCTGTGCTTTATTCCTTGCTTAAGGAGGAGGGGGATGCAAATGCAGGTAGCCAGGGGGAGAAGGGCCCTCGGAGGACCAGACAATGTCTGCCCCAGCCCGGTCTGAGTCTGCCCTACAGAAGCAGGCGTGGGAAGAAAGCAGAAAGTGCCATGGATGAACTAAATGGAACAACTTGGAGGGGCCCTGCGGGAGAGAACCCAGGATCAGGGAAGAGCATCTGTCTCCAGGGTCGGCAACAGCAGCTGGGGCTAGGCCAGAGACAGGGTGCCTTCCTCCGCTGGCTGGGGGGCTGTCTTCCAGGGGACCAGCTGCAAGATGAGCTTACCTGTCTCTGAGCACCGGAGAAACCAGGAACATCCAGAAACTGTTGCGGAGGCTCTTTCAAGACCCAGTTTTGTTTTGTTTTGTTTGTTTTGTTGACATGGAGTCTCGCTCTGTTGTCCAGTTGCTCAGGCTGGAGTGCAGTGGCGTGATCTCAGTTCACTGCAGCCTCCGCCTCCCGGGTTCTAGTGATTCTCCTGTCTCAGCCTCCCGAATATCTAGGACTACAGGCACATGCCACCACATCCAGCCTACTTTTGTATTTTTAGTAGAGACGGGGTTCCACCACACTGGCCAGGCTGGTCGAGGCAATTTTGCATTGAGCCGCCATAACCCCGGTGTTAAATTGCTATAACCTCACTTGTACCAACAGCCTGGGGCAATGCCAGTGTTTTCAAATGACCCTACATACGTAGTATTGTAAGCATTTTACAAACTTAGGAAACTGACGGATAGAGAGGTTAAATGGTATGCCCCTAGCCCAAAGCTGGTCAAGAGCAACGCTGAGACTCAGACCCAAGTCTCCTGGTTCCAGGTCCATTGCCTGTTCCACCCCACACCTTGCAGGGGCTCTCAAGTGTAGAAGATTAGAGGCAGACCACTCCCGGGATGTTTTGCATTGCTTAGAACTCTCTAGTGCTGGGCTTATCAGAGTTGAGAACCGGTATCACATTTTCCTAATAAAATGCATTAGGCAGTTGGGCGTGGTGGCTCACACCTGTAATCCCAGCACTTTGGGAGGCAGAGGTGGGTGAATCACTTCAGGTCAGGAGTTTAAGACCAGCCTGGCCAACATGATGAAACCTCATCTCTACTAAAAAATACAAAAATTAGCTGGGTGTGGTGGTGGGTGCACAGGAGGCTGAGGCAGGAGAATTGCTTGAACCCAGGAGGCGGAGGTTGCAGTGAGCAGAGATGGCACCATGGAACTCCAGCCTGGGCAACAAGAATGACACTTTGTCTCAGAAAAAAAGCGTTAGGTAACAATTTCTTTTTAGCATTTTTGTAACATTTAATAACATGAAGTGATCATCACTTTTGTAAGCACGTCACTGAAATGTAAATGAAAAGTATTAAATCTGCCAATCTCTCAGCTGGCTTCTAGAGGAGAGAAAGACTTAAATGGTTACAATTTATCCTTCTCCCCTTCTCCCTCCATGCCCTCCCCACCCATCTGCTGACATGTCTTAGCTAAAGAAAATCCTTTCGAAATTCTGAATTTCTTTCCTAACAGTTCCCACCAACATTCGATGTTTGGGGTGATCTTACTGCCTGTCATTCATCCTCTGTTAACATCTGAGGATGGTTATTGCTTGCGTCTTTCATTCCTTCCAAGCCTATATACGATTTTTGCTGTTTGGAAGTTGGTTGACAAATTGTTTTCTGGACTCTGTTAGTTTTCAAGGAGCTGCCATAACAAAATATCACAGACTGGGTGGCTTAAACCACAGACATGTTTTTGGTGGCTTTGTTTTTGTTTTGAGATGGAGTCTCGCTCTGTCGCCCAGGCTGGAGTGCAGTGGCACAATTGCGGCTCAACGCAACCTCCGCCTCCTGGGTTCAAGTGATTCTCCCAAGTAGCATTACCTCACTTGGCTAATTTTTGTATTTTTAGTAGAGACAGTGTTTCACCATGTTAGCCAGGCTGGTTTCAAACTTCTGACCTCAAGTGACCCACCTGTCTCAGCCTCCCAAAGTGCTGGGATTACAGGCGTGAGGTACCACACCTGGCCAGAAATGTATTTTCTTACAGTTCTGGAGGCTGGAAGTTCAACAACAATGTATCAGCTGAATGTAGTGGCTTAGGCCTGTAATCCCAGCACTTTCAGAGGCCGAGGCAGGAGGATCACTTGAGTTCAAGACCAGACTAGGCAGCATAGCAAGAACCCTGTCTCTACGAAAAATACAAAAATAGCTGGATGTGGTGGTACAGGCCTGTAGTCCCAGCTAGGGAGGCTGAGACAGGAGGATCACCCAAGCCCAGGAGGTTGAGGCTGCAGTGAGCCAAGATCATGCCACTGCACCCCAGCCTGGGTGACAGAGTTAAAGAAGAAGGAGGAGGAGGAGAAGGGAAGGGAAGGGGGAGGGGAAGGGAGGGGGAGGGGGAGGGGGAGGGGTAGGAAGCTGTTGGCAGCTTGGGTTTCTTCTGAGGCCTCTCTCCTCGGCCTGCAGAAGGTCACCTTCTCCCTGTGTCCCCACACGGCCTTTCCTCCGTGCACACCTCCACCGTCTCTGCATGTCCTAATCTTTTCTTATAAAGACGCCAGTCGGGTTGGATGAGGGTCCATCATAACAACCTCATTTTAACTCCATCGCCTCTTTCAAGTCCGTATCCCAAATGCAGTCACAGTTTGAGGTACTGGGGTTAGGTCTTCCACATATGAATTTGGGTCGGGAGAAACAATGAGTATTTTAAAGAGAAGTGTCCCTTGGCTGTGGATCCAGGCTTCGATGAAAGTCACTTTTCTCTTGACTGTATACGAACTGACCCCACGTTTCTCTTCTCCTTGGCTGGTATAACAGGACTCAAAGCCAGTCTCGTATCTTTAAACATGATCTCTCCTTTCTCCTTGGAAGATCTTGACGTTTTTCAAGTATTCAACCTTGTTGAACAGGTACCTGGAGGTGGGTCTTTTAATTTCCACACTAGGAGTATCTTTTCATTCAGAAAGATTCCTTTCTCTCTCTTTCTTGCTTGCTTTCTTTCCTTCTTTCTCTTTCTTTCTTTTCTTTATTTCTCTTTTCTTTCCTTCCTTCCCTTTTTTTTTTTTTTGAGACAGAGTCTTGCTCTGTCGCCAAGGCTGGAGTACAGTGGCAGGATCTCAATCTCAGCTCACTGCTACCTCCACCTCCTGGGTTCAAGAGATTCTCCTGCCTCAGCCTCCCAAGTAGCTGGGATTACAGGGGCATGCCTGGCTAATTTTTTGTATTTTTAGTAGAGACGGGGTTTTGCCATGTTGGCCAGGCTGGTCTCAAACTCCTGACCTCAGATGATCCACTGCCTCGGCCTCCCAAAGTGCTGGGATTACAGGTGTGAACCACCGCGCCTGGCCTTAGCTGCACACTTCTTTTTGTCTTTGGAATAGATATTAACACACCCAGGTTGCTTCCGGGGCTGGTCTCAGGCCCCACGGTGTTCGCAGTCACTGCCCCTCTCTGACCCCCATGCTCACTTCTATTCTCCCTGTGAGTTCCCTCCTCCTCTACCCCTTCCCCTCTTTTTTTCAGTCTGAAAGAGGAGGCATGCTGGCTGGAAAAAAGGACCCCACATCTGTCTCTTCAGCTCTGGGATCTTTCATAGGAGCTCAAGTCCACAGACATGAGTGTCCCTTGATTCTGACAAGGTGACCAGGTTCCCTTCCTCTCACCATGCCCGGGCCTAGGAGATGGCTTACCAATGGCTGGGTGGGTGCCCTGAAAAGACAAGCTTCCAGAGAGATCCTGCAGAATCTGTTCATCACCCTGCTCCAGAAAGCAAAGCCCTATTTTCCAAATTAACCATTGAGCCGGCCGGGCACAGTGGTTCAGGCCTATATCCCTAGCACTTTGGGAGACAAGGCAGGAGGATGGCTTGAGCTCAGGAGTTCGAGACCAGCCTGGACAATGTGGCGAAACCCTGTCTCCACCAGAAATAAAATAAAATAATAAAATAAAATGAAAATTAGCAGGGCATGGTGGCAGGCGCCTGTAATCCCAGCTGCTCAGGAGGCTGAGATGGAGAATCGCTTGAACCCAGGAGTTTGAGGCTGCAGTGAGCTGAAATCACACCACTGCACTCCAGCCTGGACAACTGAGCCAGACCCTGTCTAAAAAATAAAACATTGAGCCCTTTGGTTGTCCCGGCTGGCAGGGACCATGGGACAGCCCTTGGCATTGGGGGGTGGGTCTTGGAAATCTTGCCCTCCTGGCCTCCTTGTCGGTGGGGGTGGCCTGAGCTCCCTGGCGGGTCTTCTGCCTACCTCCCCCTTTTGCATGTCCTTGTCAGCTCAGGCAGCAGGGGGCGCTGCAGGACTAGGCTGGACAGTCAGGCCAGGGAGCAGGAGAGCGGGCCTTTAAGCCAGGTCCATAGGAAGATCCGAGTTATTGCAGAGACACACTGCCTGCCCCGGGCCTGCAGCCAGCACCAAGTAGTCATGTGGGAGGGCTTTGTACCCTCTGTCACTCTCCTCCACACTAAGCCACGTCTGCCACGCTGAGGTTGGCCAGCCCTGGCGCTGCTGGGCCCCGCAGTTTTCTCAGATGACTTCGGTGGTTTCCTGTGCACAGGGGTGTGAAGGCCCTTTCATCATTCATCACCTCCTCTCTCCACCCTCCTCGCTGCGTCCCACCAGCCCCTTCTGCTGGCTACGTTCTGCTCACCTGCCCTCCCCACTCCAGGAAGATTGGCCTTTGGGGGTGTGGGGGCCCCAGGACTTCAGTCGGCGTCTTTGGGGTCCGGCCGGCCCCACCCCGTAGGCCCACCTGGACCTGCCCCAGGTCAGTGGTTCCTGTTCACGGCAGCCTTGGGCCTCCTGCCCTCCAAGGGTGTTAGGGCCTTGGCAGGGGCCCCACCCAAAAACATAGAGAAAGGGTCAGGGAGGTGAGAAGGGGGAGATGGCCAAAGCCCCCGGTTGGTCAGGAGCAGTGGCAGGCAGGGGACCCTGGGGAGATGTTTCTGGAGATGGCCTGGAGCTAACACCCTCCCCCTGTCACCAGGCGGGAATCTGGGAGTCTTCTCACCTTCCTGCTTCCCCCTACCCCAACCCTCTCGAGTCCACCATCCCTCAAACCTAGCTAGCAGGACTTGGTGAGCCTCTGGGGTGTCTTTCAGGGGGCACACAGGCAGCTTTCAGTGAGGGGCCAGGCTGGGTGGTGCCGCTCGGGAAAGAGGGGAAGGTGAGGGGTCACCCAGGGGCCAGCCATGGCCACGCGCTTCCTCCCTCCAAGGCCTGCACACCTCACTCCAGGGGCCTGGGAAGGGGCCCACCTGGGGGAAGGTGCGCTCCCTGCCTGGCCTCCCTCACCTTCTCTAGAAAAGAGAATTGAGGTCTTCTTTCAGTTCTTTCTGGAGAAAGTCTGTCAGGGCCTGACTTTGCCAGACGATTGTCATGAGACTTGCGCTCTCCTCTGACTCAGTTTCCTCCTTCTGAATAGTGGAGGTGGGCTGGGTGGGAGGCGACAGTGAGGGCACCGGGGTCTCTTTTGCACAGACCAGCCCCCTCCCGGAATCTCAGGACCTTGTCCTCCCAGCCTGGCATGAGGGGTTGGGTCCTCCCATCCCCTAGCTGAGCCTGGGCGGGGGCTCCTGTAGTCTGGACTTGGGTATGACCCCCTTCCCGCTGCTCCTTTCAGCTGCCCTCTCCACGGTGCTGGAGGTCAAAGAGTTAATCACATCTGTGGCAGCTCCTTCCTGGACTCCTCCAAGATATATATTTAGCAGGCGGGGCGGGGTGGGGCGAGAGAGGTGTGCCAAGATGCCCTGGCACCACAGCCTCTGACTTACCGCACTGCTCTTCGGAGGAAGGGGTGGGCAGGCAGTGCCACAGGAGCTGGGTGGGATGGAGGAAGGGACAAATCTAGGTGGAGGGAAGGGGCAGGAACGTGAGTTGGCTTTAAGTGGAAGGCTGTGATCTCTTAAAGGACTTCGAGGCCCTGTGTGTGAGGTTGGGGGAGGAGGTTGCTCTTTATCCATGAAAGAAAGACCCAGTGACTCTGTCTCCCAGGGATGTAGAAAGATTGTGAAAAAGGGCTGGAAACAGGCCAGGCACAGTGGCTTGTGCCTGTATGCCTATAATCCCGGCACTCTGGGAGGCCAAGGTGGGTGGATCTCGAGGTCAAGAGTTCAAGACCACCCTGGCCAACATAGTGTGACCCTGTCTCTACTAAAAGCAAAAAAATAGCCAGGCGTGGTGGCAGACGGCTGTAATCCCAGCTACTCAGGAGGCTGAGGCAGGAAAATTGCTTGAACCTGGGAGGCAGGGGTTGCAGTGAGCAGAGATCACGCCATTGCACTCCAGCCTGTGAGACTCCGTCTCAAAAAAAAAAAAGGGCTGGAAACAGCTTAACGGTGAAGGTGATGGGGCCAGGCTGGCTGGAAGAGCTCCTATCACCCACTGAAATGGCTGGGACCCCTGGCCAGGGAGCGCAGTGGGAGCACCCTCTTGTGCCACCGCCACTTGTATTTGAGAGGGACTCAAAGGCAGGTGGAGTAGGGAAGCTTTAGGGTGGCATTAGCCGGAAAGTGTCTGCGACAGATCTCGATTGATTTAAAGGATTATTTGCCGAGGTCGAGGATGCTCCAGAAAAAGAGAAACACAAGTCGCGGTAGGATTGTGGCCTGCGCTTTTCCCAAAGAGTTTCGAGGACTTCAAAATTTAAAGAGGGGACTGGGTGCGGTAATTCACCCCTATAATCCCAGCACTTTGGAGCCTGAGGTGGGTGGATCACCTGAGGTCACGAGTTCGAGACCAGCCTGGTTAACATGGTGAAACCCTGTATCTACTAAAAATACAAAAATTAGCGGGCACCTGTAATCCCAGCTACTTGGGAGTCTGAGGCAGGAGAATCGCTTGAACCCGGGAGGCGGAGGTTGCAGTGAGCCAAGATCGCGCTGATGCACTCCAGCCTGTGCAATAATAGCGACACTTCGTCTCAAAAACAAAAAAATTTAAAAGGGGAAGAGCAGGCAGGAGGGAAAGGAAGAAAGAAAAAAAAAGGGAGAGAGAGCAGGCAATGAGGCAAGGGGTTATATTCTTGTGAGGCTTTTATTAGTACTCACTGAATCCACATTTTACACGTGAAAAGAGGTGTGCTTAATAAATCTACGTTTTTGCATAAATAAATAAATAAATCTACGTTTTACATGAGATAAAGTAAGCATGTGAAATGACACCTGTCTGTTTGGGAACAAAAGGAAAGTAGGTTTTTTGTTTGTTTGTGTTTGCGTGACTCAGCCAGGCACGGGGGTCCTCACCTGTTATCCCAGCACTTCGGGAGGCCGAGGCAGGCAGATCACTTGAGCCTAAGAGTTCAAGACCAGCCTTGGCAATATGGCAAAACCCCACCCCTACAAAAAATACAAAAAATTAGCCAGGTGTGGTGGCAATCACCTGTAGTCCTACCCACTGGGGAGGCCCGAGGTGGGAGGATCACGTGAGCCGGGACATCAAGGATGCAGTGAGCTGTGATCGTGCCACTGACCTTCAGCCTGGGTGAGGATGAGACCCTGAAAAAAAGAAGAAGGAAGGAAGGAAGGAGAGAGGGGGAAGAGAGGGAGGGAAAGAAAAGGAAGAAAGAGAAAGGAACGAAAGAAGGAAAGGAGAGGAGAGAAGAGGAAGAAAGAAAGGAAAGAAAGGAAAGGAAAGCTTCAGGTGTACCCTGATGGAGGCTGTGGGCCTAGGAAGCTGGGGGCAGCTCACTGGAAGAGGACACAGCGTCCTATGGGATTGGTTAGAGGGGCATATTTGGCTTCACTTTTTTTTTATTTTGAGACAGTGTCTCACTGTTGCCCAGGCTGGAGTGTAGTGGTGACTTCTGGGCTCACTGCAGCCTCGACTTCATGGGCTCAAGCAATCCTCCCACCTCAGCCTCCCAGATAGCTAGGACTACAGGTGTGCACCACCACGCCTGGCTAACTTTGGTATTTTTTGTAGAGATGGGGTCTCACTATGTTACCCAGGCTGGTCTCAAATTCCTGGGCTCAAGAGATCCACCTGCATTAACCTCCCAAAGTGCTGGGATCACAGGTGTAAGCCCCTGCATCCAGCTGGTATTTGGCTTTTTCTTGGAAATGGAGACAAATTGAAAGCGGGGATGAGAATTAGGGAAACCGTCAATTACAAATCAAGTCCTGGCCAAGTTGAGTCCGTTGGCTGACTTCTTGGACCAGTCATTAGAGCTGGGGCCTGGCTTCCTACAAGTATGGCTCGTAGCTAGCAGATGGTAGGCCGGCTTCCTGGGCTGGTTGCTGCAGATTGTGGGTCAGAGATCTATTTTTATGTCTGGTCTGGCCATTGGCCATTTGCAGAGTCAGTCTCTCACCAACAATCTGTATCACCCTAGTTTTTCAGACAAGTAAACAGAGAATCAGAAAAGTGAGCTGACGTAGCTAAGGTCACGGAACTAGTAAGTTTCAGAACCTGGACGGGAGCCTGCTGGTTCTGAGCACCTCTATGCTCAGCCTTCCACAGGCAAGCTTCAGGGCTGACTCATTTTTGCCCCCTTGTCTTCCACTCTTAATTACCCCAGTACTTTGAACACATTCTCAATAAATATTTATTACATGAGTGAATACAAATTTTGATGACGTCAGTGAGGAAACCAGAAGAATGCCAGAAGAGAGTGAGGGATCTCGGCTGAGGAGCCCCCGCAATGAGAATAATGCTGCGGGGGTCTCGTGGCCACCTCTTCTCTGGCATCCTGCAAGAATCACAGGTCCTTGGTTGGAGCCTGGAACCACGGGCTGAAAGACTTGTGGGTCTGGGCCAGCTCGGCCAGGAGGGACCCGGCCTTCAGAAGGGTGGGGGTCGGGGGGCGTGCGCCCCACAGGTTTACATTGTTATAATTGACACACTGGGGATGGCTGTCAGGTCTCATTGAGAGGAGGGGCAGGCAATGGTGGGAGAGGGCACTTCCTCCCAGGAGCTGCCTGGGGATCCAAACGGTGGGGTGGGGGCGGGTCAGGAGCCTCAGGCACTACGGAAGGCAGAATTCTAAGCGGCCCGTGGACTCCATCCCTGTCCCCAGAGTTGCTGCTCCCTTGACCACACTGTAGGGCCTACGCAGCACATACTGAAAGGGATTTATGGCGTAGGAAAAACGGTACCCCAGGGAATCAGCGGCGGCTGGGGAGGTCGGCGGGGCTGGTAGGCCAGGTGTCCAGGTTGCCTGTCCCACCGTGTCCCGGACTGGCCTCATGGCCCTAGGCCCCTCCCTGAGCCCCAGTTTCTACATCTGCGAAGTGAGGCGCTGGCACAAGTAATCTAACCCTACCTGTTGTGATCCAGAGTCTTTTGAGCTGCAGGGAAGCCAGGATTAAGGCCGGCTCCCCTGGGTTCCGGCTGGTCAGGTGAGTGTGGGTGGCTTCTCATGTCTGTGGAGGGAAAGAAGCTGAAGAAATCACTCCTGAAAAGCGGCCAGGCTATGAGTGGGCTGACTGAGTGATTCCTGCGGCATCCTGGTCCCTCTCCCTGCGGCCTCAGTTCCCCTGTGACCTCAAGATGGAAGGGCCATGCCTACAAAGAAAAAAAGACTTCTCGAGAGCAACAGGTGTGGCTGTGGATTTTTCCAAGGGCTTGGCTCAGCTTCAGGCTGAAAACCCCCAGGCCATCGACAAGGGGTGTGGTCACAACCCAATAAAGACTTCAATCCCAGAGCCTGGGACCATCCCACCAATGACAAAATATTATACAGGAGGAGCGTGAGTCAGGGAGGGGAGGTGGCCCCTCGCTGCCCCCATTGCAGTAGGTGGCCCTTCTGATTCTGTGCTGCTGTGCAGGAGATGGCAACCCGAGGGTCTCTGCGTGCAGCCTGCAGGCACCTCAGCTCTGCCCTCAGCCTCCTCTCTTCCTTTCTCCAGAAAGGAGTCCAGCAGAAGGGCTGGGTCCTGAAAGCTAAGAGGACAGGAATGCAACATGGGCTGGACGGGAGCAGAAGGAGAGAGGAAAACAGGAGAGGTTTGAAGAAATGCCGATAGAGTCCCGGGGAGACGAGGGAGCCTGAGTGATTTAGAAGCCAGAAGGTTTAGAGGAGACGGGAAAAACAGGGGCTGGGCGCGGGGCCTCACGCCTGTAATTCCAGCACTTTGGGAGGCCGAGATGGCTGGATCACCTGAGGTCGGAAGTTCGAGACCAGCCTGACCGACCTGGAGAAACTCCGTCTCTACTAAAAATACAAAAAATTAGCCGGGCGTGGTGGCGCACACCTGTAATCCAAGCTACTCGGGAGGCTGAGGCAAGAGAATCACTTGAACCCGGGAGAGGGAGGTTGCGGTGAGCCAAGATCACGCCACTGCACTCCAGCCTGGGTGACACAGCTAGACTCTGTCTCAAAAAAAAAAAAAAAGAGAGAAAAGAAAGAAAGAAAAGAAAAAATGCAAAAACAAAGGAGTTACAAGACAAAATGCTTCCCTGAAACCAAATTTGGCAAAAGACACTCTCGGTTTCATCCTAGAATCTGCGGTGCTTACGGTCCCTATTGGGAGGCAAGGGAGCCTGGTCCAGAGCCCTCTTACAGCTCTGAGATTCTAGCAGCAGTTCCCAGCCTCCCTCCTCCAGGCTTATCTCTTCTGGTCAATCAAATACTTTCCTTTTAGCTTTGAAAGGGCACACACATCCAGCCTCACCAGTCTCACTGCCCTTGCTGTGCTGAATCCTGTCCAGCTGGGGCTGCAGTTTCGGCCGCTTCTTGGGCTCTCTGACCACCCACACCCTTTGTTCCTGTAGACAATCCTGCCGTGCCTCTTGCTATCCCAGAGGGAAGGAAAGGCCACCAGACCAGGTAGACGGCTTTGCATGGGAGTTTCAAGTTAAGTTGTTTGACTGCAAAGAGGAGGCCCCTCTCCAAACCTTCCAGGACCTGAAACTTCCAGGACAAGGAAGGGGAAGGCCAAGGTCGAGTCTGAGACATCAGCTCCTGAGCCGAAGAAGGGAGCTGCTCAAAGGGTCGTTCTGCTCAGTGGGGCCCCAGGGTGAGGCCCTGTAGCTGAGAAAACGCTTCTGGTGGTTCTCACTGCAGGTGCCTACATTCCTGTGTAACTGTAGGGGAGAGGGGCCTGGGGAGGGGAGAGGAGGCTGCCCCTTGGCCTCACTACAAACAGTAGCATTGAAGGGAGCGAGAAGACGTTAAGCAAAGCCCTGGAAACACGTTAAGGGCAGACCCCCAAGGAACCTGGGTGCCCACAGCCATCTAGAGGCCAGGTTGAGAGATCCCTACCCTGCCCAATATCAGGCTACCTGCAGGGGACAGGCCAGGAGCTGCCCCTCTGGGCTGGGCACCATCTGGGTGGCAGGAGGTGGGCCAGGGAATGCCCGGGAAGAGGCCAAGTCCTGAAGTGACTGTGCCCATGCCTGCCCTTCCCTTAAAGGGGGTGTGGGAGAAAGGAGGAGGCAAAGGGGTGGGAAATTGGAGAGCTTTGAGGCTGTCTTCGGGGCATGAGACCAGAGTTTGAGGGTGGGGGGGTACCGGGGATGCAGGGTGGGGACATTAGTGGCTGAGATCCCTGGTAGTGGAACCAGGCAGGCTGTAGTTCTTCCCTGCTTCCCTCCCTCCATCCTTCCCTTCCTCCCTCTCTTCCTTCCTTCCTCCCTCCTCCCTTCCTCTCTCTTCCTTCCTTCTTTCCTTCCTTCCTTTTTTCTTTTTCCTTCCTTCCTTCCCCTCTTCCTTCCCTTCCTTCCTTTCTTCCTTCCTCCTTCCCTTCCTTCCTTCCTCTCTCTCCCTTCCCTCCTTCCTTCCTTCTTTCCTTCCTTCCTCTCTCTCTTCCTTCTTTCCTTCTCACTTTTTCTTCTTTCTTTCTTTCCTTCTTTCTTTCTATTTTAATCTTCTGAGATAGGGTCTCACTTTGTCACCCAGACTGGATGGAGTGCAGTGGCATGACCACAGCTCACTGTAGCCTCACCCCCCACCTCAGCCTCCCAAATAGCTGGGACTACAGGCACACACCACCACACCTGGGTAATTTTTAAATTTTTGTAGCAACAGGGTTCTCACTACATTGCCCAGACTGGCCTCGAACTCCTGGCTCCTAAAGTGCCGAGATTCCAGGCGTGAGCCACCGCACTTGCCGCCAGGCTGCATTTCTTTTGGATTGAGTGTTCTGCACAGTCTGGAGCCTCTCTTCAGGATGTGCAGTCTCCATGGGGCTCTGAGGGTGTTCAGTGAAATGTATAGGAGGCCACTGGCTTGGGCCGAGTCCCTGCATAGGCCCCGCAGACCAAGCCGAAGTGAGTCACTCATGCTGAAGTTCCGCGTCACCCAGTTGACACCAGGTTGTTTATCTGACATTCCGAGAGATCAGGAGAGTGAGGGATAATAGCCAGATCCCAAACAGGCCAGTTTTAGCTGGTATGGTAAGGAAGTCCCCTCTGCTTTAATCTTACAAGGAAAATAACTTTGAAATCTGATGTTTGTTCTCGTTTCTGCTTTCAAAGCCAACCTCTACTGCTCAGCTCAATCAGAACACTCATTCTATTGTATACAGTGAGATGTTGCCCAATTCTAAAATCCAAGTAAAAGCCAATTAAGATCTTTAAATTTGTTGTCATTTTGTCTTTTGACAAGAGACAGGGGCTTGCAGCAGGAGGGGCCATTTCCTCTCTGTCCCTAGATCTCCTGTGTACATGGCAAGAGCGGGGGCCAGGCCCCGCGATCACCCTACACGGTCGGGTGCAACCAAGCGGGACAACAATTTGTCCAGAAAGCAAAAGTATGGCCGGGCGCGGTGGCTCAAGCCTGTAATCCCAGCACTTTGGGAGGCCGAGGCGGGTGGATCACGAGGTCAAGAGATCGAGACCATCCTGGTCAACATGATGAAACCCCGTCTCTACTAATACAAAAAATTAGCTGGGCACGGTGGCGCGTGCCTGTAATCCCAGCTACTCAGGAGGCTGAGGCAGGAGAATTGCCTGAACACAGGAGGCGGAGATTGCGGTGAGCCGAGATCGCGCCATTGCGCTCCAGCCTGGGTATCAAGAGCGAAACTCCATCTCAAAAAAAAAAAAAAAGAAAGAAAGCAAAAGTCTTTTCAGCTTCAATGTAAGCCATTCTGGGTCCCAGACCCACAGCTTCAGGCACTGTGGGAATCAGAATTCTTAGATGACCTCACTGTCTCTGCCCCTGGGTGTGTTACTTCCTTTATGATATTATATGGCAGAAGGGATCTGCGGTGTAATTAACACGACCAATCAGTTGATCTTCAAGTGGGCCAGTTATCTGGGTGAGTGTGATCTAATCACAGGAGCTTATTAAAAGCAGGGGGGTCTCTCTGACAGCAGAAGGAGAAGTGATGTTCTCCACCCTGTGTCCACGTGTTCTCATTGTTCAACACCCACTTATGAGTGAGAACATGCGGTGTTTGGTTTTCTGTTCTTGTGTCAGTTTGCTGAGAATGATGGTTTCCAGCTTTATCCACGTCCCTGCAAAGGATGTGAACTCATCCTTTTTTATGGCTGCATGGTATTCCTTCTAACCTATAGAACCGTGAGCAAATAAATGGCTGCTAGATTTGTGGCAATTTGTTATGCAGAAATAATACCTAATGCAGGTGCCCGCACAGTGAAGGTTCCCGGCCTCGGATGTTGTTCCCAGGGGAGGAGGCAGAGGAGGCATTTCTGATTTCCCACAGCCTTGAAGTTGCAGCCTCACCCTGCACTCTGGCTGTGCCCCTCCTCCACAAAGAACCATGCACATCTTTGTTCGCACAGCTTCTGCCAGAGGCCCAAGCTTCTATGCTCAGACTGGGACGTTTGGGCATGAACTTTGCACAGATAAACCAATTGCAGGGGAATCGCGCAGCTTCTTAAGCCTCATTATCCAGGTTTCTTAGTAGTTTTCTTCTCTGTTAATTTGCCTCTGTATTTCTGCCCAGTTCTGAGGCTGTTGGATCTTCCAATCCTTGGCAAAAGCAAAATCCTTTCTAGCAAATTACTCAGGCAGGAATCCCTAATTAAAGACCCAGAGTGGCCAGGCGCGGTGGCTCATGCTAGTAATCCCAGCATTTTGGGATGCCGAGGCGGGTGGATAGCTTGAGCCTATGAGTTTGAGACCAACTAGACAACATAGGGAGACCCTGTCTCTACAAAATATTAAAAATAAATTAGCTGGGCTGATGGCATGCACCTGCAGTCCCAGCTCTTGGGAGGCTGAGGTAGAAGGATTGCTTGAGCCCAGGAAGCTGAGGCTACGTGCACTACGATCGCACCAATGTATTCCAGCCTAGAGACAGAGCGAGACCCTGTTTCAAAAAACGAAATAAAAAATTAAAAAAAAATTATTTTAAAAGGCCAGGCACAGTGGCTCACACCTGTAATAGCAGCACTCCAGGAGGCCAAGGTGGGCAGATTCCTGAAATTTCAGACCAGCCTGGGCAGCATAGTGAAACCTCATTCTACAAAAAAAATACAAAAAATTAGCTGGGTGTGGTGGCTCACAACTGTAATCCCAGCACTTTGGGAGGCCAAGGCAGGCAGATCACGAGGTCAGGAGTTCGAGACCAGCCTGGCCAATACAGTGAAACCCTGTCTCTACCAAAAATACAAAAATTAGCTGGGTGTGGTGGTGGGCGCCTGTAAACCCAGCTACTCGGGAGGCTGAGGCAGGAGAATAGCTTGAATCCAGGAGGCGGAGGTTGCAGTGAGCCAGATTTCCCCACTGCACTCCAGCCTGGGTGACAGAGTGAGACTCTGTCTCAAAAAAAAAAAAAAAAAAAAAAATTAGCTGAGCTTGGTGGTGCACACCTACAGTCCCAGCTACTTGGGAGGTTGAGGTGGGAGGATTGCTTGAGCCCAGGAAGCAAGGCCACAGTGCGCTATGATCACGCCACTGCACTCCAGCCCAGGTGACAGTGAGACCCTGCCTCAAAACAAAACAAAAACAAACTCAAAATGAGTTGCTCTCTCTCCCAGTCCTGTGGCTTGATTTAGGACGTGTGGCAAGATGACTAGCTCTCTACCAAACCTCCACTCCCCTTTTGTAGCGTTTCGCTAAGATCAGAGACTACATTTCTCAGCTGCCTTTGCAGCTGGATATCTCCACGTGACAAATTCCTACCAATAGAATGTGAGCAGGAAAGATGTGCCGCCCCTCTGAGACAAGGCAGTCAGAAGCAGGTGTGCTTCCTCCGTCATTTCCCTCCTCTTTGCCAGCTGGATATAGGTACTAATGAGACCCGGGGGAAGGGCAGAGCCCTGAGATGGAAAGAGCCTGGGTCCCTGAATCACCATGTGGAGGAAAGCCACTGGCCAATCAGGAACGCTCATCTTGGCCTGTTATGTGAGTAAGCAATACATTGCTAAGGTATTTGAGCTATTATACGTTAGGGGGGTTATTTGTGACTACTTTCTAGCCTACCCTTCATAATACACATCCCTCTTTGGCCCTCAGTGTAAATCATTACACAAGGTGCTGACTAAACTCCTGGGATGAAAACCTTCAAATATCCCTGTACCTTACTTTCCTTGGCTGGCTCCCATCCCTGTCTTGGTTCACAGTCTGGCTGACTCAGCTGGCCTGGGACGTCATCCATCTGCTGTCAAAGCGTGCCTGGCTCACAGCAAAGGGCACATTTATTCCTCCAAAACATAGGGTTCTTTTTTTCAGCAAAGGTGGTGCAGCTATATATTTGGAGAAGCGGACTGCTCGTCAGCACATGCTCCTGGTTCCCTTGGGGCACAGTGAGGGAGCACATGTCTTCAGCCCCAGTTCCCCCAGCAACGGCCTCCAGTGAGGGAGGGAGATGGGGAGAAGGGCAATGGAGAGGGGGAGGAAAGCAGAAAGAGGTGACAATTCTCTCAGAAAGCAATTAAGCATTCCGTGGTGGCCCCAGGGACAACCTCGACTTTTTGTGCTTTCCCCCAGAGAGGCATCCCTAGCTACAGTCCTTGAAAACTCTGCTTGGTCATGTGGCATTGAGAGACTCTGAGAAGCTGGCTTCAGGAAGGGGCACCACCCTGCCTGCACGCCTCCCAGGATGCCACCTGCCGCAACCACGTCAGCCTCCAATCCGGGCTGGGGTAAAAATCAGCAGTGGCTCATTTTCTCTCTGACACAGCAGCATGGGGCACCTGGATGGAACTGAAATGGGGCCCCAGATACAGCAAACCCCTCTCCCCATCCACTTCTGAAGTCTAGCGTTGGATTGCCGGCCCCAGCAGAGCAGGGAGGAGAGCCTGAGCTGTGGATGGTGGTTGAGCCTAGAACAGGCCCCGGGGTCTCCATGGAAGCTTACAGAGGGGAAAGCCCAGCTCCCAGGAGTCCGAGGCCCTGGAGCTTAGAAAATTACAAGTCCCCATTCTTCAAGGAGCTCTAGGATGACTCTGCCTCAGCAATTTCCAGTGCAAATTTGCTTTTTGTTTGAGTCAGGAAATAACAGGCTGCAGACTCCCCAGGGGCCCAGGAATGCAGCCACCAGCTTCTCCTGGCTTCTCTCGTCCTTCCGTGAGTAAGACTCAGCCAGACGCACAGGGCGGCCCTGAGCTTAAATTACAACCACCTGACCAGAGCTGACCTGCAGAGGCCCAGACCCTGTTCAGAGAGGGTCCCTGTGGAGAGAGGGGCTTCACTAGGCCTCTGGCTGGTCACAGGCGTGGCCTGGATTCTCCAAGCACAGGCCAGATGCTGTCTCTACTTCTCATCCTCGGCAACTCTTAGCACTAACCCTGAAGTGATGATGGGCCCTGGAGCCAGGGCGGAAGCTGCACAGTGCGTCTCACGTGATTCCATGAGAGCTGTTTCTAAGTGTCCCATGCCCCGGCGGTGGCTCACCACCCTCTCTGCCCAAAGTCCTCTCAACAACTTAAATCTCTTCTCTCCACTTGGCCCCATTCCTCTCATTCTGTCACTTAGAGCTTAGGACTTTGCTCATTGATTTCTTCCAAATCCTTCTTCTAGTCTAGCTGGGTCCTTTCATGCCTAGTTTACAAACATGCCTGGCCTGATCCCTATCTGCAAGCCCCTATCCCTCCCGGGGGGGACCAGGAAGGCTGGGTTTGACAGGTGCAATGCACAGGTGCTGGGCGCCCACAGGGAGTTCGAGAGGCCAAGGTCTTCCCAGGACTGGCGGCTCAGATGGCCCAGGCAGAAATAACCTGAGCCTGCTGCCCTTTCCTTCCTGGGAGTGACTCAGCGAGAAGCCGGAAGATAGAAACACAAATCTAGTCCTGGATCTTGCAGAGTCAGTCACAGGCAAGGCCACAGCCTCAGGGCTGTGTACAGGGAGGACCTGGAGCCAGCCACAGGACTGGACGCTGAAAAGATGCTCAATCTCACTTAGCACCCGACGAGTGCAAATGAAAACTATACCCAGACCCCATTTTCCACCGAGCAGACTGGCGGAGGTGCAAGCTTTGAGGGCACACTCGCTTGGCAAGAAGGGGAGGCCACTCTCTTGCGTTGCTAGTAGGCTGTAAAATGATACCACCTCCTCGGAGGACAAGTTGGCAGTATCTATCTACTAAATGCACAGATTCTTTGACCCAGCGGTTCTGCTTGTAGAAACGGAACACCAGCTATACGTGCACATTTGTGACATGACCCAGGCGGCGTCGTTTGTAATAATGACAAAGGATTGGAGGCACCCACATAGGCGGCTGGTTCCATGCTTGCCGTGTGCCCGTGTGATGGGTCACAGAAGGCAGAACAAAGACTTGGAAACATTGATGGACGAATATGGAACCGTGTTCTGGATACATTGGAAAGGGGAAAAACAAAACAAGAGGAATCAGGGAGCAGAACAGGCTGTGGGACTGGCTGGCTTCAATTCTCGATGAATGGATGAAACGGCACACTCCCATCTGGGTTAAAGAGGGTAACAGAAGGCCGGGCACTGTGGCTCTTGCCTGTAATCCCAGCACTTTGGGAGGCTGAGGCAGGTGGATCACCTGAGGTCAGGAGTTCAAGACCAGCCTGACCAACATGGAGAAACCCTGTCTCTACTAAAAATACAAAATTAGCCGGGTGTGGTGGCATGCGCCTGTAATCCCAGCTACTCGGGAGGCTGAGGCAGGAGAATTGCTTGAACCCAGGAGGAGGAGGTTGCTGTGAGTCAAGATTGCACCATTATACTCCAGTCTGGACAACAAGAGCGAAACTCCGTCTCAAAAAATAAAAAGAGGGTAACAGAAACAACACATCTGCCTGTCTAACATGTACACTAAGGAATATCTCTGGATGGATACCCCAAAAGTGGTTTCATTGGCTATACAGAGGCAAGCGTATACCTTTTTGTAACTTAAACATTATAAAATATGTTAGCTGGGCCCGGTGGCATGTACCTGTAGTCCCAACTACTCGGAAGGCTGAGGCGGAATGATCACTTGAGGCCCCGAGTTCAAGACCGCAGTGAGCCGTGATCGGGTCTGTGAATACCCACGGCATTCCAGCCTAGGCCACGCAGGGAGACTCTCATCTCTAAAAACAATAAAAATCCAAAAATAATTTTTGAACTAGGCAAACATGTTACTTATTTCGAAAAAAAAAAAACAAAACACAGTTTAAAAGGTGAGCCCCAGCTCCATAATGGAATAAAGTGACACCAGTACTTGAGAGGCAAGCAAGCTCAGGACGGAATGCCGGGACGGAGGGAAGCGGTCATTCCATTTCACATTCATGTTTTGCAAACACCTCCATTGGTGTTGCTGCTTTCAATCCAGAGGGCAGGGCTTTCTTTTTGGATGAAGAAATGAAGGCTCAGAGAGGGGAGGTGACTTCGTGGAGGTCACACAGCAAGTGTCTGAGTCAAGACTCGCATCCAGGCGTTTTTCTTTTGTTTTGTTTTGCTTTTGTGACAGAGTCTCGGGAGTGCAGTGGTGTGATCTCAGCTCACAACAACTTCCGCCTCCCAGGTTCAAGTGATTCTCCTGCCTCAGCCTCCTGAGTAGCTGGGATTACAGGCATCCTCCACCATGCCTAGCTAATTTTTGTACTTTTAGTAGAGATGGGGTTTCACCATGTTGGCCAGGCTGGTCTAGAACTCCTGACCTCAAGTGATCCACCCACCTCAGCCTCCCAAAGTGCTGGGATTACAGGCGTGAGCCACTGAGCCTGACCTTTTTATTATTATTATTATTATTATTTTAAGCTCACAGCAACCTCTGCCTCCCTAGTTGAAGTGATTCTCCTGCCTCAGCCTCCTGAGTAGCTGGGATTATAGGCATGTGCCACTATGCCTGGCTAATTTTTTATATTTTAAGTAGAGACAGGGTTTCTCCATGTTGGTCAAGCTGGTCTCTAACTCCCGATCTCAGGTGGTCCACCCATTTTGGCCTCCCAAAGTGCTGGGATTATAGGCATGAGCCACCTCACCTGGCCTTGTTTTATTTTGTTTTTGAGACGAGTTTTCCTTTGTCATCCAAGCTGGAGTGCAATGGCATGATATCAGTTCACTGCAACCTTCGCCTCCAGAGTTCAATCAATCCTCCTGCCTCAGCCTCCCTAGTAGCTGGGATTACAGATGTCTGCCACCATGCCTGGCTAATTTTTGTATTTTTTCTTTTTTTCTAAGAGATGGGGTTTCACCATTTTGGCCAGGCTGGTCTCGAACTTCTGACTTCAGGTGATCCGCCTGCCTCGGCCTCCCAAAGTGCTGGGATTACAAGCGTGAGCCACCGCGCCCGGCCTAATTTTTGTATTTTTAGCACCCAGCCTTTTTTCTCTTTCTTTTTTTTTTTTTTTTTTTTAACTTTTGTGCATTGCACTTTTGGTATCACGTCCAAGAACCAACTGCAGATTATAAAGTTTTTTTCTAAATGTTTTACGGTTTTGCATTTTACATTTAAATCTATGATCCTTTTAAAAGTCAACTTTTGAACCAGGCATGGTGGCTCACACCTGTAGTCCCAGCACTTTGGGAGGCCGAGTCAGACAGATCGCCTGAGGTCAGGAGTTCAAGACAAGCTTGGCCAACGTGGCAAAACCCCATCTCTACTAAAAAGACAAAAATTAGCTGGGTGTGTTGGTGGGTGCCTGTAATTCCAGCTACTCGGGAGGCTGAGGCAGGAGAATCGCTTGAACCCTCCTCCCCCTTTTTAAAAATATGGATGTCAGTCATTGCAACCACATGTTGAAAAGATTGTTCTCCTTCATTCAATTACGTCTCTGTCAAAACTGATGAAATTTACATCTTTGTCAAAAATGAATTGGGCTTATGTGTGTTTGTTCTATTTATGTGTTCTCTAGTCTCTTTCTTTGACTGATGGCCTCCATCCATTTGCCAACATCACATTGTCTTGACGACTGTCACTTTATCATACGTCTTCAAGCAGAGTGCTGTGATTGTAAGTCCTATTGCTTTATTATTCTTCTTTTTCAAAATTGTTTGGCTTGGGCCGGGCGCGGTGGCTCACGCCTGTAATCCCAGCACTTTGGGAGGCCGAGGCGGGTGGATCATGAGGTCAAGAGATCGAGACCATCCTGGTCAACATGGTGAAACCCCGTCTCTACTAAAAATACAAAAAATTAGCTGGCTATGGTGGCGCGTGCCTGTAATCCCAGCTACTCAGGAGGCTGAGGCAGGAGAATTGCCTGAACCCAGGAGGCGGAGGTTGCGGTGAGCCGAGATCGTGCCGTTGCACTCCAGCCTGGGTAACAAGAGCGAAACTCCATCTAAAAAAAAAAAAAAAAAAAAAAATTGTTTGGCTTTTCTAATTCTTCTGCCCTTCCATAGACATTTTAGAGTCATCTTTCTATATCTACAACCTTTCCTTCTTTGTAACTTACTTTTACAAGGCACAGGCTTATGATGACCCAATTTTACTCTTTGTTCTAGGTAGGATTTTGACACTCAAGAGTTCTAGGTAGAACCTTTGGGTAGGTTCCAAGGAAGGGAGAAATGCTGATTTTATAGAAAACTCAGAAAAAAACAAACAGCCATTCGCCTGCTTCTTGGAACAGATTGTCTTTTGCCTAAAGAGTATGAAGTGTGCAGATTTGCTTTCTTTTGTCACTATGGAGTCGCTCTTCGCATTTTGTTCTCCACTGGTTTCCAAGGCCAAATTATATTCACTTTTTTGACAGCAAAATGGGAAGAAAACTTCTGACTGGTCCTGGAAGGTATTGCTTATCCTTTTCAAACATGTTTTTCATCAGGTCAAATAACTTCACTGAAACTGCACACACAATTTCTCCTAAAGGTGGAGTGGGAGTTCGTCTTGTCTTGTTCTTGTTCTGGGATTGTCAGATCTGAACACTCTGGCCTCCAATTCTCTGGTTTTTAGAATAGACGAGGCTGTCACTCAACACCAAAGCTAAGAGCAGGATTGAAGTGAGTGGGAATCACTAAAGGAGTCCTACTGGCCTTCTTCCTGGGACTGGGGAGCCAGCTGTCCTCTGCCTCTGCACTCCCAGCTCCCCAGTCCTGCACCTGGGAAGACTGCCCTGCATCCCTGGGAGGCCTGGAGAGCAGAGGCCTCTAGAGACGGCCGCCGTCTTCTTTAATACCTGAAATGAGGCCTCTGAGTTTTCTGCTTGTGCAACAAGACGACCTGCTTGGGGAAGAGAAGTCATGGGCCACTCATGGGGGCAGCTAGTCCCGGGGGAAAGAGAACGGGCGAGGCCTGGGATGTAGGCGCTCCTTCTGGCTCTGATGCTGGCTCGCTGCTCTACTGGGACAAAGGACTTCCTCGAGCCCCTTGTGCTCACCTATAAACTGACAACTATGCGATCGGACCTGCTCATCTCTTGGAGTCGTTGCAAGTCTCAAACGATCAAGCAAGTTTTCCAGAAAACACCTGGAAACAGGCAGCCCAAACTGTTGAGAGTGGCTTCTGTAGGGAATAGGATGTGGGAGTGAGTGGAGAAAACGGCTGCTCCTTCCGCTCTCGTCTCCCGTTAATTCTGATCTTGTTTCAAACGTTTCTAACAAATATAGATTCCTTTTGTGATTTAAAAACTTTGTAGGCCAGGCATGGTGGCTCACACTTGTAATCCTAGCACTTGAGAGGCCAAGGCAGGAGGATTGTTTGAGACTAGGAGTTCGAGACCAGGAGTTTGAGATCAGCCTGGGCAATATACCAGACCCCGTATCTAATTTTAATAAGAAAAAACAGGGGCTGGGCGCAGTGGCTCACACCTGAATTCCCAGCACTTTGGGAGGCCAAGGCGGGTGGATCACCTGAGGTCAGGAGTTCGAGACCAGCCTGACAAACATGGTAAAACCCTGTCTCTACTAAAAATACAAAAATTAGCCTGGCATGGTGGCAGGCGCCTATAATCCCAGCTACTTGGGAGGCTGAGGCAGTAGAATTGCTTGAACCCAGGAGGTGGAGGTTGTAGTGAACCATACTGCACCGCTGCACTCCAGCCTGGGTGACAGAGCAAGACTCTGTCTCAAAAAAAATAATTAAAAAAAAAAAAAAGTCAGCACGGTTGGTAATACTTGTAATTCCAACACTTTGGGAGGCCAAGGTGAGAAGATCCCTTGAGCCCAGCAATCTGAGATCAGCCTGGGCAACAGAGTGGAACCCCATATCTATAAGTAATTTAAAAAATTAGCTGGGCGTGGTGGGATACACCTATAGTCCCAGCTACTCGGGAAGCTGAAGTGGGAGGATTGCCTGAGTTCAGGAGGTCAAGACTGCAGTGAGCCTGGGCAGCAGAGCAAGACCCTGTCTCCAAAAAAAAAAAAGTTTGTAAATGTTCACAGCAATCATGTATGCTAATGTAATCACGTGTTTTGCGGTCTTCCAAAGTCTCCAGCCCTGCTAAGCTGCCAGCTACCCTTCTTAGCCTGTGTTGTCGGTTGCTTAGCCGAGTCACTCACGTCGGCTTCATAGCATGGCAGGGTGAGCCCGTGGATATTTGAAACCTGAGGGTGTTGATGAAATCAGCTAGGATGGGGACCCGGGTTGAGGTCCCCTCCATGACTGTCCGTTGACCGTGAGCCTGGCTCCTGCCTTCTCCCGCCGAGCCTCCCAGGCACGGGGCATGTGTTTCTCCCTGGCTATCTGGCCAGCCCAGCCTGCAGGCAGGCACTGTGGTGCCAGAGAGAGGGCTGCTGCTGAACGGAATAGAGTCAGCACAAAATACATTAAAAAAATCAATCACTGGGGCAGCAACCCATCAGAATAAGAAGCTTGGGCACAGAGGCCATCCTCCCGAGGAGCTGGTGCTGCTGGGGGCTCAGGGCATGCCAATGGCTCAGCAGCACAGTGGCCAGCCTGGCCAGCAGTATTCCAGGCACAAAGGCACAGCCAGGGACTGGCTCAGCTTCACTGGGCAGCGAGGAGGAATGGGGTTGTGTGCCTCTATACCGGCTTAGTTGCTGTTTGAAAGCCCCTCGCAGGTGGAATGTGTGTTCTCATCTCTCCATGTGGCTGAGATTCGTCCAGGGCAGGCCTTCCCTTCCCCAGAGCCCCTCCCATAATGGCTGGGGAGAACCCAAGGTACCCCAGGAGCAAGAAAAGTCACCCAAGAAAGAGACCACCGCTGTTTCTAATAGGGCAGTCCTGACTGTCACTCTGACCAATGACAGGAGGGTAGAACCCTGAGGACCTCTCTCTGTGGAGTGGGGAGAGAGGGCAGGGAATCCAGGGAGCCCAGCCTCTCCAGCCACCCACACCAAACAGGCAGCATTCACAGATGAACGTGTTATGGGCTCACTCAGGGATTCACCTCCTGCCCTGGGCTCTGCAGACATTTCTGGGTATGGTGGGGGCGGGATTCCTTGTGTGCTGAAAACAAGTTCTGTCCTGACCTCCTGCTGCTGCCTGGACCTGCAGGGGAGGGGCACCAGTTGTCCTGCGCTGGTGGCTGTCCAAAGCCTGAGGGGGACTGCAGCTGCTCAGTGAGCAGGGTGGCCCCTGAGAAGGAGTGAGAAGGACCCAGTCCTGACTCAGCACCACTCAGAAACCCCCACCCTGCTTCCCTCCTGAAGAAGTCCAGCACACGAGCTTGGGATGCAGACACCAATACCCCATCCAACGGACTGTCTCAGATTGGAAACACAAATCTTTCCCCTCCTCTGTCAGGAGCCCAGGCAGAAACCGTCTCATGCAGAGACCATACTGAGGCCCCACCGCCTCCCCAATTCAGGGCTCAGCAAACTTGTTCTGTAAAGAGCCAAATAGCAAACATTTTCAACTTCGTTCATGACCACATGGCCTCGAGCGCTATCCAAACAGTACAGCATGGCTCAAGCGATTCTCCTGCCTCAGCCTCCCCAGGAGCTGCAATTACAGGCACGTGCCTCCATGCCTGGCTAAGTTTTGTATTTTTAGTAGAGACAGACCAGGTTGGCCAGGCTGGTCTCAAACTCCTGACCTCAGGTGATCTGCCCGCCTCGGCCTTCCAAATTGCTGGGATGAGCACTCGTACAGGCGTGAGCCACGGCGCCCAACATTTATGTGTGAGCCTTGCAGGGTGGTTCCCAATGTCCCTGGTTCCCACCCACTCTGAGGTCCCCAACGCTGCTGGTAGAATGAGAGAATAGATGGAGAAAGGGACAAAGAAAGGGAGAAATCAGGTGTCAGGGCAGGGAGTAGCTCGGAAAGCTGGGAGCAGTGCCAGTTTAAGGGAAGCCGCTACAAGGCGGCAGGAGGGGAGAGGCCAGAAAACACACAGGAGAGGCGAGGCTGGCTGCGCATGGCACTGGCTCCACCAGGCTTGAGAAATGCAAACAGACGGGGCTGTGGCCAGTTCTTTACCCAAGAGATAGCCAGTCCAATGAAAGGCTTGTCTGGCCAGCTTCGGCGCCTGTGCCTGCACAGCTGTCCGGTGGACAATCAGAAGCCGCCCCCACGTAGTCACCCAACTGCCTGGTCAGAGCTGTGGTCAGGATGTGGGAGGGAGGCCAGGCTGGACGGTGGCCAGGGACAGGCCTCTGTATCTTGGCCCTGACGTTGGTGCCCCAGAGCTCTAATTCCCATTGCACCAGTCAACCCAGCAGCACCTGTACAGCTGGGGGTGGGGTGGGTAAGGCTGCTCAGTGGCTTTTCTTTTCAGGGGCCTCTGCTGCTCCCCATGCTCTCCAGCCAAAGCCAGGACTCCCACATTGTCACAGTGACAAACCTTCTAAGCCAGGCAGGTGGATAGGCTTAGGAGTGGAACTGGCCCTCATTCTGGGTGGCAGCTTGTCTCCAAAGGGAGTGGGCGTCACTTCCTTCCCTCACTGTCACTGCCCCACTGATGGGTGGAGTCTCTTTCTCCACGACCCCACTGAATGTGGGGTGTCTTGACCAAAAGAATATGGTGGTGTCAGCTTGTGACTCTGTGCCAAATCACCTGGAGCTCTGTAGAAAACTGACAATGTCTACCTGCTCTTGAAGCCAGGAGCTTACATTTAAGAAGCCTGGGGCAGTCGGGCAAGGTGGCTCACACCTGTAATCCCAGCACTTTGGGAGGCTGAGGTGGGTGGATCATGAGGTCAGGAGTTCAAGACCAGCCTGGCCAACATGGTGAAACCCTGTCTCTACTAAAAATACAAAAATTAGCCAAGCATGGTGGTGGGTGCCTGTAAGCTTAGCTACTTGGGAGGCTGAGGCAGAGAATTGCTTGAACCCAGGAGGTGGAGGTTGCAGTGAGCCAAGATCATGCCTATACCAGCCTGGGCAACAGAGCGAGACTCCATCTCAAAAAAAAAAGAAGCCTGGGGCTGGATGGCAGTGGCCTGTAATCCTAGCATTTTTGGAGGCTGAGGCAGGAGGATCATTTGAGTCCAGGAGTTGGAGACTAGTCTGGGCAACAATGGCTCCTCATCTCTACAAAAAATAAACAAAATTAGCTGGGTGTAGTGGTACACACCTGTCATCCCAGCTACTCAGGAAGCTCAGACGGGAGGATTGCTTAGGCCTGGGAGGAGGCTGCAGTGAGCTGAGATTATGCTAGTGCTGGAGTGCAACAAAGCAAGACCCTTTCTCAAAAAAGAAAAAAAAAAGCAGCAGCCCAGGCCGTACCGCTGGAGAGGCCACGTGGAGGGTTCCTGAGCCGCCATCTTGGACATCCAGCCCGGTTGAGCCTTCAGATGACCACGGCCCCAGCTGCTATCTGCCTGCAACTACACAGAGATCCCCGAGGAAGAACTGACCAGTGGAACCCCATCAACCCACACAACCGTGAGAGAGAAAACTAAATTGTTGGTTAAGCCACTAAGTTTTGGGGTAGAGTGTTCACACAGCTGTCCCCTTTCCCATCCTCATTCACTGGCTATTTGGGGGCCACATGGACCACAGCCCCTCATTCATGATTTCACCCAGTGGTGTCCCTGGTGACTAGCCGGGTGACAGGGTAGAGTTGCTAGGCGGTGCTCCTTCTGGGGTTGATAGGAAACCTCTACATTAAAATCCACAACTATTTGTAAAACAGCTGGATGTCTGCAGCACTCTGAGGAGTGAAAGAGCACACAACAGCTTTTATCCGAAGAGCAGTAACAAATGTTCCAAGCACTCGAGCATATTTCATCACATTTCACCCATGACAACCGTGAAAGGCGGCCGGGCAGGCATCCTGCCTTTTGTGATTGAGCAGGAAACGACATTTAGACCACACGAATAGAAGCCAGGGTGTCTGGCTAGGGGTCCGCGGGCCTCCTCTCACTGCATCCCTGTCCTCTTCAAACCATCTGGAGAGCAGTTTTCTTTTTATTTATTCTTTATTTAATTTCTTTTGAGACGGAATCTCGCTCTGTCGCCCCGGCTGGACAATCTTGGCTCACTGTAACCTCCACCTCCCAGGTTCAGACAATTCTCCTGCCTCAGCCTCCTGAGTAGCTGGAATTACAGGCAGGTGCGCCACCACGCCCGGCTAATTTTTTTGTAATTTTAGTAGAGGCGAGGTTTCTCCATGTTGGCCAAGCTGGTCACAAACTCCTGACCTCAGGTGGTCTATCCACCTCAGCCTCCCAAAGTGTTGGCATTATAGTGCAGTGGTGTGATCTCAGCTCACTGCAACCTCCACCTCCCAGGTTCAAGTGATTCTCCTGCCTCAGCCTCCTAAGTAGCTGGGATTACAGGTTCACACCTCCATGCCCAGCTAATTTTTTGTATTTTTAGTAGAGACAGGGTTTCACCGTGTTGACCAGGGTGGTCTCGAAATCCTAGCCTCAGGTGATCCACCCGCCTCAGGCTCCCAAAGTTCTCGGATTACAGGCATGAGCCACCACACCTGACCTTATTTAATTTTTAGAGAACAGTCTCGCTATATTGCTCAGGCAGCTCTCAAATTCCTGGGCTCAAGCTATCCTCCTCCCTAAGAGCTGGGATTACAGGTGTGAGCCACCACACCCAGCTGGAGAGTAGTTTTCGACTCAGACAGGCCCCCTTTCCCAGGTTGGAGGAAGGACAGGCAGTAGCCATGAGCCCCCGAGTCAACTTCCTATATCCAGCTGTGGCTCTGCCCTCAGTTGGGATAACTTGGCAGCTAGTTACTGAAGCTGCGAAGGGAGATGCCATTTCTTCAGCTGTAAACGGAGATGTGCTGCTGGAGAGAGCTCTACTGCTGAGACCTGGTGAAAACCCTGGGGCAGGACGGGCTTTGGGGGCTGCCTCAGCTGAGAGATCACAGCGGAAGTGACCCTCTGTGATGCCGAAAGCTAGATCAAAGAATGCATGCTGTCTGCCTTGCTCTCCAGGAAGCAGTCGGACTTCCCTAAGGCTGCCACACACTGATGAAACCCTAACTAGCCACAGGCAAAGGCCCTGAAGCCACATGACGGAAGGAGGGGACACAGATGCCTGCCAGTCCCCCACTACCTCAGCCCCATGCTGTCACAGCAGCGTGCACTGCCTGACTGCACCTGTCTGAAAGACCCAGAGCTAGAACCTGGTCTCGATAAGAAACAAAATTAGCTGGGCATGGTGGTGCACGCCTGTAGTCCCAGCTACTCGGGAGGCTGAGATGGGAGGATCACTTAGGCCTGGGAGGAGGCTGCGGGGAGCTAAGATCATGCCCAGCCAGGCCCTGCCTGGACTCCTAGCCCAAAGAAACCGTGGGAGGTAATAAGATGGTTGTTGCTGTTTGAAGCCACTAAGTTTGGATGTTATTTGTTCCACGGCAATGTTACATAACGGGAATAGGGTGGCTGGGGTAGAGTGGGTTGAAAGGTGTCCCATCTGTTCCCCTAAAAGAAAAAAAAGAGAGAGAGAAATGTCCACCTGGAACCTCTGAAAGTGACCGTGGTTGGAATGAGTGTCTTCACAGATGTAATTAAAACGTGGATCTTGACATCAGGTCATTTTGCTTTAGGTCCTAAATTCAGTGACCAGTGTTCTTATGAGACAGGAAAGGAGAAGACACAGGGAGACACGGATGTGGGAGACACGGAGATGAAGTCCACGTGAGCGCAGAGGCAGAGACTGGAGTGATACGGCCACAAGCCAAGGAACACCTGGAGCCCCCAGAAGCTGGAGGAGGCAAGGAGGGATCCTCCTCTCAAGCTTCAGAGGAGAGCAGCCTGGTGGACACCTTAATTTCAGACTTCTGGCCCCCAGAACCGTGCGAGAATGAAGTTTCTGTTGTTTTAAGCCACTACATTCATGGCAATTTGGGTTTTTGTTTGTTTGTTTTGAGACTGGATCGCACTCGATTGCCCAGGCTGTAGTGCAGTGGCATGATCTGGGCTCACTACAACCTCCGCCTCTGGGTTCAAGCGATTCTCCTGAGTAGCTGGAATTACCGGCACGTGCCACCACACCCAGCTGATTTTTGTATTTTTAGTAGGGATGGGGTTTCACCATGTTGGCCAGGCTGGTCTCAAACTCCTGACCTCAGGTGATCCGCCTGCCTCGGCCTCCCAAAGTGCTGGGATTACAGGTGTGAGCCACCTCGGGTCATGCCTGGCCAGTTCACGGTAATTTGTTATGGCAGCCCCAGGGGAAATAGCACAGTGGGCTAGAGGTTCCTGCTGCTGCTGTCATCAGTGACTGTATTTTACAACTCCTAAGTCAGAGGCAGAGCTGGAAAACAGGATGCTCCTGGGGGAAATAGGAGGACAGCAGCTTCGTAATCAGGTCTCCTGGGATGATGGAAGATGCCTGCTGGCCTCACCTAGAGTGAGGCCCAAAGGGCCAGAAGGCTCAGGGCAAGAAACAGACAGGAGAGGCTCGCCATCAGGACGCAAAGCTCTTGTGTGGATCTGGGATTAAATCCCCACCTGGATGGAGTTGGGTGTTTTGTTTTGTCTTAGAGATGGGAGTCTCCCTTTGCTGACCAGGCTGGAGTGCAGTGACACGATCATAGCTCACTGAAGCCTTGAATTCCTGAGCTCAAGCAATCCTCCTGCCTAAGCCTTCTGAGTAGCCGGGACTGCAGGTGTGCACCACTGCACCTGGCTAATTTCTAAATTTTTTTGTAGAGAGGGGGTCTTGCCATCTTGCCTGGACCATTCTCAAACTGATGGGGTCAACTGATCCTCCCACCTGGGCCTCCCAAAGTGTTGGGATTACAGGAGTGAGTGAGCCACTGCACTCGGCCCCATGGAGTTGGTTCAACCTAAATACAATTCTTCACAGAAGTAGGGGCGTCTGCAGTGCTGACAGGGGCCAGGGAGGCCGCACACACATGAAGGAAGAAGGCTACATATGAGAGACACTGGGGAGTGATGGGGAGTGTGGCAAACTTCACAGTCCCAGCTGACAGCTGTTATATAGGAACATGGGGGCCGGGTGCAGTGGCTCACACCTGTAATCTCAGCACTTTGGGAGGCCGAGGCAGGTGGATAATGAGGTCAAGAGATCGAGACCATCCTGGCCAACATGGTGAAACCCCGTCTCAAAAAAAAATTTTTGAAAAAAAAAAAAGGAACATGGGCCTGGAGCTGCCACATCTTCCAGTTCCATGAGAAGCTCGAAGTCTAGATTTTTGTGTAAAATCTGATTATTAAATTCTAGCAACCGGCCAGGCAGGGTGGCTCATGCCTGTAATCCCAGCACTTTGAGAGGCTGAAGCAAGAGGATCACCTGAGGTCAGGAGTTCAAGACCAGCCTGGCTAACATGGTGAAACCCCCATCTCTACTAAAAATATAAAAATTAGCTGGGCGTCATGGCGGGAGCCTATAATCCCAGCTACTCAGAGGCTGAGACAGGAGAATCTCTTGAACCCGGGAGTCAGAGGTTGCAGTGAGCCCAGAAAGCACCACTGCACTCCAGCCTTGGTGACAGAGCAAGACTCCGTCTCAAAAAAAAAAAAAAATTCTAGCAACCAATTCAAAGTAAAATGTTGGGTTGATAAAACGCATATGTAAGCGGGATTGGGCCCCGTGCTGTTGTGATGCCCCCATCTGCGACCATCCAAATCAGCCTGGAGTTTGCAGAGGCCTTGCCTGTCTCTCTTTGCAGGCTTGGCAGGGTTTCCGCACCAGTTCTGGAGGTTCTGAGCCTGCCTTGTGGAAAGGTCTCATATCTGACTTCTTCTCTCCATGGATAGTGCCACTACGGGTTAGCCTCTTCCTCCCCTGTCATCTGGACCACCAACCCCAGATCCTAAGACGCGTCCCCTTCAAGGGCAAGCTCAGGGCCTCCGCGGCCCCACCCACCCTCATCGCCAGCCTGCAGGTCTTCTCTCTCCCTCCCTGGTCCCTTTCTGAAGCCACACTGGGCTCCTCACTGCTTTCTGAATCCAGAGACCTTGCAGCCTCCATGTCCCTTTCACGCTGTTTCCTCTGCGCAGACTTCCTTTCCCTTCCGCCTCGGAATTCCTACTCGGGGCTTAGGCCCAGCTCAAATCTCACTTCTCTGCTTCTAGTCCCCCATTCTGGGCTTGTGTGAGTCCCCGCCCTCTGGGCTTGTGTGAGTCCCCGCCCTCTTCTGGTCTTTGGTCCCAGGCACTTTGTGTACAGAAGGTCCCTGACTAAATGATGATTCGACTTAGAATTTTTCTTTTCTATTTTTTTGAGACAGAGTCTTGCTCTGTTGCCCAGGCTGGAGTGTAGCGGGGCAACCTTGGATCACTGCAACCTCGGCTCACTGCAACCTCTACCTCCCAGGTTCAAGCAATTCTCTTGCCTCAGCCTCCCCAGTAGCTGGGATTACAGGTGCCCACACCACACTTGGCTAATTTTTGTATTTTTAGTAGAGATAGAGTTTCACCATATGGGCCAGGCTGGTCTCGAACTCCTGAGCTCAAGAGATCCACTCACCTTGGCCTCCTAAAGTGCTGGGATTACAGGTATGAGCCACTGCGCCCAGCCTCGACTTAAATTTTTTAACCTTACAATGATGTGAAAGCGATGCCATTCAGTAGAAATCATACTTCAAGTACCCATATCACCATTCTGCTTTTCACTCTCAGGACAGTACTCTTAAGTTACACGAGCTATGCAACATTTTATTATAAAACAGGCTTTGTGTTAGATGACTGTGTCCAACTCTCGGCTAAAGTTAAGTGTTTGGAGCATGTTTAAGGAACACTGGGCTGAGCTATGATGATTTGTAGGTTAGGTTTAACAAATACTTTTTTTTTTTTGAGACAGAGTTTCGCTCTTATTGCCTAAGCTACAGCACCATGCTGTGATCTCGGCTCACTGCAACCTCTGCCTTCAGGGTTCAAGCAATTCTCCTGTCTCAGCCTCCCGAGTAGCTGGGATTACAGGGCACATCACCACGCCTGGCTAATTTTTCGTATTTTTAGTAGAAATGGGGTTTCACCATGTTAGCCAGGCTTGTCTCAAACTCCTGACCTCAGGTGATCCACCCGCCTTGGCCTCCCAAAGTTCTGGTATTACAGGCATGAGCCACCACACCTGGCCCCAAATGCATTTTTTTAGAGACAGGGTCACCCAGGCTGGAGTGCAGTGGCACAATCATAGCCCACTGTAACCTTGAACTCCTGGGCTCAGGCAATCCCCACCCCGCGCCTCAGCCTTCATGGTAGCTGGGACAAGTACACTCTACCACACTCAGCCAATTTTTTAAAAAGTTTGTATAGAGATGGGATGTCTTTTTTTTTCCTTTTCTTTTGTTTTTTTGAGATGGAGTCTGACTCTGTCACCCAGGCTGTAGTGCAGTGGTGCAGTCTCGGCTCACTGCAACCTCTGCCTCCTGGGTTCAAGCAATTCCCCTGCCTCAGCCTCCCGAGTATCTGGGATTATAGGAGTGCACCACCACACCTGGCTAATTTTTTATATTTTTGGTAGAGACAGGGTTTCATCATGTTGGCCAGACTGGTCTCAAACTCCTGACCTCAAGTGATCCACCCGCCTTGGCCTCCCAAAGTACTGAGATTACAGGCGTGAGCCATGGTGTCTGGCTGGGTGTCACTATGTTGCCCAGGCTGGTCTCAAATTCCTGGCTTCAGGTGATCCTCCTGCCTTGGCCTCTCAAAGCACTGGGTTATAGGTGTGAACCACCATAAATACATTTTTGACTTAAAGATATGTTCCTCTTAGGATGGGCTGTAACCTCTTTGTGAGTTGAGGGTCATCTGTACTTCCCCTGAAACTGCAATCCTGTCTGTATCCTAATGACTGGGTGACATTTGTCTCACTGATTAGAGATGGTGACTCAGTTTCCCTTGTAACTCTTGCCTGGCTTGCTGGGAGTATTCATTAAGTATCTGTTGAAATGGGCCTGATACATCAGGAAGCTACAGTTTGAAGAGGCAAAGGGCCTTACCTGAGCTCACCTAGCTCCCTGGAGGCAGAGCTGGGACTAGCAACCCATTCCCAGTTCAGTCTTTTCTTGGCATGCATGGCCAAGTGCCTGGTTTGGCAGAGGAGTCAGGGAGCAACAGGACTGAGAGGCTGGGTGATATTTCTTGGAGGGGTGCCAGGACTCTACCTAGAAACAGAGCTTTCAGAGAAATGGTGGCCTCCGAAACATAGAGGGAGACATGGGCCACAGAGGTGTTTGGGATAGTCAGGTGGGAACGTTCTGGAGCCGAATCAGCCTTAGGAAGATAGAACATTCCAGGAAGAAATCAATGGAGACAAATTCTGTGGGCAGAATCCAGAATCCACTAAAAGCCATGAGAACTCTCCAGTGAGAGAGGGCATCCGAAGCTTGGGAAAATGACCTAGGCATCAAGGACTTCCAAAGTGACTTAAAGAGCTGGGTATGGTGGCTGGTGCATGCCTGCGGTCCCAGCTACTCAGGAGCTGGGTATGGTGGCTGGTGCATGCCTGCGGTCCCAGCTACTCAGGAGGCTGGGGCAGGAGGATCACTCGAGCCCAGGAGGTCCAGTCTGCAGTGAGCTATGATCACGCCATTGCACTCCAGCCTGTGTGACAAAGTGACACCCTGTCTCAGAAGAATAAAAACAAAAGCGAGGTGATGTGGCTCATGCCTATAAACCCAACACTTTGGGAGGCCGAGGTAGGTGGATTACCCGAGGTTAGGAGTTTGAGACCATCCTGACCTACATAGCGAAACCCCGTGTCTACTAAAAATACAAAAATTAGCTGGGCATGGTGGCGGGCAACTGTAATCTCAGCTACTCAGGAGGCTGAGGCACAAGAAGTGCTTGAACCCTGGAGGCAGAGGTTGCAGTGGACCAAGGTCGCACCACTGCACTCCAGCCTTGGTGACAGAGTAAGACTCTATCTCAAAAAAATAAAATAAAATAAAAATAAATAAACACACGAAGTGACTTGAAAGAACCGCCCACCTGTGCTGCTATGCGCTGATGACATTGACAAGGCAGGCCGGTCTAATCATCACTCTTTCCTCAGCTTCCAGGATCATGCTTTCTCCCAGCACCGCAGCAATGAAGATGACACTGACTCATATGTACACAGGGCTCTTCACATCATAAAGCCTGGGTTGTAGGTTACATTGTGCACCTCACCACCCCCGCCCAAAGATACCTGGAAGTTCTAACCCCCTGAAACTGTGAATGTTACTTTATTTGGAAATAGAGTCTTTGTGGATAAAATCAAGTGACAATGAGGTCATCTCGATTAGGGTGGACCCCAGTCCAATAGGATTGGTGTTTTTTATTGATTGATTGATTGATTGATTGATTGACTGATTTAGAGATGAAGTCTTGCTCTTGTTGCCCAGGCTGGAGTGCAGTGGTGTGATCTGGGATCATTGCAACTTTTGCCTCCCAAGCTCAAGCAATTCTCCTGCCTCAGCCTCCCAAGTAGCTGGGACTATAGGCGCGTGCCACCATGCCCGGCTAATTTTTTGTATTTTTAGTAGAGATGGGGTTTCGCCATGTTAGCCAGGATGGTCTCAGTCTCTTGACCTCGTGATCCCCCCACCTCAGCCTCCCAAAGTGCTGGGATTACAGGCGTGAGCCACCGCGCCCGGCCAGGACTGGTGTTCTTATAAGAAGGCCAAGTGAGGAGACACAAATCACAGGGAGGCAAGCAAGTGCGGCGGCTCACACCTGGAATCCCAGCACTTCGGGAGGCTGAGGCAGGAGGATCACTTGAGCCAAAAGCCTGAGGCTGCAGTGAGCTGTGATTGCACCACTGCACTCCAGCCTGGGTGACAGCGCAAGACTGTTTCAAAAAACAGCAATGACAACAACAAAAAGAGACCGGAGTGATGGTGCTGCAAGCCAAGAAGCGCCAACAACTGCCTGTGGCCTCCAGAACCTGGAAGGGACGGGAAGGATTCTTCCCGAGAGGGAACACGGCTTTGCTGACACCTTGATTACTGGGTGAGCCACCATGCCTGGCCAAAATTGACTTCTGTTTTTCCTTATTTATTTTTTTGAGGCAGAGTCTTGCTCTGTCGCCCAGGCTGGAGTGCAGTGGTACAAATACGGCTCACAGAAGCCTCGACCTCCTGGGTTCAGGTGACCCTCCCAAGTAGCTGGAACCACAGGCGCACCGTGCCTGGCTGATTTTTGTATTTTTAGCAGAGACAGGGTCTCACCGTGTTGCCCAGGCTAGTCTTGAACTCCTGAGCTGCTTACAGGTACGAACCACTGCACCTGGCCAGTGACATCTTGACCAGAAATTCATGACACCTTCATCCAGAACCCTCACTTAAGCTACTCTCTCATGCCTGATCCACAGAAATTGCATGTTATCCTACATGTTTACTGCTTTGCACCACTCCACTGTGCAATAGATAACTAATAGATTTGTCCTGTCTTGTCAGAGACAGCATGCATAGTGGTTAAAAGTCAACTGTTGGCTGGGTGCAGTGGCTCATGTCTGTAACCTCAGCACTTTGGGAGGCCGAGGCAGGAGGATCGCTGGAGTCCAGGAGTTCAAGACCAGCTTGAGCAACATGGCAAGACCCTGACTCTATAAAAAATTTAAAAATTAAAAATTTAGTCAGGCATGGCGTGTCTGTGGTTCCAGATACTCAGGAGGATCGCCTGAGCTCAGGAGGGTGAGGCTGCAGTGAGCCATGTTTGAACCACTGAGCTCCAGCCTGGGTGACATAGTAAAACCCTGTCTCAAATATTGGCTGGGCACAGTGGCTCACGTCAGTAATCTCAACACTTTGGGATGCTGAAGCAGGAGGATCACTGGAGGCCAGGAGTTCAAGACCATCCTGGGCAATATAGTGAAATTCCATTTCTACAAAGGAAAAATCAACTATCACTTACTAGCTATTGACCTTAGTAAGTTGCTTCAGCCCTCTCTGAGTCTCCTCATGTGTAAGCAGGTAAAATAACTGTATCTGCCTTATAAAACTGCTGGAAGGCTGGGTACAGTGGCTCATGCCTGTGATTCCAGCACTTTGGGAGGCCGAGGTGGGTGGATCGCTTGAGGGAAGGAGTTGGAGATCAGCCTGGCCAACATAGCAAGCCCTGTCTCTAATAAAAATACAAAAATCAGCCAGGCATACTGGCTCACACCTGTAGCCCAGCTACTTGGGAAGCTGAGGCAGGAGAATCGTTTGAACCCAGGAGACGGAGGCTGAGTGAGCCACTGTGCTCCAGCCTGGGCAACACAGTGAGATTATCTCAAAAAAACAACAATAAAAGACAGCTGGGAGGAGCAAGGGAGTTACTATTTAACTTCTAATGGTCCCTGTGGCATAGAAAATGTTAAAAATGTCAGTTCTGGCTGGGCACGGTGGCTCATGCCTGTAATCCCAGCACTTTGGGAGGCCAAGGCGGGTGGATCACGAGGTCAAGAGATTGAGACCATCCTGGTCAACATGGTGAAACCCCGTCTCTACCAAAAATACAAAAAATTAGCTGGGCACGGTGGCGTGTGCCTGTAATCCCGGCTACTCAGGAGGCTGAGGCAGGAGAATTGCCTAAACCCAGGAGGAGGAGGTTGTGGTGAGCCGAGATCCTGCCGTTGCACTCCAGCCTGCGTAACAAGAGCAAAACTCCGTCTCAAAAAAAAAAAAAAAAAATCAGTCCTTATAATCACGTGGGTGACTAAACAGCTCAAAAGCAGTGAAAAGACAACTCCAGGACAGCACAGCCCGTGACTCACTGGTCAGGCTGAGTCCTGAATCCGGGTCTCCTGACTCCCTGTGCAGTGCTCATGGTTCAACTGTAACCTGGAAGCAGAATGGCTGGTGAAACCCGATGCTCTGCGAGCATGTCACGTCTGTCATTCCCTCCTGTGCAGCAGGCTGTTTCAGCAGCAGTGCACTGTCTCCCATCCAAGTACTAACCAGGCCCAACCCCACTTAGCTTCTGAGATGAGATCGGGCATGTTCAGGCTGGTATGGCTGCAGACACAGCTGTGCACTGTCAACAGCTGGCTGTACACCTGTGCTGGGGTGGGAGGGGCAGCCAGTTGGGTCACTGTGGCTCTGGGCCTCACCCTGGGAAGAGAGCCCCATGGTTCCTGCAGGAGGGATGTTAGGAAGGTGTGCTAGGGCAGGCAGACAGCAGGCTGCGCGGTCTCTGAGAGGGGCTTTTCTGGATCACATTTCATTGCCAGAGCAGGTCCAAGGTCAGGGAAGGAGCCGAGCTGCTGCTTGCAGCCCCGGTTTGGGAAAGGCCAGGAGAGCAGGACAACTGTGTTGAAAGGCAATACGACATTAGGGCAAAAAGGCTGCTGGAAGTAAATCCCTGCTGCACAGGCTGCTTTAGTTTAAGCCGATCAAAATGACCTAGGACAGGTGGGGCACAACGGCTCACACCTGTAATCCCAGTACTTTGGGAGGTGGAGGTGGGCGGATCACCTGAGGTCAGGAGTTCGAGACCAGCCTGGCTAATATAGTAAAACCCAGTCACTACTGAAAATACAAAAATTAGCTGGGCATGGTGGCAGGCACCTAGCATTCCAGCTACTCAGGAGGCTGAGGCAGAAGAATCACCTGAACCTGGGAGCCAGAGGCTGTCACTCGCTGAGATCGCACTACTGCACTCCAGCCTGGGCAACAGAGTGAGACTCCATCTCAAAAAACAAACAAAAAAACCCAAAAATGACTTAGGACAAGCAGAGGCCCAGGAGCCACAGTTGCCCCGGAAGTGTCTACTCCCCTTTTTCTTCTAAGGGTGTGCCTCCTGCCCCACATCTGAGAGCAAAAAGCAGTGAATGGCCAGAGTGACTGATGCAAAGAACAAAGAACAGAAACAAGACAAGCTAGTGGCCTGTGCAATTCACCTTTGAATGGGCAAGATCCTCTATGAAAATTGGATGCAAAGAACCTCCAGGTGTGCTTGTGGCTTTCTAAAGACTCTTCACGCTAGGTTTTCCTTGACGGAAAACATCAAGGAGGGTTACTGAGTGTGGTTGTTCTGAAATTGCCATCAGGACCTAAAATGCCCCACTCCAAGGAGCTCAGATCCCTTCAACTGATTTACTTTTTCTCCACAGCCTTACCATTTTCTAGAAAGAGGGGTTATCTGGGCGTGGTGGTGTGTGCCTGTAGTCCTAGCTACTCGGGAGGCTGAGGTGTGATGATCACTTGAGCCCAGGAGTTCTGGGCTGTAGTGCGCTATGCCGATCGGGTGTCTGTACTAAGTTTGGCATCAATATGGTGACCTCCCAGGAGTGGGGGACCACCAGGTTGCCTAAGGAGGGGTGAACCGGCCCAGGTCAGAAATGGAGCAGGTCAAAACTCCCGTGCTGATCAGTTGTGAGATTGCACCTGTGAATAGCCACTGTGCTCCAGCCTGGGCAACACAGCGAGACCCCGTCGCTGGAAAAAAAAAAAAAGAAAGAGGGGGTTAGGAGTGATGGGGCAAGAGCAGACAACAGCAGATGGTCATTCTATGATAATTGTCTTTGATGTCCGGGAAGAGACAATCTGCAAAGAATCAGCTCCCAAAAATTCTTGGTAAGATCTTGCCTTTGGGCTTGGCTCATCTTCTCTGTGCACTCTGCCCACCTCCCTAGGGCCTTCTCTTTGTGAGCAGCTAACCAAGCCTTCTCACTGCTGGCCTCCCTATTAAGGACTCTAAGCTCTGACTCTCACGGCTTCTCTCCTCCTCAAACCTCCCTTCCCAGGAGTTGGCTAAATCAGATTGCCATCCTACCACACACCATCCAGTCACAGTTGCAGCTCCTCAGCCCCCAGACTCCACTTTAACCCTCCCGGAAAGCATTTGCTTGTATTGAAAATGGATTTGGGCCGGGCATGGTGGCTCGTGCCTGTAATCCCAGCACTTTGGGAGGCTGGGGTGGGTGGATCACTTGAAGTCAGGAGTTCGAGACCAGCCTGGCCAACATGTTGAAACCCCATCTCTACTAAACGTACAAAAATTAGCTGGGTGCAGTAGTGCACACCTGTAATCCAAGCTACTCGGGAGGCTGAGGCAGGAGAATCACTTGAACCTGGGAGGGGGAGGTTGTAGTGAGACAAGATCATGCCATTTGTGTTTCAGCCTGGGCAAAAAGAGCAAAACTCCGTTTCAAAAAAAAAAAAAAGAAAAGAAAATGGATTTGTATTTTATTGGCTCTCAAACTTTATTAGACGTAACAGTCACCTGGAGCACTTGAAATATAGATTCTGATAGGTTTGGGTGAGCGTCAAGAATGGTGCAAGGTTAGAGATAAGCAAGGGCACCTGCTTGTGACTTTCCACAATGTCAGGCTTTTACTGAAGCCATCTCAATCACAGAAGCCACGAGCTACCTGGAGTTCCCAAGAAGGCAATTGTCCTTAGGACTTCCCATTCACTGGTACTCAGAGCCGCACAGAAGCTCAAGCCTCTCCACAGGTCCATCAATTCTGCAAACCATACATAATAGTATACTTAAGCGATATATACACGTTATACATTACAGCATTTAACATCAAGAGGAGAGAGACAGGAGAAAGCGTTCACAAGCCAGTTCAGGAGGGGTGAAGAAGAAAAAAGAAGTCCCAGTCTGGGCCCTGCTCTTCAGTTTTGCAAGGAAGAATCTTTGATGTGGCAGAGCCTCCGAAGGCAGAGACTGGGTTCTTTCTTTTCTTTCTTTTTTTTTTTTCAATAGAGATGGGGTTTCACCATGTTGGCCAGGCTGGTCTCGAACTCCTGACCTCAGATGATCCACCCACCTTGGTCTCCCAAAGTGCTGGGATTACAGACGTGAGCCACTGCACCCAGCCAGGTAATAGTCTTTTAAAAATTCATTTCATTTTTTGTTTTTTTGAGACAAGGTCTCATTCTGTCACCCAGGCTGGAGTACAGTGGCAGGATCTTGGCTCACTGCAACCTTGATTTCCTGGGCTCAGGCGATTCTCCTCTCTCAGTCTCCCAGTATATCCAGCTAATCTTTGTATTTTTTGTAGAAACAGGGTCTTGCTATGTCACCGAGTCTATTCTCAAACTCTTGGGCTCAAGCAATCCTCCCACCTTGACCTCCCAAAGTGCTGGGATTATAGGCATCAGCCACCGCACTGGGCCAGGTCATGGTCTTAATAAAGCTTGCAGGAGACTGCGAAGGAGGTGAACTGAGAACTCCTAGGAGCCATGCCGTCATGAGGATGACTTCAGACAGGGACGGGAAGTATTTTGGGAAGGGGGAAAGAGGGCACTAGAAAGGTAGAGATGCCTAATAGTAACTTCCTATCCTGTAATTATCTTTTCAACAGAAGTTGGGCAAAAAAAGGGGAAGAATAGAAAGAAATGCAAAGCTGTCGCTTTCTTTTTTGAGATGGAGCCTCACTCACTCTGTCATCCAGACTGGAGTGCAGTGGCACGATCTTGTTTCACTGCCACCTCTGTCTCCCGGGTTCAAGTGATTCTCCTGCCTCAGCCTCCCGAGTAGCTGGGATTACAGGCATGCGCCACCACGCCCAGCTAATTTCTGTATTTTTAGTAGAGACGGGGTTTCACCACGTTGATCAGGCTGGTCTTGAACTCCTGGCCTCAACCAATCTGCCTGCCTCAGCCTCCTAAAGTTCTGGGATTACAGGTGTGAGCCACTGCACCTAGCCAAGGCTCGAATTTTCTAGGTTTCACTGTGGATGGCACTGTGCCACCTCACCTGGCCCCACCCTACACTGATTCTTGAAGTCCCTCATTCTCCAAGCAGCAGCCGACCTGGCCTGCCTGGCCACACCTCACGGAATCCTTCATGGGGCATCCACGCTGTTTGTGTTGAGGCTGTTTCTCCATTCTTTCCTCCCAGTTAACATCCACAATTCTTTTTTTTTTTTTTTAAGAGATGGGGTTTCACTATGTTGGCCAGGCTGGTCTTGAACTTCTGACCTCAGGTGATCTGCCCACCTCAACCTTCCAAAGTGCTAGGATTACAGGCATGAGCCACCATGCCTGGCAACATCCACAATTCTTAAACTTGCCGCCCTGGTGCCCAAGGCCAGTGTGCATCACCGCATTAGTCCGTTTTCATGCTGCTGATAAAGATATATCGGAGGCTGGGCAATTTACAAGAGAAAGAGGTTTAATGGACATACTGTTCCACATGGCTGGGGAGACCTCACAATCATGGGTGGAAAGCAAGGAGAAGCAAGTCATGCCTTACACGGATGCAGCAGGCAGAGAGAGAGCTTGGGTAGGGAAACCCTGGCTTATAAAGCCATCAGATCTCATGAGACTTGTTCACTATCATAAGAACAGCATGGGAAAAACCTGCCCCACGATTCAATTACCTCCCACCAGTTCCCTCTCACAACACATGGGAATTCAAGATGAGATTTGGGTGGGGACACAGCCAAACTGTATCAATCACTAACCACATTTAGGGGATGGGGATGTGAAATAGGCTCGGAGGCTCGTCAGCTAGAGATTCCGATTCAGTGATCCAGAAAGGAGCCCAGAAATCCGCTTTCCAAACAAACAGTGTAACTGGTTCTGAAGCTGTGCACTGATGCAGGAGGAAGTCAAGGGGCTGGCTTCATCACCATTTTTGCCAGCTGCTTTCCCCTCCACATAATTGCAGAGCAGAGGACGATGAGCCAAGAGCTAGCAGCACCCAATCACTGAGCTCCGCTACCAGGGACTCTGGGATCTGTGGTTTCATTTAAGCTCCACAGCAAGCCCCAGAGGCAGGGGTCATTGCCCACCCACCCTTTTTTTTTTGAGACAGAGTCTCGCTCTGTCGCCCAAGCTGGAGTGCAATGGTACAATCTCGGCTCACTGCAACCTCCGCCTCCTGGGTTCAAGCAATTCTGCCTCAGCCTCCCCGGTAGCTGGGACTACAGGCGCAGGCCACCACACCCAGCTAATTTTTGTAATTTTAGTAGAGATGGGGTTTCACCATGTTGGCCAGGATGGTCTTGATCTCTTGACCTCGTGATCCACCCGCCTTAGCCTCCCAAAGTGCTGGGATTAGAGGCGTGAGCCACCACGCCCTGCTAAAAAAATTTTTTTAATAGAAATGACCCTCAGAGGAAATTGGTCACTGGGTAACTGGGAGGGACTGTTTCATGTCTGTGAATGGGTTAATGCATGAGGGTGGGCATGAGGACAAATTACAAAACTGAAAGAAAATGCCAAGAGGCCATGTGAGTGACAGCGAGAATGAAGGCTGTTGCTTCCGAGGGCTGAAGTATAGAGCCAGGTCCCACTTTAGCATAACCACAGCTGCTATCAAGACCCTCAAACGCACCATCAGTGGTTCTGAACTTTGCATAATGATTGAACTCTACTGTATCATCAGAGGGGAGAAGAACGGCGTGGAAACCAAAGGGCTGAAATTTCAGCCTCTGCCAAGCCTTCCGGGGTTCCATCATACTCCCAGAATAGCACAGTTAGGTTCCCGGCAGCCTGAGGCTGCACCGCAGCTGGGCATCCGGAGAGCGAGACGAGTCAAACCCGAGCACTGCCAGGGACAGCTGGGGCTGGACACCGCCCAGAAGTCAGCTGGCTGGCCCTGCACTGCCCTGCCCTGCTGGAGGTGCCATCTCCGGTGGGTGGGGGCAGGTCTGGCTCCCCTGCGGCTCTCCCCCATCACCTGGGGCCCCAGCTAGATCCAGCTGAGTGAGGGGTGGCCTCAAATCGCAGGCAAAAGGGCGGCATCAGTGACTGGGTCTCCTGAAGTCTGTGGTGGCAGTAGCTGGAGCAGGGGTTAAAGGGCTGAATGGTCCTGCAGGCAGGGGAGGCTGCAGTGTGTCCCAGGCGGAGGTGACCCTAGGGGGCCAGTGGCCACCAGCAGAATAGGGATGGGGAATGAAGGGTGGATGGGGAGACACACAGCCCTGCCACGGGCAGGCAGTTCCCCGTGCAGCGAGGTCTTGAGGCTGGCTTCTGAAGGTGAAGGGATGTTTGGGAAAAGAGATGGTTGTAACTGTCATCAACCCGTTGCTGGCTTGATAACAGTTACGAGTTTTCCAGTGTCCTCCTTCACTGTTTTATTCTCTTGCAAGTATTAATTGAGAGAGGGTACCAAGAGAAACACAAAGATGAGTCAGGTACGCATCTTCCCCTCCCACGAGCTTATACCTTGGTTGGGGACATAAAGCATGGAAGAAATAACCATCGATAAAGCAGCAAATGGTCAGGGCTGTATGAGAAAAGAGAAGTGTACTGGAGGGCGGAGTACAGTGAGGCTCCAGTCCAGAGGGCTAAAGGAATCGAGTTCAAATCCACGGCTGGCCACTGAGCCTCTATGAACCTCCGTCTTTAAATATATACGATGGAGACAATAACATCTGCCTTGTGGAGGCTCACAGGGTTGTAAGCATCAACTATATATAAAAGGTGCTTGAAATTGTACCGCACTATGCAGAGGGAAGCTATTATGGGTATCATATTATCCAACCAGCCAGCATCTCTCTGAACTTTTCCACCTGGGATTCTGGGAGCCACAGGGAGCCCAGGATCTGAGCACTGGGTTCTCGTCAGCAGCAAAGCAAAGTCTAGACCCTGAGCCCTCCTTTCCCCTTACAGAAGGCTCACAGCCTCTCTCAGCTCTTGGCCAATCAATCCAATCAACCCACGGATATGTGGTGCCTATTTCTGGGATGTTTAAAGCACTATGCTAGGGACTGTGAGCATGGAGAGGCATGAAATTCAGAGTCCATTTCCTACAGACCTATCATGAGCCAGGGAGGCAAGCTCTCTCTATATAAGATACACCTGGCCAGGTGTGTGTGTGTGGTGGGGGGGGTACCTGTAATCCCAGCACTGTGGGAGGCTGAGGCAGGTGAATCACCTGAGGTTAGGAGTCTGAGACCAGCCTGGCCAACATGGTGAAAAATTAGCTAAAAATACAAAAAAAAAAAAAAAAGCCAGGCGTGGTGGCAGGCGCCTGTAATCCCAGCTACCTGGGAGGCTGAGGCAGAAGAATCACTTGAACCTGGGATGTGGAGGTTGCAATGAGACAAGACTGCACCACTGCACTCCAGCCTGGGCAACAGAGCAAGGTTCTGTCCCCACCCCCGCCAAAAAAAGAAAGAAAAGAAAAAGATACACCTAAGGCAGAGCCATGTAAGAGTAGCAAATGCATGCCAGAGGTGGGGTCCCAGGAGCAGACGGAGGAAGAGGACTACAGGATGGGGGGAGCACAAGCAAAAGTTTCTGGGGGGAGCCAAGCTCTAAAGGGGGATGGAATCAAGGGGCTGAGAGGAAGAGAGAGGCATCCTGGGTTGAGAATACGGGACATGTAAGCGAAGCCACAGGAAGGCAAGTGGGCGGGCGCGGGGGCGGGGTGCTAGGCAGACTCGGAGCAGGCTTCTCAGGCTGCAGTGACCATTTCCCGTGGCAGGACAGGAAGGAGAGGAGGCTGGAGCCAAGGTTAGGTACAGGTTGCAGAGGTCTTGAATGCCAGGCAAGGGAGCTTGGACTTTCACATAAAGGCACCAGGAGCCAGTGAAGGTGTTATGAGTGAAGGGTGCTGGGTGAAGTCAGTGAAGGTCCTGCCCCCAATGGGGGTCTGCAGGGTGACTGGAGGAAGACTGCCACCAGAGCCATTGGTCTAGGGGCTGGTGCAGCCACTACAGCGAGGTGGAAGGAATGCTGCCCGCTGGACTGCTCACAGATTGGGGTGAGGCGATTCCTGAAAGTAGGGGAACACATTGCAGTGCTGGTGACACGTTTCCATTTCGATTTTGACTGAGGCGGGTGGACTGAGTGGCCTGGATCCCTGGACCCTGGGCCTTGAGGTCTGGTTCTCAGGATTTGCTCAGTCTGTGGTTGGAGGCTGGCCAGATCAGAGCAGTTCAGGAGACCCTGTTCTCTCCTTCTGCAGGGAGTTGGTTAGCGGCCATTGAGCCATGGGCAGGGAGGGGGATGAGGGAGGAGCAGATTTTGTAGCCAATGGGGGAGGGTTCAGCATCAGGTGATATTCCAGGGGACTCTGCCCAAGACCTGCTTCTGGGTACACTTTCAGAGCGATCACCCACAGGCAGCCAGTTGTGGTGAATGAGTGTTTCACTTGCCTGCTCCCGGGCTCCGGCTTCCTGCTTCATAAGGAGGTACCACGACGGTACCTGAGTCCTTTCAGAAAACGAGGCAGTCCCTGCTGCTCCAAGCAGAAAGTCTTATGAGCCTAAGAGAAAAAGAGATTTGGCCAGACACTGCAGCCGGGGCAGTAACCAGTTAATACAAGCCTGGGAGCAAGGAGAGGTGAAATGCTAACTGTTTACCAGCCGGCTGTGGGTTGCAGGGCACCCAGCCACCTAGCACAGGACTCCAGGCCCCAGCTTGTCAGGAAACTGGAGCCCCACCCTCAGCTCAGTGAGGGACTGTTCCCCCTCCACGGGCCCCCGACTCCCCAGGTAGAACCAATAGGCCTACTCTGTGGAGGAGGAAAAGGCTCCCATCAGAGGTTCTGCAGGCTGAGACTGCAATCCACAACTCCCGCTCCCCAGGCAAACTGGGAAGTCCCTCTGAACAACACAACTGACCTCTGGCTCTCTCTGGGCAGGCCTCTCCATGCCCCAAGCCGGGTTGCCAGGGCCTTCTGCCCTTGGTTCTGAGGAGGGCATTGCAGGCCCAGGGGAGGTGACTTCTCCAGTTGGCACTGGGGTTGCCTGCTTCCCAGGAAGTGGGGTACAGGAGGTGGGGCAGGGGTGGTGGTGTTTGCACGGCCGCTGGTGTGGGGTGGGGGAAGATCAGCCATGGTCAGCCACAGAATAACGGATATTCCACAAGGATTTACTAAAAACATCTACCCACACCCGTCTGAGTGCCAGATGCCAGGGAAAACAAGATGAGTGAGACGCGTCCCTGCTCTCTGGAAGGGCACAGTGTAATTGGAGTAAAAATGATTTAGAAGGCCAATTAGGATACAGTAGGATGAATGATAAATAAATGAATGTGTAACAGGCTGTAGATAAACAGGGCAGCTCACAATGGGTCTTTCCTGGGAAGGTGAGGATCGCTTCTCAGAGGAAGGAACATTGGAGCTGAGCTTTGGGGCAGGGCAGATTTTTTAAACTTTTTGGTCACATAGAAAAAGGAGGGTGAGAGGTGATGATGTCTGAGGTAGAAGGAACAGCACAGATGAAACCTCAGCACATGGCATGGCAAAGCTATCCCAATCACGGTGAAACAGAACTGAAAGAGTGTCAGTTTCTGCAAGAGTTTGGGTTAAAAACCATTAGGCCAGGCTTGGTGGCTCATGCCTGTAATCCCAGCACTTTGGGAGGACAAGGAGGGAGGATCGCTTGAGCCCAGGAGTTCCAGACCAACCTGGGCAACATTGTGAGACCCCGTCTCTACAAAAAATACAAAAATTAGCCATGCACAAGTAAGCACTTCTATAGTCCCAGACACTTGAGAGGCTGAGGCAGGAGGGTCACTTGAGCCTGGAAAGTTGAGGCTGCACTGAGCTGAGATCGCATCACTGCATTCCAGCTGAGGTGACAGAGTGAAAGCCTATCTCAAAAATAATTAATTATTTAAATTTAAATTATAACTAAATCTGTTAGACCTCTCAAGGCTTAGAGGGAACGGCAATCACGCCAGGAAAGGGAGGCTGGTCACTGTAAGTGCCAGACTTGTGTGAGGAACATTCCAGACACGGCTTGATTCTGGGGGCGATCTTATCATCCCGTTTTACAGTTTAGGATAGTGGGGGTCAGAGAGATGAGGCAACGCATCCAAGTCACACAGCCGTCAGGTGGCACAGCTGTTCTCAGCACTGGGCCTTGTCAACGCCTCAGACATCTCTGAAGGAAGCTTTCCAGTGAACAAAGGTGGTTTCTCACTCTGCCAGGAGGAACCTAACTCGGGTTGGGGTAGAGGACACAGATATGCTCCTCCGAAATTTAGATTTTTTTTTTTTTTTGAAACGTAGTGTCACACTGTCGTCCGGGCTGGGTTGCAGTGGCATGATCCCGGCTCACTGCAACCTCTGCCTACCACACCCAGTTAATTTTGCAATTTTAGTAGAGATGGGGTTTCACTATGTTGGCCAGGCTGGCCTCGAACTACTGACCTTGTGATCCACTGGGATTACAGGTGTGAGCCACTGCACCCGGCCTAAAAAAAATTTTTTTTAAATAGGCTGAGCAGTGGCTGATACCTGTAATCTCAGCACTTTGGGAGGCTGAGGTGGGAGGATCGCTTGAGCTCAGGAGTTCAAAACCAGCCTGGGCAACACAGTGAGACCCCATCTTTTTTGTTTGTTTCAGTAGAGATGAGGTCTCTGTTGCCCAGGCTGGTCTCCAACTCCTGGGCTCAGGTGATCCTCCCACTTAGGACTCCCTAAGTGCTGGGATTACAGGTGTGAGTCACTGCAGTGGGCTCCAAGATCTCTTTGAACACTTCTCAGAGTGTAGTTTTTTTGGTGAAAGTGGAGTTCACAATAGGTTCTATGCCATTGGGGTATTAAATCAAAGTGAAGGGCGTTTGGAGGCACAGAGGACCCTGTGGCTGGAGTCTTGGAAAGCAACGCCACCTCCCACGGATCGTCCCTTCTAGCACCACAGGCTCACTGTGTCTGGCGGCCCCCACCAGGGTCTGACTCATGGTGGAGGGGTCTCATGGCCTCTCCAACTCCTGCCTCCCCACCCTAGGCCAACACAGGCCCCTGGGACTAGAGCAGAGGGCAACAGGGTCCCTGGAGGCTGAGGCCCAGGTCACCCACCCCAAACGACTTGCTTTGTCCTTGGAAGGCAGATCCTGTTCCGGAAGTGAGATGGAGTGAACACAAAAAGAGCAAACAGCTCTCAGAAAGCCTCCCTACATTTCCACTGCCATTTACCATGCAGGGCTGGCTGTGGGCAGGGCTCCGCTGCTGGGGTGCCCAGGTCCCAGACACCCCAGCCTTTCCCCTGCCTGAGTCGGGAGGCAGGGACCAAGAGTTGCCTTTTTGGAGAACCTAGATAGGGAATAGAGACTCCCGAAGCTTGAAAATAAACTGAAACAAATCTGCTAGATCCACAACTCATCTTTGGCTTCTTAAGGTCACAAGCCGCCTCAAAGACTATTTTCACTCCACCTTCCTCTAGCTCCTAGCTGGTTTTTCATATATGCTAATGAACGGCCCCTCCCTGCACACTGACTTCAGCACTAGTTGCCTGGTTATGAAAACTAGTCCCAAGCCAGAGTCACATACGCCCCTCACTTAGGTCTGACCGGCCGTTTGCCTTTCTAGCGTGGGCACCCAACTGCTTGGACCCTACAAGCGTTTGCCTCCATGACATGGGGGCGTCTGAATCTTGGGGTGGGAGGTGGAGCTAGGGGAGGGAGCCCAGGAGCGAGGAACAGATCGGCAGCAGCACCGCGCCCCTCTTCTCAGTATTGAAGAGACTGAAACAAATCAGTCTCGGCCACCCCAGACCAGCCCGTGAGAGCAAGGCAGGAAGGGATACAGGGTTCTAGAGAACCAGGGCCTCACTGCCAGCTCCAGCCGCTAAGCAAACATTCCCTCCCGGAGTCGGAGAAGGCGGTGTGCGAGGGGAGGAACCAGACTGAGGTTTATCGCTCCGGCAACTCTGGGTGATTCATAGAGTTTAGACTCCGGGTTGTCATAGACCGAGGCAGGCACGCAAACAAGCAGCCCGGGAGATACCCTCCCCTTTCCCTTCCCCCGCTCCTCCACCTTGCTGCCCCCTAGCCCGTGACCAGCTGCCTCCCCTCCCCCTCTCGGGCGATGGGGGTTGAGCAAACACTCCGGGCCGCCCGCCCCACCACCAGCTGGCTCCGACCTGCGCGCTGCTGGCGATGCCCCAGGCGACTCGGCGTCACGAGAACCAGCACCCAGAGACCCGCCGCCCTGCCCTCCCTCCGCGTCCCCAGGGCCCTGGCCAGGCCCAACAACCTCTCCCTCCTCCGTGCGCCCCGGCCCCTGCGGGCCTCCAGCGCGGGCTAACTAGGCCTCGCTCCGGGCCCCCGGGACGCCGCCCCCCACCTCCCACGAGGCCCGAAGCCCCGCGGGAAGGCGGCCGGAAAACCTCTTGTTTACCGAGCTGGAGAGGTCCCAGCCGGGATTCGCTTCCCTGTTTCTGCGGTCACCCTTCGGCAGATTCCTGGAGCCGGAGGGGAAAGGGTGGCAACCCACAGATCCACCCCGGGACAGGGAGTGGGGGTGGGGCTGGAGGGAACCTGACCTCCTGGAAAGGTCCCCGGGCCGGTGGAGGGGACGGACTCGCAGTCAGAGCCAACGTGTCCCGGAGCGCAGAGACCGCAGGGGCCGAACTAAACACTGTACCTCGGGGAAGAAAACCGTGAAAACTAATTAGGACAAGTCAGAACAGGGAACGAGGACGCGGGGAGCGGAGCCCGCGCTCCGAGTTGGGCAGAACCTGGAACCGTCGCAGGAAACCCGCGACCTTTGCCCACAGTCCGCAGTGGCTCTGGACTTGGGCCACGCGTGAGAGGAGCGCTTGGTGACTGGAGTCCCAGAGAAGGACGGCACGCGCAAAAGACAAACCTCGGTGTACGGTGTGTCCACGTGTGCAAGCTGGGGAGGGGAGGGGGCGCAGGCGGCGTGACAAAGACGGACTCTGTCTTGAGTGTGCGCCTCGCTCCGGCCTGCTCCCAGCGAACTGTGCCCGAAGTGTGTCTCACAGGAGGGCCAGGACGAAGGTGACAAAGGCTAAGTGTCTGCCACCGAGAGACGCGCTAAGGTAGCCCCGCGCGTGTCCGTACGCGCGCACGCTGGGAGACGCCGTGTGGGGCGCGCAGGGCTGCACCCCCACACCGCTTGCCCCAGCGGAGGCTGAGCCCAGAAAGTGAGTGCGCGTGAGTGTGCGCGCGCCCGCGTGCGGGGGCGTGGCAGCAAACAGCAACAACCTACTCGCCTGCAGGACCAGAAACTCCAATCTTCCTCCCCAGCCGGAAAGTGCGAGTCGGCCCAGTCTGGAGGTGAGTCGGGGCGGGGAGGGCCGGGCAGGCTTTGTTCCTGTGTAAACGGAGCGCACATACCTGGAGCGCTGCTGGCGCCCGATAAGCGCCCGGAATGGAGGTGATGTAACGGTGATGCCGGCGCCAGCCCACTCTCACCGACAGCCAGGTGCCTTGCCTGGGGACAGGCCCGCGCGAGAGCGAGAGACCCTGCGCGCCCGGGTCCCGGGGACAGGCAGGCCCTGCGCCCCGGCCCGGGCCCCGCCACCCCAGCCAGGACCCCGCCTGGCTCCGCGCCCCGCGCCGAGTCCCTCCCACACCCGCCCGCGCCCCGCCTGGGGCTGGAGTTGGCCCTAAACGCCGCGCCGGAGCGGGGCCGGCGGCGCGTCCCAGGTAAGGGCTGCTGCCTTCCCGCTCCGCCCTCCTCTCCGCCGCCCGGAAGAGTGGGGTCGGGCCGGCGGGGAGTGGGCGAGGGCAGAGGCGGGGGCTGGACATCCTGCGGGCGGGGGACGCCGCGCCAACTCCGCTCGGTCCCTGAAAGTTTTCAGACTCGAGCCGACTGGGGGTGGGGGAGTCGGGCGCTGCGGCTTGGACTGGAGGGAGAGGAAAGGACTCCACAATTCGGGGTCTCCAAGGGGAGCCCCTCCACCATGTGCCTCTCGGTGGGAGTCCGCGGTCACCGTGACTCTGGTGGGTCGGCGTCCTCTCCGCCGTCTGCTACTGTGGATAGGGAGGGCAGGTTTCTGTGGCCCTAAAACTGGGAGAGAGTGACTGGTTCCCCTGCTCCCCGTTCCAGCCACCTGGGGAGCGCAGGTGTAGACCCCCCGCACCGTTGTCCCCGAGTGGGGACGAGAGGGTTCGGAATCTCCCTGCGGAAGTTTGGAATTTCAGACAATCAAAGCGCCTCTCCTCTGGCAGCCTGGCCCCTAGGTCTCAATACCGCGGCCCCCACCCCCACCCCCACCCCGCCCCTGTGCCTTCAACTGTGACTGGGGGAGGGAGTGCCTTGGGGGGTAGGGCGCATTCCAGAGTGACATTCCAGAGCAGACCCTTGAAGACTCCCAAGTCTCAGAGTGCTCAAGGCATTTTGACCCAAATGCCTGGCCTTGGTGCGGGGCGGAGGTAGGGGGATGGGGTGGGGTACCTAGGCTGAGGTTCGAGGAACCCCTACCCACTGAGGCAGCTCCTTCCTGGCACAGTCATCTCCTGTGCGCCTTCTAATTAATGAAACACCTGAGCGCCCTGGACAGAGGGGTGAGACAATGGGACCTCACCAGGGACAGAGAGAGAGTCCATGGGAGTGGAGGCAGGAAACCTGTCAGTGGGGCCATCACCTTTCTCGATAGGCTGCTGAGTGTGTGGGATGGGAAGAAGGAAGGTATCCCTGGGTGAACACCTCCCTTGAGAGCGCCAGGATCATGGCGCCTGGAAGATAGCCATTGGCCATGGGTCAGTGTTGAGCTGACCTGTCACAGGGTGGCCCTGTGACACCCTGGAGCTCTCTTTCCAGGATGGTATCCTTTGCCCTGGTGAATGGAGGGCGTCTCAGGCTTGTATGTGGATGATGCTGAAGCAAGGAAGCGGGTGTCGCTCTGGAAGAGTGAGAAGGCCTGGCTGTCTCCACTGTTGCTGGATGAAGCCACTTGTTGCTGGGGGAAACCAGTCAGGGTTGCTTGGGCCTCTGAGCCTCTGAGCCCACCAGGCCTCTGCTCCCCCTGGAGAGAGAAGGAGGGAGGAGGGGGATTCAGCAACTGGATTGGACTGACTCAGACCAGAGCTGGGGGCCGGGTGGCTGAGCCTGGGGAAAGGCCGATTTCAGAGGTGATTAAAAATATTTGTACAACTGATTCCAGGGAAGTGAAGCAAAAGGCCCTTTTGTCCAGAAAATAATCTGAGGTTGGGGCTGGGCTTCAGCTGTGGGGTGGGGGAGACTCAGGGTGGAAGGAGGTCCCCCTCCTACCCCACTCCTTACACCCTGTGAGAACCTTTAAGCAGAAGATGCAACTCCAAAGTGGAGGGGCAGTCCTGGGTGCGGAGACGTGCACCTGAGACCATCCAGAGGTGACTTGCAAATGCCCACTGTGTTTAGGCACAGCACCAGCTGTGGCAGAGGATGCCAGAAGTCTTGTTCACCAGCTTCAGAGATCCTACAGCCCTGGAAGGGAGACACGGACATGATTTGAACATTCAGGGGTCAGATGGCTCAGTTTTAGTGCAGGGTCTAGGGACCCATAGGAGGCAGAAGGTTCCTCCAGGGCCCTGAGGAAAAGTCACCATCTTAAAAGGTGGCATTGGGCCAGGCACAGTGGCTCATGCCTGTAATCCTAGCACTTTGAGAGGCTGAGGTGGGCAGATCACCTGAGGTCAGGAGTTCAAGAACAGCCTGACCAACATGGTAAAACCCCATCTCTACTAAAAAACAAAAATTAGCCAGCCATGGTGGCGGGCACCTGTAATCCCAGCTTCTCAGGAGGCTGAGGCTGGAGAATCACTTCAACCTGGGAGGTGGAGGTTGCAGTGAGCTGAGCTGCACTCCAGCCTGGGCGACAGAGCGAGACTCTGTCTCAAACAAACAAACAAAAGAGGTGGCATTGGCTTCATGTGCACTCCCAGCATCAGACGGCTGGAGTCGTGCTCCTGGAGCCGAGCTCTTCTGAGCTTCTCTTTAACTCTCTCTGAGGGTCCCTGTCCCAGGCAATAGATGAGAGCCACGCCCAGAAAGCCCAGTTTTCCCACCTGCCCTTCCATTTCTGGGTGAACCAGAGAAATAAGGTATTTCAGGATGGGACCAGGTTGTTTCCTCTGAGGCTATGAAATTGCTCAGCAACTTACTAAAAGCGGCAGCCTCGCTGCTGGGCAGCAGCATGGTACCTGGATGGAGTGAGGGGCAGATACAGGCTCCTCTTTCATTCCTTGGAAGTTTCTAGAATGAGGGGGTTGGCAGCAGAAGCAAGACTTGGAGGGTCAGGTGCAGAAGGAAGTTGCTGCTCACCAACCGCAAAGTCAGGGGGAAATTGGAGGTGGGGGCTTGGGGACAGAGAGCTGTGAAGCTTCCCTGACCCTGGCCCAAGTGCCTATGGGCTTCTGGGGGCTGGCAGGGTACAGGTAAGTATTTCTAGGGCAAGAAGAATGAGTGACATTGGGTCCCTGGCTTGATTTTTTGTAATGACATCCCCGTTAGATTTGAACTTGTAGGGTGGGCTTTAGCTCCACAGCACCCACCTGCCACCGCCACCCCGCCATCATCCAACCAGTCCTTCGATTGTTTTTTGGAAAGGATCTCTCAGAGCTGGCCATTATGGCTTTACCTTTGGCCTTGACCTTTAAACTGGGTTGAATGTGCCCCCCAACAAATCGATTGCCTGTGCTTTTTTACCACTCATCTCTTAAAAGCACGACCCTGGCTATGCCCCCATCATGCTAAAAACAGCCTTCAGTGGCTGCCCGTTGCCTTTTAGAATCATGCCCCCAGCCCCACCCCTGTAGCATTTCCAGTCTGTCAGCCAGCAGCTGCAGCCTCCCTTTACAAACTCAGCTGATACTTGGCAAACTGAATTCTTTTTTTCACTTGCTCCGGATTTGGGCTCAACCTAGGGCTTTGACTCACACCGTCTTTTCTGCCTTGCATTTCCCCCTCATTGCTCCCTTTGCCTGCTCAGCCCTTCCTCATCTTCTTCAGGGCTTAGCTTCCGAGTGTCCCTGTCTCTTGCCGGTGTCTGGGACCTGGTATTTTTTTTTTTTTTAATTAGATATTGAATGAAACTGTGGAACAGTCTTTCTCTGCTCTTCCTGGTTCTCTTCCGTGATCCTGTAGCCCCTGTCTCTCTCCTACAGGTAAATTCTGTTGTGTGGTTCTTAATCATATTCTCCCTTGTGTAATTTTTCTGAGTACCTACCTTATCTCTCCTATTAGATTTTAAATACTGTCAAGCCAGGGACTGTGTTCATGTTTGTATTTTTCACAGCTCTGAGAACAACAGGGCCTTTCTTTCCTAGGTTCACAGTCAATATTTGCTGATTGGGAGAAGTTGTGTGTTCTAAACTGGGCCCTGGCCGAGGGAGGTCGGGTGAGAAGCCCATGAAAGTGCAGGTGCAGCCTGTAATTCCAGTACTTTGGAGGCTGAGGCAGGTGGATCACCTGAGGTCGGGAGTTTGAGACCAGCCTGATCAACATGGAGAAACCCCGCCCCCGCCATCTCTATTAAAAATACAAAATTAGCTGTGCATGGTGGCAGCTGCCTGTAATTTCAGCTACTTGGGAGGCTGAGGCAGGAGAATCACTTGAACCTGGGAGGTGGGGGCACAGTGAGCTGAGATCGCACCATTACACTCCAGCCTGGGCAACAAGAGCAACAGTTCGTCTCAAAAAAAAAAAAAAGTAAGTGCAGGTGCCCAGAGGCTAAATGGCCCTTCTCAGTGTTTGTTCTCTTCCCTACTTCCAGCTTCAGCTGGAAGTTCTGGCTGGCTGGCTGTAGGGCCCAAGATGGAGCTGAACATTTAGGATTCCAGAGCATGTTGTTATTCATAAATTATCTCCTGGGAGTGGCTCAATACTACTCCTTGCGTCTTAGCCCTGGCTTACTCCTCTCTCCAGCACTTGTAAATAAAATACAGTTGGTGCTTTATTGATTTACAAAGTCCCCTACAGACGCTTACTTAAGCCCTGCATTAGAAGTGAAGAGAAACTAGCTGTGACAAAGCCAGTTTTTTAGGAAAACAACAGTACATTTACATAAGGGAGTTAATTTTAAGAGTTAAGCGAGCTTAATGGAAAGATGAGGTCGCTGAGATGGCTAGGAAGACCTAAATATTTTCAAGTGGCATGCAGGATACCTGCAGGGACTTTGAAAATGCATCCTCTTTATTGTGTCTATTTCACTTAATTTTATGAGTTTCATTGCCCCGATTTAGTGTAAGTGTTCTTTCACATATTAATTATGGACAGAATTTTTTTTTTTAATTTTTTTTGTTTCTGTGTTGAAGAGAGGGACAATTTCTATCAGCTGTGGGATTTAGGGTTTTTGTTTGCCTTTTAGATATTAAGTAGCCATGAATGGTTTAACAAATAAAACAGCTCACGCCTATAATTCCAGCACTTTGGGAGGCCGAGGCAGGTGGATCACGAGGTCAAGAGATCGATACCATCCTGGTCAACATGGTGAAACCCTGTCTCTACTAAAAATGCAAAAATTAGATGGGCGTGATGGTGCATGCCTGTAGTCCCAGCTACTCGGGAGGCTGAGGCAGGAGAATTGCTTGAACCCAGGAGGCAGAGGTTGCGGTGAGTCAAGATCGCACCATTGCACTTCAGCCTGAATAACGAGTGAAACTCTGTCTAAAAAACAGTAAGGAGGTAAACCGTGTATAAACAACCCCCCAATCCCCCTAAAAAAGGAAGAAGGGCTGTAGCCTCACAGGGTAGTTAGATAATGCCATTCCCCTGCCAGCCACTAGTGGTCACTGTCAGACCAGGAAAGCTTGGTTGCTGTCTTTCCAGAGTTCCTGATGAGGCGGGGTTACAACTAGTTCTTTGAACACGTGGGGTGACTTAAATCTGGACTACCTGCGTTCATAGAATTTGAAAGTGCATAATGTGCTTCTTAAAGCATTTAAAATTTCTCTTTCTTTACTTTCTTTTTTTGGAAACAGAGTCTCGCTCTGTTGCCCAGGCTACAGTGCAGTGGTACAATCACAGCTCACTACAGTCTTGATCTGGGCTCAGATGATCCTCTGACCTCAGCCTCCCAAGTAGCTCAGACTACAGGCACATGCCACCACACCCTGCTAGATATATATATGTATTTTTTTTTTTTTTTCAGATGGAGTTTTATTCTTTTGCCCAGGCTGGAGTGCAGTGGTTCCATCTCAGCTCACTGCCATCTCCACCTCCCGGGCTCAAGCGATTCTCCTGCCTCAGGCTCCTGAGTAGCTGGGATTACAGGTGCACACCTCCACACCTGGCTAATTTTTGTATTTTTAGTAGAGATGGGGTTTCACTATTTTGGTCAGGCTGGTCTCAAACTCCTGACCTCAAGTGATCTGCCCACCTCGGCCTCCCAAAGTGCTGGGATTACAGTTGTGAGCCACCACGCCCGGCTGCTAATTTATATATTTTTTTGTGGAGACCAGTTTCACCATGTTGCCCAGGCTGGTCTCAAACTCCTGAACTCAAGCAATCCGTCCACCTTGACCTACCAAAGTGCTGGGATTATAGGCATGAACCAACGTGCCCGGCTGCATTTACATTTTCAGTGTAAGGTTTCCTCCAAGTACATTTAAAACTTTTGATTGGAGAAAACTCATTGATTTGGTCTTTAATGTCTCTTAACCTATACATCCATTACCTCTACTTCACACGGGGAACATCCAGTCGCTATTAGGAGCAGGGGTTTGGTTTTCTTCTCTGGCGCAGCTCTATGGTACTTGGTAGAGCTTGCAGTGAGTAGATGGAGTGAAAATTACCTTGCTGGTGTTAATAAAAGCTACCTTTCTTGCCTTCTAGCGAGGACGTCTTAAAGTCTTCCATTAAAGAGTAATTCCTTTGGGTTTTGCCTTGCCCTTGCCTGGTTCTTGCTTTTAAAATGTTAATGCTCCGCAGGAAAATTTTTGCATTAAGTCATTAACTCCTTAGCTGGGGACTTTATTTTATTCTTGACTTCAGCATCTGAGCTAGGCAAAAAATGGAAGATTCTGAAGTGGAGACTTGGCACTGAAAATGGGAAAATGACTGTCTCTTCATTTTTCCTAGCTGCTGGCTATGCCTGCTTCAGGTGCTTGTTAAGTCCTTATTGAATGAATGAATGAGTGAATGAATGAATGAATGCATAACTGCCTGGCTATGGATTTAAGCATCACAGGGATGGAGTTTAGGGGCATAGCAGCTGACCTCCTGGAGCCTGGAAGTCCCAGGGCTGAGAGGAAGTGCTGGGTGGGTGGGGTGCTTGGTCTTGACTTGTTCACAAGCCCCGTCGTCCTCTATCCTAGCTGCCAGAGCTCAGGGAATAGCTGAACCCAGGTTATGGTTGGTGGAAGGGAGGGAACTGAAAATTCCATGACGGTTTTTTCCTTTGCCATGGCTAAGAAAAGGACTGACAAATGGGATTCATCTCATTTGCCTCTCTAGCCAGTTGAAATGCCTCTTAGGAGTTCTGTGTTAAGAAGGATTCTGAGGTCCAGAGAGCCTCATGGTCAGCTAGCACTGTCTCACTGGGTTTGGGATGGGGGAAGCAGCACCATGTTTATTGGAGTCTGACCTTGGAGGACTAATTTTGTCCCTTTTCCTTCCTTCCTTTGTCCCTTTCTTCTCTAGGGACCCGACTGGAGCCTGGCCTGGGAGCCAGGATGGCCATCCACAAAGCCTTGGTGATGTGCCTGGGACTGCCTCTCTTCCTGTTCCCAGGGGCTCAGGCCCAGGCCCAGGGCCATGCTCCACCCGGCTGCAGCCCAGACCTCAACCCCCTCTATTACAACCTGTGTGACCGCTCTGGGGCATGGGGCATCGTCCTGGAGGCAGTGGCTGGGGCAGGCGTCGTCACTACGTTTGTGCTCACCATCATCCTGGTGGCCAGCCTCCCCTTTGTGCAGGACGCCAAGAAGCGGAGCCTGCTGGGGACCCAGGTGTTCTTCCTGCTGGGGACCCTGGGCCTCTTCTGCCTCGTGTTCGCCTGCGTGGTGAAGCCCGACTTCTCCACCTGTGCCTCTCGGCGCTTCCTCTTTGGGGTCCTGTTCGCCATCTGCTTCTCCTGTCTGGTGGCCCACGTCTTTGCCCTCAACTTCCTGGCCCGGAAGAACCATGGGCCCCGGGGCTGGGTGATCTTCACTGTGGCTCTGCTGCTGACCCTGGTGGAGGTCATCATCAACACGGAGTGGCTGATCATCACCCTGGTTCGAGGCAGTGGCGAGGGCAGCCCTCAGGGCAACAGCAGTGCCAACTGGGCCGTGGCCTCCCCCTGCGCCATTGCCAACATGGACTTCGTCATGGCGCTCATCTACGTCATGCTGCTGCTGCTGGCTGCCTTCCTGGGGGCCTGGCCCGCTCTGTGCGGCCGCTTCAAGCGCTGGCGTAAGCACGGAGTCTTTGTGCTGCTCACCACAGCCACCTCCATGGCCATCTGGGTGGTGTGGATCGTCATGTATACCTACGGCAACAGGCAGCGCAACAGTCCCACCTGGGATGACCCCACACTGGCCATCGCCCTCGCCGCCAACGCCTGGGCCTTCGTCCTCTTCTATGTCATCCCCGAGGTCTCCCAGGTGACCAAGGCCAGCCCAGAGCAAAGCTACCAGGGGGACATGTACCCCACCCGGGGCGTGGGCTATGAGACCATCCTGAAAGAGCAGAAGGGTCAGAGCATGTTTGTGGAGAACAAGGCCTTTTCCATGGATGAGCCGGCGGCAGGTGGGTCTCCAGGGGCGCCCTCCAGGCCCCTTTCTCCATCCCATGTCTTTTACTGCAGGACAGGGAGCCAGTCTCTTGAGCAAAAGGGAAGGTTCTTGAGGTTTTCTGCCTAAGTGTCTCTAAATTCCATTTATTTTAAAGATTTTTTTCATCCAGGAAGGCGGATCATGCCTGTAATCGCAGCACTTTGGGAGGCCAAGGTGGGTGGATCACTTGAGACCAGCCTGACCCACATGGTGAAACCCCCGTCTCTACTAAAAATCCAAAAAAAAATTAGCTGAGTGTGAGTAGCTGGGCATGGTGGTACGCACACCTGTAGTCCCAGCTACTTGGGAGGCTGAGGCAGGTGAATCACTTGAACCCAGGAGTTGGAGGTTGCATTGAGCCAAGATTGCACCACTGCACTCCAGCCTGGGTGACAGAAAGACCTTGTCTCAAAAAAAAAATTAAAAAGAAAAGCTGGATGTAGTGGTGCGTGCCTGTAATCCCAGCTACTCAGGAGGTTGAGGCAGGAAAATCACTTGAACCCAGGAGGCAGAGGTTGCAGTGAGCCAAGTTTGAGCCACTACACTCCAGCCTGGGTGACAGAGTGAGACTCTGTCTCAAAAAATAATGATAATAAAGTTTTTTTCTATGTTTATATAATTCATGCACATATTCTTACTGTAAAATTTCAAACATTTCAGATAAAATGGAATTCTCCCCAGCTACCTCCCCAGTCAGACCCATTCCATCCTGTTCCATATGCAGAAGTGACCGCTATTGACTGGTATAATATCTATGTGCCTCCGTTTCTCCATTTGTAAAATGGGGATAATAATAGTACCTATTTCATAGGGTTCTTGTGAGGATTAAATTAATTAGTGCCGGCTGGGCGAATTGGCTCACACCTGTAATCCCAGCACTTTGGGAGGCTGAGCTGGATGGGGCTTGAGCCCGGGAGTTGAGACCAACCTGGGCAACATAGTGAGGCCCCCGTCTCTACAAGTAATTTTTAAAATTAGCCAGGTGTGGTGGTGCACACCTATGGTCCCAGCTCCTTGGGAGGCTGAAGCAGGAGAATTGCCTGAGTTCAGGAGGTTGAGGCCTCAGTGAGCCATGATTATGCCACCACATTCCAGCTTGGATTATCTTAAAAATAAATTGCTTAGTGCCCAGCTCATGAAAAGCTCTCTCGAAGAATTTGCTATTTGCTATATGTGTATGACTATTATTTTACATATTTTGCTAATACTATCCTTTCAGAACTTGTTTTCTATATGTATGTATCCATAATCACCTTAGTTTTCTTTAAAAGGAAGTATTTTTCAGTTAGTTTTTTTCTTTTTTTCAATTTTTTGAGACGGGATCTCACTCTGTCACCCAGGCTGGAATGCAGTGGTGCGATCTCAGCTCACTGCAACCTCCTCCTCCCCAGCTCAAGCGATTCTCCTGCCTCAGCCTCCCCAGTAGTTGGGAATACAGACGCACATCACCACACCTGGCCCATTTTTGGATTTTTAGTAGAGACGGGGTTTCACTATGTTGGCCAGGCTGGTCTTGAACTCCTGACCTCAAGTGATCCACCTGCCTTGGCCTCTCAAAGTGCTGGGATTACAGGCATGAGCCACCATACCCGGCCCTTTTCTCTTTTTATAAAAGCACTTGGGGTGCCACATAGTGGTCTCAGCAGCACCCCTGTTAGCTGTGCAGCCCACTAGCATTTCCTCAGCACCTGCTCTAGGCCAGCCCCTGTGCTAATTCCCTTCCCGGTGTGGCCCGTTGCATGCATCTCGCGTGCTCTTCCTCAGCCTGCTGGCTGCAGCCCCTCATCTGACATGACCTGGAAATCTGAGGACACCATCTCAAAGCCTTGACCCGGGCCCCAGACTGTGATGATCTGGAGGCCTCGGGGCTTAAGACTTTCTTAACTGCTGGGTTAACGGGCACCGGCTCTGGGGCCTCTGCCGGGAGGTCAGAGTCAGGCTGCCGCGGAAGTTCCAGAATCGGAGACATTCCTTTCTTTTCTACAAACTGTGAAATACTCATAATCCTTGCTTTAGGGAAAGAGATGACCCTTGTCCTGCCAGGCACTTGATCTTTGATCTACCCACCTGGGCGAAGGCGCTGGCCATACCCCGGGGTGGCTCCTGTCACACTCACAGAGTGTGCATGGGGGGTGGAATTGGCAAAGCCCACCGGAGAGGCGGGGCTTATGGACAAGTGCTGGGAGGAGCCTCAGGCCCCGCCCCCACACCAAGTACCTGTCAGGGCCAAATGGTTCTCAGCGTTTGGGGCTGAGTTTTTCCTTTTTTTTTTTCTAAATGGAAAAATCAATAGAGTGAGCCCAGCACTTAGGAAGCTATGTAAGTTGCGGTCCCTCAGAGCTGGGGAACCGTCGGCCCTTCCGGAGCCAGACATCCGCTGTGCCGCCCTCCCAGCCAGGCCGGTTCCAAGGTCCCGGGTGGGTCTGCAGCCCTCCTCAAACACCCTGGGAGTGCCCAGCAGGGTGGAACACATCGGGAAACCAACACCGCAAAGGCACAGGGAAATATCCCTGGAGATTAAAATAGTTCTGGAGACTTGCCCGGGATCCACGGTGTGGGACTGCATTAAGGCTCGCCGGCCGGGCTCTGGGTTGGTGTAGTGGGGAAGGGGCGCCCAGGGAGGACATGAAGAGGCTTAGGCCAGTGGGTCTCAGATGATGTATTTACCCCTGCGCCTGGCAGCTGGCCCGTGGTGACAGGCAGAGCTGGAGGCTGGCCATCTTGGAAGGCAGCCGAAGGCCCATGTGTCCTCTTGGCCTCTGGCCCCTGAGGGCGGATGGGGATGTGGAGGTTGCTGACAGAGCATTTTCTGAACTGGGGGTCCTACACTGCAGGGAAGCCCACAGTGCTGTTTCCTCCCGTGCATCTGTACAAAGGGCTGTTGGGCTTGGGAGGGGGCCCCTGTGTTCACCTCAACTTCAAGTTGGCCACTCCTGGGTTAGAGACTATGCCAGGGTTGGCCTGTCCCCTCTTCCCTCTTCCCTGCCCCCAGAGAGCCTTGCTTGCCTTGCGGGAGGTGGGGAAGGGAGCTGAGAGCTCTGGGATCTTCAGTTTGTTCCTGCTTTTCCTTGCAGCTAAGAGGCCAGTGTCGCCGTACAGCGGGTACAACGGGCAGCTGCTGACCAGTGTGTACCAGCCCACTGAGATGGCCCTGATGCACAAAGGCCCGGTGAGTGGGTCCCCAGGTCCCCGCGACGCGGCTGGGGACAGAGCACAGCCTTAGCGGGTCAGCAGGAGAGGGCTGTGTGGCCGGAGCTGGGTTGGGTGGAAGTGGTAGGGGAAAGGCAGGTTTCTCCAGCGAATCCAGAGCCCTAGTTCTCGACTTCCTTCTCCTGGAGCCGGTGTGCCCACCACCTTCAGTTGCACTGCAGTGGGGCCTGCCCTGTGTCACTTTGGCATCCACACAGGCCGTGTCTGGATGCTACAGGGAATGCTGGGTGAGCTCTCCTTGGTGGGAGCTGCCAGCTTTATTCCGGACAACCTGGGGAGGGACAAAGAAGGGTCTCAGCCAAGTGCTCCCAAAGTGGACAAGGGACCAAATGTAGCAGGTTTGGAGAGGTGTTTGTTTACTTCTGAACCACAGCTGTGCCAAGGGGGCCCGCGCCTCCCCTCCCACTCCGGTAGGCAGTGAGTCTCGACCTTACAACTCCCCTGGGTTCTGGAAGCTAGATGCTCCGTTAGTAAGTGGGGGTGTGAGCAGGAAGACGGTGGGTTGGATTCTATTCACTCCTATATGTGTTCCTCCTCCCGGTTGGCAGAGGCTGTGGGGAGAAGTCAGTGACCCTTCTTGGCAGGACGCTGGGAACAGGAAGCGAGGAGGTCAGCCGGGTGGCGTTCTCATCCCCCTCCCCGCCCTCTCTGTGAGAGCCCCAGGGCAGGGGGAGGCAAGTGTGGCTGAAGCTTCCAATCCCAGCACCTCCCCGCTCCCGAGCCTGAACCTGAGCCTGGGCAGAGGAGAGTTTCCCCGAGGACCAGGAGTGGAAGCTGCGGGCCGCCAGCCCTGGGGGCATAGGCAGCCACAGAAGCCTTTCCTGAGTGGCTTCCCTCACCGCCATTGCGCCTTGCTCCCCAGCGTGTTTGGAGTCGGATTCCTGGGGGATGATGTGTACTAACAGGGAGATTTTATCTGACTAGTTCTCAAAACATGGTCCCAGCGTTAGTCTTACCTGGGAACCTGCTAAAAGTGCAAATGGGGGCCGGGCCAGTGGTTCACACCCGTAATCCCAGCACTTTGGGAGCCTGAGGCACGTGGTTCACTGAGGTCAGGAGTTCAAGATCAGCCTGGCCAACATGCCGAAACCTCGTCTCTACTTAAAAAAAAAAAAAAAAAAAGTCAGGTGTGGTGGCACACGCCTCTAGCCCCAGATACTAGGGAGGCTAAGGCCAGAGGATTGCTTGAACCCGGGAGGTGGAGGCTGCAGTGAGCCAAGATCTCACCACTGCACTCCAGCCTGGACAACAATATTTTTTATCTCAAAAAATAAATAAAAATAATAAAAGTGCGGGTGGGGTGGGGCCAGAGCTGGGATGGAGCCAACTGTTAGCGTCCCTTCAGGGCATGGCCAGCAGGGGGCACTATCCAGAGCAGATCTGTAAGCCCTGCATTCAGCACTCCCTCCCCCAGCCCCAGTTGCTGCCAGCTGCGTGGGGCCCACTGGGGACGGTCCAGCTATGAGTTGGTGAGGCTTAACAAGCAGCGCAGGTGATTCCAGTGCACACCCAGGCTCGGGGCCAGGTGGACAGGGAGCTATTGCAGACAGGCCTGAGGCCCTCCTGGGTCTGATTGACTTGAAGGCTGGTTTGGAGCCTGGGAGCTACAGAGATTTGGTGGCAGCTCTTTCCCATAGGGCTAAGACACAGGGGCCAGGAATTCACCTTCCCTGCAGCATGGGAGCCAGAACAGCTACCTCAGGACCCTCTAAACCCCACAGTCGGTGTCTCTCACCCACAGGGGAGCAAGACCCAGTTCCAAGCAGAGAATTCAGGTTTCAAGACAACAAATCCGGGCCAGATGCAGTGGCTCATGCCTTTAATCCCAACGCTTTGGGAGACTGACATGGGAGAATTGCTTGAGGCCGGGAGTTTGAGACCAGCCCTGGCAATGTAGTGAGACGCCCCCCTCCCCACTGCCACCATCTCCACTAAAAAAAAAAAAAAAGACTCCAAATCAGACCGGCCAGCCTAGATGCCCAGAGAGAGGTGTGGGCACACCCAGGGCCATGTCCTCGGCCAGGAAAACCACAGCTGTGATGCTAGGGGGTGGTAGTGACAGTGATAGACTCGGGGTAAGATTCTTGGAGGGAGGGAGCCTGGGAGCCATTACCAGACAAGTAGTAGCAGCTCCGTGTGGCTGACCCTCCACTGGCCCTAAGGTTTCCCTAAAGAATTGGAAGCGGGAGGGGGGCTTGGGAAGAGGACCCCCCTCTGTTAAGCCCCAGCACCATCCAAGGTCACCAGGGGCCCTGTTCCCATGCCCAGAAGCAGGGTGAGGTAAGGGGCTCAGATCTGGCCGTCCCAGGCCACCCCTGGGGCCCATCCAGAGGGGGCAGAGGAGCCGAGGGGGAAGGTGGGGAGGATGGGGGGAGCTGGCAGGCCCAGCCCTGCAGGAAGTGAGTGTTTGTGCATCCGCCCCTGCGGAACCTGGCTCCTGATCCCCGACCGTGAGACCGCCTGTTCTTCCTTCCAGTCCGAAGGAGCTTACGATGTCATCCTCCCACGGGCCACCGCCAACAGCCAGGTGATGGGCAGTGCCAACTCGACCCTGCGGGCTGAAGACATGTACTCGGCCCAGAGCCACCAGGCGGCCACGCCGCTGAAAGATGGCAAGAACTCTCAGGTCTTTAGAAACCCCTACGTGTGGGACTGAGTCAGCGGCGGCCAGGAGAAGCGGGCAGATTTGGGGAGGGCCCTGAGGACCTGGCTCCGGGCAAGGGACTCTCCAGGCTTCTCTTCCCCCAGGCAGGCTTAGCAGCGTGGGCCCTGGAGCTGGATGGGCCTCCCTTTCTGCCAGTGTTTGGGTGGATGTCCTGGGTGTCCCCACCCACTCCTCAGTGTTTGTGGAGTCGAGGAGCCAAGCCCGGCCTCCTGCCAGGGTCACCTCGGCGGTCTCACTCCAGCCAAATAGTGTTCTCGGGGTGGTGGCCGGGCAGCGCCTATGTTTCTCTGGAGATTCCTGCAACCTCAAGAGACTTTCCAGGCGCTCAGGCTTGGATCTTGCTCCTCTGTGAGGAACAAGAGTGCCTAATAAACATGTTTCTGCTTTATTAACTCTCGCTCTGGGGCTGTGGTTTCTGACCTGGGCTCCTGGCTTCCAATGAACCTCTCCTCCACCGTGGCCTGTGGGTGACGAGTCTTTCTCTTCCCTCCAAATCCAGCTCACATTTAAAGCTGCTGCAGATTTCTCCTTTTGTGCAATTAAGTAGCTGATGCCTCTCCCCAGCAAAGGATTCTTTAGCAGGTCCTCTGTATTGTGTGTGATCAGATTGAACACCCGGGCTCAGCGCGTGCCTAGGATGCAGTCCTGCACCTGGGCTTGTCTGAGGCCAGGCAGTTTTCCTCTGGGACCCCCCTCCAGTGGCTGCGGGGACAGGATTGGGAAGGTGGGCCTTGAGCAGGTGTCTGTGTGTATAAGGGAAGATGAACTAATTTTAGCTTCTCCTGGGATGAATGACAGGGAAGATCCCATAGGGGACCAAGTGGAGACTCTTCTGCTCCATGCTTTGAGATCACACCATGTGGTACGTGCAAAGGAATGGCCTAGAGAGGGTCAGGAATTGTTTACGAAAGGGTTGACAAAGGTGCAAAGGGTTGGGCCAGTTCTGGTTGGTTTCATTCCTGAGTGGTCCTTAAAGTGTCCATTTGTGCAGAGCGCGGTGGCTCATGCTTGTAATCCCAGCACCTTGGGAGGCCAAGGTGAGAGGATCCCTTAAGCCTAAGAGTTCCAGCCTAGCTTGGGTAACATAGTGAGATGCTGTTTCCACAAAAAAAAATTTAAAAAATTAAAGAATTAGCCAGGCATTAGTCCCAGCTACTCACGGGCCTGAGGTGGGAGGATGTCTTGAACCCAGGAGGTTGAGGCTGCAGTGAGCCATGATTGCACCACTGCACTCCTGCCTGGCCAACAGCAAGACTCAGTCTCAGAAAAAAGAAAGTCAGTTTGCTCAGTACTTTATGGTAAGCAAAGCCTTTCTTCATCAGCTCATTTGTTTTTTAATTTAATTTTTTTTTTTTGAGACAGTCTTGCTCTGTTGCCTAGGCTGGAGTACAGTGGCACAATCTCAGCTCACTGCAACCTCCAGGTTCAAGCGATCCTCCCGGCTCAGCCTCCCGAGTAGCTGAGATTACAGACATGTGCCACCACACCCGGCTAACTTTTCTATATGCAGTAGAGACAAGGTTTCACCGTGTTGCCCAGGCTGGTCGCAAACTCCTGGCCTCAAGTGATCTGCCCACATCGGCTTCCTGAAGTGCTAGGGTTACAGGCATGAGCCACCACACCCAGCCCACCAGCTCATTTTATTCCCCGAGGCTGCCCTAGGAGGTGGGCAGGACTAGTATTCTCTCCGTTTTTCAGACTCAAAGTCCCAGAACTATATGATTTTGGGGTAAGGCAGGGTCTCAGAGTGGTCATACCGCCCCCTTTTACAGGTAAGCGAACTGACCCAGAGAGGTCTGGGTGGACAGGCCGACACCGACCAGGTTTTCCTAAGACTCTGACGGCCAGCAGCCTTTCTCTTTGGCCCACGCTGGGCGAGCCAGTCCAGTGGGTGGCACTTCCAGCCGTGTGGATGAGACAGCAGGGTCCCGACCTTTGGACGCTGCCTCGAGGCTTTGCCAGGGGGCTGCCAGGCCTGCCCCGGGGAGCCCACTCCTCCCAGGCTTGGGAATGTTTCTCCTCAACTAGTCAGAAGCTATTTTCTGATACCAGTTGTAGGGAAGAAATGTTTTTGTTGAAAGGCAGAGAAAGGTTGCTGGGAAAAAGAAATAAACTTCTCCCAAATTTCTCCTTCTATGTTCAGATTGCATTGGCCTCCTGGGGACTGAAACACTATTTTTAAGTAAAAACCAGTGCTTGGGCCCCACGCAGTAGAGTCCCTGTTGACTCTTGTTCTTTCTGGTTACTTTAGGCTCAGTCCCCGCAAAGTAAAACGAGATGGTAGAAGCCCTCTTCCCTGGATCGCACGGCATCCTGATGTCCTCATTCCTCTGTACCCAGGCTGGGCTGGGCTGGGCCCAGCACCTTTCCTTTCCTGTCCTTGTCATTGGAGCTGGGAGGGACCGGAGGCCACCGACCTGAAGCAGTGGACTGAGTGGGTCTCCATGAAGCCCTGAGCATGTGACTGGAGCGCCTAGGGCCCCTCCCTTTCCTGCCCAGCCCATCTTCCTGGTCCCCAAGTGGCTGCGGCTGCAGGGAGCTGTCCCCCAGGCCACCTCTAGCTCCCCTCTTGACACCCTCCCCAAATCATAGCCCTGTGTCCCTGAGCTGTGGTTCTCCAGATGGCCATCCTCCCCATTGTGAAAGACAGGTCTCAGTGCCCCATCTTGACTCTGGACCTTCCTGGCCCCGCCATCTTGGTGTCTGGCATTGGCTTGTCCCGCCTTCTGCCTAGACGGATCTCTTCCATGAGTCTTTGGAAACAAGCTGGGGCAGAAGTTAGCCCCTGCCCTTCTCACCAGAGCCTCCTGCCACCACCTGGACTGTGGAAGGCCACTGAGTTGGGGGCGGAGCTCAGCCCGAGGCCTGGGCACACTGCTGCTCTCCACAGCCTGTGGGTCCCAGATCTGAGCCCCTGGGGTGTTTCACTCAAGAGCCCCTGAGCCATCCACTTCTTCCACAAAGTGGGTCCCGCCAGCAAGCCAGGCCAGCCCTGCCTGCACTCTGCCCCCATTGCCCCTTGCCATCTGGGACGAGGATGGCCACGCCGGGAAGAGGCAGCTCTCTCCATCCAGCACTACCTCATGGAGAGCTCACTAAGGATTTGGGAATGGCAGGCCACCCTGGCAGCCGGGGTTCAAGATGGCTCCTGTGGCAGGAACAGGTGTCAATGGGCCCGATTCCCGGGATCTCACGGGTTCTGGGAATGCAGCAGGGGCCTCCCGTGGCTATTCCAGCATCTCCGGTCAGGGCCTAGAAGCACCCTTAGGGCATGCGGGGTCAGGGTCAGGACTGCCTTCTCAGGGACCAGTGGAGAGCCCTGGACCAGATGAACTGGAGTCTAGGCCTCTCCCGTGACTGGGACTTGGACATGGGGAGGCCCGTGAGATCCAGGACTAAAGATGCTATTTCCTGATGGGCAGGTATGTGAGTGGCATCCTCAGGTGAGTGGGACCCAGGACTAAAGACTGTGCTCTTTCCTGATGGGCGGATGCTTTCAGTTTCTACCTCGCCTTGGGCAGCACCTGGGTGTGCCAGCGCTGGTTCCTCACTGGAGGAGCCTCTTGTGTTCTGGGCCCTCGGACATGCTCCAAAGGATCCCGATGGTCACCCAGGGAAGAGGGGGCCTTCTCAGGGCCTCCATGGCGCTGGCACCAAGGACAGAGCTGGGCACAGCTCCAGGCTGGTGAAAATGGGCTATCTTTAGCATCATCTCCTGGGGTTTTTCCTGCCTCTGGTACCAGACGGAGCTGACTTACCCAAGGTGGGCCCTGGAGCTGAGTCCTCAGCCCAGCAGCACCTCTGGGTGCTGGGGTGGAGGGTGGCGACCCAGCAGCACCTCCTCAGGGGAGATGCCCTGTAGCCAGTCCCACCGCTCTCCAGTGCTACCCCCGTCCCCAGCAGCCTGTGCCTTTGTCACTGGCATATTTTTCCAGAGCTAAATTGGGCACGTGGTCCCTGCAGAGTAGGACTGCAGCCCTGCCCGTGGCCCCCGAACTCTGTTGCTGGCTTGCTGAAGTCCATGATCAGAGCGTTATTTCCCTCCGGTGGAAGGGAAGCGGGGAGTTCCGCGGACCTCACGCTGCTCTCGGTCTAGCTTAGCAGCCCTAAGGTCCCTTAGTGAATCAAGGCACTTTCCTAGCTGATAATTTCTTTCTTTCTTTCTTTCTCTTTCTTTTTTTTTTTGAGAAGGAGTTTCGCTCTTGTCGCCCAGGCTGGAGTGCAGTGGCACAATCTCGGCCTACTGAAACCTCCACCTCCCGGCTTCAAGCAATTCTCCTGCCTCAGCCTCCGGAGTAGCTGGGATTACAGGCACCTGCCACCACGCCCAGCTAATTTTTAACTTTTGGTAGAGACAGGATTTCTCCATGTCGGTCCAGCTGGTCTCAAACTCTGACCTCAGGTGATCCGCCCACTTCGGCCTCTCAAAGTGCTGGGATTACAGGCGTGAGCGGCCTGTAGGTGATAATTTCAAAGGAGTCCCTGGCAGTGTCTGATGCCCAGAGGCTTCAGTCTCCAGTGGACGTGGGTTTGTGTATAGCCTGAGTCCTCTGGGGGTCTGCTCGTGAGGCTCAGGGAGGGATGGGCTCCTGAAAGGTGCAGGCTGCCGGTATTCAGGAGTACGCTCCCACTGGCCCTGCTTACTCCGGCCTGGACCAAGTGGCGAAGAAGACAGATGAGTTCTTAGGAGGAGAGAGGCAGCTTCTTGGGGTGATCAAGCAGCATCACAAGCCTTGAATGGAGGAAAACTAGAAGAGGTAGAGCCTGTAGATTCACCATCATCCAGCCAAGACCGTGGAAAACCTCACACCCACCACTGTCACACCACGCAGCTTAATGCTGAGGACTTTGGACTTCATCACTGCTCAGAATTAAATGACCTTACCTCTGTGGGTAAGGGCTTACTGCCACTGAATTCCTGTGTGTTCATAAATTCTTCTGGGATTTACTAGTTTTGTTTTGTTTTGTTAAATTATTTTTAGAGACAGGGTCTTGCTAAGCTGCCCAGGCTGGTCTCAAAATCCTGGCCTCAGCGATTCTCCCATCTCAGCCTTCCAAGTAGCTGGGATTCCAGGTGCCTGCTCCCCCACCCCACCCCCACCCTGCCTCTGAGATTTCTTCACGTGTATTTCCCCCGTGTACCTCTTGCTTTTTACACCAACAAAGGCCATTTGATTCCAACTAAGCTTTTTCTTTGTTGGGGATTTATTTTATTTTATTTTATTTTTTGGGGGGGGGGATTTATTTTAAGGGGAAAACCAGGCCTCCAAAAACTACTGAGCTGTCAACCAGCCAAGGCCAGAGAACTCTGCTACCTACACAAGATGTGGGTGGGGGGGGAGGCAACCCCAATAGTAACCCTCTTGCCGCCTGGCATGGCTGGGAGAGGCAGCCAGGACAACCCATTGGGTGAGATTCTCCGTACACAGAAAGGCATGCCAAAGGCCAGGTGTGGTGGCTCATGCCTGTAATCCTAGCATTTTCAGAGGCCAAGGTGGGTGGACCACGAGGTCAGGAGTAAAAAAAAGCCATACCAGAAGCAGGGATGGCTGATAAATCCCCCAGGCCGTGAAGACCTGCCGAGCACCACGCCCGGCTTTCCAGTTTACTCCTGTCTCTGCTCTTGTTCATCAGCCACCCACAGCTCATAGAAGAGAGCAGGCAACAGAGGCTAAGTGCCTGCCTTAGGGGTGGGGGGGCGGGGGTTGCTGCCCGGAAGGGTCTGTTGGCCCTCCAAGCCATTCTCGCCAAGGCCAGCACTTTCACTAGCCCCAGAGGACATGCCAAGGTCAGGCCCAGGTGCCAGGGACCCGCATTTGTTTCCTGTCTGCCGTCTCTACTCTGGGGCCTCCAGGAAGCTGCAGCCCCTGTTCACAGCAGCTGCATGAATTATTTAGCATCTGCACCAGACTGGGAGTGCTCTGACCTCATCCTCCTTGGGCCCGGGGTGCGGCTCTGACCTCATCCTCCTTGAGAAAAGGTTGCTGATCGGCAGAGGCTGGAGCGGTGGGTCCCTCTGGGGTGCGGGTGATTAAGAGAAGCAATTCACTGGTGCCCTTGGAGAAGAGGGTAGGGTGCAGGGACCCATGCCCTCGTAGCAGGAGGCCACTGCAGCATGGAGAGACTGTGACTCCGGAATCAGAGGCTGCGGGTTCAGATCCTGGCTGTTAGTAGCTCCGTGAGCTTCAGCAGCTCCCTTGGTCCTTCCTCAGTCTTCTCATCTGAAAAATGGGGGTACCAGCCCCCTGAGTTTGTGATTGGCATTCTGTCCCCTCGGGGTCACCCCCTGAAAGTCATAGCCAAGGCAGAGTATCCAGGCACCATCTGCCTAGTGTTTCCTTCGCAGACAAGCAGATCTCCTGGCCAGATTTCAGTTTGGCACCGCCTGGTACCACATCCTCCCTTCCCTCTGCTGTGCCTCATGCCCTGGGTCCCCAGAGTGGGTGGCTTGGCAGGTTGCCACAGCTGGAAGAGGATGCTACGGCAGTGCCCGTGCCTGATTGGCAGGGAAGAAGGACTAACAGGCGTTAGGAGGGTCACCAGGTGTTCAGGAAGTCTAAGAAGCTAGGCTGAAGAGCTGGGACGGAACTGCTCTCTGCCAGCAAATGTCCACTGAGTGTCTACTGGGTGGAGGGGAGTGGGTGGAGATGAGAGCGATCTGGTCCTTGCCCTGCTTTGCCAGGTCAGGCCTGAGGGCTGAAGTGGGAGTGGCCATGGTGAGTCCCAGCAAATGCGTTTTTGGGAGTAAGCAGGCAGGTGCCTTCAGCAAGCTTCCACCATACCCTTCCCAAGTGGCACTTTGGAGGTGGGCAGGGCGTCTCGGGCCAGGGCCTGGCTCCAGCTAGCTCTGTGGCCTTGGACAGCTCCCTTGACTCCCCAGGGTTTTCCTATTTGTAAAATGCACCCCACGTCTCCAGCAATGTCTAAGCCCTGGAGGTGGGGTCCCCAGCAGTGGAGAGAGGACCTAAAGCCCCAGGGCTGTGCCGGCTGTGCCGCAGATGCACCCCCAGGACACAGGCCCACCGCCTGGCTGTGCTTTGGACAGAGAAACTGGGTCCCGGAGGGTGAGTGGGGCCAGTCTCAGCCGGCTGTCCGCCCCATTCCCCTACCCCTTGTCCCCCTCCAAACTCCTCCAAGCCAGGGAGCCGGAGGTGGCTGTTTCTTCTGATTGCCCAAAGGTGACGGTGGCTCGCCTCCCCTCGTAACTCCACCGACGGCAAGAGAGGGACCGCGGGGAAAGTTTTACGCTGCGTCCTTAACCCAGCGTCCGGGTTGGGAGAGGGCGCGGGGTCCTGGAACCCCAACCGCAGACAGCCCACTCCCCCGCACACACCTGGGTGGGGGGAGGTGGGGGGAGGTGGGGGGAGGTGGGGGGAGGTGGGGGTGGGCCCGAGCAGCCGGCGCGCCCGCCTGCCTCTCCCGCTAGGGCCCGGCCACCCAGCGCCAGCCAACCCAAGGCCGCCTCTCGCGCCCCACCCCAAACCCCGCCCCGGCCCCTGCAACCCGATCCCCGCCTCGGGGCCGCGGCCCGAGCCATCTGTCCCAGTTCCTGCCGCAGCCTGGGGGCCCGGCCGCCGCCCCTCCCCGCCCTCGGCGCCGGGCCTCGTAGCCGCCGGGTATTGCGGGGGTCGCATTTATCCCCGCGTCTCCCAGGCCAGCGCAGAAACGGGGGTGGGGTGGGTGACGCCAGGGAAGCAGGCCCTGGTACCTTTTCCCAAGGGAAGAAGCCCCTCCTGGAGGCCCGCCGGGTCGTGGCGTCTCTGCGGGTGGGCGTAGTGGGGCCGGGGGCACGGGGAGCCCTGCGGCTGCCTTCGGTCTGGCTCTAGGCCGGGGTTCCTCGGCTCCGCCAGCGACATTTGGGCCGGATCGCTGTGTAGTGGGGCTGGCCCCAGCACTGCGGGATATCCGGTGGCATCCCTGACCCCCTCCACTGGATGTCAAGGGCACAGCCAGCCCCCAAGCCGTGGCAAACAAAACCGTTTCCGGACACAGCCAAATGTCCACAGGGGTCAAACTGTCCGAATGGAGACCCACTCCCCTAGGGTTTCTCGGTGGGCAATTGAGGCAGTCACACAGGCTGGGGGCCTGAAACCCGAGGTCCCTGCATCCCAGGATTCTGGTGCTGGCCTCCCCGCTCCCCGCGGCTGCCAGCTGCTTCAGGCCGGCCTGGGAACTGTGACCCTTGGCCTGACAGTATCTGGGCAGCGTGTTACCTGCCAGGCCCTCTCACTGCAGGGACACCTTCTGCCCCACCCTGATGTGGGTGCTGGGACGGGGGATGGGACAGGGGATGCTGGAGGCAAGCCGGTCACTAGCAGTCAGGCCGGTTGGGGCACCAGAAAGAGACCCAGGCACTGGGTGTCCATGGGCAGCCTGAGGTTCCCAAGGAGAAGCTGGGCTGCCACCATGTGAGTCCAGGGGCTGTCAGGGCTGAAGGTCAGGGGCATCCTGGCCCACAGGGCCCACCCCTTACACACACATACACACACACACACACACACACATGGGGTGGGGCGTGGGAAGGACACAAAAGATACACACACACGGGGTGGGGCATGGGAAGGACACAAAAGATACACACACACGGGGAGGGGCATGGGAAGGACACAAAAGACACACACACACACACACACACACACACACACGGGGGTGGGGCGTGGGAAGGGCACAAAAGGAGTTGGTCCCAGCTGGGGAGGATCCCTCCCTTTCCCTTCACCAGGCCCATTTAGGGGCTCATCAGAGCCCGGAGGGCGGTGAGAGGGCTGGGGCAGGGCGCTGTTGGCCCCAACTGCCATCTACATCCCACCCCACAAAGCAAAGCAGAATTTTCAGAAGAATCCAATTCTGGACTTCAGGAGGTCGGGGAGGTTTTAGTCGTGCCGCCTCCCTCTGTGTATTCACAATTGCCTGGATTTGCATAGGAAATCTGGAAACAGAAAAAAGGCACCATTAACAGATGTGAAAGTGGACCGGTGGGGGAGTTGGCGGTGGGGGGCAAGGGTGGTTGGGGGTGGGGACCCACTGGTACCAGGCCGATGAGGGACAAGATTTTTTCTATCTTGTTTTGCTTTTTCTCTCTCTCCTTCCTTTCTCTCTTTTCCACGAAAACAAATTACATATTTAAAAAAAATTCATCTGAAAGAAATAAAAGGGGGCAGGGTAGCAGTGGCCCCCGACCAGCAGCTGCAGCACCTTCGATGTCCCTGCCCCTGCCCTCACAAACGCCAGACTGAGCTACCCTCAGCCACAATCCCCTTCCTCATCTCCCCCCCTGAAAAAGGTGGGCCAACTTTTACCCCGCCTAGATTTTCCAACACATTCTCTCCTTGGGAGGTTTTTTGAGGATGCTGGGGTGGGGAGTGTGTGTCCCATTGCGTGTATGTGGCATGGGGCGCCCGCCCTCCACCCAGCCTTGCTAAATAATTCTTCAAAGACTGAATTAGATTTACATCCGTGGAGCAGATTGGTGTGCTGTTTCTCCGCGCGTAGCTCATCATTATGAAACATGCCGTGTCCCGGGGGGCAGACAACAACAGGAATGGGAATAGCATTTGGCTCATTAATTCATTGGTTCATCAGGTCTTCATCCATATTTATCAAAGGCTGCTCCGTGCCATCATTCTAATTAACATCAGTTCCCACACTGATCTCTCTCCTAGTACTCAAGTCTGTCTGGCACACAGTTTTTTCACCTCCTCAAATCTGAGGCTTCCATCTCCGCAGCCCACTGCAGCCGGGTGTCCTGGGTCTCTGAGGCGAACCTCTTACTGTGTGTGCCAATTCCTCAGCTACTTGACGGTGTCCACAGATGCTGACCTGCTCTGAGGCCTCCAGGGGCAGAGTCACCCCATCCCTGCGTCTGTGTTCATGTCCCTATGTTGGGGATGAGGGCTCACTTGATGGGGACTTTGGTCACCTGGGGACAGTTGTGTCTCAGCTTTGAAAGTGAGGCCAGTGGGCCAGGCTTGGTGGCTCACACCTGTAATCTCAGCACTTTGGAAGGACAAGGCAGGTGGATCACTTGAGGCCAAGAGTTTGAGACCAGCCTGGCCAACAAGGTGAAACCCTGTCTCTACTAAAAATACAAAAATCAGCCGGGCCTGGTGGCACACACCTGTAATCCTAACTGCTTCGGTGGCTGAGGCAGGAGAATTGCTTGAACCCAGGAAGTGGAGGTTGCAGTGGGCAAAGATCGTGCCACTGCACTCCAGCCTGGGTGACAACACATAGAGACTCTGTCTCAAAAAAAAAAAAAAAAGAAAAGAAAAAAGAGGAAGGAAAAAAGGAAAGAAGGAAGGAAGGGAGGGAGGGAGGGAGGCCAGGGAAAGGGAAGAAGAGGGGAGGGAAGGAGAGGGGAGGGGAAAGTGAGGCCAGGGAGAGGGAAGGGGAGGGGAGGGGAAAGTGAGGCCAGGGAGATAGCCTGGGTTGGCGTTCGGGACTCCCTCTCTTGGTCATAGTCAGAAGGGTTAAGAGGGTGCTCTGCTGGGCACCGGTGAAGTGCCAGGTTTTATAACCCCCACGCACTCCAGTTCCTAAACTTGTCTGATTCTGGAAATCATCTGGAGAAGTTTGTTAAAATGACAGATTCCCATTCCCCAACCAGAGAGACGCCTGATTCAGCTGGTCTGAGGCAGGCCCCAGAATCTGCATTCTCAACCAGCCGTTTCCTAGGTGTTTGTTACATCAGCCAAGCGTGGGCCCCGCTGCTGTAGGGGAGGCTGAGAGGGGTTAATGCCGTTCACCACTGCCTGGGGAGTCAGGAGAAGAGGTCAGGTGACTGAGTGACCGGGAGGCCTTTCAAGCCATCACCTTCTCACCTTTTCCATGGTGGAGGTGGGAGCTTGTGTGGGGACCGTGGTACGGGGTGCGGGTAGGAGAGGGAAGAGTCAAGAGATCCAAGGCTGTGGTCCCCCATGGTCCCCCATGACAGAGGACCCATTTGAGGACAGGCTGGACGTTTTTCTGTATTTTTCAAGGGCTCCGTTCACCCTCCTTCGAGAATTCCTCAACGGGGAGAGAGAGCAAGTGGGTTGAGAAGGAGGCTCAGGGCTGGGGTCCAGGACCCCCCGGCCAGTCATCTGCTGTTTCCCCATGTCTGATAGAAGGGGCCCCTTCCTACCCAGGCCACTGGGATTTCTGCCTCTCAGCTTTTAAGGCAATCCTTTGTTTTCCTGTTTTTGTTTACATGTTTCCCACGAAACCATGAACTCCTGAAAAGGAGATATTTTTATCTTCATGTCCGAATCTTTGGGCCCAGTGCCTGGCTCAGTGAGGGCAGCCATTAATGTCTGTTGAACAAATTGGCAGTGCCTGGGCACCGAGCGCCACCTGGCGGTGTCAGAGGGCATGGTGGTGCTTAGATAATTGGAGCGGCGGACCTGGGGGCACGCATCCTGGTCCTCTGCTTTGGGGCGGCCCATCCAAGTGTGAAGTCGTGTGTGGAGGGGAAGGGGTCCCTGAACAAGGTCTGGTGGGGAGGTGAGGGGTGGGCCTTTGAAAGATGTGACTCTCCCAGGATAACAAGGGGCAGGTGGGAAAGGGAGCCGGAGACACTCAGGGCGTGGAGAAAGAAGAGGGAAAAGGCTGTGTGATGGACCAGGTGAGGCCAAGGAGGCTCTTCTGTTCCCTCTGGATAGGGAGGAAGGGGCACGGGACGCAGCACCATGCGTTCCCCGCGAGTAAGGAGGGCGGTGGTGATGTGGTAAAGCGTGTGGAAATGACATCAATCCCCACCTTTGCAGAGTGTGGACACTGTGGAGTGCTGTGATTGTCAGTCCCATTTTGCAGATGGAGAAGCTGAGGCTGAGAGAGGTTAGTAACTCAGCCAAGGTCACACAGCTTATCAGAGGCAGGGGATTCCAACCAGGCTGTGAGACCCAGAGCCCATGCTCCTAATCACTCGCAGCATTCATTCATTTATTCACTTTCAAAACCAACTTTATGGGCCTGAATCAGCAGAAGGCTGGGACTTGTCATGCTGAGTCCTCCCTGAAGGGACCCCTTTTTTGTTGTTTTATTTTTTTGAGACAGAGTCTCGCTCCTGGCGCGCAGCGTGGAGTGCAGTGACGTGATCTCCGTTCACTGCAACCTCCGCCTCATGAGTACAAGTGATTCTCCTCCCTTACCTCCTGAGTGGCTGGGATTACAGACATGCGCCACCACACCCAGCTAATTTTTGTATTTTTAGTAGAGACAAAGTTTCCCCACATTGGCCAGGCTGGTCTTGAACTCCTGACCTCAGGTGATCCACCCGCCTCGGCCTCCCGAAGTGTTAGGATTACAGGCGTGAGCCACCACGCTCAGCCAGGACCCCCTTTTTGTCTGCGGAGAGTTTAGGTCGTCCTGGGGCTGGAGAACATCTCCCTGAATTGGAACGGCGACTCCTGCACTTCCTCCACCCCTTCCTATGCTGTCTGGTGCCTGAAACCTCTTACGCAATGCCCTCCCCCGACCTTCCTCAAGGCATGGAAGGCCTGCCAGGGCTCCACTCATGGGTTCGGGCATGGGTGTTTTCACCGTTCTTCTTTAGAGGCAAGGTCTCCACATGTTGCCCTGCTGGTCTAGGACTCTTGCCCTCTTCCCACCTCAGCCTCCTGACTGGCTGGGATTGCAGGTGCGGCCACCATGCCCAGCTGGCATGGATACATATATATTTTTTGGAGACGGAGTTTCGCTAGTTTTACCCAGGCTGGAGTGCAATGGCACGATCTCGGCTCACCGCAACCTCTGCCTCCTGGGTTCAGGCAATTCTCCTGCCTCAGCCTCCTGAGTAACTGGGATTACAGGCACACGGCACTATGCCCAGCTAATTTTTTGTATTTTTAGTAGAGACAGGGTTTCACCATGTTGACCAGGATGGTCTGGATCTCTTGACCTCGTGATCCACCCGCCTCGGCCTCCCAAAGTGCCAGGATTACAGGCGTGAGCCACCGCGCCCAGTCGGATATTTTTTAAAGGCCCCCGAAGGATTGTGCATCCAGGCTTGAGACTTCTGCCAGTGTCTGTGCAGGCAGATGCGGTCAGCGGGACTGGGAAACCGCATCGGAGTTACGTCTCTTTCTGCCTCACCGCGCAGAGCTCCCTCCAGCTCGCTGCTGTTTTTGCTACACTCCAAGTCCCTGCCCCATCATAGACACTGACCCCTGTGATGGTTAATACTGAGTGTCAACTTGATTGGATTGAAGGATGCAAAGTATTGTCCCTGGGTATGTCTGAGAGGGTGTGGTCAAAGGAGATGAACGTTTGAGTCAGTGGACTGGGAAAGGCAGACCCACCCTCAATCTGCGGGGACACCATAAAAGCAGTCATGAGAAGAGCAGACTGGCTGAGTCTTCCAGCCTCCATGTCTCCCGTGCTGGATGCTTCCTGCCCTTGACACTGGACTCCAAGTTCTTCAGCTTTTGGGCCAGTGGTTTGACAGGGGCTGTTGGGCTTCGGCCACAGACTGAAGGCTGCTCTGTCGGCTTCTCTGCTTTTGCTGTTTTGGGACTTGGACTGGCTTCCTAGCTCCCCTGCTTGCAGACGGCCCATTGTGGGACCTCCCCTTGTGGTCCTGTGAGTCGACACTCCTTAATAAACTCCCCTTCGTACATATATCTCTGCTAGTTCTGCCCCTCTAGAAAACCCTAATACACCCCCAAAACCACCCATGATAAAAGTTGACTCTCTTATTCTCTAGAAGCTAGAGACCTCAGCAGTATTTATTTATTTATGATTTTTTGAGATGGAGTCTTGCTCTGTCACCCAGGATGGAGTACAGTGGCACAATCTCGGTTCACTGCAACCTTCGCCTCCTGGGTTCAAGCAATTCTCCTGCCTCAACCTCCCAAGTAGCTGTGATTACAGGTGCCTGCCAACACGCCCAGATAAGGTTTTGGTATTTTTAATGGAGACGGGGTTTCACCATGTTTCCAGGCTGGTTTCAAACTCCCGACTTCAAGTGATCTGCCCACCTCAGCCTCCCAAAGTGCTAGGATCACAGGCGTGAACCACTGCGCCCAGCCCCTCAGCAGTATTTAAGGTCACAACCCAGGTCCCTGCACTTGTGGCCAAAACACATGTTCACAAAGGGGTTCCTGGCAGCTGGGAGCCCTGGGGTGGTGTCCCTTGACCCCAGAGCCTTACAGTAAAGGATGTAACCTTACTCAGGGGAGGGGAGGGAGGCGTGAAACCCAGATAACTGTCTTTCCCCTCTCAGTCCTAGAGGCAAGGCGGGCGTTCCTTAACTCCCCACCTGTAGCCTAGCCCCTCCCCTCTTCTGGAACTTTCCATCAGAGGCAAGCAGTGGAGCCAGTGCCGCAGCCGGCTCACCCTGATGGGGCAGCTGGGCAGTCCCAGGCTGGCCTCAGGGCTGCAGGCCCTCTTGGGCATTGAGAGCCCCCTGGGTCTCCTCACTGCCAACCAGGAGCCCAAGAGACCACAGAGGCCAAGCTGCAGCACCCTTGGTGCCTCCTGGGTGGCCTGGTCTGAAGTCTGGGCACTGTGCCATTTTCTTCTCTGTGACATCTTTTAAAAACATTTTTATTATTTTTCTAGAGACAGGGTTTCTCTCTGTCTCCCAGGCTGGAGTGCAGGGGCACGATCATAGCTCTCTGCAGCCTCCACCTCCTGGGCTCAAGCCATCTCGGGCCTCGGTCTCCCAAAGTGTTGCACTTACAGGCTTGAGCCACTGCTCCTGGCCCTCCCCTGTGACCTCTGCCTTTCTCCTTTCATCCACCCCTCTTCTCTCTTGGAGGGCTTCACCCTCTGGAGCCTTCAGATTCTCCTCCAAAGGGGCTGGAGCCTTCCCCTGTTCCTGGTCTACTGGCTGGGGAATCTGGAAAGATCTGCATACAGACGCCTCTCCACTTGCAGATGTGCAGAGATAGGAACAGATTTGCCTGTCCAAGAAAGCAGGCAGTTCTAGCAGCCACCATCAGATGGCGACAGAGGCTGCTCGTGGCTGGCCAGTTTAGCCGTCGCCTGGGTTCCAAGAACAGCAGCTTCTTTCGGGGGCTGTAGACAGCACCCTTCCGGGCTGCTAGGTCCCACTGCCTGATTTGCATCCTCTGGCTCCAGCCACTTTGGGAGTTAGGAGCAGGACTGTGGGAGCCCCTCAAGCACCTCCCCACAACCTGCCTGTTCCAGGGCTCAGTTTCCCCATCTGGTTCACCCCAGCTCCACCCTGTCCAGCCTCTGCTCACTCTACTGCCTGCCACCCTGAGTTTTTAGGGTCACAACATGTCCCCTTGGGGCCAACCAGATGTGGGACAGAAAAGCAGGGATGGATGGGGGGTGGGGACAGAGCCAAGGTAGAGCCAGGGTTCTTTTTCTTTTTTTTTGAGATGGAGTTTCACTGTCACCCAGGCTGGATTATGGTGGCATGATCTCAGCTCACTACAACCTCCACTTCCCAGATTCAAGCGATTCTCCTGCCTCAGCCTCCTGAGTAGCTGGGACTACGGGCGTGCGCCACCACGCTGGGCTAATTTTTGTATTTTTAGTAGAGACAGGGTTTCACTATGTTGGCCAGGCTGGTCTTGAACTCTTGACCTCAGGTGATCTGCCTACCTTAGCCTCTCAAAATGCTGGGATTACAGGTGTGAGCCACGATGCCTGGTCCTGGAGCCAGGGTTCTAAAGCCAGGTGAGCAATCACAAGTTGGGGCAGAGAGAAGGTGCTGGGGTTTGGGGTGCCATGGAGCCAGATAGGAATTTGTTGGGCACACCTGGGGCCAGGCCAGGCCAGGCCTGGCCAGGAGACTTTGCCTTCAGCTGTGTTGACATGTAGCACCCACACACAGCACTCAATTCCTCACTCCCCAGAGATGTAGGGAGCCCGTGCCTTCTGTTGGGAGCGTCTAACCACCTGGGTACTTGGTTTGTTGACAGCCTTCCCTGTTTCCTCTGGCTTTGCAAGAAGGAGGGAGTCAGGTCTCTGAAAAACTAACAACTCATCAGTGCCAGGAAGGGTCTAAGGGGGTCTGGCAGCAGAGGGAACAGAAAAAACTTAGGTGTAATGCACAGATCTTAAGTACTCCTGGTGCCCTGCTGAGCTCCGCAGGCCCCAGGCTGTTGGGCCAGGTCCTGTACCTGGCTCCTCTCTCCAAAGCGGAGAAGTTATTTCCATGCCAGGCCCCTGTGATTGGGTTTAGGGCCTGGATGGAGCAGTGACTCTGTGGACAGGAAGTCTTGGGGGACGCTGAGGCTCCCAGGCCCCTGACTGTGACTACTGGACATCTGCTTACGGCTTCCTCTTCCCCTTCATCTTGACCACAGCATACCCAGGATCAAGCCGGTGAGCAGGTGAGCCGTCATCATGACCAGCTGGTGTGGACTAAGGCCCGGGGACTGTGGGACGTGCTGGGGCATGGGTTGTTGAAGCTGCCTCAGCCTCTGGGGGGTGCAGGAGGGGTGGGGAAGCTTCCCCAGAGATGGGCATGGGGAGTCCCCAGGCAGGGTCAGGCCCTTACAGCTGGTCTCACTCAGGCTCTTGGGGAAAGGAAGTGAGATCTTCCTAGTCCCCAGTCTCTGCCCTTCCCCAGTGCCCCTCCCCCTGCAAATCTCATTAGGACCTTGAGTACACAACTCGAGGCACACACAGCAAAAGCATCAAGCAGCAGTAGGTATTCCGCAGAGGTCAGCCTGCCCCGCTTTTCCATCCTGTGCTCAGCAGCTGTCAAGCTCTTCGTCCCAATACGAGGGCCACAGTCATGCAGGCCCAATCCTGCTTCTCAGCCCTGGGTGCCCAGCTTCTGGTCTGCCCAGCCTCTGGGCTGCCCTTGAGTGGCACCCATGGGGCCAAGGCCCTCCCTCCTTCAGGCTCAAGGGGAGGAAGGAACAGAGAGGATGGGGAACAGCCAGACTGCTCTGGCGGGAGGGTGGCTTTGAGATCGGGCTGCTTTCAAAAGGGAAGTTCTGCTGAGAAGTCCCGTAGCTCCTCCACTCCCCACATCTTTTCTGGGGACCCTGCAGTTCACAGGATTCAATGCTGCTGCGGCAGGTCTTCCCAGGAAACCCCCCACCCCACATCACCACCAGTGCCCCTCACTGGCCTCTGAGCACGTGTGTCCACACCAGGAAGAGGCTCCAGAGCCAATCAGAGGTTTTGCGGTTGCTGTGTGACCCCCTCTCCGCCCCACCCTGGGAAATGGCCTCAGCTCATGCCCCCCTGAGTCATGCCACCTGATGGCCGTCGGCACGTGGCCGGAACGTGTCACTTCCCGAATTCTCTCATGTTTTGTGGTTGTTTTGCACCATTTTGCTTCTCCCTTTGGGTTTGTGGACAGGATGGGGTGATCAGGATGGGTGTGGCAGGGTGAGTCCCCGATCCCTTCCCCTTTACAGTAAGTCAGGTGTTTCTCTATGTGCCTAAGGAGAATTGCATCCCAGAGATTATCTGCAAAGCACCCTTCTCCCTATTGAGTCCAATTTTCCGATTACCTTTCATCAAAAGTAGAGATGTATTCCCTCAGGAGAAAACTGACCTGAGGATGTTAAGTAACACTGACATTTGAGTATTTGTATCATAATCATACTACTTATTCCCACGGAGGAGCTGTCATTACTGATGTTTCACAGAAGCCATTCGGTGGTAAGTGGACGAGCCATGCCACAACGTAGCCTTCTGCTTCTCTCTCTGGTCTGGACGTTCAAGACTGCAGCAGTGCCTTTTTTGGTCATGATTGAATTAAAAATAATTTTTAGGAAACTTTGCAATGATCAGGCCACATAAACCACCGAATATGATGCATCTCCTGCATTTTTATGTTCCGCTCAATAATGTCACAATCCAAAGTGTCTTGGATCTTTTTTTTTTTTTTTTTTTTTTTTGAGACACAGTTTCACTCTTGCTGCCCAGGCTGGAGTGCAATGCCACGATCTCAGCTCACTGCAATCTCTGTCTCCCAGGTTCAAGCGATTCTCCTGCCTAAGCCTCATGAGTAGCTGGGACTACAGGTGCCCGCCACCAAGCCTGGGTAATTTTTTTGTATTTTTAGTAGAGACTGGGTTTCACCATATTGGCCAGGCTGGTCTCGAACTCCTGACCTCAGATGCTCCACCCACCTCCCAAAGTGCTGGGATTCCAGGCATGGGTCACCGCGCCCGGCCAGTGTCTTGGATCTTGATGAGCTTTAGTCTCTGGCTGCATGGTAATAGAAATTCCCATGATGTCCTCCAGGCTCTGTCCTGGAATCTTCCAGCAGCAGAGCCCACAGGCCTCCGTGACGTCCTGACACCTTCCTGGTCAAGGTGCTACTATGGCCAGAAGGTAGAGAAAAGGGAAAAATTCCAAAAGGAGCCAGAGGGAAGGGCATTCTTGGGACCCCAGAGCTGGCACAGGGTTCCGTGTGAGTGGACACTCTGAGCTTGGGGACTGCAAGCTCCCAGGTGACGCATTTCACATTAGGACTGGCATTTTCTGTGCTCGCCTGGTCATTCTGTACAAGCTGGGTCACTTACACAAGGTGCGTGTGAGACTGTGTGTTTGTGTGTGTGGGAATGTGTCCGTGTGTCTGAATGTGTATGTCAGTTGTGTGTGTGTGTGTTTCAGTGTGTGTGAATGTGTATGTGTGAATGTGTTTGTATGTGTCAGTGTGTGTGAATGTGTGGCTAAGAGTGTGTGTGTGTTTGTGTGAATGTGTGTGAATGAGTGTGTGAATGTGTGTGGGTGAGAGTGCGTTTGTGTGTGAGGGTGTATATGTGTGAATGTGAGTTTGTGTATGTGTGTGAGTGTGTGAATGTGTTTGTGTGTATGTGAACATGTGTGTGTATGTGTGAGTGTATGTGTATGTGTGTTTGTATGTGTATGTTTGTGTACGTGAATGAGTGTATATGAATGTGTGTGTGAGTGTATGTGTGTTTGTGAATGAGTGTACATGAATGTGTGTGTATGTATATGTATGTGTGTGTTTGTGTATGTGTGTGTGAATGTGTGTATGTGTATGAGTATGTGTGTGTGTTTGTGAATGAGTGTACATGAATGTGTGTGTATGTATATGTATGTGTGTGTCTGTGAATGAGTGTATGTGAATGTGTTTGTATGTATGAGTATGTAGTGTGTTTGTGTATGTGTGAGTGTATGTGCTTGTGAATGAGTGTATATGAATGTGTGTGTATGTATATGTATGTGTGTGTTTGTGTATGTGTGAGTGTGTGAATGTGTGTATGGGAATGTGTGTATGAGTGTGTATGTGTGTGTGTTTGAGTGCATATGTGTGAGTGTGCATGTATGTCTAGAGTCTGAACTGCATGTGGATCAGGAAGGAAAAGGGTCCCTGCAGGCTCGCTGAGCCCCTGCTCTGCGCCCAGCCCCTAGCTGGCTCCAGTGGGGCTATATAGAAAGGAAGGCTGGGCTGGAGGACCTCCCTGTCAAGTTGAGGACACATTTCCAAGACTAGGAACCATTCAGGGACTCTGAGGCCGATGACAAGTCCCCTTCCCTGAGTCCGGATCCCCAGGTCTGGCCCCCAAGGGACTCAGGGAAAGGACTCAGAGAAGGGACTCAGGGAAGGGGAGTTCCCAAGGGCAGCCGCCTCAGCGGGCCCCTCCCCCAGGGTTGACCATCTTAACCACAGGGAAAGGAGGGAGGAGTTACTGGGCCTTCCACTAGAAGGAAACCTGGACCCCACAGACCCAGGAGGTGAGAGTCAGGGAGCATGCCTGCCAGCTACGGGGTCACCACGGGAGAGGTCTCATCACTAGCAATAGCCGAGGAACCTGCAGCCTCCACCTGGGTTAAGGAGGTCATGCTGTTCCCAGGGGAGCCTCAGCCAGGTCTCCCCAGCTTCCTCCATTTTCTGACTGCCTCTAGGAAAAGAACCAAAAGCAGCTGAACAAGGAAGCGCGCAGTACCACGAAAAGCAGAAGTCGAAAGCTTGGAGACCCTCCCTGAGGCGCCGCGGTCCAGGCGCTGTTGCAAGTGCCACCTGTGCTGGGGAAGGGGCCATGTGGCTGCCTTGGACTCTGCTGCTCCTCTGGGTCCCAGGTGAGGGGCTTTCTGCCCAGGAATGTCTGCAGCAGGGAGGGAGGGTGCGAGGGGCAGGGCCACAGGGCAGGTGTTGCACAAGACACCCCTGAGTCTGGACTCCGAGCAGAACACAGAATGGGGTGTGCTCTGTCCATCTTATATGAGGGACCACACTCCTGGGAGAGGAAGGGGCCCACCTCTCCCAGCTCTGCACTCACATACCTTGGCTGAACCAGAGCGGGGTGAGTGATAAGGGGTGGCTGCAGAAAAGGGACTTTGTAGGTTTTCAGTTGAATTCTCACAGGAAGGGGGACGAGAGGCAGGATGTGTTCTGGTGGGTGTAGAGTGGCAGCCACTGGCTGCGAGGGGCATGTGGGGAGGGTGGGGGCGATGCCTGGCTCACCAGGTGCAAGGTGTGGAGGAAGGGTGGGGGGCTGGGAGGGTGTGGGTAGGGAGCAGGTCATTTGTCTCAGGAACATGGAGATTTAACCAGGGCAGCCCAGAGGCTGGAGTCTGAGCAGGGGGATGTCCTGAGGCCGGCTTGACTGGGGGTGGCCCCAGCATGGGCCTGAGAACCAGAGGTCAGCCATCTGCAAGGAGGGGATATGGGACAGAGGAGGGGGCAGAAAAGGTGGCGGGGAGGACGAGGAGGGAAAATAAACCAGGCAGAGAAGCGCTGAGATCTTCTTTAGGGAGAATCGTAGGGTGGAGCCTTACCTGTCCAAGGTCAGGGCTTCCTCCTGCAGTCACCTGCTGTGCCGTTGGTCAGTCCACGTCCACCGCTCTCCTCGGAAGGTCCTGTGAAGACTCTCAGGCCTAGTCTTAGGATATGTGACATCTTTTTGGTTGCTTTCCTTACAGATTGGAGGATTTTTTTTTTTTTTTTTTTTTTGAGACAGTCTCACTCTGTCGCCCAGGCTGGAGTGCAGTGGTGTGATCTCGGCTTATGCAACCTCTGCCTCCCAGGTTGAAGCGATTCTCCTGCCTCAGCCTCCTCAGTAGTTGGGATTACAGGTGGGTGACCACGCCCAGTTAACATTTGTATTTTTGGTAGAGACAGGGTTTCACCATGTTGGTCAGGCTGGTCTCTGGTCTCAAACCCCTGACCTCATGATCCACCCGCCTTAGCCTCCCAAAGTGCTGGGATTACAGGCATGAGCCACCGTGCCCAGCCAGATTGGAGGTTTCCTGCAATTATATTTGCTAACTACTTGTCTGTGAGAAGGTTATTACTTTTGGTAGCTTCACTTGGAAACAGGTCATCCTTCCATGACGGATATTCCTGCAATTCTCTTGGGTGTTCTTCTGTGCCCATAGGATTGGTGTGCATGGGGAGTCTTCAGTTCCTGTCTGATATCTATTTCTCTTTCTCCCACTGACTCATTGGCTGGTACAGCCGGAATGAGGCCCAGCAGATGCAGTGGTAGTGGTTGTCCCTGTCTTGTCGCTGACTCAGGGGAAAAGGACCAGCGCTTCTCATTTAGTAGGAAGAAGTCATCCGCCAATGGCTATCTACAAAGCCTTTTTTTTAGAGACAGAGTTTTGCTCTTGTTGCCCAGGCTGGAGTGCAATGGTGCGATCTCGGCTCACTGCAACCTCTGCCTCTCAGGTTCAAGTGATTCTCTTGCTTCAGCCTCCCGAGTAGCTGGGATTACAGGGACATGTCACCACACCCAGCTAATTTTGTATTTTTAGTAGAGAGAGTTTGTCCATGTTGGTCAGGTCGAACTACTGACCTCAGGTGATCCACCCACCTTGGCCTCCCAAAAAGCTAGGATTACAGGCCTGAGCCACCGCACCCAGCCTCTACAAAGCAGTTTTATTTTTTTGAGACAGGGTCTCCCTCCATCACCCGACTGGAGTGTAGTTGGTGCAATCATGGTTCACTGCAGCCTCCACCTCCCCGGCTCAAGTGATCCTCCCACCTCAACCTCCACAGTAGCTGAGATGACAGGTGTGTGCCATCACACCCAGCTGGTTTTGAAGTTTTTTGTAGGGACAGGGTCTTACCATGTTACTGAGGCTGGCCTCCACCTCCTGGGCTCAAGCAATCCTCCTGCCTTGTCCTCCCAAAATGCTGGGATTACAGGCATGAACCACCACACTTGGTCCCTACAAAACATTTTATTTTTTTATTTTTTTGAAGACAAATGTCTCTCTCTGTCACCCAGGCTGGAGTGCAGTGGCTCAATCTTGGGTCACTGCAACCTCCAACTCCTAGGTTCAAGCAATTCTCCTGCCTCAGCCTCCCGAGTAGCTGGGATTAGAGGCACCTGCCACCATTTCTGGCTAATTTTTTGTATTTTTTAGTAGAGATGGGGTTTCACCGTGTTGCCCAGGGTGGCCTCGAGCTCCTGAGCTCAGGCAATTCTGCCAGCCTTGGCCTCCCAAAGTGCTAGGATTACAGGCATGAGCCACTGCCCCCAGCCCCTACAAAGTACCATTTTTATTTCCTATAGAAATTATTTTTATCCTTTCAGCTATGAAGGAGGTGAATTACATTAAGAGATCTGGTCAGATTTTTGTCTTGCTATATTATGCTGGCTTCATGAAAAGAATTAGGGAGATTTCCCTGTTTCCGTGTTCTCTGCAAATGTTTAAATACACCTGAAATTTTTTGTTCCTTGAAGTTTAGAAAGAACTAACTTGTAAAACCGTCTGAGTTTTGCTTCTTTTCTTTTGGTGGAAGGGAAAGCATTTCTTAATAACACTCATCATTTTTGGTCTACATTTAAAAAAATCTAGCTGAATGCAGTGGCTCACACCTGTAATCCCAGAATTTGAGGAGGCTGAGGTGGAAGGATCACTTGAGCCCAGGAACTCAAGACTGGCCTGAGCAATATAGCAAGACTCTATCTCTTAAAAAAGAAAAAAAAATCTAATCTTGGCCTATGTTGGTAATTTATATTTTCCTTAAAAATCATCAATGTCATCCAGGTTGACAGGCTTATTTGTAGAGATTTGCAAATTAAACTGTTATTTTTTTTTAAATTGTATATCTGTGTCTATTTTTTTGGTCTGGCTACCCACTAGTCTAGTTAATTGTTTGAGGCCAAGCGCGGTGGCTCACTCCTGTAATCCCAGCACTTTGGGAGGCCAAGGTGGGCAGATCACGAAGTGAGGAGTTCGAGACCAGCCTGGCCAACATGGTGAAACCCCATCTCTACTAAAAACACAAAATTAGCCAGGCGTGATGGCTCACACCCTGTAGTCCCAGCCACTTGAGAGGCTGAGACATGAGAGTCACTTGAACCCGGGTGGCGGATGTTGCAGTGAGCTGAGATCACACCACCGCACTCCAGCCTGGGTGACAAGAGCGAAACTCCATCTCAAAAAAGTAAAATAATTAGGCTTTTGCCACTTCCAAAAGAAAAATCCATTTTTAAATGTATATGCTAACTCCTCTGTTGTTTCTTCTGTCGTGTTTTATATATATATTATTCTTTTTGTTCTTACTGTTTTTGTTTCTTATTTCACTGATTTCTGTGAATTCACAAATTCGTGAAAGAAGAACTGGTTCTACGTCGTGTATGCGTGTGTTCCTTTTCTGACCTCTTGAGTTGGACAATTCAGTCATTTATCTGAGAGTTAATGGGTCAAGACTCTGATCTTAAAGGAAAACATTAAGACAACAGATAAGCATCCTGGTAGAGGACCCTGGCCCCAAGGTGGTCTCCAGTCTCCTGTTTATGATTAGAGGATTGGGGCTGGGAGCGCTGGGAATACGTGTGGTTAGGGGAAATAAACAGAGGGTTTTCTGACACTTCCCAATCTATAAATTATAATGCCACCTTCACAGGTGGGGCAGAGCTTTGGGCAGATTAGGTGATAGTTCTTCGTTTTTTTTTTTTTTTGAGTTAGAATCTTGCTCTGTCACCCAGGCTGGAGTGCAATGGTGCAATCTCAGCTTACTGTAACCTCCGCCTCCCAGGTTCAAGCGATTCTCCTGCCTCAGTCTCCTAAGTAGCTGGGATTACAGGCATGCACCACCACACCTGGCTAATTTTGGTATTTTTAGTAGAGACAGGGATTCACCATGTTGGTCAGGCTGGTCTCTAACTCCTGACCTCGTGATCTGCCCACCTCGGCCTCCCAAAGTGCTGGGATTACAGGCGTGAGCCACCACACCCGGCCAGGTTACATTTTTTTATCCAAGATTTCAGAGGGGAGAAGTTAATCAGGAGAGACAGAAAAGAGAGAGAGAGAGAGAAAAGAGGAGAGAGGATCCAAAGACAAGTCAGACACTGGAGGTGGGATGAGAGACAGGACTGGGTGCCATGGGCAGAGGAGGTGGGGTCACTGAGGTCAGGAGAGAAGCCAAAATAGACAAAAAGATGACAATTCACAGCTCAGGAGAGGCAGGGAATCGGGTCAGGACAGGGACCAGGAGCAGTATCTTGGGTGGAAGAGGGCTGGGAACTGACATTCATTCATTCATTCATTCATTCATTCATGCATTTATGTATATATGTATGTTTTGAGATAGGGTCTCACTCTGTTGCCCAGGCTGGAGTGCAGTGGTATGATCACAGCTCAATGCAATCTTCACCTTTTGGACTCAAGTGATCCTCCTGCCTCAGCCTCCTTAGTAGCTGGGAATGCAGGCACGTGCCACCACACCTTGCTAATTTTTTGTATTTTTGGTAGAGATGGGATCTCATCATGTTGCCCAGGCTGGCATCAAACTCCCAGGCTCAAGTGATCCTCCCACTTTGGCCTACTAAAGTGCTAGGATTACAGGCATGAGCCACTCACTGCACCTGGCCTATTTAAGACAGGGTCTCACTGTCACCCAGGCTGGAGTGCAGTGATGTGATCATAGCTCACTGCAGCCTCAACCTCCTGGACTAAAGTGATCCTCCCACCTCAGCCTCCTGAGTGACTGGGACTGCACGTGTGCACCAGCACACGCAGGTAATTTTTGTATTCTTTTTGTAGAGATGAGATCTCGCCATGTTGCCCAGTCTACATTTATTTATTAAGCACTTAGTATGTGTCAATTTTAGTGATTTGCATTTTTCTAGAAAATCACATTCATCTAAGTTTATGAATTTTTTGTAGGGAATTTCTGCAAAATGATATCTTGACTCTCCATTCTTCCTTCATCTGGGTCCTTTTCTCTTGTCATTTCTTATTCAGAGCAGCCCAAAGGTTGTCCATCTTCATTAGCCCGAGTCATATGAAACCCTGTAGTCTTGGTCAAAAAGTTGAATCTTGGCCATTTTGTGTGATTCAACCTAATGTTATTTGCCAGACGTTTTGCACCTCTGATCTCATTTAACACCCGCAAAGGCCATATGAGGCAGGGACAATTGTCACCACTTCCTAGGCAAGGTGTCTGAAGCTCAGAGAGGTTAACTAACTTGTCTCAGAACACCTAACTGATACATAATAGGGTAGAGATATAAACGCAGATTCTTCTGAGGTTCCTTCTGCTTTGTCCTGGCAATTGCCGCTGAGAGCCTCAGGAAACATCACACCTGTGACAAGCTTAGAAAGGCCTCCTCTGCAGGGGATCTGTACATCCAGGTCAGGAGGGGAGGTTTGCAGGGGCCTCTGGGAGAGGCACTGGGGAGCTGGTCATCATCTTTGGGCAGCCATGGGCTGGGTGTGGAGCCGATGGGGTCGAGGAGGAGGGGTCATAAAGTTTCTATAAAAGGCCTACCGTACTCAAGGCACCTGTGGACACTGAAGGGATGAGAAGGAGACCCCTGCCCGCTGGGGCTTCCATTTCAGTGCTCCCAAAGTCTCATGTGAGGAGATTTAACCATTTGAAACAGTAAGTGAAATTAAAGAGTTCTGGCCAGGCGCAGTAGCTCACACCCGTAATCCCAGCACTTTGAGAGGCCGAGGCAAGCAGATCACCTGAGGTCAGGAGTTCACAACCAGCCTGGCCAACATGGTGAAACCCCATCGCTACTAAAAATACAAAAATTAGATGGATATGGTGGACACCTGTAATCCTAGTTACTAGGGAGGCTGAGGCAGGAGAATCGCTTGAACCCAGGAGGCGGAGGTTGCAGTGAGCCGAGATCCTGCCACTGCACTCCAGCCTGGGCGACAGAGAGAGACTCCATCTCAAAAAAAAATTAGAGTTCTAACCTGAGGAAAGGAAAGCAAGCCCGCCTCCCACCATCCCCAGCCAATATGGGGCCCGATCACAGAATTACAAGGGCAGTGAGACACTGCACACACAACTGTCCAGCGGGCACATGCCCATCTGCCTGGGGGAGGGTCCATGTGTCCTCTGCTTGGCGGCAGACACTAGCTTCCAGCCATCAACTTACTTTCCCTACTTTTCGTTTGAGAATTATTTGGGAAAATGGCAGACCTAATTTTCAAGGAAGCTCATTTATTTCCAAGATTTAAGTCTAGGAGAGCTGGGCAAAATAAGGTAAGACACAGGATTAATTAAAGTTTTTGTCAGTGCGCCTTCTGCGTTTGTGACTTTTTTTTGAAATGGAGTCTCGCTGTCACTCAGGCTAGAGTGCAATGGCGCCATTGCAGCTCAACGTAACCTCCACCTCCAGGGTTGAAGCGATTCTCATGCCTCAGCTTCCCAGTAGCTACAATTACTGGGGTGTGCTACCATGTGGGCTAATTTTTGTATTCTTAGTTGAGACGGGGTTTCACCATGTTGGCTAGGCTGGTCTCGAACTCCTGGTCTCAAGTGATCCACCTGCCTTAGCCTCCCAAAGTGCTGGGATTACAGGCGTGAGCCACTGTACCTGGCCAGTATTCTTGTCAAAATGGCTTGACAACCCTATTGCTGTCCAGGTTTGTCCCCCTGATGGGACCAGATCGGTATGTGGGCTGGTCTTCCTCTCACTAGGGTGCCCAGGGCTGGGGTGGCCCTCCCGGAAAGGCAGGTACTTAGGGGTAAGTTCTCATGGTCCTGGCAGGTTTGGAAGTAGGAGGCCCCTGTGGGTGAGAGGGGTGGGAAGGGTAAGGAAAAGGAGGCAGGGGGCTGGAGAAAGGGGCTGCTGTGAGCAAAATCTCGGGGGTCGCAGAGCAGAAAAGAGAATGCTCAAGGTATGATCTGGCTGATGGGGCTGATATGAGGTGAAGGAGTCAGGGGCTAAGGGCTGGGGTGCTGATGCGGGGCTGGGAAATCTTTGGAGGAGGTGACCCCAGGGAACCCAGCCTGAGCCCTTCCAGTCTCTATGGAAGCCTCTGCCCCATTCCCACCTGTGCACGGAGGGAGACTCTCACCCACAGTCCCCACTCCTGAGTGGACAAAGCCTGCCTGCCTGCCGCTGCCTCCTCCACACCCCCAGGGTCCATGCAGCCCTGACCCCAGGGCACCCCTGGCCCCAGGGCACCCCTGGCCAGGCCCATCTGAGGAGGAGGCGGGACTCGGGCTTGTGTTTTTCAGGCTGTTTTGCTCTGAGCGGCTCCCTCACTGTGGCAGGTCCCCTGGGGGGATCCCTGAGCGTGCACTGTGAGTATGAGGAGAAACACAGGAATCTCAACAAATATTGGTGCAGAGCACCGTGGATTATCCCATGTACCAAGATTGTGGAGACCAGAAGCTCAGCAGGAAAAGTGAGGAACGGCCGAGTGTCCATCAGGGACCATCCTGCAAACCTCAGCTTCACAGTGACCCTGGAGAATCTTACAGAGGACGACGCAGGCACGTACTGGTGTGGGGTGGATACACCATTGCTCAAAGACCTTCGTGATCCCTTCATCCAGGTTGAGGTGTCCGTGTTCCCAGGTGAGCCCCTCCTTCCCTCAGTGCCTAAATAGGCCTCAGGTTGGAATTGTTGGGGCAGGAATCAGACTGGAGATGTGAAGCAGAGAGAGAGAGAGAGAGAGAGAGAGAGAGAGTGTGTGTGTGTGTGTGTGTGTGTAAGAGAGGGAGAGAGATGGGGCCAGGGGAACAGTCAGGGGGTCTCTCCTGAAGCAGCTGACATCTCTGCCCAGTATTGAAGAAGGGAAGGGTCCGGTGACAGGGAGGCTGAGAGAGCATTGCCTGAGAAGGAGCCAGGAGCGCACCTGAGGCTCAGCACCATGGACGTGCACCTGTGTGGGGAGAGAGTGGGGCTGAACAGAGAGGCTCTGGGGGCCAGATGGGAAGCTGCTGCTCTCAGGGGGAGCCTTACCATGTGACAGGTCAGATTTGCAGTGTAGACTGACTCCTCTGCGGCATGGCGGCTTGCAGGAGCACCTGGACCCTCACCAGCAGGATGGAAAATCAGGACCATTGGGAGTGGAACCTGGGTCCTGTTCAGAAATGCCCAGTTGGCCCAGGAGGTCCTGCATCCCGCCCCCTTCCTGAGTGGGCATTTCACATGAAATCAAACCAAAAAAACATCCTGAGTGGTGAGAGAGTGTGAAGACAGCTCCCTAGATCTGACTTGTGGTTTTGTCACTAGCATCAACGTCAGTGACACCTACCAGCGTCACTGCAGCCAGGACCTCAGCAATCACAACTGCATTTCCACCTGTGCCATCCACTACCCTGTTGACAGTGAGTGCCACCCACAGTACCAGCATCCAGGGGGACAATGAGGAGGTCGTGAACTTACAGTAAGCACCCTAGCCCCTGAGACACGGAGGGGCCCTGTGGGAAGGAGCCCAGGGTGGGGACCTCGGCCCTGTGGGGCAGCCGGAGGTGCGCATCACTCCTTTTGCCCCAGGCACAGGTTGGAAGCCAGTCTGTATACTCCGGCTTGGACCTGTCCTTGGCTTTGGAAGGGGGCTCAGGTAAGGGAGAAGTTGGGGGGCAGATGGAAGGAAAGTGATAGTTACTGAGCGCTGGTGACATCCTGCTAAGCCTGTGTTAGACGCTTCATGTGAGTATTCTCATTTGCCCTTCATCACAGCCCTGTGCTGTCGCCATTCCTGTATCAGTTCGATTTCACACTGTTGATAAAGACATACCCAAGACTGGGTAAATCATGAAGAGAAAGAGGTGAGCCGAGCGCGGTGGCTCACGCCTGTAATCCCAGCACTTTGGGAGACGGAGGCAGGCGGATCACCTGAGGTCAGCCTGACCAACATGGAGAAACCCAGTCTATACTAAAAATACAAAATTAGCCGGGTGTGGTGGCGCATGCCTGTAATCTCAGCTACTCAGGAGGCTGAGGCAGGAGAATTGCTTGAACCTGGGAGGCAGAGGTTGCGGCGAGCCGAGATCCTGCCACTGCACCCCAGCCTGGGCAACGAAAGCGAAACTCCATCTCAAAAAAATTAAAAAAAAGAGAAAGAGGTTTAATGGACTCACAGTTCCACATGACTGGGCGGCCTCACAATCATGGCAGAAGGCAAAAGAGAGAACGAGAACCAAGCAAAAGAGGTTTCCTCTTGTAGAGCCATCAGATCTCGTGAGACTTAATTCACTACCATGAGAACAGTATGGGGGGAAACACCCCATGATTCAATTATCTCCCACTGAGTCCCTCCCACAACACGTGGGAATTATGGGAGCTACAACTCAAGATGAGATTTGGGTGAGGACGCAGCCAACCCACATCAATCCCCATTTTGCAGATGAGTAAACTGAGACTCAGAGAGGTTAAGCAATTTGCCCAGTCAAGTAGCTACAAGAAGCAAGGCTAAGCTTCCAATTCTGGTTTAAGTGACTCCAAAGCCTCAAGTTCTCCTCTCTAAATAGTGGTTCTTAACCTTTTTGGGGGTCACCAAACCCACATAGAATCTGACATCTAGAGACAGTCTCCCCAGAAAAACACATACAGTCACAAACAATTTCTGGGGTTCATGGACTCCCTATTCTAGCATAAAACCCCACAATTCAATTCTGGTGCTGGTGACCTGGAGTTGCTGCAGACCCCACAGGTGAAGAGCTTCAACATCCACAAGACCACCCTGATTTAGATGCTAGCCAAACTTTGGGGATCCCCAGAGCACCACGTTTCTGACCAACTGGCTGCAAATTTGGGGGTCCCCAGGACCCCCTCAGGTTCCATAATTTGTTAGACTCAAGACTCTGGAAAGCATTATACTTACAATTACAGTTTTATCGTAAAGGATAAAGATTAGGACCAGCCAATGAAGAGACACATAGGACAAGGCTTGGGAGAATCCCAATCAGAGCTTCTGTGCCCTCTCCAGGTGGAATCAGGGAGCATCACCTGCATCACTCCCCGCCCTACCCCCACCTCAATGTTTATCAGCCAGGACGCTCCTCCAAGCTTTGGTGTCCAGAGTTTTGATTGGGTTTCATTACATAGGTATGATGTGATTGAACTGTCTCCACCTCCAATCCCTCTTTGGGAGGTTGGGCTGGTTCAAGGCTCCAAATCTCTAATGACATGGTTGACCTTTGTGGTGACCAGCCCCGTCCTGTTATCTCAGCTCTTAGCAAAGTCCAGGTGTGATTCATGAACGAGAAAGACACTCCTAATTCTTGACAAATTCCAAGGATTTAGAGCCTCCCTCCTAAGATCCAGGGACAAAGGCCAGCCAGATTCTTTACTAAATGATACCCAGAAAACCCTCCACAGGCTTCTGCCAACCCAGAATCACAATCTCAATATTGGACAAGGCAAAATTCAGGCTTGAACGTGCCACTTCCAGAAGTTTACCCTGTAGATACACATAGATGGTAGAGCTGGGTTCTGTAGGGCCTGAAGTTTGTGCAATTTGTGGGTGGGGGGCAGGGCAATCACTTTTATTTTTTTGAGATGGAGTTTCGCTCTTGTTGCCCAGACTGGAGTGCAGTGGTGAGATCTCGGCTCACCACAACCTCCGCCTCTCAGGTTCAAACAATTCTCCTGCCTTAGCCTCCCAAGTAGCTGGGATTACAGGCATGTGCCACCACGCTTGGCTAATTTTGTATTTTTAGTAGAGATAGGGTTTCTCCATGTTGGTCAGGCTGGTCTCAGACTCCTGACCTCAGGTGATCCACCTGCCTCGGCCTCCCAAAGTGCTGGGATTACAGGTGTGAGCCACCGAGCCCGTCTGGGGGAGGTGGCAATCTAAGAAAAAGATGAGAAAATTATGAATGCAAATGTAGGCATGAAGGAAGGGCCCCAAGCAGTGGAGGGGCCTGAAGCTGGGCTGCGTCAGCCTCCTGGTCAATTTGCTGCTGTGTGGTCAGGTGTTTTTTGAAAAGGTGGAGCTGCAAGGCAATTTATAAGCAACGTTTATCATTGCAGAGGACTGGGGGAAATGCCCATTCAGAGGGAACATTTCAATAAATCATGGTTTATCCGTGTGTTGGAATACCCTGCAGCTATAGGAAAGAGTGAGGGACTTCTTTATGTACTGATGTGGAAAGACCTCTAAGATTTATTGTTAAGTAAAACCAGAATCGTGTTAGATGAGGTCTCCTTTGTGTGAAAAGAGAAGGGAAATCCTGTACATTCTTGTGTGCTTGTATACACATAAACTCTGGAAGGTTCTTAAGAACAGCACGTGTGTATAGGTAGGGAAATTGGGGGATGTGTAAATGGGGGGTCTGTAGAAAGGGGACTTTATACTGTCTCTTTTTTTTTTTTTTTTTTGAGACAGAGTCTTGCTCTGTTGCCCAGGCTGGAGTTCAGTGGCGCAATCTCAGCTCACTGCAACCTCCGCCTCCTGGGTTCACGCAATTCTCCTGTCTCAGCCTCCCAAGTAGCTGGGATTACAGGTGCCTGCCACCACACCCAGCTAATTTTTTGTATTTTTAGTAGAGACGGGGTTTCACCATGTTGGCTGAGCTGGTCTCAAACTCCTGACCTTATGATCCACCTGCCTCGGCCTCCCTAAGAGCTGGGATTACAGGCGTGAGCCACCGTACCCAGCCACTGTCTAATTTTTTAAACATTGACCTTAAAAGTTACTTAAAAAGTTACTTAGAAAATTGACCTTAAAAAGTTACTTAAAAAGTTGGAGAAGGAGACCAGGTGTGTTGGTTCGTGCGGGTCATCCCAGCACTTTGGGAGGTTGAGGCGGGAGGGCGGCTTGAGCCCAGGAGTCTGAGACCAGTCTGAGCAATATAGCAAAACTGCATCTCTACAAAAAAGTTAAAAATTAGCTGGGTGTGGTGGCCTGTATCCCAGCTACTCAGGAGGCTGAGGCAGGAGGATCACTTGAGCCCAGGGGTTCGAGGCTGCAGTGGGCCATGATCACTGCTGCACTCCAGCCTGTGTAATAGAGCCAGATCCTGTCTCAAAAAAATAACGTGGGGAAGGCAAGCTCACCCACCCTCACCATCCTGCGCCTCCTCCAGGCTCCCGCTGCTCCTCTCCCTGCTGGCGCTGTTACTGCTTCTGTTGGTGGGGGCCTCCCTGCTAGTATGGAGGATGTTTCAGAAACGGGTCAAAGGTGAGTTGGCTCCCCACACCCCTCTGCCCCCACCTGGGGTGGTCAGGCCCTGACCACAGCCACTCATTTCGAAGCTACGTCCTTGTCCCCCGGTATTGCCACCAAATGCCACATCCAGACTGCACATCCTGGGCGATCCCACAGGGCTGGTCCCAAAGGAGGCACCCTTGAGTGTGGTGGTTACAGGCTGCGAGAGGTGGCTTCCCAGCAGGAGGCTTTCCCACTGCTGGGCCGAGGGTGGCTGCCCCATGAAGCCATGACCCTGTTCTCAAAAAAATACAAGACGCTGGAGAAGGCAAGCTCATCCACCAGGGATTACAGGCGTGAGCCACCTCACCTGGCCAGTGTCTAATTTTATTAAATTGACTTTATCTATCTACTTAAAAAGTTAGAGAAAAAACTTTGGCATGGTGAGCTGGGCACAGTGGTGTGCATCTATAGTTCCAGCTACTGAGGAGGCTGAGATGGGAGGATCGCTTGAGCCCAGGAATTCAAGACCAGCCTGTGTATATAAAATAAAATAAACCCTTGCATGGTCTCCCCTACCATAAAAAGTCCGGGTCCCTATGGGAGTCATGGCCCTCCACGATCTGGCCCTACCCACCTCCCTCTCTCCGTCCATGTGCTCTGGAAACCAACTTCTTGGATCTCCTTGTGCTTTAATGAGAGCCTCAACCTCAGCCTCTCCTTCTCTCCCTCTGGGTTTGCTCTGAGCATTTAAGGAGGTCTCCCCTGCCCTCCCTCCCCTGCCCTCCCTCCCTGCTCTCCCTCCCCTGCCCTCCCAGCTCGCTCCCAGTGAACTCCAACAGCTGTCCTCAGACTTCCTGTTCCCTGGGACATCTTCTTTGACTCCAAAGAGTGGCTTGGGCCCCTTCTGGCTATACCTCTGCTGTCACAGACTTTGGGGAACCAGCCTGTCATTGCTGGCTTCCTCACCTGCCTTTCCACAGGCATGTGCTTCAAGGAGGTACAGAACCAATATTCATCAAATTAATGTGTTATTCAATATCTCCAGCCACAACGGGCACCCCAGGGGCCTCCAGGCAACCTCTAGTCCAGCTGCCATCCTCTGAGCTCAGATTAAAAGACAGAGCAGGAACTCTTGGCACTCAGTAAGTAGGTGCTCAATAAATACCTGATAAATTGAATAAGCACAGGAACAGAGGCACACGTGGAGGTGTGGCCACCAGTCCTCCAGGAGAGCAGATCCCTGGCCAAGGTGAAGTGTAAGCCTGAAGCTTCCTCCCCGTTCAGAGAGTTTGAGATTCCACGGGCAAAAGATTCTCAGGGGAATCTTTGTCCAAAGCCTTCCAAGACCGCAGTGAGACTGGTGTGGGAAGAGATGGGTTACCCCTTCCCAAAGCTGCAGGATACGCTGGTGCGTGCTTGTGGGGGCACTGCTCACACCACCCCTCCCAGTGCCTCCCGTGGACCCATGCCTTCGGGGGAGAAATCAGCCTCAGTTGATCTGTGCAGGGTGTATGGAAAGATAATCACTTCCTCTTTCCCGCCTGCTTTGCTTGAGTCATTTTCTGGTAACCCCACTCTAAACTTCAGCACCCACGTGGGCGTCACTGACCACATAGGCGCTTGTCTCAGCTCTGAGCCCCTTTCGGTTTCCTCATTGCCCTTTCACCCAGAAAGACTCTCGCTCCTCAAAGAGCCTTCTCCCCGCTTAAAGAGGATATATACGATTATTGTAGGGAATCTGAAAAATGAGTAAAGGCACAAAGCAGGAAATAAATTCCCCATCGTCAATGATAACTAAAAGCCCCACCACCTAGAGAAGACCAGCCACGGGCACCTAAGTATGTGCTTCCAGTCGTCTTTCCTCTCTGCCTACATATATCCATCTTTGATTTCTTTTTTTTTTTTTTTTTTTTGAGACAGAGTCTTACTCTGTCACCCAGACTGGAGTGCAGTGATGCGACCTTGGCTTGTTCCAGTCTTGACCCCCCAGGCTCCAGCAATCCTCCTGCCTTAGCCTCACAAGTAATGGGGAATACAGGTGCTCACCTCCATGTCCGGCTAATTGTTTAATTTTTTTTTTTTTTTTTTTGCAACTGTGTTGCCCAGCCTGGTCTTGAACTCCTGAGCTCAAGCCCAGAGTGCTGGGATTACAGATGTGAGTCACCACACCCAGTCAAGCATCTGCGATTTCTTAACAAATTGACCTCATACCACTTATTTTCTTTTAAACCTCTGTTTTTGCACGTAACATATTGTACCATGTTCCCAGCTATTAAATGCTCTAAAAATCACAGGCTGCAGAGTTTACCAGGGTCTTAAACTTCCTTTAAGGCATCCTCAGTAACAAGATAAAGACTTTCTGTTCAAACATTTTTGACTCTCTGTCCCCTGCTTTGCAAGCCCCTGTGCCGCCCCGGGTGCCAGGCCTATGCTGGGCCCTGGGGACACCATTGTGACCGGGGTAGACCAAGTCTCACCTTCAGTGAGCTTCCCCTGCGGCTGGCTCCCCAGAACCTTCTCACTACCACCCTCCCTCCCTGGCTTTGAACTCCTGTCTCTTCCCCACCAGCTCTTTTTCGCCTTCTCATCAGAACACCTGTCCCAGGTGGGGACAGGGAGGGTGGTGTGGCACCTGCACACAGCATTTGGAAGCAGAGCACTGTGCATCCCAGAGTACCCAGCTGCGTGCTCTGTTAGGTCAGCGGGGGCTCAGCAGGCCCGTCACTGTCCATGGTCCTGTGTCTCCCAATTGTGGGGTCCTCCCCTTTCATTCTGGGAGCTCCCTGAGGGGTGGACAGAGTGTCTCTCCCAGTTTCATCCAGTGCAATGGGCTCTGTGGTTGCCTGGAGGTGGGCCTAACCAAGGGCATTGGTGGCGTGTGTCACCCACTGCCCACCTTGTCTGGGCTCCTGGGGTGAAAGGGTCGGGGGGTACAGGGCTGTGCGCACAGGCAGCTCCCCTACAGAGCAGGTGCCAGGAGCCAAGGGCTTGTGAGCCCGAGCTGGGATGCCTGGGGCTGACAGGCCTCCTTCCCTACGGCCTGGGGCAGCAGGAGGGTGGCTGCCCGGGAGGGCAGACCTCAGGCACCGGGATGGGAGCGGAGACTCCCAGCAACCTCCCACAGTCGAATGCAGCCCTCAGTCCCAAATGCACAGTCTTTTTCAGTGGTATCCTTCCTCCCCTGGAAACGTTTGTGTGAGGTCCTATGTTGAGAGCTTGCTTACTGTGGAACAAAGATCCTCTCCTCCAGCTGGGATCTATTTGTCCATTTATTCATTCATCCTGTGTTCATTCATCCATTTACTAAGTCACTAATTCACTCACTCAACACACCCTTGAGTTCCTAGCATGCCTCAGGCCTGAAGGGCTAGGTCCCCAGGGCTGAGGTCTCCAGGGAAAGGCCTTTGCCCAGAAGGCTCGTAGGGCCCTCAGTCCGGCCCTTGCTCCAGGATTCAACCTCCTTCCTCCCCTCTTGTCTCTAGCTGGTGAGCATTCAGAGCTGTCCCAGAACCACAGGCAGGTAAGGGGAGCTTCAGCAGGAGGTGTCTCCGGTGGCTGGGCAGAGGGTACAGAGGATGCTGGGGAGCTGGACAGTCCCATCAGCCAGTGGAGGATGGATGGTGGATGGATGGAGTGTGGAGCTTGCCCAGAGCAGGACAAATGCTGCTGGGTCACTGGGTCTTGTTCCAAGTCCTGGCCAGGCTGTCCTCTCCCCACCAGGGCACATGGAATGAAGTGGGGGCCCTCCCAGCTGAGCGGACCTGGGGAACATTCAACTACTTGGCAGGGTGGGGTGGAGGCAGGAAGGGGAAGGTCGGGGCTGAGACGCCCAGAGCATAGAGGAAGGGAGACACATGCAGAGATGCAGGGACAGAGGCTACAGGGCTCCGTGGACACCCACCCGGCACCTCCTGCCCCCCCACCAGGCTGCCGAGGAGAGTGAGCTGTACTACGCGAATCTGGAGCTGCTGACGTGGCCTCTGCAGGAAAAGCCAACACCACCAACCCAGATGGAAGTGGAATACAGCACCGTGGTAAGTGCGGGAGCCCGGCTGCAGGGCATGAGGCCCCTGGGCTGTGCCAGGGCACCTCTGGGGGGTGGGCAGAAGGGGAAAGAAGGGGTCAGCTTGGTGATCTTGTGACTCTCAGGGACAGGGCCACATGGAGATGGAGCAAGTGTAGATTTTGCCAGAGCAGAGGTCCTTAGAAGGGCTTGGTGTCACTGTGGCTGGTGGTCGGGGCGTGGCCACCAGCTGTGGCCCTGACAGTCCGTGAAGTCCAGGATGGGTTAAGCACCTGCTGTATATCATGCGCCAAGGTGAGAACCTGCCATTTCTCACTGTTTTGGTCTCATCATCTCTTTGGCATCAATTCTGCTTTCCAGGTTTTTGTCTGTGACCCGCTGTGGGTCAACCCTAGGGCACAGCCACCTTCAACTGGGATAAAGGGATGGGGCTGCCTCCCTGGGTGGTGACCCACCTGCTAGTGGGAGAGTTCAAGCAGAGGCTGGGGGTCACTTGGCAGAGAGGATGGGTAAGCATCAGACAGAGATGCTTAAAGGACCCCCCAGGCCTTGGAGCCAAAGGAGCCCCTCAGACAGGTTGTGTGGTGCCGTGGAGGGCTGGTGCCAGGGAGACAGGGGATACTGTTACTGGTCTGCCTGGAAAAGTGGCCCAACTCCCTGGGATGTCTCCACCTGGTACCATTCTCCCCAGGCCGCTGTTCTTGCATCGGACAGAGGAAGAGGGATGCAATCCTATCAATTGCAGGTCCCCTGATAGCCACACCCCTCCCCGACCTCCAGCCAGCTATCTGGATGAGGATGAAAGTTGTCTGGGGGCCCAGGGTCCTGGATGGCTCCTGGCCAAGTTTCTTTTCTTTTTTCTTTTTTTGCATCTCACTCTGTCGACCAGGCTGGAATACAGTGGCACAGTCTTGGCTCACTGCAATCTCCGCCTCCCAGGTTCAAGCAATTCTCCTGCCTCAGCCTCCCAAGTAGCTGGGACTACAGGCACATGCCACTGCACTGGCTAATTTTTGTGTTTTTAGTAGAGATTGGGTTTTACCATGTTAGCCAGGCTTGTCTTGAACTCCTGACCTCAAGTGATCCGCCTGCCCTGGCTTCCCAAAGTGCTGGGATTACAGGCATGAGCCACTTCGCCCGGCCAGCTCCTGGCCAAGTTTCTGAGCACCCCTGCAATGGTCAAGCCTGCTCCCCTCCTTGCATAACATGATCTTGTGTCCACACAGCTTCGTGGCCTGGGACCAGCAACAGCCTTGTTTCTCTAACTGGGTATCTCATGCTCTAAAGCGGATGGGGCATGGCCTTACTCTTCTCCTGGCCCCCTTGGTACAAGTTGGGACTCATGCCCACAGCACAATGAGTTAATCAGAGCTGCAGGGCCAACGGGGTGCCCCTATACCGGCCTCAACTCTCCTCGAGAGCTAGGGGTCCTCTGCAGAAAGGGACCTCAGAAAGGGGGGTCTGAGGCTGCTTCATTGTGAGAAGTTTTCTTTTTTTTCTTTTTTTTGTGATGGAGTCTCACTCTGTCACCCAGGCTGGAGTGCAGTGGTCTAATCTCGGCCCATTGCAACCTCTGCCTCCCTGGTTCAAGCTATTCTCCTGCCTCAGCCTCCTGAGTAGCTGGGATTACAGGTGTCTGCCACCACACCCAGCTAATTTTGGTATTTTTAGCAGAGACAGGGTTTCACCATGTTGGTCAGGCTGGTCTCAAACTCCTGACCTCAAGTGATCTGCCCTCCTCAGCCTCCCAAAGTGCTGGGATTACAGGCGTGAGCTGCCGCACCCAGCTGTGAGAACATTTCATCAAGAGAAGCACAGAGGTGTCTCGGGGGAGCCCAGTCAACTCTCAGGGCCTCAGTTTCTTCCCGTAGAATGGACCAGGCTGGGTCAGCCCTGAGGAGCCCAGGGAGTCTCCTGCCTCTGATGCCAGGGACATCGTGCTGTGGCTTGCCCAGGTCGGGAGGAACAGGATCGTGGAGCCCGGTCCTCAGGAGGGAAAGAGGCCGGGACAGTGGAGCCTCTATAGTGAGGCCTCCCCAAGGCCCCTCAGGTGTCCTCCCTCCTCCATCCTGTGCTGGGGGTTCTTCCTTCCCCTGCCTCTCCTGAGCCTCCGGTTTCTCTCTGCAGGCCGCCCCCAGGGAAGAACTTCACTATGCCTCAGTGGTGTTTGACTCCCGGAGTCAGAATTCTAACGCCAACAGGATAGCTGCTCAGAGGTCCAGGGAGGAGGAACCAGATTCAAATTACAGTGTGATAAAGAAGACATAGGCCTGCCTCGCTGTCTGCCCCAGGGAGCCCAGGGACGGCTCCCTTATCCCTGGCCCACGTCCTCCTCAGCCTGCCCTCAACGACAGTGACCAACAGACGGGCAGCTGGGTTCCCCAGGCCGTCCCTCTGGTGCCATCAGCTCGGCTGGCTTCCTTGAGGGCCAGCAGGGCTGGGGGTTCCAGGAAGCAGTAGGAAGCACTCCCAGCCACCAGCACCTCTTGCCTCTTTCCCCTTTGCCCCGGCTTCATCCTGGCTCTGTGTGTGGAGGACAAAGCTCCTTCCCGTGTGGCTCCAGGAAAAGACGTGGCTCACCTGCCAAGAGCTTCGTCAATTACAGCCCCATGGGAACGTATGGAATTGCTTGGGAGTTGGGGAGAACTGGCAAGAAGAGCCAAAGTGGCGATCTATTCACATGGGACCATGGTGGGGGGACCCCGGGGGGAGTCCACTAATGATCAAGTCCCTCCCCATCTCACAGACAAGGAAACCGAGGCCAGAGGGAGGAGAGGGTTGCTCATGGCTCCAGAACCAGTGGCAAGTTTCTCTGGACTCTTAGGTTTATTTTTAATATGAGATATAAAAACAGTTTCAAATATCTTCTTAAGGGAGAAGTAAAAAGTTATTTAAACAATGCCTGCTGTGTGTCTGCAATCCTCTGCTGAAGAAAGCTCCTGGCTTTGATATCAGATAAGTGCAGAGAAGGCTCGAGGGTACGGGTTGGGGACCTCCTAAGAGAAGTCCTCCCTGAGTGGGAGAAGAGGGGTCACAGCTGCTTCTCACCATGATGTCTGTCTGTTTGCTTGTTTGTTTTTTTGAGACATGGCCTCGCTGTGTCCCCCAGGCTGGAGTGCAGTGGTACGATCACGGCTCATTGCAGCCTGGAACTCTTGGGCTCAAGTGATCCTCCTGCCTCAGCCTCCTGAGTAGCTGGGACTACAGACACGTGCTGCCATGCCTGACTTTTTTATGTTTTGTAAAGATGGGGTCTCGCTGTATTGCCCAGGCTGGTCTTGAACTCCCGGCCTCAAGCGATCCTTTCGCCTTGGCCTCCCTGAGTGCTGGGATTACAGCATGAGCCACCATGCCCCGCCATTTCCATGATGGAAAACACAGCAGTTTTCTTGTCAGATTTGATTTAAAGAGTTGTCCAGGCACTCCTGGATCTGAAAGGTGAGGCTGCCATGGAGCCTATAATGTGGGCGGGGCTTAGACGTGCACCTGGTATGGAGGGGAACTCAGAAACAGTTGTTGACTTCACTTGAATTGAGCCCAGTCACGTTCCAGTCCTGACCTGCAGTAACCCTTCTTCTCTGGAAACAGGGTCCTGTTTCCAGAGACAGAATTCTGCCTCTGGAATTCTGGTTTAAAACACAGAGGCGCGTGGCACCAGACAGATTCTAAGACTCAGGAGGTTGTTCGAGGGACCCCTTCTCCTCAATAGGAGTGAACTTTAATTCTCTATAATTCTATGAATTAATAGTTTTTCTTTAATTCGGTCTGAATTTCTATCAATTAGAAGTAAGTCCTCGGCCGGGCATGGTGGCTCACACCTGTAATCCCAGCACTTTCGGAAGCGGAGGTGGGCGGATCACGAGGTCAGGAGATCAAGACCACCCTGGCCAACATGGTGAAACCCCATCTCTACTAAAAACAAAAAAAATTAGCTGGGTGTGGTGGCACACCCCTGTAATCTCAGCTACTCAGGAGTCTGAGGCGGGAGAATCACTTGAATCTGGAAGGTGGAGGTTGCAGTGAGCCAAGATCGCACCACTGCACTCCAGCCTGGCGACAGAACAAGACTCTGTCTCAAAGAAAAAAAAAAAAGTAAGTCCTCTGTAAAATGCAAATGTCTAGGCTATCAATGCCAGCCACTGTAACAACTACAGCCTCCACAATAAAACTGGGTGGAGTGGCGGCGGCGAGGCTAGGGCAGGAGCGTGTTACAGCCACAGCCACACACTGACCCCAGCCCCTTGCCCTGTCAATCTCTAAGGCTTGGTGAGCGAATAAGTTCCCAGGTATAAACCACCTGCCCCTTGGAAAGTGGCAGCCCCTTGGGAGTCCTTCCTATCACTTCCTACCAGTGAGTCTCAGTTGCGACCACCCCTGTTCTCCAAGGAGGTCTCACAGCAGGAGGGAATGGGCTGGCTTTCCATAGTCTTCCAGAAGTCTTACTACCCAACTCCCTTCTAGGAAGCTCTGCATTCCACCAAGTACACTGGGAAGGGTCATCTTTGTCAAACCAGAGACAGGGTCTTGCTCTGTTGCCCAGGCTAGAGTGCAATGGTGCAATTATGGCTCACTGCAGCCTCGAACTCCCAGGCTCCAGCAATTCTCCTGCCTCAGCCTCCTGAGTAGCTAGAACTCCAGGCGTGCACCACCACGCCCGGCTAATTTTTCAATTTTTTATAGAGATAGGGTTTCGTCGTGTTGCCCAGACTGCACTTGAACTCCTGAGCTCAAGCAATCCACCCACTTCAGCCTCCCAAAATGCTAGGATTATAGGCATGAGCTACCATGCCCTACCCAAACTCAAAATTTACAGGAGAATATACAGTGAAAAGTCAGTTCCTTTATTATTTCTGTCCCGAGGTATCCAGAGTTCCTTATGTTTCTCACCTTAGTTAATCATCTTGCACATATATACACATATATATGGCCTATATGTATATGCTCCTCCCCATTCCTGTATATACCTATCCTCCCCATTCCCACTATTCCTGCACAGTAGTATGTCGCAACCATCTTTGAGATTATTTTACCTTCTATAAATGCTGCAGAACATCCCATAACATTCCAGTGTTTGTGCCATGACATACACATGCCATTCTGTACATTTTCATAGAGAGCTGAAGGGTAAAGTTGGAGAAATTCAAAATCTGCACACTTGGGATTTTGATAGCTATTGCCAAGTGTATGGCAAGTTTGAAATAGCAATCTTTGGCTGGGTGCGGTGGCTCACGCCTGTAATCCCAAGCACTTTGGGAGGCCAAGGTGGGTGGATCATTCAAGTTCAAGAGTTTGAGGCCAGCCTGGCAGGAGAATCGCTTGAGCCCTGGAGGCGGCGGTTACAGTGAGCCGGGATCGTGCACCACTGCAGTCCCGCCTCAGTGACAGAGCAAGACTCCATCTCAAAACAAAAACCTTAAACCTTGAAACAATTTCAAACTTAAGGAAAAATTGTGGAAATGGTACAAAGAACTCCCATATGTCATTTTCCCAGATTTACCTTTTTTTTTTAATTTGCCACTTTTTTTGTGACTGTTGCTATCTGTGCATTTTTCCGCAGAACCATCTGAGAACAGTTTGCTGACGCTGTCTCTGAACGAGCCGCGTACACCAAGCTGCCACCCCCGTGTTTTCTGAAAGTAGTTGGTGAAGCGCTCCCGAGGTTGTCCTTGTCTTTTACAGTCCCAGGTTCGCCTTCAAAATACAGCACCTCGCTTGCCACAGAAAGCCAACATGATAGATGTTTGCAGGATTAAATGATGTTAGGTTAATCATCCACAGGTTCACAGTCGGGCTAAGGAAGTGAAAGACATTTTCTAATTGGCCCAAGTCCTTTAGAAAGATGACTCAGGGCTGAATTAGCCACAGTTTAGAAAATGACCTCACGATTTTGTTTCTTTGTTTTTAAAGTTTACTGTTGAGGCAAACCCCAGCCCTGGTTTGTAGATCTGACTCTGCCTGGGAACCAGAACATAGATTTGATAGCCACATATCTCCACCCTGTGGCCATGTGGGGAATCACACATTTCTGGATTCCAAGCCTGTTGAATTTGTTGGTCTATCGATGCCAAAGGAACTTTGTACTTTCTGGGTCAGTGCAACTGAGAAGGGGGAGGGCCTGAAACAGAGGAACAGACAGAAAACTCCTGCATGGCTTTCCAGACTCTCTACCCACCCAGTCCTTGGCTGTTTTGTGCCGAAAGAAAACAGCTCCTTGGCCTGGCACGGTGGCTCGTGACTGTAGTCCCAGCACTTTGGGAGGCTAAGGCAGGCGGATCACCTAAGGTCAGGAGTTTAACACCAGCCTGGACAATGTGGTGACACCCCGTCTTTACTAAAAATACAAAAATTAGCCGGGTGTGGTGGTGGGCGCCTGTAATTCCAGGTACTTCAGCAGCTGAGGCAGGAGAATCGCTTGAATCTGGGAGGTGGAGGTTGCAGTGAGCTGAGATCATGCCATTGTACTCCAGCCTTGGCGACAGAGCAAGACTCCATCTCAAAAAAAAACAAAAGTCACCTCCTCTCTAATCTTGAGTTTCTTTATTTCATGTCCAATTGCCCCTTCCCAATTCCTAGATTTTCCCTCCCCAATTGCAGTGTGTGAAAGGCAAGAGCAGCCACCCCACCTGTGATTGGTGTAATGGGTTTGGGGTCAGATAGGCTTAAATCCCACCTCTGCCTTTGTGACCTACATGATCTGGGGCTGCCATTCAAGGCCATCTGGGTCTCAGTTTCCTCATTTGTTCCAGCAATGGTCCAGTGCCCCTCAGTGCGTTCACCCTCACCAGGCTCTGAAGCAAGCTCTTCTTTATTTCTTTTTTTTCTTTTTTTGAGAGGGAGTCTCACTGTGTCACCCAGGCTGGAGTGCAGTGGCACAGTCTAGGCTCACTACAGCCTCCACCTCTCAGGTTCAAGTGATTCTCCTTCCTCAGCCTTCCAAGTAGCTGGGATTACAGGCGCCTGCCACCACCCCGGGCTAATTTTTGTATTTTAGTAGAGATGGGGTTTTGCCGTGTTGGCCAGGCTAGTCTCAAACCCCTGACCTCAGGTGATCCACCCACCTCGGCCTCCCAAAGTGCTGGGATCACAGACGTAAGCCACTGTGCCCGGCTACTCTTATTTATTTATACGTACAGGGTTGCACTATGTGGTCCCAGTTGGGCTTAACCTCCTAGGCTCAAGCAATCGTCCCGTCTCAGCCTCCTGAGTGGCTGGGACCCCTGATCAGTGTGAACCACCACACCCAGCTGATGCAAGCTCTTAACAAAAGGCCCTGCCACTCTCTCCCTGGGTCCCCCATGCTGTTTCCTCACCTCTGGGCCTATTTTTCTTTTTTTTTCCTAAGACGGAGTCTCACTCTGTTGCCCAGGCTAGAGTGGAGTGCAGTGGTGCGATCTCAGCTCACCACAAGCTCCACCTCCCGGGTTCAAGTGATTCTTCTGCCTTAGCCTCCCGAGTATCTGGGACTACAGGCGCATGCTACCACATCTGGCTAATTTTTGTATTTTTAGTAGAGACGGGGTTTCACCGTGTTAGCCAAGATGGTCTCAATCTCCTGACCTCGTGATCCGCCTGCCCTGGCTTCCCAAAGTGCTGGGATTACAGGCGTGAGCCACCGTGCCCAGCCGACCTTCTTAATAAATTATTAAAGTGTAACTAGCCACTCTTTTCCTAGTAAAATCCAACAGCAGATGTGGCTGATCGCAGATGATGAGGTGACTGAGTGATCTCAGCTGTCTATGCAAGCTGTGGTGGCAAGTGTTCAGTAGTGACATATTAGAACAATCTGTAAGGGTGTGGCCATACCAACCAGATGCGGTGGCTGACCCCTGTAATCCCAGCCCTTTGGGAGGCCGAGGCAGGTGGATCACCTGAGGTCAGGAGTTTGAGACCAGCCTGGGCAACATGGTCAAACCCTGTCTCTACTAAAAATGCAAAAATTACCTAGGCATGGTGGCAGGCACCTGTAATCCCAGCCACTTGGGAGGCTAAGGCAGGAGAATCATTTGAACCTGGGGGGTGGAGGGTGTAGTGAGCTGGGATTACACCACTGCACTCCAGCCTGGGTGACAGAGTGAGACTCCATTTCAAAAAAAAAAGTAAAGTGCGACCCTGGCATCTGTCTGTTAGTTCATGCGTGCAGTGGATGAATCTGGAATGCCAGGGAACAAAAGGGATGATGGATTATGAGGAAGAAGTAAGGAGCTTTGACTGACAGGGGTCCATAATCACCTCACATTCAATTAACTGAATTCAAGATCAAAGTCACCTGAAGAGTATCAATGGGCCAAGCTGCTCTGGCTTCCACAGAAGCAGAACAGAATCGAAAAACTCGGTCACCGAGCATTCCGTGCCGGGGCGGCGAGAGGGTCATGCATGTCCTAAACTTGTTAGATTATCAATACCACAGGCCATCAGCTGACCAAAAGGACATGGGGTCAGGAGAAAGGTCTGCATACGATTCTCTGCAAGTGGCAGAGAAAGAGCTCTGGGAAATGGGACTTTGGGGCCATTTTCACTCACATAACAAAAGAAGTTGAAGCAGCTTCGTCCTCACTGAGGCCATAGCTGGCCTCTCGGAGCCTCCGGAAAACTGCGGGGTGTGTGTGGAGAGGGGGAGCTTCACGAAGAGAGAGCTGAAACTCCATAATCAACACGGTGTCATCTGGAACTTTCTCCTTAGCCTCCCTATTTAACGTTTCCCTTAGAATCAAATGTCTGCCTCTTTTTTTTTTTTTTTTTTTGAGACGGAGTCTTGCTCCATCTCCAGGCTGGAGTGCAGTGGCGCAATCTCGGCTCACTGCAACTTCCTCCTCCCAGGTTCAAGTGATTCCCCTGCCTCAGCCTCCCAAGTAGCTGGGACTACAGGCACACGCCACCACGCCTGGCTAATTTTAGGAGAGACGAGATTTCACCATGTTGGCCAGAATGATCTCGATCCCATGACCTCATGATCCACCCACTTTGCCCTCCAAAGCTGCTGTTACCCAAGGCCGGCAGTGACCACTGCCTGGCAGCAGCCCACGTTCACTCAAGGCCCAAGCACTCTACAGTCAGAAGGTGGCAAATCCAGCCAAGATTGCGTCCTTCCCTTCAGGGTGGCAGGTTCTTCCCCAGCCCCAGGTGGGTCTGGAGATGCCATCCCAGAGCCAAGGCCTGGAGCCAGGAGCGTTAGGAATCTACCTGACACTCTATCCTACTGCAGCTAAGCTGGTACCCGAGCCACGAGACACGGTCCTTCCCAGTCTTCCCTCCCCTTTCCTCAAGCAGGAGTCTCCCCCCGTGGTCACCACCGCCCCAGGCCTGCAGCAAGTGCTGCTCAGGGACTGCCGACGCTCCCTCCAGGCCCATGGGGTCTGCAGTCAGCTTGTGATGATGCTGCCAGTCCTCAGTCTCTCCCTTCAGGGCACTGAGCTTCCTTCGGGTCCAGGGCAGGTCCAGAAATGTCATCCAGGATCCAATACCTGTGATCGGGGACCCCAGGAGCCCACTGGGTGCTCTACCCCACTGTGGCTAAGCTGGTATCTAAGCTTATTTTTGGTTCCTATGAGGGCGTGTTCTTGTGTGGATAGTGGTTCAATTTAGTGTTCCTGTGGTAGGGGAGATGGATAATCATTGGAGGCATTTTTCTTTTTCTTTCTTTCTTTCTTTTTTTTTTTTTTTTTGAGACAGTCTTGCTCTGTCACCCAGGCTGGAGTGCAGTGGCACAATATCTGCTCACTACAATCTCTGCCTCCCAGATTCAAGCAATTTGTGTGCCTCAGTCTCCCAAGTAGCTGGGACTACAGGTGTGTGCCATCACGCCCAGCTCATTTTTCTATTTTTTGTAGAGACGGGGGTTTCACCATGATGTCCAGGCTGGCCTCAAACTCCTGGCCTCAAGTGATTCACCCACCTTAGCCTCCCAAAGTGCTGGGATTACAGGTGCGAGCCACAGTGTCTGGACCACTGGAGGTTTCTATTCGGCCATCTGGCTCCGCGTCCTCCTGATTTTTGATCACTGCTCTTTGATTTACCAACGTGACAGCAAGCTATGAAGATTCACACTGCTAGGATGGGTCACCCAGTCTGGGTCACTTGCATTCCCTCGAGGGCTATGTGCGACCTGTTGCTACCAGCATCTCCCTGCCCACTTATCAAAACATCCACACCCCACCTGGAGGCTCATTTATTAGGATTTGAAGATCTCGCCAGTCTCTGCTCCTCTGGAGAGACCTAGGAGCCTCTGGGGCAGGGGGAGTTGGGCCCAGAATCCTGAATGAGACTCAGGATGAAACTGAGGGGACAAGGAAGGGACATCCCTGGGCCTGAGTGGGACTTTGTGATCTTACTCTTGAAAGGTTTAGGATGCCTCATTTTCTCACCCATTCTAATGCAGCCAGCCACGGAGTGGAGGAGAAAAGACTCGGAGGGAAGAACAGGGATTTAGGTAGCAGTCCAGGACTCTCCCGAAATCCTAGGGAAGGAAGGGGCAGAAGCCTAGAGTCTTATAAACTCATATTTCATCACTCCCTGGGGAGAAACTCCGTCTTTCACTTGGACCTCAGCTTCGGAGGCTCCCATGGTGAGGCTCATCCACAGTAATGTGGGTTGGCATCCAAAACGGTCACTGCGAATGTGCAGCCCCCATGAAGCCCCTGGAGGATGCATGGCCTCTTGTCACTTCCAGCACTGACCCTGTGGCCTGAGCCACATTTCAGCTGAAGTCCCGGGCTGCTGCCGACACCTCCATGGCCCGGCAGTCTTCCACTGGGGTTCAAGTCACACCGCTCAGCCACAGAATCACATGCATTCAGTGTGCAGACTCCATCCTCACAGTCAGAGTTGCTCGGTGCTCCACAATGCTGGGTGGGAAACGTGCTGGAGAACACAAATCTGAGATACAGCCTCTTCCAGCCCTGCTCCGAGGTCCCAGGCCCATGCCTGAAGCACAGCCCGAGCACATATACCCGAGGGAACAGACCTCCAAAATCTACATTGGGAGCTCCTGTGAAACCTGGCAAGGAAGGTGTGTAAAGGGCAGAGCTTCCAGCCTCCCTCTTATCTCAAATGTGGACCCATTACCAGGGCTTTAGTACTGGGACCAACACCTGCCTCCACCCTCTGTCACTGCAAACATCCTTCCTCCTGAGGACAGAGCTTTAGAAAAAGCCACTCTCTGACTACAGATATTTCGAGGCAGCAAGTCTCCCCCGTTTCAAATTCTGTGCTGGCAGAGGCAGCCCAGCCCGGTTGGTGATTAGAATGGCCTGACCTGGGAGTCATGGAAACTGGCTCTGAGTCATGGCAGGTTGGGGCTGAAAGGGGCAGAGGAGGTCATGCACCATCCATTTTGCAGATATAAAAACTGAGGCTTAGGTTGGTAAGGGGGTGTACCCAAAGGATGACTCAAAGGGTACTTCACGGGTAAAGGAACTCAGCTCAAATAAGGTGACTTCAGTCTATTTACAGCCTGGTCCAGAGTGGACTCAAGACTAACCGGGCCCACCACCCTGAGCATCAGGAAGGACAGATGAGAAAGACATTGTGAAAATGGGGTGCTGCCAGCCTTTAAAATGCGGCGAGTGCACAAGTCATGCAATGCTGTTGTCAATCCATGATGTAAGTTCCTCTTCCTTCCCGCAACTGTCTGCTTGCTCTGAGTCTCAAATTCATCCCCCTACAGGAGGTCAGAAAAAGCCCAGAACTTCTTTCTGACCTCCCTCTTGTGGGATTTAATGAGGACATGCACGGGTGACATTGAGGTGGGAGTCAGGGAGAATGTGCCGGGCTTGGATGGATGTACCTGTGCCCCTGGGGAGGATTCTGCCTCCTAAAATGGATCAACCCCTCCAGGGCTTCTGAGGTTGATGAGTTAAACGATGCAAAGGTCGTGGTTAGTAGATCTCCTCTAGGGATACGACTTTGGTGAATTTACCTGGGTCTGGTTCTCATTCCTCCAAATCTAGAAATTGACAACCATCCAGACAAGAAGAGAGACTCAGACTCTACAATAACTCAAGTGATTTATTTTGGGGACACTCCTTTCCAGGAAGATGAATGCCTGTGACCCTCATCTGGTTTTCTGATTTCAGCTACCTGGGAGGTTACCTGAGCAGGCAGGAGGCAGCCCACGGGCATGGAGTTGAACAGGTGCCTCGAACGGCCTGCCCTGCCTCTGTCTTTCTTTGTGTTCCATTACCAAATATTCTGCTCCTGGTATCAGTCTTTGTTTTTATTATGGATTTATTATTTTAAATGTTTTATAGAGAAGGGATCTTGCCAGCACAGGCTGGTCTCAAACTCCTGTGCTCAAGCAATCCTCCCCCCTCAGCCTCCCAAAGTGCTGGGATTATAGGCATGAGCCATCATGCCCAGCTACATTCTTTGTTTAGGAGTAAGGTTTCTCAATCTTGGCATTACTAATATTGTACGTATTAGCATGTCTCAGTCTTGGCATTATTGTATGCATTGGTCCATTGTCACGTTGCTGATAAAGACATACCCCAAACTGGGTAATTTATAAAGAAAAAGAGGTTTAACGGACTCACAGTTCCATGTGGCTGAGGAGACCTCACAGTCATGGTGGAAGGCGAAAGCCATGTTTTACACGGCAGCAAACGAGAGAATGAGAACCAAGTGAAAGAGGTTTTCCCTTATAAAACCATCAGGTCTCATGAGACTTGTTAACTACCACTAGAACAGTACAGGGGAAACTGCCCCCATGATTCAATGATTTCCCACCAGGTCCCTCCCACAACCCATGGGAATTATAGGAGCTACAATTCAAGAAGAAATTTGGGTGAGGACACAGCCAAACCATATCATTGTATTTAATTTTTAAAAAAGATATTCAGACAGATAAAATCCAACCTTTAACACTTGTGATTCAGTGGGTCTTAGAAGATTCACAAAATTGTGTGCCCATCATCACTATCTAATTTCTTTTTTTTTTCCTTTCTTTTCTTCTCTCTCTCTTTTTTTTTTTTTTTTGACAGAGTTTTACTCTTGTCACCCAGGCTGGAGTGCAGCAGTGTGACCTTGGCTCACTGCAACCTCCACCTCTCAGGTTCAAGCAATTCTCCTGCCTCAGCTTACCAAGTAGCTGAGATTACAGGCATGTGTCAACACGCCCAGTTAATTTTTGTTTTAGCAGAGACAGAGTTTCACCATGTTAGCCAGTCTGGTCTCGAACTCCTGACCTCAGGTGATCTGCTCGCCTCTTCCTCCCAAAGTGCTGGGATTACAGGCATGAGCCACTGCACCCAGCCCATCACTATCTAATTTCAGAACATTTTCATTAATCCTAAAAAAACCCCACACCCACTACCAGTCATTCCCCCAGACCCCCTATTTCCTCCCCCATCCCCTGACAACCACTACTTTACTTTCTTTCTCTATGGATTTACCTATTCTGGACACTTTGTATAAATGGAGTCATACAGTATGTGGCCCTCTGTGTCTGAGTGCTTTCATTTAGCATGTTTTCACGGTTCATCCATGTTGTCGCATGGATTGGTACTTCATTGCTTTCTACAGCTGAATAATATCCCGTTGTATGGATGAACCACATTTTGTTCATTCATTCACCAGTTAGTGGACTCCTGGGTTGCTTCTACCTTTTGGCTACTGTGAATAATGCTGCTACACATACTTTTTTTTTTTTGAGACGGACTTTCGCTCGTTATCCAGGCTGAAGTGCAATGGCGCGATCTTGGCTTACTGCAACCTCCGCCTCCTAGGTTCAGGCAATTCTCCTGCCTCAGCCTCCTGACTAGCTGGGATTACAGGCACGCGCCACCATGCCCAGCTAATTTTTTGTATTTTTAGTAGAGACGGGGTTTCATCATGTTGACCAGGATGGTCTCGATCTCTTGACCTCGTGATCCACCCACCTCGGCCTCCCAAAGTGCTGGGATTACAGGCGTGACTTTTTTTTTTTTTGAGATGGAGTTTCACTTTTGTTACCCAGTCTGAAGTGCAGTGGCACGATCATCACTCACCGCCACCTCTGCCTCCTGGGTTCAAGTGATTCTGCTGCCTCAGCCTCCTGAGTAGCTGGGATTGAGGTACTACACCCAGCTAATTTTGTATTTTTAGTAGAGAGGGGGTTTCTCCATGTTAGTCAGGCCGGTCTCAAACTCCTGACCTCAGGTGATCGGCCTGCCTTGACCTCCCAAAGTGCTGGGATCACAGGCGTGAGCTGCTATACACACTTGTGCACATTGCCATGTGGGCATATATTTTCATTTCTCTTGGGTATATACCTAAGGGTAGAATTCTGGCTCTTCTGGTAACTCAGTATTTGACTTTACTGCCATTTATATGGGATAAGTCTTTGTCGTTCTGCACACTGGAAGATGCTTCGCAGAATCCCTAGCCTCTACTTACCAGATGCCAGTAGCCACCCCCATACACACATCAGTTGTGACGACCAACTGTGTCTCTGGATACTGCCAGGTGCGGGGCAACATCGCCACCAGTGGAGAACCACTGGTTTCGAGCGTTTGTTGGCTCATTAGAGAAAAGCCAGGTCATGACACGGCTCCTTCGGGCCTGGAAAACGTTCCATGGGTCTTTTTAAACTTTCTTCCCACCCATCCTCCAATGCTGAATTTTAGTTTGAATGGACTGTCTCTTTCTCTCAGAGCCAGGCCTCACTCTCACACTCCCCACCACCCCCACTTCTCGTCATTTCCTCATTCCCTTAGTTAGTATCTATTGTTAACTGTCTAGTAGGTACCAAGTGCTGTCCTCACACTGGGATGAGGAAGTAAGAAAGATAAGAAGGTTTCTGCTGCCTCCTCCTTCTTCTCCCCTCCTCCCTGTCACCACCAACAGACATCGGTTGGTGCCTGCCATGCAGAGGGCTCATGTGCTCTTCTAGAAATTTACAGCGGAGGTCTGTTCAAAGCCAAGAAATCTACCGCGCTCACGTACCCGTGATGTTAGGAGGACAGGAGGAAGGAAATCAGAGAAGGGACCAGAGAGGGAAGGTCGCAACAGAACCAGGCCCAGAATCCAGATGCCCTGAGCCTGCCAGTTGCCTCTTTGGTGTCCATTATTCAGGCCTGGGTGTGTCTGTCCTAAGGGGATCCAGTCCCAGGTTCTGCCAGGTGCCTTAGGAGCAGCCTTAGCAAATGCTGTGCAGACCCAGGTTGCTTTTCTTTCTTAGGCTTAACGATTGTATTTTGGGCTGGGCGGGGTGTCTCACACCTATAATCCCAGCACTTTGGGAGGCCGAGGTCAGTGGATCACCTGACATCAGGAGTTCGAGAACAGCCTGGCCAACATGGTGAAACCTCATCTCTATTAAAAATACAAAAATTAGCCAGGTGTGGTGGCGCATGCCTGTAATCCCAGCTACTCGGGAGGCTGAGGCATGAGAATCGCTTGAACCTGGGCGGCGGAGGTTGCCGTTAGCAGAGATCGCACCAGTGCACTCCAGACTGGGTGACAGAGCAAGACTCCGTCTCAAAAAAAAAAAAAGTTTAAAGCCACAAAGGACTCAAAAGAGTTGCCCAGGAGAGAAAAGACTAGAAGATGCTAGAGCACCCCTCCTGATTTTATTCTCAGAAGCTCTTGATCTTTCTTGGCGCAGCGTCTGATGCTTTTGACTAGACCCTACCTGCTCATCTAGCTCTGCATCTCCGCCTCCTGCCATCCTGAGAAGCCGCCCCTTTCCCCACGCTCTTTCTTGTCCTTGTGAGGTGTACATACCCCCCTTGTCTAGAAGGCCCCTTCCTCCTTCTCCATGGGAGTCTCCTACTTATCCTTCCATGCCCCGGGTGTTATGTTCTGCCCCCAAAGTCTCTGTTGGTCACCGTGGAATCAGATGGCTATCGCCTCTCAGCAGCCACCTCAGGGCATCTGTCTTGTATGTTACACACTTGTGGCACTTGTCCCTGGAAAGAGGCTGGCTTGTGGGGGGGTGCTCTCTGAGTGCAGGAATGATGTTTTGTCCCCAGAACACACTCAGTGTCCAGCACACAGGGGACATTCAGTCTGCCTGTGCTCAGCTATGCGTCGTCGTTCCTCTGTCATTTCCCTCAAAATATCCCCACTTAGGAGCAGGACAGGCCCTTCCACCCTGACCCTTCCAGTTCCAGGAGGCGGGAAGGGAGTAGGATTGAAGGCAGCCACATGAACCTCCCTCCAGCTCCTGCAAAATCCTGATGCCACGTGGTCAACAGCCCAGCACAATCCAATAGAAATATAATGCCAGCCATGTGTGTAATTTTTTTTTTTTTGAGATGGAATCTCGCTCTGTTGACCAGGCTGGAGTACAGTGGCATGATCTTGGCTCACTGCAACCTCCGCCTCCTGGGTTCAAGTGAGTCTCTTGCCTCAGCCTCCCGAGTAGCTAGGATTACAGGAATGCACCACCACACCCAGCTAATTTTTTGTATTTTTAGTAGAGAGGGAATTTCACCACATTGACCAGGCTGGTCTCGAACTCCTGACCTCATGATTCATCTGCCTTGGCTTCCCAAAGTTCTGGGATTACAGGCGTGAGCCACCATGCCCGGCTCCCAAGTGTATAATTTTAAATTTTCTAGTAGCCACACAAAAAAAGCCTTTAAAAAGGCAAAATTCATATCTATTGTAGATTTGATTTAGCCCAAAGCACTCAAAATAATGTCATTTCAATGATAATGGAGATATTTTAAATTAAATTATTTGTTCATGATATCTTGAAAGCCTCATATGTATTTGACACTTACAGAACATCTTGACACAAGCTGGTCACATGTTCAGGTGCCCAAGAGCCACACGTGGCTTGTGGCCACCACCTCGGTCTGGAGGCTTGTTACGAAGCCCTCCCATCTCCAGCCTGGTTCACCTTTGTAGTTCTCTTTCGTCTGCCTTTTCCCCTCACCCCTCCAGCTAGGTCTTAATTTCAAATATTGGGACAGGTAATGGTGGCGGAAAATGTTTGGAGCCTGGATGGACCAGTGATGGGAATATGACTGTCAGTCCATCTTGATTCCATAATCGGCAGAATGCACATATAAACCACGGAATGTCCCCCTCCCCCAATATGTCCCACCATTGCTCCGGACTCCCGGCCACAGGTCCCTCCTGCCTCTGGCTAGCTGCCTTTCCTCTCCAAGGCCCTTGTTTTCTCTCTTTGTGATCAGGACCATGCCCTAAAATAAGACTTTCCGGTGAAGCTTATGCATGTCTTTCCTGCTTGGTGAGTAGGGTATGATTAGAGCTGGATTTTCCTTCCCGTATTCGCTCTACGGAATCAGTTTAGTGTTCAGCTTATCTTTGGGACATTGATGTCACGTTACGGGTGGTGGAGACACATATGGGCCAGGGAAGCATCTGTTCACCAAGCAAGAGAGAGGCTGTTGGCTCTCTGCTACGCTGGCAACACAGTCTCTACTGGGGTTTCCTAGTGACTGCTGCAGGTGGCTTATCACAGCACACCAAGGGCCACCACAGGGACACATCACCAAAGGAGACCCCAGAAGACACAAAACGTCCCCTTTTTCCTGCATAAACTTGGGAGCCAGATATTGGGTGGCATCGTTCACTGTCTCTGGCTGCTCTGGCCTTGCTGGAACCCCCTCTTTTCTCTGCCTCCTCTTGCTTCATGATAAATGGCCAATCAGTAATGGATGAAGAGCGGTGTCTCTGAAACAAAGGCTTGACGAGGCATCTCTGTCAAAGGGTCACCCTAGATTCTACACGCACATACAGGGGACCTCCTGACTGTGGATCCTGAGCAGTGCCTTGCAGAATTCTGCAGCTTCCTGCTCTCAGGCCTGTGGCCCCATCTCCCTTTGACTGATGCCCCCGAGGATGCCCTGAGGTTAGACGCTCCCTCCCTGGGTGTGACCTTGAGGCCACCCAAGTGGGGAGCCAGCCGTGTCTGAGACTCCACTTACGCCCAGAATACTCAACGGCACCACCTTCCAGGTAAAACGGTGGACTAGAAACTACCTACTTGTGAGTAAGTAAGGGAGGAGAGCCAAGGTAACGCCCGTGAGTATTTGCGGGCCAGTTGTTCCCTGGCAAACGTAGATTAAGGACAGAAATTGGCAGCTGAATAAAGTTTAGTACCTGTATTAGTCAGGGTTCTCTAGAGGGACAGAACTGATAGGATATATATATATATATATATATATACACACACACATATATGAAGGGAAATTTATTAGGAAAATTGACTCACACGGTCACAAGGTAAAGTCCCACAATAGGCCGTCTGCAAGTTGAGGAGCCAGAAAGCAAGTCCAAGTCCCCAAAACTCAAAAGCAGGGAAGCCGACAGAGCGACCTTCAGTCTGTGGCCGAAGGCCCAAGAACCCCTGACGAATCACTGGTGTGAGTCCTAGAGTCCAGAAGCTGAAGAACATGGAGTCCAATGTTCAAGGGCAGGAAGCATCCAGTGCGGGAGAAAGATAGAGGCCAGAAGACTCACCCAGTCTAGGCTTTCCACGTTCTTCTGCCTGCTTTTGTTCTGGCCATGCTGGCAGCTGACCGGACGGTGCTCACCCAGACTGAGGGTGGGTCTGCCTCTCCCAGTCCACTGACTTACACGTTAATCTCCTTTGGCAACACCCTCACAGACACGCTCAGGAACAAGACTTGGCATCCTTCAATCCAATCAAGTTGACATTCAGTATTAATCATCACGGTACCTTTTTTTTTTTTTTTTTTTTTTTGCCAGTGGCATTGTTGCCTGGGTTTGTTCTGAGACAAAAGGATGATGGTGAGGGATGCTGGCTTGCACAGAAGTTCAGCTCTGAGGAGGCTGTGTCCTCCTGGAGCCTTCTGTTTGCAGAAAGAAAGTTGCCGGTGGGGAGGGAGAGAAAGCGTCAAGTTCCTGACACTGCAGCCCGCAGAGACCCCTCCAACCTGTCTCAGGAGCGGGTGCAAGGGCAGGAGCTTATTGTGTTCACAGAGACAGAGGCATAGGGGTCCAGAAAGACCTGAGAGGAGGCTTAGAACCGAGGGGGGTCCAGCAAGACTTCTGCAGCAGGTGTTTTGGTCATCTCCTACCCAACTCCACTCCAGGATGGAGCCACCACCAGGTCTGGGCGACTACCCTTCCACATGTGAATCAGGAGAGGATGGTCCCAGCTGCAAGGTGGTCCCAATCACCTTGTCAGTGATTAAGCTAAGGGTGGTCACTAGAGTCTGAAGCACCCAATGAGACACTGAGGGGATGTGATGGGGGTGGGGGCTCTGGAAACTTCTGGGAGGAGTGGTCTGGCTTTCTTCCTCAGATGCCCTTGTGTCTGGTGTCTGGGTGTGATCTCTGTCTGCTGCCTACTTCCTGGGAGCCAGGAAGAGAACCAGCCTTAGAATGAAGAGAGTGCTGAGGCCGTGACCAGAGAGCAAGAAGGAACTCGCATCAACCAACCCCAAGGACACCGCGAAGGCCAAACAAACCAACCAAAAGCCTCAAACGAGCAGTTGACAGTGAAGCCAGAGACGAGGCAGTGGCTTCCTGGAGCCAAATGACCTTACAGAGAGGCCAGTGTTTAGAGGATGAACTGTAGGGTTCAGGGGAGCAATAGGGTTAGAACACCCCAAGTGGGGCACCATGTCTGAGACTCCACTTACGGTCAGAATACTCAAAGGCGCTACCTCCCAGATAAAATCTTGGACTAGAAGCTACCTACTTGTGAGTAAGGGGAATGATTTTTTAAAAAAAATAGTAATAATTTAAAAACCGGAAATCCATCTGCAAAAGAATGACATTGGAACCTTCCCTCATACCATAGACAAAAATTAACTCAAATGAATCAAATACCTCAATGTAAGATCTAAAACCACAAAACAATTAGAAGAAAACACAAGGCAACCGTTTCACAGCATTGGATTTGCCAGTGATTTCACAGACATGATGCTGAAGGCACAGCCCACAGCAACAAAACAGACACACGGAGCTTCGTGAAAATTTAAAATATGCATTTTTGACTAATATCTTTTTTTTTAGGTATGGGGGTCTTGCTGTGCTGCCCAGGCTGAAATGCAGTGGCTATTTACAGGCATGATCATGGTGCATCGCAGCCTCGAACTCCTGAGTTCAAGTGATCCTCTCACCTCTGCCTCCTGAGTAGCCAGGATTACAGGTGCAAACCACCTTGCCTGGCTAAAATTTAAAAATTTGTGCACCAAGTGACAATATCAACACAATAAAAAGCAGCTCACACAATGGGATAAAATATTTGCAAATTACGTATCTGATAAGGAATTATAGGCCAAATATAGAGAGAACTCCTAAAACTCTACAAGAAAAAAAGAAAGCCCGATTAAGAAACGGGCAAAGGACTTGACATTTGTAGATTTCTCCGGAGGAAATCTACAAATGGCCAACAAATACATGAAAAGCTGCTCAACATCACTCATTATCAGGAAAATGCAAATTAAAACCACAATGGGATATCACTTCACACCTGTTACAATAGCCATTGTGTGTGTATATATATGTATACATATATGTGTGTGTATATATGTATACATATGTGTGTATATATGTATACATGTGTATGTGTATATATGTATACATGTGTGTTTTTCTACATGTGTGCATATATATGTATATGTATGTGTATGTACATGTATATACACATGCACATATATATGCAGACACATGTAGAAAAACAATAGAAAACAACAAATGCTGGTGAGAATGTGGAGAAACTAGAACCCTCGTGCACTGTTGGTGGGAGGGTAAAATGGTGCAGCTACTGTTATGGGAAACAGTATAGATGTTTCTAAAAAAATTAAAAATAGAACTGTCACATGATCCAGCAGTCCCACTTCTGGTATTTATCCAGAAGAACTGAAAACAGGATCACAAAGTGGTATCTGCATGCCCGTGTTCACTAGAAGCAGCATTATTCACAATATCCAAGCAATGGAAACAAACTAAATGTCCATCAGTGGATGAATGGATAAAGAAAGTGTGATATGTACATGCAATGTGACATGGTTTGGCTCTGCGTCCCCACACAAATCTCATCTGTGGCTCCCATAATTCCACATGTTGTAGGAGGGACCTGGTGGGAGATGACTGAATCATGGGGGCAGGTCTTTCCCGTGCTGTTCTCGTGATAGTGAATGGGTCTCACGAGATCTGATAGTTTTATAAACGGGAGTCTCCCTGCACAAGCTCTCTCTTTGCCTGCTGCCATCCACGCAAGATGTGACTTGCTCCTCCTTGCTGTCCACCATGATTATAAGGCCTCCCCAGCCCTGTGGAATAAAACTCTTTCTTTTGTAAATTGCCCAGGCTCAGGTATGTCTTTATGAGCAGCATGAAAACAGGCTAATACACAATGGAATAATATTTTAGGGTGGGGATGAGAAAAAAATATTTTATAATGTGGCTGAAAGTAGGGTGAGAACACAGTTTTTTCTTCTATTTCTTTTCTTTTTAAAAATTATTATTTTTTTAACTGATGCATAATCAGACGTATTTATGGGGTATATTGTAATATTTTGATAATTGTATATAATATGTAATGATCAAAGAAGGGTAATTAGCACAGCCATCACCTCACTTTTCTTTGTGTTGGAAACATTCAAAATCTACTCTTTTAGCTATTTGAAAACATACAATAAATTGTTGACAATTATAGACATCCTCTAGTGCTATAGAACACAAGGATTTATTCCGCCTACCCAGCTGTACTTTTGAATCTGTTAACACATCTCTGGCTATCCCCTAACCCTCAACACACTTCCCTACCTCTAATAATCACTGTTCTACTCTCTATGTCTTGAGGTCAACTTGAGAATATGCAGTGTTTCTCTTTCTGTGCCTGACTTATTTCACTTCACAGAACGTCCTCTAAGCTCATCCATGCTGCTACAAGCAATAGAATTACAGAATTTTGTTCTTTTTCTTCTTCTTCTTCTTTGAGACGGAGCTGTGCTCTGTCACCAGGCTGGAGTGCAGTGATGCGATCTCGGCTCACTGCAACCTCTGCCTCCCAGGTTCAAACAATTCTCCTGCCTCAGCCTCCCAAGTAGCTGGGACCACAGGTGCAAGCCACCAGGCCCAGCTAATTTTTGTATTTTTGGTAGAGACAGGGTTTCCCCATGTTGGCCAGGATGATCTCAATCTCTTGACCTCATAATCTGTCCACCTCAGCCTCCGAAAGTGCGGGGATTACAGTCATGAGCCACCATGCCTGGCCAAATTTGTTCCTTTTTATGGCTAAGTAGTATTCCACTATGTATATGTGCCACACGTTCTTTATCTTACAGTGGACTATAATTTTATTCAACCTTAACAAAGAAGGAAATCCTGCCATATTCAACAACATGGATGCATCTTGAGGACATTATAGTAACTAAAATAAGACAGACACAGGAGGATGAAGACTGCATGGTTCTGTTACATGATGTAGTTAAACTAATCAAACTCATAGAAGCAAAAACTAAAAGAGTGGTAGCTGGGGGCTGGTGGAGGAGTGGGAGGGGGAAGTTGCTGTTCAATGGGCGTGATTTAGTCATGCAAGGTGAAAAAGTTCTAGAATTCTGCTGTACAGCACTGTGCATATAATCAGGAATGTTGTTCTGCACATCTAAGAGTTTGTTAAGAGGACAGATTTCAGGTTAGGTGTTTTTTCTTTGTTCATTTTTAACCACAATTTTTAAAAAGGGGAAGAAGGAACCCATGTCCCCGCCCTGGTGAGAGCCTTCCCACTGCTCTCTACTGCCCCTGGCCAGCTGCCCTTGGCTCTGAACTTCCTCTGTGGCTGTGCAGTTGTTCAGAAGTAAAGGCCTGTGGGAAGGGCCCCACAGGGAAGGAGAAGTTGTGCTTTTCTCTTCAAAGAGCAAGAGAGCCACACCTGCCCACTACCTTTTTTTTTTTTTTTTTTTTTTTGAGATAGAGTCTCATTCTATCACCCAGGCTGGAGTGCAGTGGCACGATCTCAGCTCACTGCAACCTCCACCTCCCGGGTTCAAGTGATCCTCTTGCCTCAGCCTCCCAAGTAGCTGGGAATACAGGTGTGTGCCACCACACCCAGCTAATTGTTGTATTTTTAGTAGATACAGCGGTTTCGCCATGTTGGCTAGGCTGGTCTTGAACTCCTGACCTCAGGTGATCCAACTGCCTCAGCCTCCCAAAGTTCTTTACAGACGGGAGCCACCATGCCCAGCCCATCACTAACTTTTGGTTCCATAAGTGTGAAAATCACATATGACAAATCCTCATGGTCCGTGGCTATTTAAGGGCATGAGGGCTTGGCTCCAGGCTCCTGATTGAAACGCATTTGCTGGAAAATGCAATGCCAGCACTAGCGGCTCATTTATTGACTTTCTGTCTTTTTCCCTACCTTAGAGAAGGGGCATATGGGGCAAGCCTTGCTTGTCAGCTTGCGTTGGAACCCCAAGGGGTGTTTCCTAGAAATGTGTACGTGGGGTGGTGGTGCGAGGGCGTGTGTGGTGGGTGGTAGTTGAGCAGACGACAATAGATGCCTGCTCTACTTCAGTGGATTCTTGTTGATGGACCCACAAGAATAATAACCCAGCTAGCTCCCAGAAGATTGAGGGATTCATTGGCAGAGCGGTGGCATCCTTCCTGAGTCTGGCTGGATCTTCAGGAGGCTGAATCCAGAAAAGCATTCCAGAAGGCAGGGCCCTGGGGCTGGTGGACTGTGGGTCTTGGTCCCCACAGAATGACTGAGGGGGTCTTAGCCTGGCTTGAACTCTCCTCTCTGGCCATTATGGAATTTTTAGGCCCATCATGTCCAGAGTCCTAAATTCAGTTCAAAATCAGAGAAAGTTTCCCTTTGGCTGAAGGACAACAAGAGGGGATTATAGAGTCCCAATGGGAAGCAGAGGCTCCGGGTGCCATGCTAGGGACCAGAGGGTCCCCTCTCCTTTACCCACTGCTGGCAGTCAGGGATCCTTATTAGAACCAAGGGCAGGATGGAGGCATCCTTATGGGTGTCCAAAGGGCAGCATTCCCAACACGTGTGATGTGTCTGCGTGTGGGCAACTGGGGGCGGGAGCACGTCTCACATGGGGCTGGTTCTCCTCCCAAGAAGTGAAGGTCCCTTTGGTGTGGGGGTCCGTCACCCATACAGCACAAAGTGACCCTATTCGAGGGTGTCATCGCAGTGGGTGAGGCGCGTGAGGAGACAGCACCACTTCCCTAGGACACTTTTCATTAGTAACATGATTTCAACATCACTGAAACGGGAGGGTGCCATTTCCTGCGATGGTTTTCATTACTGCCCTCCCCACCTGGAGGTGGTTCTCGAGGCCCAAGAGCCTCTTTGGGGAGGAGGCCCGAGCTGTCGTGCTGAGGAGGCTCCCAAGCTACAGCCCCCGGGAGGTGGGGGAGTGGCCAGGGAGCTTGCGGGGCCAGGAGGAGGAGGAGGGAGGAGGAGGAAGCTAAGTATTAGCGTGGGCCAGGGAGGCTCCCATTGCCTCCTTAGCCCTGTGGGCTCAAAGCCATGTCCTCCCAGGGGAGAGGGTCCGTCCAGCCCCTCGTGCCCCAGAACGAGGAACTCAGCCCAGAATCACCCTCCTTGTGTGTGGGATCAGTCAGTTTTCCTATGAACACAAGTCATCAACACCCAACTTTACCAGGAAAAATATTTTTTAAAAATGGATCTGTCAGGCTCTCAGGCAAAGACGGTGTTGAGCTGGGCTCCGGAATGACGGAAGTCTAGGGCTGGGGAGTCTCTTCCAACCTCTCTCTGTATTTTGGCCCCAGGCTCTGTGCCCCAAGTTATTCCAGCAGTAGAGACACAGTCATCCACTGCTTGAGCTCCATCTCTACAGCTCCTGACCAAGAAAACAGGTGCTGACATTCCAGGAGGTGATGGGGGCTCAGGAGAGGCCCCAGCTAAGTCCCTAAGCTGTGCAGAACAGGGATGTACCCACCAGCTCCAAGGCCAGGGTGGAGGCCCAGGGCCCCCATCTCAGTGGCTGCATCCCAAGGACTCAGAGATGTTCCTTCCACAGTCCAGATCTCTTATGGAAATGCAGTCCAGGGCAGGAAGGCTCTGCAGATCCATCTCTCTAAGCAGCCATGTCTTTGTTCAGATGTTTAGAGGATAAGTTCATATAGATAGGTTGTTCCCATGGCTTCTCAGGGACCCTCTGAGACTCCTTCAACCAGAGGATGGTACCGAACAAGATGAGCAAGATGGGCACCTTCACAAATACCAGGAGCACGTAGTGGGTCCTGGGGAAGGGGACAGAGTGGTCAGAACCCTGGGCCTCCCAAGGCCACATCACTCCCCTCCCCTGACCCTGTGAGCCACCAGCCAAAGCCTGTGACCCTGGGCCGGGCAGCCCCATTCTAAAGATCCCCATAAATCTCCTCCTTGGTTCAATCTCAAGAGCTCCTCTGACAGTCACCTTGGCTGGCTCTGCACAGGGCAAATGTCACCTTTCTAATGTCACCTTCTGGGACCCTTTTTGGCCAAAGTACATCTCAGCTCAATGGAAGCATAAGAGGTCACCAAATACAGATTGTTTTTCCTGCCTCTGTTCCTGCTAATGCCAGCTCCAGGTTGGTAAATCACCCTTCCTGCTCTGTGTCCCTTGATGTCTTGCACCATGGAAGGTGGTTTCGTATTTCCCCCTGGCACCCATGAGGCCACCAATGCAAGGTTGACCGATTGACTGAATGGATGATGCTCACTGAGAAGGGCTCTGTGGAGAGGTTTTCTGGTGAGAGCTAGAGTAGGGAAATGGTGGACTGCAGTGATGGGGGCAGGAGAGAGATGGAGGATGGGCTTGGGGCCTTGACTCTGGCTAGAGCAGCTGTTGGCATTTGGTAACAGGCAGAAGGAGTTCCCAGGCTTGGCTTCCCCTTAGGAGGGACCCCAAGTAGGGGCAGGAGAAAGAACCTCATGACTCACCTCTTGTGGGAGCTGATGAACACCCCCATATTCCTGTTGGTAGTCAATTTGGAAGACGAGCTTGCTGGTGTGGAAGCTGCTCCCACTAGACACAGGCAAAGTCAGCCGCAGGTTATTGGCACAGTTGGGAGCTCATGCAGGGGTCACAAAGTCACCCGACCCTGCCAGCCCTCACCAGAAGACCCTTTGCCCTGGAGTAGGAGGATTTTCCTCTCCTGCTACAGCCCCTCGAGCTTCTACTGAGTCACCTCAATCTCAACACAGAGACATTCTTTTCCCATCATTTTCAGGTGTGGCAAGAAAAATTAAAAATTAAATAGGAGTAAGCACTGTAATGTATTCTGGGTGAGAGAGAGACTTTTTCATACTCTCTTTCCACCTATCCTATAAGTGGGACTATTGGATGGGGAAATAAATCTCAGGTCTTTTCTACTGGAGTGGTGCCTGAGCAGGGCTTAAGGAGAGAAGATTCTGGAAATGGGCTGTTTAGAAATTGGGGTAGTCCAGAAAAGAGAAAGGGGGCTCCAGAAGGCTCATGAAGAAAAGGGCACACTCCAGTTAAATGGTGAACAGTGACTGTGAGGAATGGAACATTCTTAGAGTAACTATGTAGGCAATTTGTTGGGGGCAGTCCGGTCGGGGGCCCCTGAGGCCAGCCCAGCACTGAGTATCCATGACCCACCAATGATCTTTTATTTCAGTCCTTGGCCCCAGAAAATTCTTCCCAAAAGTGCCAGGCTGGCCAGGCGCAGTGGTTCACGCCTGTAATCCCAGCACTTTGGAAGACCAAGGCAGGCAGATCGCTTGAGCCCAAGAGTTTGAAACCAGCCTGGGCAACATGGTGAAACCCCATCTCTACAAAAAATAGAAAATGAACCAGGCATGGTCATGTGCACCTGTAGTCCCAGCTACTCAGGAAGCTGAAGTGAAAGGATCCACTGAGCCCAGGTGGTCGAGGCTGCAGTGAGTCAAGTTCGCCCCACTGCCCTCCAGCCTGGGCTACAGAGTGAGACCCTGTCTCAAAACAAAACACAAACAACAACAACAAAACAGCCCAGGGTATGGCCATGCTAGGAAGGCTCCTGTCTAAGCTGCAGGTAATTCCAGTCACAACAGTTGCTGTGAAGCCCCTTGTCGTCTTACAGGCTGATGCTCCTGTAAGTCCCCAACCTGAGACTCCTGAATGTCTCTCTCCCTAAAGCTCCACACTGGCCATGGTTTTTTGTCTCTCTGTACTGCCTGCATGTCTTGCTCGATCTCCTCTTTGCCCACATAGATCTTCTGGGCTTCCCCTACTTGGCAGCCCTGAGAAAGTCTTGCTTGACCCTCCCTGGACTCCTCTTTACCCAGATGCAGCCACTGTGTCCATGTGCCTCTTTGGCACCAACCCCAACAGTACACAGGCTTGTTCTAATGCCACCATTGTCTATTTGCACATCACCACCAAATGGACCCAAGTGGACACTGAGCTGACAAAGGACTGAGCACGGGTATGTGGGTGGAAGTGGGTGGAGGGCTGTTTCCCTGACTCCAACAACGGCAGGAAGACCCCAGATTCTGTGAGTGGAGTCCAAGGCATGAAGGAGACACCAGGGCAGCCAGAGAGATCCCTGACATTGCCCATGATTGAAGCCATCCTTTCGCTTTAAAGAGTCCACTGTCATTCATGCACCTCCATGAGCTTCCTTACCCCATGCTCATCTTATACAGCCAGATAAAGTAGCAGAGCAGTGGCTTGGGACCCACAGAGGAGGGCATTGTAAGACACCCAGGGCTACTCTGGGTTGGCGCAGTTCTTGCGACTCAAACTAGGACCCTCTGGGCTGCTCTAGGCCCTCCACCTCCCATGTCATAAGCAGGACTGAGCCACTAGTCACCAAAGCTGAGGTCCACATTCCCACTCCCACCCCAAACCCTGCCAGCCCTGCCACACGACACCTGGATTTCTTGGGGAGACCTCAGGGACTGAGACAGCAGAGTGATGCTGGCTGCCACTCTCCCTTCGTTTCTCTCACCTCCCTCCCAGTCCTTCCATCTGTCATCTGTCTGTCTATCTGTCTCTCTCTTAGGCTCATAGGTAAAAGCACTGACTTTTCTAGTCCTGAGCTCCAGGGCCTCCTCACGTAGATGAGAAAGTTCTTACCTGGGTCAACAATCACTTTCACTTGAGTCCCAAGGTCAGTTCCTAGTCTCTTAATCCCACACCAGTAAATGTCTGTGTCATTCCGCCTGAGCCCCTCCATGGTCACAGTGAACACGTGGTCTCTCTGATTGTCCTTGATGAGCACACGGTCCCTCTTCTCTTCTTGCTCTGACCCTCTGGTTTGAACGAGGATAGTGCATGAATCCCAGCGCACCCCTCGACACCACCACTTGACGTAGGTCTCCCATCTTTGCTGATAGTGGCACTGCACGGTCACGGACCCCTGCTCTGGGGCTCTCACGGACTCTTGGCTGTGGATGGAGAAACAGCCTGGAAAACAGAATCCCAAGATACAGCTCCTGTTGCCTGAGCCAGTTTGAGGTTCACGGACTGAATGAGAGTCCCAGATGTGTCTCTAGCTCACCCAATTCCTCATCCCCACCTCCCCATCAGTCCGGCCCCCATCAGCTTCTAGACCTGCTTAGCATGTGACACCATGGTCTCCTACCACCTTCGTTCCTTGTCCTTTCAATGCTATTCTCATCAGGGCCAAATATTTAACAACCAGCCCTCTGGGGGAAAAAAATATCTGGTATTCAGGCTGAGTGCAGTGGCTCACACCTGTAATCCCACACTTTGGGAGGCCAAGGGAGGCAGATCACCCGAGATCAGGAGTTCAAGATCAGCCTGGCCAACATGGTGAAACCCTGTCTCTACTAAAAATACAAAAATTAGCTGGGCATGGTGGCAGTCACCTGTAGTCCCAGCTACATAGGAGGCTGAGGCACAAAAATCACCTGAATCTAGGAGGCGTAGGTTGCAATGAGCTGAGATCTTAGGACTGCACTCCAGCCTTGGCAACAGATTGAGACGCTTGTCTCAAAAAAAAAGAAAAAGAAAACAAAAAACTCTGGTTTTAATATTTGCCAAATTCTCTAGTGTAAATACTCCCACGGTGGCAGATGTCAGGTTATCCATGTGATGTCCCTGGACACAGAGCTGGGAAAAGGTGTCCCAAACCAGCTCCTGTGAGCCAGTGTGAGCCGGCTCCAGGACTCTGCGGGGGTACCCAGGTTTCCCTCTCCAGCCTTCATCTTGTCTCACCTTACAAGCCTCCATGGAGGGAGTCTCTCCATTTCCATGGCTTTAATGATGACTTGTTTCCTAATGACTCCCAAATCCATATTTGTAGCTCAGACTCCCCTTAGCTAGCCCACCATTTATAAAGACACACTGGAGGTCTCCACCCCAAATTCCTTCATTGCAGAACTGAATGCACTTCCTCTCTGTTGGAAACAGAGGCTCAGTGCCACAAAGAAAAATCAGCACGGAGACAAAGGATCTTTCAGCGAGCAATTTTTACTTCCTGGACTGCAGGAAGAGTACTCTTGTTAGCCATCTTGCCACAAGAGTACAATGAACAAAGGAAAAGCAGACATATTTATCCCTTATGCATCTGGGGTTGTCCTTACCGCTTTGTCTGATCTCTGTTGGCTGGAGCCAGACCTCACAATCTAAACTAAAACCTGATTGGCTAACAACTTAAAACTTTTCTAAAAGGTAAAAGCAACGGAGAGCTGGGACATGCCTGTGAACACATCTAGCACAGATGTCTTGGTTAAAGTACAAGGACATAGAATGTACTACATGCCTATAAGCATGTCTAACAGCTACATAGGATAGGGCTTAACAGAGTTATTAGCAAATTTATTCTTTAACAAGAAAGGAAATTTTAAAAAGGAACTTTTCTACTCCCCACACTCTCCCACCCTGAACTTTCTTCTAGTGGGGGATTGGATGTGGAAAGACTAGCAAAGGCCTGATGGAAGCCGAACAGGTTAGAGGTGAGCCTAATCAAAGGCTGCCCCTGCCTCCGCTGACTGACTCCAGTTAGGCTGTGTTCAGACAGGCTGTTTCCTTGGCAATGACACAGGTTTCTTGATCATGCAGAAGTGGATAAAAGGGCAGAGAATCACCAGGGAAGACTCTCTTGACTGTCTCTTGGCCTCAGAGCTGCAGGCCCAGGCTGGGGGTCTCTGCAGGAGACCAGGAGAATCAGGTCTACTTCCCTAGGCAGGTGCCGCCTCCTCACAGCTTGGGCCTTCTCCCCCTGAAGCTATTTTAGCTTTCTTGAACTTGGCATTCATGGTTGGTAGAATACTGTCCCCCGTAGATGTTGGCATCCTCATACACAGAACCTGCCAATATGTCCCCTAGACATGGCCAGAGGGACTCTGCAGACATGATGAAGGTAAGGACCTTGAGACAGGAAGGGTATCCTGGATAACCTCCCTGGATATTCTAAGTGAAAGAGGGTTGAAGGAGAGTCTGATTGGAAGATGGTCTGTTGCTGGCTTTGAAGAGGAGGAAGGGGCCACAGGCCAAGGAAAGCAGACGGCTTCTAGAAGCTGGAAAATGCAGGGAAACAGATTCCCTCCTAGAGCCTTCAGAATAGGGACTCCCAACCCCAGACCACAGACTGGCACCGGTCCATGGCCTGTTAGGAACCTGGTCTTACAGTGGGAGGTGAGTGGTGCGCGAGCAAGCAAAGCATGTGGGGGTCGCTCTCTCGGTGACAGCTCAACAGGTCAGGACCTCGCCTGTATTGACAGCCGCTCCCCCTTGTTAGAATTGCCACCTGACCTCCGCCTCCAGATCGGTGGTGGCATTCGATTCTCACAGAAGTGTGAACCCTATTGTGAACTGCGTGTGTGAGGTACCTACACTGAGCACACTTGATGAGAATCTAATGCCTGATGACCCGTCACTGTCTCCCATTGCCCCGAGATGGGACCATTGCAGGAAAACAAGCTCAGGGCTCCCACTGATTGACATTATGGTGCAGTGTGCAATTATTTCATTATATAGTACAATGTAATGATAATAGAAATAAAGCACACAGTAAGTGTAATGCTCTCAAATCATCCCCAAACCATCCTCACCCCACTCCTGGTCTGCGGAAAAATTGTCTTCCATGAAACTGGTTCCTAATGCCAAAAAGGTTGGGGACCCCACTGCTCTAAAGAAATGCAACTCTACACTTCGATTTTAACCAGTAAGACCATGCCAGACTCTGGTCTTCAGAAGCATCAATGAGATGATGAATTTCTGCAGTTCTAAGCCACAGAGATCATGTTAATTTGTTACAGCAGCCACTGGAAATTAACACAGCATTCAGTCAGCAGAACCAACTTGATTCTCTTCAAACCAGCAGCTTCACCACCCAGCCTACCATTGGCATCTTCTTCAATGCTGTCCTCTCCTTCAGCCCCCACAGCTGATTAATAGCCAGCTTAGTCAGCTCTACCCTAGAGATGCTCCTTAGATTTTCTTCTTCTTCTTTCAGTCTCCGCCATCGCAGGCCACAGGACAGCATGACAGCAGAGGGGGTGTGAGCTTTGAATGCAGAAAGACCTGACGACCCTGAACTAGTTGGGAAACCCTGGCAGAGTTGCTTAACCTCTGCAAGTGTCACTTCCTTATTCGTGAAACAGTCATGCTACTCTCTATCTTGAAGAGCCATTCTGTCACTCCAGCCTGTGTGACAGAATGAAACTCCATCTCAAACAAAAACAAATGGGCCTTGGATGTGTGTAGGCTGGGCAAGGTGGCTCATGCCTGTAATCCCAACGCTGTGGGAGGCTGAGGCAGGAGGATCACTTGAGCCCGGGAGTTCTAGACTGACCTGGGCAACATGGTGAAACCCTGTGTCTGCAAAAGATAAAAGATTAGCCGGGAGTGATGGTGCATGCCTGTGGTCCCAGCTGCTTTGGAGGCTGAGGTGGGAGGATCGCTTGAGCCTGAGAGTTCAAGGCTGCAGTGAGTTATGATCACCCACCATGGCACGTCAGCCTGGGTGACAGAGTGAGACACTGTCTCTAAAAAATTATTTTTTAATTTAAAAGAAGACTTGGATGTATCTCCAACACCAGACATTTGGGGGTTGCTCTGTTGGTGACAGCTCATCAACAGGTCAGGCCCTCACCTGTGGCTGGATCGTGGCAGTGCTTCTGGAGAGGTCTTCCCAGCCCCAGCAGCATCCTCCCCAGCTCTCCTCTCCATACTGCTGCCCGAGCTGGGTACTGAGACTGTCTCATCCTCATCGGCTGCACTTGTCCTGAGCATCTAAAAAGTTTTCAGGGCCAGGCACCGTGGCTCATGCCTGTAATCCCAGCACTTTGGGAGGCCGAAGCGGGTGGATCACTTGAGGTCAGGAGTTTGAGACCAGCCTTGCCAACATGGCAAAACCCTGTCTCTACTAAAAATACAAAAATTATCTGGGTGTGGTGGCAGGTGTCTGTATTCCCAGCTACTCAGGAGGCTGAGCCAAGAGAATCACTTGAATCCTGGAGGTGGAGTTTGCAGTGAGCCAAGATCATACCACTGCACTCCAGCCTGGGCGACAGAGTGAAATTCCATCTCAAAAAACAAAATCAAAAACCTAAATTGGATTTGTCAGCAATCACTAACAGCAGCAAAGAGATAAGAGATGCCGCTGCATTGAATAAAATGTCATCAATCCCAGCTGCAGTCATTCAAGCTGTAAAGGGCTCACAGTGTAATTAGGCCTGTTTAAAAAATACGTGGGGGCTTCTCTACCACAGAGTATGATGGCTGGAGCTATTAATCAGGCTTCTATTTTTTGTCAAGAGTTGGTATGAGGGACAGTAGGGATGGAAATGACAGGGCAGCCGTCAGCTTGGAGCAGAGCCCTGTTGAATGGGCTGAAGGATTGAAGGGCTTTTGTTTTGATTTGTTTTGTTTGTTTTGAGACAGAGTCTCGCTCTGTCACCCAGGCTGGAGTACAATGGCGCAATCTCAGCTTACTGCAACCTCTGCCTCCCAAGTTCAAGCGATTCTCCTGTCTCAGCCTTCTGAGTAGCTGGGTTTACGGCACCCACCACCATGCCTGGCTAATTTTTGTATTTTTGGTAGAGACGGGGTTTCGCCATGTTGACCAGGCTGGTCTTGAACACTTGACCTCAGGTGATCCACTGGCCTCGGCCTATCAAAGTGCTGGGATTACAGGTGTGAGCCACTGTGCCTGACCTAAATGGTTTTTAAAAGCATAAGCCTCTTTCAATTTCAGGTTTTTCATTTTGTGAACCTGAGATGTAAACATCCTGTTTTGTGTCAATTCTCCAGGAAGGCTTGCCACATGTCCTCATTGTGAACAAAATCCCGGTGTGAATGGTCTTGTCTTGAAATCAAGAGAATGGTCTGCGCTCCGTGTCTGGGCTGACGGCAAGTGATGAATAGTGCACAAATGGAGCCCCAGGCAGCAAAGCACAGAGCTCAGCGCAGAGACGCCCCTGGGAGAGTCAGCGCCCATGTCGCAGAAATCCAGGCAGCCTCGCTGGAACCTCCCTGACTGTGGAGTGGTCACAGTCATTTAAGCCTATCTCATTTTGCACCTAGAGGTCAGTGCAACTCTGCAGACCTCCGAGTGTCCATCATGCCCAAGGTGTGTCCATACAAGTCAAGCTCTGAAGATTTCATCTCCTAGGTGGAGATCTGTGCCTTCCGCTATCCCCACATCACTTTCTCCTTGGGGAGAAGCGGGGTTTGTTCTTCCACTCACAAACACTTAGGGTCAGCAGAGTAGTGGGAGGTCTAGGCCTCTCTCCTTGTCTTGTAGATGCCCTCTACATACGTCTGTGTCCTCATTCCGTCCTTTCTTCTTCCCTTTTTTTTTTTTTTTTTTTTTGTTTGAGATGGAGTCCTGCACTGTTGCCTGGGCTGGAATGCAGGGGCACGATCTCAGCTCACTGCAACCTCCACCTCCCAGGTTAAAGTGATTCTCCTTGCCTCAGCCTCCCAAGTAGCTGGGATTATAGGTGCCCGCCACCACATCCAGCTAATTTTTTTGTATTTTTAATAGAGATGGGGTTTCGCTATGTTGGTCAGGCTGGTCTTGAACTCCTGACCTTGTGATCCGTCCACCTTGGCCTCCCAAAGTGCTGGGATTACAGGCATGAGCCACTGAGCCTGGCCTCCCTCTTCTCATAAGTCATTTCAAATGAGAGCTCACCCTAATGACCTTGTCTTAACTCGGCTTCCTCCATAAAGGCTCTGTCTCTAAATAAGGTCCCATTCTGAGAAACTGGGGATTAAGACTTTGTGAAAGGAAAATAAAATCTCAAGACCCCCGGACTCACTGTGCCAAGGGGAAAAGTGAAGCTTGGGATCTGTCACTCAAAAAACAAAACAAAACTGAAAAAGAACTACCTTCCTTTTGTTCCCAGACAGCGGTCATTTCCCATGCCTACTTTATCTCACGTACAATGTAGGTTTTACGGAGCACTCCCCTCTTTTCACATGTAAAATGAGGATTCAGTGAGTGCCAATCAAAGCCTCACAGCCACTTGCCTCATTCCCTACCCTCCCGCTGTTCTTCTTTCCTCCTTTCAAACCTTACAAGGTTTGTTCTTGCTGAGTTTAAAAGGAAGAAACTGAGGCCAACACAAGAAGATCCAATATGAAGGAACTTATTCAGACTCCTGGGCGAGGTTCTGCGGTCCGACAGGAGGGGCCGGAGAAGTCGCACAGACTCCTCTCAGACGTGGGGTTTTATAGGGAGTGGAGGAGCTCGATTGGTTGTGGGAGAGCAGGACTACTATTGGGTAATGTCACAAGCCTTCATTTGCATACAGGACTTGGCTGCTATTGGTTAGGATTACTCAACTGCTATTGGCTAAAAAGACTCGGCTGCTATTGGCTAGAATCACAAGACCCCGCTTGCATACTGGGTTCTTTAAGGGAAAGCCAGGCTGTGTGAGAAGGGGAGAAGGGAACAACCCGAGCATGTCCGAGCTTTCGGACAAAGCGGGGGGGCGGGTGTGTGTCCGAGCTCCTGGCGAGGCAGCTGGCCTTACACTCCTGTCACGTTGGATGCTGTCACACCAGTGCCCTGCCTTCCTCTTGTGGCTTTGGTGGACGTGACAGTCATATAACCAAGCAGATTGGAAGACATCCTACCAGACATTGGGTCATTCTGAGTTTCCCTTTCTTCCATCTCACAGAAACACCCCCAGAGTGGCTAATGGCAATCTGTTGACAAAAACCTGACAGGGTGGCTTTTCTTCCATCCTTGAGTGACTCACCCCTTTCCCATGTTGACTGGCAGGGATGGACCAGGAGGGCCTCTCTGTCCTGTCTCTGCAGGACCCACCCTCCCCAAGCCACAGAGCAGTCATGGTGGGTCTCAGCCTTCACCTGGTGAGTGGCCGTGTGCAAGTGAGTGCAGGTGTACATGTCATTTTGTGCCACTGTATGAGTGTGTGGCGGAGATGTGTATGGAGTGTGACTGCATGAGGGCATGTGCCTTAGACTCCACTGAGTGTGTTGTGTGTGTGCGTGTGAGAGTGTGCCCAGGCATATTTTGTCCACACCCTTCTCCCTGGCCTCCAGGTGACCAGGATGGAGAGATTAAGAGAGGAGCATCACCCCTCTCCCACTGAGTTCAGGGATCCCAGCTGAGATCCCACCTGGGGATCTCTGAACTCAAATGCAAACCTGGAGCTCAGGGGTGATGCAAACATTCTGAATCACGGAGCCCTGCGAATTCTGGGCCCTGTGGAGTCCTGCCTAATTCCTACAGCTGCTGCCCTCATAGCCAGTCAGTCTCCTGGTATTACCGCTGGGCTTCTCCATCATCAATAAAGTCAACAACAGTGGCAGTAATTCAGAGAGAGCCCACAGCCCTTCTTTACTCCATCCAATATGAGGGGTGTAAAGAGGACCTCCTGGATTTTTTTTTGAGATGGAATCTTGCTCTGTCACCCTGGCAAGAGTGCAGTGGTAAAATCTCAGCTCACTGCAACCTCTGCCTCCCAGGTTCAAGTGATTCTCCTGCCTCAGCCTCCCGAGTAGCTAGGACTAAGGTGCGCACCACTACACCCAGCTAATTTTTTTTTGTATTTTTAGTAGAGACAGGGTTTCACCATATTGGCCAGGTTGGTCTTGAACTCCTGACCTTGCGATCCACCCACCTCAGCCTCCCAAAGTGCTAGGATTACAGGCATGAGCCACCGCGCCCAGCTGGGGACTTTCTATTCACACTGGAAATCCAGGTCTTAGAACAACCAGGGAATTGTCTGGATCCCCGGCCCCAGGCAGAGCTGGAGTCAGGTCTCAGAACTCCCCCGCTGTGCCCCTTCCCATTGTTCCTCTATGGACTGCTCTGTCTGTGCCAGACGGTCAGTCCCGAGGCTCCAAGAGAAAATTGTGTGGCCCACACATTGCACAGCCTGTGCAAAATTCGGTATTGCCCCGTAATGCCCTGTAGGTGTCCACCAAGCTTTGCCATGGAGAAGATAATCTAGCCCTTCCCACTTTCCACCTGGGTTCTTGAGTTTTTTTCTTTGAAAGTCTCAGCTCCTGAGCCTGGCCTGGATGGCCTTCACAATCTTGTCTTTTGTGTTTCCAACCTCATATTCAACTCGCCGCCCCCAAGACGAGATGTCCTGCACACTGCAGCTCCCTCTGCGTGGATGCACCGTTCTTTCTAAGCCTCCATCCCTCTGTACAGGTGTCCTCCCCCCACCCAACTCCCTAGAGTGCTCTTCTCTCAGCTCTGCTTCAGGAACTGACCTTCCTGCTACAGGGCACATGAAGTGCACAGCTGCGTGAGTCTTTCTCTAGCTAACCAGAGAGAACTGCTTCACCCTCTGCACACACCTCCACCAAAGCCTTATTGTGTCCTGCTCATTGTTTATGTGTATGTCTCACCCACTAAGCCATCCAGAGTCTTTTCACTTTTTTTTTTTTTTAGACAGGGTCTTGCTCTGTCACCCAGGCTAGAGTGCAGTGGTGTGATCATAACTCTGCAGAATTGAACTCCTAAGCTCAAGGGATCCTCCAGCTTCAGCCTCCCAAGTAGCTGGGACTACAGGCACATGTCACCATGCCCAGATAATTTTTGTTAATTTTCTGTGGAGATGAGGTCTCACTATGTTGCCCAGGCTGGTCTTAAACGCCTGGATTTAAGCACTCATCCCACTTTGGCCTCCCAAAGTGTTAGGATTACAGGTGTGAGCCATTGCCCCAAGCCTGGAGCCTTCTTTTTTTTTGAGATGGAGTTTTGCTCTTGTTGCTCAGGCTGGAGTGCAGTGGTATGATCTCAGCTCACTGTAACCTCTGCCTCCCAGGTTCAAGCAATTCTCCTGCCTCAGCCTCCCGAGTAGCTGGGACTACAGGTGCCTGCCACTATACCTGGCTAATTTTGTAGTTTTCGTAGAGATGGGGTTTCACCATGTTGTCCAGGCTGGTCTCGAACTCCAGACCTCAGGTGATCCACCCGCATTGGCCTCCCAAAGTGCTGGGATTACAGGCGTGAGCCACCGTGCCCGGTCTCAAGTCTTCCTTACCGCCGGTTCTACTCTTTTCCTTCGATGTTCTCAGGGCCCGAGGCACTGATGTCAGTCCCCAGTGCCCCAGTTGAATAACTTCACAAAGCCACCTCTGATTCCCCTGGATGTGGAAGGATAAATGCCCTCTGCCGCCTGCTCTGCCCCTGTCATACAACTGCCCAAGGTCCCAGCCCTACTCACCTGAGAGGCTGAGAAGGAGCAGAGCTGGGGAAAGCCACATGGCTCTACCTTCCCGGCTCCTCATCACCTGATCTGCATCAGTGGCAAACGCAGATCCCAGCTGCACTCTGGAAGCTCTGCCTGGGCCCAGCTTGCACCTTGTGCACATCTAGACCGCCTTTTACTTTCTCACTCATTCACTTCCTTTTATAGAGTGGGTATTTCCTGCTTTTAATTATTCAACGAAAGAGGTGTCATTTTTTGGCAGGGCTGGGCCACGGGGCTTGAGCATCGTCACTATGTGAAAAAGAGGAGAGAGGGGACTGTGCAGGGTGAGGAGGGGAGGGGGAGATATGTCTGCAGAAGGAGTGGGGTGGGGGCATCTGGCCTAGCAGGCCTTGGGTCCCAGGGGCGTAACACTCTCCCAAGAGCAGGGAACACCCAACTGAGATGTCAGGTGAGCCATGCTGGGCACACTAGAAGATGCATTTGTTCAGGTGTTATGGCCAAGAGCATAAATGTGCAGACTGCTGGGTCAGACAGACCTAGCTCTAAACCCATGAGCACCACCTGCAAGCTGCATGACTGTGAACAACACAACATCTCTGTGCCTCAGTTATTGCATCTATTAACTGGGCTCCTAATGTTTGTTGTTATTATAGGAGTTATTAAGAAATTATTTGAGGCTTGCTTATAGCCATTATTGGAGGTAATGAAAAAAAAAGAAATTATTTTAGGCAGATAGAGAGGAAAAGGGGTCCTTGGGAAGTTCTTTTTTTCTTTTAAAACAGCTTCAGAAACATTTCTTGTCTAGCAGAAAAGCCCCGGCTCTTAGCTGGGTAGGCAAGCTTTGATGTGCAAATGTAGGCCATTAGAAACTGGGTCCAAACAAACATGGAGATTCCCACCGTCTTCTTCTTGACCCTACATGTGCCTGGCAACATGGCTGCCCCCACATATCCTCATGTATGTAGAACCTCGTGGCACCTGCATTTGCATATTAAAAGGCTAGGGTAGGAGGGCTAGTTTTTTTCGTGGGGTACTTGAATGACACCCAGTCAAACCAATCCCCTGGGCCCTATGCAAATCAGATACCACTTCCTCCACTCCAGCCTTCTCATATAACTGGCTGTTTTCTGCCACACTCAAGGTTCCCTCTATCAGCTTGGAACCCCCAACCTTGTCTCTGTACAGGGGGAGCCTCTTCCTTCTTTCTTGTCTATTAAATTCTCTGCTCCTTAAAACCACTCCACGTGTGTCCATGTCGTTTTATTCAAACTGGCGCGAGACCAAAGTGTTCCTCCAGTCATTGGAGCCATATCATTTTGGTGCACTGGGCAAGAACCCAAGGCACAGCATTTATCGAAGTGGTAAGTATGGGAGTGAGCTTAAAATCTGTTTCTTCATTTTGAGGTGCTCTTAGCCTCTGTTTTAAAATAAAATAAATCAATGAGCATCCATCAGCTGGGTACATACACTTAGTGCTGGCTGCAGTACTAAAGACCCAAATGTGAGGCTTGTTAGTGAGAACATGGAGACCCCCCGCCCCCACAATGCCACCAGGTCATTGGGAATGTGGCCATGTTTCAAATCAGCTTCTTTTCACAGGAAGACCTCGCCATTGTGCAAGGCTGAGAAAAGTTCCAAGACAACTTAGAATTTCTGGCCAGGACACACCCTGGCATGATTCAAAGGCCTCTGGACTGGACCCAGCCTCCGACAGCCCATTCTGGGTGTTGGCAAAGAATCCCCAACTGTCCTGTTGCAAAACTCTTCTTCCTTCTCTATCTGCGGTCTCTTAACTCTTTCTCTGTGTGAAATGTGTGGCAATTTTCACAGCCTAGGAAAGTAATCCTGTTAGGCAAAGTCAGGAGAAGACGCCGTTACAATCTTCTAGGAAGAGTTCTCTTTCTCCTATGGTGAGGTTACTCACTACCACTTCTCTGGGGAGCACATAGTATTTCTAAGCCAATAGTGCCACCTAGTAGAAATAGAAATCCTCTACAGAAGGCATATATATGTATTTTTCATGGTAACACTGCAGCTTCCTTTTGCACTGTTAGAAATCAGGCTGTAGGCCTCTTCTGGAAATGGGAAAGTTCTGCCTTTAGCAGTTAGGACTAAGATATCTTCTGTAGCCAAATTTTAGTCTCAGTATTGTCCCATTGGCAGAAAAATGGCCATTTGGTTCCTATGTTCCTTTAAGGCACCTATTCTGTCTCCGATTAAGATGGTACTTAATTAGTAAGGGGATTTTAGAGTCCAGAAGTTAACCAGAACCATTTTTCTAAGGGTAAATGCTTTAGCCATAATAGCAAGATATAAAGTTCAATCTAGCACTCCTCCTCCCTTAAAGAGATCTTGCACAATTATATAGTTTTTCTTAAAATCCATTTTTTTTAGGGAGGCACACAGGTCACACAGTCTAGGAGGTCAGAGGGAAATAAAAGGCAAAAGACGAAGGCTGCTTGGGGAAGCATAACTAGACCCAAAAGTCTAGTTTTCCTGGTGCCATGGCTTGGAGGGTCATGCCTGCAGTCATGGGCAGCACATTTCAATGGGTGCCAGGATCCAGGAACCAGGGAAAGAAAATAGTTGGGGGAACACCCCCAACTATTTTCTTCTCCATCCTGGATCGCATACCAAAAAGAAGGATACTGAAAGAACATTTTATTCTCACTTCTCTTTCTAGGTGGCAGATCGTCTTCATGGCACTCCAAACTGGGTGACAGAAAGAGGCTTCGTCTAAAAAAATTAAGTTAGTCAATCACGTTAATAGAATAAAGAAGAAAAACTACATAATTATATAGATGAACAAAAAGCACTATCTAAAATCCATTACTTTTTATGATAAACTAGGAATTGAAAGGTGCCTATAAGCAGCCAGTTACAACCCATGGAAAAATCTTTCCTTTAAAATCAGGAAGAGGACAAATTGCTCAAAATCACTACGTTGATTCAACACTTCGATTAGCCTGCACAATACAACAAGAAAGAGAAATGATATGAGAATTAGAAAGAAAGAAACAAACCTCTAAATTATTATAAATGAATTTATTATCTACATGTAAAACTGAAAACAATTACTAAGATTTTTGGCAGAGTTGTTAAATATACATAATCAGTAAAGATCAATTGTTTACAAGCATGCAACGAATAACTTGAAAATGCAATAAAAGATACCATAAAATGAGAATAGAAACATAAATGCCCAGAATTAAATTTAACAAGCATATGAGCAAATTTTAAGGAGAAAATAATAGAATGTTATTAAAAGGCATTTTAAAAGCTCATAAATAATTAGAAATACATACCATGTTCATAGATAGAGAAATTATCATAAAGGTAAATTTCATACATTTATATTTAAAGTCTCAACAGTTTTTTTTTCTTCTTTTTTAGAATGTTGACCAGTTAATTCTAAAATTTCTGCAGAAGAGGAAATGGCCAATATTTGCAAAGCCATCCCCGATATCAAAGAACAATGTATAGTGACATGCCTTACCAGATACCAAGACATTTTAACACAGCTATAGTAGTTAAAACAATGTTGTGTTAGTTCCAAAATAAGCAATTAGGCAAATTCAACATAATAGAGTGGTTAGAAAAAGATCCAAGCATATATAGAAATAAATACGTGCCAGGGGTTGCACTGCAGAAATGGAAAAATGGGATAATGTTTATCCAAATGGAAGACAGAAAAATGGATTATTATCTCAGCCTGGAAACAAAAATCATTTAAAAATGGGCCAAGGACTTACCTGTGAAAGGGAATATCTTAAAAATTTTAGAAGAAAATATAGGAGAGTTTTTTTTAATTTGAGAGTATTCAAAATTTGTTAAACAAGATGAAAAAGTATAAACCATTAAGAAAAATAAATAATTTCTACATTAAAGTGAAAACCCTGTTTCTCAAAAGATATCATAAAGCTAGCCGGGCGCGGTGGCTCAAGCCTGTAATCCCAGCACTTTGGGAGGCCGAGGCGGGTGGATCACGAGGTCAAGAGATCGAGACCATCCTGGTCAACATGGTGAAACCCCGTCTCTACTAATACAAAAAATTAGCTGGGCATGGTGGCGCGTGCCTGTAATCCCAGCTACTCAGGAGGCTGAGGCAGGAGAATTGCCTGAACCCAGGAGGCAGAGGTTGCGGTGAGCCGAGATCGTGCCATTGCACTCCAGCCTGGGTAACAAGAGCGAAACTCCGTCTCAAAAAAAAAAAAAAAAAAAAAAAAAGATATCATAAAGCTAATAAACTAGGAAAGGATATGTGGAGCACAGGTAATTAACAAGAGACTTGCAAAGAAGTTCTACAAATCCGTAAGAAGAACACAATCAACAGAAAGTAGATGAAGATGAGAACAGGTGTTTCACAAAAGAGAAAATTCAAGTAACCAAAATACACATGAGAATGAGTTTAATATTAGTAAGCAGAGAAATTCAAATTAAAACAATGATATCATTTCATACTCATTAACTTGAAGAAATTTAGGAAGTCTGATAAGATTCGAGCAGTAGCACTGCTGATGAGGAGTGGAAATTGGTACAGGTACTTTGGAAAACAATTTGCAATTGCCTAGTAGAGCTGTTACACACATGCAGCAAAACCTAGCAATTATTCCCTTAGAACTATACTCTGGAAGACTCTTTTGGACAGATAAACTAGGAAATATGTTCAAAAATGTTCATATAATGTTATAAGTAATAGCAACAAAAAAAGAAGAGGAAAAGGAAGAAAAGGAGGAGGAAGAGAAAAAAGAAGAAGGAAAGGGGGAGGAGTAGGAGAAGTAGGCAGGAAGAAGAGGAAGAAACGAGGAGGAGAAAGAGGAAGGAGAAGAGGAGGAGGAAGAGGAAGGAGACGACAACAAAGGATGGAGAAAGATGAGGAGGAGGAAAACAACAAGCGCATAAAAAAGAGAAAGAGAAAGAAAAGAAACAACTTGAATGCTCACTCAAGAAAGAGGGATGCGAGAGTTATGGGATATTCATACAACATCAGAATGTAGATCAATGCAAAGAAGTGACACATCAATGCATCAACACATCAACATGGGCGAATCTCAAAAATAAAGTGTTGAATAATAAAATTCAACTGCTTAGGAATAAAAATGCGTAATACTGTTTACATAAAGTTCAAAAATAAACAAAGCTAAATAATATACCCTTTGGAAATCCATATGCATGTACGTGGCAAACCCCTTAAAACAAAATGATGAACGTAAAATTTGGAATGTGAGCCTTGTGTAGCGGTGCGTTCCTATAATCCCAGCTGCTCCAGAGGCTGAGACAGGACAATCACTTGAGCCCAGGAGTTCAAATCCAGTCTGGGTAACATAGTGAGACCCATCTGTATAAAAAATAAAATAAAATAAAATGTAGGATGTGGTTTTCTGAGAGAGAAAATAAACTGCATAAGAACAGAAAGGGGTTTGAGGCTTCATGAATATTACTGATGTCATATTATTAAACTGGATGGTGGACACACACTTGTTAAAGAGTATTCTTGGTTTAAAGTGCATGTATTCTTTTGTGTGTCTGATGCATCACCAAAAAAAACCTCCAAATCTTCTGCTAGAAACATGGATGTATTGGTCAGAAGGCCATTCCCATCCATAAGAGGGACTGTGTTGCCTGGCAGGGCATCGATGGGCATCTGACTCTGCCTCCCCACTGAGTTTCTCTGAGGCCTGTCCACCCACAAGACAGCCCCCAGCATGCTCAGGAGCAGGGGCAGCTCCAGGAGGATCAGGAGCAGGACATGGAGGCTGCTGAGCAGGGACCTGTGGGGACACGGTGAGTCACCTCCCCAGGGGAGGCCCTGGTGCCCTCCACCTTTCCCCTATTCCTAGTGCCAAGGTACTGTGGCCACACAAATCCACATAAAGACCAAACCTGGACATAGCGGCCGGACACGTAAGACGAATACTCCCTAATTATCAGTCTAAGAATTGTCTTGAGACAGGGCTGTGGGCTGAGGCAGGGCAGGGCCATAGCAGCAATGTGAGGGGACACCCAGGGACCTGGTAGAACCTGAATCCACAAGAATCTCCACCAAAGCCCTTCATGTGCAGAAGCACACCCTTCAGAGGTGCAGGCGATGACCTGGATGGATATCTGTTGAATGCCTGCTCCTTTCCTTATGGCATTTCCCATAAAGGCAGGAGCCCTGTCTTGTCCTCTTCACAGAGAAATTGGCACCTGCCCTGTGGCTGCAAACGTCAGCCTGTAAAATTCATGGTGGTTGAAGGAGTGAACAAAGGACCAGCTCAGCTCTCAGCTCTCAGCTCCTCAGAAGACTGGGATCATCAAACAAGATGAGACTCTGGCCAGAACTGCAAGGGAGAGAGGGCCGGGGCCACCGAAGCCCAGAGCAGCTGCCCCCTGCCCTGGCCTGGTCAGGTCCCGAGGCTTCCTTGCGGGATATTTGCCTCGCTCCTCCCTCTGCCTGGAGCCCTCTTCCTCCAGACCCCAGAGTACCCGGCTCCCAACCCTGCAGGTCTCCACGTTCATGTCCTCTGATCTGCAAGAACTTCCCCTGTCATGGTGTCCCAGATAATGTCCCCAACACCCTCCCACACACACTCTCCCCAAACCCAACAAATTTCTTTTCCCAGCATTCATCGCACTCTGGACGCGGTGTCTGTACGGGCAGACAAGGTCTACACTAGTGAGCAGGAGACTCAGTTAACTACCACACCAAGGAGTCATAGCCCTCAGTCCATTTCCGAATTTGCCCCAGTTAAAACCCACAGTCCCGGAATGAAGGAGAGGTCAGGTCCCCTTGAAGAAGGAGAAAGGGTAGGCCTGGTTACGCCACCACAATTCACACTGAGAATCTCCTACCAGCTCTAGCAGGAGCAGGAAGTGGGGGCTGCTGAGCAGGGAGCTGTGGGGACACGGTGACAGGCAGCGAGTCATCCCCCTTAACGGACTTAAAGACACTGGCCAGGATGTGTCTACCTGAAGGAGGGAATAGTCAGGTTTTGGGGGAACCCTGGATCCTGTTCTGCAGGGACCCCATTCCGAGAGACCCAGCATGGTGCTTGGTCCACTATTCCTAGCAAGCACCTGTGGAGATCAGGGAACAAAGGAGTTCTCACTCAGGTCTGACTTAGTGGGCCAAACCTACACATTGTCATTTCTTAACGCTTGACAGCACCATTGAATCGACACACTCAGCAAATGGAAGCAGCCACTTATTCTGAACTTCTGGACCCAGGGAGTGTGGGTCATGATGGTGGCAAAGGTGCAGGGGAGTCCAGGACCTGCCTCTCCCTGTGAAAACGGTGGAGGAAGCAATGCCAGGCTCCTGGAGAAATGAAAGGGAGCAGGGAGGGCATCCGGGCACTCAGAAGTGTTGGTGACAGCCCAAGGCTCAGCTGGGCAGGGTGTGCACATGAGACGTGGAGTCACAGCTCAGGGCGTCCGTGTCCATCAGGTTCACGCATGACACATGAGGATCAGACACAGGGAAAAGGCTGGAGGAGGCTCACAGAGGATCCCAGGAGATGCGGGGAGAGCAGCCCAGGAGGGATGGTCAGGAGGTCATTCCAGTCCCGCAGAGGGGCTCTGTCGCAGCGCAGGGCCTTGATGGACAGCTGATGCTACTGGTTCTCACCCTCCGGCCGACTCTGCCTGCTTCTCGAGCTTCTCTGAGGCCTGTTCACCCAAAGGACAGCACCCAGCATGCTCAGGAGCAGGGGCAGCTTCAGGAAGACCAGGAGCAGAAAGTGGGGGCTGCTGAGCAGGGAGCTGTGGAGACACGGGGACGGGCAGTGAGTCATCTCCCCAGGGGAGGCCCAGGTGCCCTCTACCATCCCCTGACCCTTGTGTCCGGATCCTGTGACCACAACCAGCCACATAAGGACCCACTCTGGACAGTCCATCCTCTCTCTGCACCATGGCCCCTGACCCTCAGCCTCAGATGTGCCCTTGACCTGAGGACTGTGACACAGGAAGGGCAGGAGCGTGAGAGGACGTGAGGTCACGCCAGGCATCCAGGCAGAGTCTGCGTCCAGGAGGCAGCTCTCTATCTCTGTGCTCCAGATGTAGGGTTACCCAGCTGGGGTACCAGAACCCACAAAAGGTTATTTGTGTGACTTTAGCTCTCCTGTACACAGCGTTTCCGGGAGGGCAGGGATGGGACCATTTTTTTCTTTCACAGTGAGTCTCCTGCCTGCCCTGAAACTCCAATAATCTGTCCTACAACTTCAGCGCTTGTTGAAGGAATGAACGAATGAACGGACAGCTCAGCTCTCAGACCCTCAGAGGACTGGGCTCATCAAACGGGATGAGACTCTGGCCAGCGCTGCGAGGGAGGCAGGGGACAGGGCCGGGGCCACCAGACCTCAGAGCATCTACTCCCTGCCCTGGCCTTGCCGGGTCCCGAGACTCCCTTGCAGGACATTTGCCTCGCTCCTCCCTCCGCCTGGATCCTTCTTCCTCCAGACCCCAGAGTGCCCAGCCCCCAAGCCTTCTGGTCTCCCCGCTCTTGTCCTCTAATCCTCAAATCCTCCTCTGATCATTGTCAGTGAAATAGCGACTCCAACACCCACACACACTCCCCAAACCCAACATTCCATTCATCCATTGCATTCATCACCCATCGCTGTATTTGTACATGAGCCTCTGTGCTGGCTCGTTCGACGCGTGAATTCACCCGGTAGAATTCAACTTCCACCCGAGCAGGACAGTGGCTGTTGGTTCCCTGCTGTGACCCAATCCCAACAGGAGCGACTGACACTTAACAGAACCTTCACAAGAGGTGTGGGAGGCGTGGACAAAGAAGGGACGGGAAGAAGGGAGACCCAAGCCCCCTACACATTACATGCAGTGGAGAGGCCACTGCATGACCCAGTCCTCTGCGCAGGCATCTTACCCAGGGTGTGGGCTGGGATCGGAGCTGTCCTCTCTGGTGGGGCTGGGCCAGATGTGCACAGGCAGCTTCGTGGAAGGACCCCAGGTGCCCATGGAGCTCTGAGGGCTGGAGGCTGTGGTTGTCAGGGCTGTGGGTGAAACACAGGTCAGCCTTGACGATGCCACATGGGTCTCCCCCTTGCTCTCACCTGTTCTGCTCCAATGTTCCCAGACAAGGTCACCAATGATGTGCTGGACAGATGCCCTGCGTCCAACATGCCCCATGGCCACACCCAGGCCTGACCAGGGTCCTGAGCCTCTCTCCCTGTTCCACCCGTAGGTACTGCAGAGCCAGGATGGCACTTCAGATATGAGGGTTGCTCTGCTCCCCAGTGGGAAGTCAGAGTCGGTGGCAAAGGCATGGGGCTCCAGCTTCCACTCCAGCCAGGGAGGGACAGGGTGACCTGGAGGAAGGTGGTGATGTTTGCTCTGTGAAGGGTGACCCGGAGTGACTGCGGAGCCAAGTCCCTGGGCATGACAGCAGCTGGAGAGAGGCCAGAAGTGAGGACAGGAAGTCAGCGGGGTCCTCCCTCAATGCTGGGACCAGAGTCCACTCAGCCCCACATGGCAGCCATGCCACGGCCCCACAAGGCTCCTGGACCACCCTCTTCAGGGAGGGAAGGCCTGGGAAGAAAGATCCAGAGAGGGGACACCCGGTGGAGCCTGGGTAGTGGCCCGTGGTGAAGACAGCTGGACAAGAGCCCTTTCCTCCTCCCCCGGCGCCCTCAGGAGGATCTTAGTTCCTCACTCCTAGACAGGAAGGCACGAAGGGCTCGGGAGAGACACGACGACCCAGGGAAATGGAGACCAAGAACAAGACGCTCAGAGGAACCCGGGATATTGTCGGAAGAAAACAATGGAGAAGCGACCACACTGAGGCCACTGGGTTTGAGTCTCATGAGACGGGGCAAGTCCTCTGAGGGAAGAATGATTGACAGGGCAGGGAAGAGCCTTCAGGTCCACGCCTGTCTCACGGCTCATTTCTATCCTCCTGTCCCTCTGCCTGAAGGGACAATTTCTGGGGTTTTCCTGGGTTCCCTCCCGTGGTAAAAGGTGCCAGAGAATGAGGGGGACACACAGGTAAGCCTGGGAGGCAGGACGAGGACCTAAGGAGCACAAGAACCCCACCCAGGGCTCTGGGGCTCCTTCCTGAGCCCTCCAGTGGCTGATGCGGGAGCTCCCAGGACAGGGCTGTGGGGCTGGGGCCTCAGGACGCTCCATCCATGCAGGTCCCAGGACAGGGGCAGCCCGGAGTGAGGGGAGCCAATGATCTGGGGGTCCCGTTCCCCATGGCAGGGAGCGAGTCAGACCCAGGCAGGACAGTGGGTGCCCCTGAGCGTGGACCTGGCCCTTGTCAGGATAGGGAGGCAGCAAGGACCCCAGAGTCAGGGGCAGCCCCACAGACCCCACCCAGGAAAGGGTCAGGCCTGAGGCTGTCAGGGAAGGCGCACAGAGGGGTCTCCAACTCAGGGCCAGTGTCTCCTGCAACACACACATGCAGGTGCACACACACAAAAACCACACCACACTCCTAGGCATGTACCCACACACAAAGACACACACACTCATCCACACAAGCGGCACACACAGTGTCCTGAGTCACTGACCCCCAGCCTCACACACTCCTGTCCCACTTCTTTCTTCAGGGACAGAATGAGCAGCCCTAGACTCAGGCAGGTCTGGCGCTGAGAACAGGAGGGGCTCACCTGGGAACACGGACACCTCAACATGGATGAAGAAATAAGGAAAGCCTCGGAACCATAGTAAATCCACCCCACACCAGTATGCGCCTGCGTCGTCCTCTGTAAGATTCTCCAGGGTCACTGTGAAGCTGAGGTTTGCAGGATGGTCCCTGATGGACACTCGGCCGTTCCTCACTTTTCCTGCTGACTCTCTGGTCTCCACAATCTTGTCACATGGGATAGTCCACAGTGCTCTGCACCAGTATTTGTTGAGAGGCCTGTGTTTCTCCTCATACTCACAGTGCACGCTCAGGGATCCCCCCAGGGGACCTGCCACAGTGAGGGGGCCGCTCAGAGTGAAACAGCCTGGAAAACACAAGCCCGAGTCCTGCCTCCTCCTCAGATGGGCCTGGCCAGGGGTGCCCTGGGGTCAGGGCTGTATGGACCCTGGGGGTGTGGAGGAGGCAGCGGCAGGCAGGCAGGCTTTGTCCACTCAGGAGCGAGGACTAAGGGTGAGAGGCTCCCTCTATGCAGAGGTGGGACGGGCATGGAAAGTTTTCATGGAGACTGGAAAGGGCAGGCTGGGAAAGTTCTGGGTGTTTGCAGGCCTGTGTGTGCATATGAGTGTGATAGTGTGTGTGATAGCCCCGGATAAAATTGGTGGAGAACTTTGGCAATGACAGTCACAGCATCACCTCTCACCTGGGGCTTCCTGTCTCTGGCACAGAGGAACAGGCCTCCCCCGTGCTGTGCCCTGCGGCCTGCTATCCCCTGGTGAGGCAGCTGCTGACCGCTACTGGATGCTCCTCTGCCCTCCTCCCTTCTCCCCGTCCCTGCTCCCCTCTATGGCTGCTACTCCACCGCCTGCCCCCCGCCCTACCCTCTCCCACTCAGGACAGATCTCCCGGAGTCCAGGGCCAGCCCACTCACCTGGGACAAGCAAGAGGAGCAGAGCTGAAGGCCGCCATGAGGCCCAGGCCCTGGCCGTCATTCCTGCAGCGTGGATGTCACCTGCAGCTGTGCAAGACCCCAGGAGGGGACAACGTAGAGCCTCCTCCCAGCAGATCTGAGCTTCGCTTCTGCTTTTCTTCTGCTCTCTGCTTCCTCGTCTAGCCCTGTCTCAGGTCTGAGGCTGGAGAGGGTCAGGGTGCAGGAAGGTAACAGGGAGAGCCGCCAGGGCTGGGGCTGGGGCTGACAGCTCTGGGATGGTGTTAGTGGCTCCTCTCAACCCCGAAGTCTGACAAAGTCCTGGGTCCCTTGGGTGGGAATGCATCCACTTCCGCACAGCCCACAGCTTCTGGTTTCAGTGTTACTCACACCCCAGAAGGGAGAGCCAAGCTGGGGCATTTCCTACCACGGCGGCTGCTCCACCGTCTGTGACATGTCACTTCCACGTCAGGATGGACAGTCCTGTGGTGGGAGGCTCAATCTGCCACCTCTTCAGCCTTAGAGGTGACTCTTAATCTTCAGCTAGGTCCCTGCAGAGAGCTCTGCCCTTAAGACCCCCAGCTCGTCTTCTGACCTCAGAAGTTGTCCTAAGACCCCCAGTTCGTCTTCTGGTCTCAGAAGTTACCATAATGAAGCCAGAAACCGTCTGCATGGCCCTTTTTGGTGCTGAGTCCCCAGCCAGGTTCTAATCCCACAGGCTTGGGGAGTTTTCTTCTTGTGCCTCTGCCCCCAGACCTAGACGCAGAGCAGCACCACCCCCTACCAAGACCCTCCTTTTCCATCTTGCATTCTTGACAAAATCCACAGTCCAGTGAGGATCAGGACAGAGAATCGAGAGCACAAGAGTCCAGAGACATGAAGACGCTGCAGTGGGACTGTGGGGATGATGGGAGGCTGCGACTGAGCCAGCACACACCCCAGGGCACACGGAGGGCGGTTTGGGGCCTGAGAGGACAGCTCGTCATGAGCAGCAGCTTCTGGTATCTGTCCTGGGTCCACTGTGATGGCCAGGCACCTCCCTAGGGAGCAGCCATAGGGGACGGGCCTTCCCTGCAGGCGGGGGCCCAGGTCTGCCCACACTCCGATTCCATGCCCCCACCTGCTTCCTTTCAGCAGGCTCCTCCAGTCTGGGATATTTATTTCCCCTGCCCGAAATCACCCCAGGGCCAGGTACCAGACAACTAGGCACCACTCCTGTATCCCAGTGCATCAGAATTATTCAAACTACGCACTCCAAAACCTGCTGTTTTCTTACCTTACCTTGCCTGTTGCTTCCTCTGAAAACCACAATCAAGGCTCCCACCCACATTTCCTCTCTCTCCCTCTGCCCCCTCACCCACCCTCATGCTTCCCCATGTGGCCCTACGTGGCACGGTGCACCTCCTGCTTCTAGGGATCTGTGAGTAGAAACTCATTTCTTCCTGACAGTCATTTCCATATCTGCATGCCTTACATATCTCGTTAAAACAAATCCAAGTCCGTTTCTTTGTTTTGTTTTGAGACAGGGTCTCGCTGGGTCACCCAGGCCAGAGTGCAGTGGTATGATCATAGGTCACTGCAGCCTCCATTTCCCAGGCTTAAGTGTTCCTCCTGCCTCAGCCTCTGAGAGGCTGGGACTACAGGTGCATGCCACCATGCCTGGCTAATTTTTTTTTTTAAGTAGGCATGAGGTCTTACTATGTTGCCCAGGCTGGTCTCGAACTCTGAGCTCAACCAATCTTCCTGTCTTAGCCTCATAAACTGCTGGCATTACAGATGTGAGCCAGCACACACAACCTCAGGTACATTTTTAAACGTGTCCTCAATACATTAATCTGGTCTCTGAAAAACTCTGAGGGGTCCCATCATATAACAGTAAACCAACTTAAACTGAACCAGTTGATGGTCCAATCACAGTTGTTTTTCTTGATATACTATCTTCATGAACACAGTCTCTGGCACTTGGTATGCTGCTCTTGGATGTGGGAGATGCGTTCTTTTCCATCCCCTTAAAGAAGGAAGAGGAGAAGTGCTTCCTATTTACTTGAGAAGAGTAATAGTACACATTTCTAATCGATCCAGAATTCTGTCAAGTCTTCTGCTCTGTCACAACATAGTTCAAAGGGACTTTGATTAGGCACTCCACAGCATGTCACGCTGGTCTATCTTATGGATGCTGGAAGAGCAGGAAGAAGCAAGTGCTGTAGGTGCTCTGGTAAGACACATCTGCACCAGAAGGAGGGAGATGAACCCTAGAGTTTCAGGGGTCCAGCCCATATGTGCCATCTTTAGCAGTCCATGCTCTGCATTCTTGTTTTGCATTTCAAGGCTCTAAGGAAAAAGCATGGTGCTTAACAGGCCTCTTTGAAACTCTTGGGAATACTGAATACTGCTTGGACTTATAGGTGACTTCAGCATCCACCCATTTTGAGTAGGGCCTGGCAGATCCAGGGAGAGGTAAAAGTGGCCCTGCCATTTGGGCCATAGGACCTAGTTGACTTCACAGTGCTAGATGTCTCAGTGGAAGATAAGAATGCCATGGGGCACCCCTGGCAAGCCTCAGTAGGAGCGGTGCAGGGCAGACGAGGGCATGTCATTTCAGCAGAGAACCACCCACCGTTCGGAGCCCCTAACACGCTGCTGTGCCAAAGTGGAGATAAACAACCCAAGCAACCTCATGACGCAGTGGCTCTGCCATTACCCAGCTCATGATGGGCGGCTCCAGCCACATGTCACTTGCAGTCTGAAGCTGCTCCCTCAGCTGTCACATGGATGGCTTTGTAAGGCATTCCCTATAATCCACTGTCAGGGGAGGAAGCAATCCAATATGATTTATGAGCAGATGAACTTGCAACAGTATGATTTCTTCCGTGCAGGATTCAAAAAACAACCAGGCCCTTGCTCAGCGCACTAAACAAGGGAATAATTACCCCAAGAAATGTCCAGATACTGTTTAACTCTGATAGCAGGGGAAAGACAGTTATGGGGTCAGGGAGAGGCATATAGGGGCTTCCAACGTCTTAATAATGATTGATTTCCTAGGCTGAATGGTGGGTACACATGTTTATTTTTAGTGCTTGCGCTATATAGATGCCTCATATACATACTCGTGTATGTGGTTTGTTTATTTATTTATTTATTTATTTACTTATATTTATGTATTTGAGACAGGGTCTCACTTTGTCACCCAGGCTAGAGCACAGTGGTGCAATCCCAGCTCAATGCAACCTCTACCTCCGGGGCTTAAGCAATCCTCCTATCTCAGCCTCCCAAGTATCTGGGACCACAGGCACACACCACCACACCTGGCCAATTTTTGTATTTTTTGTAGAGATGAGGTCCCACCGTGTTGCCCAGGCTGGTCTCAAACTCCTGGACTCAAGTGATCTCCCTGTCTTGGCCTCCCAAAGTGCTGGGATTACAGGTGTGAGCCACCGTATCCAGCCTACATTTTTATTTTAACTTTTATTTTTAACAAGTATCTGGCAATAAGATGGAAAGAAATATGAGGGTCAGGGTCAGAAGTCCTTTCTGTAGTCAGAGGGGTTGTGTCTCCAGGCAGGATACCAATGGCCATAGGGTGTTGTAAGTTCTCCCGTCCATAGCTCTGTCCAAGGAGTTCTCCAAGGCCTGCTTACCCAGAGGATGGCACCGAGTGTGCTCAGGAGCAGAGGCACCTTCAGGAGTAAGAGGAGCAGGAAGTAGACGTTGCTGGACCTGTAAGACAGAAAGAGTGACCGGCAGTGAGCTGCCTCCTCCGGGAAGTCCAGGCTCTGCCTCTCTCCTGCTTTTCTTCAAGATCTAGTCCTGTGCCTTCAAAACCCAACATCAGCATCAAGCCTGGTGGGTACTAGCGTCCGGTAGTCCCATGCTGAGGGTCACAGGCTCCTGACCTTCAGTTCGGAACTAACCTTGAGTGTCAGGACCCAACAGATGCAGGAAGGAGGTTGGTGAGGGATGGAGAAGAAGAGAGATATGGGAACCCAGGCAGGAACTGGCTCCACAAACAACTTCCTGAACAGATCCCTCAGCCACCGAGGCCTCCAGGAACTCAGCTCTTGCTGGGAACAAAATCTCAAGGATGAAATATTCCTGTACAACCACCCTCACTCAAATTAAATATGATCACGAGAGCAGCTCTTTGGCTTCAACTGCCTAACAACCTCAACCCCTAGGAGTGACCTCTCCAAGCTCAGCCCACAGCCAATCCCCTCACCCCGTGGGTCCCACTACACTGCCCCCATTCCAACTCCTCAAATGCTGCATTCTCTCCCTAAAACAGGCCATTGTGCCATCTCTCCACCTTCCAGGCCCTCCACCTGTAGGGCTTGTCTGACGCCCTCCCTGATCGTCTCTAAGATGAGCCTCTTTAACAAACCCTGTTGCTGCCCTGCCCCATACCCTCTTTGCCCACTTGAGCTCCTAGCAGCGGCAGGCAGTCTTGGCCCCACCAAGGATTTCCCAGCTCAAGCTCCCCATTTCTGCTTGAGTTTATCTACAGGAGCGTACACATTTTCCTGTGCAGAGCAAGCCAGATGGGCCACAGAATTCATGCCCCCAGGAGTGCCTTCTGCCTGGAAGATTCTGTCTCCGGTTCTGAGGAATATTCTACACAATCTCTCATAGGGTGCCCAGAAGGACTGAGCTCCAGTTACTCCAGTTACGACAGTGATAACCACTTCATTACGGTACATCTCAGTGACTTTCCCCTTTCCTGTGTCACTTTCTGCTCTCTCAATGTCCTTCCTGAGATCACCTCTCAATAAACAAAATGCTCCTAAGTCCTTCTCTCAGGACCTGATTCTGGGGAATCCCAAACTAAGACAGCCCCTTTGTTTTTTGTTTCCGTTGAACATCTTGTATTTCCTTGATAGCCTAAATTACGCCCCGCCAGCTTCCCACACACCCTGTCACCCTATCTCTTTACACCTGCTTTATTTTCCTCCCTAGTAATTATCATGAGTTGACTTATTTCCTTGATCTATCAGCTATCTATCCATCTCTATTACATCTACCATCTATCATCTCCATCTGTCTATCCAGCCAGCCAGCCAGACAGCCATCTCTGTCATCTGTCATGTCTCTATCTATCTGTCTGTCTGTCTGTCTGTCTGTCTGTCTGTCTATCTATCTGTCTATCTATCCATCTGGCCATTGTCTAAATCTAACTATCTGCAACTTCCTCAAGAGCACAATCTTGCCCATTTGTTCACTGTTGCATCTCTAGAATCTTGATCCGTTTCTGGCACATAACAAATAAATATTTGTTGAGTGGGAAACCTGTGTCTAGGAAGCCCCACCCTAGGAAAGAAGCTACACAAATGGCAAAAGACACTGGGACATGCGCACCTTACCGTTGGCATTGGCCGGGCCCGGTGGGAGATCCAGGTGTCTTCACAGAGTTCTCAGTCCCGGAGCCTGTGGTGGAGGCTGAGGGTAAAGAACGGAGGCTCAGTGCCCTATGCCTGACTCCTCCCGGCTGAGTACCTGGCGCCTGCATGGTTCTGACTTCATAAAGCAGAGGACACTCAAGGAGGCAGCTGGACAGATGTTCTGGGATCATCTCCCTGTAGGCAGACTGAGGCCTGACTGGAGTAAAAGAGCATCCCCGTCCAATCCCGTTCCAGTGGATGCTCCGCTCTGCGGCCAGGCGGGCATTTTATAAACCAAGACCAGAGGATGACAACCTTATCCCATGTTGGTGTCCCCCATCTCGCTGAAAACAGACATGCCGAGGTCAGTTAGACTGAGGTTCCCAAACCCCCCATCCTTGCCACACACCACCACTACCCTCCAGCATACTCTCTCTCACACACACACACACGAACTCTCACACCTGCACACACACTCTCACATGTGCATGCACACACCTTCACACATATACTCACACACACCCACTCACACACACATGCTTACACACACCTTCACACCTGCATTCACTCTTACTTGTTCACACACAACTCATCTTCACACACTTAACAAACACACTCACTCGCTCAAACACACACATATTTCCCACACACATTCACATGACACACTCCGTCCTGAGTCTCTGATGCACCACAGTTTCATGCCAAAATGGCAAGCATGGTTGTCTGCACCAGTATTTGTTAAACATCTTGTATTTCTCTTCATACCGACACTGCACACTCAGGGATGACCCCACAGTCCCCGTCCCAGTGCTGGGGCCACTCACAGTCAGACAGCCTAGAAAACACAAGTGCGTTTCCCCATCTTCACCCGGAAGAGCCTGGACCAGTGGAATCTGGGATGTCAGGTCCTCTGCATGCCCAGTGTTGCCTGAGGCTGGAGGAGGGAGGAGTCAGGAACCAGGTGTGATGCCCGGTGTGGGATCCTGAGACTCCAAAGGCCATGCCCAGCCTGGGTGTGCTCAGCCATCTTAGAATATCACAGGGAGAGACTTGACCTTGGAGGCTTCAGACAGGTTCTGGGTCCCTGAGAAGTGTCAGTCCTGAGAAGAAACACCTGTAGGGCTCCGCTCCACACTATATTCAGTCCAGACCCTGACCCTGAGCCAGCGTGGGCAGCCCCTCCTCCTCCACCCCGACCCCGCTGCCATCCAACAAGCTCCCCACCTACCCAGCCTTGCAAAGAAATTGACTTTCTCCTTCCACTGTCATTTACGGAAACTCTCAGACAGGCTGGCCACAAGTTCCCAGCTGTCTCACCCTTCTAGGTCAGACATCATCAGAGGTTCCTTCCCACCCCCACTTCTCTACAGCACCCATCCGCCTTGGCATGTCCCAGGCTGCTTCAGATCTTCTGCCTCCTCCAAGATTTCAACATTACTCTCCCTCTTCCAGTCCCCTTCTCATTCCTCCACCCATTCTGCAGACTCCGGGTCCAAATGATTAGGACCCAGCCGCATAAACTCTCTGCTTCCTGCCTCAGGGGCCTCACCAGTCCTAAACAACTGCTGTCTCATCTGCTCTTGGCAGGGAGGTGGTTAACCCAGGACACAAAGACTATCAAGAAATGGTTTCAGCAAAATGCCAAGCTCCTGAAAAGGAATTATGGATGTAATCTTTCTACCTATCATTTTTCTATCTATCCATCCATCCATCTTTCATTCAATCACCCATCCATCTAGGTAATATGTTGCCATCCACTGATGGCGATGCTTTGCTATGTTTTATTGTGAATCAAAAGTAAAACCTGGCCAGGGGTGGTGGCTCACGCCTGTAATCCAGCACTTTGGGAGGCTGAGGGGAATGGATCACATGAAGTCAGGAGTTTGAGACTAGCCTGGCCAACATGGTCTAACCATGTCTCTACTAAAAATACAAAAAAGTAGCTGGGTGTGGTGGCAGGTGCCTGTAATCCCAGCTACTTGGGAGGCTGAGGCAGGAGAATCACCTGAACCCAGGAGGTGGAAATTGCAGATGAGCCGAGATCCTGCAGATGAGCCTGGGCGACAGAGTGAGACTCCATCTCAAAAAAAAAAAAAAAAGAAAAGAAAAACCTTATCTTTTGCATCTTCATTTTATTATCTCACATTTTCTTATTTTATTTCCCAGAAAGCAGGCTTGAGGGGCCCACTGATCTATTCTGCGTTAGAATGCTGTCTGCTCTCTGAAGCAGTGGTTCTCACCTGGGTGGGTGAGGGGGACCATTTGGCAATGACTACAGATGTTTTTGGTTGTCCCAACTTGGAGTGGGGAATTGCTGCTGGCGTCTGGTGGGTGGAGACCAGGGATGCTGTTAAACATCCTACAATGCACAGGAAAGCTGCCCATACACAGAATAACGCAGCCCCACATGTCCACAGTGCTGAGGGCCAGGAGCCTTGTCCCAGGGAGCTAACTGCCTCCCAGACGCAGGCCTGGGAGGAAGGAAGGGGTGGCGGTACCCAGTCCTCTCCTGCAATTGCTGCTGCTCTAAGCTCAGGCTCTGGGGGCGCTGTTAGCCTGCTCTTTCAGGTCCTTAAACTTCTCTCTTCATGATTTGAGGCTAATTCCGCAGGTCTGGAAGAACATTGTGGGCACACGCTGAATCCCACCACGGAGCCTCCCTCCCCTCAGATATTCAGTCCAGACCCTGACCCTGAGCCAGCATGGGTAGCCCCTTCCACTTCCACCTCCACCCCAACCCTGCGGCCACCCAGCAAGCTCCCCTCCTACCCAGCCTTGCAAAGAAACTTTCTCCTTCCACCATCATATCATTTATGGAAACTCTTGGACCAGGGCTGACCACAGGTTCCCAGCTGTCTCACCTTTCCAGGGGCAGGGTTCCCACGCAGGGATGGACACCCAGGGTTCCCACGCCGGGATGGAACAGTGCCTCCAGATATGTAAGCAAAACTTTACAAGGAGGCATAGCGGAAATTGACATGGAAGTATAGAAGAAGCAATGATCTTGAAAATAAAAGTTTTTTAGGTTTGCACCTTGATTGTGCCTTTTATGAACTGTTTAATCTAAATTATTTGCACCTCTATGAGCAAGCCTGGGTCTCTCGTTTTCATCAGGATTGCAATGAGAATTAAATTAGATAATGGGAAACAAGACCTGTGATGAGCCCAGTAAGTACTGGTTTTCTGCCCCTTATTCTCCCTTTTCTCTGATGGATCGAGGCAGCATTCCTGATTTTAATAATGATGATAATAATGATTAAAGTTGCCAAATCTACTTAGGGCTTACTGTGTGGGAAGCAGTCTACCGTTTAATCCACACCCTATCCCGATGAGGAGATTCGAGAAGCTTCTATGCACACCTTCCTCCCTCTTTCTCGACATCATTTCTTCCCCTTGCCCCTGACCAGCCTTTTCTTGTCCTTCCTCACCCTGACCTGCCAGAGCAGACCTCCCTGCACCCAGGACCCACCCTGCTCACCTGGGACACAGAGAAGGAGCAGAGCTGAAGGCAGCCCGGCAGCCCGAGCCCTCTGAGTCATCTCACCGGCACGGAAGTCCCTTGTGGCAGCAGGGTCTGAGGCTGGAGCCCAGTCACAGAGGGTCAGCTCACCTGTGCCCTCTTTGCTGTTCCAGACACCGCTCGTTTCCTTCTCCAGCCTCTTCTGTGTTCGGTTTTCAGAGCTGGTCAGAGTATGGAGGAAGCCGGGGACACAGGGCACTGTGTGGTCAGGTGAAAACAGTGCTGAGAACTTGCTGAAGTTCTTCCTAGTAAAACATGTTTGCATTTACAGTTCCCCTTTCTGTTCCCAGTGAAGACAACGTTCCTCCCATTAACCACGACTGGCAGACCTGCCCTTCTCCAAATCACAGCACGGCCCGGGACAGCAGTGAGACTGGGCCAGCTGCCATCTGCATTTTCTGGGCAGGTCCTCCCCTCTGTGAATGGTCAGTTTCCTGTGGTCGGCATAAGCTGTCCCAGGGCCTGGCTCAGCCTTCTCTGGATGAGACCAGCGATTTGCAGGGCCCAGTGTAGGGTTCCACGTAGGGTTCCAAAATGATTAAGAATTTCAAGAATTTCAAGATGATGATAGCCAAGCATTAAGCATGGGGCCCTTCTAAGAGCAGGGCCTGTGAGGCTGCATGGGGTGGGGGCACACCCAGGATGCCCGCTGGTCTATCTCTGATCCTTGGTGGTACAGATGGACTGGGTGCAACCTCGGGGGCTCTGACCTCTTACCCCCTGGCTCTTGCTCTGACCTCAGCAGACCCCAGAGGTTCCTGTCTTGGTCATGTGCTCCTGACCGTTTCTGCAGACCTGGCACCCAGCAGGGCTTGACAGACCAGCTATAAGCCTTGTTTTTGAGCTGTGTGGCTCTTCCTGTCACCCAAGATGGTCACAGAAAAGTTTCAATAAATCAAGAGCTAACTCGGGGGAACCTGGCCAGAAGTGTGCCCGATATACACAGAATGGCTGCGGAAGATGTGTAAATGCAGGCACAGCTTCAGAACGCCTCATCCGGGGACTTGGATTCTTGGAACGAGGAAACTCGAAAATCCGGGCATTCTGCTATCAAATGTCTCCTCCTACGTTAGTGTTTCAGTAAGTGTATTTCCTGCTTGTTCATTTTTGCTGCATTTGGAGTCCTCATATTTTATGTGTGTGTGCACCTGTGTGTGGTGGATGGTATATGTGTGTGGTATGTGGGGTATATATGTAGTGTGTGAGGTCTGTGTGTATGTATGTACATGTGATGTATGTGCGTGGTGTGTGGGGTGGTGACTGTGGAGTGTGTATGTGTGGTGTGTGTGGTGAGTGGTGTGTGTGAGATGTGTGTAGTGTGTGTACGTGTGTATATGTGGTGTATGTGTGTGGTGTGTGGAGTGGTGTGTGGAGTGTGTATATATGTATGCATGTGGGGGTGTGGGGGTGTGTGGGGTGTGTGTCCATGCATGGTGTATGTGTGTGGTGTGTGGGGTGGTGTTTGTAGTGTGTGTATGTGTGTGCATTTGTGGGAGTGTGTGATGTGATATGTATGTACATGTGCTGTGTGTGTGATGTGTGAGACGGTGTGTGGTATGTGTATACGTGGGGCATGTGTGTGTCCATGCATGGCGTATGTGTGTGGTGTGTGGGGTGGTGTTTGTAGTGTGTGTATGTGTGTGCATTTGTGGGAGTGTGTGATGTGATATGTATGTCCATGTGCTGTGTGTGTGACGTGTGAGATGGTGTGTGGTATGTGTATATGTGGGGTGTGTGCGTGTCCATGCATGGCGTATGTGTGTGGTGTGTGGGGTGCTGTATGTGGTGTGTGGGGTGTGTGTGTAGTGTGTGTACATGTTGTATGTGGGTGTCTGAGGTGGTGTGTATATATGTGCATGTGTGGGGGTGGGGTGTATGTGTATACATGTAGTGTGTATGTGTGGGGTGTGGAGTGGTGTGTGGAGTGTGCGTATATGTGGTGTATGTGTTTGGCACGTATAGTGTGTGTATGTGTGTATGTGGTGTGGAATGGTGTATGTAGTGCGTGTATGTGTGTGCATGTGTGGGGGTGGGGGTGGTGTGTGTACATGTGGTGCATGTGTGTGGTGTGTGGGGTGGTGTGTGTCGTGTGTGCATGCATGTATGTGTGGGGGTGGGGTGTGTGTGTGCATGTGGTGTATGTGTGTGGTGTGTGGGGTGTTGTATATAGTGTGTGTATGTGTGTGGAGTAGTGTATGCATGTGTGTGCATGTGTGGGAGTGGGGTGGTGTATGTACATGTGGTGTATGTGTGTGGTGTGTGGGGTGGTGTGTGTAGTGTGCACATATGTGTGCATGTGTGTGTAGTGTGTATACATGTGGTATATGTGTACTGTGCGGTGTGTGGAGTGGTGTATGTAGTGTATGTATGTGTGTGCATGTGTGGGGTGGGGGTGGTGTGTGTGGTATGTGGGGTGGTGTGTAGTGTGTGTATATGTGTGCATGTATGGGGTGGTGTCTATAGTGTGTGTACATGTGGTGTGTGTGTATATGTGGTGTGTGGAGTGGTGTATATAGTGTGTGTATGTGTGCATGTGTGGTGTGTAGGGGTGGGGTGTGTGTGTGTACATGTGGTGTTTGTGTGTATGGTGTGTGGGGTGTGCATTCATGTGCACATGTGTGTGGAGGGGAAGCAAGAGCTGGGAGTGATAAGATGTCTCCCCTCGCAGCCTGCACAGCCAGTTTTGAGTCCCACCCTCTGTGCCTGGCTCTAGGCGCTAAGGAAAGGCTTGCCTGGTCCTCGTTCTCCCTGGAGTTGTGACGAGGGCTGCTCAATGCGCATTTCTCGGAAGGTAGGGATCTGAGTCTGTGGAGGAGATGGCTCATGGCTGCAGACTTTTCCAGAAGGCACTCTCACCATCCTTGTCTGCACAAGCCGCCGGGTGCACAGGTTGTATTAGTCAGCTCTTTCTGGCTCACGTTCCCATAGCAAAACTCCCAAATCTCAGCATGTTGTAGCCACAAAAACTTGTTTCTCACTTGTCTACATGCAAGCGGTGGGTCAGCATTGCCTGGGCACCAGGCTGCTGGAGCCCAGTCCGCTGGAGGAGAGGGAAGTCACCAGGTGGCTCTCACGACCTCTGCTTCTGCTCGCCTGAAGTCAGTGGGAAGGAGAAGTGCAGTCCTCCTGCAGGGCGAGGCAGCAAGTCACTGCCCACAACCACAGACCCCACCACTGGAGGTTCCCTAACTGGCTGGAAGGGACCCCGCAGCATGTGGACTCCGTGGCTTCTCGCTCATCCCAGGTCAGGGCAGGGAGAGGCTGCAGGGTCTGCTTAGAAACAGCCAGTGTGAGTTTCATGTTCTTAGCTAGAACCAGACACTTTGCCAAATGCAGAGGCCGTGGCAATGCCACGGGGAACCCAACTTTAAAGCAGATGTGCTCCAGGCCCTGGAATTCCCCAGGAGATGACAAATTCCTTGAAGAAATGGCCCGCATCTGGGACACCCAGGCTTTTTCCACGTCAAGGCCAGCATCTGGAGCCACTGTCCCCTCCCGAGCAGGCCCTTGTCCTCCTGTCTCTGAAACCTGTCCTGTAAAATGCTCTCTGCTCCAGGAGGGCGGAGCTGGGGGAGGATGGAGAATAATGAACACTGGTCATGAGGCACAGCAGGGCAGGGAGCCGGGGCCCGCCTGGCACTGCAGCACACTGAGACTCCGACCATCACTGACCTTGGAGGACAGCTCTCAGGGCTCCCAGAAAGTTAAGATCTCATCTGAGAGGGGTGCATTCTTAGGGCAAACTCCGGGCTTGTGATGTGTAGGACAGAGCGAGCAGCCTCACACACTTCTCTCTGCCTTTCGGAGCTGTGCTTGTCTTTCTTCTTCCTCAAAGGCCGTCGTCCTTCCTCCCTTCTCATTCTCCCAGGATGACCTCTCCTGGAAGGCATCCCTGCCTGCTCCAGGCCTTCCAGACCCCTCCTTCTGAGGTCCCTGTTATCTGCAGTGTTTATTTCTGTATTTAATCTCATGTCCCTGTGTTGTCATTGTCCTGTTGCATGGGGTCCATATCCAGGTGAGGCTGTAGCCTCCACAAAGGCAGGATCAACCTGCGCACCCAGAGATCAGACAGAGCTCAGCCTCCCTCGTGAGCTGAATTGGAAGGTGAGAGGTCCAACCCTTCCACACTTTCCAGGAAAGGGGATCAGGAATGTATGAAGGCCTTGGGCCTCCTTTCTCTCATCACTACTGCCCCACATCAATCCATTTGGAGAGTGGTTCTCAGTGACCTGTTGCATCGTGGTGAGAATGGACAAGCGCCCAAGGGTGGTGGACCCGCTGCCGGCTTTCCTCCCTCCCCACTGGGCACTCAAGGGAGACGTCAACAAATGGGAAGTCTCCCGACTAGCTCTGGGCAACAGATGCCTCTTTGGGATCTTGTTACAAATACCGGGCTCTTTAGGGAGCAGGGTGTGAGGAGGGTCTTTCCAACATGGGGGGCTGGGGCACTGTAGGGAGACTTGCTCAGGCAGGGTCTCTACCTGACTCACATGGGCCATGTAGTAGAGTGAGGAAGGTTCTGGCCTTGAGCTGGGAGCCCTGCACTCAGATTTTAAGGCCTGCTATTCACTAGTTACAGGACTTCAGGCGAATCAACAAAAGTTTCTTAGCATCAGTCTCCTCATCTGTGAAATGGGAATAAAAATATTCACCCTGCTGAATCCCAGGAGTTGAGCAGAGGCATTTGAAGGTGGTGGCGTCCCTCCGAGGAGCTTTCCTCTTTTGATCTACATACCGTGTACTCTATATATTTAAATTTTGCACACCCATCCCAATGCCCCTGCCAGATCACTTTTAAATAAGATGACTGGAGCTGGAAAGATGACCTAAACTGTCATAATGGGAAATGGGGGGTCAGGATTTGAAACCCGGTCTTTGGTGGGGTCCCAGCTCTGGCTTTTGTAGGGATTGCAACACTCAGGCAGGGGTAAGATGGGCTGAGAGATGGTAAGTGGAAGAGGCCTCCCTCTAAGACTTATTTCACTCAGTATCTGTTCCCAGAGCAGCAGGAAGTATCTTCAGGGGAAGTTAATAACACAACAAAGCCTGCTTCTGGGTCTCTGCTATGGATTGATGGGTTCCCCCCAAAATTCGTATGTTGAACCCCTAACCCATAATGTGGTGATATTAGGACATAAGGCCTATGGGAGGTAATTAGGATTAGATGAGGTCATGAGGATCGGGCCCTCATCATGGGATTAGTACTCTTATCAGAAGAGGAAGAAAGAGAGTTCACTCTTTCTTAGTCCGTTTAGGCTGCTACTTCAAAATACCACAGACTGGGTGGGTTATAAACAACAGAAATGTATCACTCACGGTTCTGGAGGCTGGAAAGTCCAAGATCAAAGTGCCAGCAGATTCGTTGTCTGTTGAGGGCTCAACTTCTGGTTCATAAAGAGTACTTTTTTGTTGTGTCTTCACACGGTGGAAGGGGCGAGACAGCTCTCTGGGGCCTCTTACACAAGGGCACTAATCCTATTCACAAGGGCTCCACCCCCACAACTGAATTATCCCCAAGGATCCACCTCCTCACCATCACACTGGGGACAAGTTTCAACACATGAATTCTGGAGAAATGCAAACACTCAGACCATAGGACTCTCTCTGCCATATGAGGATACAGAAAGATGGCGGCCATCTGCAAGTCAGGGAGAGAGTCCTCACCAAACACCAAACCTACCAACATCTTGATCTTGACTTCCCAGCCTCCAGAACTATAAGAAATAAAGATCTCTTGTTTATAAGCCACTCGGTTTATGGCATTTTGTTACAGCAGCCTGAGCTGACTGAGACAACGTGCTGGTGTCTGTCCCAACTCTTCACTATTCTGGGTTTCCAGCAAGCATCACCTGTGCTCCTTTTCCCTGGAGGAGTCCTGGCTGGGGCAAGACCTATGTTTGCAGAAACAGTGAGGCTTCTTGTCACTCTCCTCATTTGGGAATCAGGGATTTGGATGACAATTGGATTCCACCAACGGAGGAGTCTCTGAGGCCATTTGAAAGCCTCAGTTAGATAGAGGTTATCCACCATGGCTCTTAGCCATTGCTGTTGGTGAACAAGGGTGAGAAGGAACAGGAGACTTCGGTGAAGCAGAGCTCCAGGCTATGTTTTCTAGCTTCCTGGGTGACAAGAAGCAGTGAGGGCAGTGACACCTTCTTCATCTGACTTCCATTAGGAAGGTTCCTTGGATTGCAGCTTAGCAAAATTATTCTCTAGCTTCCTGGATGTGGAAGTCAGTTACTTGGCAGATACCAAGACTGTATGACCCTAGGGGCCCCAAAGTTAGGCTGTTCTGGGTGTGAGGGAAGATGGGGGGACAAGCTTAGGACCTGCTTCTTCGGCCCCTTTCAACAATATTATAAGCACCTAATTATCTGCATACCTTCCAGCTCAAAATACCTAGAGTGGGCACTAGACCTCAGTAGATACATACTCTTGGAAGGATCCAATCCCAGCAATAAGGTTGCTATTCACTCAAATAAAGGAAACCCACATTACACAGCTCCTGTCTCCGGGTCAAGGGCAAGCAGGCAGGCAGGAGGCTCATCTTAGAGCTGCATGCCGTGTGTTCTCATTCCATCCAGCAGGTGACTTGTGCCAGACGCTGCCATACGAGGATGAAGCAGGAGCGGCCACGAACAAACCTCTTGAACACCCAACTGGGAAGGAAGTGGCTTTTTATTCGGCTGGGAGTAACGGCAGACTGGCGTCTCAAGAAGCAAGCTCCCCGACAAAGAAAATCCTAGCCCTTTTAAAGGCTTACAATTCTAAAAGTACATGTGAGAGGGTCGTGATCAATGAAGTAGGAGTGGGATACACGACTAGGTGGGGGTTTGAGCAAGATTGAGCAAGAACAATGCTTTCCAGAAGGCGTTTCTCCATATTATGCCTGCGATCTATAGATAGGAGTGTGATTAAGGGTGGGGGGCTTAATCTTTAAACTCCAGGCCTGGTCAGTGGTACCAGCCGGCCTTGCCACTGACCTCATGCCCGCTATGTCTCAACTTTTACTTCTCCTTTTGAAATGCAAGGCTAAGGAGAAGTGGTCTTAGAAGCTTAAGAGGAAGGGGTCTCCTTCCTCAAGGAGACACACCAGTGAACAAGACTGAGGCCCAGCAGGGTGCTTATGGATACTAGATAAAGGCTCTTGTTCCACTGTGAGGCGGTTAACACTTCAACATAGATTGACCAGGAAATCAGAGGAACTCTCTGTTACTCCATAAGGACTATGGTTCTCAATAATAACCAACAGCTGTGGTTCTCAATCATGACCAAAATGCAGCAGCAATGCACTAGGCAGTGGCAGAACACTGCTGCATTTTGGTCATTCCTTGAAACTCATTTGCTTGAAACTGAGTTCTGCTACCACTGCAGGGATGTATGCAGGAAAACATTAACTCATCAGGCTTAGGTTGTCCAAACCCTGCACCATCCCATAAAAAGTCTAGCTTCTGCTTTGCTTCCGGGAGATAACCTCTAAACCCTTGGAATATCCTGCCTGGTTAGAGTGTCTTTGTTGATCTGGGGGCTTTGAGCCATGCTGGATAGTTCATATCAGCAATGTGATTATGGCAGGGGCTTCTAGCCATCTAGATGGTTGATGCTATCAATGTAATTCCTCGGGGGGTTGGGAGAACCTTGAACCATGCACTTTAGTTTGACCTCTGGAGACTTAGAACTGAGGTCAGTCCTACAGGTGCTCCATGGCTATATGAATGACCCCAGTGAACTCTGTGGATACCAAGGCTTGGGTGAGCATCCCTGGTTGGGACACTTTGTGTGTGTTGTCACACTTTGTTGCTAAGATGGGAGAATTAAACGCTGTCTGCAAAATTCCACTGGGAGAGGACAGCTGGCAGTCTGCACCATGCACTTTTTACCTTGGCTAGTTTTCATCAATATCCTTTCAGTGTAATAAACTGTAACCGTGAGCATAACAGCTTTTCTGAGATCTGAGTCCTTCTAGTGTGGCCGAGTCCAAAGCTCAAACTGCTTGCCAGCAACAGCCAGTAAGTCGAGAGACAAGCTTCTGGAGCAAGAAAGATGGTTTTACAAGCCAGCAAACCAAAGAGATGGCGGACTCATGTCTTAAAGAACCATCATAAAAGGCATGAATCTCAAGCTTCTTCTTATACTGGGGAAGGCAGAACAAGGAGGGGTTGAGCCAGGAAGTGACAGGTGACCACAGCCATCTGGGCACCAGCTGAGGAGGTTGCATAACTTCTTTGTCCTTGGTCAGGTCACAGTGCTACTATAAATCTTTAGCATAACATTGTTACCTGTGTGTATGTCTCCTTATTGTTTCAGGGGTGTTGCAAAGGGACTATTATCATCCTTGCTTTAAAGTTGAACTATAACTGGGCACGGTGGCTCATGCCTGCAATCCCAGCACTTTGGGAAGCTGAGGCAGGCAGATCACCTGAGGTCAGGAGTTTGAGACCAGCCTGCCCAACATGGTGAAAGCTGTTCTACTAAAAATACGAAAGTTAGCCAGGTATGGTGGTGCGTACCTGAAGCTACCTGAAAGGCTGAGACAGGAGAATTGCTTGAACCCAGGAGGCAGAGGTTGCAGTGAGCCAAGATTGTGCCAGTGCACCCCAGCCTAAGCAACAGAGTGAGACTCCGTCTCAAAAAATAAATAAATAAATAAACTATAAACTAAATTTCTCCCACAGTTAGTTTGGGTTATATGCCAAAAGATAATATTGTAGAGTGGGGGTGTGGTTAGGAGCAAATGGAGTTAGTTATTCTAGACCTGCTTTTCATGGTAACACGACTGATTCATTAAACCTGGGAGTGGTCTTGGGTGCCCCCAGTAAGAGATGGAAAGTTTGACTGAATCTTAGTGCAATATGATTAGAGAGCCACCTGTTGTGATGATCGGGAAACAAGATAAGTTACCGTCAAGCTAGATTCCAATGAAAAAGGGTGCTTACCCAGGAGTACTAGGTTCCAATGAAAAAGGGTGTTTACCCAGGAGTACTAGGTTCCAATGAAAAAGGGTGTTTACCCAGGAGTACTAGGTTCCAATGAAAAAGGGTGTTTACCCAGGAGTACTAGGTTCCAATGAAAAAGGGTGTTTACCCAGGAGTACTAGGTTCCAATGAAAAAGGGTGTTTACCCAGGAGTACTAGGTCCCGTAGGTGTAGGAGGAAGTATGAGCCTAGGAGTTTGAGACCAGCCTGGGCAACATAGCAATACCTCCTCTCTGCCAAAATAAAAAATAAATTAGCTGAGCAAGGTGGTGCATGCCTGCAGTACCAGCTACTCAGGAGGCTGAGGTGGGAGGATCACTTGAGCCCAGGAGTTCAAGGCTGCAGTGAGCTATGATTGCATCACTGCGCTCTAGCCTGGGCAATAGAATGAGACCTTGTTTCAAAAAAAAAAAAAAAATTTGCTCAGGTACACACTCCATGAACTAAGGCTCCTAGGCTCCTTTTCTTTTCTTGCTCTGCCAACTCAAAAGTGTTGACCTGAGCTGAGGTCAGGAGTTCAAGACCAGCCTGACCAACATGGAGAAATCTCATCTCTACTAAAAATACAAAATTTTCTGGGTGTGGTGGTGCATGCCTGTAATCTCAGCTACTCAAGAGGCTGAGGCAGGAGAATTGCTTGAACACAGGAGGCGGAGGTTGCAGTGAGGCAAGATCACGCCATTGCACTCCAGCCTGGGCAACAAGAGCAAAACTCTGTCTCAAAAAAAAAAAGAAAAGAAAAGAAAAAGAAAAACCCCATCATGATGAAATTTTATCAACAAAGTGAGTTAAACAATGAAAAAAGAGGAGCTTTGGAGAGCAGTGAATACATTTAAAAATAGAGGAAAAAAGAGTAAACAACAGTGGAAATGTTTACAGAAGAGAATATAAATATCATTGATACAAAAACCACCATGCTGAAAAAATTAGTACTGGGAAGAGAATGGTGGGAAAAGAGGAAGATACAGAAGTCCTCATCTTTTACTGCAGAGAGTCAATAGAAAGATTCAGTATGTTGTTAAAACAAGATGTGGGCCGGGCGTGGTGGCTCGCGCCTGCAATCCCAGCACTTTGGGAGACTCAGGCGGGCAGATCATGAGGTCAAGAGATCGAGACCATCCTGGTGAACATGGTAAAACCCCGTCTCTACTAAAAATACAAAAATTAGCTGGGCGTGGTGGCGCATGCCTGTAGTCCTAGCTACGCGGGAGGCTGAGGCAGGAGAATCACTTGAATCCAGGAGGCGGAGGTTACAGTGAGCCGAGATCACGTCACTGCACTTCAGTCTGGCAACAGAGCAAGACTTTGTCTCAACAACGACAAAAAAAAAACAAGACGTGAACATGGGCACTCAGGGAGTGTTGTGAGTTGGTGGGGTGTCCACACTGGGTGGGGCTGGGAGCGGTGCTGGTCAGAGCCTGAGCAGCAGACAGGACATGGGTCAGCCCGGAGAGGAGCAGCAGAGCTCATGAAGGGTGAGGCTGGAGCTGGGGTAGCCTGGATAATAACTACGACTTTGTCATTTTCTAGCTGAGCGATCCGTTATCTTTGAGCCTATAGCCTGCCTTCACGGCACGTACCCAGGTCTTTTCTTTATTTTGGTGATGCCTGTACTTGCACAGTGCCTGGTACTTAGTGGATGCTTAACAAATGTTTTTGTTTATTTTTAAATTTTTGTTTATTTATATAGTTTTTGAGACAGAGTCCCCCTCCGTCACCCAGGCTGGAGTGCAGTGGTACAATCTCGGCTCACTGCAACCTCCACCTCCCAAGCTCAAGAGGTTCTCGTGTGTTAGCCTCTCGAGTAGCTGGGATTATAGGCATGCACCACCATACCTGGCTAATTTTTGTATTTTTACTAGAGATGGGGTTTCACCATGTTGGCTAGGTTGGTCTAGAACTCCTGGCTTCAAGTGATCCACCCACCTTGGCCTTTCAAAGTTCAGGAATTACAGGAGTGAGCCACCATGCCCAGCCTTTTCGAATGAATGATGGTGGGGAGTGAATAAGAGCCTCACTTGTGTACAGAGACTGGCCTGACAGAGGGCAGCTGGGTGACCCTGGTTCACATTCCCAGAGGGAATTTCTGTTACTTAGCCTCTGTCAACCTCCAGATAGTCCCACTGGGCACGGGGCTCAGTCATCAGAGTCCAAGACTGAGAACCACCCTGGGGACCCGGGCAGGTGGTGCTGAGGACCCAGCCATCTGCAGCTCACGGTTCCAGCCCTGGCATCTAGTTTCTGAATTACGTCACAGTCCCCAAAATGCATGGGTGATCTCCCCATATACCCCAAACTGAAAGTAGCAGTCAACTGCAATACTCTTAAAAGAGGTAAGAAAACGTAACAGTCAACACCAATAGAAAATGTCACAGGGACAAAAGGAGGCCGTGATGTCCCCTCATCTTCAGTCATGCTCGTCCAGGCAGCTCCTGACTTCCCTTCCCGAGTGGCCGGAGAGTGGCCGGAGAGCAGCCGGCACGGCAGCCTGGAAACCCCTGCTCTCTTCCGTGCTCATTTTTCCTTAAGTTGGCCCATTACCAGAGTTTGGTTCCATTTTTCTGTTTCATGGGTTTAGGATTTTGAAACCCATTATTGACTAGAGCCTTGAACCCCATGGAATGCAAAGACAGGTTCATTAACATTGCAGGTGGCCCACAGACTTGAGATCACCAACGTCCACTATGGCGCAGGCGCCTCAGGGGGAAATGCATTCTTCTTGTGTCTTCTGTGTTGGAGGCCTCAGAAGGGAGAAGGGCTCTGTCAGGCCCCAGGGGCTGTGCAGAGAAGGGAATAGCCCCAGGTGGCACGGCTGCAGGACTAGGGGACTAGGGGACTAGGGCGCTGTTTCCTGAAGCTGGGGCCACCACTGCCTCTAGAACCACAGTCACCTCCCCATAGAAATGTTCTTTCTCCGCCAGGCGTGGTGGCTCACACCTGTAATCGTGGCACTTTGGGAAGCTGAAGCGGGTGGATCTCTTGAGGTCAGGAGTTTGAGACTAGCCTGGCCCACATGGTGAAACCCTAGCTCTACCAAAAAAATTTAAAAATTAGCTGGGCATGGTGGTGTGTGCCTGTAGCCGCAGCTACTCAGGAGGCTGAAGCAGGAGGATCACTTAAGCCTGGGAGGGGAAGGTTGCAGTCAGCAGAGATTACACCACTGCACTCCAGCCTGGGTGACAGAGCAAGACCCTATGAAAAGAAAAGAAGAAGAGAAGAGAGAGAGGAGAGGAGAGGAGAGGAGAAGACGAAAATGTTCTTTCTTCTGTGGGAGGGCCTTTCTCCCTAGACAGGGCATCGATGGGCATCACGGCTCTCATCACCGAGCTGACTCGGCCTCTTTCGAGACCTTCTCTGCAGCCTGTTCACCCAGAGGATGGCCCCCAGCATGCTCAGGAGCAGAGGCAGCTCCAGGAGGACCAGGACCAGGAAGTGAGTGCTGCTGAGCAGGGACCTGTAGGGACACGGTGACAGGAAATGAGCTGCCTCCTGGGTCAGAGGTCTCAGGTCTTCTCAGGTCTTCTCAGCTCTATGCCCAGATCCTGGCTTCCAGTGTCTATGTGAGGGCCAGCCTGGGCCCTCCAGCCAGGCCGGCCCCCGTGGCGGGGCACAGTCAGGCTGCTCACCAGCGGGGCCTCCAGTCCTCCCTACACCCCTAGTAAGCTCAGCCTGGCATTCAAGGTCCCGTCTGCCGACTCCCATGCAGCCTTTGTGACTGGTCTCCCATAATGCCTTCTCACCTGTCTTGAAGGGGTTTAACATTCCTTGTCTCTTCTTACCTCGGTTTCTGCTGCATTCTGCACCCAGAGGGCCTCTCCACCCTCATCACTACCTGTGCAAATGCTGCCCACTTTTCAGGTATCAGATCTAACGTCATATCCTTGAAGACCTTGGAGGTTTACCTTGCTCTGACCCTCGGCCCATGAATCCGCACCTGGCCCTGCAGTTCCTCACATTCCCTGTTTTTTCTATGGGTGTGTAAGGCCCGGGACCTTAGTGACCATCAATTCCGCCCCTCGCCATCCTCCACCCACTTCCCAGGGTCTCAGCCTCCCAAAGGGGGCCATCCTTGTTTCCTTCCCCTCTGCACAACTTGAGGCCACTCTCAGCTCATGGATAAATTTTAAAAATCGGGCCAAACATGGTGGCTTGTGCCTGTTATCCCAGCACATTGGGAGGCCAAGGCGGGCAGATTGCTTGAGCCCAAGGGTTCAAGACCAGCCTGGGTAACATAATGCAACCCCAACTCATAAAGAAAGAAAGAAAGGAGGGAAGGAGGGAAGGAAGGAAGGAAGGAGGGAAGGAGGGGAGGAAGGAAGGAAGGGAGGGATGGAGGAAGGGAGGGAGGGAGGGAAAGAAAAGAAAAATCAAAATTATATTCAACTCCAGAATGCTGGATGAGCCCTCAGATGGGACTGCGGTTATCTGGGGGAGATGGAAGAGGGCTGTGCAGCACGCACGGGTCGAAATGCCCCCAAAGGTCCTTCCCAGCTTCTTCGCTCTTGGGCCTCTCCCGCTACACCTCTGGAGTCTCTTGCCTCGCTCCCCTGACAGCTAAAATCCCATCAGTTTGCACAAAAGCATGGGAGGAAAAAAACAAAAAAGGAACAGTCAAGGAGTCCTAAAGCCAGCCCCACGGGTAAGTCTCTGCAGACACGTTTGCAGAACTCAAGATCAAGTGAATGAAAAGAAAAAAAACAGAGTTGAACTGCAGAGGGAACTGACAAGCCTTAAGGAACAGTTCTAGGAAGACTGAGCTAGAGACACGGGCCTCTGTGCTGGGCTCTATCAGGAGCAGGAGGGGCTGTGGTTTGGGCTCTGGCCTTGACCTGGGGGCCTTGAACACAGCAGGCTGTGATGGAATCCAATGGCTAGCTCACAGGTGCTGACCTCTGGGGACTCTTCTGGACACCTCCAAGGCTGGTGAGCATCAGACTAATCCTCCAGACCCTTCTGTCAGCTTGGGAGGGCAAGAATGCCGAACTTTCAGCGTCCCCATTTCCCTCTAGCATTTGCCACTCCCCTACTCTGGTACCTGGGGAGAGGGAGGCTGGAACAATATTTGTTCTTGGGCAGAAACTTTGAGCAGATGAGAGAGGTGTCTCTCCTAACTCACTAGAGGCCAAACCTTGATACGCCCTCTTGACCCCGGGAGGCGGGGAGGGCAGGTTCAGGCCCCTCTCCTGCCACCTAGCTGCAGTTTGCCTTCATGTAGCCAAAGCTTACATGGGAAATCTTGTTTTCCTCAAAGGTAAACTGAGGTTGGGGCAGACCACCTCAGGTTTGCAGTGACTTTACTGATACAAAGATGCAACAGTGGGGGCCTATGGGGGTCCCAGCCTGAGTACCCCTAGAAGGCAGGGTTATCAGAGTTAGCAAATAAAAGCATAGCATGCTCAGTTAAATTTGAAGTGCAGACAAACAACATATTTTTTTTTTTAGTGTAAGTATAGCCTGGGCTATACTTATGCTAAAAATGTTTTGTTATTGGTCTGAAACTGCGATTTAACTGGACATGCTGTTGTAGCTGGCAACCCCTGCTACTGGAGAAGCCATGGGACCAGGCCAGTGGGAAAGTGGTGGGACCTGGCTCTGCCTACCTGGTGAGGGGGGTGGCGGACTTCGGGGTGGCGGTCTTCGGGGTGGCTGCAGCTGTGGGTGCCAGACTTGCTGTTGTAGATGTCCATTCTGGGGCTGAATTTTGTGTCTAAACAGACAAAGCAGAACATAGTTCACCCCTTCCATGGATGGCCCAGCTCTGGCTGTGGCCCTCGGGCTTCCCCACCTAGGAATTAAGGAGCTTCTGCCTTGGAATCCAAGACTCTCTGGGCAATGTTCTGGGCAATGACTGGACAATCCAGGTTTCTTATTAACACAGTCCTGGAACAAGACTATGAAAGTATACTGCTGTCCATGCCAAGTGAACACGCCTGCCTCTGTTCTTCCTTCCTGATGGTGGCAGAAAGGATTCTTTTGCCAAATCAACAGTCACACACAGCATACCAGGTTACGTTCATCTACTCTAGTAAACCCATCACTGTTGGCACAGAAGCTGGAAATGTGGCTACTCCTTAATATGGTGGGGGGTGTTTTGTTTTGTTTTGTTTTGTTTTGTTGTTGTTGTTGTTGTTGTTGACAGGGTTTCACTCTGTTGCCCAAGCTGGAGTGCAGTGGCACAATCATAGTTCACTGCAGCCTCCAGCTCCTGAGCTCCAGTGATCCTCTTGCCTCAGCCTCCTGAGTAGCTGGGACTACAGTTGTGCACCATTGCACCGGCTAATTTAAAAAAAAAAAAAAACTTTTTGGTAAAGAAAGGATCTTGCTCTGTTGGCCAGGCTGGTCTCAATCTCCTGGGCTCAAGTGATTCTCTGCCTCAACCTCCCGAGGTGCTGGGATTACAGGTATGAGCCACCATGCCCAGCCTCTTGGTTAAGTTTTCACTAGCCCGTTGACCTCGGTAAATGAAAGGCAGATCTGACGGGATCACTGCTTGTTTCCATTGTCTTGGAGGGTGCACTCATCTCTGTGTTCCTGGAAGAATGTGCTATTGTTTGGGATTTACTTACTGTCTTGGCCACAGCAGAGGGACAGCCTCGGGGGCTTCCACTTGGCCTTCCCCAGTCTGATCACTTTTACTGCACAGACCAGAGAGTCAGTATTCATATGTGCCAGTTGCTAAGTGTATCCACTTCTATTTCTAGAAATCAGGGCAAGAACCCCTGGGCCACCTCTCTTGTCTCTAGGATCTTAATTTTGCCTCTGGTTCTGCTCAGGACTTGCTGCCTGGTCCAAGTGCTCAGTTCGTCTCAGACCACCCAGTGACTCCAACCTGCCCTCTTCCCTTCTGGAATTCTCTCAGCCCCGTTGCTCCTGTGGAGCCCAGTTATGTAATGACGTCTCCTCCCGTGAGCCTGGCCTACAGAGACAGCCACAGCTGAGCCTCACATTAATGCTAATGCCCCATCAGCAGCATGGTTCTTATTTCCCTGGTAATTGGAGTATCCTCCAGGGCATCCCAAGGATAATAATCACTTGGTGTGTTTTCAGGTAAAATACGCTAGCTCCACTGTAGATACTAATTTAGCATGATTGAGTTTTCACTGAAGTTTCACTTCTCTTAGTTTAGTATGCTAATTTAGTCTGCTGAAGTGGAACTGGCATATTTTTACCTGAAAACACAATCAAATAATTTAATTTGAGTCTTTTTAAAAAACAATCTTTCTTTTTTTAGCAGTTGTGGGCTCATGGCAAAATTGAGCAGAAAGTACAGAGATTTCCCATGTACCTCCTGCCCTCCCACAGGCACAGCCTCCCCCATTATCACCATCCCCCACCAGAGTGAGACGTCTGTCACAATTGGTGAACCTATGTTGACACGCCATGACCATCTGAAGTCCAAGTTTGCATCAGGATTCACTGTTAATGTTGCATTGTGGGGTGGAGACCCCATAAGTGCGGAGGCAGGAGTCAGAAGCCTCAGCCTCATATAAATAATGAAGAAGAAAATAACTAGAGATAGAACCATAGTAGTTATTCATAGGTGATCTTAGTTATTCATAGGTAGTCTTAGTTCTTTTACTAATGCCTCTCAGGTCTTGAAGTATGAACCTGGGGTGACATTGTAAAAGGAATGACACTAAGGCAAGACGCTTTAGGCCCTCTGTTACGCCCGAGTAAGGGCTGCTGGAGGGCGCCTTGGCTATGCAGCAGTGCCAGCGCTGGGAAAGTGCCCACTGTTTAGCAAGCTGTGGAAGGAGATGTCAGAGATGTCCCCTTCCCCAGAGAAGTGAGGAGAAAACTCAGCTCCCCCAAGCTCTTGCGGTGGGCCTGACGGCTGTAAGAGAGCCCCCAGACATCTGGGGGCTTAATTGTCTCTATGTGATGCTGTGCTTCAGTGGTCACGGTCCAGGTCCATGCTCATGTTCTGCTTCTGCACCTGGTTCCTTTTTTCTTAGAAGAGCTATCAGTAAAAGTAATAATGTCTTTGTTCTTTCTTGACAAGTATGGAAAAGTGCTGACTCATTATGCTCCTTACCTCATTTTGGCTACTAGAAAGTCTTGGGCCCCTACCTATATGACACACGTGATGTACTTGACCCTATCATTGACCACCAATGCCACGCCTACCTACCCTGCCCCCAGCTTTGCACCATGCCCTACCTACCCTGCCCCCTGCTTTGTACTCAATAAAAGTCAGAGCATCCAGGCACTCGGGGCCACTGCCAGACTCCAGGCTTTGGTTGACAGTGAACCTCAGGGCCCAAATTCTCTTTTCTCTGTCTCTGTATCTTGTGTCTTTATTTCTACAGTTTCTTGTCTCCACACCAGCAGAAAGGGACTCAAAGGACCCTGTAGGGCTGAACCCTACATGGCATATTCTATGGGTTTGACAAATGGATGATGACACGGATCCCCTGTGAAAGCATCATATAGAGCAGATTCGCTGCCCTGGAGATTCTCTGTGTTTCCTTGAGCCTTTTGATCCCTTCTTCCATACCCTGCATGACATCTTTGCATCATTGAATGTGGGGTTTCATTGCTTCCAAGCTTCTCAGAGCCTTCCCAGCAGTACACTAGAAGCAGTCTCCCAGCATTGCAAGTGGTGAGTCCTCCTACCTTGCACGGATGAGTACCCCTATGTTGACAAACCCTTCCTGCCTCAGCACTACAGTCCACCGCCCCGGGATTCACTCTCACACACTCTTCTGGTTCATGCCAGTCACTGTATATTAGTTCTCCTTTTCCCTTAGCAGCCCAGCGTGTCCCTAGGTGGGCCAGGCTGCCCCTCAACCTCAGTCACAGGTCAGGAAGAGAAGTGAGGGCGGATTCTTCAAGTAGGTCCTTAGGGGGCAGCAATGTCTGGTGAGGCATCTGCTTCATTGGAGACCTCAGCATCAGCTTCAACAGGGGAGCTGTTACCTTCTAACGAGTGAGTTGGGCCGCTCTGCAGCGGGAGGCTCAAGGGCTCAACTGAATCGTCAAATGTCCCATCCTCAGGTTCCTACTTTTCCCTCCCAGGAGCCTGACCTGTTGAGGCTAAGGATTGAGTTTCCACTGAAGTTTCACTTCTCTTGAACTTAGATCTTGGCCTGTGTATTAGTCCATTTTCACGCTGCTGAAAGACATACCCGAGACTGGGTAATTTACCAAAAAAAAAAAAGAGGTTTAATGGACTCACAGTTCCACATGGCTGGGGAGGCCTCATGGCAGACGGCAAAGGAGGAGCAAAGGCACGTTTTAAATGGTGGTGGGCAAGAGAGCGTGTGCAGGGGAACTCTCCTTTATAAAACCATCAGATCTCACGACTTATTCACTATCACAAGAACAGCGGCCGGGCGTGGTGGCTCACACCTGTAATCTCAGCACTTTGGGAGGCCGAGGCGGGTGGATCACTTGAGCCCAGGAGTTCAAGACCAGCCTGGCCAACATGGCAAAACTCCGTCTCTACTAAACATACAAAAATTAGCCTGGCATGCTAGTGCATACCTGTAGTCCCAGCTACTCGGGAGACTGAGACAAGAGAATCACCTGAACCCAGGAGGCGGAGGTTGCAGTGAGCCAAGATTACACCACTGCACTCCAGTCTGGGTGACTGGAGTATAAATAAACAAACAAACAAACAAACATAAACAGAGGCTGCTCAGGAGCCTCCTCCAGCACTTTCTCTCCCAGAACTGACCCACCACACCCTTCCCTGCTCCCACTGGCAAAGCCCTCTGCTGCTCTGCCTCTAATCCCCCACCCCTGCAAGGCCCTTTGCAGATGAAGATACATAGAAATCTCTGTACTTTCCTTTGTCGAAGGAAGGGTAAACTGGCAGGGCATTGGTTTGGGGGGATGCAGCAGGCAGTCAGGAGGCCCCAGACCCATGGACCAGGCACACTGACAGACCAATTTTAGAGTGAAGATGACAAGGAATTTACTTTTGAGCACATCTGAGTTGTTAATCGGGTGGATATCTCTATGAAACAACCAGTAGGCACTGGGAATGAGAGCCGAGCACTGAGGCGGGAAATCAGGTGGCAAACTGCTTTTGACAGTCCTGTGCATGGAGGAGACTTTAGAGTGCAGGTGAGGACACTCCCTGGAGAGAAAGGCCCCAGAGGAGAGCATCAGGACAGGCTCCAGGAGATGCAGAGTGGTGGGGGCAGGAACGGCAGTGAGAGCAAGGAGGGGCTTCAGCAAAGAAAAAAGAGGAGAGGGAGAGGGAACAGGTGACAGAGGAGGGAGGGGACCATCTGAAGGAAGAGGGGAGAGTCTGGGAAAGTCACTTTGGAGATCAGTAGAGTAAGCAGTTTTGGTACAGTGAGGCTGGCCAACAGCCAATCGCAGGGAAAATGTGCAGAGATGGGGAGGAAGCAGCCAGAGCCAAGTGGGGCTAGAGATGAAAGGCAACCTCCCCTCCCCCAGCTCCCCACCGCGAGCCTCCACTTTGGAGTGACTCAGGACCCCAGAGGAAGGTTCCCGAGGGAGGGACACCGAGTCAGGCTCAAGGAGAGACGACAGTCCAGGGCTGGAAGAGTGGTTTGAGATGCCCAGTGGTGGGGCCACCTGGAAAGAGCCTGGGGCACAGGCTGTTTCTCCAGCAAGGCTGGGTGGGAGTGGGGAGCACTGTGCTCTATGTTCTTCCTCAAGTGCAAAGCCAGCGTGCCGTCAATCCCTTCCATCCACGCTCTGAGCCTCACCACACTCCCTGCCCTGCATTGCTGGCAGAGGCTCCTAAATCACTGACAGCTGCAGGCGGAACCCACGCCAGGCCTGACCCTTTGCTTCCCCAGTTCACTGAAGATATATCGTCACACCACACACACTCCCAAATGACAACACTGTGTTTCTCCTAATTCATGAATTTAGGAAGTAACTAAAGAAAAAAAAGGAAGCAGTTGAGAAAGCTAAAAAATAATGATTTAGACAAATAGAAAGCAGTTTGCCTCTGGGCTCCGTCACAGGTTGCTAGAGGGCGGTGGTATTTGCTGATCTCCAGGAAGAGAGCACAGGCGGGCAGGATCACGTGGCGCCCACCGGCCCTGCTCCTTCTCATCCTCCCAGGTAAGTGGGGTTGGGGCTTGAGGAACTGGAACCCAAAAGGCTGAGCAGGAAACAGAGAGGGTCTGTGCTGGAGGGAAGGGGACAAGTTGGGGAGAATGCGCTCATCCGTGCACTTACGCATTAGAAAGAACGAAGGAAGGAAAGGAGAAAGAAAAAAAGGAAGGAATGTTTCGTTATCTGACAGTTACTAAGTAGGCATTGGGGATTCTGATTTCCTCAACCCTGGCAGATGATTGATAGATAGATAGATAGATAATAGATTATAGATAGACAGACAGATAAACAGATGATTAACAGACAAACAGATGATTGATAGATAGATAGATGATAGACAGATAGGAGATATGTAGACGGATGGATAATAGATGAGAGACAGATGGATGGACAGGTGGACAGATGGATGAAAGGACAGGTAAATAAGTAGATACATACATACATGCTTATACACACATATGCACACACTTTTTTTTTTTTTTTTTTTTTTTTTAAGACTGAGTTTCACTCTTGTTACCCAGGCTGGAGTGCAATGGCGCAATCTGGGCTCACCGCAACCTCCGCCTCCTGGGTTCAGGCAATTCTCCTGCCTCAGCCTCCTGAGTAGCTGGGATTACAGGCACGCGCCACTGTGCCCAGCTAACTTTTTGTATTTTTAGTAGAGACGGGGTTTCACCATGTTGACCAGGATGGTCTCAATCTCATGACCTCGTGATCCATCCGTCTCAGCCTCCCAAAGTGCTGGGATTACAGGTGTGAGCCACCGCGCCCAGCCATGCACACACTTAAACGCATGAATCCCTGAGGAACTTTAGAGGAGCACAGACACTCAGGTTCCAGCTCAGACCCACTCAGTCCTGGCGGGGTCCAGACACCTGGGAGTTTAGAAGCCTCCACAGCTGGTCTTGACTTGTAGCTGAAATGCAGCAGCTCAGAGTTACAGGGAGGAGGACAGGCAATGAGGCAAGGATGCGATCGCTCTCTGGAATGTAAGTCAACCCCAGTAAGGGTTTGAGTCCATCAAGCAAGAAAGAGAAAACTTCCTGGGTAAAGGGAGCAGCTTGTGCAAAGGTGTGGAGACAAAAATAGCGTGGTCCTTAGGCAAAGAAAAACAACTGTGTACCCGGGCGTGCACACGAGTGTGTGACTGTTGGGTGCAGGGGGGTATGTGTGTTTGGTTTCATGAAACTTCATTACATGTGCAGACTCACGCGGGAGGGATTTTAGGGGTGTGGGGTGCTGTGCCAGTGGGTAGAGGAGCTGGAGGAAACCAGGATGTCTACCTGCTCAGCTCTAAGATTTTAAAATAAACCAATGGCTGGCTGGGCTTGGTGGCTCACACCTGTAATCCCAGCGCTTTGAGAGGCCGAGGTGGGTGGATCACTTGAGGTCAGGAGTTCGAGACCAGCCCTGCCAATGTGGTGAAACGCTGTCTCTACTAATACAAAAATTAGCTGGGCGTGGTGGCACACACCTGTAGTCCCAGCTACTTGAAAGGCTGAGGCATAAGAATCACTTGAATCCAGCAGGTGGAAGTTGCAGTGAATTGAGATGGCACCACTGCATTCCAGCATGGAGTACAGAAGATCCAGCGGCATCCAGCCTGGGCGACAGAGAAAGACTCTGTCTCAAAAAATAAGTAAATAAATAAATAAAATAGACTGGTGGCTGCAGTGAGAGCCAGGGATTGCTGGGGAAGTGGGTGTTACTTCAGGGCAAAGGAGGGAAGGTTTCCAAAATGAGAGGGCATTCGGTGGTCGCCAGGATGAAGGGTGAACGAACAGACCACTGTGCTGGGCAGTGAGCCCTCAGGAGAACTTTGTCAGAGGGGTGACAACAAAAGACATGCCACCAGGAGTTAAGGAACAAATGGATGTGAGAATTTGAGAATTTGGGCGCTGAGGGCAAAGGCTCCTGGTCAGTCCCCAGGGAGGTGCCGGAAGTCCTGGGCAGTGCCAGGGAGGAAGGAGCTGAACACTGTGTTCTGCCTTCCAGGGTGTTTCTCCGTCTATGGTCCTGGCGCTGGGTGGGGCACAGAATGGGACTCACTGACAGTGCAGTGTCATTATGACCAAGGCTGGGAAACCTACAAGTGGTGGTGCCGTGGAAGTGGCTGGAAGTCCTGCGAAATCCTCGTTATGACCGCGGGATCGGGGCACACAGTGGAGAGAGACCGAGTGACCCTCAGGGACGAGCAGAAAAACCGTGTGTTCACCGTAACCATGAAGATACTCCGGAGGTCGGACACTGACACCTACTGGTGTGGCATTGAGAGGACGGGCACTGACCTTGGGGCCCAAGTTGAAGTGATCGTTTACCCAGGTAGGAGCAGCTCCCTCCTGTACCAAGCTCTGGTGCTAGCCCAAGAGGATTCAGTGATGCAGTCTTGACATTGCTCTGGGACTACCCATGTGCATGTGCTTGGGTGTGCCTGTGTGTGTCTGTGTGTGTGGGTGTGCCTGTGTGTGGGGGTGCCTAGGCTTGCCTGTGTCTATGTGTGCGCTGTGCATAGACACATGTGTACAGATGGGCCATGTGTATCTGTGTGTGCATGTCTGTGTGTGTGCACGTGTGTGGGGGGGGGTTACACCAAGATTCTGGAAATACTCGAAGACAGAGGAAGCCCCCGCATCTCTGCACATCTCTATCTGCTGTTATCAGACGGAGCCAAGTGGAAGTGGCCTGGCTTGGGCAGGCTCAGTTCAGGGTAAGGCAGAAGGCAGGTTCTCTTCTGCAAGTCACTTGGGGCAACCATGCCCCCTCAGGGCAGCCCCAACCTGACAGGGGCACTTATCAGGTGCACAGGGAGGGGAATGCAAGAAAGTCACAATCCCAGAGGTCTCAGCTCCAGGACAAGCATGTAGTGACCAAGAGCCTATTGGTGACCCTCTCCCTGTGCCACCCCCCTCTCTTCCTCTCCCTCCTCTGGTGACATATGGGCAAAGGAGGGCATGGGAAACTGACTCATTCCTGAAAAAGAGAAACACAGAATCCGGCACAGTGCAGAGCCCTCCCACGGGTCTCCCCTGGCTGCCCCGAGCCTCTGAGGGGACTCAGAACTCAGAACTGGGGACTCTCAGAAAGAAAGACTGTCACCCTCATCCCACAGCCCGGCCCCCACAGCTATCAGCGTCATCTCCACCATGGGCCCCAAGGAAACTCTCAGCTCCCCATACACATGCACAGATGCCCACTCAGTCATTTATCTGTTATTTGTGGGTCCATTTACAAAGCAGGGAAAAGCCCTTTTCAGCTTCGTGTATGCAGATGTGATGTGCCTGTGTGCGCGTGCAGTGGGGAAGTCTGCTGGTTTTAGAATGTTCCAGAAATTGACTTTAAAAGAGAACAAAGGCAGGAGGGGGTGTGGATGGGTGGAAGGAAAGGAGGAGCTGGGGGAGAGTTGAAGGCTGTAACCCTCCAAGCCTAGTGAAATAAGGAAGCTTTTGGGAGGCAGGAAAAACTCAGCCAGAAGCAGACACTCGGCCCAGCTGCAGGGGAAAGGAGCCCTGAGTCCCCAGGCAGAGCCCAGGGAGGGGCAGCCAGCTCTAAGGGTCACTTCTTCACTACACCAGCAGGCAGAAAAGAGCCTGCTCGAACCCCGGCTGAGACTCAGAGAAGAGCTGACTGGCTCTGATGTAGAACTTCAAGGAAGCAGGGTGTGGTTCTCAATGCTCTGCTGTGCCATGCAGGACTCTGTCACTAAGATCTGTAAATTGCCTACACAGCTTCTCACCACAAATCCTTCACAAGTGGTGCAGTGGTGTTTCTTTGTAAATGAAATAATGTTGCATTTTCGATAAGATTGCAAAAAGATACAAAATGAAACAAGTGTAGCTGACCTGTAGTGCTAAGACTAAATATTTCACAATCCTTGGAGGATGGCGTGGGCCACGGGAAAGCCACCTGGGCCACCCTCAGAACTATCCTTTGCTCTGTGTGTCCAGAACCTACGACCATAGTCACAGCTGTACCTGGGACAGCAGACACAGCATCACCTGGGACAACAGACACAGCTGTACCTAGGAAAGTGCAAACAACTGTGCCTGGGAAAAGGAACACAGCTGCACCTGGGACAGCAGACACAGCTGTACGTAGGTAAGAGGAAACAGCTGTGCCTGGGAAAGGGAACACAGCTGTGCCTGGGACAGCAGACATAGCTTCACATGGGACAAGAGACGCAGCAGAACGTAAGAGAACCACCACTCCAATAGTTCTGGCCTCCTGGGCTTCACTCAGCCGGAGCATCAACAGCAGCCAGCCCACGGCTCTTACCAGCCCCCTCGCCAGGTAAGCAAAGCTGTGCTCCCACAGACCTTTCCCTAGGCTACCCCATGACCTCTCCTTCAGGGGCTCCCGTCAGGGACCCTCATGTGGCCCTGGTCTGGGGAGAAACAGCGAAGTCTGTAGCAGGCCTTCCCCGCCCTGTCTACACCTGAGCACTGCGGGAGATTCTCCCCGAGAAGCTGCAACAGGCTGAGCTCTGGAGAGCAGGCTTTGGGCTCTGGGCTCCGCTGAGCCCCTCGAGCCCCAGGAAGCAAAAGCGAGGTGAACCCTTGGGCGTTCTGGAAGGGTGGCTGTCTCTGTGGCTTTCCTGTGGCTGCTGTAACTGATCGTTACAACGTTGGTGGCTTAAAGCAACACAATCTCATGCTCATACAGCTGTGGAGACCAAAAGTCCAAAATGGGTCTCACTGGGCTAAAATCAAGGTGTTAACAGGGCTGGTTCCTTCTAGAGGCTTCAGGGGAGGACCTGCTTCCTTGCCTTTCCCAGCTTCTAGAGACCACCCACATTCCTTGGCTTATGGCCCCTTCCTACCCAAAGGCAGCAAAGGTCAGTGAGTCTCCCACAGTGCATCACTCCACTGACTTTCCTGCCTCCCTCTTTCATTGATAAGGACTCTAATGTTTCCACTGGGCTCAACCAGATGATCCAGGATAATCCATCCTGCATCAGCTGACAAGCAGTATCAAATCCACCCACTGCTTTAACTTCCCCTTGCACAGAATGGAACATATTCACAGGCTCTGGGGTTAGGACGTGGTTGGTGGGCTTCACTATTCTGCCTACCACAGTCACAGGCAGGGCCATGCCCATCGCTCCGACTCTCCAGTCAAGGCTAGGGAAGGGCCGGGTGGGAGAGCAGGAAGCTGGGCCCCCTGCTTGTCTTTCACATTCCCAGCATGCTAGAGGGGTGTGGACATCAACCCGAAGCCCACCTCCCTTCGAGGGATCAATAGGATCTCTCATCACAGCACAAACACAGCTGCCCCTGTCGAACCCCCTCACAGTCTGGTGCTTCAGGGTCCCTCCAAGTCCAGGGTCAAGGCCCATTCTCTCCCCGGATCCTGCCTTCCCTGTTCCACCGGCTCACTTCCCTTCTCCAGCCCAACTCCCGTCTTCTCAAAGGGTCTCAATCCCTGCCAGAACCGGGCGCATGTTCCCTAGGAGTCCAGAAGAGGCGAGGCACTAGGGATGCTTCCTGACCTGGCTGCTATCTCGCTCCACTGTTTGCAGAGCGGTTGTTCTGCTGAATGGAGAATGGCAGTGCCAGGATTTCTAGCGAGACTGGAGAGGCACAAGGGGAAACTCGGCGGGGAGAGACCAAGGATGAGGCAGCTCCACAGGGAGAGGAACTTGCAAGAAGAGCACAGGGGTTTAAAGGATATTTTTAGGATGTGCAATATGGCAGCCTCGCTCTCGCTCAAGAAAACCCTGAGTGAAATCCACATGACTCATCACTGCTTCCATGCCCTGGGCTGGAGGCCAGTTTCAGGGAGAGAACAAGGGTGGCCTTCGGGGAGGGGCCCTGGCACTGGGTGTGGGGAAGAGGGTGAGGAATAGGATTGGGGAATCAGACTCTAACACACTGATGGGGACTCCCAGAACCCACTAGTTTATCTAGACCAAGTGTGAAACATGTGGATGATAGGACACAGCAGGCCTCGGGTCTGCTGTCATAAAGTGGGTCCAAGCAGGGAGAGACCCCTCCCAGGAGAACCAAGTAGATAAACAGCCAGGTTGACAGAAGTGGGGGAATCTTCCTCTGCTTCAGAGAGGTAATAACAATTAGATTTGAGCTTGAAAGATGGGCAGAAGTGACAAAGGGAGCGACCAGGCAGAGAGAGGAGCAGAAGCAGGAAGACAGGACACAGCATACCCTCGAGCTTGACGGGACACAGGTGAGTGGCAGGGACTGTGGGAGAGACCAGCCACAGGCAGGCCTGGTTGGGCACAGTGGCTCACACCTGTCATCTCAGCACTTTGGGAGGCTGAAGCGGGAGGATGGCTTGAGCTCAGGAGTTCAAGACCAGCCTGGGGGATATAGCAAGACTCCATCTCTGCAAATAAATCAATAAATTTAAAGACAGGGAAGTCACAGCCAAGGACAGCGAAGGGGCAGGGCCCCAGACTCAGCCTGTGGGGAGGCTACTGGAGGCTCAGCCTCTGGGTGGCATGACCTTGCCCCTTGCACAGGGCTTCTCTGGCTGTGGACCAGGCAGCTGACCAGGGTTGGCGTTGGGGTTAGGGTTAGGGTTAGGGTTAGTGTTAGGGTTGGGGTTACGGTTGGCCGCAGGTGTTGGCTTGGGGAAGAGGCAGCTCACTTTTGGCATCTTGACCCCTTTGTCTAGGATCCTGCTCTGCAACATCCACTTCCTGCTCCCGACCTCCCTGAAGGGGCTGCTGCTCATGGACTTGCTCTGTGCTATGCTGCGAGTGAGCAGTACTAAGGGGGCCTCTGGGGGAAATAAAGTCATCCCCTGAGCCAAGGAACCGCAGCTCCCACACCATCAACACCCTTGGAGGGGACAGCAGAACCTCCTGGCCTCCTATCAGGTAATGAGCAGTAATTGCAATTTCCCCGGAGACAAGGGTCCCTGCAGAGATGCAGCATCCCTCATCCTGGCCTCAGGAATGTAATCCCACTCTCTGCCAGCTCTGCTCAGCACAGGGACACTGATGGAGCTTCTCTGCCTTCTGCCACCTCTGCCTGAGGAGCAGATAAAGAAAGGACATCCCCCTTGCACACTGATTCCTAGGAGGTACCCGCATCTCACCTGCATGGATCCTCCCTCAGGCCTCCTTTCCGTGTTGCCCCGGGATGACCCTGTCAGAGAAAATGGACTATCATTCAGCTGCAGAGGCCCCAGGGCCCGTCTGGCCTTTGTATCCCAAGAGGGGCTCAACTCTGTCCTCTTTGTGCCTGTGACACTCTCCGCCCCCCACCCAGCTCAGAACCAGCACGGCCACCATCACCCACTCCTGATTCAACCCAACATTGGCCCTTTCCACCTCTCGAGCTGTGGACAGCAAATGCAGGATGCTCTGCCCTCATGTTTCACTCCCCCCAATTCACTTGTAATTAAATAACAACACATCTCTTTCTCATTTTCAAAGGTATATATGTTTCCTCTCAATAAAGTTAGTATGATGATTATTCTCTTCCACTTACATTCTTCCGGAGCTCTGTCTGCTCATTTTTTCCTCCCTATTTTACTTTGAATAGTTTTTTTGAATCACTATATTTCTTTCCTTAGCTCTTTTTTTTTGGAGAGATCTTGTTGTCTGTAGTTTCTCTGCAATGGAGGAGAATTTTCTGTCTGAACTCTTCCTCTATTGCCTTGAGCACCTCCTCTCCTGAGACGGGTTCTTCAACTGCCACTTGCTGGTGTTCATTTCCTCTCGCTGATCTCATCAGCTGTGAACAGCTGCTGGTTTGCTCTGTAACTTTTCTTTGAATGAGGTTGAAGATTTGCCAAGAGAGCATGAGGAGCCATTGGAGGCAGAGCCATGGAGGGCAGAGCCGTGGAGGACTGCTGACACATGGAAAGTTTGTTTTCAGTAACACTCACCACTTGCCACATCTTAAGTGCCTATGTCCATATGGTTCATGTGTCAGGAAAGGGCAAGACCTCAGGCTCCAGCAGCCTGCGTGCTGCTAAGCTTGGGAGAACAGCTGATGCTGTGATGTGTGAACCCCGGCCACACAGGCTGGTTGCTGTTGTCATCTGGAGGCTTCTTCACCCACGAGTCTGGAGCATGGGCTGGGGTGATCCAAGACAGCTCTGCTGGACTGTTGCCCAGAGACCCTACATGTGGCCTCTCTGTGACAGCTGGGTTCTAAGAGGGAATATTCACAGACCTTCCAGAGGGCAAGTGTTTCAAGAGACTGAGGAGGGAGCTACAGGGTTTCTTCTGACTTAGCCTTGGAAGCCACACAGAGGCCCACCCACGTGCAGTCCCCATGGGGGCGAATATTGGTTCATGCAGGGTGAAAACATATTTTTGCTCTTTTTAGGTACAAAACACAGAGATGGATAGAGAGAGAGAGAGAGAGAGAGAGAGAGAGAGAGAGAGAGAGAGAGAGATGGATGTATAATACATCTTTGGTATTAAAATTTCATAGGAGAGATTTTTAGGAATATTCCTTTTTAGGGATTTTTTTTGGGATATGCATTGTTATCCTAAGATAACAATGAAAAAAGGTTGAGAAACACTGTTCTAGCCCACTGGTTGAAACAGTCACAACCCACCCAGACCCAAGGGGAGGGGGCATAAGCCCCAACTCTTAATGGAAGGAGTGCCAAGAAGTTTGCAGCCATGTTTTTAAACTGCCATGTGGAAGAATCGTAATTTAGTGCCTTCTTGTCACATATAAGAATAGTGGGACCTGAAGGGATGAAGCCACCTGGTCCCCAGTCACAGGGCCAGAGAGCAGAGTTGGTTCTGTCCCTGAATGGCAGCCTGGAGCTGGCCCACACAGAGTCCCTGCAGGCCCATCTGTGCACTTTAGAAGGTCAGTTCCCAAGCCTGCTGGGGCCACCATATGGTCCCAGGCATGACAATGAGGCTCTGAAACACCTACTCTTTCCTCAGAGGTCACAGTCCAGCAGCCATTACATGCACAGACATGTCTTGTTTGTGTTCAATGGGTGAAAGGTTAAGTAAATTATTGTAAACTTGTGCAATGGAATTCTACTGAGAAATAGGAAGGAATCAACTATTGATTGTGATAAGTGCAACAACTCGTATGGATCTCAAGGCTCAGTGAATAAAAGAGCCAATCTCAAAATATTACATACTGAGTAATTTCATTTGTCCTCAAAAAGACAGCACTGTAGAGATGGAGAGCAGATTAGTGGTTTCCAGGGGGTAGGAATGGGATAGGGGTACAAATACAAGGGACAGCATAAGGGAGATCTTTGTGATGATGGAATGGTTCTGTGTTTTGGCTGGGGTGGTAGTTACACAGATCTCTTAAACTGCGTGGAGCTCTACACAAACACATCCATAAACCAATGTATGTTAAAAATGGTGAAAATGGAATAAAGTCTGCAGTCTAGTTAACCATTGTAACTAGATTGTAGCAATGTATTGTACAATTGTAACAATGCCAGTTTCCTGGTTTTGGTATTGTCCTACAGTTATGTAATATGTCACCACTGAAGGACACTGGATGAAGGATTCACAGGACTCTGTGTATTATATTTGCAGTGTTAAGCCTACAATTATTTCAAAATAAAAGTTTCAAACACTTTAAACCTCCAGGGGCTCCCTCGGTCTCCTGGACACAATTAAAACTCCTTAGTCTACCTTGAAGCCCTTTCATAATGTGGCTTCAGCCCCATACCTCAATCCTCTCCCACGTGCACTCTGCACACATAGTAGTGTGGCTCCTGAAGGTCCTGGTATCCAGCATGCTTTATGACCCTTCCCTACCATTGCCTGGGACAATCATCCCCCAGTCTTCTGCCTTATTTCTATAAATTAAGCCCTCAATTTTCCTTCTCCACCTGGCCTCATGGGAGTGTCTCGCTTCTGTGCCCCCACAGAGCACCGTGCAGACCCCTGACACAGATTCTAACACACTGCATTGCTATTGTTAGTCTACATCTTAATCTCCCTTTCTAAAGGAGTAGGAACTCTGCAGAGTTTAAGTCCTTATCTGTAATGCCCAGAACAATGCACCATAGACAAACAATAAAAGTTTATTAAATGAATGAGTAAATAAAAGGAAAAAGGAAAAGAAGAATAGATGAAAAAAGGGAGTAAGGAGAATGGAATTCAAAGCATAGAGAAGCCACTGTTTCTTTCTCCTGCACCTGCTGTCTACCCTTTCTTAACTCTTCCCTTCTGGCTTCTGCTCACGTTGCTCTGTTGATCTGCTCTTCTGAACTTGATTAGCGACCTTATGAAAAGTTCAATAGCCTCCTCTCAATCCTGGCCCTCATCCACCTCTCTAGCTCTGCTCTCCTCCTTGAAACATTCATGGCCCTTGACTTCTCATCTCCTATCTGTTTGTTTCTGCTCCAGCACCTTGTTTCAACGTCTCCGCCTCCTACCCTTTGTCTTTAAATGCAGGTGCCCGGATGGCTCTGTCCTTGGTCCTGAACTCTTCCCTCCATGCTTTCACTTCTTCCTGAGGTCCAGTTAATCTCTCTACACACGTTCCTCTCCAGCCCTCAACACTCTGCTAACCCAGATCTCTAGCTATCTACTAGACCTCTATGCCTGACAATTCCAAACACACAGAAAACTAAGCTCTGCATCACCCAAGCTGGCTCCTGACTTTCCTACTTCTGTCAGTGATGCCCCATTCCCTTGGTTTTTCAGGCTTGAGACTCCGGACTCCCAGACTCTTCCTTTCAGACTTTGCTACACATCTGCTAGGTAAGCCCTCCTAAAACACAACTGCAATCCCATCTTGATCTGCTCAAATCCATCCCACGGTAGCCTCATGTGGAGTCCCAGGAGGAGGAGGGGCAGGAGAAGCCTAAAGGAAGATGGCTCAGCCCATGGCCCAGGAAGCCTCATAGAGACCATAAGAGGGGGCTCCGAACACCCTTCACATGGACACTCTTCTTTTGTTTTGTTTCGTTTTATATATATATATATATTATTGCATTTTTGGTTCTGGGGTACATGTAAAGAACATGCAGGATTGTTGCATAGGTACATACACGGCAATGTGGTTTGCTGCCTCCATCCCCATCACCTATATCTGGCATTTCTCCCCATATTATCCCTCCTCAACTCCCTACCCCTCACTGTTCCTCCTCTAATCCCCCCCCCCACGACAGACCTCAGTGTGTGATGCTCCCCTCCCTATGTCCATGTGTTCTCATTGTTCACGTGGACACTCTTAAAGTCCACTGTAGGCCACCCCTAGGGAGGGGATAAGCTGTCACTCAGCTCCTCCTAGGGACTTCAGGTGACCAGACTATTGACATAGTCTACACCCTCATTGCCACTGGACCCCCAGCTCATAATCTCAGGTGTCAGGTCAGGTGCACCACTAAAGCGGTTGTCATGGAGGCTCAGCCCTTCACCGGGTGCCCACACAGGCTCAGTGTGATACGACAAGCAGCCTTCGACCTCTACTGCTGGAGATTCATTTATGGACATGACGCAAGCCCCACCCTGGGGAGGGGCAGAGGCGCATAAACAGATGGACTAACTTCAACCAGAAATGGCCCTGGTAAGGAGCCCTAGCAGGTGCAATGGGAGCACGGGGGAGAAGCCTGATCCACCCCCAGGCCAGCAGGACGGAGGGAAACGTGAGTGGCACCTAGCATAGGCAAATGCCGGACCACAGGATGCTTTTGGGAAGTGAGAGATGTGAGCGTGGTGATAGAGTCTGAGTCTGAGGACAAGAGATGGTGTGGGTAGCTAAGGGGCATGGGGCAGGGAAATTTGGTCCAAGGGGGATGGGGAGGCAGAGAACCACAGGACAAGGAGCCAGCCCCAGGAGGACCACCCTTGGACAGGATGGAGAAACCTGTCAACCTGAAAGGGAAGGGGGAAGAATGAGTTTAAATTGCATGAAAGGCAGACATACAGGAGAGTAATATTAGAAACTCTGAGCTTCTACTGGCAGCCACAGGCACCATTTTCTCACTTTTTTTTTCCCAGCAGCGCTAGAGCAGGTGGATTTTAGACAGGGTGACCAACTTGTCCTAGGACGTTTCTAACCTTAGCACTGAAAATTCCACATTCAGGGAACCCCTTAGTCCTGGGCAAACTGGGATAATTAGTGACCTTAATTTTAGGATTGGCCGGGCATGGCAGCTCACACCTGTAATCCCAGCGCTTTCGGAGGCCAAGGCAGGTAGATCACCTGAGGTCGAGAGTTCGAGACCAGCCTGACCGACATGGAGAAACCTCGTCTCTACTAAGAATACAAAATCAGCCAGGCATAGTGGCACATGCCTATAATCCGAGCTACTCGGGAGGCTGAGGCAGGAGAATCACTTGAACCTGGGAGGCAGAGGTTGTGGTGAGCTGAGATCACACCATTGCACTCCAGCCTGGGCAACAAGCTGCAAAACTCTGTCTCTAAATAAATAAATAAATAAGTAAAAGAAGGTCTTCCCAAGCAAGACAACACGGTAGGGGGATGCTCTGTGAGGAGGCTGCACGTGTGCGGGAGTGTGTCTTCTTTGCAACAGGCTTCCCAAAGGGCACGGTAGAAACAGTTCTGGCTCAGCATGAAAGGGCCTCCTCTATGCTGGGTAATGAGGTGAGGTCCGGGCCCTATGGGAGTGACAGAGCCTGAGCTTGGCACCCCCCTAGCCCACCCAAGGCTGAAGGATCAGCCACCTCTCTCCCTGCCCATGCCATAGGCACCTCCCAACACCACTGAGACTGATGACAAGAGACTCGCAGACACACTTCAGTGTGCTATCCACCCTCGTTCCCTGGTCCAGTCATACCCCAAAGCCCTGCTGCCGGAGCAAAGGGGAAACATACACCCTAACCGGGGTCGAGGGATCGTGTGACCACGAATCCAGGATCCACGCTGTCTGAATTTTGCACCAGTAAGATCCAGCATCATCTTCACTGAGGCTCTGCATGATCACAGTGAAGCCGAGAGCCTCTGGGCGGTCTCTAATGGACACGTGGCCATTCCTCTGCACGTTCCCTCCTCCCTTGGTCTCCACAATGCTCTTGCATGACGTGTCGTACTCTCCTCAGCACCAGTATTTTTTATATTCCTTGTACGTGCTCTCATACCGACACCACACACTCAGAGAGCCCCGCTCTGTGCCGCTCACAGAGCTGGGGCCCATCAGAGACAAACAGCCTGGAAAACACAAGTTCAAGTCCCAGGTCTCCATCCAGATGTCCCCATCAGCAGCCTTCTGTTTGAAGCTGGAGGGGAAGGTTGCCAGGGAGACTTGGGTGTTTCCTGAAATGGGGACCTGGAGGAATACCTGAGCTTAGGATAGAAGCCAAAGAGTCCCTGTAGGAGCAGAAGCCTGACCCCTGTGAGAGCAGAAACACCAAGTCACAGAGAGGAGCTGGTCATCCCACCTCATCCTGGGCCCTGCAGCCTCCTCCGGGCATGAGATTTGATCATGTACAAGATCATTTCCCTTTGGAGTGAGACCCATGTATTCTGGAGTCTTCTGCAACTCAGACCTATTCTTTAAAAGTACAACTTGTGGGCTGGGTGCAGTGGCTCACACCTGTAATCCAAGCACTTTGGGAGGCTGAGGCAGGGGTGGATCACCTGAGTTCAGGAGTTCAAGACTAGCCTGGCTAACGTGGTGAAACCCCATCTCTGCTAAAATACAAAAATTAGCTCGGCATAGTGGCAGGTGCCTCTAATCTCAGCTACTTGGGAGGCTGAAGCGGGAAAATCACCATCCTGGGAGGCGGAGGTTTCAGTGAGCCGAGATCACACCATTGCACTCCGGCCTGGGCAACAAGAGCGAAACTCCGTCTCAAAAAAAAAAAAAAAAAAAGTACAACTTGTGATTTCCTCCACTCTCAGAGTGTTCTTGTGGGAGGAAAAATAAATATCCAGCTCTGATCTTAACCACCCTCCAGGAAGAATCAACATGGCACTGGGAAGAGGGGTTGTGTCCAAAGGAAGCCCTGATAAGCTTCTTTACATGGATTTGGGATGCAAGATGACCCCCCCTTAATAGTCCCCAGGTCGTGGGTGTCAGAGGTCACCATGCATTCAGAGGAAAGAGGGAGGCTGCTTTCTGTAACTGAGTGAGGTGATTTGGGTCCTGGGGGCACAGTGGGGTTTAGAATCTGGGAAGCAAAGTGTGAGAATTTGATATGGAAGAAAGGCTGTAGGTAGGCGGAAGTTATGGGATGTGGTGCTCAGCAGAGACCCCCATCTTGAGCAAGTGTTGAAAAACTTACAAGATGCTTTGCTTGAGTGTATGTGTACATGCACGTGGGTGTGGGTGTGTGGGCGTGAGAGAGACAGAGAGAAAGAGAACAGTGGTGAGGCTGAGCTTTGCACCCCCCAGAGTAACCTGAGTTCGCAAAAAGAGGATGAACATGCGCAAGGGCCATCGAAGCTTAAGCCTTTGGAATGAGCAGAAATAGTGAAGGAGCCCTGGGCATCTGCAGGTCCTATGACTCTCTGGGCTCCTGAGCTAATTACCTCTAGATCTGAAGTGATTGAGAGGGTGGAGGAGTCCCTGACTTCTGGCTTTCATTCATTTCCCTCCCCTCCTCCCACCATCTGCCTTTCCTCCCCACTCTGTCCCCAGCTGGCTTTGTCTGTTATATGCCTTGGCAGATGTGTGAGTTGCCGCCATGCACGCCTTCCTCACCGCACTACCCATGCTTGGCCTGAGACAACCTCACTGTCACTATCTCTTCCCACCCTCCTGGCCCCTTCCACACTCAGCAGCACCTGTCGCCCCCACCCTGACCCCTTCCCAGCCCTACCCCAACCCCTGCTCCACATCCGTGTTCTGCTCTGTGCCCCCTTGACCACAGCCAAGTGGCTCCTGACCCCGCATCTTCTGAGGGTTCCTCATTTCTCTAATTCTCTAATTGCCCTAATTCTTATGAGAACCTTCCTCACCCTGGACACTGTACCCTTGGGAATCTTCCCATTCCCAAATCCCTGCTCCACACCTAGTTTCTCCCCTAAGAACCTGTTGCCCGGCAGCTGCACACCCCTCCTGAGATTGGAGAGCCAGTTCTCACCTCCTCCCTTCCACCCTCCCCCAGCCCCCTTCTAGAGGTGGCATATCCCAGCAGCACCTCCTCCCAGGTTCTGGACAGAGTTCAGGACTGCATTTCCCTCAGTGGGAACTTTACAGGGTACAAAGGTCTTGTCACAGCCAAGAGCCTGGCTGTGGAGGCAAACCCTGCCTGTGCTGCTTCCTAAAGGGATTCTTCCTGGAGAGCTTGGAGTTCTTCTTCTGCCAGGATCAGAGCCAGACCCTTCAGAGCTGAATGTGTCCTAGAATTCCTGCCACTCCAATCAAGAAGATGCCAGCAGCAGACGGGAAGTCAGACTCAAGAGAATCTTTAATTCTTCAGTTACATAAGAGCTGGCCTGGCCTTCTGCCCTGGCCTCCAGAAAGAAGCTTTCTCTTCTGGAATCTGTCTTCCACTCTCCTGATTACAGACTGGGCTTCTTCAGCCCCGCTAGGGAGCAAATGGTTTGCTCTTCCTCTCTCTCTCTCTCTCTCTCTCTCTCTCACTCACACACACACACACACACACACACACACACACACGGAGAGCACAGCTGAGGAAGAAAACCGCCGGATTATTCTGTTCCTTCCAGGGTGCAGAGCCACTTACTTTTAGCTCCCTCTGGGCTGAGCTGTTTCCTTCCCCAGGTCTCCATTGGGTAAACCTCCAGGTTTAGGGATATTTCTGGTTCACAAACTCTATGACTTTTAAGCCATTCTAAGCCAAGCAAACATCAGTCCTTTGCAGAGGCAGAATCTCATTCTGAAAAGCCTAAAGGTGCTACGGGGAGCCCCAAACCAATCTGAAAGGTCACCCCAGAAAAGAAAGAGCCTCCTGCATTCATGATGGCTATTTCTCTCCAGTAGGCAACCTTCTCATTGAAATGAAACCAATTCTAATTTATCTTCTGAAAGACAAAAGATGCTTCTTAAAATGTGGAAGTCGCTTTTAAAGACCTACACTTCAGAGGTAGGACAGGAGTGTGGATAAGGGTACTAGCTAAAGCTCAGTAAGCAAAGCCACCTCCAAAATGGAGGTGAAGCAAGGTAACTTGCAGAGGGAGAGGCTGGAGAGGTGAGCTTAAAGAAAAAGATAAAGGCCAAGGCAGGTGGAACACTTGAGGTGAGACCGGCCTGGCCAACATGGTGAAACTCCATCTCTACTGAAAATACAAAAATTAGCCAGGTGTGGTGGCACACGCCTGTAATCCCAGCTACTCAGGAGATCGAGGCATGAGAATTGCTTGAACCTAGGAGGCAGAGGTTGCAGTGAGCCAAGATCGCACCACTGCACTCCAGCCTGGGTGACAGAGCAAGACTCCTTCTCAAAAAGAAGAAAGAAGGAAGGAAGGAAGGGAGGGAGGGAGGGAGGGAGGGAAGCAAGCAAGAAGGAAGGAAGGAAAAAAAGAGAGAGAGAAAGAAAGAAAAGGAAGAAAGAAAGAAAGAGAGAGATGAGATGAGGGATGTGGCTTACTAAATCACAGACCCTCCATGGCTTATGGTTGCTTAGCTCAATCTTCTACTTAATGCAAAAAGATAACAAAAGCACATTTTCATGCAAAGTATTGGCAAATGACACCAAATTACTGTTGTTTGAAAGAAGAACCAGAACTGCATTGGGAAGAAGTGGGTGGATCTATGTTGTTGGTAACATTCCAGTTCATGGATTGGCCGGTGAGCTCACAGATGTTTGTTAAATTACATATAATTAAAATAAAAGAGGGTCTTGAATGGGCCAGTGATGAGAGAGTGTTCCATGAACCATGATCCAATCCTGGGCACCTGAAGTTAAGGAAAAAGTCGGTTATGCTAATTCCAAGATGCTTTCTTCTGTCCTGCTGGAATGTTACCCAAATGTAAGATTAAGAGGTCTCAAGGAAATCCGGCAAGTTCCTGGAAATGATGAATGGAATCATATAAATGTGTAAGTGCATTTTTTTGAAAAGTGTACTTGCTGGTTGCTTGAGGTTAATGGGAGCTAGTAAATATTGGACAGCCATCAGTTCAGAATGGAAATACCAGAAGATGTGCAGAGAGGTCAGCTGTTTTGCGACAATTACTAGGTTGGCCTTATTCTTGACACCATCATAGCCAATGGAAGGAGCTCTGTGGAGGACACAGATCTGGACTTCATTTCCAGCTTGTCTACTTAGTTCTTATGTCATAGGCTATCCCTACATCCTCTTATTTAGAAAATGGAGTCAATGCTATTTGCCCTGCCTAGATCACAAAATTGCTCAGAGGGTTAAATTCTATCATCTGTTTGGAAGTGTTCATAGGTGATAAAATGCATAATAAATAGAATTCTGGTTTTGCTCTTATTTTATTTTTTTACCTTTTTTGGTAGAAATGGGGTCTTGCTATGTTGCCCAGGCTGGTCTCAAACTCCTGGGCTCAAGCAATCTCCTGCCTTGACCTCCCAAAGCACTGGGATTATAGGCATGAGCTACCTCACTCAACCAATGTTTGCTTATTTTGTATCTGAATTTGCTTCCTTCCTCTTTGTCATTTCCCTTTCATGCTGGAATTGTTGCCCAAATGCAGTGGTGTGGTCCCGACTCACTGCAACCTTCATCTCCCAGATTCAAGCAATCCTCTGGCTTCAGCCTCCCTAGTAGCTGGGACTACAGGCATGCACCACTACACCCAGCTAATTTTTGTATTTTTAGATGGGGTTTCACCATGTTGGCCATGCTGGTCTCAAACTCCTGACCTCAGGTGATCCACCCACATTGACCTCACAAAGTGCTGGGATTACAGGCATGAGCCATCATGCCTGGCCCATTAATTCTTTCTCACAAGCCATTCCAACCCCTTTAAACTAAGCTTTGTCAAAACAGAACTATTGTTATTTTTGAACCCTCCACGGTCTTTAATATCCTCATACTTAGACATAAGCTATTCCTTTCCCACTCAGTCAACTCATTCATCCTTCAAGATGGACCTCCAGTGAAGCCTCTATGACATCTCCCACCCTTCCAAGAGCAAAGTGAGGGGTCTCTGTTGCATACGGTCATCCCCACATGAATGAGTCTCTAAGATAGCAACTTCCACATTGTATTGTAGTTAGTTGACTCCCTCAGTTCAGATGTTACTCATAATTATAGCACCCAGAACAGTCCCGGCACATATCTGGTGCTAGTAGGTGTTTGTGGGATCTGTGCATGAATGATTGGATGTATAGAAGGACCCACAGGTGAATGAATTAATGTATCTTTCCCTTTTCTGTGGACACTTCATCTCTGCCTTGAACCCCGGACAGCTCTTCTGGGTCCCGGAGGTTGCAGTGAGCCAAGATCACACCCTTGCACTCCAGCCTGGGCAACCAGAGTGAGACTCTGTCTCACGAAAAAAAAAGGAAATAAAGAGATCTTAAACGATCTAGGGTCTGGGTAGATAGTGCTGTCACAAGCAGCCCTACCATCTCAGTGGCTTAACGCAGTAAACATTTAGTTCTCAGTCAGATCATAACAAAGGAAAGTCAGGCAGACCCCTAGGTGGCAACTGGAGGACTGGGACCCTTCCATCCGTGCCATCAGCTTCATGCTGGTTTCTATGGTCACCATGGGGCATGTGCACAGGTGTCTAAGGTCAGGCCCAGAGTGAGGCACTCAACTTTTACCATATGCAGGGGACCAGGACGCTGTGGTAGGACATCACAGAAATAATGTGAGGCACTTGTATGCCTGGCCCTTAAAACCATCCCATGTACTTAACATTTCCAGGAAGACGAAATAGCCAGACTTTTCCCTATCCCTCCCATCAAGTAGAACCACTCCCTGATCTTGCATATAAAACAAGCGTGAAGGCCGAGTGTGGTGGCGCACACCTATAATCCCAGCACTTTGGAAGGTCAAGTCGAGTGGATGACCTGAGGTCAGGAGTTCGAGACCAGCCTGGTCAACAGGGTGGAACCCCATCTCTACTAAAAATGCAAAACTTAGCCAGGCAGGCATGGTGGTAAGCACCTGTAATCCCAGCTACTCAGGAGGCTGAGGCAGGAGAATTGCTTGAACCCGGGAGGAGGAGGCTGCAGTGAGCCAAGATCGCGCCATTGCACTCCAGCCTGGGTGAGAGAGCAAGAGTCCATCTCGAAAAATAAAAAATAAAAATAAAACAAGCATGAGAAGGGACTGACAGGTGGACAGAGAGGAGGCTGACTGAGGGTCAGTGGAACAGTGTAGCAATGAGTTATCTGGGTTTTCTCTTCCTTCATGTATCCCAGACTTGGAGGCAGCCCCGAGGGAGAGGCCACCGGTACAGAAACAGTAACAGGCACAGAAAAACCACAAAAGCTGTCCCTCTCTCTCTAGGAAAAAAAACCACGGAAGTAGCAGCCTAGCAACACAGAAGACTTAGACAATGATTTCTCTACCCTACAGAACACCCCAGAAGAAATGATGGCTACCACCCAGGCCAGCAAAGGCAGAGTGGGAGCTTAGATGTCCATCTCCATCTGGCTATAACCGGGCACCCGATCCCCCTGCCAGGAGCTGTCAGGGAAGGCTGGGTAGGGAACCTGGAATTCCACCCCCACTCAGCAATGAGAAGCCCAACTCCCTCCAGCTGGCGTGGCCTCAGTCAGGCCACAGGGGGAGTGGTGAGAAAGAAAAGAACTTTTTATCTGAGGAATGCAAGCCCCTTTAAATGAGCAGACTCAGAGGCATTCAGATGTGACAGCAGTCACGTCTCACTCCCCGCTTAAGCTGAACTGTCTCTCGAAGCCACCTGCAACACAGGTCCGAGACGCACGGACACCACGTAGCCATGAACACCATAAACACCAGGGACTGGACATCATAACTCACACCCGAGCTCAACAATGCACAGCCAGGCACCAACCGATGTGATTTCTGTGAACCAGTGAGAATTCCCATCGGAAGACTCCGGATCAGCCCCTCCTTGCTCCCTTTTGCCTTTCAAAACTTGCTTGTAGGCTGGGTGCGGTGGCTTATGTCTGTAATCCCAGCCACTCGGGAGGCTAAGGAGAATCGCTTGAACCTGGGAGGCGGAGGTTGCAGCAAGCCGAGTTTGCGCCACCACATTCCAGCCTGGGCGATAGTGCCACACTCAGTCTTGGGAAAAAAAAAAAAAAAAAAAAAAAAACACTGCCTGTAACAAAGGCCAAGCAGAGCACTCCCAAAGGCAACTTGGAAGTGCATCCCCGACAGCTGTCCTCACTTCACTCAAGTTAACTTTTTAAAATTATATTTTGTGCCTCAGCTTCTTCCTGTAGTTCTTTTGACCCCTCCTGGCCAGGGGCACATCAGCAGAGGTCCAGTGAAAGCCGGAATTCACGTCCTCCCCCACTGGGGTCCACGAAGCCCCTCTTACAAGCCCCTCTCGAGGCTGGGCTACACCATCCTCTGTGCATTCCCACGGTCCCCTGTGCATTCCTACCAGGAGACCGGGTTATTGTAATCACCAACATCCTTGTTTTCAAGCCACAATGCAGCCAGTAGGGCTGTGCCTTATTCAATCTGCTGTCTCCAGTACCCACTGCTTAGGGGCCCTTGGTAAGCATGTTCTGAAAGAAGAAAGGAAGGGTAGGGGGAGAACAGCCTGGAAATGGTAAAGAGATCAGGCCGGTTGCGGTGGCTCATGCCTGTAATCCCAGCATTTTGGGAGGCCAAGGCGGGCGGATCACTTGAGGTCAGGAGTTTGAGACCAGCCCGGACAACATGGAGAAATTCCATACGAGAACACGTGGACTCAGGGAGAGGAGCATCACACACAGGGGACAGTTGCAGGGTGGAGAGGAGAGACAATGAGGGGTGGGGGGAGGGGAGGGTGGGGAGGGAAAACATGGGGAGAAATGCCAGATATAGTATGCACCTAAAGTAAAATAAATAAATTTTAAAAAAATACAAAAAGTAGCCGGGTGTGGTGGCACGTACCTGTAGTCCCAACTACCCAGGAGGCTGAGGCAGGAAAATCGCTTGAACCTGGGAGGCAAAGGTGGTGGTGAGGCGAGATCACGCCACTGCACCCCAGCTTGGTCGAGAGTAAGACTTTGCCTCAAAAAAATAAATAAAATCAGTGTATACGTGGCTGCATTTCTTACACAACACCTCACATTCATTCAGAGAAATCTGAGACCCCCGCACCTTGCTCTCAGGAAGCAAGCACAGGAAAGCTAAAGCACTGCATGCCATCACCGGGGAGTGTGCACGCGACAGCCGTGGTGCTTCCAATGCAGAGGCCAAGGGATAGGGACACTTGGAAAATCCCACGCCAGACCTGACCTGTGGCCAAATGGAGTACTGCCTTCTCCAAACACAGATAGGACTTGAATGGCAGCCACTAGTCTTTGTTTTGTTTTGTTTTATTTTTTGTTTGCTTGTTTGTTTGTTTTTAGATGGAGTCTTGCTCTGTCATCTCGGCTGAAACGCAGTGGTGTGAACTCTGCTCACTGCAACCTCAGCCTCCCGGGTTCAAGCGATTCTCCTGCCTCAGCCTCCTGAGTAGCTGGGATTACAAGCGCCCGCCACCAGCCCAGCCAATTTTTTTGTATTTTTGGTAGAGACAGGGTTTCACCATGTTGGTCAGGCTGGTCTTGAACTCCTGACCTTAGGTGATCCACCCACCTCGGCCTCCCAAGTATATGAGCCACCAGGCCCAGCCTGACAGCCGCTGGATTTAAGCAGGGCAGACATAGGTCACCTCAAGTGTCCTGTGAGAGATCACAGTCTATGCTGAGAGAGAGGAAGTGCCTGTGCAGGCCCAGGGTCAAGTCCCTTGGTCAGGAATTCCTTCTGACCTGCTCTTGTTAGACAGTCTTTTCTCCACAATTAGGTGAGAGAAACTTGCCTCTTTGTGAGAGAAGACCAACATTATCATTAGACCTCCCCATGGAGGTCTCTCCCCAAGGAGAGAGAGAGAAAGGTCAGAATGCTCCTTTCTCCTGCTGGATCAAGGCTCTAAGACAGGCTGAAGGCAGAAATCCGCTGTCATTCCTGTCCCTCTCTCAGTCGCCAGGGGAGCGTGACCCGTTCTGGGGCTCCAGACACTATCACAGATTTGCTCTTTCTGGCAGGCAGAAAGAGGCCAGTGTGGTCCAAACTGAGGGTGGCAACCTGGTTGTGAGTCTTAAGCAGATTTTTTTCTTACAAGTAAGAGACCAGTGGAATCTCAGGATTCCCAAACTCACTATGCCGAAGGGAAAGTGAAGTTTGGGAACCGGGCCACCAATACGGTCTTCCTTTTGTTCCCAAACAGATGGCTGCGATGGCACGACCCTGTGCCACGGCCTCGTTTCCTGCTCTCCCGCTCTTTACATATTTACTTTATCTTGAGTCAAATGTCGATTTACTGAGCAGCACAAGACGTTATTGACTTTTTCCTCCACTTCCTCTTTTTACGTGTAAAACGTAGATTTACCAAAGCTAATCAGAGCCTCAGGAGAATGTAACCGTTTGCTTCACTGCCTCCCCTCCCTCCCTTTTTTTTTCCCTTCTTGCTTTCCCTTTCCCCTTCAAAGACAGAAGTTCCTGCTCGGGCACAGTGGCTCATGCCTGTAATCCCAGCACTTTGGGAGGCCAAGATGGGCAGATCTCCTGAGGTCAGGAGTTCAAGACCAGCCTGGCCAACATGGTGAAATGCCATCTCTACCAAAAATACAAGAAAAATTAGCCGGGCATGGTGGTATGTACCCGGCTGGTATGGTGCGGGGAAGTGGAGATTGCAGTGAGCCGAGACCTCGCCACTGCACTCCAGCCTGGGTAACACAGCAGGACTCCGTCTCAAACAAAAAAAAAAACCAAAGTTCTCAAAACCTCCTTTGGAAAAAGCACAGATCACAGATGCTCCTATGATCTGTGTTTTTTCCTGGACAACCTCAGCTAAACAAACGTCTAATGCATTGAGACCTGCCTCAGTCATGTTTTAGTCTACAGCAGGGTATGTCAGGATCAATCAGAACACATCTCAGTTCATAATGATAAATACTGAGACTTCTTTCAGGGTTGTCTCTGATGGACACTCACTGCTCTTGGCCTCCAGATCTTATCCTGAGCAGACAACTGGGGGCACGTCTGCCGACAAAGGCCTGTGCGGCAGCCCTTGTCCCTGCCCTGTATGTCTCACACTGGCCCTGCGTGGTCAGTGAACGTCCTGGGATCCGAGTCTCCTCCATCTTTCAGCCAGTCAGAGAGAAATAGCCTGCAACAGACAGCTCACAACCCCGTATTTTGCACATATGGTGGAGGGGCATGGGGGTGGTATGGATTTACAACACCTTAAAGGCTTTGAAAGATTCTTCATTGGCCAGACGTGCAACCTCCACCTCCTGAGTTCCAGCAATTCTCGTGCCTCAGCCTCCCGAGTAGCTGGGATTACAGGCACTCACCACCACGCCCAGCTAATTTTTGTATTTTTAGTAGAGATGGGGTTTCACCATGTTGGCCAGGCTGGTCTCGAACTCCTGACCTCAGGTGATCCACCCACCTCAGCCTCCCAAAGTGCTGGGATTCCAAGCGTGAGCCACCGCACCTGACTCAGACCCTGCATTTCTTTCCCCACTGGGTTTCATTTGCGCAGTCTGCTGCCACATACGGCGGCCCTACTACGTGTCAGTCCTACTTTGTGTTTGCAGCTGCAGGCCTCCTGCTGAGTAAGACTTCGCCTGGCCCTCGAGGGGCTCCTCACTATACCCTGGGTTGCCTGTGTGCCCTCTGGACTACCAGGCCTGGCATGGTGGCTTTCCATGGGCCTCTGGTTATCAGCGGAGACCACCTACCCATCTGGGGCTGGAGCTTGAAACTCTAGTCATCACTCTGATTCCCTCGCCCTCTCCCCAGTGCACTCCAGCCCCACCCACCTCCCCTTCCCCAGCCACCAAGCCTGCTGCTCCTTATGCTCTCACCAGCCTTCCCTGCCGCCCCGTCCCCCTGCCCCAGACCCAGGATGTCGAGGAGGGGCAGAAGCGTCACCGTGTCTCTGCTCTCCCTGCCTCACTTGGGGAGCTTCTGTGGACCGAAGTCAGCTTCCACGTTTCTTACTACTCCCTTGCATCTCTCTTTTCTACACTTCAGTTTTGTTTGTCTTCCCATCGCATCAACCTTCAAAAAGTACAGCTGTTCAGAAAAAGCAGAAGCTGGAGACAGGAAAATTGCTAATAACAACAGAAACTTTGTGGCTTTAATTCCCATAATAATTAGCATCATGAGGCACCCAGTTTCTCAGGAGCCCACAACTTCCAAAAATGGACAAGTTAGTCACATTTTCATTTATCATTGTGTCTTCAAATGTACTAATCCAGCAGATTTATCTGACAGAACTGGAAGTTGGGTATTCAGAGGGCAAATCTTCCCCAGAAATTGCTGACACAGCCCTCACATGTTACATTAATATTAATTGGACAGTCATTTAATGAGCATCTACTAAATAAAGGCACTGTGGATACAAAGAAGAGGGAGAGATCATGACTCCATCAGGATCCTGGGAACTGGCCAATGGCAGGCCGAAGTGGTAAAACAGGATAATCTAATGAAGGGGAAATTTACAAAGGGGAAGGAAAGAGTTAAGTGAAATCAACAAGAGATAGAGGAAAAAAAACCCAGGACTAGCAACAGCAGGAGGGCCAAGCACCTCTAAGTCTAACACAGGGAGCGGTGTCAGGAATGACCGGAACCCACAGGAACTGTAGGACGGGACACGCCGCAGGGGCTGTGGCTCTCAGAGGAGGAAAACAGACATTCCAGCCGGGCAGGGTGGCACCTGGGCAGGAGACACTCTCACCTTCCCTTCTTCCTGCCTTCCTTTCTCCTGCTGGTGTCGCCCATCGCCGTTCCTTGAAAGGAAAATAAATCTTGGGACCCCAAGCTCACTAAGCCAAAGGGAAAAGTCAAGCTGGGAGCTGGATCATGCAAACCTGCCTCTCGTTTTGGTTCCTAAATGAGATGGCTACAAGAATGAAAGGCTGCATACCTCCCTCACACCGCGACCCTTACCAAGATCTTTACCCTAAAGTGTTTCTGCTAAATTTCACCATGGCAATGTAAACTGAGAGCTTATCTTCACAGGTGCAAGACACAGGACAGAACCAAAGTCATCCCTCAGCCCACCTGAGACAAACGCATATCTGATTGTTTCCTCTGCCCTGCTGCTTCCCTTATCTTAGCTAAAAACGCAGATTCACTGAGCCAGGCAAAGGCATGAATGGCTATCTTCCCGGACTTCCCTCTCACAAGAAAATTGTGTATTTGTCGATATCCCGCCTTTTCCCCTTTAAATGTTGAAGCCCCCAAAATCATCTTCAGAGAAAGGTATAGACCTGTCTCCCAGGTGCGTTTCCTTAACTTTGGCAAATAAAGCTCCTAAAACGATTGAGACTTGCCTCAGTCATTTTCCTCAATGGACAACCTGAACCCAACCAGAAGCCGGAGTGCGGTTATCCACGTTCCACTCTCCAATAAGAATAGAAACCCCTACTCCAGAGCAGGCGTGGTGTCTGACTCATCTTCAGATCCCCAGCAGTGGGTCCAGCGACTGGCTCATAGCAGATGCTCAGTAAATGCCTGCTGTGTGAAGAGGTGAATGAACGAATGTCCATCCACTCGGGAACCAGAGGCAAGGATCGGCATTCAGCTGATAATGACCTTCCAGAGCCCTGTGAGATGGTATAGTGGCCCCAGGCATGCCCATGGAACTAGGTCTAGAAACTAGTTGCCCTACAGTAATAGGTGGTCCTGACGTTTGTCACTGGACCACCACTTAAGACAAAAGAACCAGATGTCCCAGCTCAGACTGTCCAGGGCTGGGGTTCATACATGGCCAGTCAGGTCTGATGAACCAGGAAGCAGGCCAACTCCAAGTGTCCATTTACGCTGGGGAAAAGGAGCCTGGAAGCCGCCCGAGGTCAACGTTCTTCTTCCTGCTCCCAGGTTAGGGCCTGAGCCAGAGGAGAGATGGCTCCAGGCAGCAGCTGATAGAGCCTGTTTCACAGTGGGCAGGTCTGTGCAAACCTATCCCAAAGTCTGAGGAAGCTGAAAGGCCAAAGAAAGCCAAGATACCTGGCCAGGCACAGTGGCTTATGCCTGTAATCCCAGCACTTTGGGAGGCTGAGGCAGGCAGATCACAAGGTCAGGAGTTCGAGACCAGCCTGGTCAACATGGTGAAACCCCATCTCTACTAAAAATACAAAAATTAGCCAGGCATGGTGGCGGACGCATGTAATCTCAGCTACTCGGAAGGCTGAGGCAGGAGAATCACTTGACCCAGGAGGTGAAGGTTGCAGTGAGCCAAGACGGCACCACTGCACTCCAGCCTGGTGACAGAGGGAGACAATGTCTCAAAAAAAAAAAGTCAACATATCCTGTTCCTTAGAAAGAAACATTTAATAGTGAAATTGTCAGAGGCATTCGAAACAGAGCAGCTCCATCCTGAGTGAGGAAAATGAGGCAGGGACTTGCGGGACTGCATTCCCAGAAAGAAAGATATTCCTAGCCTTGAGGTGTTTACGGTTAAGAGAACAGACTGACAATCTTTACCAAAGTGACCCAGACCTGGGAGTGTCCTGATATCCCAATATCTTGAAAACAGAAGCATTCTTAATTTTGCTTTAAAGATAATAATATCGATTCTTTCAAAATGTGGTAATTAAAACTAATTCTTTATCACAAACCATTGTCGCAGAGCACGTGTATCTCCCCATGATCTTTTTTTATCTTATATATATAAACAAGTATGGTGCCTAGGTTGGAGTTCCTTCTCCTACCTTCTGTGCCCAGGCTGGAGTGCAGTGGTGCGATCTCAGCTCACTGCCATCTCCACCTCCCAGGTTCAAGCAATTCTTGTGCCTCAGCCTCCCAAGTAGCTGGAATTACAGGCGTGCCACCACACCTGGCTAATTTTTATATTTTTAGTAGAGACAGGATTTCACCTTGTTGGCCAGGCTGGTCTCAAACTCCCAGCCTCAGGTGATCCGCCCACCTTGGCCTTCCAAAGTGCTGGGATTACAGACTTGAGCTCCCGTGCCCAGCCTGTTCCTCTACTTTCTTAATAAACTTGCTTTCACTTTACTGTTAAATGCACACTCTGAATGAAGAGACCCCCAAACAGGCTTTGTGTGAGCATCACAGCTGTTTATTCACCCGGCTGCCGTCAGGCCGAGTCCAAAAAGACAGTCAGTGCGGGCCAGTGAGATTGGAGTTGGTTTTATAGGTTTGGGGTAGGCAATGGAAAGTTACAGAAGTTACAGTTTAGGGTGGTTTTTACAAGCTGAGAGGGGGTCCTAGGGTCTGGAGTCTCGAGGCTGACCAAGGTCGGTTCCAAAGTCCAATTGCCTTATCAATTGAGGTGGGAATAAGAAACAATAGAAGAATGTCTCAAGTTAATTAGGCGCCACAGGGGTCGGTCATTCTTCCCCTTTACATGGTCTTCCAGTTACTTCAGGTTTTCTAATTCCGTGAGGCGATCCAGAGGTGTACGTGCAGGTCACGGGGGTCACCATGGCTCCACTTAGGGTACAGCCTATGGTGCAGCCAGTTCAAAGAACCTTGCATTTACCCTAGGACTCACCTTGAAGTCTTTCTTGCACGAGATCCAAGAACTCTCTCTTGGGGTCTGGATTGGGATCCCTTTCTGGTAACAAAACTGCCGTTGCAAAATTGTAACTGAAACAGTAAAGGAGATCTGACCTAACCGACTCCATCTTGCTTCTAACCTCCAAGCTGCCCTTGTTCGTCCCTGGGCATCGGCTGAACCAACTTTGGGAAAAATGCAGTTTACGGTTTAGAACAAAGGATAATAGCCCTTTCCCAAAACAAACCCCCTTCTTGTCTGAGGACTAGACTGTCTTTGTAGGACTAACAAATTAGCCAAAAGATTAGAAATTATGGTTTAGGAGTCATGCAGCTGGAGGCTACAAGATTCTGACCCTCCCCAAATTGATCCTGGGGATAATATCACTATTGTAAAGCCTAACCTCAGTGCTTGAGACATTTTGCAGACCCTGCACTCGATGGATCAGCTGGCATCACCCAGATCCATAAACTGGTTCATCTGATCTTGTGACCCTCACCTAGGAACTGACTCAAAGCAAGACAGTTTCATCTCCCTATGATTTCATCTCTGACCCAACCAATCAACATTCCTGACTCACTGGCTGCCCCTCACCCACCAAATTATCCTTAAAAACTCTGATTCCCGAATGCCTGGGGAGACTGATTTGAGTAACAGTAAAACTCCCGTCTCCCATACAGCTCTTTCTCTATTGCAATTCTCTTGCCTTGATATATGGGATCCGTCTAGGCAGTAGGTAAGGTGAACTCATTGGACAGTTAGTTACAATAAGGACTTACAAACAAAGCCCCATCTGTGTCTCTGATGGCAGTGAGACAAGACGGTGGATTCCTGTACCATTACCCTTCGACCTAGTGCTTCTGTACCACAGGGGAGAGACACACGTGCTTCAGAAGGAACAGACAGGAATTTGGCCTAAGGCCAGGACTCTTACACAACAAACAATAGACAAACTGGAAATCTCATGGATATCCCAGAACTGGAGTTAATCAGAAGCTACCATGCTGGGTTAGCAACCACGATAGAGTTTCTTCAGCCTAGACAGAGCCATCTTCACCAGTTCTCCCTCTCTCTTGTGCTAGAGGCACAAGCAACCCAGCCTCAGGGCCCAGGGACTGAGCATAATTCCAGAAGGGAGGAAGGACACGGCGTGGCCCCTCTGGACCCCAGGCGCTCAGATCTGGGCTTGCTTGCAGATCACATCCCTGGCACAGGCAGATGTTTGGGGCATCCCAGTAGCCACAACCGCGGGGCTCACTCAGGCAGCTTGGAGGACAGTGGGCACTGGTAAGCAGGCATGAGCAGGAGCAGAACTCAGCCGAGGCTGTGCTCACCATCCCAGGAGGACTGAGGGAGACTTAACAGGGACGGGAGCCTAGTGTCAAAAACGAAATATGGAGGGGCCTTACTGCTGTTGGTCCCCAGAGGCTGGTCAAAGCCAGGGCAGAGGCAGCCTCAACAGACGTTACTGGAAGGCCTCGATCTTCGTCAAGAAAGCACAGCTGCTAATTGATCTGTAAGACTGACCCTGGGGGTCACAGCCAGGACCTGTGTGAGTATCTCCTCCCTCCACTCCCACTGGAGATGTGAGATCCAGTGCCGGCCATGGTCCTGACCGCCTCCCTCCTGTGCCTTCAGCTTTGAGGAAAGGGTAGCAGGGGGCTCATGAATCCCCAGGGAATGAGTATTCATCCAGCACTTCCCATGCTCCAGGTGCCGGCGGGCTCTAGGGACTCAAAAGTGGGTGAGACAGACTCTGTCACTTCTGAGTCCCTAGAACCTGCCAACACCCAGAGCACACAGCTCTTGTGACTATTTATTTATTTATTTATTCATTTATTTTAGAGACAGAGTCTCATTCTGTCACCCAGGTTGGAGTGCAGTGGTATGATCTTGGCTCACTGCAGCCTCTGCCTCCCAGGTTCAAGGGATTTGCCTGCCTCAGCCTCCTGAGTAGCTGTGATTACAGGTGCCCACCACCACACCCAGCTAATTTTTTTGTATTTTTAGTAGAGATGGGATTTCACCACGTTGGTCAGGCTGGTCTCGAACTCCTGTCCTCAAGTGATCCACCCACCTCGGCCTCCAAAACTGCTGGGTGCGTGAGCCACTGCCCCCAGTCTGGTGAGTTTATTCTACAATGAGCACTCCTTGTACAAGACTGGTAGGGGCAGGGTGGGGAGATACAAAGAAAGAAGATGAACCCACCAGCCTACATATGCTCATAAAAGCAGGTAGGGTAAGGGGACCGCTGCCCCAGAAAGCCTCCAGGATTGGGACATGGCCGCAGACCTTGAGCCCTGGGAGATACGTGGAGACATTCTCCAGATTGGGGCTCACCTGGGTTTGGCTGAGCAGAGTTTGAGAGTCTCGCACTGCCGCTCTCCCGAATCACCATCCGTTTGGGACGTGGTCATGCACAGCCTTCTAGCATGATCCACTTATGATCTGGTTTTGGTCACGCATCACGAGCCACAGGTATAGACAAACTGGAGCCTCTGATTATCCTCTCAAGCCCACTGAGGAAGGGCTCATGCTGAGAGTCAGCAGTTTGGCTCCTACAAATAACTGGCATCAAAAACTAATGTAGACAGAGCATGGGGGTCCTGGTCCCAACTCCTCCCAGCAGCCTTTCTGAGGCTGGCTTGCCCAGATCACAGCTCCAGGCAGGCTCAGGGGCACGGGGGCCTTCAGAAGGATGAGGAGCAGCGAGGGCAGCTGATGAGCGAGGACCCGTGGTGGGGATATGGGGACAGGCAGTGAGTGGCTGGCTCATCAGCTCCCCCATTTCTTCCTCAGCACCCACTTAGACCCCCATAAGTAACATTGATTTTAATGACTGGCCCAGTAGAGCCATAGAGGGGTTCTACCAAGCGAGGAAGGTGCTAAAAGTAAACATTCAAACCAGACACATCTCCACTTGAAAGACATTTTCCTACCTTTTCTCACTGCCAATTGTAGGCCAGAGAGAAGAGGGCTCACTGGTTCCCACAAGAAACACTTTGTAAATCACTCATGAGATGATGTCTTCCAATAGAATAGCACATATCACCGGGCACGGTGGCTCACACCTGTAATCCCAGCACTGTGGGAGACCAAGGCGGGCAGATCAACCTGAGGTCGGGAGTTCAAGACCAGCCTGATCAACATGGAGAAACCCCGTCTCTACTAAAAATGCGAAATTAGCTGGTGCATGCCTGCCTGTAATCCCTGCTACTCAGGAGGCTGAAGCAGGATAATCACTTGGACCCAGGAGGCAGAGGTTGCGGTGAGCTGAGATTGCACCATTGCACTACAGCCTGGGCAACAAAAGCAAAACTTGGTCTCAAACACCTTTTTTTTTTTTTTGAGAAGGAGTCTTGCTCTATCACAGCCTCCGTCACAGGAGTGCAGTGTTGGAATCTCAGCTCGCTGCAACCTCTGCCTCCCGGGTTCAAGCAAATCTCCTGTCTCAGCCTCCTGAGTAGCTGAGATTACAGGCACTTGTATATCACTTTTCAAAGCATGTCTGCATCTGGCATGTAATTTTCTCCTCCCAATAATCCTCTGAGTCATTTGTACAGCACAGATAGGATCCAGGATAGATGGCTTCTCGAAAACCATCACTTTCAAGCTCTTTATCTTTCCTGGAAATCTGTATTGAAGCTGCTTTTCCATCTGAAATCTATTTTGGGGTCATTTGCAGTAAATGCCCCAAAGAAGGTCTTTTCTGCCTCCTTTGCTGTAGCTAAAAATGCTTTCTTTTGGTTCTGTACTTTATTGGACAACTGATTTCAGGCTGATATGGTTTGAATGTTTGCCCCGCTCAAATCTCATGTTGAAATTTAATCCCCAGTGTTGGCGCTGGGGCCTGGTGGGAGGTGTTTGGGTCATGGAGGATTTCTCATGAATGGCTTAGCACCGTTCCCTTGGTGCTGTCCTCGAGATAGTGAATAACTTCTCTCAAGATCTGCTTGTTTAAAAGTGTCTGGCACCTTCCCTCTCTCTCTCCCTCCCTCTCACCATGTGATGTGCCAGCTCCCCATCGCCTTCCACCATAATTGCAAGTTCCCTGAGGCTTCGCCAGAAGCAGGTGCCGGCACTATGCTTCCTGTACAACCTACAGAGCCATGAGCCAGTTAAACTTACAAATTAAACCTTACAAATTGCCCCACCCCAGGTATGTCTTTATAGCACTGCAAGAACTGTCTAGCACAAAGGCCAAAGGAGTGAAGTCTGTCAAGAGAAGATTTTTTTTATATATACCAAAATATATATTTTTTGGTAGGGATAGGGTTTCACCACGTTGGCCAGGCTAGTCTCGAACTCCTGATCTCAAGTGATCCACCCATCTCAGCCTCCCAAAGTGTTGGGATTACAGACGTGAGCCATCACGCCTGGCAAAAAGCAGACCAATTTTAGTGTGTATTTTTATAGCCCATTTGCTTATCAATGAACTATCAAGAGACTGAGATTCGGTCTGTGTAAAAAAGAGGCAGCATCGTCACCTGTAGATTCTCCATGGTGATGACGAAAGGGACATGACTATGGCCATCCTTACTGGAGACCGAGTCTCTCATCTCTTCATCTTCACTTCCTTTGTTCCTAGTGACATAGGAACCGAAGTCCCTAGACAGGTTCCTGGCACCAGTATTTCACACAGTACTTCCAGCCTGGCACAGCACGGCATGGTCAGCGATCCTCACTTCAAGCTGCTCTCCTGTCACTGAGAGGCTGTCTGAAAAACAAATGCCCATGCATCTTCTCAGCCATCACTGTGAACGGAAAATGCCACACTCTGGCACCAACACACACACACACACACACACAACACACAACACACAACACAAATTAAAACTGGTGGGAATATGCCCTGTGAACAGAAAAATAACCCACATTCATTGAGAGCCTGGTGTCTAAGAGATATTGCAGGCAACTCTCTATGGGAGATGCTGCATCCACTTTGTACAAATAGAGAAATTGGAGGGTTGGGGAAGTTAGATGACACGTCCAAGTTCATGACAACCCGCAGTGAAAAGGAGGCCTTCATGCTAGCGTCTGCCTTGATCAGCAAAGTATATTGCAGGACAGAGGGTTAAGAGGCGCCTGTGACTGGTAGATACTTTTTAAAAAACGTGCTTAGTAAATGTTTATAAATAATTACAATCATGCCCCACACTGATTGAGAAATTTCTACTTTATTAGCTTATTTCATCCTGACAATCCTTTGAGGAAGGCACATTTTTTTTTTTTTTTTTGAGACGGAGTCAGCTAACGCCCTTTTCAGCCTTAACCTACCTGCACCCAGGTGAATTATATATATATATTTTAAAATATTAAAAAGAGAGAGAGAGAGATGGAGTCTCGCTCTGTCACCCAGGCTGGAGTGCAGTGGCACAATCTTGGCTCACTGCAACCTCCACCTCCCAGGTACAAGCAATTCTCCTGTCTCAGCCTCCTAAGTAACTGGGACTACAGGTGCATGCCACCACGCCTGGCTAATTTTTGTATTTTTAGTAGAGACAGGGTTTCACCATATTAGTCAGGCTGGTCTCAAACTCCTGACCTCAAGTGATCCACCCACCTCAGCCTCCCAAAGTGCTGGGATTATAGGCACGAGCCACCATGCCCAGTCAGAAGGCACAATTGTTATCCCAGTTTGCAGATGAGGAAACTGAGGCTTAGACAAGATAAGTAACTTACCTGAGACCAGAAAGCCAGCAAGTGGCAAAGTCAGAGTTCATGCTCCGATCCCTCTGTTCCCAAACTCCCTGCTTTTAAGCAGCTTACTCTCTAATTCTATTGGTTTGATGAGACCCACGAAGATAAAAGAACAGACTTTCCCCTCCCCGTGCTTGGTTTCTGCGCTCTGAATCCAGGACTCTGTCAACGAGTCCCCTGTGCATTCTCCTCCTTTCTGGAAATCCCAGAATGCATCAGAGATGAGACTCAGAAGATCACAAAGGAATGTTGCATATCTTCAGGCAAGTGTGCAAGACCTGCCTGCAGATGTCAATTCCCTAGTTGGTGAACCCCATAGACGAGGATATACAAATGCTCACCAGCAAACACAAAGACCTTCTGCACATTCATTCACACACACACACACTCAGCTGGTCCTCAACAGAACAAAACAGGCTTCTGATTTAGAAACCACATGTCTGTGGTCACTCATATGAACTCCCCAACCTTGCACAGTCCCTTCTAAATCCAGCCTGCAGTTTTGATCCCACAGAGGTTTCAGTGTGAGCTCACGTGTGCTTGGGATGGGGAAGGGGTGGGTCCTGGGACGGAAGTTTATGCTCGGGGCTTTTTGCAGCCCCTGGTTAGGAGATTTTGAGTTGTTCCCGTAAACCTATGGGCAAAGTTAAACAAATGATCAATGGAATTGTACGGAGAGTCCAGAAATGGATTCACATAAATGTGGTCGATTAGTTAATGCATCAATTAACTAGGACAGTCCTTGTTTGGGCATACTGCCCCAGAGTCATTATTTTAAATTCCCTTTTCACTTTTAAAAAAATGTGTGTGTGTTCTACAACGGAACTCACGGACTAGCCTACGCAGTGAAGTGTACAGTCATCCTAGCCCCAGCGGGTTCTTCTGCACCCAACAGTTGAGGACCACACACCTAGACAACAAGGTTCTGAGTTCACAAGCCAGTTCTTCCCATCTCTCCTTGCGTTCCACCATGTATCAATCTAAACCTTCTGCTTCAACCACACTAAGCCACCTACAGCTTCCAAAAGGGCAACCTCTGTGCCTTTGCCCATGCATTTTCCACTGCCTGGCGCCACTCCTTCCCAAGCCTTTTCTTCTCAAGCTTTGCGCATCTCAAGTGTCACCTCCTCAATGGAGCTCCCTTGACCACACCCATCACCCCTTAGGTGAATTAGAGGTTGTGGTCACTGGGCCTTAATAGCACCCAATACGCACTTTCTTGACATTTGGAGGCATTTTGTACTTGTTGAGTTTTCTACTGGGCTTCCCCAGTAGACTCAGAACCTTTTGAGGGCCCTAATTATGTTTTACTCACCTCTGTATCTCCAAGCACCCAGTGGGGCTCCTCACAGTAGCAGGTGCTCCAAAAATGTCTCATGCATGACCAAAGCCATGATCTTCCACGGACCAGCTTCCCAACTTTGGCCAAGTTATTTACCCATATAGGCCTCCGTGGCCTCACCTATAAAGTGAAGGGACTCTTACTTCATTGCTGTAAGAACTCTGTCCTGTGAACACCTGCTTTGTAAATCTAATGACAAAAGGAATCCCCACCCAAGAGATGGAGCCCACAACTCATTATCCCAGGCCATGATTTGGTCACGGTTTATGAATTTCAGTCGCCTCCTGAAATATGATCAGGAAGTAGCCAGCATGAAGCCGATATAACTTGGAGAAAGACACAGAAAGAAGGAAGGGCTGTAATGTTTGCTGACCCCTTGCACAAGGACTGTCCTGGGTTCTGTGTGGTCGTTTGTTTATTTGTTTCTGGTTTTGCTTTGTGTGTGTGTGTGTGTGTGTGTGTGTGTGTGTGTGTTTTGTAATCTCAGCCCTCACATCAACCCTATGATGTTACCTCCTTTTACTTCATTTTCTTACACTGGACCTCAGATGCATAGAATTGAATTCATCGTAAACCTCAGCTTGAGACTTTTAGCACCACACATAAGTCCTCTTTTGCTTTTTTATTTTTACTTTATCTTCTCTTCCCCTAACCTCAATCCCATTCTTTTCCTCCTTAGAAATACCCCCTCTCGAATATTTATTTTACATAAAATTCAAATCAATCAGCATCCTGTTCAGGTTCTTGGTTCAACCGAACATCAAAGTTCTGAGATCCTCCCAAGAAGCTGAAGGTCATTCCTCTGACTGATGTGGACTTTTCCATCATTTCCAGATCCCACATTTTATCAGTCCTTTCCCCATGAATACAATTTCTGATGGGTTGCCAACATAATCCATGTTGCAGTGATCCACGTGCTCATCGCCCTGTGTATCCGTGGGCAAGCCCACTCCGGGAATTTCCTTGGGAATAGCCTCACCCCCAGTTATAGAAGAAGAAATGGAAGTTACACGTTTGCATATGATACAAGGAGTGGCAGGGCCAGGACTCACATGCTAGACCACCAGACTCCAGAGTCGGATGAGTCCCACCCCCAGGCACTGTGTCTGAGCCATGAGGCTGAAGATGGCAGGACGAGCATGTCTAACAACCAGGAAAGACTCTAGAAATAATAATTGGGAGTAACAGTGTGTTAGTGTTTCTCCAGCAGAAAGTGATGGCCTGTTACTGAGGCACACATAAAGCACAATGAGATACACAGAAGACTGAGTCAGCTCAATCCAGGCAGGATCCATTCCTGGCAACTAATTCTTTTTTTTTTTCCAAGTGATGTTCAGAATGAGCATGTAGTCTCCTGAACAGATCTTAAGGTGAAAATAACTAATTATCAGGCCAGGAATATTTCCTACTGCAAACCAACGAGTTGGAAATCTGGCTTATGAATTTGTCTTGGGGAATTTGGACGGGGTGACAATGAACTCCTCCGGTTGTGAAAGTCCATTTTACTCCTTTTTCTCTAGCACAGGACCTGAGACTTGGGTAAGGCAGATGTTTGCTGAAATGGAAAACACAATTGAGTTCTCAACTCGCAAAGCCAAGTTCCACTCTGAGGTGTAGTGACGCCCACTGAACTGAAACCACCTACCAAGCCCAGCCCCAAACAGGTGACCACCCTTTGCCATGATCTGCTACCACTGAGCATGCCCCCCTCTCTGTGCATGCCCCTCGGAGATGCTTCGTTACCACCCACTCACCTCCACCCTGGTCCATTGCCCCGGCCTCAGACAGTTGGGAAGAGCAATGAACTGGGAATCAGAGCCCTTGAACTCTAGTCTTGGCTCTGCTGATCACTTTCTATATGACCTTGGGCAGGTCTGATAACCACTGAACCTCAGTTTTCTCATGTATGGAGAAAGGCCTCAAAATGTCTACTTTGTCTTCCCTCCACAGAGTTGCTGTGCAAGTTAAATGAGTTAATGAATAGAAAGTTCCTTGCAGGCCGGGACCAGTGGTTCACACCTGTAATCCCAGCACTTTGGGAGGCTGAGGCAGGTGGATCATGAAGTCAGAAGTTTGAGACCAGCCTGGCCAATATGGTGAAACCCTGTCTCTATTAAAAATACAAAAAGTAGCCGGGCGTGGTGGCGAGCACCTGTAGTCCCAGCTACGTGGGAGGCTGAGGCAAAAGAATCGCTTGAACCTGGGAGGTGGAGGTTGCAATGAGCCAAGATCATGCCACTGCACTCTAGCCTGGGCAACAGAGCAAGACTCCATCTCGAAAAAAAAAAAGAAAGTTCTTTGAAACTGGGTGCGGTGGTTCACGTCTATAATCCTACCATTTTGGGAGGCCACGGTGGGGGGATCACTTGAAGCCAGGAGTTTGAGACCAGCATGGCCAATATGTTGAAATTCTGTCTCTACAAAAATTAGCCGGACATGGTGGCACAGGCCTGTAATCCCAGCTACTCGGGAGGCTGAGGCAGGAAAATCACTTGAACCTGGGAGGCGGAGGTTGCAGTGAGCCAAGATCGTGCCATTACACTCCAGTCTGGGCAACAGAGCAAGACTCTGTCTCAAAAAAAAAAAAAAAAAAGATAGTAAATTATCTAAAATTATTTCAAAATAAAAAGGATTTTTTGATGCTACATGCAGGTAAGAAGGGTTGGAATTAATTTCTGGAATAATGCACATGGTTTTCTCAATTCCTGTACTAAGCACATATACATGGCTGCAGAAATAAGCAGAAAGTCTTTGCCATTTCAATTGTCCGCCCCCATACTTACTATCTAAACCCACTTCTCCGTCAACACTGCCCCAGGCAACTAGAAGTGAGAGAAGGAAGGCGGCCAAGAGCAGGTTCATGGTTCTGCCTACTGAGCGCCTTTCTCCCCTCCGTGCAGCCCAGTCCTCCTAGACTCTGGGCTGCCCATGCTGCGGAGAACAAGGGCTGCATGCTCTGCCTTCTGCTTTGGTATCTCCCCATCTCTCCTTATTGTGGTCTCCATTCACACCTGCAATCATTGTTTATTCTGCTGCTTTTCTTTTCTTCTAAGGAAGACACTGAGACGGTAAGTAGCAAGTACTTGACAAGCAAGTGTTGGAAGCCACTGCGATGGCGATCCCCTTAACATGCTTGAAATAAATGAAAAGATAGAAGGTCTCAGCAAAGAAATAGAAGGCACAAATAAGCTGCAAGTGGGCATTTTACAAATGAAAAATACGATGACTGATTTTTTAAAATTGAGTGAATGGGTTCAACATCAGGAGGGAGCGGACAGAGGAAAGAATCGGTGAGCTTGAACACAGAACAATAGAAATTGCCCAAAATGAACAACAGAGAGAAAATAGGCTTTAAAAGATGAACAGAGCCTTAGGGACCTGTGGGGCTGTAATAAAAGAGCAAACATTCATGTCACGGAAGTTCCAGAAGAAAAGAAAGAAGGTAGAGTTGGAAAAAAGTATTTGAAAACATAATGGCTCAAGTTTTTCCAGTTTTAGCAAGACATAAACCTACAGATTCCAAAGATAACTATCCTCAAAGTCAGTCAGAGCCTGGGTCTAAAAACAATTTTGGGCAGATTCTTGGCAAACTCAATCTCTAATCCAAATGTCCTTCTAACCTCAGACCTCCTTGCCATCCCTGTCCTTGGTATCTGCACTTGGGCCATCTCAAAGATGCATCCAACTCAACAAGTCCAAAGTAAACTCACAATTATGCCCTCCAGAAAGAAGTCCCATCACCTTCCACTGTTTCCTAGTTTTCATCCCCAATCCCTCTGTCTCTTCATCCCCACACCCTGTCCTGCCTGGAACCTATTCAATGTTGTCTTCTGTCAAAGCTTTCAGATTTGTCCATCTCTCTGTCTCCCTCCCCACCAACCTAACCCCCAAGCTACCATCATCTCTCAACAGCCTCCCAGCTGGTCTGCCGATGTTCACACTTAGTTTTTCACCACTTTGCAGCCAGAGTGGTCCTCTCGCAAACAGATCTGATCTTGTCACTCCCCTGTAAGAAACATTCAACTGCCTCCCAGGGCTAAAGGATGAAGACCAACTCATCTACTGGATCTCAGTTTGGCCCCTGCTGACCTCCCAAGCCTCAGCCCGTAATAACCTCCCACTCAATCCCCAAGAGGCAACCACAAGGATTTGGTTCCTCAGACAGAACACATTACTTTGATTACAGTGACTTTTCACACCCTGTTTCCTGGGCCTAAAATGTTCCCCTCCTCTCTTTGCTTAGTTAACTCATACTCCAAATCCCAAATAAATGATCATTCATTCAACTCAACAAATATTTACTGAACACCTACTACATGCCAAATACCGTGCTAGGTGCTAGAATGCAGCAACAAATAAATCAAGCTCCTGTCTTCAAGAAGCTTACATTCTCCTGTGGTGGGGGGGAAGAGGAGAAAATAAATAAGTATAAAATGTACCAGGTGGTCGTAAGTGCCCTGAAGACAAAGAGGGTAGAGGAAGTGAGGGGAGGTAAATGCTATTATATTAATATCTGTTAGGGAAGATATCTATGAGAAGGTGACATCTCATTTTAACAGAGACCTGAAAGAAGGGAGGGAGTCATGCTGACAGCTGGGGGTAAACAGTGCAAGGTAGAGGGGGCTGCCGTGCAAAGGTCCTGGGGTGGGAGCAGAGCAGCCAGTATGGCTCAGGGAGTGGGAATGAGGGCAAGCGTGGAATGAGACAAGATCAGAGAGAAACAGAGTCATCATTTCAGGCCCATAGGCCTTGATAGGGAGAAACTGAGACAGCTCCCTGCATCACTGATTTCAGCTGTTGGAGAATGACATGATCTGACTTACTTTAAAAGGATCACACTGGCTGCTGCAAGGGAAAAAACAACAGACGGAGGTAAGGAAGGAAACTGGGAGACTATGAAAGAAGCAATCACAGCCTTGCAGGTGTGAGACGACGGTGGGCTAGGCCAGGTGGGGGAGGTGGATGGAGTGAGATATCGCTGGAGCCCAGATGAGCCAATGCCCCTGATGGAAGTTCCCAGGGCACCTCCTCCTTCTATGGTGGTTATAATGGGACATTTATTTGTGCACATTTGATTAATGTCTGTCTCCCCCTACTGGGCTGAAAGCCTCACGAAGCCAAGAAATGGGTTTTTGCTCACCATTGCATTTCCAACATTCAGTGCCCATAATAATATGCTCTATTTAGTTTTCTTGAATGAATGAATGAATGAATGAACAAATACCCCAAAAAAAACCAAAAACACACACAATGTGCTAAATCCACCTGGGAAGCCCAGCCCTCCCTGCTCTCTTGAGGCTCTGCAAGAAGCAGTCTGTGCCCGGAACCTCCCTTGCACAATATTAAAGAAGAGCAGGGACAGGGTGCGGTGGCACAAACCTGTAATCCCAGCACTTTGGGAGGCTGAGGAGGGCAGATCACAAGGTCAGGAGTTTGAGACCAGCCTGGCCAATATAGTGAAAACCCATCTTTACTAAAAATACAAAAATTAGCCAGGAGTGGTGGCGGGCACCTATAGTCCCAGCTACTTGGGAGGCCGAGGCAGGAGAATCACTTGAACCCGGGAGACAGAGGTTGCAGTTTGCCGAGATCGCACCACTGCACTCCAGCCTGGGCGACAGAGTGAGACTCTATCTCAAAAAAAAAAAAAAGAGTAGTGTGACATTTGCCACCCAGGCTCAGGTCCAGGGTCTGCCAGCATGGCCAGAGGTATAATAACCGCTAGCCATTACTGGGTTTACTTTGTTCCAGAGGCCACTTGAGATGTTTTCTGTTATTACTTCGCTTAAACCCCATGCAAATCAAGCAAAGCAGGTATTATTATTATTGTCCAGATGCGTAATCTGTATGGCACACTCACACATTTCTGGGTCCTCCTAGGAGGGCCACCACACTCTGAAACTCCTTTCTTTCCTATTGTTTGGAGACAGAGTCACTCTGTCACCCAGGCTGGAATGCAGTGGTGCGATCTCTGCACTGTGATCTCCGCCTCCTGGGTCCAAGCGATTCTCCTGCCTCAGCCTCCCAAGTAGCTGGGATTACAGGCACCCACAACCATGCCCAGTTGATCTTTTTTTTTTTTTTTTTTTCAGTAGTAGAGATGAAATTTCGCCATTTTGGCCAGGTTGGTCTCAAACTCCTGACCTCAGGTGACCAGCCTGCCTCAGCTTCCTGAAGTCCTGGGATTACAGGCATGAACCTCTGAAGCTGGCCTAAAACTCCTCTCTGAACCTAAGTTTAGATTTCCAATTCCACTGAAATCTCACCCAAATGCAGGGCAATCAGAGGGAGAAGCTTCTACACACCCCAATCTCAGGCTCTCTTTCCATCTCCTTCCCTTGGCCAAGTGGCAACCTCACGAAGGCAGCCACAAGGCACCCAGAGACCAGCTGCAGAGTCCACTGGCTCTGTGGGAGTCCTGGAGATAAAGGACACCACTGTCCCCTCTCAGATGCCCCAGGCCAAATGGACCCAGCAGAGCCTGGCCCAGCAGCTCAAACTGCTGTCTGTGGGGAAACTGGCTGAAAGAGCTCCGGGGCAGGCTCTGTGTCTTATCTGTCCTGCAAATCCAGAGCTGTAAGTGCCAGGAGCCAAAGCCTCATTTCTGAGCCTGGTTTGTGTCCTGGCTTAGCCCAGATCCTGAAAGTCAGGAAATGAAGTAATGGCCATCATTCTTCTTGACTCAACTGCATGTTTGAGACGCCAGGACTTACAGTGGCAGGAGAGGCAGTATGCAGTCACCCGGTGCACAGGAGCTGCACCCTGAGGCTGGTGTGTCTGAGAAGAGCTGACGCAGAGCTGCAGGCCCTACAGATCCACGGGGAAGGAGGGGAAGGGGAAGGCAGAAGAGGGTAGCAGTTGAGGAGGGCTCCCACAGCCTCACCTGAAGCCGAAACTTAGCATCCAGTGGGTGATAGCGCCTGGCGTGTTGCATTTTTCAGGAATGGAAAAATCTACTTTTGTCCCCTCTAACCAGTTGGAGGTGTGCCTGGAAAAGTGAATTGAGAAGGGTGGGGGCTGAGCCTGGGCTCCCTGGGCGATCACAGCCACTGAGGAGTGCTAAGTGAAGAGTGACGGCTGATGACAGAGGGAAGCAAGGGTGGGTGTGCGTGCACCAGGCTTTCACCGCTCCAGTTCTGAGCCGCTCCAGAGCTCATATCGATAGAGACAGAATAACTTCATCCACAGGACTCTGCCTGCTGAGAATCAGAAACAAGTTCTGTCTTCCTGGCCAGCCATGCCAAGACCCCTCAGCTAAGCCTGGCAGGGTTCAGGTCCCTAAGGGGTACAGAGCCTCCACCAACTGTCCTATTTGTGATGTTAGACTCTGGGAACAGTCGGCTTCCATCTGATCCAGCAGCAGCAGGAAAACGTCACCACACTTGACCCAAGAATCCACCCTGGGACCACCAGGCAACCAAGCCACCAGGCTGAAGTTGCAGGCAGCCCCCAGCCCTCTCTCCTCACCCCTCCATCACCCCTTCCTCTGCGTTTCCTGCCATCCGCCATTTACCGAAATAAAAACTCAAATTTTAAGGACAAATCCTAGAAAATGAGTGAATACAGAACATTGGGAAAGAGAAAAGTAGCATTAGTTTTATCCCTTAGGCTCAGAGCACTGATGAGTTTAAAGAGGGAAAAATCAAGAAGGAAACTTAGGCCAGGCACGGTGGCTCACGCCTGTAATCCCAACACTTTTGGAGGCCGAGGCGGGCAGATCATGAGGTCAAGAGATTGAGATCATCCTGGCTAACATGGTGAAACCCCGTCTCTACTAAAAATATAAACGTTAGCTGGGCCTGGTGGTGTGCGCCTGTAATATCAGCTACTCAGGAGGCTGAGGCAGGAGAATCGCTTGAACTTAGGAGGCAGAGGTTGCAATGAGCCAAGATCGCGCCACTGCACTCCAGCCTGGTGACAGAACAAGACTCTGTCTCAAAAAAAAAAAAAGAAAAGAAAAAAAAGAAGGAAACCTAAGTGAAGAGAGGCAGTGAATGGGGGAAAAGCTGGGCAAGATGTTAGAAGGTCCAGATTCTAGCCCCAACTCACCACTCACCTGAGGCCTGAGTGTTCCCATCTGCAGGTGGCACCAGTCATCACTGTTCTCAGCTGAGGTCCTGGCTGGCACAGGGTTATCTATGGGCATTGGGGCGGGGGGAGGGGGCAGAACCAGGGAGCTGGCCCCCAGGATCACCCCACATCACTTAATGCAGCTTCTAGATTACATTTTATTTTTAGTAGAGACGGGGTTTCGCCATGTTGGCCAGGCTAGTTTTGAACTCCTGGCCTCAAGTGAAACACGTGCCTCAGCCCCTCAAAGTGCTGGGATTACAGGCGTGAGCCACCATGCCTGGCCTCCAGATTACGTTTTATTTAAACAAGAGGTTCTACAACCAAAAAGCTAGAGCATTAAATATTTTCTACAAAGAATACATACAACCTATAAATAAGTTATAAAGAATAATAAAATGCACACCTATGTACCCCCACCCAGCTTAAGAAAGAGAATAACTTTAATCAATGCATTCATTTTTTGGTTTCCTGATTTAAATGTAACAGATATTGACTATACAAATGTTGCAAGATCCAGAAGAGAGAAAATAAGCATCACCACAACTTCATTACCGTGCTGCTAACATTCTGGTGACAATACTTCCCTATTTATTTGGGTTGTGTATCTTTTTTCTGAAATTGAGATCCTATTATGCAAAATGTTCCCTTTTTATTCCATCATGGCCATCTTCCTTGGACCAGCCTTTCACCTGGCACCCTTTCACCTCCAAGATTTCAAGTTAAAAACCCCCGATTTTTTTAGCGGGGGGTGGGATTCAGAGTTGATTTTCCAAAAAGAAGCAGTAGCAGGAATTGATCAATTGGGAAAATCTGTCCTGTCTGGCTTCCACCTAAACATACACTAAATTAAGAGGTTGATAAAGCGCATCCTGCCGTGTCTGGCCCAGGGCGGTTATCTCAGGATTAATGTTGATTGATGATTGTATCTCATGAGGCTGAAAGCAGGAGGCATCTCTGGAGATAAGACGGAAAATGAATGCCAGTGCTTTGGGGATTTTTTTAAAAAAATGCCTTGCAAGGCTTCTCTGCAGCTCCAAGCCAGGCACCTGGGCCTGTGGCAGATTCTCAGTTCACATCGAGTGCCTGTGCCTCCTCATTGTGCCCGTTCAGTCATCATTTATCCAGAGGAAACGGCACAGTTCTATAAACCTACCTAGAACACACTTAGGCAAAGGGGGACATGCGTTAGAGGAAGACGAGGGTATCACCCATCATTCAAAGAAATTCCATGGGAAAGGCAAGGATCCTGTTGGGTGTCGGGGACAACTGGAACCAGCCAATCAAACAGCCCCTGGATTCTCTCTTCCTTGTCCTCTCTGGGCTCTATTCTCTCACCCTAAAGACAGTTTTCTCCAAGAAGAGGGAAAGATGGCCACTGACCTCGTTCATGTTTTCCATCTTAGGAGTTTTACTCCCAGAGAAAGCCTTACTGCCTTCCTTAGCCTCGGTTAAAAGACAAACAAAATGCTGCCTGGGAAGAACTGAGATTGGCCTGACTTTCATCAGGTGCCCCATCCTGGACCGTTCCACTGTGGCCAGGGTCACTGAGCATGGCAGCACACTGCCCGCATCACAGCCATGCAGCTGGGAGATATCTGAGCCTGAGAGCAGTGGCTGATCCCAAGCAGGAGTTGAAATCATGAAAGCAGCTGAAATCACTCAGTGAGCATACAGAAGGAAAAGAAGAAAGCAGGGCAGAACGCTGGGCGTAAATGCAATTTAAAGAATGGAAAGAAGACAAGGAATCCAGGAAAAAAAGAGGACATGACTAAAAAGGCAAATAGGTGGAAAATCCAGAAAGCACAGAGCCACAGGAGCCAAGAAGTCTGGGGTTTGGAGGAGGAGGAAGTGCACCAGCCTTGAAGTCCAAGAAAACATGCAAAGGAGAATGGCCCTGCGGTCTCGGGTCTGGCAGTAAGAGGGGCACTAGTGATCTCTGCAAATACCATTTCCCTGGAGGTAGGAGTGGAAGACAGCTGAAGACCAGCAAATGCAACCTGAGGGTGGTTCTTGAGAAAAGCAGATAGGGAGGGTGGGGAAAGTGCTGGAAGAGGAAGCAGGAGAGGCGGAGGGGACAGTCCCTTCCACCTTAACCACATGGGTTTATAGATTAGACCTCCCTTGACACTAAATCCTTTGCATGCAATCCCCTGCTATTCAATCCAATGTCACATTAAATATGCATACTGTACACTGTGATAAACTATTTCTAATAATAATAGCTAATATTTTTTTTTTTTGAGATGGAGTTTTGCTCTTGTTGCCCAGGCTGGGGTGCAATGGCGCAATCTTGGCTCACTACAACCTCTGCCTCCCGGGTTCAAGCAATTCTCCTGCCTTAGCCTCCTGAGTAGCTGGGATTACAGGCACACGCCACCACAACCAGCTAATTTTTTGTATTTTTAGTAGAAACGGAGTTTCACCATGTTAGCTAGACTGGTCTCGAACTCCTGACCTCAGATGATCCGCCAGCCTCAGCCTCCCAAAGCGTTGGGGTTACAGGCATGAGCCACCGCACCCAGCCCTAATAATAGCTAATATTTCCTGTAATAAATCACACCGGTCTGACTCAAGCTCACATTCTCACCCATTCTTTCTGCTCCTTCCCCACTGGTCCACTAAAGTAAAGGAGTAATTTATCCAGAAGGAGATGATAGAGCAACAGAGGCCACCTCCTCCCAGACTTACAGCCTTCCCCTGAGAAAGATGAGTAATCTCTCCTTCTATGCCTGCCAATCATCTACCTCCTTTCTACCAACACCCTCTCCCAGCTCTCTGAAGGAAGCAAAGCCCTCTCTGAGTTATGTTTGCAGGCACAACCATCAGTTTTGGACCAAACAGCAATTCTAGACAACTGCGATGTTCAGGGTGTCTGCGCCCTAGCTGATGGCCCCCTCCCTGGAGTCTGAATCTCCTCTTCTCTGCTTCATGCTGTAGGATACTGCAGGACTGACCATGAGGTCACGAAATGCCTGGGTGTGTAAAAGGCAGACAGTGCTGGACTACAGGAAACAATTCGGGGCCGGCTTTATTTAGTGTGTCTCACAGCCACTAATTACCGGGCAGATCCTGATGCCATAGCTGTTAGGTCAGCACAAGGCAGCTAGGACACCCACCACGTGGCCTTCTAGAAATGAGACCAAAAGCCCATTCTCATAACTTGTCTTAAAAGTAGGTTCCCCTCTAGTTCAGCCACCCGCTGCCAGTGACCTCACTTCAAATCCGGCTGTGATGCGTTGGAGCTGCTGACACTCACCCGACCGTCACAAGTCCCTGTCCTCTGTCACATTCTTCCTGTTGATTGCAGTATTTTTCTCCCTGCCTATGGCCTAATTTTTAGGGCAGGAAGATGAAATAAGACCTTCCATCTGTTCCCACTTCTAAAATATTAGGTGTAAAGAAATATTCTCTCTGAATTTAAAACTTCCCACGTTGAGCTACTAACCTGAAGGTTACTCTTGCCTCTTTTATTTCCCCTTTCCCCTCTTCCTTTCTTCTCCTTTGATTCCTCTTCATTCAAGTCAATCCCCGCCCTCTCCTCTCTCTCCACATTACCCTCATCCCTCTTCATCAGTTCTTATCCCTCTATTACCCATCTTTTCTCTTTTCCATGGTCCAGACCACAGCAAGGCAAGAGGGGCACCTAGGGCACAAAATCTAAGGAGGCTGCCTAGGTGCAGCCATGACCTTGAGAGTCATTGACCATAGACACCTCCGTCACCTCACCCTAGACCCAGCCCTGTTCCCTCCTTCCCCATGTCTCTTCCTTTACATCATTCAAATAAGGATTTGTCTTCCATCTCTCCCTATTCCTTTGCTGTTTGGGCCACCTGGTAGAATGTTTTTTCCTTATACATGTAACAACTGTATTAACTAGAAATGCCCATTCAGCTACTGTATTGAAAGCCAACTTACATAGGGCATACACAAGATAGAAATCTATTTACTTTTCCTCCAACATGTGGGAGTAAGCAGTCCCAGGCTAATGTGGCAGCTCCAAACCTCAGGGTTCTTCCAGCCCATGGCTCTACCGTCCAGCAGCAGGCTTCCATCTCAGCGTAGGATGGCTGCTCCAGCACCCACCACCACCCCTGCATCCCACCCAGAGGAGGGGAAGAGAGGAAGAGGAGGGTTTTCTCCAACCCCTCTCTGGGCTTGACTTCTGCTCACACATCCCATTGGTCAGAACTCAGTTATGTCACCACACCTCACTGCAAAGGAAGCTGAGAAATGTTTTTTAAATTTTGTGCCCAGCCAAAACGTGTTACTAAAAAAGGGAGAGTTGGAGGATAGCAATATTTTCCACGTTTTTAGTGTACTGAGAAATTGCATCTTTTCTTCCTCGAACAAGTAGGGAGAGGGAAACAATAGCAGCCCTCCGCTATTCTTTTCCTTAATAGTGAACTTTAGATGAAATGCAATTAGATGCACTTCTATAATAAGTGGAATTGTGGCAGAATAGTGACAATGATGATGACAAAGACAAAGATGAAGGCAGCAGCTGACACCTACATATCACTGTCTAAGTGTGGACACTATTCTAAGCCTTTTTGTTAAGCCCTCCATATTAACCCACTTTATCCTTAGAACAACCTGAGATATACATTTTTTTTTTTTTTAGATGAAGTGTCGTTCTTGTTGCCCAGGCTGAAATGCAATGGCGGGATCTGGGCTCACAGCAACCTCCGCCTCGCTGGTTCAAGCGATTCTCCTGCCTCAGCCTGCCAAGTAGCTGGGATTACAGGCATGTGCCACCAGGCCTGGCCAATTTTGTATTTTTAGTAGAGAAGGCATTTCTCCATATTGATCAGCCTGGTCTCAAACTCCCAACCTCAGGTGATCCACCTGCCTCTGCCTCCCAAAGTACTGGGATTACAGGCATGAGCCACCACACCCAGCCGAGATATACATTATTGTTATTCCTATTTTACAGATGAGGTAATTGACACAAAGAGAAGTTGTAGTGACACAGCTGAAGTCACACAGCTATAAGGGATGACTCTAGCGTCAAGCCTAGGTAGTCTGGCTCTAGAGAGAAACATTGTAAACAATATCATTAGATGTTATTCCTGGTGGTGACACTCATATCGAGTGTCACCAGTTCTTATCCCTCTATGAGTGTCACCCTCATCTCGAGTTGCCCAGTTCTAGGAGACCCCATGGCAGACAGCACCATGCCGTGCTCTGGAGGTGACAGTAGGGTCATTAACACCGTCTTCTACAAGAACGTGCAATGTGGCGGTCTAGGTCCTGTCCGTCCCTCTCCCCTAATAAGTCTAGATTCTCTTCTTAATTCTGCCCGGTGCCCGTCTCCTGCTCAACTGAAGTTCTTCATCTCTCTTGAGAAACTGAAGCCCTTTCTGAGTGGTTTTCCAGGGCACATTGGTTGATGCCATCAATCCAGGAGTCCCTGAGCTTGTCTTCACGTCAGAATCACTCTTAGAACTTTATAATAATGCAAGTGCCCAAGCCTCACCCCAGGATATTCTGAACAAGAAAGTCTGGGGAAATCTGTATTTTTGACACCCGATATTTGAAGTCTGGACAGGGTAATAGTAATACGTTAATTAATATGTTAAATTAATAGTAATAGGCTGAATCTGATATTGAATCTTCTCTGCAGTGTCCCACCCTAGTGACACTCAGCCTGTGTACGGAGCCCATGCTAGTCCCAGGTCTACAACAGAAGCTCACACTGATTGAGTACTCCAGCCACCAGGACAAGGATTGACAGATTCTCTCATTGAATCCACCCGAAAGCCCTCAGCGCTCAGTGCGATTAGCACTGACCGCAGGGAAACAGACTCCAAACGGTGAGTGTGCGCCTCAGGTCCTAAGCTAGTTAAGTGAAGTGCTCTGGTGCATGTGAGCCTGTGTGCTGACTTTAAAGAGGGCGTGCTTACCTGCCATGCAGTCCTGCTCCTGCACTGCAGTGCCTCCTCCCAGCAGTGCTTTGAGCTCTCCTCGTACCTTATTCTTTTTACTTTTTTTTAAGACAGAGTCTCACTCTGTCACCCACGCTGGAGTGCAATGGTGCAATCTCAGCTCACTGCAACCTCTGCTTTCTGGACTCAAGCGATTCTCCTGCCTCAGCCTCCCCAGTAGCTGGGATTACAGGCATGTGCCACTACTCCTGGCTAATTTTTCTATTTTTAGTAGAGACAGAGTTTCACCATAGTGGCCAGGCTGGTCTCGAAATCCTGGCCTCAAGTGATCCGTCTGTCTCGGCCTCCCAAAGTGCTGGGATTACAGGCATGAGCCATGGCACCTGGCCTCTGTTTTTAAAATATGAAAATGGCAATTCAAATAAATCAAGAAAGTGGTCCAAGTCACATAACTTATAAGTGGCTCAGGTAGACCTTGAATGCCATTTATCTGAGCCAAAATCCCAGGTTCCTCTCCACAAGTCACACGGCTTTCCTGCAGAGCCCCGCAGCTCACACCACCCAGCCATGTGTGACCTGAGCGTAGGCAGTCATGCAGCCTACTTGAAATAAATGCTTCTGGCCAGACGTGGTGACTCACACCTGTAATCCTAGCATGATGGGAGGTGGAGGCAAGTGGGTTACCTGAGCTCAGCAGTTTGAGACCAGCCTGGGCAAAGTGGCAAAACCCTGACTCTACTAAAAATACAAAAAATTGGCTGGGTGTGGTGGTGCACACCTGTAGTCCCAGCTACTTGTGAGGCTGAAGTGGGAGGATCACTTGAACCCAGAAGATGCTGGTTGTGGCGGTGAGCTGAGATCGCGTCACTGCACTCCATCCTGGGCGACAGAGAGAGACTCTGTCTCTAAACAAATAAATTAATTAATAATCACTTTTCACATGGGAAGACGACGAGAAACTCTTGCACACAGACAACAGGAGATGTGTATGTGAAAGGCCACTGCAGTGCTGCTCACAGCAGATAAAATCAGGAACAGCCCCCACGCCCTTCAGTGGAAGAACAGATGAAGGAAACGTGGGCTATTCACTCAGCAGAACATTATGCAGCAGTCAGAACAACAGAGCTGCCACAATACAGCAGAATCTGAGCAATATAATCTTAAACCAAAAAAGCAACCAGCCAGGCACATTGACTCACAACTGTAATCCCAGCATTTAGGGAGGCAGAGGCAAGAGGATGGCTCAAGCCCTGGAGTTCCAGACCATCCGGGGCAACATAGCAAGACCCCATCTCTAAAAAAAAGAAAGAAAAGGCCGGGTGCAATGGCTCATGTTTGTAATCCTAGCACTTTGGGAGGCCAAAGCAGGTGGATCACCTGAGGTCAGGAGTTCAAACCAGCCTGGCCAACATGGCGAAACCTCGTCTCTACTAAAAACAAAAAACTAGGCAGGCATGGTGGCACATGCCTGTGGTCCTAGCTACTCAGAAGGCTGAGGCAGGAGCATCACTTGAACCCGGGTGGCAGAGGTTGCAGTGAGCTGAGATCTCACCACTGCACTTCAGCCTGAGCAACAAAGCGAGACTCCATCTCAAAAAAAAAAAAAACTAAAAAATTTTAAAGGCATCTTTAGGAATGCATATAGATGCAATAAAATGACCTAAAAAGGAAAATAAAGGATTGATGGACAGAGAAATCAGGATGATTCCTAATTTGGGGAGTGGGGTGGGAAGAGTATATGGATAAACGTAGGTTATTGTCAAGGCCCTAGCTTTTGAGTTGCATTTACAGGGCCTAATTACATTGGAATAAATGAATGAAAGTGGACGGTCCATGGGTGAATGATGAGTGTGTCGGAATTCCATTATAATGGTTAACCCAAATCTGTGCACCCAGAGGTCCAATTAAAGAAAGGCCAGGTTAACAGATGAATACATGGTTTGACATGATGCATTATCAGCTCTTGGAAGGAGGGATTGAATTCTCTTCCCAGTTTTGGTGCTCAGCTGTGTGCCTTGAGGAAAACAATCACAAATACCAGGAAAAAGGAGCCCAGAGAAAACACCTGAACTTGAACCCACTGATCGCTGCAAGCAGGGCAGGTTGTTTAAGAGGGGATTCCATGGCCATCAGCAAAGGCTCTCAAAACTATGATCCCTCCCACACAGAGAGCACACACGCATGCATGCACACACACCTGCTGCTGCTGTGGAAAAAAATCACCTGTAACACCCACAGTCAAGGATAAAACCTGAAGAGCACATGCTTCCCCAAAGGTAACATGTGCATTTAAAATCACAGTACAATGTAAATGACATATCTTCTCTCCTAAAAGTATATTTCTCACATAGAAAGAGGGCTATGCCACATGAGAGAGAAGAAATACAGCAGAAAGAGTGGCTGACAGAAGTCCAGGTAAATTTTGCTGGTTTTTTATTACTTCAACTGGCCCTCCCTGAAGACTGGGCATTCGAAGTCCCTCCCTCCAGGGCTGTTGAGCTTCTCAATTCTCTGATGACACTGTCACCAAGTTCTGAGACCCTGCTGGAGACAAATGTCCACAAGGAGGAGGCAGCGAGTTGCCAAAAGCCTGGCACTCAGTAGAGGAGCCTGCCTGGATGCTCCGCTTCTCACACAGTCTGCAGCTGCTGTGCTCCGTGCCACAGAAGAGTACTACGGGACTGACAGCCATCAGAAGGACCAAGCACTACAGCACTGACAGCCATCAGAAGGACCAAGCACTACAGCACTGACAGCCATCAGAAGGACCATGGGCTGAAGTCCCAACTACTTGGGAGGCTGAGGTGGGAGGATCACTTGAGCCCAAGATGTCAAGGCTGCAGTGAGTTGTGATCACTCTGTTGCACACCAGCCTGAGCGACAGAGAGAGATCCAATCTCAAAAAAACAAAAACAAAAACCAAGAAGGACCACAGGCCCCTGGAGTCCTAGCCCCTAGGAGTAGTCTTATTTTTAGATAGAGTCTTGCTCTGTCACCCAGGCTGGATTACAGTGGTGCGATCTCTGCTCACTGCAACCTTCACTTCCCGGGCTCAAGCGATTCTCCTGCCTCAGCCTCCCGAGCAGCTGGAATTACAGGTGCCTGCCACCATGCCCCACTAATTTTTTGTATTTTTAGTAGAGGTGGAGTTTCATCATGTTGGCCAGGCTGGTCTCGAGCTCCTGACCTCAGATGATCTGCCCACCTCAGCCTTCCAAATTGCTGGAATTACAGGTGTGAACCACCATGCTCAGCCCCATGGGGGCTACTGTATGTTCCAGGAATTAGGGTATTGGGGCAGATGTGGCGATGTCACCGAGCACTTGTACAGCATGGGAGAGGCAGACCCCCTTGGCGTCTCCTCCTCCTGATCCTGACTGAGTGGCAGGATAGTTCTGTGTGCCAGAGAGTTTTTCCAACTATGGAGCTAAAAGCTCCAAACAAATCTCCACAGTCCCTTCCTGAACTACAATTCCTGGCTGATGATTCCACAAGCAGAAGGCAGCTGCAGGATGGCGGAAAGGGTATCTGTGTGGGGCCAGACCACTGGGGACTGAATCTTGGCTCTGTCTGCCACCTGCAGGTTCCTCATGATTAATTTAATGTCCCAGGGCCTTACTTTCACCATCTATAAAATGGGAAGAATCATTGCCTCCTCCAGGGGAGAACGGAGTAAGATTAAGTAGATAATACATGCAAAAGAGTCTGTGACACCACATGACACAATGGTGTCACAATAAAGTTTCGCTTGTTCATCATGCATTCTTGTATCTCCCAGAAAGCACCCAACGGAGAAGGCAAACTACATGGCAGCAGAAATCTGGCATCATGGGCAGGGCCCAAGTGGCCTTCAAGAGGCTCTCCCTCATTGGAGGCTGCTTCTCGATGGTCAGAAATGTGGCTCCTTGGGGTGGTGGGACAGGAGACGGTATCACTGGCGGGCCTTTCTCGGGAAGGAAGCATTGGTGCCTAGCGACCACTTCCTGGGTAAAGCCCTCCCTCACTCCCACCTTCCTCCTCACCTCCAGGCAGAGCAAGGAGTCATCCTGTCCTACAGACTTCTGGCACGCTCGGCCCATGTTATTCACAATGACAGCTCCCACACTGAGCACTCAGTAAATACCAGGCACTGAGCTCAGCACTTACCATGCATTTTTCTTTATTTCTTTCTTTTTTTTTCAAGTCAGGGCCTTGCTCTGTTGCCCTAGCTGGAGTGCAGTAGAGCAATCTCGGCTCACTGAAGCCCCTGTTTCCCGGGTTTAAGCAATTCTGCTGCCCCAGCCACCCAAGTAGCTGGGATTACAAACGCACACCACCACACCTGGCTAATTTTTGTATTTTTAGTCGAGACAAGATTTCACCATGTTGGCCAGGCTGGTCTTGAACTCTCGACGTCCAGTGACCCACCTGCCTCAGCCTCCCAAAGTGCTGGGATTACAGGCTTGAGGCACTGGGTCCAGCCGCATTCTTGCATTTCATCCTCATAACGACACTTTGTTGTTGTTGGTGGTGGTGGTGGTGGTTTTTTGTTTTGTTTTGTTTTTTCGAGAGGAAGTTTCACTCTTGTCACCCAGGCTGGAGTGCAATGGCTAGATCTCGGCTCACTGCAACCTCCGCCTCCCAGGTTCAAGCAATTCTCCTGCCTCAGCCTCCCAAGTAGCTGGGATTACAGGTGCCTACCATCACACCTGGCAAATTTTTGTATTTTTAATAGAGATGGGGTTTCACTGTGTTGGCCAGGCTGGTCTTGAGCTCCTGACCTCAGGTGATCCACCCACCTCAACCTCCCAAAGTGCTGGGATTAGAGGCACGAACCACCACGCCTGACTCTAACGATACTTTGAAAGAGGAAAGCGAAGATTAGCAACATGAAATAATAGACAAAGCTGCACAGATAACACATAGCAGAGTCAGGACGCAGATCCGCGTCTGCTGGGTCCGAGCTCCAGCTTTCAGCCACTGCACTACACTGCCTCTCTCAGGCACCATCGTGACTCTTATCCCAGAATATGACCTTTCTGCACCTGTTAGTCACAAGTGGTAGACCGTCAGCTGTTTAGAGTCAGGAACTGCAGCTGTTTTGTCTATTATCCTGAGTGCCTAGCACAGGACCTGGTGAAGAATGAATGAATGAAAAATAAATAAACAGATCTTCTCCAAAGCCCCAAGGAAGGAGACAGCACCATTGTCCCTCCTAGGTCAATACAACTCAAAACCTCCATCCCCATCAAGTGTGTCAGAGGGGAGGAGACAGGTGGCTGCCTATGGAGCCTGCCCATTCCCTGCAATGCACCCCTCACACATTCCAAGAGCCCAGAGCTTAGTCATGGGATAAATGTTGCTGGAACTTTTTTTTCTGTTTTTTGAGACAGGGTCTCACTCTGTTGCCCAGGCTGAAGTGCAGTGGCGCCATCTTGGCTCATTGCAGCCTCAGCCTCTTGGACTCAAGCAATCCTCCTACCTCAGCCCCCCAAGTAGCTGGGACTACAGACATGTGCCACCACACCTTGTGTGTGTGTGTGTGTGTGTGTGTGTGTGTGTGTGTAGAAATGGGGTCTCACTATGTTTCCCAGGCTAGTCTCAAACTCCTGGGCTCAAGGAATTTTCCCTCCCCTCTCAGCCTTCCAAAATGCTGAGATTACAGGTATGAGTCACTGTGCTCAGCCCATGTCTATATCTTTAATGCTAGAAAGGCCATCCTATCTTCCTGTTTCACAACTTTTTGCAGCATTAAATCCACATCGAGTTGATTCTAGACATTTTCTTCAAGTCCTGCCCACTGGACTCGGCAGTTCTCTGTCTCGATTCATTACTGTGGTTTATAGATGATTTCCTTAGTGACCCAACATGAAGCTGCCACTTAATCTCCATAGGAGCTTCAGTTTCAGAATCAAAATAGAATATTGGTTAAGAGTGGGAACTCTGAAGTCACAGAATCCTAGGTTAGAGTTCCAACTAGCTTCATAAGCTTTTTAGACCTCTCTAAGCCTCAGTCTCTGCTTCCATAAGATGGGGACAATAATAACGACCTTATGTAATTATTGGTCAGATTAAATGGGAATGCACAAAACAGCATAGCATCTGGCAAACAGTAAATGCCTCAAAATGTTAAATTTTTTTTGAGACTGCGTTTTGCTCTTGTTGCCCAGGCTGGAATGCAGGGGCGTGACCTTGACTCCCTGCAACCTCCACCTCCCAGGTTCTCAGCAATTCGCCTGCCTCAGCCTTCTGAGTAGCTGGGAAATGTTAAATTTTTTAAAGTCAGGTCTAGTCCAGGGACACCTAAGGCAGCTATATAGATGTTAGTATTCCCAGAATAAAGTTCCAATCGCTCCAGCTCTAGGGTTTCCTCAAATTACCAGTAAACTCCCTGATCAGTCACCCCAAAGCTTCATCTACTACAAATCCTGCTTACATCCAGGGTTGCAGGCAGACTTTCTAATGCCTCATTTTTTTAAATTGTATTTTAGGTTTTGGGGTACATGTAAAGAACATGCAAAATTGTTACATAGGTACACACGTCGCAGTGTGATTTGCTGCCTTCCTCCCCTTCACCTATATCTGGCATTTCTCCCCATGCTATCTCTCCCCACCTCCCCACCCCCCGAACGCCTCATTTTTTAAACGTGAATAGGCAAGCAAGAATACCCAGGCATTTAAGGGGAAAATCTGCAACATGAAAGAGAAAATTGGCTGGGCATGGTGACTCACACCTGTAATCCCAGCACTTTGAGAGGCAGAGGTGGGAGGATGACTTGAGGTCAGGAGTTGGAGACCAGCTTGGCCAAAATGGCAAAACCCCATCTCTGCTAAAAATACGAAATTGGCCAGGCATGGTGGCACATGCCTGTAGTCCCAGCTACTTGGGAGGCTGAGGCAGGAGAATCACTTGAACTTGGGAGGCAGAGGTTGCAGTAAGCCAAGATCACACCATTGTACACTAGCCTGGGTGACAGAGTGAGCCTCTGTCTAAAAAAAAAAGGAAAAAAAAAAAGAAAAAGAAAATCAACATAGATTTAAAAAAAAAAAAAAAACGTAACCCGAGACAAAACACTTAGACTTGAGAAGATACTACATCCGTAAAACAGAGCCATAAAAGCAAATTGAGTGGTGATTCCTCAAAAAAAAAAAATATATATATATATAATTGCCATATGACTCCACAGTTCCACACTCAAAAGAATTGAAAACAGAGTCTTAAAAAAAATGATTTTTATTTATTTCCCATGTTCATAGCAGCATTATTTACAATAGCTAAAAGGTGGAAACAACCCAAATGTCCCACAATGGATGAATGAATAAGCAAAATGTGATCTATACATACAATGTATTTAGCCTTAGAGAGAATACAATATGGCCAGGCTTAGGCAGTGGCTCGTGCTTGTAATCCGAGCACTTAGGGTGGCTGAGGTGGGTGGATCACTTGAGGCCAGGAGTTCGAGACCAGCCTGGCCAACATGGAGAAACCCTGTCTCTGCTAAAAATACAAAAAAAAAAAAAAAAATTGCAGAGTGTGGTGGCGCATGCCTATAATCCCAGCTACTCAGAAGGCTGAGACACGAGAATCAGTCGAACCCACGAGGTGAAGGTTGCAGTGAGCTGAGATTATGCTACTGCAGGGGCAATAGGGCAAGACTGTCTCAAAAAAAAAATTGTATTGTATTGTATTGTATTATGTTCTAAGATTATGATATAATATGTTATATTTAATGTATTTAAGAATACAATATTGTATATTAGAAAAAGAAAGTCATTATAAGAAAGTTATCTAAGTACAAAGAAGCCATCCTATATAATATTATCTATTAATACATACTATTGTATTCTCAAATACAATATTGTTCAGCCTTAGAAAGGAAATTCTGACACAGGCTACAACATGGGTGAATCTTGAGAACATTATGCTAAGTGAAATTAGTCACTAAAAGAAAAATGCCAAACGATTCCATGCCTATGAGATACCTAGATTAGTCAAATGCATACAGACACTGAGAGTAGAATAGTGGTTGCCAGAGGCTGGGTGAAAGGGGAATGAGGAGTTGTTGTTTAATGGGTTTAGAGTTTTAGTTTTGCAAAACAAAAAAGAGCTCTGGAGATGAGTTGTAAAACAATGTAACACTACTGAACTGTACACTTAAAAATGGTTAAAATGGTATATATATTTTTTTTTTTTTTTTTTTTTTTTGAGACGGAGTTTCGCTCTTGATACCCAGGCTGGAGCGCAATGGCGCGATCTCGGCTCACCGCAATCTCCGCCTCCTGGGTTCAGGCAATTCTCCTGCCTCAGCCTCCTGAGTAGCTGGGATTACAGGCACGTGCCACCGTGCCCAGCTAATTTTTTTTTTTTTTTTGTATTAGTAGAGACGGGGTTTCACCATGTTGACCAGGATGGTCTCGATCTCTTGACCTCGTGATCCACCCGCCTCGGCCTCCCAAAGTGCTGGGATTACAGGCTTGGGTATATTTTATATTAGTTATTTTACCACAATTTTTTTAAAAAATCAAATGAGGATATATATACATGTATGTTTTTGGAGACAGAGTCTCACTCTGTCTCCCAGGCTGGAGTACAGTGGCGTGATCTCAGCTCACAGCAACATCCACCTCCCAAGTTCAAGTGATTCTCCTGCCTCAGCCTCCCGAGTAGCTGGAATTACAGGTACATGCCACTACACGTGGCTAATTTTTGTATTTTTAATAGGGACAGGGTTTCACCATGTTGGCCAGGCCCCAACTCCTGCCTCAAGTGATCTGCCCACCTCAGCCTCCCAAAGTGCTGGGATTAGACATGAGCCACTGCGTCTGGCTAACAAAAATATAATTCTTGGAAACTGAAAAGAATTTTGCTAAAAAGTAATGCATTGTAAAAATTTTAAAGATGAGAGTAAGTAAATATCCTTGTTCATAGAACAAAAAAGACAGAGATGGAAAATGATTATATCTGACTACTTGGGAACTTCAGAATATAATAGTAACAATTAGTAACAATTAAGAGGAGAAAAAAATTAAATCAAGAGAATTTTCCAGAGAGGAAAGGAGACACACATCTTCGAATTGAAAGGGTGGACTGAGTACCCAGAACAATAGACGTAAATAGGCATATGGTTATATAAACTCATGCAGAATATCAGAAAGCCATAGATCAAGAAGAGATTTTAGAGGCCTGGCGTGGTGGCTCACGCCTGTAATCCCAGAATTTTGGGAGGCCGAGATGGGTGGATCATCTGAGGTCAAGAGTTCAAGACCAACCTGGCCAACATGGTGAAACCCCATCTCTTCTAAAAATACAAAATTAGCCAGGCACAGTGGCACACACCTGTAATCCCAGCTACTCCTCAGCAGGAAGGCTGAGACAGGAGAATAGCTTGAACCCAGGAGGCGAAGGTTGCAGTAAGCTGAGATCGTGCCACTGCACTCCAGCCTGGGTGACAGAGTGAGACTCTGTCTCAGAAAAAAAAAAAAAAAAAGTTTAAGAAACTTCCAAAGAAAAATAAATACTGAAACAGGCCATCTCCAGAGGCAGAGGAATTAGTTTGGCAAAAGACTTTCTATGAGCAGCACTTCTATTAGCAATATTAATCCCTGTAAGTATCCCAGAAGACAAGGCAGTGATGTCTTCAACCCCGGAAAAAGAGCCTTTAACCTGGAATTCCAAATCCAGCCCATCTGAGTAGAAGCGGAACAAACACATTTTCAGATATGTAAAGAGTCAGGAAGTTTACCTCCCAGGTCCCCTTTCTTAAGCAATTATTTGAGTACATTCTTCCGTCACTTCTTCGAATGTTTATTCATGAGGAATAAAGCAAGAAAAGTGAACCAAGTTCATGAGAGAGTAGACCAAGAAAGCAGAATAAATGAGCCACAGAAATGCCGAATCCACGTAAGAATAGAACTAAAGGAAAATGTCAGAGCTATTAGCTATGCAGCAGGCCCAGAAAACAACCCATTCTTGGAATAAACAGATAGAAAATGTATCAGAGAGGTTTGTGAGATGATGTAGATGAGAGCTCAGAAAATGAGCTTTGACCATCTGATAAAGGCCCTGAATTCAGTGTTTAAAAACAAATTAGAGCCAGGAGCAGTGGCTCTTGCCTGTAATCTCAGCACTTTGGGAGGCCAAAGCAAGAGGATTGCTTGAGCTCAGGAGTTGAAGACCAGCCTGGGCAACATGGTGAAACTTCACCTCTACAAAAAATACAAAAATTAGCCGGGCATGGTGGCTCATGCTTGTGGTCCCAGGTACTCAGGAGGCTGAGGTGGATCACTTGAGCCTGGGAGGTCAAGGGTGCAGTGAGCCATGTTTGTGTCACTGTACTCCAGCCTTGGTGACAAGGCGAGACCCTGTCTCAAATAAATAAATAAAGCAAATCAGAAACTCGAGGAGAAGCATAACAAAGTCATTATCAAAACACAAAAAGCCAGTCCATATCAGAACACGAAGTCACTGTGATTTAAGAAAAGAATGGAAAGCTGGAAGACATGAGGAACGTAATGAAGAAGACGTGCATTTTTTTCCCAACAAGCAAAAAGAGAGGCAATCATAAACTTAAGAGCAAACAATAAGTGTGTAAAAAGACCAAGTGCATATTAAAACAGAGCCATGATTTTGAGCAACGGGTGTATTATTAAAAAGAGTAAGTGTGGTGTGATTCCTTAAATTGAATCCTGGATCAGAATTAGAAAATTGGGTAAAAACTATGGCAATGCAAGTAAAAGATGGACTTCCATAATAGTGTATCAGTATTGGTTCATAACGGAGACAAAGGCACCATAATAATGTGAGAAGTTACTAGCAGGGGAAACTGGGTGTGGGATACGCAGGAACTCTCTGTACTACCTTTGCAACTCTTCTACAAACAAAATCATTCTAAAATTTAAAAACAAATGACAAAAAAAGGCCTGGCACAGTGGCTCACACCTGTAATCCCAACACTTTGGGAGGCCGAGATGGGCAGATCCCCTGAGGTCAGGAGTTCAAGACCAGCCTGGCCAACATGGCGAAACCCTCTCTACTAAAAATACAAAAATTAGCCAGGCATGGTGGCGGGTGCCTGTAATCCCAGCTACTCAGGAGGCTGAGGCCGGAGAATCCCTTGGACCCGGGAGGTGGAGGTTGCAGTGAGCCGAGATCGCACCACTGCACTCCAGCTTGGGCAACAAAAGTGAAACACTGTCTCAAAAATAAATTAATTAATTAAATTAAATTAAACTTCATTTTCAAAAAAGTATATCTGAAAGAGGTTGAGAAAGGATAGAGGAAAGAAGTGAAAGGAAGGCTAGGAATGCTAATGCTTCATCTTAGACCTTGGCAACTCAAAAATGCAATCTACAGTTCACAAAGCAAGGAATTGAGGTTGGAGCCTGTTACGTGAAATTGCAGAGTCAACTGGTGGAAGAACAGAAAATGGTGGCATAGCTATATTGAAAAGAATGTGCAGAGGAAATATAAGGGTACTAGTCAAAAGATGTTTATAACTGGTAGACCAAAAAAATGGCATTACAGGAACTAAAACCAGAAAAAGCTAAAAAAAAAAAAAAAAAAAAAAAAAAGGAGGGGTGGGGGGAAGTTGCCTTGAGGGAAGTTACCTTGGAGGAGAAGGACTGGGGGTGGAATAAGAGAGATATCTAAGCCCTTCCATACCATTTAAATTTTTGACCACATGCATTTGTTACTTTGATTAAAATTTTCAAAATGAAACAAACAAAAGAAATTTTTTACCTATCCAGTTCACATCATGACATGGAAACAGAATCAATTATAGTGATTGTAATTCCCAGACAAAGGGCCGAAAGCTTCTGTATTAACATGTAAAGGGGCACTCTTGGTAGGCACGATGGCTCACGCTTGTAATCCCAAGTATTTTGGGAGGTTGAGGCAGGTGGATCACCTGAGGTCAGGATTTCGAGACTAGCCTGGCCAACATGGTGAAACCCCCATCTCTACTAAAAATACAAAAACTAGCCAAGTTTAGTGGTGCATGCTGTAGTCCCAGCTCCTTGGGAGGCTGAGGCAGGAGAATCACTTGAACAGGGAGGCAGAGGTTGCTGAGCCAAGATTGCACCATTGCACTACAGCCTGGGTGAAGAAAATGAAACTGTCTCTCAAAAAAAAAAAAGAAAGAAAGGGAAGGGGAGGGGAGGGGAGGGGAGAGGGGAGGGGGGAGAAGGGAGGGGGAGGGGGGAGAAGGGAGGGGGACAGGGAGGGGGAAGGGAAGGGGGAGGGAGAGGGGGAAGGGGATGGGACGGGGAGAAGAAAAGAAAAAAGGAAGAGAGATCCAAGATGGCTGATCACTAGCAGCTCGGGCATTCCCACTGAAAGCGCAGAGAACGAGAGGATGCTACACTTTCAGACGAATATTTGTTACTCACGAACCAAGAGATTCCCAGCGGAGGAGCCCCACGGGTCGCCAGGGCGACTCTTGTGGCCGGCGTGGCGGTTTTGCTGGCACCTTAGCGCGGCAGTTCTTGGTGCAGAGTCTGGAGATTCCCGGGCAGAAAAGCACCATCAATCTTAACACCGCTGTTTTGGCCGGCGCAGTGGATTGCTCAGATTTCGGCGCTGGGAATTAACAAGTTAGACGTCCGCTCAGAGACCTAGTTAGAAAGTCGGTAATTACAAAGACGACAGAGGGATAAATATATAATGAAGGGAAGAAACCAGCCTAAAAAGGCAGAGAATACTCAAAATCAGAATGCCTCTACCTCTACAGGGGATCGCAATTCCTCATCAGTAACGGAACAAGGCTTAATAGATTACACGTGTGTTCCAATAACAGAAGCAGGTTTCAAAAGGTGGGTGATAAGAAACTTCTGTGAATTAAAAGAACTTGTTCTAACCCAATGCAAAGAAACTAAGAACCTTGAAAAAAGGTTTGATGAAATGTTAATAAGAACGAACAATTTAGAGAGGAATATAAGTGAATTGATGGAGCTGAAAAACACAACACGAGAACTTCGCGAAGTATGCACAAGTTTAAACAGTCGAATTGATCAAGCAGAAGAAAGGATATCAGAAGTCGAGGACCAGCTCAGTGAAATGAAACGAGAAGACAAGATTGGAGAAAAAAGGATGAAAAGGAATGAGCAAAGTCTCCAGGAAATATGGGACTATGTGAAAAGACCTAATCTACGTTTGATAGGTGTACCTGAATGTGACGAAGAGAATGAATCCAAGTTGGAAAATACTCTTAGGATATCATTCAGGAAAACTTTCCCAACCTGGCAAGGCAGGGTAATATTCAACTCCAGGTAATACAGAGAACACCACAAAGATATTCTTCAAGAAGACCAACCCCAAGGCACATAATCGCCAGATTTATCAGGGTTGAAATGAAGGAGAAAATACTAAGGGCAGCCAGAGAGAAAGGTCAGGTTACCCATAAAGGGAAGCCCATCAGACTCACAGCAGATCTCTCAGCAGAAACCCTACAAGCCAGAAAAGAGTGGGGACCAATATTTAACATCCTTAAAGAAAAGAACTTTCAACCCAGAATTTCATATTCAGCCAAACTAAGCTTTATAATCGAAGGAAAAATTAAATCTTTAGCGAACAAACAAGTACTTAGAGACTTCACCACCACCAGGCCTGCTTTACAAGAGCTTCTGAAAGAAGCACTATACATATAAAGGAACAACCAATATCAGCCTTTCCAAAAATATATCAAAAAGCAAAGAGCATTAACACAATGAAAATTTTACACTAACTAATGGGCAAAACAGCCAGCTAGCATCAAATGCTAGTATTAAAGTTATATATATTCTAATTGGATAAAAAGCCAAAACCCATTGGTATGCTGCATCCAGACCCATCTCACATGCAACGATACACAAAGACTCAAAACAAAGAGAAGGAGGAAGATTTACCAACCAAACAGAGAGTAAAAATAAACAAATAAACAAAAAGTAGGAGATGCAATTCTCACCTCTGATAAAATAGACTTTAAAGCAACAAAGAGCAAAAGAGGCAAAGAAGGACATTACATAATGGCAAAAGGATCAATGCAACAAGAAGAGCTAATGATTTTATAGATCAAGACAGAAAATTAACAAGGACATCCAGCACTTGAACTCAGACCCGGAACAAGTAAACTTAATAAACATTTATAGAACTCTCCACTTCAAATACACGAAACATACATTACCACCTCACACCTATTCCAAAAGCGACTACATAATTGGAAGTAAATCACTCCTCAGTAATCGCATAGCATTTCATAGGTTTAAATGAAATATTGGTTGGCTGCTTGTTTGTTATTTTCTTCCCTTATTCCTTCCTGTCTACATCAAGTATAATTATTGGTATAAAAGAGGTTTTCAATACCCATTACTAAACTGCATTCTAGCCTGGGCAAGAAAGCAATACTCCCATTCTCTCTCTCTCTCTTTCTCTTCCTTTTTCTTCCTCTTCTTCATTCTTTTTCTTTCTTTCTTTCTTTCTAAATAAAAATTAATTAATTAATTAATTAATTTTAAAAAAAAGAAAAAGAAAAGAAAAAGGAGCACTCTTGAGAAACTCGCCTATCAGGGAGATACTGATTGAGACTAATTTCTCAGGGAGGACACAAACTATTATCGAAATGGAAATGTGGACTAGAACCACAAATGTAAGAAGAAAACTGTCAACTGAACCATGTAACCCCAAACTGCTGATCCCTGGGCTACAGTTATGCAGGAATGGAGCATACATATAAAGAAGGGGAACTGAACACAGAAAAGTCAATATTCACAACCTGACAACTAGGGCTGGAAGAGGGAACCTAGAGACCCACCTTTGGACTCCATATGCCAGCAACATTTCCCAGAGGGAGCTGGGGCAAGAGGCAGCTACAGAAGAGCGAGTTAACAGCTGGCAACAAAGCTGCCCCTCCCTGTTTGGGAAACATGCTTGAGACAATCCTTATCCATACAAATGAGCTCCCTAGCACTTGGAGACAGCATTAGAAAATGTCCCTTCTAAAACTTTTAGATCAGAAGTGCTGCAGAATGAGCCACCTATCCTGAGAGATGGTCTACAAATGTACTTACCAATGACACTTGAATGCCCCCAAATCTCAGAAAGATATCAATCCAAAATGCAATTACTGTGAGAATAACTTTTCTTTTTAAATTATCGTGTTAATTTAAAATGTCACAAAAAAGGCCCAAAGGGCATGAAGCTAAAAATAAGTGATTAGAGCTTGAAATTTTTTTTGGTAATTTTCACAGGGAAGATAATACTCTAATCTGAATGAAGGGCTTTTAGTTTTAGCTTTGACAGGTGAAGAGCTGGAGGTCATCATCCCCACCCTTACAATAGGAAAAAGCTGAATGAGCTCAAAATCAGGGACTTTTCCTGGACCATCAGAGAACTGAGTTTGCAGGGAAAACTGCTCCTCTGAAATCTGGAGGGACAGGTGCATCCAGAAAGTCATAGCTGAGGTCTGCTTATCTGGAGCAGAAGCCACTGGAACCATGAACTTGTAGGAACATGGTAACTCTGAGGCACTGTTGGAGGCTGAGTGTGGACTAATTTGAGAGTGAGAAACTCTGAGGGGAGGCCAGTCTTAGGTGGGTACCCACGTTTTCATGGACTCTATCTTGGGAACCTCACCAGGTTTTCATGGTGATGACTGGGAAAACCAAAAACAAACAGAAAAATCTTGAAAGAAGCCAAAGGAGGAAAAAGTAGGTTTCCTGTAGAGGCGCTGGGATAAAAATTACAGAAAACTTCTCCTCGGAAAGTATGTAAGCATTGGTAGCAAAACAGGACCAGTATAGTTAACAATAATAGATTGTATGTTTCAAAATAACTACAGGAGTGAATTTGGAGTGTTCCTAACACAAATAAATGATGAATGTTTAAGGTGATGGATATCCCAACTACCCTGATTTGCTCACTCACATTGTACACATATATAAAAATATCAGATGTACACCATGAATATATACAACCAGTATGTAGCCATAAAAATTAAAAAATATAACAAAAAAGAAAGTATGTAAGCAAAAAGACAGTAGTGTAAAATATTTCAAGTGTCAGAGGGAAAAGTCACCAACCTAGGATTCCACATCCAGGGAAATTATCCTTCAAAAATGAAGAAGCAATGAGCATGGTGGTGTGTGCCTGTAGTGTTAGCCCTTTGGGAAGCTGAGGTGGGAGTTTCCTTTGAGGCCAGAAGTTTGAGATCAGCCTAGGCACATAGCAAGACCTCATCTCTACAAAAAAATTTAAAAATTATCCAGGCATGGTACTGTGCACCAGTAGTCCCAGCTACTTGGGAAGCTGAGGCAGAAGGATCACTTGAGCCCAGGAATTTGGGGCTGCAGTGTACTGTAAGTCTACCTGTGAATAACCACTTCACTCCAGCCTGGACGACATAGCAAGATCCCATCTCTTTAAAAAAATGAAGAGGCCGACGGTGGTTTATGCCTGTAATCCCAACACTTTGGAAGGCCGAGGCGGGTGGATCACGAGGTCAAGAGATCAAGACCATCCTGGCCAACATGGTGAAACCCCGTCTCTACTAAAAATACAAAAAAATTAGCCAGGTGTGGTGGCGCGCACCTGTAGTCCCAGCTACTCAGGAGGCTGAGGCGGAAGGATCACTTGAACCTGGGAGGCAGAGGTTGCAGTGAGCCAAGACTGGGCCACGGTGCTCCAGCCTGCGCCACTGCACTCCAGCCTGACCACAGAGCAAGACTCCGTCTCAGAAAAAAAAAAAAATAAAGAAATAGATACTATCAGACAAACAACTGAGGAATTTGACATTAGCTGACTTTTCTTGCAAGAAATGTTAGAAGGTTTTTTTTTCAAGCAGGACAGTAATACACATCAGAAACCTGGATCTTCATGAAGCAAAGGAAGCCGTCAGATCAGGTGTAAATGAAGGTCAAATAAAATCTTATTTTTCTGATTCTTAATTGATATAACAGATAATTGTTTAAAGTAACAATAGTAGCCAGCATTTAGTGATTATAGCATGTGGATAAGTGACGTAAATGAGAGCAATGTCAGAAGGTTGAAAGGGAGAAATCAGGAATACTGTGTTTAAAGTTCCTGCACTACACATGAAACAGAAATAGTGTTATTTAAAGGTAGACTTAGTTTAGATTCAAGAATATACTGTAAACTCTAAAGAGAACTGCTCAAATTTTTTCTACTTCTTTTTTTTTTTTTTTTGAGATGGAGTTTCGCTCTTGTTGCCCAGGCTGGAGTGCAATGGTGCAATCTTGGCTCACTGCAACCTCTGCCTCCCAGGTTCAAGTGATTCTCCTGCCTCAGCCTTCTGAGTAGTTGGAATTACAGGCACGCACCACTACACTTGGCTAATTTGTTCATTTTTAGTAGAGACAGGGTTTCACCATGTTGGCCAGGCTGGTCTCAAATTCCTGATCTCACCCACCTCAGCCTCCCAAAGTGCTGAAATTATAGGCATGAGCCACTGCACTTGGCCTAAAACTTTTTAAGAAGAATTTTTTACTAATATTCTGAAAGAAGATAAATTTTTTTAATTTTATAATTAAAATTATAAATTGCTCAGAGAGTACAGAAGCAGTAGCATGTGAAAATGAATAAAAAGCAGTAACGAATATGGTCAATATTATTCCGAATATATTAACAATCACTTTAAATATGAATAACTTAATAAACAAATTAAAGGACAGAGATTGTCAGAGGGAATAAAAGAACAAGACCCAATTACATGCTGCCTACAAGAAATATACTTTAAATAAAAGACTCCAAAGTTTAAAAATAAAGGAATGAAATAAGTTATACGATGCACGGATCAAAAGAAAGCTGGAGTAGTGATGTTAATTTCAGACAAAGAAGACTTAGAACAAGGAAAATTGTTAGAAATAAAGAGGAACCCGGCCGGGCGCGGTGGCTCAAGCCTGTAATCCCAGCACTTTGGGAGGCCGAGGCGGGTGGATCACGAGGTCGAGAGATCGAGACCATCCTGGTCAACATTGTGAAACCCCGTCTCTATTAATACAAAAAAATTAGCTGGGCACGGTGGCGCGTGCCTGTAATCCCAGCTACTCAGGAGGCTGAGGCAGGAGAATTGCCTGAACCCAGGAGGCGGAGGTTGCGGTGAGCCGAGGTTGCGGTGAGCCAAGATCGCGCCATTGCACTCCAGCCTGGGTAACAAGAGCGAGACTCCGTCTCAAAAAAAAAAAAAGAAATAAAGAGGAACCCTACATAATGACAAAGGGAATTAGTTCTCCAAGAAATGTACATGCACCTAACAACAGAGTGTCAAAATACATAAGGCAAAAACGAATAAACATAAAAGGAGGAAAAGATAAAGCCAAAACCATCTGTCAGTAACTGATAGATCTAGCAGGAATATCCATAAAGGATATAGTTGACTTGAAGAACACTATCAATCAACCCAATTGGATTGACATTTATAGAATACTCTATCCAGCAATAACAAATCACACATTCTTCTCAACTTCACCTAAATCACTCACAAAGATAGTCCTTCCAACACATCTTAACAAAGTTAAAAGAATAGGAACTCACAACATGTAATTCTAAAGTAATAGTATCGTTATTTCACTGATACATTCTCTAAAGAATACCTACTTTCCTTTACTTTCATTGTTTGCTCAAGTGAAAGGAAGAAGAAATCTTGGGACTGCAAAATCAGTAAGCTAAAGGGAAAAGTCACGCTGGGAACTGCTTAGGGCAAACCTGTCTCCCATTCGATTCAAAGTCATCCCTCTGCTCACTGAGATAGATACATATCTGATTGTTTCCTTTGGAAAGACTAATCAGAAACTCAAAAGAATACAAACATTTCTCTCTTATCTACCTTTGACCAGGAAGCCCCCCTCCCTACTTAGAGTTGTCCTGCCTTTCTGGACCAAACCAGTGTACATCTTACATACATTGATTTATGTCTCATGTCTCCCTAAAATATATAAAACCAAGCTGCCACCCAACCACCTTGGACACATGTCATCAGGCCCTCCTGAGGCTGTGTCATGGTGTGTGTCCCTAACTTTGGCAAAATAAACTCCCTAAATTGACTGAGAGCTGTCTCAGATATTTGGGGTTCACACTTAACAATATGCCTTCTGATGGTCTCTTCTGCCTAGTTAATGCATACTCATGCTTGCCCAAACTTAAAGATTAAAAACTTTAATATAGTATAATAAAAGTATAAACAAAGTCAATCATTGAAAAGTAATCTACAGCAAAGTACAGTGGCTCACACCTGTAATCCCAACAATTTGAGAGGCTGAGGCAGGAAGATCGCTTAAGCCCAGGAGTTCAAGCCTGGGCAATGTGGCAAAACCCTGTCTCTACAAAAGATACAAAAATTAGCCAGGCATGGTGTCACACACCTGTTATCCCAGCTAGTCAGAGGATTGAGGTGCAAGGATCGCTTGAGCCCAGGAAATCAAGGTTACAGTGAGCTTTAATTGAGCCACTGCACTCTAGCCTGGGTGACAGAGTGAAACTGTGTCAAAAAGAAAGGAAAGGAAAAGAAGGGAAAGGAAAGGAAAGGAAAGGAAGGAAGGAAGGAAAGAAGGAAGCAAAGAAATCTATAAAAAATAATGCAGTATTTATGACATAAAGGATTAATGCTCATGATATAAAAATAGATTTTATAAATCCATAAAAGAGCACATTTGTTCTTGACTTAATTCATTCTCTATACAGTAGTCAAAGTAGTATCTTTAAAACCCAAATCTAGCCATGTCATTTCCCTACTTAAAGTCCTTCAATGCTTCACATTGCTCTTAGAATGAGGTTCAAAACCCTTAGCATGACCCACATGATCTGGTCCTTACCTACCTCTCTAGACTGGGTCTCTCATTATCCCTCTTCCCTCTTCCTCAGGACTCCAGCCACACTGGTCTTTTCTCAGCTTTTCATACCTTAAAGCCTTTGTATGTGCTGATTGCTTTGCCTGGAATCACCCCACCGCCACCACCCTCTTTGACTAATGCCCACTTTTCCTTCAGATCTCAGCTTAAACATCATTTCTCATGGAAGTCTTCCATCATCAACTCTGGATTGCTTCAGATCCTCTGCTATTTGCTCTATAATCCTGAACAAACAGATGAAATCATGTTTCTGAACCTTCTGAACTCCAGACCAGACCCTGAGGAGTGACCCTTCCAAGAAATGTGAGGTTCCAGGCAAAGGCTCTAGAACATTCTTATCTATAGTAGTCAGGGTTGGTGAGGAAGCTCAGGAGAAAGTTGAGATGAGAGAGTCTAAGGTATTCTTTCTGTACTTTTTTTTAGTACAGGCAACTTTGAGAACTTAATGAAATCCATGGGATTCATTTCTTCTTCTGGAGATTTATTCTCCCCCAGAAAAAGGCACAGAAGCAAAACTTTGTGTAGTGTTATCAATCTTCCAAAGTTCCCCTAACATCCATTTATTCACCTCACATTAAGAACCCCAACGTTGGATGGTATGTAATGTAGGCCCAGTGAGCAGCTCATAAAACAACACGTTGGTTCCCTAGCTTTGTTCATTTAATTAATATCCATTGAGTATCTACAATGTAGTGATTCCAGCAATAATAATACCTTATAAATGAAATTTGCTTTACAATTTAAAAGAAAAGGAAGACTTTTCACATACATTGTCTCCCTCTTCCCCCAAACCCAATCAAGTGGACATAGATTACCTATTTTGCAGATGAGAAAACATAAGCAATCCCGTGGAACACGAGTGATCTGGCTCACACAACTCAACCAAAAAGGAGTGAAACTCAGGAGTAAAATGCACTCTTCTAACCCTAAGCCTGGCTCTTTCCTTCCATGTTGATACTGACTCCAAGGACCGGTGGGTGTTACTAGGACTTGTCCTTAGTAATCTTACAATCACCCCACACACCACAACCTCAGTCTCCAGTTCCCATGGTGGTCACCTTCATACTCTCATATTCCAGGTGATGATGCGATTTTGCCAATCGAAGATCCCAGCAGAAGGAGTCCCCTGATGTTTAGGGGGAGTAGTCACTCCCCGTCTCCTTCCCAGAGAGTGTAGTAGCTCACATTTATTGAGTTCTTAGTACATGCCAGGCATTGTTCTAGGCTTTTCACGTGAATTAACTCATTAAATCCTCAGAACAAAACCATGAAGCAGGTACTTTTATAATATTATCTCCATTTTGTGGACACTTAGGCAAGATTGAGTAATTTGCTCAGGGTTACACAACTAATAATTTTCAGAGCCAAGATTTGAATTCTGGGGCCTGTGTTCCTAACCAAACCACCATCTGCCTCTCCTGAGTCCATCGTTCTTACCTTCTTGGGGTCATGTGTACTGGAGAGAGTGCGATTAAAGCTCTGGACCTTCTCCCTAGGAAAACGCAGGTAATTTTGCATATTTCGGGGACTTCCGGAACATCTAAGACCCAGCGTCTGTCGACCTCAGCCTTAGAACCTCTGTTTATCTCATACATCCTGGAGAGAATTGTCCAGGGACAAAAACAGCAGCGCCGCCAGCGCCGCAGGACTTCGCCTCTGCAAACATGTGAGGACAGCTGCGCGGCGCTGAGCTGCGTGGTGACGGAGATGCCTGTTCGCGGGGAATCAGGAACGGTGAGCTCCCGGGACCGCAATGCCCTGAGAACGCAACCGGGTCGCTGAGCCTCCGGAGTTCGGCAGCTGAATGAAATACGCAGGGATCACCAGCTGGACTCAAATCTTGCGTCCCTGCCAGCATCCTGGAGTCCTAAGACGCGGGGATTCGAGCGCACAGGCTCTCAGAACTCTGGTCCCAGGCGCACCGCGGCGGAGTCGCTGTTCGTGGTGCTGAAACGCTCGGTCCTGGAAGAGCGCGGCCGTCCGCCCGCCCGCCTGGTACCGCGCCGCGGCCACTGCGGGGAACTGTCCAGTGCTGAACACGGATGCGGCCCGGCCCGCAGGGCTCAGACCCGAGCCTGCCGCACCCAGCGGAGCTCGGAGCCAGCTCCCGGAAGCGCTGACGCAGAGCGCAAGGAGAGTCGGAGCGGCGAGCTCCAAGCCAGGCATGGACCTGCAGAGACCCGATTCCTACCAGGGAGGAGCTGGCCCTGACTTCAACGAGCACGTCCTGCATAAGGTAAATATTTCCTGGATTCTCCCAACCTAACATTGGGAGAGGCGCCAGCACCAGGAGTTTTCTCCACTCCCCTGACGTTGCTTTGGGATGTAATGAGAAACTAGCTTGTATCTGCGAGTCTGGGGAACCCTTTCTGTCTGATTCTTTTTGCTGCTCAAAATAGAGATGTGTGAGCTCTTGGGGAAAGGCTGCCACCAGAGGCTCAGATGGTCAGAAGCTTCATTCATTCATTTAAGTCATCTGTGTTCTTTTTTCACCCCCTCCTTCTCCTTGCCTATTTATGCCCCTGTATGCCCCCCATCACCTTTGCCCTCCTAACCCCTGTAGGAGATTGCTTTTGTCCCTGTTACATCTGCTAGCAGTGGCCAAAGACCCGAATTCCTGGCCAACTTGACTGAAATTAGAGAAATGGTTTGCAGCAGAGATGAACTGCTATTTTCAAACCAGACTCCCTCATGGCTCCAGAACGCTTCTCTCCAGCCATGACTCACTCATAGCCCCTGTAAGCATTTGCTTATTTCAAAGTTCTAACACATCCATTGCTTCCTTCATTCAAGTTTCTTGTGCAACTCAGTTGTCAGTAATGCAGGTCTCCCCCTAAATGGTCGTTGGGAAAAATAGTAGCCTCTCTCAGGATAACAGTTTTAATTCAAAATCCATCACTCTGAAAGAATCAAAGCCTTATATTTGCCATAAGAAGTTATTATGGCTCACCTTCCCTTTCTCTGACTTGGTCATGCCTTCCTGCTCCAGCCCTTATATTTTCTGCTTTGATAATGCCAGTTCACCTGTTAGTCACTTAAAAGGCTGTATGTGACCCTATAGGTGGAGTTTCTTATTCAAAACATCACTTTGAAGAGTCTATGAATGCAAGCTTTGAAATAACCTAACCCAACCTCCTCCTCTATCACACAGTTTATATTTAAGGAAACTAAAATCCAGAGAGGCAAAATGACTTGTCCAAGAAAGCAAGCTGGTAAATGGCAGAGCTGCTCCTAAAAGCCAGAAATTACTACTCCACGTGTAGTGGTTTTTTTTTGTTGTTGTTGTTGTTGTTGTTTTGTTTTGTTTTTGTTTTTTTAAGATGGAGTCTTGTTCTGTCACCAGGCTGGAGTGCAGTTGTGTGCTCTGGGCTCACTGCAACCTCCGCCTTCTGGGTTCAAGCGACTCTCCTGCCTCAGCCTTCTGAGTAACTGGGGCCACAGCTGTGCAGCACCACGCCCAGCTAATTTTTTGTATTTTTAGTAGAGACAGGGTTTCACCATGTTGGCCAGGCTGGTCTCGATCTCCTGACCTCATGATCTGCCCACCTTGGCCTCCCAAAGTGCTGGGATTACAGGTGTGAGCCACCACACCTGGCCAGTATTTTTTCCTCTATATCCTTACTAAACTTCTCATCAAAGTATACAGTCCATGGACCAGCAGCATTGGCATTACTTGGGAACTTATTACAATAGAAAATAAAATCTCAGCCCTGACCCTAAACTGGCTGAATCTGAACCTTCATTTTAGCAAGATATCTAGGAATAAATATGCACAATAAAGTTTTGGATGCATGGCTCTGTCGTATGCTGCCTGCTTCTGACACAGAAGAAAGAAAATCAGCTATTGAAGGAAGCAGGTCTGCAGATTTGACAGCCCATGTGTCTTCTCCCTCCAGGTCTCTGATTTCCTAGGATATAGAGAAGGAGAAAAATGTATAGCAACTGCTCCAGCCTAGAAGTTTTAAAGCCGTCACAGTTTGAAGTAAACTAGAAGAAGTTCTGTGTTATTTGATGTTGTAAATCTCACCCAGTAAAAAGTGAATGGAAGGCTGGGCATGGGGGTTCACACCTGTAATCCCAGCATTTTGGGAGGCCAAGGCAGGTGGATCACTTCAGGTCAAGAGTAAGAGACTAGCCTGGCCAACATGGTAAAACCTTGTCTTTACTGAAAATACAAAAATTAGCTGGGCGTGGTGGTGCACACCTGTGATCCCAACTACTCAGGAGGCTGAAGCAGGAGAATTGCTTGAACCTGGGAGGCAGAGGCTGCAGTGAGCCAAGATCCCACCACTGCACTCTAGCCTGGGCAACAAAGCAAGACCTTGTCTTAAAAAAAAAAAAAAAAAAAAAGTTCATGCAAGCAGAGGAACATAATTACAAATCAATTACAAAATTATCTTGGTGACTAGATCTGTGGGTCTCTCCAAGTTTATACCATCTTAAAGAGGTATAAATAATTATTTTGAAAGCATTAAGATTGGGATCTCAGATTATTCAAAATATTGATCAGATGTGGTATTTTCCATTTCAATTACCCACACATGAGATGTAGGATGTAGTCCATGAAAACTTTTACTTCCTTTGAGTTTATTGATCACCAAATTAAGAGTGGAAACCCATTCCAACAAATTCCAATATCTTTAAAGACAAGTGTCTATTTACTACTAGTAAAGGCTCGGTGTCATCAGCTTGGCTGTGTGAGTACCTTGAGAGCAGGAGCCAGCCTTAACCTCCTGTGGTACCCAGCAGACTGACATATGTATGTAAGGAAAGCTTTTCTACTTAAATAGTGCTGACGACCTCCTCCTAATATTACTTTATAATTAATTGTGTGTGATGTTTTATTGTGATCCACTTAAAACTCTTTTTGTAAAGAGGGAGGGCAACAATTTATTTGCATTATTTTAAAAATTACTATATAGTAGAGTCCAAGGAGTTCCCATTGATTAATTAGTGGCCTATTTTCCATGAAAAGCAGGGCTCCCCTCCAACATTAACTGCTAGGATAAATGAGTTTTTTTGAGGTGGGGTCTCACTCTGTAACCCAGGCTGGAATGCAGTGGTGTTATCTCAGCTCACTGCAACCTCTGCCTCCCAGGCTCAAGTGATCCTCCCACCTCAATCTCCCCAGTAGCTGGAACTGCAGGCATGTGCCACCATGCCTGCTAATTTTTGTTGTTGTTGTTGTTTTGTAGAGATGGCATTACACTTTGTTGGCCAGGCTGGTCTCAAACTCCTGGCCTCAAGAGATCTGCCCACTCAGCCTCCCAAAATGCTGGCATTATAGGTATGAGTCACCAGACCCAGTGTGGAGAAATAATTTTTTAAATAAACTTGTTATTGACATATAACAAACACCACTTTGGGAAGCTAAGACCAGAAAGATAACTTGAGATCAGGAGTTCGAGACCAGCCTGGCCAAGATGGCAAAACTTTGTCTCTACTAAAAATATAAAAATCAGCCAGGCATGGTAACACACTCCTGTAATCTCAGCTACTAGGGAGACTGAGACAGGAGAATCGCTTGAACCCAGGAGGTGAAGACTGCAGTGAGCCAAGTTCATGCCACTGCACTCCAGCTTCGGTGACAGAGCGAGACTCCATCTCAAAAAAAAAAAAAAAAGAAATATAACAACAAAAAATCCTGAATCTTATGTATCCACCTTGGTGAATTGTCACAAAGTGAACATACCTGTGAAACCACTACCAAGAGGAAGCAATAGAACTTTGTCTGCTTCCCAAGAGCCCCCTCCCACATTCCCCTTGCCACACACCCTCACCAGAGATTATCATTATAGAGGAAGAAGAATCATCTCACGTTTTGACAGCACAGCAGATGTTATGTAGGGTAGTCCTAGAAACTTGCCAGAGAATAGATATTGTTGTATGATGAAACAAAACTCCAGGCTTGAAATAAGCTGAACCTTGATGTGGCTTTGGGCAATATCTGTGAGTCTTACTTTTCATAGCTATAAAATAGGAGTGATAATACCTGCCTTATTATTTTTGAGCAAAGATGTTAGCTAATATAATGTAAAGCATATAGATAAAAATCTCTGGAATGTAGGAAGCATTCAATAAAAGTGGTTGCATTAGGGCATGCATCTTGGGCTCCAAAGCAACTTCAGTGAGTGTCACATTCAGTCTTGCCTAAAATGATGAGCTTTGTGAGAAGAGCAGCAGCTTCATACACAGAAAACCTCAGAAAAACACACACTGCGTATTTCACAGGCACGAGCCCATGGAAACAAAATCACACAACCCACCTACACAAAAAGCATGACGTCTATACAAACATCCCAGTTCTGACTTCCTCAGTTGAATATCTTTTTTCTCTAGGAGGCAATGTACGGGACATGATGAAATTTCTTTATATGAAAAACACACGCCAAATATCATCATTGGCATTGTGTAGCTCTTGCGGTTCAGCTGGCCCCCGTAGTTGGAGGCTGACCCAGGCAAGCCCAGGTGACTCTTAGAAGATTCCTGGAGGGCGGGCTGGAAGCCGAGAACTGTCTGAAAACATTGAGCTCATCCATCACGTGCTTAGAGTTTTTAAATAGAGTTGCTATTGCCACCAATCTGAATATTTGATGCAACTAAATAATTTAAAACCAATGAGCAACCTGGCTGCTCTTCTCCTCTGAGAACTCTCTGTTCTCTCTAGCTACCAGCTTCGAGAGCCCTCCAGGGCAATGGTATGAGGTAGGACTTAGGAACAGTGCACGGCTTGGGTCCCTACTGTGCTGGGGTCTGACCTTGAGCTCTGGGAAAATTAAAAGATTCATTTCATTTTCACAGAGAGGGGCAAGCTTTTGCCCCAGATACCAGTGAATTAGGACAAAGGGCTTCAGTTCAAGCACTTGCTTCCTAATTCCCCATCACCAGGGCTCTGAGGAACACCCACATACCAGTCTAGCTTCCAGAGGGACGAACAATTCCTAGGGCAAAGTCAGTCTCAGAAAGACCGGGGAGAGGGGGCAGAAAAACGTGGGTTACTCATCCATTCATCCAGGGCTTGGTTCTTGTTGGGTGAAAAGGGATTACCAGGTCCCTGTCTTCCAAAATATTTCCCTTTCCACCTGGCGCAGTGACTCACACCTGTAATCCCATCACTTTGGGTCAAGACCCCATCACGAGGTCAAGAAATGGAGATCATCCTGGCCAACATGATGAAACCCCGTCTCTACTAAAAGTACAAAAATTAGCCAGGCGTTTGGCACACGCCTGTGGTCCCAGCTACTTGGGAGGCTGAGGCAGAAGAATCGCTTGAACATGGGAGGCGGAGGTTGCAGTGAGCCGAGACTGCGCCACTGTGCTCCAGCCTGGCAACAGAGCAAGACTCCATCTCAAAAAAAAAAAAAAATACAAACCTTTAGCCGGGCATGGTGGTGTGCACCTGTAATCCCAGCTACTCGGGAGGCTGAGGCAGGAGAATCGAGTGAACCAGGAAGGTGGAGGTTGCAGTGAGCCGAGATTGCGCCACTGCACTCCCACTCAACAGTCCGAGACTCCGTCCCAAAAAAAAAAGAGAGAGAGAAAGTATTTTCGTTTCCTCCGACTGCTCTAACACCTCTTCTGGGTGAAAGGAAAAGGCAAACAGGTGACTCTGCCACTCCCGCCCATCTCTTGTGCTTGTCCTTCACTTCCTTTTCTACTACCCATCTTGTAATTGCTATGTCTCTCAAAAGTCCACATGCCTCATCGATTCATTCAGCAAACATGCAATGGACATTTCCAAAGTGTAAAGAATTAGTCTGGTCACCATAGAGAACATAGATGCAAATGGTGCCCAGCTTCACTAAGCTTGTGGCCTAGAAGGCAGGTACACAAATGGCTACACTCCTCCATAGTCTTGGAAGTGTCCTAAGAAAGATACAGGAAGATGCAGGGGAATGACCCAGGAAGAAAAGGTCGTGTCTGACTCCATTTGAAGTGTCCTCTCTCACTTACAGCCTCTGATTAAAGTTAATATCCAGGCTGGGCACAGTGGCTCACGCCTGTAATCCCAGCACTTTGGGAGGCCGAGGTGGGTGGATCGCAAGGTCAGGAGTTCAAGACCAGCCTGACCAACATGGTGAAACCCCGTCTCAACTAAAAATACAAAAATTAGCTGGGCGTGGTGGTACGTTCCTATAATCCCAGCTACTCAGGAGACTGAGGCAGGAGAATCGCTTGAACCCAGGAGGCAGAGGTTGTAATGAGCTGAGATCGCACCACTGCACTCAAGCCTGGGTGACAGAGCGAGACTCTGTTCCCCCACAAAAAAATTAAAATTAAAATTAAAAAATAAAAACTAAAGTTAGCATCCAGGAGAGACAGAGTTCTACACACCAGCCAGCTCTCCCCTGCCCTCAGGCTGTGGTCCATTGATCCTGGGGAAAGGTCTCGATACAACAGCACTGTCCTTCCCTGCCAGAAAATTGTACAAGGGAAAGACAAAACAGCAAAAGACCACACCGCCATTCTGTGTTCCTCTCCCGTTCTCTATCCCACAGGTGCTTCTTTTATCATTTTTTTCAATAAAACAATGATAATGGTATGCAAATTTGTCCTCAAAGAGTCCAAATCCACAAAAAAAAATCCATGCCCTGTAAGTGAAGAGATTTTGTTTTCAAAGTGCACTAGCTCCAATACTCAAAAGATTTCTATTGTCAGCTCAGGAACAAACAAGAAAGCCAAGAAAAGCTAGCTGCTCCCTGTATAATATTTCCACTGACTTGTTTTTCTGTCTTGCTTGCTCTGAAGGCTTACGGAAACAAGTGAAATGTATATTACGTCACTGGCAATCTGGGGCCGTCTGGGACTCCTTTGACTAATAGGTCGGTACTGCCCAGATCTCAGAGCAGGCAGCTGGCGAAGGGAGTGGTGCCTGCTGGTTCCCTTAGGATAACCTCAGCAGGAAATGATGGTGACTCAGTCCAATGCCTCAAAGTCATTTTCCAAACTCTTCGGGCTTTCCTCTCCTAAGCATCCTTCCCTTTAATTTGTGGTCCCTGGGGCCTTTTGTGAGAAAACATCTGAGATTCACTCGTGTTGGTGCCCTAATATTTCCTCGTATAAGCTGTTCTGGGGAGGGACTTCCTTCATTTTCAGGGCAGGAAACTCCACCTTGCTGGGTGGAAGTAAACAGCCAGAGGTGAGCACCAGGCTGGAGAATTGTTGAAGTGGGCATCTGAAGTGGCTCTAAACTTATCCCAATACGTTTCTTGCTTCCTTCCTCCCCTTCTCAGGCAAGAGAAACAGTTACTAGAGACTGCAAATGGGAATGGAGATCACAGCTCCTTGTTAACTCATGCAGGCAATGCAGTTCCCAGCTGGGAGTGGCCCTGGACATCCTCCCATTCGTTAACCAGAGGAGGTTTTCTGGGGCCAAGAGAGGCAGCTCCAAGCAAACAGATCTGGAAAATCTTAACCCCTAACTGATGACACCAGACCTCGCCCCGCTCCTGAAGGAAGCAGTCCTGAGTGGTGCAGTGATAATAACTTGAGACGTGCAGGACTCAAGCATTCCCCTAGCACATGGTTCCTATTTCCCTGACCTTGATGCCAAAGTCGGCTCCCTCCCTTCTCATGTCCTTATTACCACCTTCTCATTTGCTATTTGCAGACAGCTTCTACCCATCAACATGAGGGTGTTATCTAATCATTTGTGCTTCTGCAAATGCACATGCTTTTAGGTACCTTAAACCAATTTAAGTCCAAATTTTCTCTTGCTTGTTAGCCCTCTGCCCCTGGCCACCCCGCCATACACACACACACACACCAGGCACACATACACACACGCACACATATGCCTCCTTCCTCTCATGAGCCGAAGGCAGGGCCAGTGATCATCTGTTTTGTTCTCTGTCTCCACTTCTCTTTTGTTATGAGACGTTTATTTATTTATTTATTTATTTTAGAGACGGGGTTTCACCTTGTTGGTCAGGCTGGTTTTGAACTCCTGAGCTCAGGTGATCCACCCGCCTCAGCCTTCCAAAGTGCTGGGATTACAGGTGTGAGCCACCACGCCTGGCCCATTATGCGTCTTTTAAAAGCACAGCAGGCTGGGAGCAGTGGCTCACTCCTGTAATCCCAACACTTTGGGAGGCAGAGGTGGGCAGATCACCTGAGATCAGGAGTTCAAGAACAGCCCGGCCAACATGGCAAAACTCTGTCTCTAGTAAAAATACAAAAATTCGCCAGGCGTGGTGGCAGGCATCTGTAATCCCAGCTACTTGGGAGGCTGAGGCAGGAGAATCACTTGGACCTGGGAGGCAGAGTTTGCAGTGAGCCAAGATTGTATCACTGCACTCCAGCCTGGGCAACAGAGCAAGACTCTGTCTCAAAAAGAAAGCAAAGCAAACATTTCTCCTCCTCTTCTTCCTCCCTCCCCCGTTTAGATTTTGCATACATGCCATCTCCCAGAAACTCTGTTTATTAAAAATCAGAACTGTCATTAATTAGAGCAATACCCCTAGGGGAGAGTCAGGAACTGGTAACACCTTCCCCAAGGTCACATTGAGAAGCAGTGTAAGCTTTGGAAGGGAATAAAGTCTGGCACACAGTCCAGATGAGGCAGACACCCCCCTTCCAGCCCCTGGAATCTCCCTCCTCAACTCCCCTTTGCCTTTACCCAGATTCTTCCTCCTTCTCAGGGTCCCACCTTAGGTTTCATTCGGTTATCAAGTGAGAAATATTAAAAATCATCTCTGCACTATAATCTGAAGGGACCCAGTAAGACTAATAATTGTTCCCAATAAATGATCCAAATAAGCATATGGTTTATTTGTGCAGCATTTAACAGCTTACAAAACACTTTAACATATGCCAAGACACTTATACTTAACATATGCTTTTTCCAGAAGATGTTACTATTCACTCCATATTAATAGGACAGGGAAACAAAGGTCAGATGGCTGGGTGCGATGGTTCAAGCCTGTAATCCCAGCACTTTGAGAGGCCGAGATGGGCAGATCACAAGGTCAGGAGTTTGAGACTAGCCTGGCCAACATGGTGAAACCCTGTCTCTACCAAAAATACAAAAATTAGCCAGACACGGTGTCAGGCACCTGTAATCCCAGCTACTCTCGAGGTTGAGGCAGGAGAATTGCTTGAACCCGGGCAGCGGAGATTGCAGTGGCTGAGATCGCACCATTGCACTCCAGCCTCGGTGAGAGAGTAAGACTCTGTCTCAAAAAAAAAAAAAAAAAAAAAAAAAGACTTGCTCAAGGTCACAACCAGCATTGTGGAAGCCTGAATCATTACAGCGACCCTTAGATAGCACTTGCATGCCACGTAATATTCTAAGCACTTGGCATCTCTTAATCCTACAACAACCCTATTTTAATCTCATTTTACAGATGAGTAAACTGAGAAGCAGGGACATTAAGAAATTTGCCTACAGTCAAGTCCAAGCGAAGTAGGCAGGCAGAGGGATAGAGTCAGGAGAGGATAAGTGGCTTCACCAAGAGGGTCACGGATCGTCATTACTTTAGAGCACTGACAGCAGTCCATTGTGTGGCCATCAGCTCTGTAGGGCTGGTTTTGCTCACTCACCCAAGAGAAGTGCCCTCTCTCCAGTCAGGCTGATGTTAATCAGACTCACAAGACACGTATTGCCCTAGATGCCAAGCCACATTATAATCAGGAGATTGTTTGCTAAGCATGAAATCCAGGGGGAAAGAAGGAAGTTTGAGGATTCAAATGTTTGTTTAATGCTATCGGGCTGACATGATTTGGTAGCTGGCTGCACTATAGGGACAGCCTCAATCTACAACCCCATCGGCCCTTTCTACCCTTGGGTCCTCTCCCGTGTCCCTTGCCCCACCTCTGCCTCCCTCAGCTATATGTATTTAACTGTGACTTGGGCCGGGCAGTCACTCTATTCTTTCCAGGTCTGCCTTTCCTGCAATCCTTTAAGAACCACTTGCCTTTGAGCTTGAGAATGCCCTGGACTTAGGGAGGGAAAGGGAAACATTTTCCATCTTTAGAAACCTCTATCAGTCATAGTCAAAGTTGTCATGTCATATTTCTTCCTCTATCTCATTCAAGGCCTATGTCAGGGCCTTAGGGACTTGGGTTTCAGGGGCAAGAACCATGAAAGCGTAGAAAGGTGATTGGGGTCATTTCCTTATATACCTCCACCACCCCTGCCCACATGCTCCCCTTGAAATCTGGTATTTCTGCCTGAGAATCCTGAGAGTCAATTCAGCAAACGTTTGCTAAATTGAGTTTTCCAAACTTTTCAGGTTTTCCTCTCCTCTAGACGCCACATTCCAGACCCCAGGAACAAGACCCACTCTTCATTCCCCAAGGAGCTGAGTCCAGCAGGCTGGGTGGATCAGAGGGATGGCACAGAGAGAGATGGCTCAGGCCACATCTGACTGCAGCCCAGTGTACCACATGGACCTTCATGCTCATGAAGGTCAAAGGCCTCTAGTCTCATATGGTGGGAAGCTGGCCCTTGGGACCAGGTCAAATGCTTGCTGCTCTCAAGGCTGCCAACTTCTGGCTCCTGGCTGATTGACTGATCTGAAGGGCTAGAAAGCCCAAAGGCCCTGGATGGGGCCCCACCTCTGAAGGTCAGAGGGCTCTGGGCCCCCAACACAGGGATCCCTTCAAGCCCATGTCCAAGAAAGGAAGAGACTCCTGGTGCACTTCTGAGAAGTGTCCAGTGCAAACAAAGTCCCCTGTCCAAGAAAGAGCACTGGGCTTTGAGTACCAAAGAGCCAAGCTTTAGCCCCATCTCTGCTGTTAGCCAACTGTACATCCTAGGTCAATCCATTTCAACAGCACTTTCCAATTTGCAGAAAACTTGCACATAAATGCTCTCGGTTGATTTCCCCAGCACTGGGTGTAAGGAGAACAGGCATTATTCTTGACTGCAAAAGGGGAAATCTTGTGGTCAGGACTCTTGATTTCCAGTGACAAAACTCAACTCAAATCAGCTTTAGCCAAAAAGAGAATTCACTGGTTCTTGTACCACAGAAGCCTGGGGGTGCAGCTGACATCGAACTCAGCTGGATGTCAGTGTAACTCTCAGTGACTTCAGCCTCGCTCCCTTTGGCTTGGCTCCATTCACAGACAGTCTTCTCCTTGTGAGGCCCCATTATTGCCAGCAGCCCCAGAATCACATCCTCATGCCTCCCAATTCCAACCAAAGTCCTAAACCCAATACTCACTGGAGACTGAGGCTGCCACACGCCCACCCCTGAACAACACTGCAGCCAGAGGGTAGAATACGATGGATGGCTTAAGCCTGGGTCAGATGCCCACCCCAAAGGTGGAGTCAATCCCACCCAAGCCCTGTGGATCATGAGTGGAAGAAAGTGGCTTCCAGGGAAAATGGGATGGTGTCCTCTGGAGGCTAGCCATGCAAACATAATAGCTGTCCCATGGTAATCCCGGGGTTGTGGGGGCTGGGTCCCAGCATTTTTAAATCTTTATGAGAAGTGACTGAAAAGAAATGAACTGAACTTGTCACTGTCCCACCTGAACTGAGTTCTTGGTGTCTCACATGTGGTGTCATTTAAGATTGAATAACTGGGCGGGCACGGTGGCTCACTCCTGTAATCCCAGCACCATAGGAGGCAGAGGTGGGTGGGTCACAAGGTCAGGAGTTCGAGGCCAGCCTGGCCAAGATAGTGAAACTGCATCTCTACTAAAAATACAAAAATTAGCTGAGCTTGGTGGCAGGTGCCTATAATCCCAGCTACTTGGGAGGCTGAGGTAGAGAACTGCTTGAACCCGGGAGGAGGCGGAGGTTGCAGTGAGCCGAGATCATGCCACTGCACTCCAGCCTGGGCGACAGAGCAAGACTCTATCTCAACAAACAAACAAATAAACAAACAAACAAACAAAAACCAAGTAACTGGATTTGGGTTATTAATGATGGGACTTGGGAAATGAATTACTGTCACTCTATGAAGCAATCGGCTTATTCGGGCTGCAGAGCCAGACCTCCCTCTATGGGTGGGAGTAGAATTTTCTCTGAAGGAAACAGATGATCCAACTGTGGACCATCCAGGGAAGAGGTTGACTGGAGCAGGGAATGAGGATTCAGGAGGTGGAGCTGAGACAGGAATGAGAGGAAGCTCTTCCTCCTCTCTTAGGGACCACGGTGAGCTGCTATGGAGACATCTGGATTTTTCCATTGCTGGGAAGGGCGTGTCGGCCCAGGACTACATGAACACAGATGAGAAGTGAGGCAGAAAAGCACCAAACAAGCCAGCTTTATGAGTGTGCCGCCTACGAAGTCACATAAGGCCCTGCTCTTAGAAAGGCCCTGCCTTTGGTTTAGCCCTTTGCATTCGCCATCTTTAAAGTCTTAATAATGTTTCTACAAGGAGCCCTGTATTTTTATTTATTTTATTTTATTTTATGTAGTCATTCTTGCTGTCAGATAAAAAGCCCTGCGAGGTCTGAGCCTGGCTCTGTGTAGTAGTTCTGAGCTATTCCCTGGGGCATCTCTGCCTTCTCATGGCCTCACACCCCTCCTGGTTCTGAATGTGTCCCAAGTAACCAGGGAAGAGTCATCTTATGCTTTGGGCCAGATGGCAAAGGAGTGGGCAGCACCACAGTGGCATTCGCTGTTGAGGGGTGACTGCGTCCCCAGGACATCATCTGCAAGGGTCACAGGCAGCCAGAAGTGTGGGCTGGAAGGCAGATCAGACAGCCCAAAGGTGGATGGGTGGGCAAGTCCTCAGGGGTAAGTGGCTGTGAGAGAGGCGGGGTAAGAAGTATACAAGGCTCATGTGTGATCTGAGCATCGTGCTGAACAAACAATAAGGTTGTATTGGTGGCTATTAGCGAATAATGGGAGTCATTATTTTATTATTTCTTTATCTATCTCTTTATTTATTGAGACAAGTCTCTCTCTGTCACCCTGGAGTGCAGTGGCACGGTCTTGGATCACTGCAACCTCGGCCTCCCAGGTTCAAGTGATCCTCCCACTTCAGCCTCCAGAGTAGCTAGGATTATAGGTGTGTGCCATAAAGCCCTGCTTTTTAAAATTTTATTTATTTATTTATTTATTTATTTATTTGTATTTTTAGTAGAGACAGGGTTTCACCATGTTGGCCAGGCTGGTCTCGAACTCCTGACCTCAAGTGATCTGCCCACCTCGGCCTCCCAAAGTTCTGGGATTACAGGCGTGAGCCACTGCACCCGGCCCTAGTTTGGTTACTTTGAAATCACAGCCTGGTGGGTCTGTGGTACTTTTAGTTATACGCCACATTGTAGAAGAGAAAAGAGATCTGAGAGACATTCAGTAGTTGTTCAAAGGCGCTTGGCAAGGAATAAAAGAAAAACCCCCAACTCAGGCTTCAACTCCAGACCCTAATGCTTCCACTTACCTCTCCCTAGATTCCCAGTGTCCTTAGGGAAGGGAAGGCTTGGACTGGAAGCTCCCCCAAACCCCTTTATCACTGACCTTCAGAAATGCTAGCGAAGCCAGGTGACAATCTCAACCTACCCAGGATAAACACCAAAGCAATATCAATGCCAATGGGGGACATTCATTCGCAAAGCGGGTTCAAGACCCAGCGTGCAGAGCTGCTCGGGTAAAGCAGGCCCAGATGCAGTTAGTCACTTTTAATTGGGTCCCAGGAGCAGAGAAGCCAAACAACGGCATTCCCCAGGGAATTGCCTCCATCAGTCTAACTGCAGGATAAGAAGCCCAGGAAAGCAAGCCAAGCCTTGCAGGCACCGGCACTGCTCCTGAGCGGACTCCACTTTACCTCCACCTTCTCTCCCATCCGCCCTCATATCTTATTATATTTTTTTTCTTGAGACAGAGTCTCCCTGTGTCGCCCATGCTGGAGTGCAGTGGCGCCCTCTCAGCTCACCGCAGCCTCTGCTTCCCAGATTTAACCAATTCTCTTACCTCAGTGTCCCTGGTAGCTGAGACTACAGGCACACGCCACCACGCCTGGGTAATTTTTTTTGTATTTTTGGTAGAGACGGGGTTTTACCATGTTGCCCAGACTGGTCTCAAACTCCTGAACTCAGGCAATCCACACACCTCAGCCTCCTAAAAGTGCTGGGATTACAGACGTGAGCCACCATGCCAGGCCTATTATTACTATTTTTGAGACAGAGTCTTGCTCTGCTGCCCGGGCTGGAGTGCAATGGCTCCATCTCAGCTCACTGCAACCTCCACCTCCCAGGTCCAAGCAATTCTCCTGCCTCAGCCTCCCAAGTAGCCAGGATTACAGGAGCACACCACTACACCTGGCTAATTTTTATATTTTTTTTAGTAGAGATAGGATTTTGCCATGTTAGCCAGGCTGGTCTCAAACTCCTGACCTCAAATGATTCACCCGCCTAGGCCTCCCAAAGTGCTGGGATTACAGGCCTGAGCCACCGCAACCGGCCTCTTCCTGTATTTTAAGCCAACATACTGCACCTACGTCTCCACTGCCAGACAGCAGGATGTTGCAGTGCAAGGATGCCAGGTCTCGGGGGCTCAGTCCTTCTTTGCTTTTGCAGCTTATTGTTAATTTTGCACAGGCTGTGTGGGGTTTTGAAATGAGTACAGCATCTGAATTTCACAACCCTTTCCACTGACCTGAGGGCAGGCGCCAGGCAGTACAGCTGAGATCAGGGTCTCTGATCTGCTGCTTCTCTGTCATGGAAACCCTCCATGTCTTTGATAGAGGGCAGCATTCTGCATGTAAACGCCAACAAGTGACAACACTCTGCTCTGCTCATAGCAGATTTCTACTACACTAGGGTGCAGAATGTCTCTTCTGTATTTCTGACCTTGGGGGACCGTCTTTCCCTGCCCTTAATTCTGAGCCCCTCCTCAGAGGTATCTTCAGAAAAACATATGAGTCAGTCACTCTTTCTTTTTATTTATTTACTTTTTAAAAAAATAGAGACAGGGTCTTGCTCTGTCAAGGCTGGAGTGCAGTGAGACAATCTTGGCTCACCACAGCCTTGACTTCCTCAGCTTAAGCGATCCTCCCACCTCAGCCTCCTGAGTAGCTGGGACTATGGGCATGCACCACCACACCCAGCTCAAGTTTTTAGTTTGTGTAGAGATGGAGTCTTATGATGTTGCCCAGGCTCTTGGCCTTAAGCGATCCTCCTGCCTTGGCCTTCCAAAGTGCTAGGATCACAGGCGTGAGCCACCACACCCAGCCTAGTCACCCTTTCTTGATGCAAGAGTTGCAGACCCTCAAGAGAGGGCTATGTGAGGATGTGGTCACAGTGGACTACTTTGGGGAAGGGGCTTGTGCTAGGATGGGGGGAATCTGATTGCTTCAAGGGGCCTTTTCACAGCTGATGGACAGCTCCAGGGCCTTCATGAATGACACTTTTTATCAGCCTCCAAACACAGAGGGTCATGAGAGGCCCCCAGGGGAAGCCTCACCACACCAGCTGAGACGTGGCAGAGAGGATCCATCCCTGGAGAACAGTGTGAACTGAGTCCACGGCTGCCAATTGTCAGTCCATACCTAAGTACCAGCCCCTGACCAAAGACCAGTCCATGTGTAGGAGACGACACACACACATCAGTACAGTAGGTGCTGGCATAAAGTTACCAGCTGTCCTTTCTTAGGAAACACTGTCTGTTATCCTGAGGCTTGCAGTGCTCAAATGTCCTTTCTTTTTTTTTTTGAGATGAAGTCTCGTTCTTGTCCTCCAGGCTGGAGTGCAATGGCGCAATCTTGGCGCACTGCAATCTCTGCCTCCCAGGTTTAAGTGATTCTCCTGCCTCAGCCTCCTGAGTAGCTGGGATTATAGGTGCCTGCCACCACACTCGGCTAATTTTTGTATTTTTAGTAGAGACAGGATTTCACCATGTTGGCCAGGCTGGTCTGGAACTCCTGACCTCAGGTGATCTTCCTGCCTTAGCCTCCCAAAGTGTTGGGATTACGGGCGTGAGCCACAGTGCCTGGCCAAATGTCCTTTCTTTCATGAAATTATGGTGACAATGGATTGTTGAGTAGAAATGTTCTTAACCCCTCACTTAACCAAGTTATTAGGTCAACCAATGCCCTTCGATCTTTTAGTGGAGCACACTGACTATGCCTGAGGCACACTGAGAGTCACAGCTGGCGGACCCTTCTCTGCTGTCACCGTTGAGGTGCCTGGTTAACAAGAATGCATTTGGGTCCATACTTGCTTATGCTGGCCATACATGTTAACTAGAATGATATAATTGAATCAATTCACTCATAAGCAAAGGAATTGGCCGGGCACAGTGGCTCACGCCTGTAATCCCAGCACTCTGGGAGGCTGAAGCAGGCAGATCACCTGAGATCAAGAGTTTAGACCAGCCTGACGAACATGGTGAAACCTCATCTCTATTAAAAATACAACAATTAGCCAGGTGTGGCGGCGAGCACCTGTAATCCCAGTTAGTTGGGCGGCTAAGGCAGAAGAATCACTTGAACCCGGGAGGTTGCGGTTGCGATGAACCGAGATTGCACCACTGCACTCCAGCCTGGTTGACAGAGCGAGACTCTGTCTCCAAAAAAAAAAAGAAGAAGAAAGAAAAGAATTTAAACAGAAAGACCTTGACCAATAAAATAAGAGTGTAAACAACGAGAGAACTGTTATCTCTACAAAAACTAAACTGAGATTGCTTTGGAAAGACTCTATAAAAGCCTGTCATTTTTTTAAATGCTACCAAATTAGGAATGAGTGATAGAACTGTAAAATATTGGGAGGAAACACATGAAAATGAAGAAGGATTTTGCAATCAGGTGGCTTCATAGTGTCTAGAATTTCTTGCTTCATGTTAAAGAAACTGGAACTGAAACCCGGGGCCATGTGTGTGCGGTTTGTGTGGGAAAGGCAATGGACCCCACATTTCAGCAGACTTGTAAGCAAAGCCAAGGCTTTAGGTATTCATCAAAGTGCTTGCTAATAACTACACATTTTGATATTTTAAGTCAAAATAAAACATGCAGAGAAAAAATAGGCTGGACATGGTGGCTCACACCTGTAATCCCAGCACTTTGGGAGGCTGAAGCAGGTGGATCACTTGAGGTCAGTTCAAGACCAGCCTGGCCAACATGGTGAAACCCTGTCTCTACTAAAAATACAAAATTAGGGGCCAGGCGCGGTGGCTCACGCCTGTAATCCCAGCACTTTGGGAGGCCGAGGCGGGTGGATCACGAGGTCAAGAGATTGAGACCATCCCGGTCAACATGGTGAAACCCCGTCTCTACTAAAAATACAAAAAATTAGCTGGGCACGGTGGTGCGTGCCTGTAATCCCAGCTACTCAGGAGGCTGAGGCAGGAGCATTGCCTGAACCCAGGAGGCAGAGGTTGCGGTGAGCTGAGATCGCGCCATAGCACTCCAGCCTGGGTAACAAGAGAGAAACTCCGTCTCAAAAAAAGAGAAAAAAAAAAAATACAAAATTAGCTGGGTGTGGGCCAGGTGTGGTGGCTCACACCTGTAATCCCAGCACTTTGGGAGGCTACGGCGGGTGAATCACCTGAGGTCAGGAGTTCGGGACCAGCCTGATCAACATGGTGAAACCCCATCTCTACTAAAAATACAAAAAGTAGCTAGGCATGGTGGCATGTGCCTGTAATCCCAGCTACCCAGCTGAGGCAGGAGAATCGCTTGAACCTGGGAAGCGGAGCTTGTGGTGAGCCAGGATTGCGCCACTGCACTCCAGCCCGGGTGACAGAGCAAGACTTCATCTCAAAAAAAAAAAAAGAAAGAAAAAATACAGTATATATTTTTTATGAGTTCCTGATTTAACAAACTTTTTCAATGAACTGACCAATTACCAATTCCAATGACATTGAATAACACCTACTTAGTTCAGAAGTATTTGACTTTGGCAAAGAAAACTAAAAAGTTAAAAAAAAAATGTGCCTACTTGGTAGAATAAAAGGCTGATCATTGTGTCTCTCTCTGCCAATCTAAAAATTTATTGGTACATGAAATCAAGTGATTCCAGCAGTCTGCGCTTTTCAAGGCTAAGCAGTTATGAGCTCTATTTTTCAAGGTGTCAAGCAAAGGTAGCCTTTCACCTCGCTTCAGTGCAAATTCACCTTGCTCATGGATTTTGGAGGTCGCCAGCTCAGGGTTGTTGCTCTTTCTTTCTCCCTCAACTGACTCTCAAACAGTTCTGTCTTCTGAAAGCCAGTGATATGCACATAGTTCTCTAAAGGAGGCTGTCCAGACCTTACAGGCTCATCAAGAGGAATCTTTTTTGAGACAGGGCCTCACTTTGTCCCCGAGGCTGGCGTGTAGTGGTACCATCCCGGCTCACTGCAGCTTCAACCTCCTGTGTTCAAGCGAGCCTCCCCTCTCAGCCTCTCGAGTAGCTGGGACTGCAGGCATGCACAACCACACCCAGCTAATTTTTTATTTTTTGTAGAGACCTCCTTTTTGTAGGTCTGCCTATGTTGCCCAGGCTGGCCTAGAACTCCTGGGCTCAAGTGATCGCCTACCTTGGCCTCCCAAAGTGCTGAGATTAGAGGTGTGAGCCACCATGCCTGGCCCAGAATCTTTAAACATTAATAATTCAAAAACCAAGAAGGGAAATCCCAGCAACTTTAAACAGCTATAAATAATTAGGCACTCAATCAGGATTGAGTGCTTAAAAATCTTGGAGTTTGTTTTAACAGAACATGTTTTCCTAGAAATCATACAGCAAGACAGTAAATGCTACCCTGACTCAGACCTGAGGAACCATATTTAAAGTCCTCTCTTTTGCAATAAAGGTACTGGCCAGCCACCCAAAATCTGCCTCAGCACAGTCATGATAGAGTGTGGGGATACAACTAAGACGACACCCACATACAAATTTGTAAACATTATGAAACAATTTCCTTTCCTGCCTCTTGTGCATAGCTGCCTCCCTCCTCTCGCCCCGGCTACTTCTCTAGCACTCTAAACTCTAGCTCAGGCTTGAGCAAACTGGGCTGGATTAGCAGCTGACTCCTACAGTCATAGCACTGCAGAGAGAACCCAGACACTTCTCAGGACCACGAGGCAGAGATCTGCTCTGTCCAGCTCTGAAATTGACTGTACTGGCTCATGACTATCAACCCCATTTCTGAGAACATAAAAGGGTCCCTTTTCAGACTGCTACCAAGCCAGAGGGCTAGCATTTTGGGTAAAAACGATATATCCAGTAATCTATTCTCTCTTGTAGATACTTCCTTTTTTTCTCTCTGTCACCCAAGCTGGAGTGCAGTGATATGATCACAGCTCACTGCAGCCTAGAACTCCAGGGTTCAGCTGATCCTCCTGCCTCAGCCTCCCAACTAGCTGGAACCACAGGTGTCTGGCTAATTTTTGAAATTTTTTTGTAGAGATAGCAATCCTCAAGCAATCCTCCCACCTCAGCCGCTCGAGTAGCTGGGACTACAGGCGTGCGCCACCACACCTAAAAATAAATAATTCTTTTTTATTTATGTGTTGTAGGTCTCCCTATGTTGCCCAGGCTGGTCTCGAACTCCTGGGCTCAACTGATTGCCCGTCTTGGCCTCCCAAAGTGCTGGGATTAGAGTTGTAAGCCACTATGCCTGGCCCGGAATCTTTAAGAATTAATCATTCAAAAACCAAGGGAGGGAAACCCCAGCAACTTTAGATAGGATTACCGTGTTGCCCAGGCTTGTCTCAAACACCTGGACTCAAGTGATCCTCCTGGCTCAGCCTCCCAAAGCACTGGGATTACAGATGTGAGCCACCGTGCCCAGCCTGTAGACACTTTTTTTCAAAGTTCGACTAAGGCAACTAAAAGGGATTAGAATGGATCGGTCTTCCCATGCTGATTCACCAGTCCTTGGCTCAGCCAGGATACAACCTTCCTCCCAGCCCATGTCCACCATCCGGATGAAGATAGAAGCAGCCCAATTCCTCCAGCCAAGCCAAACTGAGCTAATTTCTAGTCTTCCTTGTGTGTCCAGCTTAATGTCAGAAGTTGCATGGCAATAATCTTCACTGGGATCTATGATTGTATATTACCAAAAAAGATGAATCCCTTCCTATCCAACATAAGCACGTACTTCTACGTTCTGTGTAGCACTGGCTGCTTGAAATAAACTCTGAAGTAAATCCACTTTATGCACAATAGTTGAAATGGCACAGTGATGCACCGGCCCAAGGCCTTATGTTATGACTTACCTTGACTCACTCTAATTTGGCTCTGCTTTGAACTTTTCCATTTTAAGATCTCTCTGTGGACGCTTCTTGCTCTGTAAACCTTAAAACGATCTGCGTCAAAAACAGTCTCACTCTGACCTGACCAGCTTAGATGACTAGCTCAAGAATGATCAAGCTTGCTTGGGCTCTGCGAAGTCCCCCAGGACGGAAAAGCCCTTGAGCTTCTAGGGAACCACCTTTGAGGTCATGGGAGCAGGATCTCTTCACCAAGGCCACCAACGCCAGATGCCCTTGGGGTGTCCATAGCTGTGAGAAGTCAGGCAAAGCCCAGGACACACTGACATGGACTGCTAAACATGCCCACAGGCTGCTATCCACTGGGCCACAGGCCTGTGGTCCTCAGCCATAGTTCATCATCTCTTCCCAAGCCACAATGCCTTTCCCTGACACTTTATTCCCAATCCCTCCCTACAATCCCCACCTCCAACAAAATCAACCTAGGTGAAGTGATAGACAAAGGTCCTCCAGCCAGAGGCCATCGTAAGCCCTCACCTCTCTCCAATTTTCAGGAGGGGAGAAAGGAGTCTTTCCACTTCATGCTTCTGGGTAGTCAATCCTGAAATTCCTTAGGTTGTTTGGCCCAGGACTCCCCTCCCAGAATGATGAATACCTCTGCCTTTGCTCTGAGAGCTTGCCTTCTGCCCCAAATGCATTGTTTCTTCAATGAGTCAATCAATAAACATTCGAGAACCCACCATGTGCCAGACAGTAACTAGGCATAGGGGATATAGGAGTGAATGAGACGAAGTTTCCACATAAGACAGTACACAGCCTAGTGGAGATGGGGGCAGTGATAAATGTAGACCCCACTAAGTCATTTCACCAAAGGAAATAAAGTAAAGCAACGAGACAGAGAGAAATCAGAGGCAGGCTGCAAGGGTCACTGCCCTTCATAGGCCAAGGAAGGCCTCTTCTGAGAGGTGACATTTGAGCTGAGGTGCAATGATAAAAAGGAGCTAACTATTCACCCATCTGCTGGAAGAGCATTCTGGAAAGGAGAAATAGCAAGTGCCAAGGCCCTAAGAAGAAAGCAAGCCTTATCTTGTTAGAAGGACAGAAGAAAGGCCGGTGTGCATGGAGCAGAGCCTGTGAGAGGGAGAATGAATGGACATGGGGGTGAAGGGGCAGGCAGAGTCCATGGATCCCCTAGGACCTTGCAGGCTGGCAGGGAAACCACCAGAAGGCTATAAGCAGGGAGTAATAAGATCTGTGCTTGGAAAGGACCACTCTGGTTGCTGGGAGGAGAATGGACTCAACGGCAGAAAATGAAAGAGGAAGACCAGGCAGGAAACGGTTGCTTGGGCTAGGTCAGAGATGATGAGACATGGTGGGGTTCAGGGTACTTTCTGGAAGGAAGGCTGTCAGGTTGCTAGAATAAAGATAGTAAGTCTGGCCAGGTGTGGTGCCTCACACCTGTAATCCCAGCACTTTGGGAGGCCGAGGTGGGTGGATCACTTGAGGCCAGGAGTTCGAGACCGGGCTAGCCAACATGGTGAACCTCCATCTCTACTAAAAACACAAAAATTAGCAAGGTGTGGTGGCACAAGCCTGTAGTTTTAGCTACTTGGGAGACTGAGGCAGAAGAATTGCTTGAACCCGGGAAGCAGAGATTGCAGTGAGCCAGGATCTCACCATTGCACTCCAGCCTGGGGGACAAGGTGAGGCTCTGTCTCAAAAAAAGATAGTAAGTCCAGCATCTGTAAATGCTCATGATCCCTGTGTGAGCAGCACACACACACACACACATACACACACATGCACATACACACTATCCTCCTTACACAAACAGTGCAGACTCCAGGCTCTGAGGTCAAATGGGCTCAAATTCCAACTCATCTGCTTACTTGCCATAAAACTTGGTTCAAATCACTGAACCTCTCCATCCCTCAGTTTCCTTGTCTGTAAAAAGGGGACAATAGGCTCAGTGCAGTGGCTCACGCCTGTAATCCAGCACTTTGGGAGGCTAAGAGGGATGGCTTGCCTGAGCTCAGGAATTCAAGACCAGCCTGGGCAACACAGTGAAACTCCATCTCTACTAAAATACAAAAGATTAGCCTGGCGTGGTGGCATGCCTGTAATCTCAGCTACTCAGGAGGCTGAGGCAGGAGAATTGCTAGAACCCGCCACTGCACTCCAGCCTGGGTGACAGAGTGAGACTCCGTCTCAAAAAAAAGAGGGGGGACAATAATAGAAGTGCCTCGTGGTTGTCGTGAGGATTAAATTAGTTACTACGTGGGAGGCATCTAGGGACAGGCACCTGCCATGTACCGAATGAGTTTCCTGTTGCTGCTGTAACAAATTAGCACCAATATTGTGGCTTTTTTAAAGCAATGCAAATTTATTCTCCTGCAGTTCTGGAGGCCAGAAGCTCAAGATCAGTTTCACTGGGCTCAAGCCAAGGCGTGGGCAGGGCTGGTTTTTTTTGGAAGCTCCAGGTGGGGGAATCCATTCCTTGCCTTTTCCGGCGTCTGAAGGCCGTGGCATTCATGGCCCCGGTCACATCACACCAATGTCCACTTCCACCATCACACTGTCTCTTCCTCTTTGACCTTTGGGCCTCCTTCTTATAAGGACCCTTGTGGTTAGATTTTGGGCCCACCTGAATCAGCAAGAATAATCTCCCTATCTCAAAGCCCTTAACTTAAATACATCTGCACAGTCCCTTTCTGCCACAGAAGGTAACAGTCACAGGTTCTGAAGATTAGGATGCAGATAGCTTTGAGGGCCATTATTCAGCCCATGGCATGTGGTAGGTAATAAATAAAGGTTCACTGTATTATGATAGTGATACTTTATGATAATAATGATAATATTTTTACCATTATGATCTTTATCATTCCCGTGAAAGCCCCAGGGCATAGCCCCAGCCCCCTCCTCAACTGTGTAGGAGAGGAGGGGATGGTTAGAGAACCCTAACTCCTTGAAGCCCCCTAAGACTTGGCCCCGAGCCCAAGCCAGAGCAGGGGGCAATGCTGGCTGATCAGGCAGAGGTACCAGTCCCCAGCTGGTCCTGAGGAGGGGAGCGAGGGACAGACGGCAGAGGAGGCAGGAGTGTGCTCACAGCCTGGGGTCCAAGAAGGAGCGTGGAGTGCAGGCTAATGCCTTCTGATGGTGCTGTATTCCAGGGACTCTTCGGGGCCCCCACCGGGGATGGGGCTAGCGAGTTGGCCCGTGTTGCAGTAGGTCGGCTCCTGATTCTCAGCAGCCAAGGTCAGAGATGCATAGGAAATGTCCTCCATCGGCAAGGGAGCCTGCAGCAAAGGTGGGCAACAAGTCAGAGAGGGTGGTAGGAAGCGCTGGTCACAGGGCAGAGAAGCCCTCGGAGGAGGCTGGTAGAGGCAGACCCTTCAGAGCTTCTGATCCCTCTCAAGCCCTCCAGCTTCCCCCCTACTCTACCAACCACCCTGAGCTTCACCCACAACAGAACAGAGTCTCCCCCAACCCTGCACCAGGGCAGCACATTTCCTATGGAATCTCAAGTCACTCGGCCTGTCTGGCACTCTCCTGCCCAGCTCAGGGATGGTGTTTGACCAGTCCCTGGATCCCCAGGGTTGAGACTTGCCTAGGGGAGCTCCTAGGCAAGTCTTGAAGTAACTATGGCTGTGCCCCATGCCCCCTTCCTCTGTACCCACATGAGTGGGAGAAAGCCCACCCTCCAAAGGTGGGGGGTGGGCAACAGCAGGCCTCTACGCCCCTGCCCCAGCCTCACAGCAGCCCCCACGAAGGACACACCATGGTGACATATTCCACTTCCACCTGGTCAGCCTGGGCAGAGGAGGAGGGCTTTGTGGTGGCCTTTTTGGGGGAGGTTCTGGTCTGCTGCAGGGTCAGGTTTGCATAGCAGAGGTCGCTCTCCGGGGACTGAAGTACCTGGGACAGGGAACACAGGCTGGGGAGTCACAAGATCATCTGTGGACACAGATTCCTTTTCCGAAGTGGGACGAGAGTCTCTCCCACATCCCTGGGTACCCCTCTCCCAGTTCCCTCTGTGCCCCCCACTTCTCAGGCTCCCATACCCCTCAGTCAGTCCTCATCCCCCTGGCTGTTTCCAGGCCCCTAGCCCCCAGGCCCTGCAGGGCGGCCTGAGGATGGGATACTTTGGCACAAGACTCATCTGATATTTTGGACCTTCTGGGAGATGGAAAATGAAGAAGGGGAAAGAAGCTGCCTGGTCTCTCTGGTCCAACCCTGGGGGCTCCTTACCTGCTCTGAGGACATCTCAGCTGCTAAAAGACAAACGACAATTCAGAATTAGAAAGCTCATCCTCCAGACTCACAAAAACCCCCAAGTCTAGGGAAGAGAAATATGGAAAAAAAGAGGTGAATTAGGTCCAAGCTTAGAGACAGGGACCTGGTTCTAATTCGGATTGCTCAGATGACACACTCTGTGACAGTGGTCATGTCACCTCTCTAAGCTTTCATTTCTCCACCTGAAAAAGGACACCCAGCCCCCCGCTCCCCACATCGTAGAACTGTGCACTCAGCTGATCAGGTGGCCCTGCCAGCCATCGGCTCCCCTGGGAGTAAGTTTCCTTCTGCAGAATCCCGACTCGGCCTGGAATTCCACTGCGTCTCTACCTGATTCATCCTTCAGGGGTCAATTCAAAGTCATGCCTGCCTTCTGCAGCTACCCAGGTTGTCTAACTCCCCTCCTGGGCCCCCAGAGGCACTTGCTTTATGTCTGTCTCATCATATTCATCCCACTGAATTCTAGTTAGTCCTCAGGTGGGCTGTAAGCTGCAGGGTGGCAGGGCCTGTCCCTTCCTTGCAACCTGGGTGCTGGCTATGCTGGGCAGGTGGTGCTCTGTCAGTAAAAGTCATCTGCAGAGAGATAGGATCGCGCCAAGCTGCCCCTAACCCCGAGTAGAGTGTATGAGCTGGGTTGGCACAGTACGGATTGGTTTGGTTTGGTTTTGAGACAGAGTCTCACTCTGTCTCCCAGGCTGGAGGGCAATGGTGAAATCTCAGCTCACTGCAACCTCCGCCTCCTGGGTTCAAGCAATTCTCCTGCCTCAGCCTTCTGAGTAGCTGGAACTACAGGCATGTGCCACCATATTCAGCTAATTTTTTGTATTTTTAGTAGAGAAGGGGTTTCACCATGTTGGCCAGGCTGGTCTCGAACTCCTGACCTCAAGTGATTCACCCACCTTGGCCTCCCAAAGTGCTGGGGTTACAGGCATGAGGCACCGGGCCCGGCCTTGGGACCAGTTTTCAGGCGGTTGCCAGTCCTGTCTTCTTTTTGCCCTCCCCAGCCACCACCTCCACATCCCTGCTCTAGGGACAACAAAGAAATAGGCGGTTTCCCCCTGGGTTTTAGTTTCAAAATTCTAGATGCTGAAGAACACAGAAACCACTTAGACCTTAGGTCGTGGGCAATATATTTGGGAGAAAAAGCAATCACTAAAAAGCATCTCAGAAAACAAATTAACAAAGAGTCAGGCTCCCCTCTTGCCAGATGAAAGATTTCCCAGGCTATGGGGAAGCAGAAGTGTTGGAGATGACCCCATGAGAGCTAGGACCCAGCTCTTCTAGATGGGAAAGTGTGAGAATGTGGAAGTGAAGTCAGATGCAAAGGGGTTTGGTTGAGGCCAGACCTCGTGATCTGTGAGTGCAGGCTCCTGCGCCAAGAGGCTCTTCCTTGAAGAGCAAGTTCACACAGGGCAGGTAGGCAGCCTGGAAAGTCCAATGGGAGGGGGAGGAACAGAAGGAAAGGCCATTCCGATTTTCTGATCCGACTTGGAGGGCTATGTGTGTGTGCGTGCATGTGTGTAATGTGATTAGTGCAAATGCACTGTGGTATCCATGCAGTGTGTGTGCACGTGATCGTGTGTGTGTGCACGTGTGTAATGTGGTGAGTGCACATGCCCCGTGGTATCCATGCAGTGTGTGTGCACATGATCGTGCATGTGTGTGTGTGTAATGTGGTGAATGCATATGCACCATGGTATCCATGCAGTGTGTGTGCACATAATCATGCATGTGTGTGTGTGTGTAATGTGGTGAATGCATATGCCCCGTGGTATCCATGCAGTGCATGTGCACATGATCGTGCATGTGTGTGTGTGTAATGTGAATGCATATGCACCATGGTATCCATGGTATCTGTGCAGTGTGTGTGCTCGTGATCGTACGTGTGTGTGTGTGTAATGTGGTGAGTGCAAATGCATTGTGGTATCCACGCAGTGTGTGTGCACATGATCATGCACGTGTGTGTGTGTGTAATATGGTGAGTGCACATGCACCGTGGCATCCATGTGGTGTGTGTACACGATGTGTGTGTGTGTGTGCGTAATGTGGCAAATGCACATGCACCGTGGTATCCATGCAGTGTGTGTGCACACGATCGTGAATGCATATGCACCATGGTATCCATGGTATCTGTGCAGTGTGTGTGCTCGTGATCGTATGTGTGTGTGTGTGTAATGTGGTGAGTGCAAATGCATTGTGGTATCCACGCAGTGTGTGTGCACATGATCATGCACGTATGTGTGTGTAATATGGCGAGTGCACATGCACTGTGGCATCCATGATCATGTATGTGTGTGTGTGCATGTGTAATGTGGCAAATGCACATGCACCGTGGTATCCATGCAGTGTGTGTGCACACGATCGTGCGGGGAGGGTGTAATGTGGCGAGTGCACATGCACTGTGGCATCCATGCGGTGTGTGTACACGTGATCGTGCATGTGTGTGTGCATGCACTCTTATGTTTATGTCTGTTTCTTCCTCCCCACTCCATGTCAGCTCAGTACCTCCTTGACAACCACACAGAGCCGACTCTAGCATCTAGTCTATACACCCTAGGCTGGATCACTCACCTAAGACCACTGCCACCTCTGCCACCAAGAGCCATTTCAGGAAAGAGAGAGGGAGGTGGGTCAGAGAGAAGAGAAGGGGAAGGACCGATGTGCAGGGCAGAAGAGAATGCCAAAACCTCCTGGTCTCCCCTGCAAGTTCCAGAGTGCCCCCTGCTCCCCTGGCACTGCCAGCTGCGAGGGCCTTTGGGACAGTGCCCTTCCCAGATCGTGCAGGTCATCCCTTGGACCAGATAGCTCCCAGATGCCAATACTGGCCATTGGCCACACACCCAGCCACCCAGCCCAGTCTCAGCCCAGCCTCACCCAGCTCCTCTCACCTTTCTTCTGGCGCTTCATCATCCTCCAAACCAAGAGTGAGATGGCCACCAAAAGAAGCAGCAATATGCTGAAGATGAGGGGCAGGAGGACGCTGAGCTTCAGGAGTTTGTACCTAGAAACAACCACACGTGGTCCCTGCACCCCAGGCTCGCTGTCTGCCTCTCAGCCCAATCCCACCCTCCTGGCGGCAGGGGAGGGGAACACACCTGATGAACTGCAAGTCTGTGGTTTGCAGCCTGGGAACCCTCACTCCTGAGGACCCTCAAAAGTGGTTTTACAACTAGCACACATAGACACAAAGAAGGGAACGGAACAAGAGACACCAGGGCCTACTTGAGGATGGAGGGCAGGAGGAGGGAGAGAATCAAAACCTACTTACTGGGTGTAAGGTTTGTTCTTGCCGAGTTTAAAAGGAAGAAACTGAGGCGAACACAAGAAGATCCAATATGAAGGGTTTATTCAGGCTCCCGGGAGAGGTTCTACGGTCCGACAGGAGGGGCCAGAGAAGTCGCACAGACTCCTCTCAGACGTGGGGTTTTATAGGGAGTGGAGGAGCTCGATTGGTTGTGGGAGAGCAGGACTACTATTGGGAAAGGTTACAAGCCTTTGTTTGCATACAGGACTTGGCTGCTATTGGTTAGAATTACTCGGCTGCTATTGGCTAGAAAGACTTGGCTGCTATTGGCTAGAATCACAAGACCCCGCTTGCATACTGGGTTCTTTAAGGGACAGCCAGGCTGTGCGAGAAGGGGAGAAGGGAACATGCCCGAGCATGTCTGAGCTTTCAGAAAAAAGGCAGGGGGGATGTGCGTCTGAGCCCCCGGCAAGGCAATCGGCCTTACACTGGGTACTATGCTTATTACCTGGGTGAAAAATAATCTGTACACAAAACCCTGGTGACATGCAATTTACTGATACAATGAACCTGTACATGTACCCCTAAAGCTAAAATAAAAGTTTTTAAATTTTAAGAATTTTAACAAAAGATAGTTGGGGTTTTTTTTTGTTTTTTGTTTTTTGTTTTTTTTTGATACGGAGTCTCGCTCTGTCCCCCAGGCTGAAGTGCAGTGGCACAATCTCGGCTCACTGCAACCTCCACCTCCCAGGTCCAAGAGATTCTTCTGCCTCAGCCTCCAAGTATGTGGGATTACAGGCGCCCACCACCATGCCCATCAAATTTTTGTATTTTTAGTATAGACAGCATTTTGCCATGTAGGCCAGGCTGGTTTCGAATTCCTGACCTCAAGTGAAATAAATGAGTGAATAAACTATCTGATGCTAATCAAAGGCCCTAATCGGGTACTTACATAAGGCTTTGACTCATAAAATAATTTTTAAAACCGTTATTTATTACTTATTTGAAGCAGTGTGGTAGAAAATAAACTTTCTTTTCTTTTCTTTTCTTTTTCGAGACAGAGTTTCACTCTTGTTGGTCAGATGGGTCTCAAACTCCCGACCTCAGTTGATCCACCTGCCTCGGCCTCCCACAGTGCTACCATTAACAGGCATGAGCCACCGTGCCCAGCCAGAAAATAAACTTTCAAAACAGAGAGCATCGTGTATTAGTTTGCTTAGGAAAAAAAAGAATGGGGACAAAGCAAGGTGGCTCATGCCTGTAATCCCAGCACTTTGGGAGGCTGAGGTGGGCAAATCACTAGAGGCCAGGAGTTGAAGACCAGCCTGGTCAACATAGCGAAACCCCGTCTGTACTAAAAATAAAAAAACTGGCCGGGCATGGTGACTCATCCCTGCAGTTCCAACTACTTGGGAAGCTGAGGCGAGAGAATCACATGAACCTGGGAGGTGGAGGTTGCAATGAGCAGAGATCACAATACTGCACTCCAGGCTGGGAAACAGAGTGAGACTCGATCTCAAAAAAAAAAAAAAAAAAAATTTAGCTGGGCGTGGTGGCAGGTGCCTGTAGTCCCAGCTACTCAGGAGGCTGAGGCATGAGAATCCCTTGAACATGGGAGGCAGAGGTTGCAGTGAGCCGAGATAGCACCACTGCACTCAAGTCTAAGCTACAGAGTCAGACTCTGTCTAAAAAGAAAAAGAAAACTTTAGAAAGCTTAAACTGTTTTAAAACAGAAGGCAAATGGGAGAAGGGGAGTAGAAGGGTCTCAGGTAGTTGGAATACTGGGGACTTCCCACAGGGATTTTGTAGCAAGGTCCCAGAAATAAGAGACCTTGGCACTTGGCAGACCTAAAAATAAAGGCAAAGGTCAGGCGCGGTGGCTCACACCTGTAATCCTAGCACTTTGGGAGGTTGAGGCAAGCAGATCACCTGAGGTCAGGAATTCAAGACCAGCCTGGACAGCATGGTAAAACCCGGTCTCTGCAAAAATACCAAAATTAGCCGGGCATGATGTCAGGTGCCTGTAATCCCAGCTACTCAGGAGGCTGAGGCAGGAGAATCACTTGAACCCAGGAGGCAGAGGTTGCAGTGAGCCGAGACTGCACCTCTGCACTCCAGCCTGGTGACAGAATGAGACCCCATCTCAAAAAAAAAAAAAAAAAAGGTCAAGAGAACCAAGAAGAGTGAAAGGAGGAAATGAAAGGGGACTTTCCACTTCTAGAAAGCCCATCTCACTGCAGATGGTTGGGCAGGGCACTAGAGGCACGACTAAGCTGTGGTGTGGAATCCAGAGACTTCCATCCAAGCTCCAGCGCCACCCTTCACTGAGGAAGGGACTGAGGCTCAGTTTCTTCTGTAAAATTGGAACGTGTGTATCTGCCTGTTCTTCCACATCGGGTGGTTGTAGGAAAGGTCAAAGACAACAAAATAATGCCCAGGAAAGCCTTCTGTGGCTGCCAGGAGCGCTAGAGATGCGAGGAACTATCGGCACCACTGTTCTGGCCATAACAGTGATCAGAGGAAAATCAAGGGAAGCAGGACTTCCCCAAGCCCTCCTTTCCTTGTCCTCCCAGAAGTTGGACCAAGAGCCATCCCTGTGGCCCCACGCCCCACGCCCACACTCACATGAGCCACACCGTCCTCACTCACTGCCGACTCATCCGTCTCTTGCACTAAGCTCTGAGCTCCACGGGGACAGTCCATGTCTGTGTCCCCAGAGCTCAGCATGGGGCAGCCATGTAGACGTTATTATAACACAGTAAAAGAGGGACGAATGAGTGAGTGAACCCACAGACAGCACTGAGCTGCAGAATGAAGGATCTGAGGGGAGGGACTGAAAGGACACCGTGTGGTCTGACGGCAAGTGGGAGGGACTCCCAGCTTCCTCATCGTCACCAAGGAGCCTGTAGCTTCCAGACAAAGCTCAGGATGGAAGCTGGGACTTCAAAGAGTTCTCCATTGGAGGAGTTTGAGCCAAGTAGGACACCGTGGAACCAAAGCTGGCTTACCTGTTGTCCAAATGGTGGCTGTTCAGAGTTGGGGAGCTGCTGGTTTCTTCCAGAGTGACTAGCGCTGTAAACGTAGTGGAGGTAGGCGTGGTGGGGGTGGCAGTCGGCGCTGTAGTTGATGCTGATGTATTGACTAGATCAGAGACTTCCCTGCCCACGGCCCACCCACAGCCCTGCATGCGGCTCTGAGCCTGGGGGATTCCGGACTGCTACTACGGGAAGGGGCTGCAGCCTGGACCGCTTATTTCTCCCTGGCCTCTAGGAGACTCCAGAGCCTCAGAGGTAGGCGGGGCTGGGCAGGGTCCAGGGAGGACTCTGAGCAGGCCCTGGAAGGGTTAGAGGGGGCTGGGAAGAGCCTAGAAGCAGCTGGAGATCATCTGAACTTGAGCAGTACTGCTGCTTATGACAGGGCCTTGGCCAGTCTCCACCCCCAGCCCTATTTATCCAGCAACAACAGGAGTAGAGTGGGAACTTGCACAGTGACTGACTAGATCTGTGACATCGAAGGCCAGGACCAGCCCTGAATGAAATCATAATATTCAGAAAGAACCTTGACTTTGGGCAAGTAACAAAGCTTCAAAGATGGGGATGCCCCCTTCTCAGGGGTATTGTGAGGATTCACTGAGACAATGCACGCTCAGCGCTGTGCAAACCAGAACATGCCCCAGAGGCTCCAGGGACAGCATGGGGCCCTGAGGACTGTGGTGCTCCCCCCACGCCACAACGACCCTCGAGCTGGTGCTGCTCATCTTCTGAGGGACAGCAGAACGAGCCCAACAAATAAACCCATGCAAACCAAGGCACTGGGACCTCTGAGCTGACCCTGCCAGAGTGTCTGCGTTCTAGAAGGATGTAGGAAGAGAACATCATTAAGTCCACATGCACGAATGACTCATGGTGGGATTTCAGGGACCAGGAATGAAGCCGTTTGACTGTGAGGACCTTTCTGGACTTGGGAATTTGACGGCAGCACCCCGACTATGCTGAGCCTCTCTTTCTCCCAGGTTGTGTGTGGAATGGGAGGTGGGAACAGCGGCTACAAAGCCCTAGCCCAGAACTCCACCAAAAACAGAACACCCCTGGGCACTGAGGTCTCCAGAAAGCAATGACAAGGATTGGGGTCTCTGCGTACCATGGAGGGCATCCCCTTGGCCCATGGGCTGAGACTGGGACCATCACCTTGTCCTCAGGCACTGAGCTTTGCAGAGGAGAAACAGTGTGCCTAGAAAGGCTTAATCCCAGTGTGGAGGGAGCCCTGGGAGCCATAGAGGCATTGATGAGAGGCCCTGACCCTCCCAATCGTAAGTGGTCAGTCGGGGTTCTATGAGACTCAGGACTCAAGTGGCAGATCACTCAGTGGCAATGAAGTCACTCGGGTAGGACCTCAGAGACCAGGTCAGAGCAGGCCCTGAGAGACAAATCCAAGCATACACGCCGTCTTACCTAGGTCAATGGTCACTTGAACTTTGACCCCAAGGTCAGTTCCAACTCTCTCAATCCCACACCAGTAAGTGTCAGCATCATCTCTTCTGAGATCCTTCATGGTCACGGTGAATGTGTAGTTTTTCTGATCATCCCTGATGGACAGCCGGTCCCTCTTCACCTCCTGTTCTGATCCAGTAGTTTTAACAAGGATCTCACAGCTACTCCAAACAGCTCCTCGACACCACCACTTCAAGTAGGTCTTCCATTGTGAGCCGTAAGCACACCGCACAGTCAATGAGCCCCGCTCCAGGCCATTCACCATGGTTGGACCAGTGATTTCAGTGGCAATGGAGTAGCCTGGAAAACACAAATCCGTGTGCCATCACCTCCCACCCCAAGGGCAGGGCCACACCTCCTGTTTAGGGAATATCTCCCAAATCCAAGTCTCACAAGTTAAATAATAGTCAAGGAAGAAATATACCTTCCACATATAAAATTTTTGTCCTTCAGTTTTCCACTGGGTCAAAGCCATCAGGAAAATCACTGACGCACACAAGAACAGATCCCAAAAGAAATAAAAATATTGGCACTGAGCAATCATAGCTTCCTGCAGTTCACCCCTCTCTCCACCCTATGGTCAAGGTAATCTGTAGATTTCAAGGAATGTCCTTTTGCAGCCATCTTTGTGTTAGACCAGCCTGGTGGGGAGGAAATACCAGGAGACCCATTTCCACAGGGTCTTACCTTGACAGCACTGATGACCCTCAGGAGGTCGAGCTGAGGCAGCCACATCAGCTGTCTGTGGAGAGGCTGTCCTGGTGGTCCTAATGATTTCTAGTGGTTCTGGAATAAACCACCCTGGGTGAGTGCCTTTGAAGTTGACCAAAATAGCAAAGGCAACTGGTGTCCATGTGCTATGGGATCCATATGACATAGATTCCACTTTCTTCATTGAATTGCTTTGACCCCTTTGTCAAATAGCAAATGTATGGATTTCCCATTCTGTTCCATTGATCTACTTGTCCACTCTTATGCCAATCCTACACTGTCCTGATTACTATCACCTTGTAGAAAGGCAAATATTATCTTTCTTTTTTTTTGAGACAGGTTCTCACTGTGTTGCCCAGGCTGGAGTGCAGTGGCACAATCATGGCTCACTGAAGCCTTCGCCTCCCAGGCTTAATCGATCCTCCCACTTCAGCCTCCCAAGTAGCTGGGACTACAGGCACAGGTCTCCTCCCACTTCAGCCTCCCAAGTAGCTGGGACTACAGGCACAGGTCTCCTCCTGGCTAATTTTTATATTTTTAGTAGAAACAGGATTTTGCCATGTTGCCCAGCCTGGTCTCGAACTCCTGGGCTCAAGTGATCCACCCACTTCAACCTCACAAAGTGCTGGGATTACAGGCTTGAGCCACCACACCTGGCCTGCATTTTCTTAAAATATATGTTTTTCTTCAAAATTGTGTCCTTTACAGCAACATGGATACAGCTGGAGGCCATTATCCTAATTGAATTAACATAGAAACAGAAAACCAAATACCACATGTTCTTGCTTGTAAGTAGGAGTTAAACATTGGTTACCCATAGACATAACGATGGGGAACAACAGACACTGGGTATGCCAAAACGGAGGAGGGAGGGGAGCAAGCATTGAAAGACTACCGAGTGGGGGCCAGGCATGGTGGCTCACACCTGTAATCCCAGCACTCTGGGAGGCAAAAATAATACAATATGCTAAAATCAGCACAAAGGAAATAGAAAACCTGAATAATCCCATAGCCGCTATATTTAAATAAATCAAATCTCTTGTTTAAAACTTCCCCCAAGGCCAGGCACAGTGGCACCTGCCTGTAATCTCATCACTTTGGAAGGCAGAGGCAGGCAGATCATGAGGTCAGGAGATCGAGACCATCCTGGCCAACATGGTGAAACCCCATCTCTACTAAAAATACAAAAATTAGCTGGGCGTGGTGGCGTGTGCCTGTAATCCCAGCTACTCAGGAGGCTGAGGCAGGACAATTACTTGAACCTGCGAGGTGGAGGTTGCAGTGAGCCGAGATCACGTCACTGCACTCCGGCCTGGTGACAGAGCAAGACTCCATCTCAAAAAAAAAAAAAATCCCTCAGAATAAAACTTCAGACCTATACAGCTTCAATGGGAATATTTACCAAACATGTAAGCAAGAAATAATGTCTATTTTATATATAATTTTCAGAGCATAGAAAAAAAGATGAAATCCCAAATCCATTTCACGAGATTAGCATGTTCTTTATGCCAAAACCTGACAAGAGCAGAGCAAGAAAGTACTATAGGCAAATATCTCTCATTGGCCAGTCGCAGTGGCTCACACCTGTAATCCCAGCACTTTGGGAGATCAAGGCAGGTGGATCACAAGGTCAGGAGTTTGAGACCAGCCTGGCCAACATAGTGAAACCCCGTCTCTACTAAAAATAAAAATAAAAAAATAGCCGAGCGTGGTGGCAGACGCCTGTAATCCCAGCTACTCTGGAGGCTGAGGCAGGAGAATCACTTGAACCCTGGAGGCGGAGGTTGCAGTGAGGTGAGATCGAGCCATTGCACTCCAGATCAGGCAACAGTGCAAGACTCCATCTCAAAAAAAAAAAAAAAATGCTCATTAACATAAATGCTAAAGCCACCATACGAAATCTGGTGATACATAAAAAGGATAAAACATTATCATCAAGTTGGGTTTATGCCAAGGATCCAAAATGGTTTTAACATTAGAAAGTCAATAAGAAGGCCGGGCGTTGTGGCTCATGCTTGTAATCCTAGTACTTCAGGAGGCTGAGGCAGGTGGATCACAAAGTCAAGAGATCGAGACCATCCTGGCCAACATCTCTCAACATAGCAGAGAAAACCCGTCTCTACTAAAAATACAAAAAATTAGCCGGGCATGGTGGCACGCACCTGTAGTCCCAGCTACTTGGGAGGCTGAGGCAGGAGAATCGCTTGAACCTTGGAGATGGAGGTTGCAGTGAGCTGAGATCGCACCACTGCACTCCAGCCTGGTGATAGAGCAAGACTCTGTCTCAAAAAAAAAAACAAAAAAGAAAAGAAAGTCGATAAGGGTAATATGCCATATTAACAGAGTCAAGGAGAAAAATCGTGTGATCATCTCAGTAGATGCAGAGATAAGTACCCGATAGGAATCAACTTTCATTCGTATTTTTTCAAAAAACTCTTAGCAAACTAAGAGAACTGCCTTTATCTGATAGACTGTCATCAAAAACCTCAACAAGCACCACACTTCATGCGAGACATTCATATGTACTTTGTGATTATTTGTTAACATGGATGCGGATGTTTTATGCACCTTTTTGTATGTGTTATTCTCCACAGTTAAAAAGACTTAGGAAATCATAAACAAAGAGCCAATTATTCTTTTTTTGTTTGTTTGTTTTTTGAGATGGAGTCTCACTTTGTCACCCAAGCTGGAGGGCAGTGAGACTTCTGGCTCTCTGTACGAACATGGCTCACTGCAGCCTCAACCTCCTGGGCTCAAGCTATCCTCTTGCGGTAGCCTCTCATGTAGCTGGGACCACAGGACCACAGGCATGCACCATCATACCTGACTAATTTTTTTTTGCAGAGACAAGGTCTCACTTTGTGGTCCAGGCTGGTCTCAAACTTCTGGGCTCAAGTGATCTGCCCGCCTCCGCCTCACAAAGTGCTGGGATTACAGGCATGAGCCACCATGCACCACCAGCCAAAGTATTCTTAACAGTGAAATACTATAGACTTTCCTACTGAATCATTAACAAAACATGAATTGACAATATATATAATAACATGACTCTGGAAGTTCTAATCAATGTAGGAAAATCATAAATTTATAATTATCAAAAGGGAAATGATAAGTTATATTTTAATTCATAATTGAATTTAACAGAGTGGCTAAATAAACAATAAATATGTAAAAATCAATGACTTTCCTATAAACCAGTAATAAACAGTTGGAAAATAAAGTGGAAAAGTGCTCATTTACATTAGCAATAAAAGCGTATTAAATTCCTAGGAATAACTTTAAGAGAAACAATAAAGACTTGTAAGAAAAAAGCACAGTGCGGCCGGGTGCAGTGTCTCACGTCTGTAATCCCAGCACTTTGGGAGGCTGAGGTGGGTGGATCACTTTCATTCAGGAGTTCAAGACCAGCCTGACCGACATGGTGAAACCCCATCTCTACTAAAAATACAAAATTAGGTCAGACTTGATGGGTCATGCCTGTAATCCCAGCACTTTGGGAGGCCAAGGCGGGCAGATTGCCTGAGCTCAGGAGTTTGAAACCAGCATGGGCAACACAGCAAAACCCCATCTCTACTAAAAATACAAAAACAGCTGGGCATGGTGGCACGCACCTGTAATCCCAGCTACTCGGGAGGCTGAGGCAGGAGAATCGCTTGAGCCCGGGAGGCAAAGGTTGCAGTGAGCAGAGATCGTGCCATGTGCATGCACTCCAGCCTGGATGACAGGGTGAGACTCTGTCTCCAAAAAATAAAAATATAAAATTAGCCCACCACACCTGTAATCCCAGTTACTTGGGAGGCTGAGGCAGGAGAATCGCTTGAATCCAGGAGGCGGAGGTTGCAGTGAGCTGATATTGCGCCGTTGCACTCCACCCTGGGCAACAAGTGCGAAACTCCATCTCAAAAAAAAAAATCTCTTTCTTGCCAGGCACGGTGGCTCATGCTTTTAATCCCAGCAACTCAGGAGGTCAAGGCAGGAGGATCACTTGAGTCCAGGAGTTGAGGCTGCAGTGAGCTATGATCATGCCACCGCACTCCAGCCTAGGCAACAGATTGAGACCCCAACTAAAAAAAAAAAGACACCTTCCTTTCTCACAGAAAACGAACTTCCTGATGGGTATTTTTTTTTCTTGAGTATTTTAAAACAATGAATTATTTAGAAGAGGGAAGCAGTGCAGGCATCGTTGCTGCTTGTGGGTGGAAGTTCCGCGAAAGAGGCTGGCAAGAGCTGACACACGAAGGCTCACAGTGCTCTCCGGGCTCCGTGTCGCCACCCAAGCTGTGCCTGCTGGCATCTCTACCCACTTCAGACAGGTCCCAAACCACACCTACCCCCAACACAACTCTCACATCTGCTCGCCACCAAATTATCCCATTTCCAGATGTCAGAGAAAAAGCAGCCGCGCCTGTCCAGGTCTCACTGTGCCAACGTATTTCCTAACATCTCACCCAAAGTCTGCCTTCTCTATTTCCACGCTGAAATTCAGGGCCAAGTGTTCATGAGCCTCTCCCTGCTCCACCTTTACCAGCCTCACAGTTCCGGACACGTCACTTCCCTCTGCAAGACCTTTCCTCCCAAAAGATAATAATATCCTCCCCTCTGATCTCCCCACCAGGCTCTTCTGAAGCCTGTGACCGTGCTGACCTCCCTGTTCCGCAGAGGTGCCCACGCCAAGCTCATTTCCACACCAGAGCCCTCGTCTTTGCTGTTCCCTGTGCCTGGAAGACTGGTCCCAATCCTGTGTCTGATCCTTCTCCAACTTATTTTTCCAAGGTCCCGGCTCAGACAGACATCTGGGACCCTCTTCAGGGGGGTTGTTCAGCCCACCTGACCCAAAGCACCCCCACCACCTGAGTCCCACTGCATCATACCGTCTTGTTCTGTTTTCCTCACAGTACTTAGCACTTCTTTACATTTTGTGGTGGTGTTGTTTTCTTTCTTTTTTTTTTAAGAGACAGGATCTCATGCTGTCACCCGGGCTGGAGTGCAGTGGCATAATTACAGCTCACTGCAGCCTCCGTCTCCTGGGCTCAAGTGATCTTCATGCCTCAGCCTCCCAGGTAGCTGGCACCATAGGTGCATGCCACAGCGCCCGGCTAATTTTTGTATTTTTGGTAGAGACAGGGTTTTGCCATGTTACTCAAGCTGGTCTTGAATCCCTGGGCTCAATCAATCTGCCCACTTCGGCCTCCCAAAGTGCTGGGATTACAGGCATGAACCTCTTTGCCTAGCCTCCCTTCATATTTACTCAAAATTGTATGCACCAACTTAAGGTGTCTCCCGCCCTCTGGCTCTGCCCACGTCTCTGTCCCTCCTTTCCTCTACGCCCCTGCTGGGCTTATCTCCTCTTGACCTTTCCAGTCCCTCAGCAACTTCTACTATTCCCTTCTGCCCCAGATGCCTAGAACCACCACTCCCTCTCTGCCCGCAAACTCCCTCTTTCCTCCTTTCAGAGCCTCTCCAGCCTCACTTCTTCCCTGACGCCTGCCCTTGCTCAACACATCCACGCAGGTGACAGACCACCCAGTCCAGGATCAGGCCTTTGCCCGCTCTCCTGAGCAGCCTGGGTTCCTCCTCTGCTTTTCCCTGGCCAGTGGGGCCTACCATCTGTCCATTTCACATGATCAGCCTCTGGGGGTCAGGAATTCTGCCTTCACTGGCTTCATGATGAAGTCCATGCCCTGTAGTCCTGCCTTGGCCACAGAAACACTGGGTGAGTGTGTACGTGGATGAAACTCACAAGGTTCATACCATAAAGGACACCTTCTGGCCAGGTTCCTTCTTCCCTATGTCAGCCAATTCCTCCTGCTGGCTAAGCTTCTCCCAAGAAGACCGACCCAGGCCCACTTACCTGAGAGCCAGAAGAGGAGGGAGAAGAGCGTCAGCAGGGGCATCTTCTCTTCAAAAGGGTCCCCGTTCCCCTCGGTGGAGCCTGGCGGCAGGAATGAACTACAGACTCCAACCCATCTCCCAGCCTTCTGCTGGCACTCACTCTCGCCCTTGAACTTCCTCCTTCAGTCACTTCCCATGGGTGAATGAGACTAAAAGAGGAAGGAAGTGGCTGGTCAGCCGCGGTGGCTCAGGCCTGTAATCCCAACACACTTGGAGGCCGAGGTGGACGGATCGCGAGGTCGGGAGTTCAAGACCACCCAGGGCAATATGGTGAAACCCCATCTCTACTAAAAATACAAAAATTAGCTGGGCATGATGGCATGTGCCTGTAGTGCAAGCTACTCGGGAGGCTGAAGCAGGAGGATCACTTGAACCTGGGAGGCAGAGGTTGCAGTGAGCCAAGATTGCACCACTGCGCTCCAGCCTGGGCAACAGAGCAAGACTCTGTCAAAAAGAGGAAGAAGGTGAAAAGGGTGAAATATCAAGGCAGTTGGCAATGCAAGGGGTCATAGCGATCATAAGCTTTTGAGAAATACCTCTCTGTCCACAACCACCATGGGTTCACTGAAAAGAGAACTTGGTAGCTCCTTCTCTGTCACGTGGAAACCTGCAGACATAGACCCACTGGGTCTGGTCAGTCCTTATCCAATCCTCCACCCCTGGTGGGTCAGCTGGGGGCAGAAACACTCGGCTCCACCGGAGGGGTCCTGGAGAGCCACAGCTGATGGATACAACACCCTAAACCTTGACCTTAAGGTATAGCCAGATTCTTACGAGCCCAGAAGGCCAGGAGTTCAACAGGACTGAGGGGCACTCGGGGCCAAAGTCAGAAAGCCGGAGGAGAGATTCTGGACCAAAGGTTAGAATGCAGATGTGAGGAAACTGATTGGGTATTTAACCCCAGACTACAGAGCCAGGTATGGTGGCTCACATCTGTAATCTCAGCACTTTGGGAGGTTGAGGCGGGAAGATCACTTAAAGCCAGGAGTTCAAGACCAGCCTGGGCAATGTGGCAAGGCTTCATCTCCAAAAAAAAGTTCGGGTGTGGTGGCTCATGCCTGTAATGCCAGCACTTTGGGAGGCCAAAGTAAACAAATCACTTGAGGTCAGGAGTTAGAGACCAGCCTGACCAACATGGTGAAACTCTATCTCTATTAAAAAATATAAAAATTAGCTGGGCATGGTGGTGGGCACCTGTAATCCCAGTGACTCAGGAGACTGAAACAGGAGAATCACTTGAACCTGGGAGGCAGAGGTTGCAATGAGCCAAAGTCGCATCACGGCACTCTAGCCTAGGCAACAGAGCAACAGTCCGTCTCAAAAATCATAATAATAATAATTAGCTGGGCATAGTAATGCACGCCTGTGGTCCCAGCAACCTGGGATGCTAAGGCTTAAGGATCACTTGAGCTCAGGAGGTCAAGCTGCAGTGAGCTATGATTGAGCCACTGGCCTCTACTCCATCCTGGGCAACAGAGCAGACCCTGTCTCTAAAAAAAAAGAAAGAAAGAAAGAAAAAAGAAAAACAGACCACAAAGAAAGAGGCTCAGAGAGAAGGGAGATGCAAGCAGAGAACTACTGACCCAATGGACAAGAGGGGCTTTGTCCTGAGAACATGCAGGAAGCTCCTACTGCTGTGCCCAGCCCACCAGGTGAGGGCCCAGGGATACCCACATCTGCTGGAATCTTCCAGAAACTCGTCCATTGTACCAGGGGCTTCTACCTGAGGAAACCAGTTCATTGCTCAGGACTATTACCCCCTCACTCCCACCTCCCACCTTATAACTATTTGTTGAAGGAAGGAAGAAAGGAAGGAAGGACCAGTTTTGCCCCTGACTCTCCTCCTTCTGATAATCGTGCCCATCTCCCATCTCTCCTCTCCCATCAAGACGCCAGCAAGTCCCTGGGGTGAGGATGGGGGATGTAAAAGGATTAGGTCTTTCTCACCTTCTGTACCTGGAGCCACTTTTGCCATGTGTCACATACACCCTGTGACATCTTGAGAAGGGAGTGAGTCTCAAAGAGGGACACAACCCCCTCACACCCTAATCAGCAATGAGTGGGTGTGCAGGAGGCTTATTTGCACAGAGAACCACAGCAGCTGATAAGCCGTGGCTTTTCCAGGACGTGGCCAGAGATGGCTTCTGACTTTACATATCTGCGGACCATAAAGTAGGTCAAGAATCTGGGGTGAGGGTTCAGCCAGACCTTTGGTCCTCGCTGCATGTCAATAGCTCCTCTCCCCGGGGCACCATGCAGATACACAGAAAGAAATCATACCTTTGCAGTAGGGAAGCCATTGGCTTCCAGGAAAAAGGACCAGGAATTAAGCAGAATGGGAGCAGCCCTGAAAAACAAGGGACAGAAGCGTTGAGGGTCGTGAGGGTAAGCTTTCCTCTCCTGGGCATGGGCAACAGGGAGCAGGGAACAGCACTGTCTGTTAGAACTGCCTGTGGCCAGCCCCTCTGATCCTGGCCTCTCCCAGACCTGGCCTCCACAAGGAGGATTCCCCTTTGAATCAAGAACAGAGAATTCAGGCCGGGTGCGGTGGCTTATGCCTATAATCCCAACTCTTTGGGAGGTGGAAGCAGGTGGATCACCTGAGGTCAGAAGTTCAAGACCAGCCTGGCCAACATGGTGGAACCCCATCTCTACTAAAAAATACACAAAATGAGGCTGGCGTGATGGTGGATGCCTGTAATTCCACTACTGAAGAGGCTGAGACAAGAGAATTGTATGAACCCAGGAGGTAGAGGTTACAGTGAGCAGAGATCACAGCACTGCACTCCTCCAGCCTGGGTGACTGAGAAAGATTCTGTCTCAAAAAGAGAAAAAAAAAGAACAGAGAATTCTCCAAGTGCTTCTCAGTAGCTGTTCCTCTTCTGACCAAGTGCCTATGGGGAATACAGGAGAATTGGCTTCTGTGTCCTCAAAAATTCATTTGAGTCCATAATCCTGGTTTGGCCATTGACCTATACACGAGCCAGTTATCTCCCCGGGTTTCTCTTTCCCCATATGTGAAAGAAGGGATTACACAGGTCATCTGAGATTCTCCCTGCCCTAAAGCACCTATGTATGTATGTATGTATGTGTGTTTGCATGTGTGTAGGGGAATGGTTGTGTATGTACATACATGTATGTACATGTGTTATGGATGCTCATGTTTGTGAGGCAGAGTTGTGTGTATACACATGTTTATTGCACATGTGTGTAAATGTGTGTTGTGTGGGCATGTGTACATTTGAATGCTGTGGTACATGTGTGTACATGTGTGTCCTGATGCATTCGTTGGGTTCTCCTGGTTACAAAGACAGTGATGTGCTGACACAACTTCTCTTGATCACTTTGGACTTGAAAACTGTAGTCGATCTTTTCAGAACCCATCCTGTTCAGGTAGACGAGCTCCCGTGTTGCCAGGGCCAGTTCCATTGGGTCTCCCCGACTCTGCAACAAAAGTTTACAAGAAGTTTGTTGTAAGGCCCACTTGAGAATTAGAAAAACCAAATGTCTGAACCAGATAGAACTGAAAAAAAAAAAAAAAAAAAAACAGAGAATTAAGCCTCACAGCAGAGAAGCAACTGGAGGCCCATGCCTATAATCTCAGCACTTTGGGAGGCTGAGGCTGGTGGATCACCTGAAGTCAGGAGTTCGAGACCAGCCTGGCCAACATGGCTGTTGTAAATAGATGCTCAGTGCCGCAAAGAAAAATTAGCACTGAGACAAAGGATCTTTTAGCAACACAAATTTTACTTCCTGGACTGCAGGAAGGGCACTCCCGCTAGCCATTGGGCCACAAGAGTGCAATGAACAAAGGAAAATACACAAATTCACCCCTTACGTATTTGCAGTCATCCTTACTGCTGTATCTGATCTCTGCTGGCTGGATCCAGACCTCACAATCTAAACTAAAACCCAATTGGCTAACAACTTAAAACTCTTCTAAACAGGCAAAAGCAATGGGGAGCTGGGACACGCCTGTAAGCACGTCCAGCACAGATATCGTGGTTAAAGTACAAGGACATAGAATGTACTACGTGCCTGTAAGCATGGCGTGTCTAACAGCTACATAGGATAGGGCTTAACAAAGAGTTATTAGCACACTTATAAGTTATTCTTTAACAAGGAAAAAAACTTTAAAAAGGAACTTCTCTACTTCCCACACGGTGAAACCCTGTCTCTACCAAAAATACAAAAATTTGCCAGGTGTGGTGGTGGGTGCCTGTAATCCCAGCGACTCAGGAGGCTGAGGCAGGAGAATCGCTTGAACCCAAGAGGCAGAGGTTACAGGGAACTGAGATCACACCACTGCACTCCAGCCTGGGCAACAAGAGCAAAATTCCATCTCAAAAAAATAATAATAATAAAGGAGAAGAAATTAGAACAGCATTCAGCCAGATTTCATAGGGACCCAGGCAGAAAGTGGCTGAGAACACAGGGCCAGAGGGCAAGAGGGGCATGAATGAGGGGCTTCACCCTCGACTCTACCACTGGAATGATTGGGGCTGGGCTGGGCTCCTCTTCTCAGCTCCACTCAGCGGGACTTGTAGGGACTCCCAGGAAACAGATGGAGGTTAGGTATCTGCACCCCCAACTTGATCAGCCTCCTTTCAAGACCTTACACCCGTTTTGCATTTCTAATTTGGGCATCCTTTTTCTTCACAAGGGCCCCCAGAATTGCACAAGTTTCAGGCTATGGTGGGTGGATGCAGGGTGCCTTTCTGCATATACACCCCCTGACCTCACAGTTCTTTTTTTTTTTTTTTGAGACAGAGTCTCACTGTCACCTAGGCTGGAGTGCCATGGCATGATCTTGGCTCACTGCAACCTCTGCCTCCTGGGTTCCAGTGATTCTCCTGCCTCAGCCTCACAGGTAGCTGGGACTACAGGTGCGTGCCACCATGACCAGCTAATTTTGCATTTTTAGTAGAGATGGGGTTTCACCATGTTGGCCAGGCTGGTCTTGAACTCCTGACCTCATGATCCACCCACTTTGGCCTCCCAAAGTGTTGGGATTACAGGCGTGAGCCACCGTGCCTGGCCGACTTCACAGTTTTTCTCACTACAGAGATGAGTCTATTACCCAATTCCCTTGAGTCTGGGCCTGACTTATGACCTGCTTTGCTCAAGAAAATGCAGCAGAAGTGATGACGTGCCCGTCCAAACAGTCCAAACCCCAGCTGTGAGGCCTCCTGCGTTTCCTCGGTCTCTCTCTCGGTCTCTCTCTCTCTCTCTCTCTCTCTCTCTCTCTCTCTCTCTCTCTCTCTCTCATACCTCCACTTCTGCCAGGGGAGCACACCCAGGCTAGCCTGCTGGAGAGAAGCTAGAGACACAAGGCACAGCCAAGCTGCCCAGCCCATGGCCAGCGGACCCCAGACACACAAGGGGGCCCACCTGAGACCAGAATGGCAACCCAGACTAAACTGCCGACCCACAATCCTGTGCACTGCCAAGCTTTGGGTAGCATTATTGTGGCAATAGAAAGCAAAAACAAAACCCTGCAAAGCCTAGACCCAACCCAGGGCAGCTGTCTCACCCTCCACTCTGCACAGCAGTGACTGCCAGGTGGCTTCCACTCCCTTCCAGCTGTCCCTCGAAGCTCTTCACGATGGCCTCTTCTGCCGATCCTGTGCCAGCCCCCACTGTCACTGGTGACACCCCTGATGCTGCTCAGATCATAGCAGGCCTTGCACCTAGAGAGGCATTTGCAACTTGTGATTGAAAATAACAAGTGTGGGCCAGGTGTGGTGGCTCACGCCTGTGATCCCAGCACTTTGGGAGGCAGATCACTTGAGGCCAGGAGTTCAAGACCAGCCTGGCAAACATGGTGAAATCCCATCTCTACTAAAATTTCAAAAATTAGCCGGGCATAGTGGCACATGCCTGTAATCCCAGATACTTCGGAGGCTGAGGCAGAAGAATCGCTTGAGCCTAGAAGGCAGCGGTTACAGTGAGCCAAGATTGCACCACCACACCCAGCTTATTATTTTATTTATTGTAGAGAGAGGGTCTCCCTATGTTCTCAGGCTGGCCTCAAACTCCTGGGCTCAAGTGATCCTCCTGCCTTTGGCTTCCCCAAGCACTGTGATTACAAGAATGAGCCACTGCACCTCACCAAGCAAATGATGTAAATAATTTTTTAAAAAACATAGAAAAAGATAAAATGAAAAGTGAAAGCCTTCCCTCCATTTCCCACCTATAATCCCCACCCAGAACCTCAAAGGCAATCCTGTTGGCCTCTGTTGCCTCCCTGAGAAAAAGTTTATCATACTGTAGCACATAAACCTAAGTAACATACACACTATTCATCATACTATATACCTCACTCTACCCCTTGCTTCTCTTGCTTAATAATGTACTTTCTCCTAAATAGTGAAACGGGAGAGTTCCCTTGACCCTTTTGTGGGTAGGAACCGGAATGCACCAGCTCTGGCTCCAGTCAGCCACTTTGGCACCAACAGAGACGAACTTTACTTGATCAGACCCACTGGGCTCAACCCCTCATGGGAGGGAGCACACAGGCAAGTGGGTGCTGGGGCCAGGACAAGCACTTTTGGGCTCTGGCCCCACGGCAGCATCGAGGAGTGGGTTACAATTAATGTTCTTTTAGGCCAGGCACAATGTCTCACACCTATAATCCCAGTATTTTGGGAGGCTGTGGATCACCTGAGGCCAGAAGTTCAAGACCAGCCTGGCCAATATGGCGAAACCCCATCTCCACTAAAAAAAAAAAAAAAAAAATACCAGCTGGGTGTGGTGGCTCACACCTGTAATCTCAGCACTTTGGGAGGCTGAGGTGGGTGGATCACCTGCGGTCAGGAGTTTAAGACCATCCTGGTCAACATGGTGAAACCCTGTCTCTGCTAAAAATATTAAAAATTAGCTGGGCATGGTGGTGGGTGACTGTAATCCCAGCTACTTGGGAGGCTGAGGCAAAAGAATCGCTTGAACCTGGGAAGTGGAGGTTGCAGTGAACCGAGATCTCGCCATTGCACTCCAGCCTGTGCAACAGAGCGAGCCTCTGTCTCAAAAAAAAACAGAATTACTGCTCTTTTAGCAGTTGCCTTCTACAGATGGCTAAGCATTAAACAGCTCAGTAGAGAACCAAGGTGACAACCTTTTTACCCTGCCCTCTTGGTACAGAGTTAAGTGTTAACCAGCTCAGTGGAGAGTCAGGGTGACAGCCTTTTACACCCTGCTCTCTTGGTATCCAGGTTCTTGTCCAGCATCTGGGAAGAATCAGGTTACACAGACTTGAAGGTTGGTGAATGCAGAGATTTTCTTAAGCAGTGGAAGTGGCTCTCAGTGGAAGGGGAGCTGGAAAGGGGATGGTGTGGGAAGAAGATGATCTTTTTCTGAAGCCTGGCCTGAGATAACCGGGCTCCTCTCTGAAGTCATGTCATCTAAAGTTAAGCCATGTCTATCGATAGTCTACGAGGCTCAGTTGCTTTCTCTCTTCTCAATGTTCAGCTGCTTGTCTCTTCTCTCCTTCTTAGCCACACTGCTCTGCTCCTCTGCTAGTGGAGCTTGGGCTTTTTATGGGTACAGAGTTGGGGATCATGGTGGTCCAGGATGGTTTTGGAAAAGGCAATGTTCAGGCAGGGAAACAGGAATGCATATTCTCATTTAGGGCCGCAGATGCAGGCTTGAGGGTGGAGCCCTTGCCAGGGACCTCACCCTCTTTTACCCAGTATTTCCCTGCCCCCTGTTTGCATCAACAGTACATTCTGATCTTCCTCATTCTTTTACTGTTTTCACAATGCTGCGTTGTATGGATATTCTGGTGTTTACTCCACAAGCCCCTACTGCTGAATTACTCGTTCCTGCAAACACTACAATGAGCATCCTTATTCACATATCTTAGTTTTCTTTTCTTTTTTTTTTGAGATGGAGTCTTGCTCTGTTGCCCAGGCTGGAGTACAGTGGCAAGATCTTGGCTCACTGCAACCTCTGCCTCCCTGGTTCAAGCCATTCTCCTGCCTCAGCCTCCCAAGCAGCTGGGATTACAGGTGCACGTCACCACACCTTGCTAATTGTTGTATTTTTAGTAGAGATGAGGTTTCCCTATGTTGGCCAGGCTGGTCTCAAACTCCCAACCTCAGATCATCTGCCTCGGCCTCCCGAAGTGCTGGGATTACAGGTATGAGCCACCACGCCTGGCCCTCTTGGTTTACTTTTGCAAGGAAAGCCATATAGTTGCTAAGTCAAAGGACTTTGCACTTGAAACCTTGATAGATATTGTTACTTGCTCTCCAAAATGGTTGCTCAATGTATACTCCCACCAATTGTGTATGTATGAGTGCCTGTTTCTCCAAATCTAAGCCAATACTGACCATTACCAAACTTTTATCAAGCCACTATACATTATATTGTCATTGTATTGGTTACAGTTCTCCAGAGAAACAAACAGTAGGCTATAGAGAGATAGATAGAGAGAGAGAGAGAGAGAGAGAGAGAGATAGAGATATTTGTCCAAGAAATTGGCTTACATGACTGTGGGGGCTGGCAAGTCCGAAATCTGTAGGGACGGCCTAAAAGTTGCAAATTCTCAGGAAAAAGTTGATACTACAAACACGGGGCAGAATTTCTGCTTCCTCAGGAAAACCTCAGTTTTACTCTTAAAATCTTTCAATTATGTGAAGAACATGCAAGATTGTTGCATAGGTACATGCATGGCAGTGTGATTTGTACCCCAAAACCTCAAATGCAATTAAAAAATATCACACAAAAAAAATTTCAATTAATCAGGGGACACCCACCCAGATTACTGAAGACTTAACGTCATCTGCTTGAAGATGTTAACCACATCAACAAAGTATCTTCACAGCAGCATCCAGATTCGTGTTGAATTGAATAAGTAGGACTATAGCCCAGCCAAGCTGACACATAAAACTAACCATATGTACACAAAAAAATATATCGACCTATTTACAGCCTTTGTTCACTTTTCTTTTCTTTTTTTTTTTTTTTATTAAAGAGAAAGAGAGAGAGAGAATGGGGAGGAGGAAAAAGGAAGAGAAAGAGAGAGAGAGAGAATGGGAAGGAGGAAAAAGGAAAAGAAAGAGGGAGAGAGAATGGGAGTATTGCTTTCTTGCCCAGGCTAGAATGCAATTTAGTAATGGGTATTGAAAACCTCTTGTATACTGATAATTATACTTAATGATGTAGTCAGGAAGGAATAAGGGAAGAAGATAACAAACAAAGAGCCAACCAATATTTCATTTAAACCTATGAAATGCTATGCGATTACTGAGGAGTGATTTACTTCCAATTGTATAGTCACTTTTGGAATAGGTGTGAGGTGGTAATGTATGTTTTGTGTATTTGAAGTGGAGAGTTCTATAAATGTTTATTAAGTTTACTTGTTCTGGGTCTGAGTTCAAGTCCTGAATATCCTTGTTAATTTTCTATCTTGTTGATCTATAGAATCGTTAGCTATTCTTGTTACATTGATCCTTTTACCATTATGTAATGTCCTTCTTTGCCTCTTTTGATCTTTGTTGCTTTAAAGTCTACTTTATCAGAGGCGAGAATTGCATCTCCTGCTTTTTGTTTATTTGTTTATTTTTACTCTCTGTTTGGTTGGTAAATCTTCCTCCTTCTCTTTGAGTCTTTGTGTATTGTTGCATGTAAGATGGGTCTGGATGCAGCATACCGATGGGTTTTGGCTTTTTATCCAATTGCAATATATATAAGTTTAATACTGGCGTTTGATGCTAGCTGGCTGTTTTGCCCTTTAGTTGATGTAAATTTTTCATTGTATTAATGTTCTTTGCTTTTTAATATATTTTTGGAAAGGCTGATATTGGTTGTTCCTTTATATGTATAGTGCTTCTTTCAGAAGCTCTTGTAAAGCAGGCCTGGTGGTGGTGAAGTCTCTAAGTACTTGTTTGTTCGCAAAAGATTTAATTTTTCCTTCACTCATAAAGCTTAGTTTGGCTGGATAGGAAATTCTGGGTTGAAAGTTCTTTTCTTTAAGGATGTTAAATATTGGTCCCCACTCTTTTCTGGCTTGTAGGGTTTCTGCTGAGAGATCTGCTGTGAGTCTGATAGATTTCCCTTTGTGGGTAATCTGACCTTTCTCTCTGGCTGCCCTTAGTATTTTCTCCTTCATTTCAACCCTAATAAATCTGGCAATTATGTGCCTTGGGGTTGGTCTTCTTGAAGAATATCTTTGTGGTGTTCTCTGTATTACCTGGAATTGAATATTACCTAGCCTTGCTAAGTTGGGAAAGTTTTCCTGAATGATATCCTGAAGAGTATTTTCCAACTTGGATTCATTCTCTTCATCACATTCAGGTACACCTATCAAACGTAGATTAGGTCTTTTCACATAGTCCCATATTTCCTGGAGACTTTGCTCATTCCTTTTTATCCTTTTTTCTCCAATCTTGTCTTCTCGTTTCATTTCACTGAGCTGGTCCTCGACTTCTGATATCCTTTCTTCTGCTTGATCAATTCGACTGTTTAAGCTTGTGCATGCTTCGCGAAGTTCTCGTGTTGTGCTTTTCAGCTCCATCAATTCACTTATATTCCTCTCTAAATTGTCCATTCTCGTTAGCATTTCGTCAAACCTTTTTTTAAGGTTCTTAGTTTCTTTGCATTGGGTTAGAACAAGTTCTTTTAATTCACAGAAGTTTCTCATCACCCACATTTTGAAACCTGCTTCTGTTATTGGAACACACTCGTTCTCCATTAAGCCTTGTTCCGTTACTGATGAGGAATTGCGATCCCCTGTAGAGGGAGAGGCATTCTGATTTTGAGTATTCTCTGCCTTTTTAGGCTGGTTTCTTCCCTTCATTATATATGTATCCGTCTGTTGTCTTTGTAATTACCCATTTTCTAACTAGGTCTCTGAGCGGACGTCCAACTTTTTGATTCCCAGCGCCGAAATCTGAGCAATCCACTGCGCCGGCCAAGACAGCGGTGTTAAGGTTGATGGTGCCTTTCTGCCCAGGAATCTCTGGACTCTGCACCAAGAACTGCCACTTTAAGGCACCAGCAAAACCGCCGCGCCGGCCACAAGAGTCGCTCTGGCAACCCGTGGAGCTCCTCCGCTGGGAATCTCCTGGTCCGTGAGCTACAAATATTTGTCTGAAAGTGTGGCGTCCTCTCGTTCTCTGCGCTTTCACTGGGAGCTAGGTGCCCGAGCTGCTAGTGGTCAGCCATCTTGGATCTCTCTCTCTGTTCACTTTTCTATTGAAGTTTTCTTCTGAGAGCTCTCCTTATTATGAGGGATATTACCATTTGTCATATATCTTGAAAATATCTTCCCTTTATCATTTCTCATTCTACTTCATTTCTGGAATCATCTGTCAACCAAAATATTTTTATTGCAGCAAACCTATCGATCTTTTTCTTTATGGCACCTGAATTTCCTGTCTTGTTAAGAAGGTCACTGAGATGCACTTTAGGAGCCATAGTAACCATCCCATTTGTCAGATTTTCTAAACGCTTTCCCTGAATAATAAAGTTACAGAAAAGCAGCAATAGTGTGCTTAGACAGCATTAGCACGGCTCCCGTCGAGAGGCCAGATAAAGTATGATTTATGTTATGCCCTGCTTTTATCAATGGTCAATACAACAGCTTTAGAAAAAGTTTTGCAGGATGGGCGCAGTGGCTCACGCCTGTAACCCCAGCACTTTGGGAGGCTGAGGCGGAGGATCACGAGGTCAGGAATTCAACACCAGCCTGCCCAACATGGCAAAACCCTGTCTCTACTAAATATACAAAATTTAGCCAGGCATGGTGGTGGGCGCTTGTAATCCCAACTACTCAGGAGGCGAGGCAGAAGAATCACTTGAACCCGGGAGGTGGAGGTTGCAGTGAGTGAAGATCACACCATTGCACTCTAGCCTGGGCAACAGAGTGAGACTCTGTCTCAAAAAAAAAAAAAAAAAAAAGGAAAAAGCTTTGCATCTTCCTCAAAATTGCAATTGCCCATTTTGTTATTCAGAGCCCCTTGCAGTAGGATCCGCTTAACAAATTCCTTACAGCAGTGTATACCAGGAGAAAATACCCAAAGGAAAGAACTCAGGCATGCAACATCAGACAAGTACCATACACCCCACATGGCTTTCCACTTTGCCTCGACTGTCAGCAAATCTGTACCCAAACACCATGCTCACACGCAGTGACCTCACTCTGGGGTGGAAGATTTGTCCCAACCCACCCCACCCCTACACACACACTATTCTTTGTATGTTTTCTCAGGCACTCTCTTGAACTGCCTTCTTGTACTTGTGGGTTTGTTTGAAACCACCTATCTCCATTGGAAGTGAATGAGGCACAAATACAGACATTAAAAAAATGACTCAAGCAGAGAGAACAAAGATGCTTGTCCAAATAATGGCAAAGTTGACCCAGAGGTTTCTGTCTGAACCACAACTAATTAACATTTCCATAAATGCTAAGAGGAGCGCAAAGAGGGAAGGCATGGTAAAAAATCTGGACCCAAAGTTGGCATTCAGCTTCTCCAAGCAGTGAAATTGGGAAGCAACCTGGAGAAACTTGAGGAATTTTCAGCAACTGCTGACTGGCGAGAGAAGCTCCACTATGCATCTGTGAAACCAGAAAATCTGAGACAAGTCTCAGTTAATTTAGAAAGTTTATTTTGCCAAGGTTGAGGACGTGCCCATGACACAGCCTCGGGAAATCCTGACGATGTGTGCCCAGGGTGGTCAGGGCACAGCTAGGCTTTATACATTTTAGGGAGACAGGAGACATCAAGTACATTTGTTCGGTCTGGAAAGGCAGGACAACTCAAAGCAAAGGCGGAAGACTAGAAGCGGGGAGGAGCATTCTTTTGAGTTTCTGATGAGCCTTTCCAAAGGAGGTAATCAGATATTTCTCTATCGGCCGGGCATCGTGGCTCATGCCTGTAATCCTAGCACTTTGGGAGGCCGAGGCAGGCGGATCACAGAGTCAGGAGATCAAGACCATCCTGGCCACGGTGAAACCCCGTCTCTACTAAAATGCAAAAAATTAGCCAGGCATGGTGGCACTAGCCTGTAGTCCTAGCTATTCAGGAGGCTGAGGCAGGGGAATCGCTTGAACTGGGGAGGCAGAGGTGGCAGTAAGCCAAGATCGCACCACTGCACTCCAGCCTGGCAACAGAGCAAGACTCCATCTCAAAAAAAAAAAAAAAAAGAAGCTACACATCTATCTCAGTGAGCAAAGGGGTGACTTTGAATAGAATGGGAGGCAGATTTTTCCTACGCAATTTCCATCTCGAGTTCTCCTTATTGTTTTTAGGGGCCTGAGATACTTTCCTTTCACATATCTGAAATAATGAATTTAGGCAGCTCCATCCCCGACATTTGGAGGCCAGGGCTAGAATACAAATGGAAGCCCACACACCACATGTCTTAATATCTTAACATTCTAAAGGAAGCTCAAAAGCTATCAAATCAAGTGTGTCTAATCTTCTCTCCTGAACAAAACACCGTCTTACCAACCTGGAAGCCAGGTTAGCATGTGGGATTCTCAGAAGTTCCATACTAAAATGTAGCAGCCTAGGGACAGCCAACCTCCTGTCCCCAGCCCCCCGCCCACAAGCTCCTCTCCTTCTCCTCCTACCCTTGCACACCCCAACCCCAAAGGCTCTCAGAAGAATGCATGAGGCTCCACATCAGCTCTTTCCACAGTCCCTGCCAACAGTCACCCCTTGGCCACACCACAGACTTCGGGACGCAACAGTAACAGCGACCTTGGGGCAAAGTGCAGTCAGTCTACAGGAGGAACAGGAGCCTTTGGCCTTGTGGACACATTGCTTCATGGGGAGGGGCACAAGCAGAGGAGGAGCAGGCCTAAGGGAGGTCCTAGGCTTAGGAAGAGATAATTCAACAATGCTTGTAAATAGATCAGTGCTGAGCAATCCATGATGGCCTAGGTAAAAAGCTCTTAGTCATTGCCAATGGATTTCTTTCTTTTTTTTTTTTTTTATTTTGGAGACAGAGTTTCACTCTGTCACCCAGGCTGGAGTGCTGCAGCACGATCCTGGCTCATCGCAACCTCCGCCTCCTGTCTTCAAGTGACTCTCCTGCCTCAGCCTCCCGAGTAGCTGGGATTACAGGTGCCCACCACCACATCCAGCTAATTTTCGTATTTTTAATACATATGGGGTTTCACCATGTTGGCCAGGCTGGCCTGAACTCCCGACCTCAGGTGATCTGCCCGTCTTGGCCTCCCAAAGTGCTGGGATTACAGGTGTGAACCACCATTCCCAGCCATTGTCAATAGATTTCTGAAGCTGATAAAAAAGACCATGACCAATGTGAGAGGATCATCCTGCCCCGCCCCGAGCCGAGGTTCAGCTGAATCTGAAACGCTGAACCCTGTGTGCACCCCTGCACCCCACTGAGCCAGAAAAGGTCCCAAGAAGACAGGACTGTTTCCTATGATGAAAACTGATGGAAACTCATCACCCTGGAAAGGAAAAGGATAAAAGCGAAAAGAATTAGAATCTGTCACGTTCTTTAGGACGTGAACAAGGGAAACATGGATGGACTACCCCTCGCATTTTGGAATATTTTCTCTAGAAAGCACTTCTTAAAGCCTGAGGAAGTTAGATTCTAGATGTAAATTATTAAAACCACTGCAAATAACAAACAAATGAGTTCTCTAACCCAAGAGGAAATAAAAGCCGGAGAGGTTCAGGAGGTGGGTGGGGGCACAGTCAGGGGACATCCAAGTCAACACCATGGACAACCTCATGGTCAGCAGACACTGATGCGGATTCCCTTCCACACCATTGTCAGAGTTTAACAGTGGCTGGGCCTGACCCAAGGAGGCCCGGTCAATCACTATGCTTTTATGGATTTGTTGTTTTTATGTCTTTATGTTTTCACAAGTCCAGCTAAAGTTTGCATCTCCTAGTCCTTTTAAACAGTCTTTAATTCTTGTCTTTGGGAAGAGTCCACTGTCCACTTTGAAACTAAGGCATTGGCTGGGCATGGTGGCTCACACCTGTAATCCCAGCACTTTGGGAGGCCGAGGCGGGCAGATCACGAGGTCAGGAGTTCGAGACCAGCCTGGCCAATATGGTGAAACTCCATCCCTACTAAAAATACAAAATTAGCTTGGTGTTGTGATGGGTGTCTGTAGTCCCAGCTACTCAGAAGGCTGAGGCAGAAGAATTGCTTGAACCTGGGAGGTGGGGTTTGCAGTGAGCCAAGATAGCGCCACTGCACTCCAGCCTGGGTGACAGAGTGAGACTCCATCCCCCCGCCCAAAAAAAAGAAAGAAAATAAAAAGGAAAAAAAAGAAACTAAGGCATTTATCCACTCCCCCACTCATTCATCCATTCATTGAGGGTACCAGCCTCTGGGTGCATGTAGCGTTCTTCTTAGTTGTTTATGATTTTCTTTCAAACCTTTCACCTGAACTTCCAAGCTAATTATTGCCCCTACTCTTTCTCAGTTCAGACCTCCCAGAGGAAGGCGCCTTCCCCCTCTTTCCCAGAATCTGCTTTTCTTTGAAAAGTTGTCTGCTCCTTCCTCTAAGGCCAAGTGTGAAAGACACATACCAGCCATCTGATTTTGTTTTCTTCTATAGACTGGTTTTTTGGGGTTCTCCCATGCAGGAGATCTATGGACATTGTATTAGTCCTGGTCTTCCAAAGAGGAGAGTTAAAAGGGAATTAAGCCAGGCACAGCGGCTCACACCTGTAATCCCAGCACTTTGGGAGGCCAAGGCGGGCAGATCACGAGGTCAGGAGTTCGAGACCAACCTGACCAACATGGTGAAATATCATCTCTACTAAAAATACAAAAATTAGCTGAGTGTGGTGGTGTGCACCTATAATCCCAGCTACTCAGGAGACTGAGGCAGGAGAATCGCTTGAACCTGGGAGGCGGAGGTTGCAGTGAGCTGAGATCAAGCCATTGCACTCCAGCCTGGGCGATAAAGCAAAACTCCATCTCAAAAAAAAAAAAAAGGAAATTAAATGTGCAAGAGTTTTACTGCCGGAAATGACTACGAGAAAAACAGAGTAGATGCCAGGGAAGCTGGGGGAGCCTTGACACCATGATGCAGGTTGGATCCCCCGTGAAGGAGAGAGGGCAGAAATGTTGTGTGGAAGTATCCTAGACCACCTTGGAGTCTCTGGAGGGTCGTGCAAGGCCATGAGGGAGTCCTTGAGCAAACTCAACTGTTAGAGGGGTCCTGTGTCTCCCAGGAACAGGGCTGCCTCAGTGTCCCTGCCTTGCTCTGCCTTTGGCTTGTAATTGCCTGTAGGAAGCATGACTTCGGTGCAAACACAACAATGATAGATTTTAGAGCATGGCAGTGGGGACCCTCCGTCATTTATGCCCCTGTGGTTGGAAGTCTGAAAGACACATTCTCATGGTCACTTCAGATGCTCATAAACTTGGGTTGGAGGGAGATCTCCTCTGTGCCTTCATGCCTCTTTCAGTGACTTCAGTGGAAAATCGAGACTTTAATATGTTTGTGTGCCTGGGTGTATGTGTGGGTGTCTGTGTGTCTGTGTGCATGTGTATGTGTTTGCATGTATGTATGTGCGTGTCTGTGGCTGTGTTTGTGTTTATATTTGTGCATGTTTGTGTGTATGCTGCATGTCTGTGAATGTGTGTGCCTGTGTGTCAGTGCCTGTGTATATGTGTCTGTGTGCATGTGCACATGTCTGTATGTGCATATGTATGTGTATAGATATATGTTTGTTACACATATCTCTGTGTGTTCATGTGTGTGTGTGTGTGCATGTCTGTATATGTATGTCTGTGTGTTTCTATTTCTGTGTATGTACATGTGCATCTGTGTCTCTGTGCATATCTGTGTACGTGTGTTTCTGTGTGCATATGTTTGTGTGCACATGTGTCTGTGTATATGCATGTCTGTGCAAATGTGTGTTTCTGTGTGTGCGCATGTGTGCTTGTATTTGTATATGTGTGTACATGTTGGTATATGTGTGTACATATTGGTACACATGCTTCCATGTGTGTGTCTGTGTGCATGTGCACATTCTGTGTGTATGTGCATGTGCATGTGTGTGTTCTATGTGTATTGTATGTATGCATGTGTGTTTCTGTGTACACATGTGTTTTGTGTGTCTGTGTGCATATGTGTGTCTTCTCTATGTGTGTGCATGTGTTCGTGTGTGTGCATGTTTGTTCTGTGTTCCTGTGTGCACGTTTTTGTGTGCATGTGTTGTACATATGTGTCTGTGTATGTATGTATTTCTGTATGCATGTGTGTTTCTGTGTGTGTCTGCATGCATGTGTGTGCTCTATATTTGTGTGTGCATGGGTGTTCTGTGTGTGTATACATGTGCTTTTCTGTGTCTGCAGGTGTGTGTCCATGTCTTGTGCATGTGTGTTTGTGTGTGTATGTGCATGTTGTGCACGTGCATGCTTAGAAAAACCCACTCCCACAGCCACAGGGACATCTCTGAGGCTGGCTCACATTGCAGCCCCTCACCCCTCTCTCTGTTGCTCCCTTCCAGACCATCCTGGTGGGCGACAGTGGCGTGGGAAAGACGTCTCTGCTGGTTCAGTTTGATCAGGGCAAGTTCATCCCGGGCTCCTTCTCGGCCACTGTGGGCATCGGATTCACGGTAAGCACTGGCTGGCACTGCCAGCTCTGCACCTGGGCTCAGGGCCCCAGTGTGTTTCTGTTGAGCGCCAGCAGGAAGCAGCTGGACACCACTCACATTGGCTCATTCATGGAGGATTAACGAGAAGACTGTTCCCCGAGGTGCAGGAGGGTGTTGGGTGGCCAGGAGGGAGGGTGCACTGCCCCTGGGTAGTCTAGGAATTCCGCTCACCTCTACCCTCAGGCAGGAAGGGAAGGTACCCTCACCAGAACCCAGGGGCAAAGAGGACTGTTGGGTGAGCCGCCTGGCAGGAGCTGCGTGGGAACTTCAGTGGACGGACCAAGCAGCCCATGCGAGCCCTCCAGGGAGGCAGCCAGGAAAACAATCCCCTATTCCTCCTCACTCTCCTGATGCTCCCCATCTCCTTCTGGGGCTCCACACTGGATGAACACAAGTGGAAACCAGAAAGCAAAAAAAAATCTTAATATGGGATCGCTCAGGTCAGCCCTCCAAGGCAAGAAGATTCCGGAGGGACAAAGGGATGACAAAGTTTTCAGCACAGTCCAAACTTAGCATTGATTGACACACGGGTCTCAGGGAGCTGGCAGGCCAAGGTTACAGTTCCGTGTTTAGCCCTCGGTAAAATGGTAAGAGAGTGGCTTGGGTTAAGGAAGCCCAGCACCCTCCCAGCGCCCTCGGCTTTTTCTGCCCACAGCCCTTCTGTGGGCCAAGAGATTCCTCCTCTCCCACACATCCCATCTCCAGGCACTGTCCCATGCCTGCAGCCGCAGCTGCCTAAAATTCCTGGGAAGACCTTGGGAGAGGGTTCCACTCCTCTCTCGGACTGTGGCAGGAGGAGCAGGGCCCTCTCTTGGGACCCCAGAATCCTAGCATCCCGAGATGGAGAAGAGCAAACATCTCTTCTTGGACAACGCAGATGTTTGGGAGCTTCTGGGACCAGAGCACAGGGCCTGTGAGGTCACACTCGGGGTCTGGTCACAGCAGTGCCATGCTGATGGGAAGAGAGAGAGGAAAACCCAGAAAATGGGCTTGCCCACTGGGTCACAGCCAGGAAGACGGGTTCAGAACGGACATGGTTTCTGGGTGAACTTCCAGGAGGCAAAGTGGAAGCAAGAACTTGACTCGGGTGTGTTCTGGGGCCTGGAGTCATCCCTGAAACACCAGTGCCCAGGGCTCTCACCCGACTGGGAGCGGCTGGGCTCCGGTAGTGCTGAATAGGGCAGGGCTGAGACCCAGGAGGCCAAGGCTGCCTGGCAATCCGTCTTGAACCACACTGCCATGAAGCGGACCAGAATGACCTGGTGGCAGGCGTCACCTGCCCCAGCCCAGGCCCAGTCTGCCCTCAGCAGCCAGGGCACACCCTGCCCTCAGGGGCACACCACATCTCCTCACCCACCTTTCTGCCTGTCTGGTGAGGAGGGAAGAGTGGGGTGAATGTGGCTGAATCAGACATGCAAAATCTGATTCACATTCCACAGACCACAGAGGTGAGATCTCCACATTTTGCCGCTAGCTTGGGAAGAAAATTGGGGCCGATTCCTTTTGAAGGAAAAAGAAAATGTGTGGTCAACTATGAGCCCAAAGCTCTGAGACGGGACAGGCTGGGCTTTCTCCGTGGGCATGGCCAGCACCCGATGTCCTGGTATATCTCAGGACAAACCTGTTGGCTGCTTACACTGAGTGGGGGCCTGAGGCCCTGGCCCGAAACAGCCTGGGGACACCTGAGCAAAGAACTGGAGGACATCGGGGTCTCCTCCAGATATCAGCAGTCTGGGGGTCCCCAGAGAGCCAGGCTACCAGACACTCATTTACCCATCTGTCCTTCACACTGAGGTTTGATATTGCATGGATAAGGGCCCTATCGCCGGCCAGGCTGAAGCCTGGAATTCCTGCGTGATGCGAAGGGAGGCAGAAGCTCCCACTGGCTCCACTCAGGAGGCTAAGTGCGGCCCAGGTCAGGGGAGGGACGGAGCCCCTGGTCTCCCACTTTGGAGGAGCCAGAAGTGAGCAAAGTAACAGCCTGGGGAGTGCCTTCACCCCATAAACTACCAGACCCACTGCCTTCTGGAAGTGGGATCTCCCCAGGTCCTGTGTAGATGCCTCTCAGCCAAGACCTTCCCTAAATTCTCCAGCACCAGCTCTATCAAACTGGCTGTGGGGGTCCTGCCGATGCGGTTATGGGGCACTGACGTCAGTAGCGTTCACCAGCCAGCCCCTCCCACCACAGTTCAGGTCCTCCTTGTTACCTCTCTCCTCAGTTTCCCCCAAATTCCCTAGTCTTGCCTTAAGACTGCCGCAAAATTCCTCTTTCAAAACCCTCACTCAGGCCCGGCATGGTGGCTCACGCCTATAATCCCAGCACTTTGGGAGACTGAGGCGGGCAGATCACTTGAGGCCAGGAGTTTGAGACCAGCCTGGCCAACATGGCAAAACCCTATCTCTACTAAAAATACAAAAAATAGCCTGGTGTGGTGGTGTGAGCCTGCAGTCCCAGCTACTCAGGAGGCTGAGGCAGGGGAATAGCTTGAACCAGGAGGCAGAGGTTGCAGTGAGCTGAGATAGCGCCACTGCACTCCAGCCTAGGCAACAGCGAGACTCCATCTCAAAAAAATAAATAAATAAAATACTCTCACTCTGCTCATCCCCTGCCTGAATGCGTCCGCAGCAGGTGGGGTCCCCATGACCCGCTCCCCCGGGGGGCACTCGCCCAAGGCTGCCCTTGAACACCCTGCAGAACATTACAGAGGCTCTGGGGAGAGTGTACGCACCCTCCAAGTATGACATTGCCCACACATCGCAGACCCGGCAGGCCAGACAGGGACTGCCGGGAGGAGAGCCCACAGCTCCTCTCCCGTGTTCAAGGACTTCTTCCCTCGATCAGAATCCTCCATTCAAACTAGCACAGCAACACAGCAAGGAAGTTTCGCTGCTCCTTCTGGATGACTCACGCTGATGTTCAACCCTCTCTGTTCCAAACCCATCAGAGGACACAGAGGGCCTTGGAGCCAACAACACGAACCACAGCTGGAGGCTGGAAACCTGAACGCAAGGTACCCGCAGGGTCATGTTCCCTCTGAAGGCTCCAGGGAAGGGTCCTTCCTTCCTCTTCTACGGCCCTGGCGGCTCCCAGGAACCCTTGGCATTCCTTGGCTTGCAGCCGCGTGGCTCATCTCACCTCTGCCTTCACCTGGCTGTCTTCCCTGTGTCTCTCTCTTCTCAAGACACCAGTCATACCAGATTAATGGCCCACCCTATGCCAGTATAACCTCATCTTAATGAATATCTGCAATGACCACATTTCCGAGTAAGGGCACGATCTGAGGGGCTGGTGGTTCAGACTTCAACCTATCTCTGGGGGACACAATTCAACCTATAACAGCATGGTTTACAGTAGAAGGTGAGCACGGGGCACAGCCCCCATCCCCTCTCTCATTCTTCCTCCACCGTCTACCTCCTGCAATGAAAACCCGAATCCAGGTCAGGCACAGTGGCTCACGCCTGTAATCCCGACACTTTGGGAGGCTAAGGTGGGCAGATCACCTGAGATCAGGAGTTCAAGACCAGCCTGGCCAATATGGTGAAACCCTGTCTCTACAAAAATTAGCCAGGAATAAAGGTGGGCACCTGTAATCCCAGCTACTCAGGAGGCTGAGGTGGGAGAATGGCTTGAATCTGGGAAGCAGACATTGCAGTGAGCCGAGATCGTCCCATTGCACTTCAACCTGGGCGACAGAGCTCCATCTCGAAAGAAAAGAAAAGGAAAGAAAAGAAAAGAAGGAAGGAAGGAAGGAAAGAAGGAAGGAAGGAAGGAGGGAGGAAGGAAGGGAGGGAAAGAAAATCGCATCCCAGGTCAGGTGCGGTGGCTCAGGCTTGTAATCCCAGCACTTTGGACTTTGGGAGGCCAAGGTAGGCATATCGCCTGAGTTTAGCAGTTCAAGACCAGCCTGGCCAACATAGTGAAACCTCATCTCTGCTAAGAATACAAAAATTAGCCAGGCGTGGTGGTGGGTGCCTATAGTCCCAGCTGCTCCAGAGGCTGAAGCAGGAGAATTGCTTGAACTTGGGAGGCAGAGGTTGCAGTGAGCTGAGATCCCACCACTGCACTCCAGCCTAGACGACAAAGTGAGACTCCATCTCCGGGAGCCCACGGCATTGAGCAGACCTGGCATTATTTGCAGCAAGAGCCTCTGGCATCCAAATAGCAATCAACACCATGGCTCTGTAGCGGGCTGTGCAGCCTCCTCTCCGGTTGGTGTCTCCCTGTTTGAGTCCTGCCCTATGCCCAGCTGAGGTTATAGCATGCCCACCTCCAGAAGAGATAACCCACACTTCTTACTGGAGATCAACTCTGTCCCCACTCAGGGCACTTCTCCCAGCTGCCAGAAAATAGCTCCAACTGATGAAAAAAAAATACAGGGCTGGTGGCTGGTGTGCAAAGTCAGTCCCCACAGGCCTAGGGTGGCCCATAAGCCACATCTGCCCCTGCTCCTCACCTCCACACCTAAGTTAAGAAGTGCAGGCCAGGTACAGTGGCTCGTGCCTGTAATCCCAGCACTTTGGGAGTGTAGGAAGGGGAGGATCACCTGAGGTCGGGAGTCAGACCAACTTAGCGACATGATGAAACCCCGTCTTTACTAAAAACCCCAAAAAATTAGCCAGGTGTGGTGCCGCGCACCTGTAATCCCTGCTACTCAGGAGGCTGAGGCAGGAGAATCGCTTGAACCAGAGAAGCATCTCAAAAAAAAAAAAGGTACCGGTACCCCTCTCCAGCTCTCCTCTCCCTACACACCCCCCAAACAGTCCCTCTGTAAAGCACCCGTCCTGTTCCTTGGTGACCTGAAGCTGCTTACAGAATGTGGAGATGGGGGTAATGGAAAGGGCGGCCCAGGTCACAGAGCCCCTGAGCTCTGCTACTGGCACCCCAGGTGCCTGGGATATCCTGGCAGCTCTGCTCAAAATGATCCACGACTTCATGAATTCATTTGGCTCCTCCTCCAGGCCAAGGTGAGTGTCACAGGTTAAGAAGGCCCGCCCCGCCTTCAGGAGCCGTCCACTTGGAGATGTGTGCTGCGCTCTCCCCTGGTGGGACGTTCTGGGTACAGCCCAACAGGCCAGGGTGATCCAGGGTCAAAGTCCCCGCACCAGGCAGAGGCCCCAAAACACCTCAGCTTACTTGTGCAGCAAGGCGAGTGTGGGTTGGTTAACAAAACTATGTTCAGATGAGCTCGGGCCGGGTGTCTTAGCAGAAGCGGAACTGTCTGGGCGCTATCCGCGGAGGCACAGCCCAGGGGTCCCCAGCTCCCCGCCTCGCCACCTGGGGACCGCCCACGGCCCGGAGCTCGGGCGCCGCCTGCTGTCGCGCTGCGCAGCGGCTACGGGAACGCGTCCGCAGCAGGCGGGGTCCCCGCGGCCCGCTCCCCCAGGGGCAACCGAGCCCGCGGCTGGCGACCACAGGGGACCGGAAGATGTGGCCCAAGCCCACGGAGCCGGGCCGGTGTTGCTCGGGAAGGCCGTCTGTCCCTTGGCGCCAACCCCGCGGCTCTGCGCGCCCTCGGGGAACAGCCAGCTCCTAGCCGGTGGCGTCGAGGGGGCGGCGGGAAGGAGGGAGGAGCCTGCGGGGTCCTGGTCTAAGGAGGGGAAGGAGTGGGCGGGGCGGTTCCTGCGCTCTCCCTCGCCTGCGGGCCGGCCCTGCTCACCTCTCGTCTGGGGACATGACGGGCACGGCTGGCGCCACTGCCACCCAGGATGGCGAGGCCCCCAAGCGCTCCCCGCCCTGCAGTCCGAGCTACGACCTCACGGGCAAGGTGGGTGGGCCTTCTCCGTGAGACCCCCGCCCTCCTCGGCGCAAGCCCCTTCCTGGCTGCGTCTGGGTTGGACTCAGCCCTTCCCCCGCGGGTATCTGGGTCTCCCAGAGATGAGAGGGAGAGAGGGTCAGGACACAGCCCCTGGGGCCGTCCCAAGCCCTAGGGGTCTCTGCTGGTTCGGTGGGGGCGGGGCGCGGAAGATCGCCAGGACTGAGTGATCCCCCCCGCCGGCCCCAACTCAGTTCTCTTCTGCCACACTCTGGCCGATTTGAGCCCCCGGGAGCCCATGCTTCTTGGTGAGGGTTAGCGCGCAACTCTCAAGGTTGAGAAGCGCTGGGAGCTCAGGCTGGGAAGCGCTGGGAGATGGGGACCGCACGGAGACTCGGAGAGGACGTCCCCTGCTGGCGGAGCAACTGGCGGTAATGCCATTTTCCGAGCTAAGCCCTGAGCTCTGACATCCCGGTTTGAGGCCTGAGGTCCCCCAGCTGCTCCCTTCCCTTTTCACCCGCTCCAGGAACTGCCTCCCCACCTTCCTCTCTCAATCGGAAGCCCCTCCTCCCAGAAGGAGGTTGCCAGCCGGCCTGCAGCCCACCTGGGAATTCTTCCAACCTGAGAAAGATCTCAGTGAATGGTCTCTCACATCCTGCACTTGAGAGAGCTCCTGGGATGCTCTCTGGGGCTTGCTCCCTTTACAGGAGTGCCCTGTATGGAAGCGGGTGGGGGCAGCAGTGGACACTGGTCTGTCGCTTTCCATCTATGTCCTTAGAGTGAGCAGGTACCAGAAACTCTGAAAGAATTGCTGAGGGAGCCTAGAGCTTCCACTTCTCCTCTGCAGGGTTAGGGGTGGCGTGAGGGCTATCCTGGATTCTGCCGCATGGCCTTGAAGGAGACCTGCCTCTCTCTGTGCCTCGGTTTCCTCCCCAACACCAGGGCTTACCCTTGCTGGAAGCCTCAGCCTCCACCCCAGTGTTTCAGGGGAAGCCACTCAGCAAGTCATCTGCCCAGAGCCGTTGAGATAGGCGTCCTGTGTGGGCTTGTGGCAGGAAATGGGCCCCTGCACCCTCGGGGAACGGGGAGCTGCTGCTGCCCAGGCCCCAGGCTGAGGGGGACTGCCTGACCTTGTTGCCCTGCAAACCAGCTGGATTGTTTGCCTAGGAGGTGGCCATGCTAGGCTGCTGTTTGTGTTTGGTGGAATCACCAAGCTGGGTGGGTAGCTGGCATCGTTTGCTCAAGGCAGCTGTGATCTGTAAAGTACACAAAGACTGGCCCTCCCTCCCTCCTTCCTGCTCCGGGGCTGGAACCCAGGAGCCAGGGAGGAGTGGAGGCTCCAGAGAGCTCCTATCTCCCACCAGGCCATCTGTTCCCAGGCCAAGCAACACTGGCAGGAGAGTTGGTCCCCAGCCTCCCCGGAACTGCCCCAGGGGACTGAGCCCAGGACCCTCTGAGCGGAGCCTGGCAGGCACTCCTTGGACCAGACGGGTGATGGGGGCCACAGGCAGGCAGTTCCCACCCCTGTGCCAACTCTTCCCTGGGTCTTAGGTGGTTCACACCACAATGACTTGCTCTAGCCATGACCAGACTCTAGAAAGGCCTCAAAGAAATTATCCCTCCTCCTTCTACCAACTATGGAAACCATGCCACAGAAAGGTTAAGGAATCTTCCTGAAGTCACACAGTAGGCCATTTACAAACCAAGACCCATCTTTCATACTCCTTCTGCTCAGCCGCCCCTGCTTCTCCACCAAAGTTAACTCATCCCAGTACCCCATGCCAACAGCAGGAATGCCTTTGGGCTCCACAGTCAAATTCAGAGCCTCAAAAATCATTCAAACCTAGTCCCCGCTCAACCCATGAAGTCATCTAACCAGCAGTTGGGAAAATCCAGCATTGGGTCTAGATCCCTGTTCTCCAAGACTGGGGAATGACGGGACAAAGGGCTCCTCTCCACCATTCCTGCGTGTCCCTGGAGAAGATGAGCAGAGCCTCACAGACAGTAAAGGAGAGGGCCACACCCCTCCGTAGGTTCCTTCCCTGGCACTCCTGTCCCCGCTACCCACAGCAACCCCAGGATGCCGATCTGCAGCCATGCATCCCACAGGGAAGGTTTCTGCTGAAAGAACTTCCGACTACACATCTCCCCACTTAAGTATAAATTTCAACCTTCCCTAATTCATGCAATTTTTTTTCTTTTTGAGATGGAATTTTCCTCCTGTTACCCAGGCTGGAGTGCAATGGCGTGATCTCAGCTTACTGCAACCTCCACCTCCCAATTTCAAGCTACTCTCCGGTCTCAGCCTCCCGACTAGCTGGGATTACAGGAGCATGCCACCATGCCAGCTAATTTTTGTATTTTTAGTAAAGATGGGGTTTCGTCATATTGGTCAGGCTGGTCTAGAACCCCTGACCTCAGGTGATCCGCCCACCTCAGCCTCCGAAAGTGCTGGATTATAGGCGTGAGCCACTGTGCCAGCCTTTTTTTTTTTTTTTTTTTTTGAGACAGAGTCTCACTCGGTCACCCAGGCTGGAGTGCAGTGGTGCAATTTTGGCTCACTACAACCTCTGCTTTCTGGGTTCAAGCTATTCTCCTGCCTCAGCCTCCCAAGTAACTGGGGTTACAGGCATGCACCACCACTTCCAGCTAATTTTTTGTATTTTTAGTAGAGACGAGATTTCACCATGTTGGCCAGGCTGATCTAAACTCCTGAACTCAGGTGATCCGCCCATCTTAGCCTCCCAAAGTGCTAGAATTACAGACAAGAGCCACCGCACCCGGCCTTATGCAACCTTTTAATAAACATAAAATGTCATTAGAAACTTCCAGATGAATGTCGCAACCGCCCCCTAAAAGGAAACCCAAACAATAGTCGTTATAGAATATGCAAATGACCATTCCCCACCCCCAGCAGATCTTGATAGACTCCCTTGGGTGGGAATCCTTGTCCAAGATATTGACACTTCCTTTCCCATCAGCGTAGTCTAGCCCATGCGTGTACTCACGAATGGGATGACATGAGCACACAGAGGCGCGGAATCTCTGCACGATGTGGCTATGGGCAAATGTGGCCAGCGTCTAGACTGTGCAAATGCGGTGTTTCTCTGGGGCCACCAAGCGCACTTGGGGACCTATTCATGGTGAGGTCTCAACTCAGGCTTCCAGGAACTTGAACGAGGGCAGGAGGGTCAGAGGGAGAGCCTAGGAGACTGAGCCAAGGAGCTTGGAGAGGAGAGGCAGGGTGAGGGTGGCGGCAGGCTTTCTGGAAGCAGGTGCCCCTTGGTGTGGTCAGCATCCGTGCCAGCACCCATTTCTCCTCTGATCCTCTCCATGTGTCCCTCCTGGAATCCCAGAAGCTCCCTCTGACTCCCTATTAACTGCCTCTGCCCCCACCTCCTAGGTGATGCTTCTGGGAGACTCAGGCGTCGGCAAAACGTGTTTCCTGATCCAATTCAAAGATGGGGCCTTCCTGTCCGGAACCTTCATAGCCACTGTCGGCATAGACTTCAGGGTGAGGTGGCTGCAGGCGCCTGCTTCCAGCGAGCCAGGGCTGTGGCTCAGGCACAGGGGGTTGCCCTCCCATTGCTCACCCTGGCTCCCAGGGACTCCCGAGGCTCAGGGCTGGAGGGCACACAACCCACTCCCCCAGGACCACAGAAGTGGCCGGGTCAAAGTAGACTGGGCAGGGTTGGCTCCTTGCCCAACTACAAGATACAAGAAAACAAGACTGAGTCTTCATGTCCACCTCCATTCCTGGGGGACTTCTCCCAAGCAGGGCAACCACACACATGGCATAAGCAGAATGTCTTGGCCCTCAGAGCCCCTGCTCCTTGCCCTCCTACCTGTGCCCCTTTGGCAAGACCTCAAAAGTCAAGCAGTCTTTCTGGAGTTCCTGGGAAGCACAGCCCTGCTCTGGGGTTTAGGAACTGGGCTTGGCCCAGTGCAGTGGTTCACACCTGTAATCCCAGCACTTCGGGAGGCCAAGGCAGGAGGATCACCTGAGGTCAGGAGTTCAAGACCAGCCTGGTCAACATGGTTAAACCCTGTCTCTACTGAAAATACAAAAAAAAAAAAAAAAAAATTGCCAGGCATGGTGGTGTGCACCTGTAATCCTAGTTCAAACCAGTTAAAAAAAAAAAAGTAAAACTAGTAAAAAAAAAAAAAAAAAAAAAACCACCAGGTGCGGTGGCTCAAGCCTGTAATCCCAGCACTTTGGGAGGCTGAGGTGGGTGGATCACGAGGTCAGAAGTTCAAGACCAGCCTGGCCAAGATGCTGAAACCCTGTCTCTACTAAAAATACAAACATTAGCCAGGCATGGTGGTGGGCATCTGTAATCTCAGCTACTCGGGAAGCTGAGGCAGGGAATTGCTTGAACCCGGGAGATGGAGGTTGCAGTGAACCGAGATCGCACCACTGCACTCCAGCCTGGGTGACAGAGTGAGACTCCATCTCCAAAAAAAAAAAAAATAGCTGGCTGGCCACGTGGGGAAACAGCAGCTCACCAGGGACCCTCCCTCTCACTTTGACAACTCCATCTTACAAATCCTCGTCAGAGATGCTGAGTGCTACCACCCAAAGCACCCGACAGAGAAAAGATCTTACCCTGGCAGGTGGGGCGCTACAGCTTCAAGCAGGCAGAAGGCAAACGCTTCCTTCACTAGAAATTAGCGGGCAGCTAGAGGAAAGATGCCACTGCAGATGTAGCCTCAGGACCCCAGGATGCAGGCAAGCACCCCATCTGCAGGGGCTCAGTCACAGTCCCAGGCCAGGCTCCAGGAGAGGGAGACCAAAGTGAAAAAAAGGGCAGGGCCTCCAGCAGCACCCAGGCCTCCAGCCCTGGGCTGCCTGATCCCTGGAGAGCGCCAGGAAGCTTCTCAGGGTCCTCTTGCCCTGCTGTTGTGTGAAGGGCAGACACAGTCCCCAGAAGAGAGGACTCCCACAGTGGAGGTGTCTGGGGATGTGGTTCCTGCTGCCCTGATGGTATGATCCAGCTGGAGATGGTTCTGGAGCTCGCTGCACCCACTCTAGGCCTGGAGAGGGACCAAGACAGGATGTCTACAGAGCTGAAGAGCCACCCAACTCCTGCCCTCCCAGCCTTTGCCTTTTTCTCTTTCAGAACAAGGTGGTAACCGTGGATGGCATGAGGGTGAAGCTGCAGGTGAGACCAGAGGCTGGGGTTACGGAGGGATGGTGGAGGATCTGCCCTTGCTTCTCACCCTGAACCACAGGAGGCCTGCAGCCCTGCCCTCTGCCTGGGGTAATTTCCTGTGGGGCCCAGGAGAGGAAATGGCTTTTGTTTGTTTGATGTCTGCAGAAAAAGCAGTTCCCAGGCACCCTCTCATCTATGAAAGGCGACTCAAAATGCCTTCAGACAAACTTAGCCTCCATCTGTCTCCTCCCAAGCTGCCTAGGCTTTGTCTGCTCTTAGGAGGTGGGACATCCCCAGTCCCTGGGCTGGGGGAGAGGAGATGATCTGAATGAGCTTGAGAACTCAATAACTGCTACTCTCCAGGTCATCGGATGCTTAGGAGCTCATGAGAACCTAAAGAGGGAAACAGCCCCACCTTCCCACAGACATCTCATACCACAAAGCAGGCCCCCTCCACCCAGCACAGTCCTTGCACCCTGCCTCCTTCTAACCATTTCTCCATCTCTTCCCAGATCTGGGACACCGCCGGCCAGGAACGGTTCCGAAGCGTCACCCATGCTTATTACAGAGACGCTCAGGGTAAGTCCCTTGCACCCTCCATCCCCTACCCCAGCCCCTTGTAGCACCGGTGCTGCTGCTTAAGTCCCCTCTGTGATCCTCTCCCCCTCCAGCCTTGCTTCTGCTGTATGACATCACCAACAAGGCTTCCTTCGACAACATCAGGGTAGGTCCTCCCTTCCCCAGACTCCCACACATAAGCAGCCACAGCAAGGTCTCTGCAGGCTGAGGCTGCTTCCGGCCCTGTGGAAAGGGGGTGGAGCGTGGAATCCTGCTGCCTTCTGAAAAACACCTGCTTGTGACTCAGAAGTCGTGTCTGCTGCTTTGTATTTGATGGCCATGTGGGCATGAAAGCCAAGGAGGGGGTTGTGACCCTGTGCCACCTGCATACCCCTCATTCTGATTCATGAAAGTGTTTCGTGAAAAAGTGTTCAGAACGGCCCCCACTCCACCTTGGATAATTATCCACAGAGACCAAGGGGAAAAACCCAACCAGAAAAGTCCACACATACATCCAGGGCAAGTTGCAAGAAAGTGACTCAGTCAGGCAAAGTGAGTGGCTATGTCCTCACAACCAAACTATTATAGAGACAAAAATTTGATAAATTCGAGCACCAATTCGGTGCATAACATTGTATAGGATTCATGAATTCCCTGACCTCAAGGACAGTTTGTTGACAAGCAAACTAAGAGAATAAAACATCTATATAGAAAAAGGATGGAAAATCCATGGCACTCATACTGCCACCTCCAACCCCACACTTGTGGCAGACATCACTAATGGATCACAGTACTTTTGATCACTGAAACCCTTATGTGGTCTTAGAATCTTCAAGAGGACACACCAAGAAATCACTGGTGACAATCAACTGATTTGTTAGATAAGGTCTCCATACAGCTGGATCTTCCACAGAACTGTTAGTTGCACAGCATGAAATGGGGAGGGAGAAGCCATTGTGTGAGCCACAAGGAAGGCCATCCAGGCCTGGACAGGCCAGAACAAAGGTACAGATGAGAGAATCCACAGGGCATCATGTTCAAGGTAGTGAGTAACTGGGGATAGTTAAACTGGGCAGAAGAAGGAAGGGGCGGCGGGAGGAGAATGCCAGTCTCAGTATGCCTCTCCCACAGGCCTGGCTTACTGAGATTCATGAGTATGCCCAGAGGGATGTGGTGATCATGCTGCTAGGCAACAAGGTGAGTGGCTCCAGGGCAGGGTCAGCCCAGCCCTGCACTTCCTCAGCCCTGGCCAGCATCATAACCACCCAAGAACAGTTGTCTAGGCATCGTTCCTGAAAAGGACTCTGCAGGCTCCAGCTCGGAGGTCAGACATATCTGGAGGCTTCTGCCCAGCCCACCTGCCCCCTTTAAAGCTCTGGAAAGTCCAACTTGCTGTCTGAGAAAGCAAGGGACACCCACTTCTCAGCCCCCTCAGAGCAGAGTGAACAGGGTCCTAGGTCAGGGGCTAAGACTGCAAAGGGTTAGTCCCAACTGCTGTCCCCTTCCAAGACTGGGTCACCACACCCTTTACCAAGGGTGAGATCCCAAGGCTGGTAGCAAATTGGGCAGAAACCCTGGCCCCAAGCCAATCACATCTGCCCGCAGTGCCTTGAGCCACCAGCAGAGGGCAGGCAGTGCCTATGCCTGGGGCAAAATATGGTCCGGCTGGGGCGGACGCCTCCTTCCCCTGAGTGACCCATTTGGGCTTGACAGGCTGATATGAGCAGCGAAAGAGTGATCCGTTCGGAGGACGGAGAGACCCTGGCCAGGGTAAGTGACTGTCTGTGGGACAGGGTGAAGGGTGGGGGCAGCCCGAGGCTGGCCCTGAGGACACACTCTCCCGGGCAGGAGTACGGAGTTCCCTTTCTGGAGACCAGCGCCAAGACGGGCATGAACGTGGAGTTAGCCTTTCTGGCCATCGCCAAGTGAGAGCTGAGCAGGGAAGGGAACTGTGCAGGGCAGGGCGGCACCCTCCAGGAATCCAGCAGGGCCCCGCCCCTGGACACACCTGCATTCTGCAGGCTGAGGTCCATTTGCTCTGGACCATGGGGAGGGGGAAGGGGGCTGCTCAGCTCCTCACCCCAGCCGGGCCCAGCCCAGCCCATTGCTTTTTCTTCAAGGGAGCTGAAATACCGGGCCGGGCAGTCAGCGGATGAGCCCAGCTTCCAGATCCGAGACTATGTGGAGTCCCAGAAGAAGCGCTCCAGCTGCTGCTCCTTCATGTGAATCCCAAGGGGCAGAGAGGAGGCTCCAGAGGCCCAGGGGATGCAGCCATCCCCCGCAGGCCTGGCTTATTCCGAGCGCCTGAGCCAATGGGGAGAAAGATGGAGGACCCAGTGCACAGCCCGTTCCTGCCAGCGAGCGGTACTCCAGCTCCTGCTTGAGTTCCTGTGGTCTCCCCATCCAAGGGGAGGGTAAAACACTTAGCTTTTATTTTAATAGTACATAATTTAGTGCCAAAAAAAGCACCTGGATGCCCAGAAAACCAAGGCTGGGACCTGGTGCCCCTTTTGCTTTCTAGGACTTGGGGGGGCTGGGCCTCCCTCCTAGACATAACAAAGGTGGTGATGTTATGGCCCCAGCTCCGCCCCAGGGGACACAGATGCACTTTGGGGGTGAGGGCAGGTGATGACTCCACCACACCCTCAGTTCAGCTGGAGAGAGGCTGAGCTGACCACAGCCTTCACTGGCTCCTGCTCTCCAGGAGCTTATCTGCGCCACATCCCCCAAATACGTGAGCCTTTGTGCTGTGAGGGAGACCAAAGCCTCAGGGACGTTGAGAGATACTGGAGATGGGAGGGGGAAGCCAAAGAGCAGAGACTAGGGTCTGGCTGGCGACCTCTGGCCTTACTAACAACCCCCTGGAGGCGTGCCCCCTTTCTCCAGCACACAAGCACATTGGGGCACCTGGAAATACTGGTTCCAGGATCCTGTTCTCTGGACCTCAGATCCTGGGGAAGCCCCTCCCTGCTGAACCCCTGGCTTAGCTACCTTTCTGCCTGTGCCCCTAAAAACCTCAGGTCAGAACTAGGAAAACACTTTTGCTTTTTATTTTTTTGAGATGGAGTCTTGCTCTGTCGCCCAGGTTGGGGTGCAGTGGTGCAGTCTCTGCCCACTGCAACCTCTGTCCCCTGGGGCTCAAGCGATCCTCCCATCTCAGCCTCCCAAGTAGCTGGGATTACTGGTGTGCACAACGCCTGGCTGATTTCTGTATTTTTTGTAGTCACGAGGTTTTGCCATGTTGCCTAAGCTAGTCTTGAACTCCTGAGCTCAAGCGACCTGCCTGCTAGGGTGGGATTACAGGCAGGAGCCACCACGCCCAGCCTAGATGTTTCTTCTTATCCCAATCCTTTGGCAGGCATGCAGCTCCACAGGCGATTTCTTCAAACAGCTGAAGTGTTTAGCTTTCTTGGGTTAAGAGCCAGATAAGGAGAAATCCCTTTCCTAGGTTTGGAATGTGTTGTGAACAAAAAGAGAAATCCCTGGCTCCTGGAGCTGGTGGGAGATGAAACTCAGCAAACCCCACCTGACATTCATCCGTTTAAACCCAAGCTCTGTCTCCTCCCTGACCACCCATGCCTTTTTTTTTTTTTTTTTGGAGACTTGTCTCACTCTGTTGCCCAGGCTGGAGTGCAGTGGCGCGATCACAGCTCCCAGCTTCAAGCAATTTTCCTGCCTCAGCCTCCCAAGTAGCTGGGACTACAGGCACATGCCACCACGCCTGGCTAATTTTTTCTTTTAGTAGAGATGGGGTTTCACCATGTTGCCCAGGCTGGTCTCAAACTCCTGAGCTCAGGCAATCCGCCCACCTCGGCCTCCCAAAGTGCTAGGATTACAGGCGTGAGCCACCATGCCTGGCCACCTTTTTTTTTAACTTCTCAAACAGATAACAGGGCCTAAACTGCTTTACCTCCCCTCCTACTGAGTCAGGTTAGGGGGTGGGAGGTCACCCATGAATGAATTAAACCAATGCAGTATGTGTAAAGCAAGCCCATGTGGGTACGTCTGGGGTAGAGAGAGGGGTAGCAAGGAGTTCCTGTGGCCTCCTTGGTCACATGTCTCCCAAAGCCCTGACCCCTGCCATCGGAAGTGGACAGGAGACATGAGGTCATGACCTACAGGCACCTTTTCTGCAGCTCTGTAGGTCTGGGGAGGGGGAAATAGGGAGGAAGAAGTATGTGCTGCACATTTCTGAGGCTACTGCATTTGCTTTCAAGGCAGAAATCTTGCTCTCAGCAGTCAGCAGCTCCAGTTTGGGCCCGATAAGGAAGTTCTCCGTGGCCTCTCCCAGGCACAGCAGGGAGGAGCCTGACATTGCCAGTCTCTTCTGGGGCCCAAGACAGGTTGCAGGAGATCCAATCACCTAGACAGCTCTGGGCCTCTTGCATTTGAGTTTTTCAGAATTAAATTGCAGTATTTTGGAAAGCACATCCCGTCCACCGTTTCTTTGAAGTGAGTGTGGGAGGGGTGTCCTGTTGACGGAATTGTCATTCACTGCCAAAATCATTCCATCCTCCTTCCTCAGTGTCTGTCCTGAGGGTCAGCTCCCCCTTAACGGACTGTCTCCCTACCTCTGTGACCAGCCTCTCTTTGGCAAGAGGGAGCTAGAAGGCTTATCTTACAGTCCTAATCATTTTTCTTTCTCTGTTGAAAAAAAAAAACCAAGGCTCTGTTCCCTGTGGAGTGTACCCAGAGGTTGATTACCTGAGTCTGTTCTGCCTCTCCCCTAGCCAAACGCTGACACCAAAGCCCACGCCATTGCCCTAGGTGTCCTGTCTTCAGTGAGTTGCCCCTCGAGGTCCCAGGCTCTCCACGGAGTCCGCACCTCTGCACCTTCCCAAGCAGGAATCAGAACCTGCACTCCTCTATGCGAGCCCTGGGACAGTGCAAAGGGCTCCCAGGGTTCCCACAAACGGAAAAATGTTATTCAAACAATTCTGTAGGGTCCGAGGAGGTCCTCAGTCTTAATTCTCAAGACTGCCTGGCCCTCGCTGCCCTGCAGGAGCGGTTGCCGAGGCAACAGCCGCTCCCCCTTAAGCGGAGCTGCTCCCCCTTAAGCGGAGCTGCTCCCCCTTAAGCGGAGCTGCACACATGCGTTGGCTAAAGGCTGTTAAAACGTTGGCCAGTGCAGTGGCTCACACCGGTAATCCCAGCACTTTGGGAGGCCGAGGTGGGCGGATCACCAAAGGTGAGGAGTTTGAAACCAGCCTGGCCAACACGGCGAAACTCGGTCTCTACTAAAAATACAAATAGCCGGGCGTGGTGGCGGGCGCCTGTAAATCCAGCTACTCGGGAGGCTGAGGCAGGAGAATCGCTTGAATCCAGGAGGCGGAGGTTGCAGTGAGCCGAGATCGCGCGACTGCACTCCAGCCTGGCGACAGAGCAAAACTCCGTCTCAAAAAAAAAAACAAGAAAAAAAAGTTAGGGTCCTTTACCCGAGGGCCTCTCCTCACTCCCCGCCACAGGTAGAGGAAACCAGGCCGGAGCCGGCGGGCCCCACCGCCCAGAACCGAGAACTGAGCGGGCCCCGCCCCTGCCGCCCCAGCGCTGGCCGCTCGGCAACAAACACTTCCACTTCCTGAGCGCTCTGTCTTCGCCCGCCACTGGGCTCCGCGCCGAGCACAGGCCCCGCCCCGCGCGTTTCCATTGGCCGGCGCCGTTCACCCGGCCGCAGCGCCCCGGCCCACGGCCTCCGATTGGCTCGCGGAGTGCCACACCCTCTGCGTGGTCCCGCCCCCGGGGTAAGGAGCCTGGGCGGGCTCTGGAAAACTCAGACGCCGCGCGGGGCGGGGATTGGTCCGCGCTCCTCTCTTTTTACCTCAAGACTCGCGGCGGACGGCGGTTCCCGGGACACCTGCTCGTTTCGCCTGTCCCGCGGCGCTGGGCTTCCCTGCCGCGCTCCCGGTTCTCTGGGCGGGAAGAAGGACTGAGCCTTCCCGTCCCCAACGGAACCCCGAGTGGCTCAGCTGAGCCGTCGCAGGGCGAAATGAGCGCGGACGCGGCGGCCGGGGCGCCCCTGCCCCGGCTCTGCTGCCTGGAGAAGGGTCCGAACGGCTACGGCTTCCACCTGCACGGCGAGAAGGGCAAGGTGGGCCAGTACATCCGGCTGGTGGAGCCCGGCTCGCCGGCCGAGAAGGCGGGGCTGCTGGCCGGGGACCGGCTGGTGGAGGTGAACGGCGAGAACGTGGAGAAGGAGACCCACCAGCAGGTGGTGAGCCGTATCCGCGCCGCGCTCAACGCCGTGCGCCTGCTGGTGGTCGACCCCGAGACGGACGAGCAGCTGCAGAAGCTCGGCGTCCAGGTCCGCGAGGAGCTGCTGCGCACCCAGGAAGCGCCGGGGCAGGCTGAGCCGCCGGCCGCCGCCGAGGCACAGGGGGCTGGCAACGAAAATGAGCCTAGCGAGGCCGACAAGAGCCACCCGGAGCAGGTAAGCCGGCCCCGGGCGGCTCCGACTGGAATGGTGTGGGAGGGGGATCGGGAGGGACCCAGGCTCCCCCGCCGTCCAGCCCCGCGCCCGCCGTCGTCTTTCTGAAACTCTAGCTGCGAGGGGGAGACCGCTTCCGCCCGCCGATCAGGCGCCCCGGTAGATCCTAGGCAGGCCTGGGGCTGCGTCCCGCGACCTCCTCTCCTTCCCTGGCTGTGCTGGGAGCCTGAGCGCCTTTGCCACCTGCACCTCTTGTTCCCTGGCCTTTGAGAGGGCGGCGCAGGGGAACCCAGTCCCCCTTCCCTCAGGTCTGTGAGTGTCTGCTCGTAATCGCCCAATCCTGCGCCTCCCTGGCGCCCTCTCCTCGTTCACCCCAGTCCGCAGATGGGCTCGGGAGGAAGGACTCTCCGCCTCAGAGGTGCCAGCTTCGTCCACCACCCCTACTTCAAAAGCTAGAGGAATAGGCTTCCTCCTTCTGTGCGGAGCCCCGGCGCGAGGAGGCCCTCCCGCAGCCCGCCTGTGTGTGCCATCAACTTCAGCCCTGCTGGACTTCATCCTCCCGGAGTCCGGTGTAACTTCCAAGGGAGAGAAAGCCCCACCATCTCAGGGCGGTGTGGGGGTGCTTGGCGGGAGGAGGAGCCAAGGCATCTCTGAGTGGTGGTTCTGCCACCCAGGAGGATTTACGACTCAGGAATGTGAGGAGTAAGCGCCTGTATCAGGGAGGGGAGGGGGAAGACCTTGGAAGAAGGGGAAGATGGCTGGGGGGAGGGGAGAGAGCTCCTGAGGCACATGGCGAGCCGGTGGTCTTGCCCTGGCCTTGCCACGCTCACTCTGGTGCCCACACAGCCAGCAGGCCGGTTGCTTTTTGCCCATGTTTGGTGTTTGCCCATGGGATCCCAGTTTGGATCAGCTGCAGGAGGGGCAGCTGGCAAAACAGGAGTTGTGCTGAGCCTCCTGTCCCCAGAGAGTGGAGTGGGGAAGCTTCGGGCGCACACTGCGGAAGGCAGGGCCTGAGCCTCCCAGGGCCCCTTCAGCTTGCACCAGCTCTCCCTGGTGGCAGTGTGTGGTGGGAGTGTCCGTGGGGCCAGGAGGATCCTCCGTGGACAGAGAGACCGCACAGTTCAGCATTAAGGTGGAAGGCGAAGCCCTAGGGGATCAACTGGTTAGGTGGAAGTGAGGTCACCAGAGACCTGTCCGGCTAGAGCTGGGTGCTGGGAATGCCAGGGCCACCAGGCTCCCACTTCCTGCCCCTGCTAAGCTGGCACTGGCAAGGGGAGGGGGAAGGGATCGGAGCACCGGAGCAAGGGGTTGACACCAGAGGTTGGGGCCAATGATCTCCAATCCCAGGCAGAAATCCAGTGTGAACTTTGTGCTGAGTCCATCGATCGATTTGACAGTCTTTTTTTTTTTTTTTTTTTTTTTTGGACTTTGGCACTCACAAATACCCCCACCCCTACTACAAGTTGCAGTCTCGTTCAGCTCCTCCCTTTGCCCTTTTGGTTATGCTGCTGGGTGCCAGAGGGCCTGGGAGGCTACTGTGGAGGCTTGGCGTAGCACACACACTCAAAAGCAGCGGCTTTGAGCTTCCTGGGCGAGCACAGAATCCGATCCTTGCAGGTTTTGGAGGGACACCTACATTTGTGTGTACTTCCTTAGACTAGGAGATGAGAGGAGAGCCACCAGCAGATCCTGGGGACACTACCACCAGCCAAGTCCCAGGATTTCTGAGTTCTGGTTCTCCTGTCTGTGAGGTGGAGGCATTAGATGATGTGATGCCTGCCTTCTCTAGAACTTTAGAAATGATGTGAAGTACTCAAGCCCCTTACTCAATGCTGAGCTGCACTCCGTCATGCCCAGGCATTTGAATCCCAGCTCCTTCAAACTGACTCACAGTCAGCACCACTGAGTCCCTCTAGCAGAAAATCCCACCGTTCTGTGTGTTGAGCTTGCAGGTGGCCCATGCAGTTATTGCAAAAAATGTTAACAAACATTGTAAGAGTTCTTTTTTCTAAAACGCATCCCTTTCCTACATAAAGCATCAAATTGAGGTTTGGCAGTTTGTTTTTGTTTGAATTTGTGTGCAAGGTGGGGCCGTTTCCTTATCTTGATCAGCTCTTAAGTGAATATCTCAATGGAAAAGTGTGGCATAGAGAGTCGTTGGCTGGGTGGCCTCTTGTTGGGAAGACCAGCTGTGTCCAGAACCACTCAGGACAGAGGCTGAGGAGTGCCTGTAGCACTGGCCATCCCGCTGGGGAGTCTAGGCCTAAGGAGGTGGAAGTGACTCTCCAGCTCTGCCCACCAGCTTTGCACATGGCCTTCCCCACATGCCCCATGGGGAGAGAGGAGCAGCAATACCCGCCGTGGCGCTGCCCCACTTAAAGCCCTCCTCCCCCCATTCACCACCAGTCACAGGATGAGGCCTAAACCCTTGAGCCTGAGTGTGTAGTGCCGGCGGGCCAGGCCTAAGCCAGCTCAGCTGTACTAGTTGGAATGTGTGGAGCCAAGTTACTTCACTTTGCAAGCCTCCGTTTCCTCTTGTGTAAGTTGGGGGTGATGGCAGCTACCTCAGAATTGCACGAGGCTGTGTGTAAAGCAAGCAGCTCAGTGCCTAGGTTCAGCCGGCCTTTGCAGTTGGTTTTGGAATAAATACATATTTCACAGTGATCATTGCACACCTCTCCTGGGGCAGCTAGCACTGGGTCAGCCTGCCTAACTGGGCAAGTGCCACTGTGGGCAAGCCTGGCACCCACTCAGTCAGTGCCCAATCGATGGTCACTGTTGATGAAGAATGATATGTTGTAACCAGGTGTGGTGGCTCACACCTGCAATCCCAGCACTTTGGAAGGCTGAAGTGGGAGGATTGCCTGAGCCCAGGAGTTTGAGACCAGCCTGGGCAACATGACGAGACCCTGTCTCTATTAAATTTTTGTTTTTTGTTTTTTTTAAGAGTTCTATACTGTTCCATGGCCCTTCTCCATCTGGCAGCCTGTTCTCACCACTGCCTCCGACCCCTGAAACCACACCCAGAGTCCGAATTCCCCTCCAGCCTCTGAGTCTTCACACCCTGACATTCCTGTCCCCTCCCAGGGAGCCTGTCCTTAATCCAGTAGGCAGAGTTAGCACTTCCATTCCTTTACTTTTTTTTTTGAGACAGATTCCACCCAGGCTGGACTGGTGTGGCAATCTTGCCTCACTGCAGCCTGGACCTCCAGGGCTCAAGCAATTCTCCCACCTCAGCCTCCCTAGTAGCTGGGGACTACAGGCATGCACCGCTATGCCCAGCTCATTTTTAAATTCTTTGTAGAGATGGGGTTTCGCCATGTTGCCCTGGCCGGTCTTGAACTCCTGGGCTCAGGTGATCTGCCAGCTTCAGCCTCTGCCTCCTCTTTGTCCTTACATCTTTTATCGCTCTGAACACACGATATTTTAATCATCTGTTTGTGTCCTTTTTCTCCACTACATGGTAAGCCCAAGAGCATCAACTGTGGCCTATTTGTGCTTCTATCCCCAGCGCTGTGCTTGGCACACGGTAGGGAGGCTCTCAAAAACAGTTTTTGAATTAAGGAATGAATATATAACAACTGTCAGGGATCTTTGTCCTCATTCAACTCATCCCACCCCACCCAGAGATTGGAGATCCAGGTAGAACCTACCCACTCCTCTTTCTTGCCTGCTAGCAGCTTCCATTTGGAAACTAGAAAGCCAAAAGTCTGGTCTTTGGGGTCAGCCAAATCAGTGTTTGAATCCCAGCTCTGCCGTGCGCTGGCTCTAGGATCCTGGGAGCTCATTTTTCCTTGCAAGCCTCAGCCTCCACCTCTGCGAAAGGCACTGCCCGCAGGGTTATTGGGAAGATTCAATGACATGACAGGTGTGTAAATGAAAGTGCCCAGCTTAAGGTGGCTGCTGCCAGCCCTGACCCTGATCCCAGAGACAGAATGCAGGCACCCCAGGGAGCAAGGTGGGTGGGTGTGCACAGTTAGCCAAGGGTCATCAACCTCTTTCCTAGGGTGGGCAGGCTTTTCTACACCAACCAAGTTGGAGGTCTGGTAGGGCAGAACAGAGATTGAGCTGCAGGGTGTTTGTATTTGAAATGGACAGGGTATGTAATTGTGTGTTGGGATCTCCTTTGCTGGCAAAACAGTGTAGCCCCTGGTTCTCACCTTCAGGCTCCTGTGAACTCACTAATTCTGGAGATGATTATCTTGGAGTTACAGAGGGGCTTCCTGGCCAGGTGCGGTGACTTGTGCCAATAACCCCAGCACTTTAGGAGGCTGAGGTGGGAGGATCACTTGAGCCCAGGAGTTTGAGACTGAGACCAGCCTGGGCAACATAGTGAGATCTTGTCTCTACCAAAGATAAAGGTTGGCGGAGGGGAGAGGGTGAACGGGGACTTCCTTCTCAAGAAACTCCACATGTCTAAATGGGGTCCTTCTCCCCTTTCCCAGAGTTTCCATCTCAGTGGTCCTTGGGAAAGTGGGGCAGGGAATTAAAGAAATAAGAAACTCAAGCTGGCATGGTGGCTCACACCGGTAATCCCAGCACTTTGGGAGGCCGAGGTGGACGGATCACCTGAGGTGAGGAGTTTGAAACCAGCCTGGCCAACACAGCGAAACCGCGTCTCTACTGAAAATACAAAACTATAGCCAGGCGTGGTGGCGGACACCTGTAATCCCAGCTACTCTGGAGGCTGAGGCAGGAGAATTACTTGAACCTGGGAGGTGGAGGTTGCAGTGAGCGGAGATCACACCACTGCATTCCACCCTGGACAACAAAGTGGGACTCGGTCTCCAAAAAAAGAAATAAGAAACTCAGCCGAGGTCTTGTTGGTGTTGCAGTGCTCTTTATAGAAGGAAACCAGAGCTCTAGACTCCAATAATAAATGTTCCTCTGCTTCTGTTGCTCTAAGATAGAGTGGCCCTACCTGGAAGGAAACTCAGGTTTGTAGTTTGCCTTTAGGCGCTCTGCCTATGACATAAAGTTATTGATATGCATTTCTTTTTTTTTTTTTTTTTTTTTCGTGAAACAGAGTCTCGCTCTGTGGCCCAGGCTGGAGTGCAGTGGTGCGATGTTGGCTCACTACAACCTCAGCCTCCCGTGTAGCTGGGATTACAGGCACCTACCACCACACCCTGCTAATTTTTGTATTTTTAGTAGAGACAGAGTTTCACCACATTGGCCAGGCTGATTTCGAACTCCTGACCTCAGATAATCTGCCTGCCTTGGCCTCCCACAGTGCTGGGAATACAGGCATGAGCCACTGCACCCAGCTGATACACATTTCATTGATGCCCCCAGACAAATTAGCTATTGTTTTCTCCATTTTGTAGGTTGACAGTAAGTGTTCAATACATGATAGTTAGTATTTGTGTCTAGCAATGTGCTAAGTACTAACCCTGTCTGTCTCATTTAATCCACATGACCACCAGTGAGCCAGATACTGGCCCCATCCCCTGCCTATGGAGGCTGAGGCTTGATCAGTTAAGGTGGCCATGGCGGGTCCCGGGACTCTCAGCTAGTGACTCTTCCCAGACAGCACAGGGTTGTGTCTTGGAACCCAGCCCTCTGACTCTAATGCCTGCACATCCATTTGGCCACATGAGTAGTCTGTGCTTGATGCCTGACTCTGCCAGGTGTTTCTGCCCATTATATTCTGAGCCACAGCTGGACCATCACAGAGGCATAAATTCGGGCTGCTTGAACCGGCTTCCTGTAAGGGTCCAGGGCTTTCAGGTGCTCCTGTCCCCAGCAGGGCATCCTTGCAGTGCCTCAGCCCAGAAGGAGCAGGCTCCTGCCCCAGACCTTCTCACGTGATGTGATAGTTCAATCTAGAATCTGGTAACTAAGTATCTACCCCACCCTCACCCCCCAGAACCTGCACAGAGAGCCCCCCTTGAGGGTGGTCTTGACTGTTGACTGAAGCCTTCCCCTCATGGTAGGACAACTCACCACGTCCCTGGACTCCGAGGCAATGTTTAGGTTCCTGCGCCCTAGAAAAGCACAAGAGTGATCCAGACTCCCTGAGGTCCAGGTCATCTTGGGGTGGTGTGGGAACACACAGAAAACACTGGCCAGGTTCAGGTCCCACTCACTGCTGGGTGCTTGAGAACTCTGAATTCTCCGAGACAAACGCTGCAGCTTCTCCCTGTGTTAAGGTCAGGGGAACAGCAATGGCCGTGGAGATTTAGAGGAGTGTGTTTGGGGCAGTCTCAGGCAGCACAGTGGCTGGGAGTGAGACCTCTAGGTCTGTGCTGTCTGGGCAGTAGCCACCAGCTTCCTGAGGCTCCAGGCACTCGAGGTGTGCTAGTCCACATGCAAAATGCACACCAAATTTTGAAGCCATAGTACAAATAAAAGGATGTACAATAGCTCAATTGCTAAAAATGGATTCCACGTTGAAGTGATAATATTTTGGATACATTATGTTAAGTAAAATATTAAATTCTATTATTTTCCCTTTTCTTTCTTTTTTGACATGGAGTTTCGATCTGTCATCCAGGCTGGAGTGCAGTGGTGCGGTCTCGGCTCACTGCAACCTACGCCTCCCAGGTTCAAGCAATTCTCCTGCCTCAGGCTCCTGAGTATCGGGGATTACAGAGGTCCGCCACCACGCCTGGCTAATTTTTGTATTTTTACTAGAGACGGTTTCACCATGTTAGTCAGGCTGGTCTCAAACTCCTGAACTTGTGATCTGCCCACCTCAGCCTCCCAAAGTGCTGGGATTATAGGCGTGAGCCACTGCACCTGGCTATTATTGCTTTTTTTTTTTTTTTTTTTGGAGACAGACTCTCACCCTTTCACCTAGCCTGGAGTGCAGTGGTGCAGTCTCACTGCAACCTCCATCTCCCAGCTTCAAGTGATTCTTCTGCCTCAGCTTCCGGAGTAGCTGGAACTGTAGGTGCATATCACCACGCCCAGCTAATTTTTTTTTTTTTTTGAGACGGAGTCTCCCTCTGTCACCCAGGCTGGAGTGCAGTGGTGCCGTCTCGGCTCACTGCAGCCTCCACCTCCCAGGTTCTTGCAATTCTCCTGCCTCAGCCTCCTGAGTAGCTGGGACTACAGGTGCAAGCCACCATGCCTGGCTAATTTTTTTGTATGTTAGTAGAGACAGGGTTTCACCATTTTGCTTAGGCTGGTCTCGAACTCCTGAGCTCAGGCAATCTGCCTGCCTTGGCCTCCCACACCTCCACTTGGATTACAGGTGTGAGTCACTGCGCCTGGCCTTTTTTTTTTTTTTTTTTTTAATGTAGAGACAGGGTTTCACCATGTTGACCAGGCTGGTCTTGAACTCCTGACCTCAAGTGATCTGCCTGCCTTAGCCTCCCAATATGCTGGGATTACAGGCATGAGCTACCACACCTGACCTATTTTTCCTTTTTTTTTCTTTGAGATGTAGTCTCACTCTGCTGTAGCCCAGGCTGGAGTGCAGTGGCACAATATCAGCTCACTGCAACCTCTGCCTCCCGGGTCCCAATTCAAGCAATTCTCCTACCTCGGCCTCCCAAGTAGCTGGGATTACAGGCACGAGCCACCATGCCTAGCTAGAGATGGGGTTTCACCATGCTGGCCAGTCTGGTCTTGAACTCCTGACCTCATGATCCGCCCGCCTCAGCCTCCCAAACTGCTGGGATTACAGGCGTGAGGCACCGCTCCTGACCCTATTTTTCCTTTTTTAATGTGATGACTAGAAAATCCTACATTCCACACATGGCTGGCATTATATATCTACTGGACAGCACTGCTCTGAATCTGAGCTCAAATCCTGCCTTTGCCTGTCAGCCATGTGTACTCGAGCAACTGACTCCAGCTTCTTGAAGCTAGGTTTTCCTTTTCTGTGAAATGCTAGCAATAATACCTTCCTTGTAGGACTATAACTGGCTCCTTAAGAAAATACATCTAAAGCCCTTAGCTCCGTGTTTGGCATGCAGTAGGTGTTCAGTAAATGGCAGCTGCTATTTGTTACTTCAGCGTTGAGCCCCGATTTCTTGAGCTTATGTAGCCTCTTGGGACAGCTCCTAGGCGTTAAATCCACAAACTTCTGGGAGGGGGAGGGATGAGGAGGGATGCAGAAGGGAAGGCATGGGGCAGCCGGCCCTGGATGGTGTCCAGCCAGGCCGCAGCCCAGGTACCAGCCTGCTCCATCCCAGGCTTGCCCAGCCCTGGGGAGACGTGAGCCAGACTCTGCCCCCTCCTGCCCCTGTGGGTCTCCATGGCTGGCACAGGGAGAAGAGGTTACTAGCCAGAGGGAGAACCTGGTTCAGGACCCCTGAGTCCCGGGGTGTCTGTCAGACCAGCAGCCCTCACTTTAGTTTATGTCTCCCTCCTGGCTCCCACCCTACCAGACTCCAGGGAAAGCTCTTCCCACTGAGAAATAGGAAGGCGGAGATCAAGGGCTAGGAATGGTGAGTGACCTTTTTTGTAAATGGAGGCGTGCACATTCCCCGCTGCCTGCACAGACCTGGAGGGCTGTGGGGGTGGAAGGGGGTCCCATAGGGTAAAATGAGATGACATCAGGGCCACTGGGCAGGGGGCCAGTGGCAGCCAAGCCCATGGTACCTCACTTAGGGTAAGGAGACGACACCTTCTGCCTAGAGGTGTGGACACTGGCTGAGTGCTCGGAGCCCCTCAGCACTTCCCACTGCCCCAGGCTGCCCGTCACGCAGCACCCTAGGCAAGGCAAGCCGTCTTCATCCTGGCTTCCTTGAAGAGCCAGCACTAGGCCCAGCCTTGTCTCCAGAATCTGTGGAACAAACTGAGCTGCCTCCCACAGCAGCTGTGGCTCTTACCCTCCAACGTAGTCCTGCCACACACACCCCAGACCCCAAAAATAGCCAGGACTCCTTCCTGCTCCCACCACCCTGCCCCCTTCCATCCTCTTGTTGGGGCTGATATTCCTGTATTGGGCAGCAGGGCACTGGTCTTATTTGCAAAAACAGGAGTCCTGGGCTGGGGGAGGGGCAGTCTTGAGAGGTGGGGTTACCTCTGTTGTTCCCCTGGACACCCTGGGGGTCTTCCTATTTCTCCAGCCCCTTTCCTCCGGGGACCCTAGCTGGCTGGCTTGAAGGAAGCAGGCTGGCTGTTTCCGTAGGGCCCATCACCATAGCATCAGCCAGGGAGGGGCTAGGCCCTATGGGGTGTTGGCCCCCAGGCGCCTGCAGCTCTCCCCGAAGGGAGGAAGGAGGAGCAGGGAGCGGGCCTGGGCCTGCTCCCCAGAGACGGTCACTGGGATTAGGGTATCATCTTTCCCCAGCTTTCCAGGTGGCTGCTGGTGGCGCCTATTGAATTCCGTGCCCGCCATCCGCTCCCTGGACTGCGTGGGTGGAGGTGATGGGGAGGCCACTTGGGGTGGGGCAAGTGTCCCTGGGGGAGGACAGCTGAAGGGAGGCAGCGTGAGGGTGGAGGAGGCCCCAAGAGAAGCGTGTGAGGGCAGCTCTCCCGGCAGGGTCTTTTCTGGAAAGCCAGTCAGCATTGTGTGAAAGTGAGAGTCCCCAGCCTGTCTAGCCCTGGGTCACCCCAGCCCAGCTATGCTGCCCGCAGGCTGCTGTGGCCTCCTGTTCCCTTCTGTCGATTCTGGCTCTCTGCCATCTCCTCTCTGAGCAGATCCTGATTTTGTCTCGAGCTTGGGTCTCCCGGGCTGTTGTCACTGGAGGTCCCACTTGCCCTCTGGAACTCACTGGAGCTGTGTTCCTTTTGTTTCTCCTCCTCCCAACATGCTCTGGGTCCCCCTGTAGCTGGCTCCTCCTGAGCTCCTGGGGGCCACACACCAAGCTCAGCGTGCCTGAACATCACTCCCATTTGCCCCCTTTCCCCAGAGGCAGAACCCAACCCTGCCCCAGCTTCGGGGTGAGGGTCCAGGAGCAATGGTGGCTGTGCTGGGCCAGGTGCCCCGCCCCTCCCCATCGTCTCCTCTCAGTGCTGGGCCTGGCCAGGCCCCACAGATCCCCAGGGGGCCTGCCCCAAGGGACTCCTGTTGCCAGCCCCAGCCTCCACCCAGGCTGGGATGGGCTGGTTTGATGGGCTGACTCAGCAGCTGGCACTGACACCTCCTGGAGACAGCTGGGAGGCTCCTGCTAGGGGAGGGGTGAGGAGGAACAAGGCTGGTCTCCCTGGGAGAGTGGGAATCCCCCTCCCCATGTGAGGGGAGGGAGTCTCTAGGGACTTGGGCAGGAGGCTCTGCAGGTGCACTGGAGCTGTCTAAATGCTGTTGGGGCCTACTTGGGGCTTCCCATCTCCTTGTCCAGCCACCCTCAGGTCCTGGAGCCACCACAGAGCCACATGTAGACAGAGCAGTGGAGCAGGTCCCAGTGCAGGGGAAGGGAACAGAGGGCACCTGAGCCCCTCAGGCTGGGTCCACTGTTTCCCCTTGAACTGCACGACTTGGAGCTTTGGCACCATGTGTCACCAGGTGAGGTATACTAGGGTGAGGATCAGTAAGGGAAGCCCACAGCACAGAGACCAGGGCCAGGGCATCCCAAAGGCAGCTAGCACAGTGCTGCCCTACCACCCAGGAGGGGGGGTACAGGGGTGGGTGCCGGGAGCTGCCTGTCCCCAGCCCAGGCGTGCCCCTGCCCTGTCACCCATGCTAGGCTTCATCCCCCAGCTCAGGCTGTAGTTCCAGCTTCGAGAAGCCCTGAGCACCCAGAAGGAAGGCTGTGGTTTCTTCAGCTCCCAGCCCACCTCCAGCAGAGGCTGTAGCCAGTGCCCTGGAGAGAGTCCCCGTCTGCCCTCCACTGCCCAACTTCTGCTGGGACCTCACCTCCCAGTGGGTTGCCCCATTCTGGACTTGGATGCTTAAGGAGCACCCTGCAGTGTGGTGGAAGGAGGACAGGCTCCAAGTCAGAGACCAGAGTTGGAGTCCTGGCTGTGTGATGTCGGGCAGTGGGCTTAATATCTCTGAGCCTCAGTTTCCCCATCTCAAGAACAGCTGGCAAGCCCCAGCCAGGTTGCCATGGGAAGGTTTTGGGGAGCATGGGGACTGTGGAGGGAGGTTGGAGGAGGTCACTGGAGCTGCCCCCTGCCTGTCCTGAGATTTCACCGCCCCACACTTTCTCAGGGTGTCAGGCCAGGTCCTGCAGCTCGGTCTGGCTGAGGCAAAAAGCTGCGCCTGTCCTGGTGACGGCAACTGGTCAGACCTGTTTCTGCTCACCTAGACGGCCCAGGGGAGGGCCTGGTTCTGGCTTGGAGCTTTGTGGAGGGATTAGCTCTAGGGGAGAAGAACCTCACTTACTCCCGGAACAAGATCCCGTAGGGCTATGGGAGTGCCAGGGGTGAGCCTGGGGCAGGTGACAACGGAACAAGCTGGAAGTGGGCCTTGTAGTGAGGCAGGGGATGGGCCAGGGGAGAACGGGGCAAGGGGAGGCTTCATTCAGCCTGACTTTGGGGTTCCTGTGCCTCTGTGAGCCACTCATTTTTTTACCACTCACTTAACTGCCTTCGTTGTTGGGGTGAGGGGCCCTGGAGCCTGGATTTGGGTATGAAACACAAGCAAGAAAGACCTGCCCAAGCTCTTAAAGGAAGGCAAAGTCACCCTTTAACCACCCCCAGAGACGGAAAGGCTAGGGATTGAGTCTCCTGCAGATGGTAGCAGCCTCCTGGGGCTGGCAAGTTGGGGCAGAGGCCCATAAGCCCTCCCGTGCATGCCTTCTCACCCCTCCCGGCTCTCTCCACTCCCAGCTGGGGATTTGGGTTTCAGAGCAGCCTGGCACACATGCCCCCACCCCACCAGAATCTCACTCCCAGCTTCCTATGACTATTCATCAGTATTCACAACAATGGGAAAGTCTGGGTGTGCACAGAGTTTTTACAATTAGAAAAGGTTTCATTCAGTTACCTCATTGGGCCTCACAGCAACCCTGGGAGGCAGATGGCAGTCAGAATGATCCATAAATAACTTGTCCCAGGTCACACAGCTCCTAAGCAGAGGAGCCGGAACCTGGCTCCGGGCCTTGACTATCCACTGTTCATTGCCTGATGTGCTGAGTGATAACCCAGGGCCAACAGGCTGGACAGCAGTCAGTGGCCCTGCACCAGGCCTGGAGGAGGGGGACAGGGACAGGGACTTGGGCACAGCATAGTCCTTGGGCACAGGCTTCGGCCAAACTGTTTTCAGCTGAGTCTGAGTGCCCAAAAGAAATCCACATATGCCCTTTTAGTAGGTCCCACCCTCCAGGCCACCCTGGGTTCCCGTTAGCCCAGCCCTGCTCTTCTCGGTCCCCTCCCCATTCAGGCTCCTCCATCTCTGGGGTCTCTATGCTTTCATTGCCACCTCTGCCCCCCGGGTGGTGGCAGCGGGTGGGGGTCCTAGAACACCTGAGGATGGTCCCCTGTCTTATCCACATCCCCTTGCTGTGCCACACAACAGGATTTTGGTTATCTGCTCCTTCTGGCTCCCTTTTGGCTGGGCCATTTGGCTTGGTGGGGGTGAGAAGGAATTCGTGTATATGGGGAAAGGCTTTACTGTAAACACACTGGCCAGCTTTCAGTAAACACCTGCCTCTTCCTTCCCTGCTGCAGAGAACGGGGTACAAAGGGGCTGGGGGTCCTCAGTCACATGCCCCAGGTCCCCAGCCAGGCTGACAGGGGTGCCACACTCTGCCTTCTCTCCAGGAGGGACAGACTGAGCCACCAATGGGGAGGGATAAGGGTTTGATCAACACAGCATGTGATTCACCTTAGACTGTCAGAGGGGCAGGCATGTGAGAGCTAACCTGGTCCCACCCCTCATTTGCCAGAAGAGGAAATTGAGGCTTGGACAAAGCAGTGTTTTACCCATGTCACCTAAGCAGTTTGCTGCAGTGCTGGGTGTCCAAACAAGTCTTTTGAGTCCTGGGCCAAAACCCTCTCAGATTGCTTTGTAAGATCTAAGCACATTTGCATCCTTGCAAGCCCTCCTTGGTGGGGGAGATGGGGTCAGGCAGAGGACAGGGAAGGCAGAACCGGGGGCATCGTGGAATAGCCATGGACCCTCCCTTGTCCCCACAGCGAGAGCTTCGGCCTCGGCTCTGTACCATGAAGAAGGGCCCCAATGGCTACGGCTTCAACCTGCACAGTGACAAGTCCAAGCCAGGCCAGTTCATCCGGTCAGTGGACGCAGACTCCCCAGCTGAAGCTTCAGGGCTCCGGGCCCAGGACCGCATTGTGGAGGTGATGCTTCTCGCCCTCTTCCTATCTGACCGCCCCCGCCCCCTGCAGAGCAGCAGTGCCGGGGGCAGCCATCATACCATCATTAACCCATGGGCACAGCCAACCTGGAGCTGCTGGGTGGATGGGTGAATAGGAGGGAAGGTAGGGTGGTAGATGGATAGATGGACGGATAGATGGACAGACAGATGGAATGACTGACTTCTTTCTTACCCTCACTCTCCCCTGGGCTCCTCCTTGCCAAGCAGACACACTCGGCACCTATGATTCACCCATCGATCAGGGAGATGTCTGGGGCCACCTCCAGAGCTTCCCTGCTGCCAGGCACACAGATGGGGGTAGCAGTAACAAAACCCCACTCCCAAGTTAGGCTTTTATTTTTGTAGTTACATATCTATTTTTTAATTTTTTTAAGATGGGGTCTCACTCTGTTGTCCAGGCTGGAATGCAATGGTGCTATCTCAGCTCACTGCAACCTCTACCACCTGGGTTCAAGTGATTCTCCTGCCTCAGCCTCCTGAATAAATGAGATTACAGGTGCCCACCACCACACCCAGCTAATTTTTGCATTTTTTTTTTTTTTTTTTTTTTGAGACGAATTCTCGATCTTGTTGCCCAGGCTGGAGTGCAGTGGTGCAACCTGGGATCACTGCCATCTCCGCCTCCCGGGTTCAAGCAATTTCCTGTCTGAGCCTCCCAAGTAGCTGGGATTACAGGCATGCGCAACCATGCCTGGCTAATTTTTTTTTGTATTTTTAGTAGAGACAGGGTTTCTCCATGTTGGTCAGGCTGATCTCAAACTCCCGACCTCAGGAGATCCGCCCGCCTCAGCCTCCCAAAGTGCTGGGCTTACAGGTGAGAGGCACCGTGCCCAGCCCCGAGTTAGGCTTTTAGACTTTTAAGACTCACTCATTCAGTGCACTGGCACTGTGCTCCTGGGAGAGGAAATGTGAACCAAATGCTCAGGCAGGTCCCAGAATCACAGTCTTAGAACCTTAGAGCTGGAGATCAGCTCTCCCAAGACTTCTCATTTTACACATGAGAAAACCAACGCCCAGAGAGGGAAGTCGGACAGCAAGTCCTTACCCAGGCTGCCCCACCCAGCCTCCCAGCTCGCTTCCATCCCATCTCTCCCATCCCGTCTCTCCCAGCTGTGTTTGTTTAGTCTCGTCCGGATATTTTCGTTGGCCTTTCCCATGTGTCCTGCCTCCCCAGCTGATTGGCAAATGGGAGGACCCCTGGCCTAGTCCAGAACTCTGCAGACATGGTGGGGGTCGGTATTCCCAGGTTGTGAACTGCAAACTGGTTGAGAACCAAGGTGCCCCTCTGACCCTACCCAGCCCTCCTCCACCTACCTGGCCCAGAACCAAGGCCCATGCCCGTAACACCTCCCCGACCCCGCCCTGCAGGTGAACGGGGTCTGCATGGAGGGGAAGCAGCATGGGGACGTGGTGTCCGCCATCAGAGCTGGTGGGGACGAGACCAAGCTGCTGGTGGTGGACAGGGAAACCGACGAGTTCTTCAAGAAATGCAAAGTGACTCCATCTCAGGAGCACCTGAATGGTAAGCCGGGTGGGGATGCTGGCTAGAGGCCCGCAAGTCATGGATGTGAGCCAGGGCTAAGACTTTGCTGGGTCCCATGCGAGGGGTGGGCAGCTTCCCAGTGTGGGTGCTCCCTCCCTCTCCTTCAGGAGAGACCTAGAGGTGTGGGCTGGGGGAGCATGGGCCTAGTCTAGGGAGTGGCAGTGGGTTTCTGAGGATGGCTTGTGACAGGGTCAGCTGGCACGAGGACAGTCAGAGGGACGACAGAGCTTCTGATTCCCGGCCAAAGCTGCAGCCCCAAAGGGAGGCCTGAGCCCCCAATTCTGCCTCCACCAGCAAACTTTCAAAGCAGTGTCGATATGAGGAAAGGGTTAACTCTGGGGAGGCCTCCAGCCTTTGCTTGGTCAGATCAGAGTCCAGTGACAGGGGCCCAGTGCCTCCCCTCCCTCCTCAGGTTGTCTTGGAAACTCAGCCTTGCTGGCTCTAGAGAGTAGTGCGTCACCCTTCAGCCCCTGGGCCCCTGCCCTCCCCATCCCCCATCACACTGCCAGGCCTGGCGCCTCCCCCTGCCCAGGCCAGAGCCAAACAGGGCAGGGCTTCTGTACCAGGGCAGGGAGGGGTTAAGCAGTGCTCTGCTCCCTGGTCTGGACTTTCTCCCTGGGAAGATGGCTCCCTGGAGGGGGCAGAGGGTGTTCACTGGGCCATACTGAGGGTGGAACCTCTTGGGACTTTGCAGTGTGCACGGAGACTCAAGATTGTCTGTGTAAAAGGGCGTTCACACAAAGGTCCTGCTGCAGACTCCGATCCCCAGCTGGAAAAACCCACTGGGGAGGCCCTGTCCCTGTCTCCTAATCTAAGGCCTGGAGGCTCCTAGACTAAGAAGGGATGGCCCCTGGAAGTCCCTAGCTGGCTCTGGGCATGGGAGGTGGGGCACTGCCTTACCCTTGTCTCCCAAGTTTATGGAAACTCAGAGAATCCCCTTCTCCGGTGAAGGGGGGAGACTAGGGCCCAGAGAAGCCCCAGCCTTGCTCCTAGGGATCTGGTACGAGGAAGACACAGCTGAAATCTGGATTCCACTCGGCTCCTGAGATACTGTCCCCTGCTTCCTCCAGCACCCTTCCCCCACCCCTTCACCCCGCAGGTAATTGGCCCCTCAGGCATTCCTCCCTCTCTGCCTGTCTCTGGCTGGAGGGGCTGCAGCCTCTGGCCAAAGGACCTGAAGAGGAAGAGGCCTGGGAGTGGTCTCCTCCCCAGTGTCGGATGGCATCCTCATTCTCTCCATAGGGAGGAATGCCCCCCTCCGGCTGCCAGGGTTTCACCCTGACCACTGTGAGCTGATAGGGAGGGGACAGTAAGCGTCCCTGTGTCCTGGACCAGGGACAAGGGAAAAGATGACCATGAATTTTAAGCCAAGAGTTCAGAAGAAGCCCACCTAGGCTGACCAGTCCCTGGAGATGGAACAGCCACTCCTGAAGCCATGTGGGACCCCTACCCTGAATGAGCCCAGTGAAGGTGACTCCAGACCTGTCTCCCTCTGACCCCTCCAGGTTTCCCACTGGCTAGGGGAGGTGACACCCCGCACACACCCCTTGAGCCTTCTCCTCCCCCTTCATTTCCTGATTGGCCAATAAGAGTTGGGATTTAATTTTCTTTTCACTTTTTTTTTTTTTTTTTTTTGAGACAGAGTCTCACTCTGTTGCCCAGGCTAGAGTGCAATGGCTCCATCTCAGCTCACTGCAACCTCTCCCTCCCAGGTTCAAGCAATTCTCCTGCCTCAGCCTCCCAAGTAGCTGGGATTACAGGTGTGTGCTACCACGCCCAGCTAATTTTTTGTATTTTAGTAGAGACGGGTTTCACCATGTTGACCAGGCTGGTCTTGAACTCCTGACCTCAGGTGATCCACCCACCTCAGCCTCCCAAAGTGCTGGGATTATAAGCATGAGCTGCCATGCCTGGCCTGGAATCTGTACTTTTAACAAGCTTCCCAGGTAGGAGTTCCCATTAGGCAGCCATCCTGGAATTGCATCCCCATCCGGGACAATTCATTTTTTAAACACCTTGTGACCCATCAGTGCCTCATAAGGTCAATTTAATAGATAGAGACCAGCCTTTTTTTTTTTTTTTTTTGCCTGAGTCTTGCTGTGCTGTCCAGGCTGCAATGCAATGGTGCAATCTTGGCTCACTGCAACCTCCGCCTCCCAGGTTCAAACAATTCTCCCCGCTCAGCCTCCTAAGTAGCTGGGACTACAGGCGCGCGCCACCACACCTGGCAAATTTTCTTTTTGTATTTTTAATAGAGACAGGGTTTCACCAAGTTGGCCAGGCTGGTCTCAAAGTCCTGACCTCAAGTGATCCACCTTCCTCGGCCTCCCAAAGTGCTAGGATTACAGGCGTGAGCCACTGCGTCTGGCCCAGAATTTTTTTTCTTTTTTTTAATGAAATGAAATTAAAAATAACAAAGAGCACTGTAGTAAGGGTATTGTTTTGTGAAACTTTTGTTACACAAAATCTTTGTGTGTGCCAAGTCTTCAAAATGGCAAACATAGGCCAGACATTTGCTCACACCTGTAATCTCAACACTGGGAGGCCAAGGTGGGAGGACTGCTTGAGCCTAGGCATTTGAGACCAGCCTACACAACATAGTAAGGCCCCATCGCTACCAAAAAAATTATTAATAAATAATAAGGCAAATGTACTCATAGTGGGTTGTAGTCAAAAAATTTCAGATGTTGACCTAAGTGACAAGAACTAATTATCTGCCCGAACCCAATCCCCGCCTCCTCCATGCTCCATTCCATCCCCATTCTGGACTTACCTCTGCTCTGTCCTTCACCTAGGTCCCCTGCCTGAGCCCTTCACCAATGGGGAGATACAGAAGGTAAGGGTGGGTCCCCTGTTTCTCTGGATCTCAATCCTGGGGGTGCAGGACATGGGTCAGAAGGTGCTGTGGTTGGCAGGATAGCCATCTGGCTAAGGCCGAAACCTCAGGATCCCCAGTACCAGCTCCTTCCTCAACTCCAAGCTATAGAACTGCCAGAACCCTCTTGGCCTCTGCCTGGAGCCCAAGCTGTCAGGAGGGAGAGGGCTGGCTGGGCGCCTCTGCAGCCCGCCATCCTGGGTGACAAGCCCCCGCCTCCAACTCCCCACCATACAGAAGGGGCCATTCTTCCCCCCAAGAACAGAGCTTCAGTGTCTGGCCGCGGGCAGCCGGGCCCCTGCTACTTCCAGTCTGGGTTGGAAGAACAAAGCCCCATCCTCCCCCCTTCCCTGGGTAGAAGGGAAGGGGGTGAGGCTGGGGAAGAGATGGTGGGGCTGGGTGCCAGCTGAAGCCATGGAAGAACCCAGGAAGGGGCTGGGTGCCAAGCTGACACCCCAGCCAAAGCCTGCACTCTGGGACAGGACAATTCAGAGTCAGACCACAGAACAGGAACTCGTTTCGGGGTCTGCTCAAAGGTTCCCCTTCCCTAAGAGCTCCTGCCAGGGTACTTTGCAAGGGGTAGGGTCCTTGGACCCAGGTCTAAACCTTCTGTCACCTCAACTTCAGATCTAGAACTTTCCATCCACCTTCTTCCTTCAAAGCCCTCCTTTGCTGCTTCAAGGTTAGGGTTTCAGGGTTCCTGGGGTCAAATCCAGGGGAACAGTCAGGTGGACCACAGGAGATTCAGGGAGCACCACATGGGTTCCCCATGCCAAGCAAAGAGGCCCCCAGTGTCCCCACATTCCAAGAAACCCCTCCCTGGTCATTGGCCCAACAGGCAAGTCAGTACCTAAAGGTCACCTCGGAGAGGGCCAGGGAGAGGGAGCAGTTCAGCCAATCCCATGATGGTCTGCATCCCTCCAGCCTACGAAGGAGAACCAGGCTGCCCTCTGATCCTCGAAGGAATGTGAAAAGGAGCCCCAGCAGGCTCAGGCAGTGGGAATCGGGGGTGGGGTCAGGGCATCAGCACTGCCTCTTCTCAGACTGAGGCCCCTACTTCCCCAGGAGCTCCCTCCCTCCTCAGGACCCCCTCACCACACCCTCTGACAACCCACACCCCTCTCCTCTCTGCCAGGAGAACAGTCGTGAAGCCCTGGCAGAGGCAGCCTCAGAGAGCCCCAGGCCAGCCCTGGTGAGAACCGCCTCCAGTGACACCAGCGAGGAGGTAGGCCAGCCATGTGGGGGGTGGCAACTGGGTTACAGGAAGCCGATTCCCAGGCCCCACTTGTTCCTGGCACACCAGCCTGCCTTTGAAGTCACATGCTGAGCCGCATTCTGTTCTTGTGACCTGGCTTCCCTGGGCATTGCCCCAAGGGAGCCACCTCATTGAGGCTGAGGACCAGGGAACCTAATGAGGGACTAACTTCCAACTTCCTGCCCCCCATCTCTCTACAGCTGAATTCCCAAGACAGCCCCCCAAAACGGGATTCCACAGTGCCCTTGTCTACCTCCTCCTCTGACCCCATCCTGGATTTCAACATCTCCCTGGCCATGGCCAAAGAGAGGGCCCACCAGAAGCGCAGCAGCAAACGGGCCCCGCAGATGGACTGGAGCAAGAAAAACGAACTCTTCAGCAACCTCTGAGCGCCTGCTGCCAGACTCCCAGTGACTGGCAGGGCCGAGCCAGCCTTCCACCCCACCTTTTTCCTTCTCCCCAGTTACTCCCCTGAATCGACATACAAATCAGCACCCACATCCCCTTTCTTGACAAATGATTTTTCTAGAGAACTATGTTCTTCCCTTACCTTAGGGAAGGTGAATGTGTTCCTGTCCTCCCCTAATCAGAAAGCAGACTCTGCCTCCCTCCTCCTCACTGAGTGCCTCATCCTACCAGGTGTCCCTTTGCCACCCAGCCTGGGACATCACTGGGACCTACACCAAGCCAGAATCATGGGACCGGGTGAAAGGGCACCTTCCCTTCCACCCCCATGTGATAACTGGGTTCAGGGCTGATCAAAGAACTCTGACTGCAGCAACTGCAGCTCGCAGTGGACAGGGCATCCATTATCCTGAGAGCTGTGGCTGATGTATCTTTTTTTTTTTTCACCTTAAAACAGAACGTATCTCGTTTTCATTTGATTTTTGTTGTTTAAAGGCTGCAGTATTTTTGCAGAGTCTAGAGGAATTTTTGTTTCCTTGATTAACATGATTTTCCTGGTTGTTGCATCCAGGGCATGACCATTGGCCTCAGCCTTAAACTTTTGTTCCTACTCTCACCCTCAGAGAACTGGGCGGCAGGGGGAGGGTTTGGCTACCCCTGCCCATCCCTGAGCCAGGTACCACCATTGTAAGGAAACACTTTCAGAAATTCAGCTGGTTCCGCCAAACCCTCCAGCCTCCGTGTCTTCCTTGGGAGTTTTGTCCTCTGGCCTTGGACGCCTTATAGGTAGAAAGCGAGAAATGGCAAGCCAGCGTGTTCCTAGGAGGGGTCTTTGGCTTGGAGGATGGTGTACACTGAAGGGAGGGCCATCTAGGGCTCCCTGTGACCCCAAGCCTGAGTAGCTTTAGCTAGAGGGCCTAGCTGTGCAGAAGTCCTGTGGGAAGGAGGATGCACCCAGCCGGGTGTTCAGCTTGGTGGTCAGTGTGCCTGTGTGCCAGGCTGCAAGCTCCAGTGTGGGCTAAGGACCCCCTAATGGCAACATTTACCAGGGAAAGTGGGAACTCAGACCAGCGTGCTCAGAGGACTCTAGGAAGTTCCTGTAATTGTAGGAGCGAGGAAAGTGAGTCCCAGAATGGATCTGGGCTTGGAATTTGAGGACGTGGCCGTACTTTGCTTACAGCCAGTGGGGTGCAGGATTCCCAGGGGCAGGCTGGGCTGGTACCAGATGCTCTATCTTATCTGGCCTCTGTGAACTGATTGGAGGGCAAGTGTCCAGTGCCAGGGGAAAACAAACCGGTCCACTGAGCCCTGGGACATGCCGTGTGGCTAGGTGGCATGGAAGGGACTTTTCAAGGGCGAAATGCCCTGCCCTCAACAAGAGACCCAGGTCCCTTATACCTCTAGCACCTGAAGCCAGATCTGGAGGTTGGGAAAGTGGCCTCTGAGAGCTGAGGCTGCAGGGCGGAGGTTCTGGGCAGGTGGCCCCAGGCTAGTCTCCACCCAACCCACAAGGACATTCTCAGATAACAGGCTCCTGAGCTGAGGGGAATGAGGAGGAAGATCCCCACTATCTGGCCATCTCCTACTCCTTGTCAGAGGAACCATCCAAAACCCTTAAGACAGCAGCACCCTGCTCAGCTGACCTGATCCTACCCCACCCTTGCTTCTGCCCTTTGACTCCTGGCGAACCTTTGACTCTTCAAGAACCTGAAGACTCGTGGAAGGACTGGGTGGCCCCGAGAGAACTCCCATTGCTGAGGTGCATGCATTACAAAGAGAGCCACAGCAAGCAACGTGTTCATTTTGTACGGAGGCATGTTTTCAGCTTCAGTTTTTCACATGCAGTCTGGTATGAGACTCCAGGATGAAGGGGGTTGGGAGCCCTTGGGCAGGTCACCTTATTTATCTGAGACTGTTTCCCCACCTCAGAAATGCCCTGCAAGCCTCCTGTGGCTGTGCTTTGAAAGCATGCTCGGCCTTGACAGCCACACCAGATGATGGCAGGGCATGGAAGACTGTAAGGAGTCAGTGTGCCCCCCTCAGGGCAGGGAGACTGGCCCAGCTCTACTTTGTAAGCCACGGGTCCCAGGTAGCCTGGCCACCCTGAGCCTGTGCCTCCGCTGCCCCCACGTGGCCTGATCAGGTGCAGCTGCTCCCAGAGGCAGAGCGGGAGGAGCAGACCTGGGAATGCCGGAGGGACAGAGCTGACAGCCTGAGGCTCTCCTCTTCAGGAGGGCACCCCAGAGGGGCCTCTGCTTCCTCAGCGACCCTGAGCTTCATCAACAGAGGAGCGTTCTCCAGCCACAGGGAGCTGTATCCAAACTAATGCCTCTAAACTTAAGACTGACTCCAGGAGGAGGAGAAGGAGGAGGAGGGATGCTAGGTTGAGGGGCCAGGCCACTCTCTGGACCACCTGTTGTTCCCAGGTGAGTCACACCAGCCTGCTTCTGCAGGACAAGAGGACTGAGCTGCCCTTGACCGGACACTGTGAGGCTGGGCCTCCTGGTAGCTCTTCACATGAACCAAATGGGAAAACAAGAAAAGTTGGCTGTGCCTGGAGCTTCACTCCCTGTCAGGGCAGTACCTCTGGCCTCTAAGGGGAAAGGCCTGTCCACTCCCATCCATGCTCCAGGTCCCCTGCACTTCCAGCTCCCACCTTTATCCTGACATCTCTCGTGGATTCCTGCCCTCCATTCCAGTCTCCTAGAGTCTGGATTTGGCCAGGAGGGGAGAAGGGGACTGGCCCTGGTGTCTGCTCTGCTCGGCCACACCACCAGCTGGAGGGAGGCCACACGGTGATTCCAAAGGGTGATTCCCAGCCTGGGGCTGGGCCAGGAGCACTCTCCCAGTGCTAGGCTCTGGTCTTTGGAGGGTGTGGCCTCAACACCCTGCTCACAAGGTTGGCTGCTCACAGGGCCCAGCCATCAGCAGGGCTCTGCCGACCCATCTCTGTAGGGCTTCTCTTCCACATGGCTGGTCTGCTCCAGAAGCCACTGATGCTCACACTCACTCATTGTCAGTCTGAGCGTCACCTCCTGGAAAATGCTGCTCACAGCCACCTACATGAGCCAGAGAGAACCAAGCCTGCTAAGAGTTACAGTTCTGTTCTTTAGGGAAAACTGAGGAAACAGAGTAAAAACATTGAAAAAAAAGTTTAAAAATAAATAAATAAATGAGTTACAGTTCTAACACCACCAGGCCCACCACCCAATCTAGGCCTCACTCTGCCCAACAACATCCTTACCTGCTCAAAGTGAAGTTTCTGGAACATTCGGATGCTTGGTTCATTTCCTTGCCCAATTTTAGCCTCAAACTTGGTCAGATCTAGTCTGGTCACTCCTCACAGAGGAGATGAGAGAGGGGCAAGTAAGGAGGTACCTACCCCCACCCACCCAGTCCCAAGCTGCAGAGGAGGAACCTGTCACCTGCCCCCACCCTCAGACCTGAACAAGGTTCACCCGGGGCCTGGCCACGTCCCACATTGTCTGCCCACACTTTCTTACCATAAGACAGCATCATGAGAACAGCCTCAGTGCCAAGGCCCTTACCCCTGCAGCTGGGCTCTAGGAGAAACAACAGTAACAGCACTGATGCCCTGTGCCAGGCTCCATTGTGTGCACTTGACAGATACCAACCATCTCATTTAATCCTCAACAACTCTGAAGTTGCTGCTATCATCACCATTCTGCAGATGAGGAAACAGGCACAGAGAAGTGCAACTCGGCCCAGGCCTCACAGCGTGCAACCCAGCAACCTGACCTCAAAGCTGACTCCCTTCACCTCATGGAGACAGCTCACGGGCATAGTCAGTAGCCACTTGGGGGAAACTGAGGACCAAGAAGAAACAGAAACAGGAGGGGCTCCTCCCGTAATAGGACAGGATGCTCCAGAGAAGACCATTTATTTTCAGAGGGTGCCCAGCCCACCTCAAGTATGACACTCACTATCCTTGAACCTACCCCAAACCAAAGGTTAAGTTCACACCTAAGCATGAGAACAGTGATGAACCCAGGGGTGTACCACCAGGCTGAGGGGGGCTAGGGGGGTAGGCTGCCCAGCCAGGCCCTGGGCTCACCAACATGGAGCCTCCCAGTGAGCCCCGTGAGTGCCCACCCTATGTGGCCTCGGCAGGCTCGGAGTCAGCAGATCTGACAGCCAGGCAGGGCTAGGTGAAACAAACCTGCAATCATGACCTCGATCTCCCCCAAGGTGGGGTCTTGTAGATCTGTGAGGAAGAGGTTCACATCTCCCACCATGCAGCTCTCTTCGGTGGCGCCTGGCTGGGCCTGCCACTTTTCAGCATCCAGCACAATGAAGGTACACTCTGAGGAGGAGGCAACAGGGTTACCGCACACACACTCCATAGGAGAGAGGAGAGGATAAGGTTCCTACCTAAGCCAGAGCAGTGTACAACACCAGCATCTCTAAGTCTGCCAGGAGAAGAGGGGGTCCCAGAGCTTGCTTCAGCTCATTACAAAATTCCAAATTTGCCTCATACAGAAAAAGACAGCCTCTCCAACCAGCAACCAAATTCTCAGAGAGCAGGGAACACACAGGAGGACAATCACCACACTAGGCTGTGGCAAAGGATGTGAGGGGCAGGGCCTAAATTTACAGGCAGAGTCCCAAATGTTCTACTTTCTCTAAATCCTTTCAAGCCTGATGCAACAGGTGGGGAAGAGGACAGAAAGGTCAGCCACAGGGAACTGCTTCAGGGGGCATGAGAATTCCAGAGTTGCAGCACCTTCTAGGCTTTTCACAAAGTCTGTGGCTGAGGCTGAGAAAAAAAGGGAACCTGGAGACTGCCAGTGGAATCGCCCTCCCAGAACCAGGGCTAGGGGAAACAGGAGGCGCTCCTTACTATCTGCATCTTCCCGCCAGCTGCGCTGCATGGCATACTCCTGCTCCAGGCTCAGCGGCTCTGAGGCTGTCAAATGCTGCAGCTCCTCTGATTTCATCCACTCGTGGTACCTGCTGGGACAGGGGTGGCCTTAGACATTCAGGACTCATTCAAAGGCATACGTCTGACACGTAATAATGTGAGGGTCCAGAACCCCACAGGGCTAACATAGGGCTCAAAGAAGACCCAAAGAGTTATGATTGCTCCTAAGGCGGGGGCCACAGGCACAAGACCCAGAAGCAAGCTAGTTTTACACAAGAACAGCAGTAGGAGTCAGTTCTATCTGTCCAACTTCCTATCCTGTCTTGGGTCAGTGCGGAGGAGCAGTCTGAAACCAAACATTCTTCAAATTCCAGAAGGGGAAGTATATGGCAAGCTGACCTCAAGGAAGGCGGCTGCACAGATCCCCACAAAGTTAGGGCACCAAGTACCGTCAAAAGGAAAACTACAAGTAGAGAATACCCATCTACAGCACCACTATCCCAATCTGCCAGACATGTGCCAACACCCCCCACAAGAATCCCATCATGACTCAGTCCTGGCCTTTCGAATGGTAGATATCACAACTCATCAGCTCAGAGTTTAAGGACAAGCTAACATTAAGTCTCCAAGAACTGAGCATATTCACTGGCACCAGGGAAACATCACTAATTTACACTTGGGTGAGAAGATAATTTCTTTTTCTGACACTTTTAGTTTACATAAAGTAATTCCTTGCTGAAAGGCCAAAGGAAAGCTGAGAAAATGAAAGGGAAAAAGAGGATGAGCAGCATCTTCTAGAGAAGTCACAGTCCCCAGTTTCTGCTATTTTTTTTTTTTTTTTTTGGCTCTTGTTCTGTCACCCGGGATGGAATACAGTGGTGCAATCAGAGCTCACTGCAGTCTTTATCTCCTGGGCTCAAGCAATCATCCCATCTCAGCCTCCCTAGTGGCTGGGACTCCAGCTGTGCACCACCACAAGCAGAGAATACCCATCTACAGCACCACTATCCCAATCTGCCAGACATATGCCAACACCCCCCATGAGAATCCCATCATGACTCAGTCCTCCCTAGTGGCTGGGACTCCAGCTGTGCACCACCACGCCTGGCTAATTTTTTATTTTTTGCAGAGATGAGGTCTCGCTAGGTCTCGAACTCCGGTGCTCAAGCGATCCTCCTGCCTCAAGCCTCCCAAAGTGTTGGGATTACAGGCGTGAGCCACCGCACTAATTTTTTTTTTTCCTCATATATAATTACTTCTCACAACGAACGTTTCTTCTTAGGGGAAATAGCCCTGAGACTGGGGCTAAAGAAGGCTCCTCGCTGTGCCTTACACAGCTCTGGGACGGATATGCACCCCATGTCAAGCGGGAAATACCTGGGCACATGCTCTGAGGTGTAAGGTACAAGGACCACCTTCTTCCCCAGCAGCAAGGTGTTCTGATTCAACCTCATGGTAGCAGCCTGCATGCAGATAGGGAGAGCAAGGACTTCAGGACCCTGAATTTCCTCCCACTTTGGGTGGGAGCTCCAGCTCTCCTGCTGGGGCTAAGTTGACTTCCGCCCTTCTTTCCTTTCAGACACTTCAGAGAACTCGGACTGTAAAATTCTTGCAAGAAAGAGAACCGGGCTGGTTAAGGATAATTAAACAATCCTTGATTCTCACCCCAAGGGACCAAGCCTGGATTCTGTTTTTGCCGGTTCCTTCCGTCCAATCCGCAGAATGTCGATTCCTAAAACCCAAGCACCAAGTACCAAGACTTATCCCCAGAGCTCGCATTACTTGCCCCGCCGAGGAATTCCAACCAGAATCAACTTTCAGCCCTGTCTGAAACCTGCTTCCAACCTCTCACCCAGGCGACCACCCGACTGGGCTCTGGCCACTCCCTCCTCCCCGCCCCCGACCACTTCAGGGCAAGGCGGGCTTAGTCTCAGGCCCTCCTCTTTGAGTGGCGTTCCAGGCCACTCTCCTCGACCCTCCAACCACGGGGACCTGGGCACTGCCAAGCTCACACCCACCCACCGCCGACAAAAGCGTCCACTGCAGAAGAGGTGATCCACCTCCTCTAACCGGCCACGCTCACAGGCCCGGTTCCCGCATGCGCGTGGGAGCGCGCCCCGCCCACTTCCGCCGTGGTGACGGCAGCCGCCAGGCCCCAATCCCGGTCCCGCCCCCGCTTGGCGGCCCAATCAGCACGCGTGAAGGAGGTGGGCTGCGGGACCGACGCATGCGCGCTGCGGGCGCTGGTGCGGGACAGCTGGCCCCGGCAGCAGCCTACCGGCGGGAGGCAACAGCTTAGGAGTTGGCTGTGCTGTAGGTGTCGGTTCCGGCCGGGCGGGAGGGGACGAAACGGGATAGGTTGGGGCGGGGCGGTGCGGTGCCAGACTCGGGACTCCTCCAGGAGGGAGGGAGAGGGAGAGACTGGGAGTGGGGTTCTTGAGAAGAGAGGGAGCTTTGAGGGTGGGGACCCTTAAGAAAGCAGGTGGAGGCATGGAGTGGAGGTCCCGCTAAAAAGAGGAGGCCTTAGAGCCAGGAGTGGGGTTGGAGGGGCAGCGTAGGAAAGCCTCCAGCTCCCTGCCGTAGGCAGAGGTAGCAGACGGTTCCTTGGGCTCCCCTTTGTGATAGTGAGCTCCCGGTTCCTGGAATTAAATGGATGTAACCACCCCAGAGCCTGGAAAGGGGGCTCTTGTGGTGGGTGAAACTTCGTGGCTTTAGAGGCGCCTTAAATCACTTGCACTCCGAGCAGCATTGAAAACATCCATGCTGCGCACAGAGTAGTGCCCTGCACAGCAAGGGAAAAGTTAGAAGAAATCGTCCAGATTGCTGTCATCCAGGGTGACCCCTCCCTCGGGGATGAGTTTTGTGACAGATACTGGGGCCTTAAGTGTCTGTGATAAAAGAGGTGGTGGGGAAAGTCTGCAGGCCTCCTCCCACCCACTTCTCAGTCCATCAGTTAGGTGAAGTCTGCTCTTCTGTTTTAAGGAGCTGCGGCAGCCGCCGCCCCTGCACCTAAGGAACCTCTGCTGCCAGCCCTTCTTCACTTTGGAAATGGCGGGTGAAATTACAGAGACCGGGGAACTCTACTCTTCCTACGTGAGTGTGACTTACAGAACCTTTTGCTCACTGAAGTACTCCTGGCTTCTAGAGAAGCATGCTGCTTCATGGGGATAGGACTAGTGAGTGCTTGCTGCTTGAGCAGTCTCTGGAGGAAGCAGGATAGGGGAGTTCCATGAGGCAGCAGCTATGCTGCTGCTGTGGTGGCTTAGAATGCAAGTCAGGTTTATTTTCTTTTTAAGGTGTTTGTCAGAGTTGGGCAAGCCAAACAAAATCGCCGTGCTGTTTATAATGTTAATCTCGGGCCGTGCGCTGTGGCTCACGCCTGTAATCCCAACACTGGAAGGCCATGGTGGGATCACCTGAGGTCAGGGGTTCAAGACCAGCCTGGCCAACATGGTAAAACCCCATCTCTACTAAAAATACAAAATTAGCCAGGCGTGGTGGCACGCGCCTGTGATCCCAGCCACTCGGAGGCTGAAGCAGGAAAAGGACTTGAACCCGGGAGATGGAGTTTGCAGTGAGCTGAGATCGAGCCATTGCACACCAGCCTGGGCAACAAGAGCGAAACTCTATCTCAAAAATAAATAAATAAATAATGTTAATCTCAAGGCTACCACCACTTGCCTTGAGTGCTTCCCTTCAGATGAAGAGTGATTGACAAATGTTGACTATGGGTTTTGCTCATCTCAGCAGTTTGAAACCACTTTGGTCTTTACTGAATTTTAAATTGCACAACTTTTATAGTCTTGGATGGTGTAAGAGGCAGCAAAGGCATGCAGAGACTTCTAATTACAGTTTGGTGGACTGTACAATTAGAACAGTTAGAATGATTGATTCTCACTGTGTTAGGTCTGTGTTACCTCTCGCTGCCCCTCACACACGCTCAGTTTATTTTCTCTATGTGACATATGATTGGTCATGGTTTTTACATCACAGGGCCCTCTTGCCTGGATAAGTAGCTGGAGGGTTGGAATAATCAGATGGTTGACTCAGGTTGCTACCAGGTATCCCAGGCAAAAGCAGCACTGCATCTTCTTTCTAGAACTTGCCCTACCTTGTACACTGCCCTGCCTTGTACATAACTTCCTCGCCTGGGGATCCCTGTGCTGTTTCTGCTAGCTTCACAGACTAGTACTGTGGTATGATGGACAAGGAAGTGTCTTCAAGACACTTCCTTCACAGCTAGAAGAAAGCCCTCCTGATTCCAGGGTCTTCCTGTTGGGCCTGGGCCATTCATATATGGCATTAAAGGAGACTCCTTCACCTCTGTAATTTCTCAGGGGAAATCTTCCATGAACCATGGAATGGAATGAATGGTGTCCCTCTCATTTGTGGATATATGTAACAGCTCCCAGCCTCTTGCTGTCAGCGATGAAATGTCCATGCTGTCTGTTAATAGAAAAGTCACCACAGTTCCTGCTTTTTCTTACAACATCTATAAACTTAGAGATAAGGAAATGAGTCACCTCTATAAGTTTTGTAAGAAAAACTTTGACATGTCCCCATTTCTTGTGTCTACAGTTGTTCAAGGGGTCCTTTCACATGTCAGCATGTGCCTACAGGAAATCAGGCAGTTAAGCCTGCAAGCTTCAGTGCGCTCTGCTCTTTTTTGTTCTCCATTTCTTATGTGTTTTATTTCTTTCAGCGTCTTTGTTGCCCAGAGGGCCAGCTCTGGGCATCGGCCATAAACAAGTGCTTGTGTTCTTTTATACTACTGGTGAAGAGAGATGTAGGGAGGAGATGGGGGGGGGGATGATGTGGCGTCACCCAGGGGGTAGTAGTCAGGGTTCTGAGGGGAGAAGACACCTTCTTCCTAAGCGTTCCTTAACTCCCCTATCCTGGAACAATTCTTGGTCCTCTGTAAGACCAAAAGAGTTTGTTGTCACTGAGCCCAGATAAGCTGTGGAACTAACTCACTGCTGATGCTGCTCTGAATTCCCCGGCAGGCTCCAGCTCAAGACAGTGTGGGCAGAACTCTGCTCTGGCTGCCTTGGGAAACCAAGACACCAGGATGTAATTCATACATGTGCTTCAGCCCATGGTCACTGAGAAGACAAAGCCTCTCCTTAGCTCTTTATTGCCCCATTCATTGTGAGTTCTTTTCCCCTCCAGGAATTCCAAGGATGTTTGCTTTAGCTTGAATTATTCTGCCTAAAATATTTGTAACAAGCGGCTGAGCCTCCTGGGGAGCTCAGATGTCACACCCTCTCAAGGATAGTGCTGAACATAGGAACATGGTTCAGACAGGTACATGTACTCATAAGGGATCTCAGGACAGGCATGTCTGTTTGCCCATTTATGAGGACCGGGAGTGACACAGGACTGAAGTAGTTGTTGTGTGATCAAAACACAGGATGCTGTAGGTTGCGCCCGACCGAAGGGTCAGCGCTGAGGGTGCCTCTGCCCGCTGGTTCCTGCTGAAGATTGTTGCGGTTGCTTTCGAAGGAGAGAGCGCTCGTTTCACACCCTGAAATCCTAGTCATTGCTTCCACATCTTTGCTGCCTTCTGTTTCCTTTGACAACTGTCGGGGGAAGCTGTTGAAAAAAGATACTGGTGACGTCTGCCCCATGAAGGTCACGGGTGAGGCTGCTGGGCAGAGGAAGGCAGGTTGGATGCTGCACTGAGCTCTCTAGAGCATAGGGGAGCAGGTCAGCAGGGACTGTGCCTCCTCCAGTGCAGCCACAGAAGAAGAGCTGAGAATTGGAGGAAACTCAGTTTAGGCTGCATGCATTGGTCCTCATTATCGAGACTGCAGTAGAGCCTATTCGACAGCTTTCTGCCCCTACTTGCCAGGAGTCTGGCCTACAGAACTGTCCCATGACCAGTAGAAGAGAACGTCTCCTTTCTCTTCCTTCCCCACAGCCTCTCTTGACCCAGCCTATGGCTCAGCCCAGATTTGCTTCCTGCCTCTATGTCCCCTCCTTGTGATTGGCCCTTACTGATGACCTTTACAGAAGGTAAAGAGGATGGAATGCTCGCCGGGACTGCTGAAGTCCTCAGAAGACAGAGAGGGCCTACGTTACCTTGCAGGATTCTCTGAGCCCCCAGTAAGCACACAGGGCTTGCTTTGGAACTAAAAAAATTGCAACAAAGCAAACCAACTGCGATTACCCATTTCTGCTCCCAACTGCCAATAGTTTCTCTCTTCATCTCTTCATTCATTTCTTTGTAAAGTTCTTTTGTTTCTTTTTTGTTTGTTTGTTTTTTGAGACAGAGTTTTGCTCTTACTGCCCAGGCTGGAGTGCAATGGCACGATCTCGGATCACCACAACCTCTGCACCCTGGGTTCAAGTGATTCTTCTGCCTCAGCCTCCCGAGTAGCTCGGATTACAGGCACCCACCACCATGCCTGGCTAATTTTTTTTTTTTTTTTTAAGACAGAGTCTAGCTTTGTTGCCAGACTGGAGTGCAGTGGCGCGATCTCAGCTCACTGCAACGTCCGCCTTCCGGTTCAAGCAATTCTCCTGCCTCAGCCTCCCGAGTAGCTGGGATTACAGGCGTCTGCCACCATACCCAGCTAATTTTTTTATTTTTAGTAGAGATGGGGTTTCACTATGTTGGCCAGGCTGGTCTCAAACTCCTGACCTCGTGATCTGCCCACCTTGGCCTCCCAAAGTGCTGGGATTACAAGGTAAGCCACTGCGCCCAGCCAATATTTTTTATTTTTTAGAGTCGGAGTCTTGCTACATTGACTAGGCTGGTCTCGAACTCCTGGACTCAAGCCATCCTCCGACCTTAGGAGTGCTGGGATCACAGGCACGAGCCACCATACCTAGCCTAGAACTGTCACTTTCTTATGCCTCTCTGCTTTCTCTTTTCTTCCATTATGGGAACATCGTTCTCCATAAAGAAGTAGTTTTTATCCCTTCCTAAGTATTACTGCTAATAGAAGCAATAAGCAGAGAACAGAGCTGCAGGGAGGACAGACATTAGGTTGTCCGCTGGGGTCTATTCTGTTAGCAGCCTGCTTAAAATGCTCCAAAACATCCAACCCCCTGTCCCGTCCAAAAGGGCTCTGCGCAGTCTGACTGCAGCCTCTTCCAGCCCCACCCCTGCCTGACTTGCTGTGCTTCAGCCACACAGCCTTCTGAAAGCTCCCAGAGCCTGCCTGCCTCTTTCCCACCGTAGGCCTCTGGACCAGGAAGTGTCTCCCTCATTTCTTGCCTTGGCAGCGCCTTCTCATCCTCCAGGTCCCTTCCTGGGCTACCCACCGTTTCCAGTGCTTTCCCACTGCGTCTTCTCACAGTGCCCTGACTCTGCTTCACCACACCTCTCTCCAGCTGTAACCGTAGTTGTTTTCTTCCCAGGCTGGAGTGCAATGGTAGGATCTCAGCTCACTGCAACCTCCGCCTCCTGGGTTCAAGTGATTCTCATGCCTCAGCCTCCTGACTAGCTGGGGTTACAGGCATGTACCACCATGCCTGGCTAATTTTTTTTTTTGTATTTTAGTAGAGATGGAGTTTTACTATGTTGCCCAGACTAGTCTCGAGCTCTTCAGACAGTACGCCCACTTCAGCCTTCCAAAGTGCTAGGATTGTAGGTGTGAGCCACCACTCCCGGCTTGTAGTTGTTTGCCTGTTGTCTGCCTTCCCCTTAGAACGTAGCCCCATGAGGTCAAGGTCCGTATCTGTCTGGTTTATCATCGTATTCTCAGCTCCAAGCACAGGGCCCAGTTTGCAGAAGGCTCTTCTTGGTTGTTGAATAAACCAACAGAACTGAGCTAGCTAGATGACCCATTCCTACCCTTGTACACACGAGCATGGAAGTGCCAGCGACTGAAATTAACCTCAGCAAAAGTAAAAATGAGCTTGTTACAGACATTCACAGTCAAACTGTGACAAGCCATTCAGAAGACCAGCAGTCCAGCTGCTGCCGTCAAAGTTATTCTAGCAGCACCGCTCTGAGCCAGGACTCCCAGAGGGGAATCATATCATGATGATGCTGTGATCCAAGCAAGGCAGTAGGAAGATGATTCAAATTTGTTTTTATCCTTCTGGGATTTGTCTGTGAGATCAAATTGAGATTATGGGCTGGGCACAGTGGGAGGCCGAGGTGGGCGGATCACTTAAGGTCAGGGGTTCGAGACCAGTCTGGCCAACACGGTGAAACCCCGTCTCTGCTAAAACTTCAAAACTTAGCCGGGTGTGGTGGTGGGTGCCTGTAATCCCAGCTACTCCAGAGGCTAAGGCAGGAGAATCGCTTGAATCCAGGAGGCGGAGGTTGCGGTGAGCTGAGATCACGCTACTGCACTCCTGCCCAGGTGACAGAGCGAGACTCTCTCTCAAAAAAAATAAAAATTGAGATTGTGATGTCCAAAACCGGATGATGAAAACTCTCAGACTCACATCAGATATAACCCAAGAGGGGTCCAGTGCAGTCAGCTGAATGTTCCCATCTTCAGGCTGTGTGCCAGGCACCCTGAGAAATGCAGAGAGAAGTGAGATGCAGCCCACGGCCACAGTGAGCTTCATATTTAGCAACAGGGAAAAGAGAACCATGCCAATATCTGAAACCCAAGATCAGGCATAAGAAGTGTTATTGCCACAAGGATTCAAAGGCGGGAGGCAAGACAACTGTGGGATCCTGGGAAGGACTTTGCGGTAGAAGTCGCATTGGAATGCGCCCTGAAGGCTGGGTAGGAATTGAGGGGCCGGGGAGGTGGCACCAGAGGGCTTAGGTCCTGTGCCAGGTGTTCAGGTACTGCAGGCAGACTGCTTTCCTCTCCACAAGGGGTCCTCTCATTTGTCTTGCTCTCAGATGTCCAGTTAGCACCTGCTGGGGAGCCTGTCCTCTCTAACCACTGCCCAGCCCCTCCTTCCCCCCGCCAATGGCCCCAAGGCAGGAGTTGTCCATCTCTATTTCTTCATGTTTTTTTTTTTTGAAATGGAGTCTTCCTCTCTTACCCAAGCTGGAGAGCAGTGGCGTGATCTCGGCTCACTGCAACCTCCGCCTTCTGGATTCAAGCCATTCTCCTGCTTCAGCCTCCTGACTAGTTGGGATTGCAGACATACGCCACTGCCTAATTTTTGTATTTTTAGTAGAGATGGGGTTTCACCACGTTGGACAGGCTGGTCTTGAACTACTGACCTCAGGTGATCTGCTCGCCTCGGCCTCCCAAAGTGCTGGGATTATAGGCGTGAGCCACTGCACCTGGTCTATTCAGGCTTAAAAAAAAAAAATAACTGAGTCTGGGAGAATGGGCACCAATTTGTGTATTTCTGATCACAAATTCAGCATGGCTATCTTAGAAAAGCTTTAAAATAGAGAAAAGCGCATCTTTCTAAGAACAGGAAGTGAAAATGAGAGATGGGTAAGCATTCCCAGAGATGAGGTGTTTGTCTTTTTTAATGATCAGAAACAGGTGGTAAAGCATACAGTAAGTCGCCCAATTTAGCAGGATATAGGAAGACAAGTTAGGAGTCTACTGCACCAGTCCAGGCCAGAAAGATTAATTTGAATTGTAAATAAGGATAGAAGCCAGAGTTAGCCACAACAGAAGTGCCAGAAATAAAATCACTAGCACTGTGATCTGGAGGGGAAGGAAGGCGAATGTGGCCACTGATGGGATGTCTAGGTGTAGGTGACTAGCAGGCAGCTGGACTTGAGGTCTTCGGAAAGGTTGTTACTAAGAGAAATCCACCGGGAAAGGAAGTATGTGCTTGGTGGAGCCCTCTGCACCAGGAAAGGAAGCAGATGATGCCAAAATAGGGGTGGGCTTCTATCTAAAACGGAGGATTGGCAGGGGAGGAGGCTGGGGGACTAGGGAGCATCACAGAAGGGCAGGGACTCAGGCCAGACAGGAAGCTCATGGCTGAGATCTTGGAAAGGGAATCATTGTAACTGTGGGTTGTTTAAAACCTGAAGTAACAGCCAGGCACAGTGATTCATGCCTCTAATCCCAGCACTTTGGGAGGCCAAGGCGGGCAGATTCCGAGGTCAGGAGTTTGAGACCACCCTGACCAACATGGTGAAACCCTTTCTCTACTAAAAATACAAAAATTAGCTGGGCGTGATGGCACACACCTGTAATCCCAGCTACTTGGGAGGCTGAGGCAGGAGAATCTCTTTAACTTGGGAGGCAGAGGTTGCAGTGAGCCGAGATTGTGCCACTGCACTCCAGCCTGGGCAACAGAGTGAGACCCTGTTTCAAAAAATAAATAAATAAATAAAAACCCTGAAGTCGGTGATCTGAGAAATCACCCTGAAGTTGGGTGGGCATGGGGGTGAGGGAAGAATGGGGAGTGGCTGCTAATGGAAATGGGTTTTTTTGGAGGATGATAAAATGGAATTAGGTGGTGGTGCTGGTTGCACAACCTTGTGAATATTACTAAAACCCACTGATGTGTGTACTTTAAGTGGGTGGATTTTATGATATGTGAATTATATCTCCGTTTTTTTCAAAAAACATGAAGTTGGTCTGGGGAAAGGGATGGAGAAAGGGAAGCATGAATGTCCGTGTCCCAAAGGACAGTGGCAAGGATAGGTGAAGAGGAGCCTTGAGTCACATGCTCAGTGGTCTTGGAAAAGTGGGTGTTTCTTTGAGGTCAGCATTATGTGCTCACCTTTGTGCCAGGTGCCCCACCTATGTTACTCTGTCCCCAGGAATCCTACAGCCTGGTAGAGCAGAGCGCTGACATCTGCGATGCAGCTTTAGGAGGGGATGGCAGTGGTGATGGCGGGAAAAGAGACTGAAACTGATCGTGGAGACGTGAACCCCAGGGCTTGAGTCATCCACCTGTTAATGTTTGGTTAACAGGCTCTGTGGTTGCAGAGCCTGGCTCCTTAGTCCTCAGGTGTGATTCTCCTGTCCTGCCTGCTTTCCTTTCTCAAGTCTGGCCTTCCGGTCTCCACAGTGGTGCCATCACCCAGGGTCATTCCTTGGGAGCGGTTAAGGGGAGAGGTTGATTAATTTCTGGGCTTGAATGTCACCTCTGTCGGTTCCAGGTTGGGCTGGTGTACATGTTTAACCTCATCGTGGGCACGGGCGCGCTCACCATGCCCAAGGCCTTCGCCACTGCCGGGTGGCTTGTCAGCCTCGTCCTGCTGGTGTTCCTGGGCTTCATGAGGTGAGAGGCAGCAGGGACTTTCCCACAGGGGCTGGGAGTGGAGCAGGAGGGAGTTAGCCCAGGAGGCCCGAACATGAGGGCACTGAGGGGTGGGGAGACATCTGTCTACCCTGTCTTTAGCTCAGTGAGTCCTTGCCAGGGTAGTCAGAGGGGGGACAGTAGTCACAGAGGCCTCCTGGTGGCTCATGTTAGTGGAGCGGCTGCACAGCCCTGATCAGATAAAAGCCTGGACATCCACTAGGCTTTGGAATTTCACATGATGCTGGCCTCTTTCTTCCCCAGATTTACATCCCCTGCTATTAAATGTAGGCTTTATTAACATTACCGTCAAGTTTTGCTGTCTGAGAAAATATCACCCAGCCACAGAAAAAGGATCTAACAAACATGTAAGGTGATATGGGAAATCAGCTTGGAATTTAGAATTTGCTTAAGGTAATTCACAAAGTAGGTAATAAACACATGCCAATGGGCATGATCAAGTGTGGCACTCGCCTGCCGTGTACCTCCCCAGGCCTTCACCTGCTCCTTGACCCAGGTGTGTGAGCCTCACCAGCGGATGCTTCCGGGAGGGTGGGTTCTACTTGAGGCTCTTCTCAGGGATTCCCGCACACGTAGGGACTGGTCTGAAGTTGTCAGCAAGTGCCCCGGCCAGGAAGGGATTTAGGACTAGGTATTACAGTCTTCTGTAGTCCAGGTAGGAATCCACAAGCTGTAGAAAACAGATGGGAAGGAGCACCTGGAAACACCTCTCCTGAGAGAGGCAAGCCCCCCATCTGTACACCAAGCACCCTTCCAGGTACTGAGGGAGCCTCACCAACAAACATCCCTGCCTGTGCAGACTTGACTTTATTCTATGGACACAGACAGTGAGCAGTGAAGATAAGAAATGGGTAAACTGAAGAGTAAGCTGGAAGGCAGCGAGTGCTGTGGAAAAAGAAAGGCATAGCAGGGCGAGGGGACTAGGATGCTGGGGGAAGCAGGGTTTGGGAGGGCTGCTTCTAAGTGAGGATCTGAACAGGGACGGAGTGGGTGCCGGTGGAAGGACTAGATGGAGCTTAGTAGTTGGCGCAAACTAAGATGTACAAGAGGCTGAATGGGGTAGGAAAACGCTCGTTGTTTCCAGTTTCTTCATGCATTTCCTTTGGGGAGTTTGGAGGGTGAATCTTGGGGCACTACTGGTTCATTACCTACTGTGAGCCCTGGCAGCCAAGAGCTCTGGAAGTGCGTGTCCTTACACGACTCTGCTGTCCCCTTTAAAGGACCTTCAGCACAGGCAGCCATCCGAATGAGAAGTGTTCTTTGGGGGCTCTCAGGTAGAGGGTGCCACACCCCGCTCCTTGCTCAACCCATTTGTGTTTGGACATGATCAATGAGTTGGCCTTGTGCAAGCAACCATGAGAAGTCTCTCTATGCCTGAATTAAGATCGATTTTAATTTTACTTCCAAAAAGAAGGGTAAATCCAAAGCCCTTAAAATGGTCACTTAGGCAAGATAATGAGAAACCTTTCCAGGAGGTGCTGAGGTGATTGGAATGGGGGTTTCCGAGCTGGCTGCTCCCCCAGGGTGGGAGTAGGTATGGGTTTAACTGGTTTAACCTCATCGTGGGCACAGGCGTGCTCACCATGCCCAAGGCCTTCGCCACCACAGGGTGGCTTGTCAGCCTTGTCCTAACTGGTGTGGGACCAAGCGACTCAGCTCCCTCCTGACCTCGGAGCCGAGCGGTCAGCCCCCCAGCTGTCAACACTCAGGGAGGGGCAGGGGTGAGTCTGGTGGCAGAGCTGTCCTGGCCTCAAGAAAGCAGGAGATGAATGTTCGTCCCCCACTGTTCCATGGCAGAGATGGATTCATACCTCAGGTTTAATTAGCAGGAAGGCAGCCCACTTCTGTACCCTCCATTAACAAAAGCGTTCGTGCATTCTAGCTGTCATCTAGGTCTCTCAAGTTTCTTTAAGAGGAAAAGAAAAGATGATTGTTCCAGTCTAGTCTGACTTCTTGGCAAGCATCTGATGCCACCTCCCAATCTCCCTTTCGAATTAGGCCATAGAAGTGCAAGCTTATTTTAATATTAGCCAGATTATTTGGAAAGTAAAAAGTACTGCCGAAGAAAAAAAGGATGGATTCCGGAGCCAAGTGCCCATTGCCAATTATCCATGCCTGCGCTCCTTCCATTCGTGTATGTAATTGGGAGGTGACCGCTTGCCTGTGTCCTTGCAAGGTGAGGTGAAAACTGCCTGCTGTCCTTCCAGAACCTGGAGGGCCCTATGTGAACCAGCCTCCCTTCACAGAGCATCCTTTGGCGTCTCCCCACCACGGCCCCTCCTGGGTGTGCAGCTCAGCTTGTCCCAGCACCACCTCTGCCCCCAGCTCCCTCTCTTTTTTGGGTTGTTTCCCTCCCATCACTTAAATCACGCCCCTCTCTCTTGTGCACTGGAAATATGTTCTCACTGTAGACAGCAACATCAAAGCATGCACACCTTTTTATGAGGTAAGACCCACCTCTAAGGAACACCTCTCAGAAAAGAGAATGCTCCGGGCTGGTGGGTCTGGTCGTGTCTTTCAATGGTGTTTCCCTTCTCTCTGTGCCTCCTCCAACCTCCTGTCTGCCTTTGGTGCTGGGCACGCGCCCCCTTCAGCTTCGTGACCACCACCTTTGTGATAGAGGCCATGGCCGCAGCCAACGCGCAGCTCCGCTGGAAGAGGATGGAGAACCACAAGGTATGTGTGTTGCCCTCATCTCCAGCCCGTGCCTCTGTTCCGTTGGGTACCCAAGAGGCGGTCTCAGCAGCCTGTTCTTTTCCTCTCAGTGCGTGGCGGGCTCTCTCCACGGTGCTGCTCCAGGAACGCAGTCCCAGAGCTGAAGCTTAATGGCCACCTAAAGTTAGAGTACAAATGGAGCCTCGTCCACTTTCCCGTCTTGGCCTCAGGCCCTCCTGCTCTGACCCACACCCAGCTCAGCTGTTTAGAACCTTCCTACCCAGGAACTGCTGTCACTTATTCCTCCACGGCTTCTAATAGGGCAGCATAGATGTGCTGAGAGCTTCCTAATCCCATACAGATGCCCCGCAGAAAAAAAGAACACAGGGGCTGGCACGGGGGCTCACGCCTGTAATCCCAGCACTTTGAGGGGCCAAGGCGGGAGGATCACTTGAAGTCAGGAGTTCAAGATCAGCCTGGGCAACATGGTGAAACCCCATCTCTACTAAAACTACAAACGTTAGCCAGGAGTGATGATGTGTGCTTGTAAACCCTGCTACTCAGGAGGCTGAGGCACGAGAATTACTCGAACCTGGGAGGCAGAGGTTGCAGTGAGCTGAGATCATGCCACTGCGCTCCAGCCTGGGTGACAGAATGAGAGTCCATCTCAAAAAAAAAAGAGAGACCAGGCGCAGTGGCTCACACCTATAATCCTAGCACTTTGGGAGGCCGAGGCGTGTGAATTACCTGAGGTCAGGAGTTCGAGACCAGCCTGACCAATATGATGAAACCCCGTCTCTAATAAAAATACAAAAATTAGCTGGGCGTGGTGGTAGGCGCCTGTAATCCCAGCTACTCTGGAGGCTGAAGCAGGAGAATCGCTTGAACCCAGGAGGCGGAGGTTCCAGTGAGCCAAGATTGCGCCATTGCACTCCAGCCTAGGCAACAAGAGCAAAACTCCGTCTCAAAAAAAAAAAAAAACAAAGGAAGCAGGTTCTCCATTGTCCCAGGGCTTTTCTGTAGAGTTACTTGCTCCTCTTTTTTATTTTTTGAGACAGTTACTTGCTCCTTTTTTTTTTCTCTCTCTCTGTCACCTAGGCCGGAGTGCAGTCTTGGATTTGCAGCTTTCTGCAGCCTCGACCTCATGGACTCAGGTGGTCCTCCTGTCTCAGACTCCCAGGTAGCTGGGACTGCAGACGCATGACACCATACCTGGCTAACATTTTGTATTTTTTTGATGTGCTCCTTTTTTTTCCCTTGTTTTTCTCCCTCCTCCTCATCTATCCCACCACCTACCAGGAGGAGGAAGACGACGACTCCTCCACAGCCTCAGACAGTGATGTTCTCATCCGGGACAACTACGAGCGGGCAGAGAAGCGGCCCATCCTGTCTGTGCGTAAGTCTTGGGGTCCTAGTGGGCCCACACTTCCCTCTGGACCACAGGGTTCCCTTTCTTCGTGGAAAGGGCCCTGGGGAGTCTCCCCACAGACTCCTCTGGCGTTTCCTGCTCTCAGATTCTGAGCCAGGCCCTGTGGTAGAGCAAAAAGAGCAACAGGGCTTCAGTCCTGGACACAGGCCTGGCCCCTGCTGGCTGGGCTGCTTACTTAGATTTGCAGTTTGGTGAATTCCTTGACCTCTGTGCCTCAGTTTCCCCCCTTGTTGCTGAGATGATTAAATGCCTGGTTCCGTGCCCAGTGCTCCCTGGAAGCTTAAGTAAATATCGTTCTGTGGCATCTCTTCTTCCTCCTGCCTGTCCCTCACGTCCACACACGCCGCTGCCTTGCTTTCTCCTCCCTGGTGGCCTGGGCTGGGCTGGGCTCCGACACCCGCTCTCCCTTTCACCCCAGCAGGAGTGTCTCTGAATTCCCTTTTTTTTTAAAAAAAAAAAAGACTGTTAAACCATTTCAAGCAGGAAACATTAGGAAAAGTTTTCTCGAGTTTGGACACTTAGGGATTTTATGGTTTAGATGATTCAGTGAGGTCCACACCACCCTCTGAAGCTCTCCATGTGAAGAACCACTTCCTCTTCCTTGTTCTTTTGGCTCCACAGAGAGACGTGGATCTCCCAACCTGTTTGAAATCACAGACCGGGTGGAAATGGGACAAATGGCCTCCATGTTCTTCAATAAAGGTAGAAGTTCTTTTGGGGGTGGGGTGTGGGGAAACGGAGCTGGTGCTTCCCTGCAGACCTGTACTCTTGTAATGAGGGTTCCACCCTGATGGCCAGGCCAGGGGCAGAGCAGATGGAGGAGCTGCTTCCTCAACACCTGAGAAGCCACCTTGCTGACCTGTTTTCCTGGATTCCTCCCTGTCTGTGGGCATTAAAAATAAAGAGGTGACTTCTCTAGCAGAAGTCAAGAACCCAAGGCAGCTACTCCAGCAGAGGTCAGGAACGCAGGCAGCTACTCCAGCGGAGGTCAGGGACCCCAGGCAGCTACCCCAGCGGAGGTCAGGGACCCCAGGCAGCTACCCCAGCGGAGGTCAGGGACCCCAGGCAGCTACCCCAGCGGAGGTCAGGGACCCCAGGCAGCTACCCCAGCGGAGGTCAGGGACCCCAGGCAGCTACCCCAGCGGAGGTCAGGGACCCCAGGCAGCTACCCCAGCGGAGGTCAGGGACCCCAGGCAGCTACCCCAGCGGAGGTCAGGGACCCCAGGCAGCTACCCCAGCGGAGGTCAGGGACCCCAGGCAGCTACCCCAGCGGAGGTCAGGGACCCCAGGCAGCTACCCCAGCAGAGGTCAGGGATCCCAGGCAGCTACAAAAGAAGTTTTTCCTTTTCCTGCAAAGGAAGCTGATGGAGGCTGGCTGTTGGTTTTACACCTCCTGCTTGATTGCCTCTGACCTTGCCCTGTTCTGGCCGATTCTGTCTGGAATAACACCTGACAGCAATAGGATCTGCCACACGCACGCCTGGGCCTGGCTTCCCAGTGGCCGGCAGAGGGCGCTAGGAGCCCACAGGCAGGCTGGCCGAGTGGGCCAGGAGCCCTGGAGTGTGGTGGTGAACCTGCTCCTTCCTGGGATCTGGCTGCAGTCAAAAGAGAGCTACCTAATTCTGGGGTTGGGTTGTTGGGTGTTACAGTGACATCTTATACCTCCATGGCAAATCTTGTTCTTTTGGAAGATGAGCTATTTAAGAGTTTAGTGGCCGGGCATGGTGGCTCATGCCTGTAATCCCAGCACTTGGGGAGGTCAAGGCAGGCAGATCACCTGAGACCAGGAGTTAGAGACCAGCCTGGCAAACATGGTGAAACCCCGTCTCTATTAAAAATATGAAAATTAGCCACGCATAGTGGTACACACCTGTGGTTCCAGCTACTCCAGAGGCTGAGGCACAAGAATCACATGAACCCAGGAGACAGAGGTTGCAGTGAGCTGAGATCACACCACTGCACTCCAGCCTGGGTGACAGAGTGAGACCTTGTCTCAAAAAAAAAAAAAAAAAAAAAAAAAGAGAGAGAGAGAAAAGAGTTGAGTTTTTAATGTGCCCAGACCTTATTTCCGTTTCAGTGAGTCAGACACATTCTCAGTTCACCCTTCCCCTTGCAACTGTCTTGGGAGATTTTGCCCCTTTGTCAAAGCCCCATTTGTTGAATGGGCTGCCCCACCAGTTCTTTCTAGTCTTAAATATGTCTGCACTTAACTTAGAGCTGGGGGGACTGCAGGAGCTAGAATCTCCTTGACTGCTCTTTAGGACATTAAGCATTTAGTTTGTTATTGGTGGGGCGATGTGATTATTAGCCAAAGGCCGCCCAAGGGCCCAGTTCACCCTCCCTGCTGGACTGGCCTCACAGAAGGTTTTCAGAATTCATCAAAACCAACTGGCCAGTTCAGCCCGCTTCTGTGCTTCTCCTTTGTTCCATTTCTATCCCTTCCATCTCACCAGCCTGAGCAAGCGTAAGCGTCTCCTCCTGGCAGCCACACAAAGTCCCCTTCCAAACGCAGTCTTTAAAATAAAGTGCACGCTGGAGGGAGGACATATGCCTTTTAAACCTCCTTTCTCAAATTCGTGTTCTGCAATCTGCCCTGATTTCTTAAGATTCTAGGAACCAGCGGTTTTACCTTTTATCCCCCCATCACAGAGTAGACTCCTAATTTGCCTAAATCTAACAGAAAATAAAGATATTTGTCTGAGATCAGCCTCACACTTAGAGGGAGTCTCCTTCTCTACCCCAGAGTTTCTCAGGCTTAACCCTGTTGATGTTTGGATGGGAGAATTTCTCTTTGTGGGCCTGTTCTGTGCCTGGTAGGGTTCTGTGCCTGCCCACTAGTTGCCAGTAGCACCTCCTAGTTACGACAGTCAAAACTGTCTTCAGATATTGTCAGATGTTCCCAGTAGAGTCTGGGAGGCAAAATCACCCCAGCTAAAAACCTCCGTTCTGCCTCATTCCTGATTCACAAACTGTCAGATTGTCATCTTCGCCCTTGGTGGGGCTGCCCCCTCTATAGGAGGCTCCCTTAGGGTCTCGGCTCATTTTTTGTAATCAGAAATGCAGGCCTAGCCATCGATGTCCTCTCAGGAAGTTCATTGATCCTCTTATTTTGTGTCTAGTAATGAAATTTATTGATCAGGGAGGGCCAATGGCAGTTTATAAACAGAGCTGATGCCAGAGTCCATTGGCAGGTGGAGGAAAGGCTGGGAGTGGGGCGGGGGACAATGCGTCCTCTCAGAGCTGAATGCAAGCTGGAGTGCACGCTGTACCTGGAGCCTGGGCCTGAGTGACAGGCCAACCCCAAAGGCCGCTAAGCTTGGACATCAGGCTAGCTCTGACATGCCAGGGAAGGACATGCCATATTCAAAAAGCGGGTGCTGAGACCCTCCTGGGTCCCCTCAAGAATCGTGTTTTCTCAGCCTTTTCCCCCCAGACTCCTAGGAACAGAGCTGACCTCACATGGCCCAGGAGTAACATGTCCTAGGCTTTCCCTTGGGGACCCTGCAGGCTCTTCTGAGCCACCAGGATTAGAAGGGAACTGTCACTTCATTTTTCTTTATGTTCTCAGAGAAGCCAGCAGCTTGAGACCAGTGACATCAAAAACGTGAGCATCTGTCTGAGCAGGGGTGGAGACCGGTTGTCTGGGCAGTAACCCTTAGGTCGTAGGGCCCTGCCGCTCTTTTCAGAGCCCTTGTACCTGACCTTTCTAGCTGGAATCATTTGTGGAAGATGACCAGATGGGATTCTTCTCCTATCATAGGTTAGGAGACGACTTGCTGGGGTCCTGAAACAAGTCTGATGGAATCAGGACTACAGCCCCGTGTTCCCAACTTCTTGTTCAGCCTCCTGCTGGAGTGAGAGGGGAAAAATGTGGCCTCTGCAGCAGGAGTGTCGGCGTCACGCACCTTCCAGAGTCAGTGCTTCCCATAAGAAGGAAAGAGAGCCTGTCTTGAGCACCGTCCCCCGCAGAACACCAGGCCACCGTGTGCTTGCGATCAGTCAGATTCAGAATGAGGCACTTGGCCTTTGGAAATCAAGGGCTTTTTACCCTTTGGATCTCAGCTTCAGAGAGCTGGGCTGTTTCCGTCAACTTCTCTTTGCTTCAGCTCTTCAGTAGCAATCTCTTGTCTTAGAGCCTGGTGTTGCCTGACACCGGAGGGGGCCCCCAGCCCAGATGCACTCAGGGGTTCAGGCTCCTGACTTGGCACCCCTCCTCCCTCCCGAAGCCTGTCCCAAGCATGAAGGCACATCTGGTTCCTCCCTGGCCATGCCAAGCTTCACACTCACCATACACCTGTCTGGCTTCAAGATCTCTCTGATCCTCCCAGCCTCGCTGAGCCCTCTCAGGTGAAAGTCATGAGCTGATCTATCTCCTGTCAGCATCACAGTGTAGCCAGCCAGAAAAAGAAATAGGACTTTGGGGTCATTTTCCCACTTTTTATAGAAAGTAAACAGCTTGGAGAAGTGAAAGCTATGGGAGAGGTAGAGATTTAGTCAAAAAAAAAAAATGCAGACATCTCTTTGTGGCTCCCTGACTGATGGCTGTGTTCCTTCCAGTGGGGGTCAACTTGTTCTATTTCTGCATCATCGTTTACCTGTATGGGGACCTCGCCATCTATGCTGCTGCCGTGCCCTTTTCCCTCATGCAGGTGACCTGGTGAGTTCCCCCCAACCCCCAAGCTGACTGTAGCCAAAGGGGCTTCCTCAGCCAGTCAGCCAGAGCGTCCAGGGGACAAGCACCATGCTGAGTGACTTCATTGCGTCTAGGGAATGCAGATTCCCAGGCCCTTTTCTGCACAGACCACAGCCAGCCGTGCTCTCTGTCCTTAGCTCATGTCACTGTCCCCTTCCCTGCCCCACTGGGCTCCCACCAAGGGCTCCTGAGTCATTGGGAAATGGTGCTGCAGGAATAAGGAGGGTGCGTCCTCAGAGATGCATCTCGCAATGTGGATTGTGAAAAGTCTGATTGTTGGTGCTCAGGCAGCTGTGCAGGGAGTGGCTTCTGTCTCCCCCAGCCAAGCCAAGTGGCCTCGCTGAGCCTGGGCCTGCTATCATTCTCTTTATCAGCAGCACCACTGGCAATGACTCCTGCGGCGTGGAGGCAGATAGCAAATACAACGACACTGACCGGTGCTGGGGGCCCCTGCGCCGTGTGGACGCCTACCGCATCTACTTGGTGAGTGTCTGTGCCCCAGCCCAGCCTGGGCAACTGAGGGCATCTGAAGTGCCTTTACTTCCTGGTAGAACCCTTTCCCTGGAGAGGAGGGTCTACCCTTCTCCACACTCTGGCTAAGCACTGGGGCCTTGGCGCCAGGCAGAAATGGATTGCATCACTAAGCGTCTAGCCCCCAAGGCTCCTGGGAGCAGGCCTCAAAGTCAAGCGTGGTTTGGAGTAGGCACTCGGGTCATAGCCACCAGATTCAAGACCGTGACTGTTGTAAACCTAGCTCAGGCTCTAGGGCCACTCTCAGCAGAGTTCTCCAAGAGTGCCAGATCTCATTTTCCAGAAACTTCCATATTTTGACCTTACTCCTGGGCAGCCCGAGAGCATATGGTTCGATGCTGGGTCTAGCCATAAACATCCTCTCCAGATAAGGAAGGATCAGCCCAACTCTCTTCCTATCTTTCATCCTCCTTTCATCTTCCCAGTGGACAAAAGAAGATGATGAATCTCCAGGCTTGTTCTTGATTGCTTTGTGCCATTGTTGGGGGCAGGGAGCCGAATAATATGCCAGACAGGTCCTGGATAATAAGATACAAAACCAGAGACGGTTATTTATCTCTGCCTACTCTGGGGGCGGGACTCAGAAATGTTTTTCTTTAACTGTTGCAGTATCTATTAATATTCTCTGCTTCCTCTTGGTCCTCCTCAGCCCTGACATAAATTTAGGTGTGCCAGGTGACACACAGTTTGACACGTGGCCACTTGGCTGATTTGGAGTGGGGAGGCAGGGACCAAGAGAGAGCCAAGCTTTTCAGGGAGCTGGCCTCCTGACTTCATTATCCCTATCTGAGTAAAGGTTTCCACAGGCCCTGCGGGCTATTTGGTTCCGGATTTGTTCACCCCAAGGAGCCACTGAATGGTTTTTCTTGCCCTCCTAGTCCCGCTCTACAGACCTACTGCAGGAACTCTGTGGCCTGGGCCACGTGGGTGTTGGTTTTCCTCTCTGCATCTCTGGGGCCATCGGCTAATGATCTGTGTTTCTTCTCCTGCACATTCAGCTGTGGCTAGCAGTTTGTCTTTTAGTAGAACTGCATCTGATTCCTCCGTCACACATCTGGTGGGAATTTGGTAGCAGGTTGATTGTCTGGCACTCTTCTCCATATCCCCCAGCTTTGGGGCGGGAACAGGAACCAGCATGGCAGCCAGAGGGGAGAACCCAGGCACTAGCAGCACAGCTGAGGCTCGTTAGCCTCTTAGCACTCAACAAACCATGAGTGACAAAATTAGCAAAGGTATTAGTAAGTGAAAGTCCCCATCTGGATCTCTAGCAGGGTAGATGGGCAGAAGGAGGTGGTGGAGGACAGGGTTCGAGCAGCTCGCACAGACACGGTAGCATGTTCAGGACTGAGCAGCCACAGCAGAGCCAGTCTAGTGGGTCTTTGCTGGGGATGCGACTGGAATCTAAAGACCCTGCTGGGCACACTCCCCACCCACCAGCAAAATGGATACTGCGCTGGGAATATTGGCTGCTGCCATTTGCCTGATAAATTATTTAGAAGCGTTATTCTTGCCTTGTTAAATGGTTCCCTCACTGATTCCTATAAACCTTCCATATGATGGAAGCCTCTCTCCCTGGATCTCAATAACTCTCTAACTGAACAGAAGGAACGCTTCAGGAAAGCAGACGGGCATTAATTACTGCCTTCATTGCCCAGATATTGCATGTATAACTCATAGAGCTAATTGTCATCAGAGCCTGCAGAAAGCCACGAAAACAGGAAGCAGAGGCTGCAGAACAGGAGTGGAGACCCTGGCTACCCACAAGTGCCTTCTCTTTCTGGGCCAGTGACTGTATCCTTCCCCACACCCCAGTACCCTGCTGGGGGCTTGTGTTTGCTCCGAAGGCTTTTGGTTTGCATGGGCTCCTCTATCCAGTTTGGAGAAGTCAAGGCAGATGGGCCTTGGTGTTGTCTCAGAAGTCACTTCTCAGTTTTGCATGTGGCTCCCAGGGTGTGAGGTTCTGCAGAACAGTAGCCTGCTATTCCCATGACCCCAAACTCTGGTGCTTTTATCGCTCTGCAGGCCCTTCCCCTCCCTCGGTGAGTTGGAAGGGGCAAAGTGACTGGAGGAAGGGGTTGGCAAAGATGTGTTTTCTCCCTCAGTCCTGAGCTCTCCTGCGAGTGAGGACAGCATCTTCCCTCCCAATTCTGGCCTGCAGGGCTTATCCCTGTGCATCTTTGGAAAGGTCAGGGGAACTAGCTTCCAGCAAGTGGCCCCTTGGGCCCCAGAGGAGGAGGGCTGTCCTTCCCCCTTGCCCCCTAGTCATTCTGTTTCAGAAGATTGTCCATCCCTTCTAGAGACGCCGTGCGGCCTCTTACCACCAGCTATTTCTGATTTTGCTGCCAGCCAGACTTCACTCAAAATGTTCAGCAAGGCAGCAAGCAGGTTGGGGGAGGATTGAAAGCACCTCCCTACCCTGCACACAGATCTTGTTTGTCTCAGGTAGATGATGCCCCTACCCAACCTGCATTTTTAAAAGGGGCCTACTAATAATCTCTTCTTCATTGCCATTCTGCAGCAGTAGGTTCTGGGGGACAGAGATGCAGACTTTTATATTGTGATCTAACTTTCAGAAAGTCGTCTGGAAGCGATTTCTTCTGTGTCTTCCCAGGAATGCTCCTGAGACGCACATGCACAGTGATAATCCTTGCTGTAGTAACTGTCTCCAGGGCTGGCCTGTGTGTAGCATCATGGTTACCTAGAAAAAAAGCCCTTGACCTTCACCAGTGGAAAATTCCAACCCCTCTCTTTGCACCTGACGACCCTCATCCACGTCCTGTGCTTCCCGGCGCAGCTGATATGAGTCACTTTCTCCCTCTCCCTCCCTGGAGGAGCCACAGAGCAGGGTGCCATGGGGCGGAGGTCCCCTGAGTCACTTGCTGCTTCAGTGGGCTCTCTGGGGTGTCCCAGCAGGCCACTGCAGCTGGAGGCTGTTATTAGGGCCCATGGAGATTATCATCAGGATCTGCTGTCAGCTGGCCTTGGATTCTCAGGCCCTCCCCCGCCCCAATCATCCCTCCTGCTCTTTTGAAAAATCAAATGGGAACATGTGAGATGCTCCAGCTCTTTCAAACAGGTAACCTTGCCTCCAGGCTGGGGAGCATCTCAGGATTCTTTCTGCAGTTTCTCCGGCTTTGGTAGACAACACAGTCAGAAGTTGTCATTTCATTCCTTCCTCTACAGCACGAAGGAGCCAGGGACCCCTGGTGAGGTGATAGGATTGTGTGCGAACCAGTTGCGTTTGGGACTCAGACTGTCCCAAGTGTCTGGGATGCAGGCGTGTGGCACTCTCCCCTGGGATCGAGGGCACTACCCAGCAGCTTTGTTGCACTTCCTCATTCCTGCATCACCTGCCAGCCGATATTCCTGTCCCCTCCCTGGACCCATCCCTCCTCCTAGAGAGAGTCAGAGGGAAGCAGTGTCAGAGGTGACAGTGGGGACTCCCAAGTGCTGAAAGCCTCTCACCGTTAGGAAGAGTGAGCAGCAAGCAACATTCACCGCTCACAGGTGGACAGATGCTACTGGGTTGCAGGTGGCCCTGCAGGTCCCAGCTGAACAGAGCTGGGAGTGCAGATGGCAGAGCGGAGCTTATCCTGGCTGGAGACCTGGTCGCAAACGGCCGTGTTGAGCAGGGGGCCTCTTGTTGGCTGCCCTGGGACAGGACAAGGTCACCCTGGCCGCCTGTTCTGCCTTGAACACAGGAGCTGTGAGATCCACCTCCAGGGCACAGGTGACTTGGGAGAGGGATATGGCCTGCAAGTGCCTGGCTAGTGCCCTGCCACCCCCTGTGACAGAGCCAGTCCTTCCCAAGCTCCCCCCAGACACCCCCTTGAAGAAGTGGAGGGCCAGGGGGATTTCTGTCTGCTGGCCTCTTCCTAGAGGGCTAGGTCAGCCTGAGATTCAGGCTCACGTTGACACCAGAAGGGTCCTTCCTTCCAGGCCTTTGTGACAGCCCTGTTCTCTCTCCCTCTGCCAGGACTCCATCTTGGCTCCCTCTCACATGGCAACACTGGCCTTTGTCTGTTTGCAACACTTAAAACGGTGTGCAGTCCCCATTTCAAAACCAAATGGTTTCCTCCTAAAATAGTACCACTCAAGGAGAAAATATCCTTTTCGTGAGGGTGCAGATGGATTGATGTGCCCGCATGGCAGTGCCTTGCGTGCTGTGAGTGCCCCGCCCTCCCACGGTTTACCTTGCTTCCGTGTAGCATGTATCAGTGACTTTTGACTCCCAGCCACACAGTAAAGTACACGGCATCATCCCATTTCACAGCAGAGAAAACTGACTCAGAGACAGGGGCTTCCTGGGATCCTGGAGCTGAAGCAGACAGACAACTGCTCAACTCTTTGGCCTCTCAGCTCTGTCCTGCCCTGGTGACACAGACTTGCTCCATTTGCCCAAGACTCAGGTCCGTGGGCTCTGCTTTGGGGGCAGCCCCCACTGCCATGCACAGGCCGGGGCACGGAGCACCTGTTCTCAGCCCTGGGAGCCTGACGTTTGCAGGCGGTTGGGGTGAAACAGCCGAGTGTGGTCCCTGGTGAGTGAGCGCCTTTGCAGGTCTGCCCGTCATTGTCACCGACTCAATCAATGCCCCGTCTGCCTTGGTACCCCTCGCTCCTAGATAGCAAGGCTAGCTTTTCCTGGGCACTCAAGTAGTGTTGGAATTAGTGCCTCTTCCCAAGGACACTTCTTCCCCTGCCGTGGTCTCTGTTCTTTCAGCGTCAGCCAACTGTGCCCTGGGGCTGTGGCATCTGCTAATAAGTGGGTCACTGCTGCCTTCACTTGAATATTTATTCTTACCAGTGCTGGGGTAGGAGGTGGCCTAGAGGAAGGACCAGTGAAGAGGGAAGATTAGAGAAACAACAGGTTTTAAGAATGGCAGTGACCACCAGACTGGAGACTCTCAGGACTCTGTGCTGCCCGCCTCCCAGGCACTACTCCTGTTGCTTTCAACGTCAGTGGTGCCCCCAGAGCACAACTCCAGAGAACACAGGTGAACGCTGCCCCTCGGGTTTGTGAGTGAAACGCAGTCAGACAAGAAAGGTGGCCCGGGGAGGGCCTGGCAAGAACGTGGACAGGAGAAGTGAGCTATCTCCGTGGACAAGTCTAGTGGGTTGGCCCGTCTGGAAACAGAAAGCAGGACCCTCAGCCCAGCAAGCAGGCAGCCTGGCGAGAACGTCCCTTCCTGGGCAATGTTCACCCTCCCATCTGGCTCACACCAAACCAGGTCGAGTCAGAAGGAGACTCCAGGATGCCCGGAGGGGGAAGGGTGTTGCTTCCAGGGTTGGGGACATCCAAGTGCCCCCTTAATAGGATGGCGACCACTGGGGGCTCACTGGGGTGACCCGGGAAGCCCATCTTCTTTCCTTTCCTTTTCTTTCTTCTCCCTCCCAATGCACCTCTTGTCAGTTCCTCCTCATTCAGTTCTGGAGACTCCATAAGGGTCGAGTTTGTTTTGCCTTTCACCCTTTCTTCCCCTCTCACCTGTGGAGATATGCCCATCACCCCTGGGTGGCACCACAGGTGCACTGAGTGCAGTTGTTCAAACCTATGCCCCCCACTGCCAGGAGTGGGACTCAGTGAGGCTTCGCGGTGTCTTCAGCCAGCTTTGTGTGGGGTCATGAGCCCCTGAGATTCGTGTCCCAGGTCCTTTTTGTCCCACAGGTGCTAAGCCTTCTGCGTTCATCCCATGAGATTGGGTTTCAAGGAAGAATTCATTTCTTCCCCGCATCCCAAAAACGTACGTGCCCGTGTCCACTACGCAAACAGAGCTGAGAGTCTAATGCTGAGTGAGCTGTAACTTCAGGCAGTGACTGCGCTCAGACTGAAATGGTGACTTCAAAGGATTAGCTTGTCTCTTTTTCAAGGAAATCAATAATACAGGGACAGGCCTGTGTTGTTCTTGCTTGCTTGGTTTTTTCCTGAGGAGCTGTCTGTATATCTTAGACCAGGAATGGCTTCTTGTCCTTCTGTGTGCTTTCCATCCCCCCACCCCTTCCTAAATGAAATTCAGGTTGCCTGTCACTCACTCCGACACTGCAGCTTGTCTCGCTAACTCTGGGCCAGGGACAGCGTGAGCCCCCACCACCCCTCCCGTTCTTCCACCACTGTTGCTCCTATCTGAGTCTGGCCCCCTTCCATCCTTTCTTCCCCTCACCTTGCTGAGGACACCACAGTGACACCTCCCTGAGTCACCCTGTGACTGCCTCCTACACCCTCACCCCCAGTGCCCTTGGGGGTTTGGCCCATGCTTCCTCCTCCTGCTCAGTGAGAGGGTTGCTGTTTTTGTTTTTTGTTTGTTTGTTTTGAGATGGAGTTTCACTCTTGTTGCCCAGGCTAGAGTGGGCAGCGAGCTGAGTGGTGTGATGTCGGCTCACTGCAACTTGCACCTCCCACGTTAAAGTGATTCTCCTGCCTCAGCCTCCTGAGTAACTGGGATTACAGGCATGTGCCATCACACCTGGCTAATTTTTGTATTTTAGTAGAGACGGGGTTTCTCCATGTTGGTCAGGCTGGTCTCGAACTCCCGACCTCAGGTGATCCACCCACCTCGGCCTCCTAAAGTGCTGGAATTACAGGTATGAGCTACTGGGCCCAGCCACTGTTTTTGTTTTTAATGTCACTCTCAGGGACATGGGTTTGGTTAACTGGCCCACCATTCATCACGGCCCACAACCTGTCCCCACCTTGGCCAATAGCTGTGTGCCAGCTGAGAGGACAAAGCCTAGTCTCCCATGCCATCACCTCCATGGTCTCAGTACGGGTGCCAGACTGGGGGACTCCGAGTCACAAGGCAGCAGGCAGTGGCTTCTTCTCCCTACCGCTCCCTTCCCCAGCTCGGAAGCTGCTCATGGACCTCTGTTGAGGTCCTGAGGGGTGACAGGATCTTGCATTCTAGCTTCTGAGCAGGCGTCCAGCGTAGCCCCCTTCACAGATGACAGTTGAGTTTCTCTGGCCCTGGTAGAATGTGCAGGTTGGGTATCCCTTCTCTAAAATATTTGGAACCAGAGCATTTCTGATTTCAGATTTTTTCTAGATTTTAGAATATCTCTATTATACTTACAGTAGAGCATCTCAAATGCAAAAATCCAAAATCCAAAATGTTCCAATGAGCATTTCCTTTGAGGATCGTGTTGGTGCTCAAAAAGTTTCAGATTTTGCAGGATTTCAGATGTTGGATTTTTGGATTTGGCGTGGTTAGCCTAAACCATATTTCTTTACCTCCTCCATTGTCGGGAAAGTAATGAGAACAGCCTTGCAAAGACCACCTGCCCACAGCAAGCCAGTTCTACTCCCAGGCACATGAGGAAGTGTAACTTACCTGGTTCCTCCTCCCTCACCCCACCTCCACTCACCAATTCACCCGGGAAGTGAATGGAGATGGAAAATGATCTGTTGCCATGAACTTGTCCCCCACACACCCAGCATTCTTAACTCCTAGGAACCCCACTATATGAGAATCCAAATGTATAAAATAAATTGAGAAGGTAGTTACTTGCTACAAAGTGATTTGTTGCTTTATAGAAGGATTTGCCTCAGATTTCCTTTAAGTTCTTAGTTTCTCTAGTGTATTTAATGTGGTGTTCTGTGAAAATTCAGAATTTATAAAAGAACTTTAGGAGCCCTTCTGTTGTGTAAAGGGAGGTATCTGTGTATTCATACGCAAAAGTGTAGAACCCCAAAGCCTAGTTCCTATTGCTGGAGAAACAGGAAGACAGGTTGGGATGGACATCATAAGCAGCCCACCTGAAAGAAGTAACCAGCACCCCTTCCCCTCCCCATCCACATCCCTGAGCTGGGAGAGCTCCTCCGAGCTTGATAAGTATATAACCAAGCCCCACACCTGTGCACAGGCCAATTTGGTTGGGAAGCTTCCAAGTAGAGCTCCGTGGGGGAGTATGCATCCCTGCTGGGGACCTTCTGCGCTGAGCTTTTTCAGGACCGTTTCTTTGTGGCTCTCACACTGATCCTAGTCAGACCCTGAGCTCGAGGCCTGAGCCCTCCTTGTTTGTGAGCAGTGCAGTCAGGGATAAAAACTGGGTGTGCCTCACTTCCCAAGCCACCGGGGCCGATCATGGCCACCGACCCATGTGTGCACACACATTTGCAGTCATTCCCCTGGAGAAGCTGAGCCTCAGGCAGGCTCCCAAAGCTCAACAGCCCCATCCATCCCACACTCTGCACCCCACTCCACTTCTAGAACTCCCATTTCTGGGCAAATAACTAAAACTAATTTTATTGTATTTGTTCAGGGTACATCCCAGTTGTTGATTTCAGATCTCCTCCCCGTCCCACCTTGTTTTTTTGTTTTTGCTTCATTTCACCAAAAAAAGAAAAGGTGCCAAAAACCTCCATAGTCTGTGGAATCTAGCAACCTACCAGTAGCTTGAGAGTAACGTGGCGTGTTCTTAAATATTTTTGTGCTAACTAAAATGAACGTTGTATATGCCACACCATTTTTCTTCTGCTCCGTGTCTGTCTGCTCATTTTATCCCGTAGATCAGTCTGTGGCATTTGTGGTGGCCCTGCCAAGTTCCGTGAGGCTGTGCTATTCCCTGCACGATGCTTGCTCTGTTACAGGGTGCATATCATAAGCAGAACCTGATGTCTTTCTAAACAGCGCCCCAGGGCCGTCGCAGTAATTGTTTAATTAAATAAAGCGCTCACTCTAAAGTAATAGCTGTGATCCTCCACGTGGCTGGTGTCCCAGCCAGCGGTGCTGGCCCTGCACACTGGCTCAAAAGCAGCACCTGTGTGCAGAGAAGAAATAGTGAGTGTCCCTCTCCACTGCACCCTGGCCCTGAGGAGACAGGAGCCACAGAACCCCAGAGGTTTCACAGCCAGCAGAGAGGTGCGAGGGACTTGACTGCGACGGCCCTTACACAGAGCGGAACGATTAGAGTGCACATTAATGAAGATATCGGATGAATTAGCATGAGCCCGATGTCTTGTGGATTCTTTGACAGTGAACCAAGGAATATTTTCATAAGCCCCAAGCACAAAAGGAGGCACCGGGGGTGTGGCAGCAGATACCCATGTGAGTGTGACTCTGGAAGGGTCATGAGCCACCGCAGGGCATGCATAGTTTGGCTATGGCAAGAACTTCCTTCACCCACGGAGTGAGACATTTTTTGAAAACCTTGATGTTCCAGAAGAGAACTCAGGGCCGGGTATTGGGTATTGGGTGCTCACTGAGGCCGAGAGGCCTCTGCGGTCTGTGATGTCCAAGCCATTCCGGCGCGTTCTCCCACACTACTGCAGGGAGGCTGTGCTTCACCTGAGAGGCACGTGAACAGTCTTGGGAACAGTTCCCAGCTGGTCCCCTTCCTCTGGATCAGGAACAAGAGTCTCGAAAGTGTTTTTCAAGGTCTGGTTGCCCAGCCACTAGCACAAGAATGCCTCCAGGCCCTTAATAAAAATGTAGATTCTTGGGTCCTGCGCCAGGCCTGATGCAGCAGATTCTGAGGCTATGGAGCCCAGGAATCTGCATTTCCAACCAGTTCTGAGGATAATTCTGTGTGTACTTCCCTTTGAGAAATCCTGCTGGCACAGACCTCTCCAGGTGGTGAAAGGTGTCCCGGGGAGAGGCCCACTCTGATCTTCCTCCAAGAACTGCTCCCCACAGCACCGTGGTGGAGGCAGCTGTCAGAGAAAGGGGAGGGGCTGGGTCAGCCACAGGTCTCTGGCCTGGTGCCACCACATCCTGGAGTTCACACCTAAGGCGCTGCCAAAGAGAAGTGGGGCTCTGCATACCCATTGGCTGGGGGCTGCTTTGTCGCCTTCGGCTGACTGGTACGTCCCGTGTCCCTAGTGGGTAGTGCTCTAGGCTTCCCCTGTAGCTTCCTCTGAAGCTGCTGGTTGGGGACTCTAGACCCCACAGCATGCCAGCTCCCCAGAGAGGGTATCTCACTCTGACCCCCGACTAGGGAGGAAGCTGGGGGCTCGCTGGTGTCATTTCTCAAACCTACTTCAGCAGAGCTCGTTAATCAGCCAGCTTGATATGCTGTCTCCCCTCTGTCCCGCCTCCAAGGTTACTCAGTTCCCAGTCTATTTCGAGGCCAGACGTCAGCAGAGAAGGGGTGGAGCCAGCTGGGCCTGTGCAGCCCTCTCTGCAGGGCTCCCGTGTTCTGGGCACCTGACTTCCCTCCCTCGCTTCCTCCAGCTTCTGCTGGAGCGTTCCTGCTGCCATTGCTCTTCCTGCGCCGAGAGCATGGACCGAGGAAGGGAAGATGCCGAGAGCATCTCAAGTGATCACCTGGCACCTCTCCTTGAGTGTCGCACAAGCTCCAGGCAACAGAGGGCAATGGCACTGCCTCCTCCTGTTCCCAGAGCAGGGCAGGGGATTGAGGGCAAGACTCTGGACACCAAAAGCCATCAGATGCCAGCTGGTTACTGGAGATGCAGTGGCTCCATGGGTTCTGGGGCCTGTGGGTACACACATCGCCACCACTGAATGTTCCTAGCAGTTCAATTCCTGGCAGAGTCAGATGGTTGTAAGAGTGGGTGTTTTTTACCAAGGGAGTTGAGGGACTAGATCGTGGCCCGGAATTCCCATCTTCTGTCACTCACGACACAGCCCACCTGTTCCTCTGACACCCTCTTGTTCTTAGGACCTGTGGGGACCGAGTTGACCCCTAGCCTGACCCCAACAGTGGGAACCCAGCCCTCAGCAGTTATGTAGCCAAGCAAGATATGGTGCAGCCTTCTTGTTGGTACAAGATTGTGGTATACTGTGACCCAGACTAACTGAGGCCCAGCCTCTCCAGGCACAGCTGTCGGGCAAAAGAGTGCCATGCACCCATCCCCTCCCTCTTCCTTCACATCCACCGTAAATACTAGAAGAGCTGTGTTTGTAGAGAGATCTCAAAAGCTAAAACATGAGAGCCAGTAAACCACACTTGTAGTGCCTGGGAAGTTTTGGTCTTTGCATCTGTTAACTCAGCTGAGGAGAGCCTGGAAGAGAGTTTATCATGCTTTTCAGAGTCAAACCCTCTAGAAGAGCCCTGCCTTTCTTCACAGTCCCCATTTTGTTCCTGATATGGCAAAGAAAGGCTTCTCTAGAGCCTGCCCCAGAAAGTGGGCATCCCTGGCTCTGCCTCCCATCGGGTTCCCTGGGAGGGCCTAGGATGGCCTTTTCACTCCTCTGTCCCGATAGGATATGAATGAACTTCCCTCATCTCCCCCTACCCGTGTCTATACTCCTAGTTCAAAGGATCAAAGTCCATTTTAAAAACCTCATCACGTTAGGAGGGGTGTCCTGTCCCAGGGCTCCATGATGAGGGACAGCCTGTCACAGCCCCCTCCCTGGTGTGCAGGCCCAGTGCCTCACAGCAGAACTGCCCCAAGGTCATGAAGGTTTTCTTTGTCAACCTGATTTTAGGTAAATCTGATTGCCATCTCCCTGGTTAAAACCCCATAGAAGCTCCTCTCCACAAAGCAAAGTCTAAACTCCCTCACATGGGATGGTCTGCCCCTGTCTCCTGGAGCCTTCTCTCTCCCCCAGATGCCAGGTGCTTTCATGCCTGGCCCACTGCATGCCTGTGCCTTGCTTCAGAATCAGAGGAACATTCCCCTAGTCCACACTGAGCTCAAGGGCTTCTTCCCCGACCCCCTGCCGTGGCATTCATTGGGCTTTTTTTTTTTTATGATTATTCTGTTCCTTGGCCTCGCTGTGAGCTCCTTCAGGCCACAGGCTGCATCTCACTCACCTTTTTATCTAGAGCCAGTGTGGCCCGTCGCAGTGCGGTTGCTCCTGAAGGTTGGAATGAGGAAGACCACTTACAGGTGGACGCCACTGCTGGGCCTGTGGCGAGGCGTTGGCACACATCCCTCCCCTGGGCCTTGGCCTGCTGGTGGCCAGAGCCCACCACAGCTAGCGGCTGCTGCTCCGGCCAGACATACGGCATGCACAGCCAGCCCCTCCTTTCCCAGCGGGCGGATCATCCTCTGGGCCTTGCTGCCAGGACAAGCTTCCCCTCCGCAAGGGCCAGGGCACCCCTGTCTTTGGGGGGCAGAAGTAGAAGCGAGCCGCTGGAATCCATCCAGTGCCCTGAAGTCACAGACAGCTTGCAACCCGTCTCTCTCCACCACTACCTCTTTGCATCTGAAATGTGGACAGTGACAGATTAGAGTAGGCGCCAGCTCCAGAGACAAGTCTGTTCCTCGCTTCCCACATGTGTCTTCTGCCCCACCCCAGCTCCTCACTAACCTCCATAAAGCTCTCTTAGGTCAAGGTCGGACCTCGTGGTCTTTTCACCTGGACATGCGGGTGCTAGATTCCATGGCTCTCCAACGTGCTTGTGAGGAGCCAGGCTGTCCTCTATCAACTCTGATAGCCTATAATCATTAAGCAAATGACTGCGTGGGTTTTCCACAATATTTATCTTCCCCTCCCCACAAACCACAAGGGTTGCAGCTCTGGCATCACATACTTGGAACTCTGCCCACCACCAGGTACCATCTGGCTTTTCAGCCGAGAAAGAGACAACACAGGCAGGCAGGCTTGTCCTCCAGTGAGAGGGTGAGGGAAGCACCACCCAGGCCAGGCCAAGGCCACTGGGCCAGCCCGGTCCTCCTGCCCTGAAGGCTCCAGCCTTGAGGGGGCCACAGAGTAGATGGCAGAGGAGGTAACCCTTCCATCAGGGTGTAAGCGAAGGAGGCAGTTGAGTGCTCTAAAGAGGGACTGGGCTTCGAATAAAGATGGCCTGGTTCAAATCCCCACTGCGTCTAACTAGTGTGAGGTTTGAGACAAATGAATCGTCTCAACCTCAGTATTCTAAAGTGGAGACAGTCACCCAGGTGCAGGGAGGAGCTCTCCTTGAAAGATGCCATCCTGCCTGGGCACTCCAGTCATGCCTGGCAGGGCCAGTCCACTTGCTGGTTCTGAGCCTCGCCTTCCCTGCACCGGGGCAGAGCCTTCTCTGAAGTGACAGACATCAGTCTCAAGTGTCTTGGGAAGCTTGGAGAGCTTGGGAAGGGCTCTAGGTAGAGAAGGGTGTCCTGCTCAAGGGCTGGTCTCTTGCGACCAGCATGCCTTCAGTGTGACCCTTGTACCAGCTCCCAGCTGGAAGCTGGGAGACAACGGGTGGGGTATTACCAGGTATGTGGACTTGTCCTGTTTCCAAAGGTGGTGGAGTCTGCTGCCTGGGGGCCACAGTGTGTGTTCTGGGCAGACACAGGCTCCCTCTTGCAGCGGCCACAGTGCGTGGACAGTTTCCTGGCAGGTCACAGCCAGGCTGCCCACCCGGTGCTGCAGGAGCCCCGGTGGGTCATGGTACCAGGCTCCCTCCCAGGTGGCGCCTTCCAGCACACGCCTCTCACACACGGGCTCCTATGAGCCACACTCTGCCTGATAGGAAGTTTGGGATGAGTTTCCTGATGTTCATTTTTCACCTTCAAGGGGTTAGGGAGAAGATGCTCATTTTGTTGCCTCCCAGAGCTCCATTAGAGATAAGTTACAAACCTCAGGTCCCTAACTAAGAAATTCAGCGTGTCATTTAAGTAGAGGTACGGGGTGTTCAGAGGAGGTTCAGAGAAGGAAGTTGTGTGGGTTTTTCTTGGCTGTTTCCAGTTGCCTTGAAAAGGGGGAAGCAGAGGGGTTTGAAGAAGGGACCTGGAGAGGTTTTCGGCTGTCACATATCCAAAGGCTCCTCAAGAGTTGCTGAGCAGTGGCCCAGTGGCCCTGGACTGTCCCTGCCATGCTGTCCAGCTCTCCCCATCTTTCTTGGAGCTGACACAGGCAAGTCCAGGGGATCATCCCATGCAACCTGCATCACAGCTGCCATGGGACGGCCAGCCTCCCAGAGCGGCACCGCCTCGGTTCTGTGCGGGAAGCTCTCACGCATTCCCTTCATGCTGCCTCCTTCCCAGCCACAAACAGGCTGACTTTGCATCCTGGGAGGTGGCGTTCTGGACCTGTAACAGCTCGGGCAGGCCACGCACCAGAGCTGCTTGGGAGCCCTGGCCTCCCAGGTCCAAGGGGGCAACTTTACATAAAAGAGAGCAGCCACCTTTACCCTGGTTTCTTTCTCCCTGAAATCATTCTTCCAAGCTTCCCAGCGTCAGAGTTGAATAACATTTCACAGGTGTCTGAGCAGAGGTAGTGCGAGTGCCCCACTGTTGGCCAGTCTGCACCTGTACCAAGTGTACCAAGAAGGTGCCCAGAGTTCATCCTCATCTTCGCTAGCCGGGCAGAGGGACAGGTCTTTCCTCCTGACCAGCCCCTGGTTGGTGAGCTCCTGTTGCGTGGATTTGGTTTCTTCTGCTTTGTAGCTTGGTGGCCGTTTTAGCACACCCTGCTGGGATCTTCACTCTTGGCTCATGATTGCCTCTGCCTGGAAACTCAGTGTCCTCCCGCCTTTGAGGAGAGCTGTAAATCTTCCGTCTCTCCACTCGTTCAGAACGGGGCTGCCAGCTTGGCGGGTGCAGCCATAGATTTTTACTGAAGAACGTGGTGACCCAGTGACAAGATGCATAGAGCTGACCTCTAATGCACAAGGGGCACTCACTTCTTTAGAGTCATCTAGGTGTCAGCTGTCATCACTTGAATGTTTCAGACTTGCAGTCTATGCAGCAGGCATCTCCCAAGGACATTCTAGTTGAGGGGTTTGGGAAGATCAGGGGAGCCGGGGACAGTGGACCATGGTAACTTGTTCCAACAGTGCATCATGGCAAATGTTGGGCTGACACTGATCACTGCTGCCGAGGGGAACGTGCGCTGAGGGAGGCAGCCGGCCTCCTTCTGTCCTCATCACTCACTCTGCAGCAGGTACACAGTATTTAAGAATTGGCAAAGGAAAGATCGCCACTGTCTCTGTCATGGTTGGGTCAGTGTCTAGAGCCCGATAGCCTGTCCTGGCACAAATCCCATCCCCTCCCAGTCTCTGGGTCAGCCCATTCCTGGGCTGGTCTTCAGGAAGGGCGCCGCTCACCCCTTGCCCTGTTGAGAACATTTTAGGACGCTGGTCCTTACATAGTTCCTTGTGAAAGTGCGATGTTCCGCAGAATTCGGACAAATTCCTCTAGATGGCATGGTGCCTCTCATCACAGAGTTTTGGCAAATAAGCCGTGACAGTGGTTCTTGGGATTTGGTGCGCACACGCTGCCAATGTGGTTTCTGACATGGCTCCTGCTCTCTTTCTCTGGCAGATGTCTTCTGCATGGTGACTGATCCTTTGTGTTTGGTAGGGAAGAACTGGGACTGTCCTAAAGAGCATTTGGACTGTAGTTGAACTTGGGTAGAGGTCATGGAAGTCAAATAAGAATAGTGTTGGGGCTGGGCACAGTGGCTTACACATGGAATCCTATCACTTTGGGAGGTGAAAAAAGGCAGATTGCTTGAGCTCAGGAGTTTGAGACCAGCCTGGTCAACATGATGAGACCCTGTCTCTACAAAAAATACAAAAATTAGCCAGGCATGGTGGCACACGACTTAGTCCCAGCTATTCAAGAGGCTGAGGTGGGAGGACTGCTTGAGCCTAGGAGGTCAAGGCTGCAGTGGGCTATGATCACGCCACTGCACTCCAGCTTGGGCAGCAGAGCGAAACCTTATATCGAAAAAAAAAAAAAAAAGCATTTGGGCCATAGTTGAACTTGGGTGGACATCATGGAAGTCAAGTAAGAATGGTGGAATAGTATTGGGGGCCAGGCCTGGTGGCTCAGGCCTGTAATCCCAGCACTTTGGGAGGCCAAGGCAGGCGGATCATGAGGTCAGGAGCTCATGACCTGCCTGGCCAACATGGTGAAATCCTGTTTCTACTAAAAATGCAAAAATTAGCAAGGTGTGGTGGCACATGCCAGTAGCCCCAGCTACCTGGGAGGCTGAGGCAGGACAATTGCTTGAGCCTGGGAGGTGGAGGTTGCTGTGAGCCAAGATCACACCACTGCACTTCAGCCTGGGCAGCAGAGTAAGATACTATCTCAAAAAAGGAAAAACGAATAGTATTGGAGCTAGGCATGGTGGCTCCCATCTGTAATCCTAGCACTTTGGGAGGCCGAGGCAGGAGGATCATTTGAGGCCAGGAGTTTGAGACCAGCCTAGGCAATATAATGAGACCCCCATCTCTGCAAAAAAAAAAAAAAAAAAAAAAAAAAATTTTAGTTAACAGGATGTGGTGGCATGCACCTGTGTCAGAGCTACTCAGGAGGCTTAGGCGGGCAGATCGCTTGAGCCTGGGAGTTCAAGGCTACAGTAGGCTGTGATTGTGCCACTACACTCCAGCCTGGGTGACAGAGTGAGATACTACCTCAGAAAAAAAAAAAAATAGCATTGACTTAATATTCTTTGGATGGAGCTCCTCGCTTGGCTTCAGGAGTGCTGCGTTCCGCCACCGAGGTGTTTGGATGGGAGTGATGACTTGGTGTTTGCTGACACGGGGTCAGGAAGCCACGCTTATGTCTGTTGAATGTCTCCTGTGCACACACAGAATGCTTTGAGAGGTTCAGGAACCTGAAGGGTCTCATAGTTAGCAGGGATGTCAAGATGCAGATCCTCCCCCTAGCCATGAGACCCTGAAGCCTGTGGTCCTGCTGCTGATCCACACTGACTCAGAACTCACCTTCCTGTGGGTGAATCCCAGATGCTGTAATAAGTTGGGAAAATAAAAACTCCCAAACCACAATGTTCATAGCCACTTGAAAAATGAAAATAGAGTCCTTGAACATTTCTTCACTACACTTTAAGGACGTGTTGAAAGTTCACTTCCCAGATAGGGACGGGTTCATGCTGAGTTGCCATTAACCCCAATTAACTCTTAATCCCTCGTGCCCACTAAGGGCAGCCCTGTAATCCGGAGGATTCTTTCCTTTAGCACTTGAAATAACCTCCAGGATCAAGGAGCTCGGCTGTGCGATGTGTGTGCTCCGCCTCCACCCAGCGGAGCTCCCCCTCGCCCTCCTTACTCCAAGCCCGAGTGCTTCATGGTCAGCCCCCACAGGTCCCTGTGCATTTAGGGTAGCCCTATTTGACCTTTCAAGCCTTGCTGCTGTGTGAGAAGTGCCTCTGTCGCCCCTGCTACCTTAACAGAGAAATCCCCATCGGCCCCCAGCCCTGGAGTGAGAAGGCTCCAGGTGGACTTGCTGGCCTCCCTTGTTGAAACTCTGGGAGCTGACAGCTGGACTGAAGAGAAAGCTGCTGGTGCCTGAATTCTTGGCTCCAGAAACTCCATCTCACTACACCGTGGAAGCCAAAACCAAAAAAAAAAAACCCCATATTTTTAGAGGGAAATAAATAAGCACACACTTAGAGAACTGCCCACGTAGTAACCAACCAGTCCACTGCCTCAACAGTGTTCGTGGGAGCCCACGGGTCACAGTATCACCCCCCTGCCCCGGCCCACTTTGGTTCCAAGCCACCTTGCCGCTCCAGGATGAAAACACCACAAAAGCATCACCTTCATGCTTCCCTGGCCGCTGCTGGCTGCTTCAGCCACTGGCATTTGGGTCCATGGGACACTGTCCGATTTCACGTCTCAGTCAGGAGGCAGGGCTGGGAGGGACCCTCCCCTGGGGGCATCAGTGGTCAGCTGACTGCTGCCCTTCCAGGTGTTTTCTCTGTCACTTGGTTCAGAGGGTCATTCTATGTCACTCTTTGTGCCATGGGTTAGTTTTGGCGTGGAGTTGCTCAAACAGTTCTTAGGACATTTGTCCTTTGTTGCAGCCCTCAACGTCAGCCCCTCATTCTCCTGACTCCCTTTTCTTCATGGGTTTTTTTGTTTTGTTTTGTTTTTTGAGACAGGGTCTTGCTCTGTCACCCAGGCTGAGTGCAATGCCACAATCTCATCTTACTATAAACTCTGCCTCCCAGGTTCATGCAATTGTCCTGCCTCAGCCTCCTGAGTAGCTGGGATTACAGACGCATGCCACCACGCCCGGCTAATTTTTGTATTTTTAGCAGAGGCAGGGTTTGGCAATGTTGGCCAGGCTGGTCTCGAGCTCCTGACCTGCCCGCCTTGGCCTCCTGTGCTGGGATTACAGGTGTGAGCCATCATGCCTAGACTTCTGTCTCCCCTTTCTGCCAGGGAAGTAGCCCTTCTGTCTTCCTTCCCCTTTTTTGAGGGGACTGAGATGGAACCATGAGTGTTGTTGAATTTTATCGAAGTCTGAGTTCCAGTTAGAAGCTGCAGTCCATTCCATCTCCTTCCAGCCAGAGGAGAGATGATGGCCCGCAGCACTTGGGGTCTTAGTTTTGTCTTGTAAGCATTTTGGTGGGTGGCAGTGGGTGACTATTAGGGACACTGACTCCACTGTCTCCAAAAAGTAGCAGTGGAAAGGATGACTCCTTTGAAGACCTGGAGGTTCTTCACTTCAGGTTCAGATGTCTTCTAAGACACCACCCCTCTGGGAGCCAGGCCGACTGAGAGTGGTCACAGTTCCTCAGGCTCTGCTTCCCTTCCTCGTGGGGGTCTTGGAGATGCTGGTAATGGTGGGGAGCCAGGCACCCCAGCTCTTCTCAGGTGCACTCTTTCTCCTTTGTGGAGGGATGAATATCATTCTCCCTGAAGCCGGTGAGTAAACTCAGAGCCATACTGTTTGGATTTGATGTGTGTTTCCTAAAATCAAAACATGTCGATTCCTCAGCTGCATTGGGAAGAGTTTTTTCCTGAAACCATGTGCTGTTTTCAAGCAGAGCAGGTGACTCTTGCCTGTGTGCTGCCGGCTTTGCCAGGTCAGGCACTGCCCCCCAACCCCTACCCCGCAGGAGGCATGGAAAACGTGTACAAGGCAGGTTGGCAAGACCGGGGCTGCCTCTTCACCCACTCTGCCAGGCACTGCCCCCGCCAAATGCAGCGCATTCTACAAAGCTTTCTTGAGCATCCCACTTTTGAGAGCCTTCCTAGGTACTGGGACAAACAAGGATGCAGTCCTTGCCCTCAGAGTGCTTATACTCTGCCAAGGACACAAAATCAACCCAAGAAAAAGCAGCGGTTCAGAGCCTACCAGAACAAAGACAGGTGGTACCAACTGTGTGTTGGTAATTCAGTCAAGAGCCCCCAGGGAGGATTAAAATAACTTGCAGAGGAGATAGGTACTTGAGCAGGGCTCAGAAGGGGGTAGAAGTAAAGAAAGTCACAGGGGAGATTCTTTGCCAGCAGGAGGGTGAAGGCATGAGGTTGAAAATGTGGGGACAGGGTGTCAGAGAGGGGGACCTTCCCTTCTCCCTCTGCCACTTTCTTACTGTGTCAGCGAACCTCTCCAGCCCCCAGTTTCCCCATCAGTAAGATAAGGGCATCGTCACCTGCACCAGTGACCTTGCAGGGGGCCATGAGCGTGAAATGAAATGGCACGTGTCAGCACTTGGCAGAGTGTGGAGGGGCTACAGCTCTGGGCAGCGATGCTATCACAGGGCAGCTTTGATAGCTCAGGGGCAGGGCCAATCAAAGGACCAGGGGCTGGGAAGATCGGGGTTGCAGGCAGAAAGCCGGACCCAGAGACTGTGCAACCTCTTAAACAGTGTGTTTAATCTGAGATTGGCACCAAGTTTAAAATTTCATTTTGTTCCTCTGACCAGCTAAATAGGGCAGAGAAGTTTGGGGACGGGGGAGGTAAGTATCTACCTGCTTTACTTTTGTGCTCTGACGTTGACACCCTCACTCACACGCTCCTATGTGATGCAGTTAAACAAAGGACATACCACGTTGGCAGTCCTGGGCTCCTTTTGTATATGGCACAGAAATGAGCTGAGCTGGAGCCTTTCTTCTGTAAGTGCCATGTGCTGTAGGGTTAGAACTGGAGAGAAGGGAGGCAGGTGGTGGACACGGCTCAGCCTCAGCAGGAGTGAGTTGAGCGTTCCTGATTTAAAGATCCATTCTCAGAAGTAGCACAGCATTTGTTTCTCCCATTCCATCGTTGGACAGCTGACTATTCAGTCTGTTCCAAACCACTCCAAGAAGAAAGTGGAGGCTCCAGTTAGTGACTGAGCCTTTGGTACCCAGATGTCAGGCTACTCAAGTAGGCAGAAGCGTCAGTACTTCCGGGTCCTTGTCAAAGCCACATCCTGTCCAGAGAATCTCCAGGCACATCCCACACCAGGCCCCTGTGAGGCTGCAGGGTCCCTTCCCCACATCTTTGAGTCACTGATTCTGAAGAGTGGATTTCTTTCCTGTCCAAGGGACAGAGGGCTGAGGTTGAGATTAGGCGCTCTCTTTACTCCCTACTGGGTGGTTAAATCTCATTTCCGGTGGCATCTGGAGGAGTGACTCCCCTCTGCCCGTGCCATCCTTAATGCGTGTGTAGGACTGGGCTCTGTCCTATGGGGGGCGCTGTTGGGAGCCTTGCCTTGCAAGAGAGCACTTCTGGCTGGGAGAGAACACACATCTGTGGTTTGAAGCCCCCCAGTTTGTGGTGATCTGTAATAGCAGCCCCGGGAACCTAATTCAGAGAACAAGGAAGGAGTCAGAGATTGCTGGAAGTCTGGAGCCTGAGCAACTGGAGGTGGGCAGTGCATTTAAGGGACACAGGAGGACAGGCAGCCCCGTTGAGCTATAGACTCCAGAATGTTCTAAAAGAACTGTGGCTGAGCATTGTCTGCAGTGCCCTGGGAATGTGAGCCTCCTTGTCTCCATCAAGACTTCAGCAAGGCTGCTGTGGGGCCCTGGTGTGTCATCTAAACTCACTGACCCAAAAAGAAAGAGGATCTGAACGGGCCTGTTTGTACCTACCCTCCTGGGTCTGTCCCGGACTTTATTCCCAATGACCAGTTTGAAGATTTTATTAGAAATCAGAATTGTGCTTTTTTTTTTTTTTTTTTTTTTTTTTTTAGAAATGTGCTTGGCTGCAGCGACTCATGTCTCTGCCTCCTGTAATGAGTTGAGCTATAAGAGTCCTTGAACAGAGACTGAGTTTGAACTGATCAATGGCATTTGGGGGTTGGAAATCGCTCAGGAGCCAGCTAATTTATAATGTCATATGGGCTAGACTGGAAGACCCAAGAGAGTAGGCTGTCTCTTGGCTTTGTATGTCTCCTTCTTTAAAAAGAAAAGAAAACACAGAGTGCCACGCTTGGCTGTTGAGCATTCAGAGACGGACACTGCCCCTGCCAGACCATCTGGAGATGGGGACTGTTCCTTCTCCCACCCCCCTCCCTCCCTGAGACCTCAGCAGCCACACTGTGGCATGGCAGCGCATGCCACCACATGCCACCGCCTCTGTCCTCATCCTTTGTCACTCCGGATGCCTGCTCCTGCAATTGCTGAGTTCTGGCTCTAACTAATTTGCAGAGGACACCTGTTCCTTAATTAGCCCCAGCTCACAGTCTGTGTCTTCATCTGGGCGCTCTGATGCGTGAGCTCACGGCCCCATGGAAGGGCTGCTGTTTGGTAGTCTGTGAGTGTTTGCTGTGACTAAGTGGGCCCTGAGCCTTCCCAAGCCTTGTGGTCAGTCTGTACTCCTGAGCATTAAAAGAAAAGTCACATTTCAACCACCATCCAACTATGGATGTCACAGCCATTGGCCAGATCTTCCAGAAGAGTCCTTCACTGCCAGTTCCCATGGTGAGGACAGACCTGCTGTCCCCAGAACTGGGTCTGAGAACACTATGCGAGTGTGAACCCTCATTCCAACTCCTCTAGATTCATATTCCTGGTCACTCAGGTGGCACCTCATACATACCACTTATAATATCTTTTGGAGGCACATCTGATTAAATAGAGGGATGCTGTCAGCAGGCTGGGATTCATCCATACAGGGTTTTACAGAATAGGACCTTCTGTGTCCTAGGATCCTGACAAGCATCTGCCAAGGACAAGGACAGAGGGGCCCTGTGATGGGACCCAGGCAGCCTGCAGGAGCATTCTCTGCCTGCCTTCGGGGGTGGTTCTGCTGCCCCTCTGTTTTTATGGTGTAGAACCTTCTAAAAACCAGTCTTTAGGCTTCAGAGATGAGCTCTGACCTCCCACATAAGCACCCCCATGATCTCCAGCCCCCACAGCTGGAGGACTGTGATTTCAGCAGGAGGCATCGCAGGTCAGAGGCGAACCACCCAAATACCCAGGCACACCAGGAGTTCAGTTTCCGGCAGACCACAGTTACTTGGAAACATTTGTGGCAGGTGGCTCTGTGTTTATGCTTTCTTCTACCTGACATCTCCCTCTTCATCCTTCAAAAGAGAAATTCATCAGTGGAAAGTTTCCCTGAAGTGGTAATTTTCCTAAATGACTTACTGATGGTGCTGCGTGCAGACCTGCTCCTCCAGAGTTGGTGTTCTGCATGCGTTACTGTGTCCCCAGCTCCTCTCCCTGGGCTGAGGGGACGGCAGAGGCTGTCCATTGCTTTTGTGAGGAGAGCCCTTTCTTCTGCCTTTCCCTGCCCCACCCCGCCAACCTGATAGAAAGGCTGCTTTCCCCTCTCCTGAACGGAAGCAGGGCCAGTTCTGAGGCCCCCAGCAGAAAGCTCTTCTTTCCAGAGCCTTCCTCGCCTGGTGACTGCCAGGTCGCCTTCTCCAGCCCAGCTAATTAGAGCCTTTCCTTAAGCAGCATTCAATCCTCCGAGTCACTCATCCTCACAGTGATAATGAGCTTGGATAAGAGGTCACAGCTTCTCCCACATCCTGCCCTCCTTATGGCCAGAGGTGGGGGGCAGGACAGGCTCAGCCCTGCTTCTGTGGGGTACCCGCCTACCAGTCACAGGGGCTGGCTGAGAGCTGAGCAGCTGTGATGGATTCACCCAGATGACAGACCAGAGCCTGACTCCCCGAGCGGGCCCTCTCCCCACATTCTTTCAGGCTTCCGAGCTGCCTGCTGCATCTCTGGTGAGTGTCATTAGCATTAACGTGGTGAAATGGCACTGTGTAAATGTTAATAAGGTCTGATGCCTCACGCTGCTTCCGAGTGGCAGATTGGAAATGGTACCATCATCTTAACTGCAACGAGCAGCTCTTAATTCCTCTACTCCCTGAGCAACCAATTTGGCATGGAAATCCTAACCTTCCCCACACCCCAGTCTCTGCTCTGCCACGTTTACCCCCATTTTCCTTTGCAAGGAAGGTTCCCATTTCCCACATACCAGTTTTCTGGGACACAGTTTGACTTTTGTTTTTTAACTCAACACTTTCCCCTTTTCTCCAAAGAGAAACTAGAGGACCCGTGCCGACCGGCACCTCCTTCTCTGCCTGGGTCACATCCTCACTCCCGAACTTCCTCGCCCTGGTTTTGCTAGATGCAGCTCCTTTCCTTGGTCATCCTGCATACTTCCGAGGGGCCTGCCCTGCAAGCCAGGGGCTCTTGTTCTCCAGGCTGCTTCTCTTGAAGCTAAAAACGCGGCCCAGGCACATTCTGATCACTCCTCTCCACACCCTTCAGAAGGTGCATCCTCTCCTGCGAGGCTTTGTCCAGGCTCCTGGGGCCCCTCCCCACTGTGTCCTTTCTTCCCAGTAAACTGAGAGCCAGACGCATGGCTGGTGTTTCTTTTGGATCCTTCTTGCTGTTGCGTCTCTAGTCCATGCTCATGGGCAGCTTGAGAGTAGGCAATCGTGGATCTTCAATCCATGTTTGCTGAAGAGAGCAGGATGCATGGGGTCCCTGGGATGACACCTGGGACTTGCGTAGAAGGCATGGGATTGTCAGAACAGTACATGTGAGCAGCAGCAGGGAAGCGTGGCTCTGGAGCTCTTGTTCCACCCCTGGCACTGGCACTGACCCAAGGTGACCCCAGGGAGCCCCTGCCAGTCCAGGTGTGCCCAAGTCAGGCCCAGCCTTAGCTGTGGGCGGAGGCCACGTGAGCAGCAGCATCCTCCACGTGCAGATGGTCTGCTGGTGTGGCCTGCGCCCCCCTTACTCTTGTTTCCATCCCCCAGGCGATCTTCACTCTCCTCCTCGGACCATTCACCTTCTTTGATGTCCAGAAGACCAAGTACCTGCAGATCCTGACCTCTCTAATGAGATGGATCGGTGAGTCTGAGAAACATCTCGAGTCTCTGCCCTTTCCCCTCTCGTAACTTCCGTCACCTTTCGTGAGAGCCCATGCAGGGCCCTCAGCCATAGCTGGAGTGTGGTATTGGTTTCTGTTGACTCAGGCCTGTCTGGTCTTCCCACCTCTCCAAAGGACAAGGAGGGGGCAAGTACTCAGCTTGCCTTGTACTGCTGGGGAAATTTGGCACCAAAAAAGGTGATTTTTTTTGAAGGTCACATAGTATGGATGGAACTGGGGCTAGAGCCCAGGCCTGTTGATTCTAGGACCAGCTTCTTTCTCATACAACCACCCTGGGTGCCCTCTGACCCACAGGCTGGCAGGGAGGCTCCAAAAGGCCTGGGTTGGACTGTGCCCTGCAGGGCATGGGCACGTCATGGCTCTGCATTCTCATGAGTGTGCTATGTGGCATAACCATAAAAGCCAGCGGGCCTTGGCAACAGCCACTCTCTGCCTCTGAGTCTCTAGCCAGCAGGGCACAAAAAGACACCTCCTCTACGACGTCTTCTAACCGACAGACGCCCTGCTGAGTACGAGTGCCATTGTCCTCAGCTGCGGTCTTGGGGTCTGTTCCCCCAAACCAGGGTTGGTGGTAGGGACTGGTCCACTTCTGCCACACCATCCTGCCGGCCACCTCAGGGAAAGGGCCAGCTGCCGATCCGCCTGGACAGAGGACAGGAGCCAGCGGGGCCCGCTTTGGCCAGCACCGCTCTGGGTGTTCTTTGGACGCTTCTTCTGCTTAATCTAAAAGCAACGAAGGCTGTTGCTGTTCTGATAGAGGGCCCTGGAAGAGTGAGTGTGTCCAGGCTCCAGGAGCTTGCTTGCCTCTCAGCACAGAGGCTCTAGAGGAGCCAAGGTTGGGGCTCCTCCTTCCTGACCACCTTCCCCAGCCCCCTTTCCCACTGCGCTCGCCCCTTCTACCCTCATCCAGACTCTGGGGGTGCACACTGATCCTGATTCCATGCCAGGACTCAGCAGTGGGTCATGGTTGCCGAGGACGCTTTCCTATCTAAATGACTTCCAGCAGCTCAGCATCTGCAATTCCCCTGGTTCCCCAGACTCAGGGCATTACAAGATGTCAGTGTAAGGAGCCTCCGCACATGGGAGTCTTGGCATCTTTAGTTGGAAGGTGCCACAGCAGTCAGGTAGCCCTGCCCCACCCCTCTAGGAGCAGGCTGTACAGCACAGGGGACAGGGTGGCCTCTGGGGCCCAGAGCTCACAACTGGGTGAGGCTCCCACTCCACTCTGAGGGGCTTATGTCAGTGCTGGAAAGTTTTTCCTTGTCTTGAGCCAAACTCACCAGCCTGTAACTTCTTTGCACTCTTGGTTTGTCCTTGCAAGGAAATGAGAGCAGGACAGAGACGAGTTGTGAGGCGCCCGCAGGGGTACATCATCTGGGCTGAGCCCGTCCTTGGCCATCCAGCTGACACAAGGAAGCAGGAGGACACTTGTCCATCCCCGGACCGGGTGGAAGGCTGCATCTGCCCCGTTCAGTCTGTCTGGTCACGTACTTACCAGTGAGTGCTGTTCCCACATTTCACTCGCAAGTTCCAAAGCCCCAGGTTAATTTAACATGACTACCTGGGGGAAGATGAGAATTGTTACTTAGGACCTGGGGATCCCGCCGGCTCCAAGGACAGATTTAGAATGGAGCCTCCCCGGGTGCCAGGAGGGATTATGTCCAGAAGTCAGAGTCAGCAGGGATCAGAAACACCAGCGCTCAGCCGCCCGCCTTTCCTGTTTCTCTGCTTATATGAAGTATTTGAAAGCTCTGGGTAAGGCCAAGTGGGTAAGACCTGGTAGTCTCAGAAGAAGCTTTCTCAGTAAAGCAGGGTTGGAGAAAACCATTCTCCCCTCTCCTTGCCTTCCTGGCCTAAGTCTGGTGCTCCAGCTCCTGTGGCTTCCCGCAGCTGTGTCTGTAGCCCCAAGGTCTGGCCCCTACCCTGCGTGGGGACTGGCTGCACTTGACCTGCCCCTCAGCAGTGGGGAGGAGGAAGGGCCCCTTGGACACTGGCATGGAGAAAGCTGAGCTGATTCCCGTCTCCTTCCCCTCATCTAGGAGGACGGGAACAGTCTGGGGAGAGGTAGAGGGGACATTCCTGCTTTAGCCAGCGTGACAGCCCAAGAGGGGATGACACCCAGGATAGTGACAGGTAATGGCTTCAGAAGACTCCTGCACTTGTTTAGCGCGACAGATTCCTCCCTGTGTCTGGGAGAAGATTGTGAAAAGGAGAAGAGGAGGCTGAGGGCAAATAAAGAGCGATTGTCTCTGAGCAGGAGACCAGCTGTACCCCTGCGTCAGTCAGAGGAGGAGCCGAGCTCCGTGGCCATCAGGGCCCGGGGTCCTGGAAGGCAGCAGGGGACAGCCTGGGCCCCTTGCCATTCTGCTATTGAAGACCCTCCTTCCCTGGAGTCAGGCTCACAGTAGACTTGACAGTTGCTTTAGAAAGTCCACTGCTGTTTCCCCTAGCCTCTTCCCACCCCCAGGTCTCCCACCCGAGGCTCCCGGGGCCCTGCAGTGCTGCGGAGCAGGTGACAGTGGCCTCGAGAGAGGCTCTTGGCAGCATCAGGAGCCGGAGGTGGAGACCAGCTCGTGAAGGTCGACAGCACTTGTTTTTTTGGTGGTGACATTGTTGTCTTGACATTGTTGTCTTAGCAAGTCATCTGCCTTTCTTTTCCTTTGATCCAAGAGATAATCAAATGTCAGGAGCCTCCCTGGCAAACCTTTCCTCCAGAACGCTGCTGGGGGCGACAGCACAGGAGTGATTTTTCTCCATGAGAGACTCAGACCTCTGGGCTTAAAAAGCAAACCTTTCTATGACACAGCCCTCTCGCCAGAAGAAAAATTGCCCAGTTAAGTACACTCTGAAATGCAGCCGGGTCTAGGGTTCTGTCCCCAGCAGCCAGCACTGGGACCACTGGGGCATTTTTCTTCCCAGCGCTGGAGGCAGGTGTGTTCCCCTCCCAACTTTGGATGCAGCAAGGCTCAGGAGGGGATGATGGGGATGGAGGCCGGAGGTCCCCCTGGAGCCACCAAGCTACACAGAGCTGGCAGCCCTGCTTGGGGGAGGGACCCCATGAGGGTTTCTCACCTCTGGGCCAAGCTCACTCCAGGCAGTTTTTTGAGAACCACCCTAAAGGCGGTGGAGCTCAGAAGCCTGTTTGTCCTCTCAAGTCTGTGCCAAGTTGTCAATTCGCCACAAACTCCCTTTTCATTCTGTCTTAAAAGCAGCTGTGTGACCGAGTCCCGCACAACCCTCCCTCCTTCCCACACTCCTGCCATACCCCTTCCTCTCCCCTCTCCCCTCTCCCCAGATGAGGCCATGCTTTCCCAACAGCAGAGTGGGGAGCTCAGGGTTGGCAATAAGCTGGCTTGGGTTCCAGGAAGACAAAGGGGAAGAATGAGCACCAAAGGGACCGGAAAATCATAAATAAATGTGCTGAGCCGGAAACTTTCTTGGGCTTAATTAGGAATTAGTTCTGCCATCTGTTGAAATGAGGCCGGAAGAGACAGCAGCCCTGGAACTGTGCTGAGGAGCCTTCGGGCCAGCTCCTCCAAGGGGCTCTGCTCTGCCCTCCTCCCCTTTAGTAGCCTCGGAAGCCCTCTCGTTCTGCCAGAATGGCACTGAAAGGGTTAAATGCCTTTGTAACTACCACTTGTCCAGGAACTCAAAGCATGGATGATATGCCATCATGTCTGCGCATTTCTTTTGCTCCCCAAATAAGTTCAGGGGAGACTGGACTGGTCAGCGTGGAATGCCTGGGTGGCGGATACCTCTGAATCCACACGGGGAAGGAGGGTCTCAGTGTCCTGTCCCTAGCAGTGAGGCTGTTGTGCTTCCTGGCCGGCTCACCCCCAGGCGGCCGCCACAGGTTCCTGAGCAGTCGGGTCTCCAGTAGCTGCTCTGCGTCAGGTGGCGCACCTACTGGAGGTCACGCCGGACCTCCCTGCCTTGTTCCCTGCCGTGTGGGACAGGTGGTGTTTACTCCCAGTGTTCGCAGATGGACCGAGCCTCCTCCGCCAGGCTCCTTGTCTGTGCTGTGGCAGTGGGGCCTCGAATGGGACCGTGTTAGCACAGCACCTGCACGGTGCACAGAGGGGAGCCACCGTGAGCGTGGCTGTCTTCAGAGTCATCTTGGTCAGCCGCCGCATCCCAAGAGTGGCATCAAGATGAGCCTCTCTGGAGGCTGGCCGTGAGACCGGGGACATGACCACAGCCACCTCAAGAGAGCATGGCACTGGGTGTCCACACTGGTGTCACGGTGAGGTCTAGAAGCACCCAGATTGGCTCTGGACAGCCTCCCCTCTGCCACATCCCAGCTGTGGTGCCTGGAGAGGAGCCCTTTTTCTGCTCCACAGCCCCCAGCATCTACTCCGATCCACTTCGGGGAAGCTCTGAGCTGGGAGAACGAAAGGCAGGCCCATCTCACAGAGGAGCAGGGGCTCTAGCTTCTGCCGGCCGCAGGTAGACCAGGGATGCTGAGGGGAGACGCAGCGCAGGGGCTCGGAGCCCAAGCCTGAGCACCTACACCGATGGCTGGAGGCCTGCGCCTGCCACAGGGAGCTCTCCGGCTGGAAGGGACTTCAGTCCCATTATCAACTTTCCCCGGCAGATGCCTGCAGATGCCTCCCATGAACAGCTGGCTCAGCACAGGGTTCCCCATTTGGGGTTATTAAAAACTCAAACCTTTCTAATAAAGGCTGCTCTGGAGCGCCACAGCCTTCCTTGGACCTGGGCAGCCGAGGACCGCAGGGTTCCCTTCCCTCTCATTGTGTATGCAGAGCAGACGCCGCACACACTCTTCCCAAGTCTGTGTTCCCCTCAAAGTGGGTCAGACGCTGTCCTCTCCAGGCGTTTGTGGATGAACTTGAGCCTGCCTCATGAAGTTCTCAGCCCCACTCTCCCCACCTCCCGCAGCAACTGCCCCAGATTTGTTTTCCAAGCTGACAGGGAGAGGTGGGACGTGGCAGTGGTGGCAGGTGAGGCCCCCAAGAGGAAGCCATCCCCTGGGAACATGAGGCTTGCTGGTGTTTACCTGTCCCCAGACCCGTGACTGATCCCTGTGGACAGCCTCCCAGTAAGACCGTGCCGATCCGTCACCACTGGCAGCCGGGGTCTCATGTCTGGGCCATCTGGTGCCCACTGCTGCCAGCTTGGCATCGGAATTCCTCCACAGCCACTCAACTAGTGCCTCTCAGAGGTCCCGGAAGGACCCCCCAAAATGCCCCTGTACACCCATGCAGACAGCCTCATGTGCCAGCCCCACGCCACCTTGCCGTCAGCAGTCCTGCATGGCCCAGGTCTCTGTGGCAGCCTTGCCCACCCTCCTACTGGGCCGCTGTGCGGGGCTCTCCTGGGCTATTCTGTGTCCAGCTGACTGGTTACACCCCCAGTGGAGGAAATCTAGAAAAACCTTTTGTGTATGTTTCATTTTGGTCTTAATTTTATTCTTGGCTTTCTAGTTCTTTTTGCAAATGCACAGAGGTCCGCTTATAGGAGAGAAACCCAGTGTTTCTGTCTTAAGGTAAAATAGGCAGTTAACGAACGCTTGCTGGCGAACAGCCAGCCGTGTGCTGCCAAATTACGCCTTTCCTTAGCATCAGTCAGGACTGATGTGAGAGTTCACTTGGCCCTGAGCAAAGGGTGTTGCCCTTTCAGCCACACCTCTCCTCTAAGCAGCCTTCGTTATCAGTTCTGATCTGTGTGCAGCCGAGATGGGCAGATCCAGCTACCAGATAGAGACTCCTGCTCTGCCCAGGAGGTCGGTGGCCCAGCTGTCCGGGCACTGACAAGGCAAGGAAACTAAGTCCCAGATCACTGGTGGTCATGGGTCGAGTCTGACCCAGCAATGATGACAGGCCTGGCCTCTGCGCAGAACTGGGCTTCAGGTGGGCAGGGTGAGTCAACCTTGCAGCAAGTCAGGCAGTCATACTCATCTGCAGGGCTGACCCGGCCCATGGCAGCGCTGGAGCTCCAGAGTTACATTCAGACTCAGGAGGGGCCACACGTCCTTGCTCTGTACACCTCTCCTCATCTCCTCACTCTCTCCTTCCTGTCTCTCTGCATCTAGCTGGCTGCTGGAAAGGAAAGGGCTGAGCAGCCTGCAGGAAAGGTGACAGGGCCTGAAATTTTATGTTTCCAATCTCCAGGAAGGAGATTAGGCAGCCAGCAGCCAGAGGCCCCTTGGCCCTGCCTCCCCAGTGATTGCACACTGAGCTTGCTCTGACAACTTAAGAATGAAAAATGGAGACCCTGCCCTCCCAGGCGCCACCTGCCAGGCTCCAAGGGTGTGGGGAAGTGGAAGGATGAAAAGGCCAGAGCCCTTGATTTCCAACGGAGGCTTGATTGCTCCAGAGGCTCAGACACCTGCCCTTCACCAGCTGCCGCCGCCTCCTGCCACCCTGGGGAGAGGCGGACTCTGCTCTCAGTCCTTTGGGCTGAATAATTTAGCCATGGTATAGAACCTCGTCCTATAGAGCTGATTGTTTCAGCGCTCTTTTCTTCTCCCAGAGTGAGGAGTAGACGAAGCTAGAATCCTCCAGAAAGCACAGGAGCTGGCCCACGTGGGAATATCGATTGGCTTTAGATTCCCTCCTTTCAGCAGAAACCCAAGTGAGTGGTGGGTGAGTTGGTAGGCAAAGCTCGCACATGCTGAATGCCCTACAGGTCTGAAATGAAAACCAGACCCAAGGCAAGGATGCTTTTGGTACGTAGCACATCCGTGTGGGGACTTCTCATAGTCCCCAAAGAGAGCTCCTCCCAGGCAGAGCCCTCACCCACACCACAGGCCAAGTGCAGGTAGGTGCCGCCCCAGGAGGGATGGGCCAGCTCAGGCTCCAAAGAGCCTGTCTCCTTTAGCCCCTCCTGGAGAGGGCATATACCGGGACGCCAGAGGTAGGTGGTGGGGACCGCTTGGCCTTGAGTAGCCTTAAAGATGCTGGTGGCGTCAGGGGTGGAGAGGAGGAACTGAGGGTCACTCTGGTTGACAGAGGAGGGATGAGCAGCCTGTTGGGATCCTCCTTGCCCCCCTTCCCATCCCTGACCCCCAGAGCCCCAAAGTTTAGCTGAGGCCAGTGATGAGGTGTTCCTGGGAACTGTTCTGTCAGCAGCTTGACCTGGCCAGGAAGGTAGGGTAGTAGTATCATCTAGTCCCCCTCCTCAGAGCGCAAGGAGAGCTAGATGAGAAGGGTTTGACAAAGGTTTTCCTGCTTGCCTGGGAGCTGGGCTTTCGGGAGGAGAACTTGGTTTCTGCAGGGATCGAAGGTATGTGCAGCTTTCTGAGTGACTGCTGCGAGCCCGCTTTGCCCAGCGAGGTACTGCCCCATCTCACTCCACCCGTCAGCATGCCTACAATCATCTCCATTTATCTATTTATTTATTTATTTATTTTTTTGAGACAGAGTCTCGTTCTGTTGCCCAGGCTGGAGAGTAGTGGTACAGTCTCAGCTCACTGCAACCTCAACCTCCTGGGCTCAAGTGATTCTCCTGCCCTAGCCCCACAAGTAGCTGGGATTACAGGCATGAGCCACCACACCCAGCTAATTTTTGTACTTTTAGTAGAGATGGGTTTTCTCCATGTTGGCCAGGCTGGTCTCGAACTCCTGACCTCAGGTGATCCACCCACCTCTGCCTCCTAAAGTGCTGGGATTACAGGCGTGAGCCACCGGCCTCATCTCCATTTTTAAAGGTAATGAAACAATTTGCCCCAAGATTGCACAGTTAAGTGGCAGATTCAGGAGCTGTGCCCAGTGTGACTTGGCTGTTTCCAAGCTGGGACTGTGTCCTGGTGTCGCTGACACCTCTAGGCTACAAGATCCGTGGGTTCCTCCACCTCCAGCTTAAAAAGGTGGGTCTCCTTCTGCTGTGGTTGGTCCGATTATTTTAGGAACAAATGCCCAGTCACCTGCCCGTGTTTTAGGCTGCTCTCCAGTGGTTCTCTGCTCAGGCTGGTGCTGCCCACCCATCTCTTCCGATGGCCCAGCTAAAGCCAGAGAGCCCTGCAGCCTGGCACCTCTGAGGGCTGAGCAGTGGTGAAGGAGGAAGCTCGCACCGAGTCCTCCCCTAGTCCTGTTCCCTGCCTGGAGTGCGGGTGCCCAATCTGGTGATGGGCACACCACCGACCGTTTGTTATCATTAGCCCTGGCATGTTGATTCTCTGCTTGGAAAAGAGAGCGCTGCTCCCAGACAGCCGCCGTGATAGATGGCCTCCACCTCGCAGTGTCAGAGCCAGAGCTGCACATGGGGAACAGAGAATGGCATGGGGCTTGGAGCGGCCTGGCCTCAGGGGCATCTGAAGCCAGGTTCAGAGGTCAGAGAGTTTCAGGGGCAGCTCTCCAGGAAGCAGCCATCCCAAGGCAGAGCTCAGTCCTGGCATGTGTGAAGGGCCGGGGGGCCCATGCCTGGGAGGAAATCAGTCCCCTTCTCCCTTGGCTGTCAGGGTCAGGGCTCTGAGTATGCGTGCACAACTCAGGCACCCAGGGATTAGGGAGGAGGAGTTGCCATATGTGGTCTGGCCCTAATGGATGCGTGCTCCCCATACTCCCCGTTCCTTCCAGGCCCTGTAGAAAAGGATGAGCAGGCTGGGGGTGGGGGCCTCTGGGCAGGGACCATTGGGCAGGGCCCTCCGTGGCTCCTGAGAGCCTCTGTTCCAGCTCACACCCTTATGGAGATGTCCCTCTGATAGTGGCCTAGGACCACAGACCAGTTCCATAGCACCCTAGACCCAGCCAGTGCCCCTCTTGGCAGGTCAGGCTGCTCTGGTGGTCACAGTCTGGCACTCAGAGCCCATGTGTCCTTAGGCTTTCCGAGAAGGATTCATGCAGCATCACAGATGCACCCTAGGTCTTCAGGGTCCCCATGCAAATCAGGGCAGGTGACTGGATTAGAGTGAGGAGTCCTGGGCTGAGGTCAGTGGCAGGAGGCAGAAATCTTTCAAATCCCCAGCAGCTGAAGTGCTTCCCAGGTACACACACATCCACACAGCCCACAGACCCCCAGCACAGCCCACAGAAACCCCCGCTGAGACACCTGTGGAAATACAGGGCCAGCCACCTGGAGAAGTTTTTAATATGTAGTAGCCACATCTTGAAATTCAATTCATTTTGATAATATACTGATTTAACATATCAAAAATATCTTTTAACATGTAATTGTGAAGAAAATGAAAGTGAGATACTTCACCTTCCTTTTCCACACTAAGTCTTTTTTTTTCTTTTTTGAGACAGTCTCACTCTGTCACCCAGCCTGGAGTGCAGTGGCGTGATCTTGGCTCCTTGCAACCACCACCTCCTGGGTTCAAGCGATTCTCCTGCCTCAGCCTCCCTAGTAACTGGGACTCCAGGCATGTGCCACCACGCCCAGCTAATTTTTGTATTTTTAGTAGAGACGGGGTTTCATCATGTTGGCCAGGCTGGTCTCGAACTCCTGGGCTCAAGTAATCCGCCTGCCTCAGCACCAGGCCACACAGTAAGTCTTTGAAAGTTGGTGTGTTTTACACCTGAGCTCCCCTCAGTTTGAACCAGCCACATTCCAGTGCTCAGTAGCCTCGGCCTTGTGTGGCCCTGGTGGTCAGCACAGCTCTAGATGCTTCTCGGTGCTTCTCTGTCAGAGCCTGATGGGTTTGTTGCTACTTTCAGGGAGAGCGTGGGCAGCATTTAGGCTGCTCAGAAGTAGCCCTTGTGTAATCCCAGAGCTAGTCATGGGGATGAAGAAACAGGAAAACCACCAGGAGGGGCTCAGTGCCCCATCCTCACATGCTCATGGGGAGAGCTTCATGTGCGCCCCCACAGCAGAGGTGGGGGCTCCTGGGAGGGCTCTTTCTGCCCCCTACCCAGACCTGGAGAGCTCTGGCCCCTGTTCCCCAACTCCAGTGGTGCCTGGGCAGGTCACCCAGCTCTCTCCAGCCCCACACGAACCCAGCATTCTGTAAGGAAGGGTGTTTGTTGACTCCTGCTTAGGCTTCACATGGCTGAGACCAAGGCTGCCTGCGAGGACCCGGAAGGAGCTCCTCCCTCTCCACACCTCCAGCTCAGCCGGCGCTTATGTTGATGCCCAAGGGTGTGCATTCAGTGCAGGAAGGATGGGGCTGGCTACTGACAACTCTGATCTTTCTGCTGATAGGACTCCCCAAACATGAGCATTAGGGCCCTCGGCCCCAACTCCAGACACCTGCTCATCCCCCATCTGGCCCCAATAAGTCACCTGCAAGGTCTTGGTCCAGTCATGGCTTCATCTGGCCAACAAGGCCCCTTTCTTCCCCCAGGCCCGCAGGGTGAGGTTCCAGGAGGGCAGGGGATATTCTGGAAGGGAGGGATTTGGGAGAGATGTGGGTGTTTGTTGACTCATCGCCTTATAAACCAGCGCCACCTTTACCATTTGGCAGGTGTTCAGAGGGGTGGGCTTTCCTGGCCTCCTCCCTGTCAAGGAGAGGAGTAGTGAGGACAGACAGATGTGGAGGCGGTGCCTGCAGGGACTTCTTATCTGGCTCTTGCCGGGCTGAGGCTGTCTGGGGAAGGGCCGCTTCTCTTCTGACTGCTTTAGGAGCCTGAGGACTCGCATGTTGTGAGAACATATCTTGATGTGAAATTGCACCTTGACTACCATGCTTGAGGTTGCTGCAGAGCTGATATTAACATGAACCTTGGCTTGTCCAGATGCCCGTACACTGGATGTGCCTCCAGGCAGCTCAGTCCTCAGAAAGGGAAGGGAGGCGCCTCCTCTCACTGGCCTCTGGCAGCTCAGGACTGGTGCCTGTTTTATCTCAGCCCCGAGACAGTGACTTCCTGTGCTTTCACTCCTGTGTCTTCCTCACTCCCTCCCCGGGTGTCAGTGTGCAAGGGGGGGAGCGGCTGCAGCTCAGGTGAATCAGGATGGCGAGGCCCGAGTGTGGAGCTGAGATCCACTGTCAGGACAAGCCTGCGAGCAGCCAGCAGCCTTGGCAGGCAACCTCATGGGCCCTCAGTGAGGCTCTGCCTCTGGGTGCCCCACTCCTCATCTTCACCCTGCATTGACCTGCTCCTCCTAAAGCGTGAGGAGTCACAGCAGCCACAGGCCGTGTAGGGTGGAACGGCCCTGAAAGGCCCTCCACCTCCTGTCTGATGCCTGGTTCCCTCTGGGACCCCCCACCAGGTGGCCTCCTCCCCTTGGCCTTGGCCGCCTCCCGTGACAGGGATCTCATCATATACCTAATAACTGGCCCGTTCTTTGGTTGTAATTTGTCCCCATACCTTCTACCTGTTGTCCCCTGGACTCTGGGCTCCGGAAAGACAGGGCCCTTGTCTCAGTCCACTGTCCCCAGATGGCTAACATAGTGCCCGGCACCCAACAGAGACACAGTCCATTCTTGTTGAAGGAATGAACGGTCCAGTTGGGCCCATGGGTTACACAAGACAAGTGCAGTGGCTTTTGCAGTGGCTTTTACTCAGATATGGAAAGAGAAGTCTCCTGCCTCCCCTTGTCACTTTGTAGCTGAGGCTTCTGAGGCCCAACAGCTGCTTGTGTGACCCATATCAGCCTCCTCCCCCGTCCTCCCCTCTGCCTCCTCCCGGCTCCTCATTGCTGGTCCCCACCTCTCGGAGCAGGACTCCCGGTGTGGAATTGTGGGTGAACGTGGACGCAGGTGTTTTGGACATTCACTGCCTGTGATAGGCTCTTGGGGAACTGCCGGCCATGCTGGGGGCAGACCCCCCTGCACATCTGACCGTGGGTGTCTGGTCCTTAGCTGTCTGGGGAGCACTTTCTGCTCTGTCCCGCCTCCGCGCCCGTCTGGCCTCCCACACAGCATCCACGAGGTGGCCGCAGGCTGTCTCGGCGGCTGTGGCCGAGCCCCGGATATCGGCGTGGCGCTCGGAGCCCTACTCCCTGCCACGCATCCTGGCAGGGTCTCCACAACCTGTCATCCTCATTTCATCTTGATTTATAATCAGACCTAATGAGGTTTTGGAGCAGCTGTCTCCCAGGGATTCGGCAATCAATCTAGGAGATGGCTGTTGAACTCTGCTCCTTCCGCAGCCAGGGGAAGGAGGGAGGAAGGGGCCAGACAAAGGGGTGGGGTCACAGGGGCCTGGCCAGGTGGGCTGTGGGGGTAAGCCTTGTGCTTATGGTCCTGGGACCCCACAAGGTCAGGACCCTGACCTCCCCTCCCTCCCTCCCTCCCTCCTTCCGTCCCTGCCTCCTTCCCCTCCCTTCCTTCCTTCCTTCTCTTCCTTTCCTCTATGTCTCCAGGGAACTTGAGGTTCTAGGTGGTGCTAGTTTGTTTTGAACTTGCTGGTTTGGAGACCAGGCTGGAACAGTTCCCTTCACTCTCCACTCCCAAGGGACAGAGTCCAGCACCCGCCTTCATAGCCTCATGGTGATGGGGAACCGGAGGGCCCTGCCCCCACCTCCCCAGGTAGCTGGGGTTCACCCTCCGCCTTGGCTGGGGCCATTTCCACTGAGAAGCTGGTCCTCACCCCTGTTTTGGGGGCCGTGGCTCTTGTAGAACCACCTGCCCTTCCCAGGTGCACTCCTCACCACGGCAGCCTCTCCCCCTCCTGGTGTGTGGGTGCTCTGAGCACAGGTCAGGATTCACGGGTGAACGACCCACCTTGGCTGGGTGTGCACTCTGTCTGCTCAGCCCCAGAGCTAGTGGCGTCTCCGTGCAGCCGAGCTGCCACACAGCTGGGTGAGCTTTGGACAGCAGCACAGGGTGTGACCAAGGGGAGCTCACGAAGGCCCACACGGCCCTGCAGCTACACCTGCCCCCGGTTCATCCTACTTTCTAATGCTCTGGAATCACCTCCCAAGAGCTTCTAGCATCTGCTCTGACTCCCAGGCAGCAGCAAACATCCAGCTCACGAAGGTAGACTTGGTTTTTGGAAATAGACTTGTTTAAGACAATTAAAAGAACAAAATGGATGACTAATCTAGGTAGTGGCATTATGAGGTAAAACTAATTATGGCTGAAAGACCGTGAAATCCATTTTTTAAATCACCCATGGCCATGGCTTCATTCTTTTTTTTTTTTTTTTTTTTTGAGTCTTGCTCTGTCGCCCAGGCTGGAATGCAATAATGCAATGATCTCGGCTCACTGCAACCTCTGCCTCCTGGGTTCAAGTGATTCTCCTGCCTCAGCCTCCCAAATAGCTGGGATTACAGGTGTGCACCACCAAGCCCAGCTAATTTTTAGTAGAGACTGGGTTTCACCATGCTGGCCAGGCTGGTCTCAAACTCCTGACCTCAGGTGATCTGCCTGCCTCAGCCTCCCAAGGTACCGGGATTACAGGCGTGAGCCACTGCGCCAGGCCACAGTGGCTTTGTTCTAGCCAAAGATTCTAGAGGTTGTTCCGTACCACTGTTGGCCTCAGAGGCAGCCTCTTCCCAAGACAGCCGCTCTGGAGGATGCCAGTTAGAAGGGGTACATTTCAGGGGTGGGGTGCATGTGTGTGCGCTCATCTCATTTCTTTGGAAACCTACTTTGTAAATTATTTTATTTACCGTGAGGAAATCCCACAGTCAGGGCTGTTAGGAGAGCTGCCTTTCTTTGGAGATGTAAGGCTGGGAGCAGAGAAGCATGAGCTGCGTCCAGGGCAGGAGAGAGCAGTGACAGGGATGCTCACGTCCAGACAGCTGACCTCTTCCTGCCTTCTTGCCTGCTCAGCAGACCCAGGGCCAAGCGTCAGACAGCTAGAGGAATTCTCCACTTGCCTTTTTCTAAGTTCATGCCAGCCTTGGCCAGGGCCAAGTGCCAGGTGTCAAGGTGGCGCCCTGAGATGGCAGTGGCAGTCCAGGATTTTAATCTTGCCCTACAGCAGCTGCCCCCGTTGTCCTGACCCTCATGCCCCACCTACGATGGCAGAACTGCCTGCTGCAACCTCCTGAATAATCACCAGGTGCCCCTGGGCCCATTCTGCCCACTGTACCCCAGTGCCACCCTGCTTAGCTCTCCCTGTAGCCCTTTCTGGCACACAGGGACTCCACCTCCAGCCTGCCTAGTCTCTCCCTGGCACCCCCTCCCGCACACCCTGCCCTGCCACACCCCCTGTGGGGTGGATCTCCCACACAGGCTTCTGCTGCGCACACCCCCCGTACCCACCCTCAGAAATCTCTGGGGCAAGCAGATTGCTCAGGGTCCTGGGCTGTCCCACAGGTGTCCTGTGCCATGCATCCCCATTGGGAGAAGCTGGAGGCAGCTCCCTGGGCTGAGACTGGAAGGAGCTAGGTCACCATTTCCCCTTGACTGACCAGGACTGGGACGATGTGTGATGCCGGGGGAGGAAGAGTCCCCAGGCCCTCAGAGTCATGAGTGGCAGGGACTGGAGTGGGCGGTGAGAGGCAGAAACAAATCATCTTCTTTACTGGCAATTTTCTCAGGCCGGTTTCCACATTCCCCTCCTCCCCTCCCATCCCCGACAGTGTCAGGCAGTTCTGATTAAAAGTAATAGATGAAGATTCCATCCCACTCCCAAGTGTCATTATGGGAAGACATTGCCTGGCTCCCTGTGGGTCCCATCAGAACCACCTCTTTCTTCCAGGAGTTGGGGAGTGTGCCTGGCCCAAAGGGGACCATAGAGTACCCAGATGCCCACCTGCAGAAGAGCCCTGAGGCTCTGCCCAGGCCCCAGACAGGAGCCACCGAGCTTTGAGCTGGCCTATTTGGCCACTGCCCCTTCACACTTGCCTGTGCTGCTCACCAAGAAATGTAACATGTCCCCGTGGGCTTCACCTGAGGGGTGAGGGCGCAGGCTAGAGGGGCTGTCAGATATGTTCCAAACAGAGAGAACAGGGCTTGGTCAGCTTCAGAACAGACATGGACGCCGGTGGTCTCCATGTGTGAGTAGCTAACCGCGGTTCTGGGTAGACCAGAGGGCAGAAGCCAGAGACGCAGAAAGATCTAAGCATGCCATCTCCTCAGAGTGCCGGGACACAGCCCCTTGTGCCTGGGCTGCGCAGGCTGCCTCTGGGGAGCTCGGTCTGGAGGACGTGCTGTGAGCCTGTCTCCCGTGGCGGCCCAGAAGGAGGGTCATCATAAAAGGCTGCGAAGTGAAGCCAGCCCGGTCTCCATCAGCAATGCAAGCTGTTCACTCTGAACAGATAAGGTCCACAAGCCGCCTTCCACTTCCACGGAGTCCCTGTAGCTGTGCTGCCAGGCCCAGGAAAACAGAGCCACGTGCCACCTGCCTCCAGCCTCGGTATCAGCAGCCCAGGACTCGGCAGTCCGCAGCCAGGGTCCTTGGTGTCATTTCTGCCCTGGCATGACCACTGGCAACTTCCTGCCTGCCCTTGGCCCCTGGGTACCCACCTGTCTGCCCAGGGCTCCCAGCACTCCTGCTTGTCGGCCTCAGCTGTGTCTAGCAGATGCCCTCAGCCCAGGAGGACACCTCCTCATAAATGCTCCCTGCCCTTCTGCATCTACCCCACCAGCTCCCCAGTCTCACATTCTTTAAACCAAAGGATAGAGGGTGACCCTGTGTCCTGACCCAGCCTGCTCCCTGCCAGGAAGCTGGCAGAGCCCCTGAGAGCCCTGGGGGGCTAATGAGGGAGCCAGCCAGTGCCTGGCCAGGACTCATCCTCCTCTAAGAAGACAGAGCTGCCACCTCTGCAGAGCCAGGCCACCCTGCCACTGGCCCCAGCGCAGCCCTGTCCCCCCATACCCAGGCCCCCTGCAGGGGAGAACAGGACAGAGAGGGATGCAGGACCTCCTTCATCTAATGAGCAACCACCGTTGAGCTGCCCAAGAACAGGGCTGCGTGATTGCACCTAATGATTCTTTCTCATGGGGCTCTAGTCCTCACAAAGGTGCCACCAGGCCAGAAACTCCAAGGTAGGGCTGTGCCCGTCCCCACTGGCTGACTCCCCTCTCTCATTTCCCAGCTTTCGCTGTCATGATTGTGCTGGCCCTGGTCCGCATCGGGCACGGACAGGGGGAGGGGCACCCGCCCCTGGCCGACTTCTCGGGGGTCCGGAACCTGTTTGGGGTGTGCGTCTACTCCTTCATGTGCCAGCACTCCCTGCCGTCCCTCATCACGCCCGTCTCCTCCAAGCGCCACCTCACGAGGCTGGTGTTCCTGGACTACGTGCTCATCCTGGCCTTCTACGGCCTCCTCTCCTTCACCGCCATCTTCTGCTTCCGAGGCAACAGCCTCATGGACATGTACACCCTCAACTTCGCGCGCTGTGACGTCGTGGGCCTGGCCGCTGTGCGCTTTTTCCTGGGCCTCTTCCCGGTCTTCACCATCAGCACCAACTTCCCCATCATTGCCGTGACCCTGCGCAACAACTGGAAGACGCTTTTCCACCGCGAGGGCGGCACATACCCGTGGGTGGTGGACCGCGTCGTGTTTCCCACCATCACCCTGGTGCCGCCCGTGCTGGTGGCCTTCTGCACCCACGACCTGGAGTCCCTGGTGGGCATCACAGGGGCCTACGCGGGCACCGGCATCCAGTACATCATCCCCGCCTTCCTGGTGTACCACTGCCGCAGGGACACTCAACTGGCCTTTGGCTGCGGGGTCAGCAACAAGCACAGGTCCCCTTTCCACCACACCTTCTGGGTGGCTTTCGTGCTGCTCTGGGCTTTCTCCTGCTTCATCTTTGTCACGGCCAATATCGTCCTCAGCGAGACCAAGCTCTGATGGCAGGACAGGCAGGTCTGGTGCTGGGAGGCGTGGGGTGCCCAGCCCCGCCCCTCACCTGCAGAGCCCAGATTGAGTTGCTCCCAGGTCTCCATGGGGCAGGTGGGACTGTGGCTCTAGGGGGAAACCCTCTGTCCAGCTGGGGGTCTTCTTCCCACCCCACCTTCCACCCAGTCTGCACCTGGCGTCATTCCCCCGGGCTGCTCTCCCAGCAGGTCCTCCTGCCTGGGTGACACATGGCTGCTCCCAAGTTCTAGGACTCATTACTGGAATCACATCCCTCTCCCACATTCTCCAACATGCTTCACCCCCGACCCCACCTCCAGAGGCAGGCTCCTCCCTGGAGGGTGGGAGATGCGGTGCTGGCACTGCCATCATTTGTCCCAGCCCATGTCCCTCCCCTCTCCAGCCCCCTCCTGCATCCTTGTCTCAGAACCCTCCACTAGCAGCTGCTGCCTCTTCAGAGGTGAATCCGGGGCTGCAAGCATCCCAGCCAGGCCTGCTTGTGACAGCAGGGGCCACCCTCCCACCAGGCCTGGGAGGCGCTAGGCGCCGCCTCAGAGAGGGCCTGGCTGGCCCCCTGACAAGAACAAGAAGTGCTAACTGGTACCAGAGTCCCAGACAGAGCTGCGAGGGCACTCGCTGTGGGCGCGAGCTCGAGTAGCAGGCTGGATGGAGCGTCCCTTCTACAGGGACACAGCCACCTGCCAGCTGGGCCTAAAGCCTGGAGCTTGTCCCTAAAAGGGACCCTCTGCTGCCCTCGCTGCCCCGCTGGAGCCCTCAAGGCCTCCTGTAGTGCAGGTGGTCCTACTAGAGGGAAGCCATCCCCACCTGGCACCTCCGAGGCTTGGCAGTGACATGGCAGTGGGAGGACTCCGAGGTTCCCACCCTGACGGCGGTCAGGCTGCCCCTGCTCCCACTCCAGCACTAAAGGTGGCTCCCTTAGGGGCTGGGCATGGGTGCTCGGTGTTCACACTGTCTGTGTCCCTTGGGCGATGTGGGGTTGAATGGGGCCCCTGCTGCCATTCTCGTGGAAGGAGGCCAGGTCCCCAGCCACCTCCCACTCAGCCATGCACACACTTGCTGGGCTGGCCTCCTGGGAAACACAGGTGACTCGAATGAACTCTGCATTTCGACGTGCCTTCTACTCTTTCAGGACCTGGGGGTCCTCCTGACCCTCACTGGCTTGCCCTCAGCCCTGGGCCTGGTCCCACCTGTCCTAGAGCCCAGAGCTGCTGTCCTGGAGCTGCCTCTCTGGGGTGGGTCTCAGGCCCCACCCCTCCCTCTTTTGAGTTCAGTGCCTTGCTCAGCCCCTCCCCTGTGTCTCACCGTCTTCAGACCTCTGACAGAGCAACGATGCAGGGTCTCCTGGGACCCAAGGTGGCCTCAGGGTCGGGGGGATGTGGGATTTACAGGAAACGTGGGGAGCCCGCAGGTAGCACCACCTCTGCCCTGGCAGCTGAAGCCTGGGAGAGTCCCTCGAGGTGTAATTGGCCTCAGTCTGCTTTCTCACTGCCGTCACCCCTTGGCGGTCCTCACAGCTTATCCCCACGTGTCATTATTTTCCATCCACAGGAAAAACAAATGCCCCTGCTCCATCTGCCATTGTGGCTCCTCCCAGGAGGCCCCTCAGGGTGGGTAGAGCAGGGGCCTGCAGTGGCCAGGCCAAGAGCAAGGAAGACCTGGCCTCGCTCCTGTGGCCTGGGCTCTCTCTAGATTGTTTGCTGAAAACTTAAAGCATCTGGAATTCCCCTTCTCCAGTTACATTCCCTCTTGCTTAGAGACAAAGCAGATTGAATCATCCTGCCGCCCCAGGTTCCAAACCAAATTTTGGAGCAAATTCATTAGCTTCATAAAGCCCAGGTTGATTTATGTGACAGTCTGGAGCCGCCCAGCCATGGAGTCGGTGGCTGTGCTCCCTGCCATCTCTGAGCCGAGGCAGCCCCAGCCTTGGCGGGAACAGGCCCACAGTGACCACATTGCTGAAGCCAAGCGGGGACCCTCCCCACTGCTGTTGTCGAGCTGCTTTGCTCCTCAGTGTCCTCCTGCTAGAAGTGAGATGAGGTCACCCTCCTCTCCATGGATGCCAGGCTTCCGCCACTGACAGCCAGCGGGGCTTGGGGCCAGGGGCAGAGGACCACAGCAGCGAGACAGCCCCAGGTGCTGCTGGCTCTCCATGTGTATCAGGCACACTAAACTGCAGCCGTCATCAGCTCGGCAAAGTAGGCAAGTTTACGTTGTGGTTTCCATTTTGCAGATGCGCCCCAGGGTCAGTGGTGGGGAGAGCAGAAGAGGATGCCGCCCAGCCTGACCCAGTAACAGGTGTCGCCGTGGAGGAAAGCTTAAAGCCAGCAGCCTCTACCCAGATGCCCCCAGGGGCAGGCCAGGTCAAGGTGGGAGTAAACGTTTTTTGCCTCCCTCCCTGCAGAAGCACCAGACTCACCGGAGCCCCAGCACCTCGTGCCAGCAGCTCCTGGCTGTTCCTCACCTGAGGCTAGACAGCGGCTGCAAGATTATAGATGGGGCAGGGGGCAGGTGGCAGGTGACAGACCGGGAGGCACTGCTGGGTAGTGGAGGTGGGCTGTGGCGCTGTGTCAGGCCCCTAGCCACACAGCTATTCTCACCACAGAGCCAGGAGCAGCCCCAGCAACAGGCAGAAGCCAGAGTCAGAGGGGAGGACACGGGCTGCTACCCCACTCCTGGAAAGCCACTGCAGAGGGGCAGTGACTGGCAGTGCCAGGCCTGGGGGAGGTGGAAGCATCCTGTCTAGGGGGCAGATTCCCAAGCAAGGGTGACCCATGGTTAAGGGCCACTGGAAAGCTGGAGAGAGCTTGGGATCCCTTCTGTCTGGGCCAGGGGTATTGATTGCACACTGGAGGGGTCACCTCCGCCGAGGGTCATTATGTGCCAGGCATGGCATTGGGTACTTTCTGCGTGGATCACTTGCAACCAGCGAGCCTCCGTGACCTGTCCATCCCCATGTGTAAAGTGGGGTAACAGTAGCTGTGTCACTGGTCAGTTGTGGGGGTTAAAGTGCTGAGCTTTAGTGCCCAGCACAAAAGTGCTCAATAAAGCTGTTCAGTGACACCTGTCTCCCACATCACGCGCCAGCCATACCTGCACTTGTAGCCAGCGGCCCCCGACTCGTTAGGACACCTACTTGGTTTCTTAGCCTCCTAATGAGCTGAATTGTCACCAAATTGCAATTCAGAAACAGGAAATTGGCCTGAATTCTCTGGAATCTAGAGGGCTTTGGGGAGAGGGGTTGTCTCTGGTTCCCCCGTCTCCTAGGAAACTAGAGGACAGTCCTTCCCTTTCAAAGAGCAGGACAGGCTAGGCTGGAGGGTCCTGGCATCAGCCTGCCCTTTTGCATACTCTGCGCTCCTCTCCCACACACACCTGGCTCCCTGCAGAAAGCTGGCTTGGGCGACAAGCCACTCGGCTAGACACAAGGAAAAACAGCTACAGCAGCAGCAGAAGGGACCCCAGTTAGTAAGATTTTCCTGCTCTGAGACCAGTAGCAAGGGCCTCTCTCTTCCTGTATCTCACCAAAAGAAAAAAGGCAGTATTTGAGCGTCTGGGTCTCCAGGCCCTTGCTTATGATGATTACACATCTATGGCCTTACTTCTCTCTCCTCTCCCCTGCCAGGCTTTCTTCCCTTCCCTTGGTGGTACAGGAAGCCAGGCCAAGCTAGTTCTGAACTCAGGATGTACCCTTCCTGCTACCTGTCCCCCAGGACTCATAATCTCCCTGCCCCCCTTCCCCCCTCCCCCTCCCATCCCCTCAGCCAAATATATTCCTAGAGAAGGTACAAGGCAGCCAGCGTCTGGCCTGGGAGCAGGAGTCGCCCCTCCTCAGAGCCAGCAGCAGGCTCAGCTCCACTTGGAGGCTCAGCTCTTAATGATCTTTCCAGTTCTTGGTTATTAATGATCTTGGGCAGAAAGTGGAGCAGCCCTGACCTCACAGCTGCCTCACCTGCCGAAACCTTCCTCCCAGGGCCAAAGGCAGACCCTGACTTCGGGGAGGAGGAGGGGGTCAGTTCCAGGGGCTGGTGGCCAACAGTTAACCCCCTCACCACTAGTGGCTGCCACCAAGGTCAGGCGCCTCCCCTCCAGAGTGCTGGCCTCCAGCGCTCACCTAAGCACACTCCCCACCTGCTGTCCTGGACCTGGCTCCAGCCCGTGAAAACGCATAGGATAGACAGCGTGAACTTGGACAGGGCCACCCATTCCGGGGTAGTTACTCTCCCACCAAGAATGGAGGTGTATCCCACCCCACCATTTCAGCTGCCTTCACCCCTAAAACTAACCCAAAAAAAGTCCAGTTCTCACGGCCCCAACCCAAGCAGTGGGGTCTTCAGAGACTAAAGAGTCAACCTGGCTTCCTGGGAACCAGCAGGGAGCTGTGTGGGAGGGCAGTGGCGGAGACAGCCAGCACCACCCCTCCCGGCTTCCTCTGTCACGTGGAATTAGCCTCTGCCCTGCCTCCACCCAACTTGTCAGGACAGCCGGGGCTTGGCCTTTACATCCTCAGCCGTGAGGAAAGGGTCTGACAGAATCAATAGTGCTCACTGTTTGTGGAACGGATAGAAGAACGAACGCCTGCTTGCTCCACAGTCACTGTAGTGGGAATAAGTGTAATTGCAGATGTGAAAACACTGAAAATGATAAGCAAAAGCCATCTTTTCAGATGGGCCAAAGAGATGTGATAGAAAAAGGAAGTGGGCTAGAAGCCCCAGAGGGAGGACGGAGGATAAGACCGCAGGCAGATTCTCTCGCCACAGGAGTCCTGGCACCAGCGAGGCCAAGCTGTGCCTGACCCTGGCAGCCACCTGCGCCAGGATTCAGAGCCCAGGCAGTTCTGAGCCTCGCGTGTCAGCCACAGAGAGAACGTGGCCAGCCAGGGTTCAGCAAGCCCACAAGCTCCCACCTTTCTCTGCCTCTGCCACCATGGCACTGTCAGGCTCCCCCGGACATCCCTGGTAGGGCAGGACAGCCACCACTCCTGGCACAAGCCTCCCTTTTCAAGGAGACTGAGGGCTGAACTCCATCCATCATCACCAGAGCCCCCGTGCTGAGCACATGTCTCACATCCAGTGCCAGGATGGGTGGGAACTGGCCCTGAATACCAAGTGGTTTCTGCTGCCCAGAGCCCCCCCTCAGCCTCACCTCCTTACCACATCCCTCCCAAGGCTCCGTCTCCCCTACAGGGAGCTGCCCACCTGCTTTAGGCAAACACCCCACCTGGGATATTCCCATGACACTACTGTCTACTGCTGTGCTGTGCCCCCTCCAGAATGCAGAATGAAGCAGCCAGGACCAGTGGGTTGTAAAAGGTTGGTTTAATGTCCCAGTGCTGTGATGAGAAGAAACTCCAGCCAGGCAGAGCAAGGATCAGGATAGCCCTATCTCAGTCACAGGTTCCAGCCTCCATGCCCACAGCAGCCATGACCAGGAACTGGCTAGCCCCAGGGCAGGGAGAGCCTCAGGGTCTGACCCCCACAGCACATCCTCCTGGCAGAACTTTGTATGACAAGAGAATAGCAAAAGCCCAGCCCACACCATGATTTGAGGCTGCTGAGGTCACTGAGCTGACCATGGAAGACATCATCTGTCACTGGGGTCGAATGGCCAGGATTTCATGGTAGAAGCCAGAAAAGCCCAATCCTGTCTGCCCCTTAACCCTGACAGTGTCAGGCAGAGAATCCAGGTGGCTAGGAGCCTGAGTGGCTGATAACTCAGACTTCTGACTCCAGACTGGAGATCCGCCTCCAGGTGCAGGGTCGCAGGAAGCCTTGCGTCCCACAGGCTACCCTGCTGACCCCGTCCAGTCCCCCACTGTCCCTGTAGCCTGTGCCCAGCCCCAGAGTCCTGCCCCTGTGCCCCAGAGGCCCCCAGGCCCCAATGGGCCAGGAGCCGTGGCTCGCACAGGGTGGGAGGTGAGGACAGACAGCCCCCCAGCAAAACGGCAGGTGGGCGTGGGCGTGCAGGCAGACGTGCTGTCTGTGCCGCCAGGCGGGAGGCCCTGCCTGCTCGCCCTCCTTGCAGGCCTCCTGGTAGGTCGGTAGGCACATCGACTGCGCCTGCGCCAACCGCCTGCAGGCCATGTGGCCGTCGGGGCGGACGCAGGCGGGGCCGGTGCAGCTGGCAGGCAGCGAGCTGGGCCGAGCGAAGGCCTCGGCCACAGAGCTCGGCAGGGAAGCGTGGCGCGGGCGCGAGCCCCGGGCCCAGGCCGCGTGCAGCAGGGCTTCCCGCCGGGCAAGCTGCTCCGGCCCGAGCAGCGGCAGGTCCTCCGGCTCCGGAGGCTCGGGGAAGAGCGGGAGGAAGGGGCGCCCGGATCTGTCGGCTCGAGGAAAGGAGCTGTAGTGACAGCGCGCGGGCGACAGGGGCCGCTGTGGAAGCGCGCGCCGCTCGGAGGCCGAGAGGTGCCTCCCGCAGTGCCCCGCCCGCACCGGCCACCGCGCCTCCCAGGCTGGGCGGCGCGACACTCGGGAGACGTCTGGCAGGGGCGGCCCAGGCGTCGGGGGGCGGCCCGGGGGCTGCGGAACCCTGCGCACAAGCCCCGCGCGACCCCCGTCTGGCGGTCCCCAGCCCCTGGGGCTTGGCTCTGGGGGTGGGCCGGGGGTGGGCGGGCGCGGACTGGGGCCAGACCGCGGGGTCGGGCAGGGGGGCGGTGGGGGCGCACGGAGGCCGCCACCCCAGTTCTCGATGGTGCGAGTGGCGCGGTCCAGGGAGCTGCTTACGCCCGCCGTGGTCACCATGTCGCGGGCCGCCTGCAGCATCTTGAGCACGCTGGCCTGGGCCGAGCTGGCCGTGAGGTCCGGGCTGGGCTGCCGCGGTGGGCTGGCCAGGCTCTGCACCCCGTTGAAGCAGCTGTAGATGCCCTGGGCAGTAGGAGACGACACGCTGTGAGCAGCGCCCTCCGCTCAGGGACCCGCCTCGATTGTCTCCCCCTGGTCCCAAGACATCGTCAGCCTTCTCTAAGTCTCAGGAAGCAGCTAACTGTGAAGCGTCTCCCATGGGCTTTGCAGATGAATGAGTGGTCTGAGCGCCCAGTGATTAACTCGTTCTCCTAATCACTCTAGCTAGCACCTGGCACGTGAGGGTTCCAACCTGGGCACACCTGTGTGGAGGGAGGGCTCTCCCCCTCTTCAACCCTGCCACTCTGGTGAGCCATGCCGCCTCTTAGGACTTTGGGTTTTTTTGTTTGTTTTAGAAACAGGGTCTCACTCTGTTGCCCAGGCTGGAGTGCAGTGGCGCCATCTCAGCTCACTGCAACCTCTGCCTCCTGGGCTCAAGCGATCCTCCCAACTCAGCCTCCTGAGTAGCTGGGACTGTAGGCGCGCACCACCACACCCAGCTAATTCTTTTATTTTCTGTAGAGATGGGGTTTCGCCATGTTGCCCAGGCTGGTCTCAAACTTCTGAACTCAAGGTATTCACTGGCCTAAGCCTCCCAAAGTGTTGGGATTACAGGCGTGAGCCATGAGCCTGGCCAGAACCTTGGCTTTTACCTCTGGAAATGGGCCATGGCCAGCCCGGACTTATCTGGGTAGGTGCCCTTAAAGCTGCGGCCTGTGTGGGGAGGGGCAGGCACCCACCCTGCTGAAAGCCAGCAGGAAGTCCAGCTGGGATGTGTTGGGCACCGAGTGGCGCAGCTTCCAGTAGACCAGGTGCTCCCAGGCGAAGACCAGCAGGGCCAGCCCCATGGCCACCAGCAGCATGTAGAAGACGCCCGCCATGTTGTCGATGTCCAGCTTGCTGCTCATCACCTCGTTCTTCTCATTCTGGCAGATCCCTGAGAGCCACACGGTCTCCAGTTTCTGTGTCTCTCCTGGAGTGGGTGGGGGGGGTACACATCTGGCTCAGGAAACTATAGCAACCCCCTCACAAAGCTCACAAGCCTGGAGTAAGAAGGGATCTGGGGCCAGGGCGCCACCCCCTTCTTCCTCAAGCGGACCACACGGGGATCCAGCCTGGCTGGGACAGGATGGTGGGGCAGAGAGTGGAGGGTCAGTGAGCAAGGAAATAGGAAAGCAGGGTGGAGGCTGGGGTGGGCAATGCTGGCCTTTGGGTCCTCCCGCTGTGCACCCCTAGTAAAGGCTCGTGGACTGGGTAAATGTTAGCATCCATTCATTCACTCATCTTCATAAACTTATCACCATCTACATGTCACTCATGGAGCTGGGCACATGGAGACAAAAGGCCTCGGCTCCTAAGAGACACGCATTGTGATCACTGTCATTATTTTGAGACAGTCGTGCTCTGTCACCCAGGCTGGAGTGCAGTGATGTGATCATGGTTCACTGCAGCCTGGATTTCCTAGGCTCAAGCGATCCTTCCACCTCAGCCCCGTGAGGAGCTGTGACTACAGGCATGCCACCACACCTGGCTAACTTTTGTGGTTTTTGTAGAGATGGGATATCCCCACATTGTCTCAGATGATCCCGATCTCCTAGACTCAAGCAATCCTCACACCTTGGCCTCCCAAAGTTCTGGGATTACAGGTATGAGCCACCTCACCTGGCTGCTCTCATTATTATATGGTTTGAGAAATCCAATTTTTTTTTTTTTTGAGACAGGGTCTCACTCTGTCGCCCAAGCTGGAGTACAGTGGCACAATCCTATAGCTCGCTGCAGCCTCAAAATCCTGGGCTCAAGGGATCCTCCTGCCTCAGCCTCTCAGGTAGCTGGGATTATAGGTGCATGCCACCATGCCTGGCTAATTTTTTAAATTTTTATTTATAGAGACAGGATCTTGCTGTGTTGCCCAGGCTGGTCTCAAACTCTTGGCTTCAGGTAATCCTCCTACCTCAGCCTCCCAACGTGCTAGGGTTAGAGCCATGAGCTACCACACCCAGTCCAGACCATGTCTTATCTAACAAGGATGGAACTCCTCTAAACTCAAAGCTCTCTCTGGGTTTGCAGACAGGCTGGGCTGGACAGTCACACATGTGGGACTAGGCAGGTTCATACTACCCCAGGTAATCTCAAGATGGCCATAGAGATACTCTACTGAGCAAAGGAGGTGCTCATCTGGGAAGGAACATGGGAGGGGCCTTAGGACAGAAGAAAGGAGTTCAGCCACCCCACCCCGCCCCCACCATGAGGCCTGAGCCCCTTCCTGCCTTCCTGCCCTTCAGGGACTCTCCAGCCCAGTTCCTCCTCCCTCCCTCCTATCCCTTCCTCGGGTTTGTCTCTAATTGCTCCTAGTACCTGCCCCCCTCAACTGTCCCAACCTCTCACCCCCCAGAGCCCACTCCCTGCCCACAGGCCTTGGGGACTTGAGTGGTGGCAGAGAGGCTGACCACCATGGGCTCCACAGGCCACCCTGGACACCCCAGCAGTAGCAGTACCCACCGTCCCCCAGGAACTGCAGGAGCGCCAGGTCTATGGCCCGCTTCCAGTGGGAGTCCTTCTGCATGGCAATGCCGTAGCCAGTGGTGGCAAAGACCTTGCCAGACCCAATGGTGACCAGCTTGCAGCCCTCGTCCTTGCCTGCCATGTAGTTGAGGACAGCAGCATCATAGATGAAGGCATCCAGCTTCCTGGGGACAGGCTGAGCCTCAGAGCTAGGGACCGCATGGGAGGGGAGGGGGCACCGACACTGGGGCGTGACAGGGCTCCGAACATGAGCCTGCTGGGCACCCCCGGGAAGGACGAGTGGGTCCTGGATGCAGTGAGGACCCCTCCCACCCTCCTCCACAGAGAGACCAGGGGACTGTCTTTTCCCAGAAGACACACCACCCTTTCTGCTCACCCCCTCCACGCCCCTAAGACTCAGAGAATGTCCCAGCCACCTCCTCAGGCCGAGACTGAACATCAGTCGGCACCACAGCTGTGTTCTGAGACACGTGGTGGCTTCCATTGTGCTTCAAGCTCCACTCCGCCCCAAGATCTCCTCCCTCCACCCCTCAAGAGTCTGCAAGACAGCCCAGCCCCACTGTCCCTACATGGAGAGCTAAGGTGGCCACTGGGGAGACACATGGATGGAGACGGTGGGTGCAGGGCCGGGACCCACCCCATCTTGAGGCTGCTGAGCGCGTCCTCCACCGAGCGCTGGTTGAACTTGACCATGTGGGTGTGCATGTCTCGGTAGTTACTGCGGATGTTCCGCTCTGTGCTGCCGTTGGGCACCGTGCCGAAGCGGAAGGGTGGGTACTGATCCTGAGGCCGCTGAAACTGCAGGCGGAGGGCAGCAGCCAGTCACAACCCTCCCTCCAGCCTTCCAGGCACCAAAGCCCCAAACCCAGCCCAGAGCCAAGCCCCGTAGTGTGGACCTGCATTGTCAGAGCAGAAGGTCCTAAGAGCTGTCCAGGCCACTCTTGTGTTTTCCAAATGGAAATTCTGAGGCCCGAGACAGAGAGAGACTTACCCAAGGCCTCTTGGTCGGTGGCTCTGAATCATCTCTTGCCCCAGCCCCCAGCCCCTCCTCAGCAGGCCCTGAAGCTTCTTCCTGCTCCAATCTCCAGCTCACATTCCTGGGTCTGCCCACTCACAGCCTGTCCCCACCCTCAGTGTCCCCCCACCCCCACCAGCCACAGCCCCACAACCTTCTTGTCACTGAGACCGGACACAGTGTCGATGTACTGCTCCTGGATCATGAAGGCAGCCAGGTTGGCCGTGTAGCTGGCAAGGAAGATGACAGCGAAGAAGGCCCAGACCAGAACCATGATCTTGCTGGTGGTGCCCCGGGGGTTCTCAATGGGCACTGAATTGTTGAAGACCAGCGCCCACAGCAGCCACACGGACTTGCCGATGGTGAAAGATGGGCCCCCGGACTCTGGGGGCAAGAGGGGGACGCTGGGGCTCCTCCTGCCCACCATGAAAGGGCTTAGCTCAGCCCACCCGACTGCACAGCTCTGGTCTCAGCCTGGCCTACCCATCCCTGGCCGTTCCCTTGCCAGGTCAACTCCGCTCACCCGTGTGTGTGTGTGTGTGTGTGTGTGTGTGTGTGTCCCATGTGTCTCTCTCATCTGACTGGCCCCCAGCGTGTGTCATCCGAAGGCCAGGGACCTCCCACAGGTATTCTCTGGAGGACCCATTGCCCCTGAGCCCAGCCCTCAGGATGCCCTCCTCCCAGCCAGGGTGCCCTCCTCCACCAGGTGTGGCAGTGTGCACCTCCAAGCCCCACCCTCCTCCCAGCCCCAGGCAAGGCTTACTCTTGCCTCTGGTGAGGTTCTGGTTGTAGCTGACGGGGCTGAAGTACTCAAACATGAAGACGGTGATGGCCACCACCGTGAGGCACATGACAAACATCATCACCCACACCGCGGGGCTGTACGGCTCTGGGGACAGAGGGAGGCAGCTCAGAGGCCTCGGTGTGTCTCCTGCCCCCAGCCCAGAAGCACTGGGTGGAGACAGGTGGGTCCATGTGGTCAAAGTAGACGCCCACCAGCTCTGCAGACCCAGCCAAGAGGGCTTCTGACTCAGAGCAGCAGAGCCCCAGGAGAGGTCCCCAAAAGAGGTCAGGCTTTCCAGCATCCTTGGTGTCTCCCCAACCCCAACTTCTTTGGGACAGGTACAAGTCACCCACTCCAAGAAACGTTCCTTTGACTTCACAAACCCTGCCTGGCCTGGAGTGGCCGATCTGGTGGTTCTGCCCAGAATCAGAGCCTCTGAGGCCAAGTCTTGTTGCTCCTCCCACCAACATGGAAACTCACGCCCAGAGAACTGGAGACACCCACCCCAGGCCCCAGACAAGACTGTTCCTATCTCCTAGAATAAGAAATCACTACTGCTGGCTGGGTTCGATGGCTCTCATCTGTAAGCCCAGCGATTTGGGAGGTCGAGGCGGGTGGATCACCTGAGATCAGGAGTTCAAGACCAGTCTCACCAACGTGGCGAAACCCTGTCTCTACCAAAAATACAAAAATAAGCCGGGCATGGTGGCGCATGCCTGTAATCCTAGCTACTCAGGAGGCTGAGGCAGGAGAATCCTTGAACCCGGGAGGTGGCAGTTGCAGTGAGCTGAGATTGCACCACTGCACTCCAGCCTAGGTGACAGAGTGCGAGGAAAAAAGGAAGGAAGGAAGGAGGGAGGGAGAGAGGGAAAGAGAGAGAGGAAGGGAGAGAGTGAAAGAGAGGAAGGGGAGGGAGGGAGGGAAAGAAAAAGGGAAGGGAGAGAAAGGGAGGGAGGGAAAGAAGGAAAGAGAAAGGGAGGGATAAAAAGGAAGAGAAAGAAAGGGAAATAAAAAGAAAGGGAGGGAAAGAGAAAGAGAAATAAATAAATAAATCACTTTGGGAGGCTGAAGCAGGTGGATTGCTTGAGTTCAGGAATTCGGAGACCAGCCTGGGTAACATAGTGAAAGCCAGTCTCTACACAGAGTACAAAAATTCGCCAGGTGTGGCAGTGTGCACCTGTGATCCCAGCTACTCAAGAGGCTGAGGTGGGAGGATCACAAGCCCAGGAGTTCCAGGCTGTAGTGAGATGAGATGATACCACTGCACTCCAGCCTGGGTGACAGAGGAAGACCCCATCTCCAAAAAAAAAAAAAAAACGGAAAGAAGGAAGGGAAGGAGGGAGAGAGGGAGGGAAGGAGGGCAGTCACTCCCACCATGAGCACTTGCTATTCTATGAAGTGGGTTTTTTTTTCTCTCTCCAGTGGATAGGGAGTCTGCTCAGAGAGGTTCTATGACTTGCCCAAAGCCACATTGCAGGACAGGGCAGAGCCGGGGTTCCAACTCCTGTCTGGCCAGCCTCAGCTCTTCCCCTGCCCCCCTCCTGTCCTCACAGCTCTCTACCACCTCACACTGCATGTCCCGCCTAGCCTCTGACTGGCACTCTCTGAAGGCAAGGACCACGGCTGTAGCCCCAGCACCCAGCATGGGACCCGGCACAAGGGGGCTGCCCAGCCAATGCCAGACTCCTCACCCAGGAAGGAACACAGCTCTTCCCACACTACACTCACTCCTCAACTCCCCACGGGCCTCCCACCCTGTTCCACGGCCCTGCCCCACAGCCCCTCCTGAGGCCAGCCTGCCTGCCTGGTTTTCCTGTCACTCACAGTGGCACCACGACCCATCCCACTCCTCCAACCCCACCCTGGCCGGGTAGCCATACCTAGAACCCAATATCCACCTCACCTCTCTCCTCTCCTCTCCACTCACCTCCAGCCAATCTGGCTGCTGTGCCAGGCCTCTGAGAGCCCACCCACTCCCCATCTCTACCTAAGCTGTACACACCCTCCTCGTGGGCCCCTCTGCCCCTGGAGCCATCCCTGCCCGCCCTGGGCCTCACCCAAGAAGGCCGAGGGGGAGACGGTGCCATTGCTTCGAGCCACCATCACGCTGATGCCCGTCTCCACGAAGGGCACAGAGAAGTCCACGATCTCAGAGCGCTCCTCATTGATGGTGAGGGAGCCGATGGCCATGTCTGCCCGCTTGTAGTACACCTGGGGGCCGGACACCACGGGGCGTTGAAAGAAGGGGTCCCGAGATGTGGACATGCTGCACAGGCGCTTCCGGGCACCCCTCCAGCACCCACAGGCTGAGTCAGTCATTCCCTCTGGGGCTCTCAGAGCTCGGCTTTCAGTACTGACCACCACAAGAATCATCACTGGTGACAGCTCATGCCCCACTCTAGAGGGCGTCTGAGAGCTGCGTGGGGTCTGGGCAACAGACGAGCAGGCAGGGCGGGCAAAATGGGAATGGGGCAGGGCCTACCTCCCCAATCATGCCGTTCCACACGCCGCGCACTCGCTTGCCATGCTTGCCATTGGTCACCAGGTACAGGTCGTAGGAGAATTTGACCACCCTGGCCAGCTTCTTGAGGATGTCGATGCAGAAGCCCTTACAGCAGAGCTTGGTGTAGGGGGCCACATCACCGCTGCTGCAGCCACCGCCATGAGACCACCGGGAGTCAGAGCAGGTCGTGGCCCAGCCCTGCCCCAGTCACTCCTCCCAGCCTGGCACTTGGACCCCTGCCCCACATCCAAGCATGAGACACACACGACACCTGACCATCACACAATGGCACCCAGCTCACACCAGCCTCCCAGGGCACCCACAGACCTGAAGGTGTGGTTGCTCTGCCTGCGGCAGGGCACGGTGTTGGGGACACAGCCTCCTGTGCCAGGGTCAGGGCTCTCCACGATGACAAAGGGCCGCTCTTCCAGCGTGGCCACCGTCAGGTGCCGACTGTCCACCACAGGCTGCAGAGAGGCACTGTATCGAGGCCACACGGGGTACTTCATGTATAGGACCCCATGCTCCCAGCGCCCTACCTGCAGAGGGTGACAGCTTCAGCCTGGAGCCTTCAGCCTTGCAGCCCCTACCCTCTAGGTGGGGCCTCTGGGTGGAGCCTGCCAGGGCCAAGAATCCCCCTCTCTAACGTAGGGACACTGGGGCAGGTCAGAGTAGGGCTGCTCCTGGCAGCCTCCCCGTGTGTCGGGTCCCTGTGCTCTCCAATCCAGCCCTACACTGACCCACAGCATCTTCCTAAAGCCCAGACCGGACCCTGTCTCACTCACTGTACTGGTCCCCCCTTGACCTTGACTCAAGGCCCTTCATGCTCAGGTTCAGTGTCCCCCCATCACTCGTACTTCCTTAGTCTCCATACCCCCAAACACACCCCTGCATCACCGAAAAATGCCCCAAATCCTTCTGCCCCTCTGTCTATATCAGGCTAACACCTCTTCCCAGTGGGCTCCTACTCAAACCTCCATAGCCCAGCTCAAATATCCCATCTTCTGGGACATCTTCCCCAGTTTCTTCCTTTGAAGGCAGAACTAATTCCTGTTCTTCATCTCTAATCCCACAATGTTTTGCAAGTGTCTACTCAAGCACTGGTCTCTCTGTATTGTTTACAAGCCTGTCTGGCCAGCATGGGCATGGGTTACTCCTGCGGGGGCAGGACCAGGAGATAGGAGTGCTCGAAATGTTCTATAGTGGAGGGAAGCTGGGGTGTTATGGGAGCCCAGAGCAGGGCACCTCACCCACCCTGGGGCACCTGGAGGCTTCCCAGTGGAGATGTTTGTTTCAGCTGAGACCTGGAAGATGAGGGGTTGGATAAGGGACAGAGGGACTCTCTGCTCAGCTGTGGGCACAAGAGGAGGCGGGGACAAAATGAGAGGACACTGAGGGCCCCTGGGCTCACCCCCTTCTCACCATCTCCCAGAGGCGGTGCCGGTTGAGGGCGATCACCACCATGGTGGGCTGGAGCAGGTACCCACCAGGGCTGAAGAAGAAGTCTCGGCCCTCCCAGGTGACATTCAGTAGGTGCCTGCCAGAGGGGAGAGATGCCTGCAGCCCTGCCAAGGACCAGGCACCCCCTGCCTCTGCTTCACCACTGCCACCGGCAGCAGTGGCATTGATCGTATTTATTGTTCAAAGTGCTTCCCTGTATTGGCCCCACGGTCCTCGCCACACCCTGACACCTGCTGTTTTTTCAGATGAGGACACTAAGGCCCAAACAGGTGGGGTAATGTGGCTGTGGCCCCAGGCATGCAGCTAGTGGGAGGTGTGGCCATCCAGACCAAGCTCACTGCCACCCAGTTCCCCTGAAGCGCTCCCCACCTCCCATCCCTATGCCCCGGGCAGGTGCCCACCTGTAGAAGGCCTCCCGGGCAGGGCTGACGGGCCCAGGGTGGGCGCGGCAGTCCCCAGCCGGGGCTGGCAGGGTTCCGTGCTGGCGCCGGTAGCCGTGGGCGCCCAGGGCCAGGACGGCCACGCCGTCGCGGACCTTCTGGCGCAGGCTGAGGCGCCAGCTCTCGGTGACGACGCTGATAAGCCCCACGGGGAACGCGGCGGGGGGCGCATCGGTGCTGCCCAGTGCCAGATTGGGCACCAGCCACACGTGGCCAGGCCCCACCAGGCCGGCCTGCGCCGCCTCGGCGAAGAGCACCTCGGCCTCTTCGCGCGAGCAGTAGGCCACGAACACCGGCGCGTCGAGCTGGCGCAGCAGGCGCTGGGTGCGCGCGCGCTGCTCGCCCGGCCCCAGCTCCAGCGTGACCACGTCCAGCAGCCGCCAGCTCAGGTGGCTGGCGTCGGCGACGGCGCGCACGCCCTCCAGGAAGAGCGCGTGGCCCGGGTGCAGGCTGGTGATGACGGCGAAGGCGCTCCAGTCGTACTCTTCCAGCACCTTGAACAGCACCTGCAGCTGCTGCTCCAGGGACACGCCCAGCTGCAGGAAGGCGGAGCCCGGCTCCTGGGGGCGGGACGGGGCCTGAGCCGGGGCGGGGCGGGCCGAGCCCCGCCTCGCGCCCCTTCCCCGACCTCGGCCCCTCCATCCGCTCCCAGGCGCCCTTGCGCCGGTGGCTGCTCCGTATTCCGGGAGCTCCCTGGCCTGCGCCTCCCTCCTGCCCCAACGTGGTTCTCCGCTGCCCGTTAGCCTGGGCATGCCCGGCCCTCAGCCCACCACGCTGGCCCGCAGATCCGCAGCATCAGCACCACCGAGGAGCTTGTCAGAAATGCAGATCCTCAGGCCGCACCCCGCACCGACTGGATCAGAATCGCTGGGTATGGCTCCTGGCATCTGTATTCTAACAAGCTTTTCAGCTGATCCTTGAGCCCGCTAGATTGAGAAGCTCTGCCCCAGACCAACTGAATCTGAATTCCAGAGGTGCAAAGCCAGGCGTCTGTATTTCCTAAGGACACGATGAGGGTTGAGAGCCAATGTCCTGAGGTCTTATGCGGGGCCCCATAAGAGGGACTGGGAAGCACCATCCTGGTCGGAACCCTGCGAGTGGGAAAACTCCTCCTCTCCACCCCTCTGCCACTGCAAAAGCCCAAGGCACTGACTGCTGGCACCGGGCCTAGCGCAGTCCCCTCCTAATTGCTCTCCCTGCTGCCACTGTCCCAGTCTTTTAAAAAAGCAAAGGGAAAATTCAGAGGCCAAGCAACCCAGTTTCTTCAACAAACAAATTGCAAGGAAAAAAGTGGGAGAGACGGAGGAGGGGCCCAGAGGTTGAGAGAGGCTTAGAAGCCACACCAACCAACCGGCACGTGTGGACCTGACTTGGCTCTTGATACAAGCAAACAGACTGCAAAATCAACATTTATGACAGTTATGAGACAATGGGGAAATGTGAACACTGCCTGGATATTTGAAGATTAGTTAAGGAGTTTTTATTTTTTAGATGTGATCATGGATGGTGGTTTTACTTTCCTAAGTCCTTATCTGCAGGGATACATACTGAAATATTTATGGCTGGAATAAGAGGATGTCTGGGCTGTGCTTCAAATTAACACAAAAGAAGGGGAAGGTGGTGAGGGTGAGGCTGGGGTGGATGACCAGGGCAAATGGGGGAAATATGAGCCTTCCTTATACTCTTCTGTGTATACTCAAAAATCTCCATATAAGAATGAACAAAGGCAAATCAGATCAGTCTCTTCCCTCGACTCTCCTCCGCTCATCCCTGAATGGCTAGATCTCCAGGGACAGGTCCAGGAAGCTCAGGGGGCTGAGGCGGGCATGGAGCATGGCCACTGTCACAGCCGGCTCACCCTGCCCTGGCTGCCCACTTGCTTAGGGGAAGGCCCGAACATCTTCCCCCGTGGCCGGCCCCCACCTCCTTCTCCAGGCTTTTCCTCTATTCCTCCAAAGCTCCGAGCGCCTTCCCCACCTTGGGACCTTCACACCTCCTGCTCCTCTGCCTGGGTCTCTCCCCCTCCCCACCGGCTCACCCTTGGCCTCCAGGTCTCAGCTTAGACATCATTTCTCCAGAGACCTTCCCTGGCCAACACTCTATGCAAATGGGGACCGTGAGCTCCCTCACAGCATCCTGTTTTTCCTTCAGAATGCTTATCCCAGTTGTAACTGCAGATGAACGTGTGTTTGGAATGTTCACAGGAAGCTACAGGCCTCCCCCAGGGCTCCCAGGGTTCCCTGGAGTGCTCACCCTACAGGTGAAATACAACTGCCCAGAGGGCATGGCACCACCTCCCATGCCCGGCCGGCCCTCTGGGTCTCAGCCTGACCTAGGAAGCTGAGGGAAGCAGAGAGAACCAGGGCTGGAGCCTGAGCCCCGCAGCCAGAGGTGGGCCTGCACCCTGCCCACCCCACATCCAGACACAATGTGAGACCAGCCCAGAGGGTCTCCCTAGAACACGGGGATGCCGTTCCCATCGCCTTCTCCCCATCACCCACGTCACGCCCTCAGCCACCACCTCCCTGCCGGTCCCGTCTAATCCCAGCCTCCCAGAACCTAAGCATCCCCTACCCCAGCCTGGCTCTAGGCCCAAGGCACAAGGGGACATGAGTTTGAACATGCACCTTGGGGGTGAGGACCACAGCGGAGCCCCCACTGATGCTGAGGATGGGCACGTGGGTCTGGGAGGAGATGAAGTCAAGGATCTGGGCTACCGCCTCGGTGCCCACGTTGTCCTCAAAGACAATGCCGTGGACTCGGGCAGCACCCAGGAGACTGCAGATCTGGGTAAGGAGGCTGCTGGGGTTGGTGTTGTTGACCCCCACGGTGAGTGGCTGGATCTCCAGGGGCAGGTCCAGGAAGCTCTGGGGGGTGAGGCGGGCACTGACCTGGGCCTGGGGCGGCCCCGAGCTGCCAAACACCACGGCCACCGTCACGCCCTGCTCGCCCTGCCCGGGACCCGGCCCTGCCGAGGCACCAAGGAGTGAGGTGAGCAATAGGGCCAGCCCCAGGGCCCCACCCATGTCCACCGGAGGGTCCTGCGGAGAGACCAGGACAAGCACAGGGAGGGGGACAGAGGTTTGAAGAGAGGCAGATGGACAGACAGGAGGGACAGAGGGACACACGTACAGAAGATTAAAGAGGGGAAAACCTCCCTCCTCAGAGAGAGGCAGAGAGAGAGGGAGACAGACAGACAGACACAGACAAAGAGAAAGAGAGGTTAGTTGGGCATCCCAAGGGCATCCCAGAAGAGCAAGCGCTGGAAAGAACAGGGACGGCGACCGGGACCCAGCCCTCCAGTCTACTGATGAAACACGTGCTTGGCTGGAAAGGCCAGGCCTTCCAAAACTCAGCCAGTGGGTTCTGCCCTAGGAAGGCACACTGAAAATGCCAATCTTGGGTTCAAGTGCACGGATTTGGGTCAGACAGATCTGAGTTCATGTCCCAGTTCTGCCACTTACTGGCTGTGTGATCTTAGGGAAGTCCCTCAGCCTCTCTGAGCCATGTTTCCTTGCCTGAGACCATCACGGCAGTCTGAGGGCTAAGATGAGCCAACAGGCTATTTGCTGGAATTAGTGACCTTATCCTGCAGGTGCCAGGCCCCCAGCCAGGTGAAGGAAGACAGCTCTTGCATCATCCCCAATCCCCCCGCCAGTCCTCTCTGCAGTCTAAACCGGATCTTCCATCGGTCTCTCACCAGGCCCTGTGCTACTGGTCAGTGCACCCTGCTTGCCATGGGGCCAGCCCCGAGGGCTCTCCTTTGCATGGCTCTGCCTGGCACACAGCCCCCTCCTCCTGGGCACTGGACATCACTACAGCCCTTCCTTCTGTGGCCTCAGCTAGTAGCAGCTCTTCCGCAGCAGGGTGCAGCAGCACTGACTTGTTCAGAGCTCAGGGGTACCCAAAACCCCAAGCTGCTGAGCTGGGGTTTGGTCTCGTTACACATGAGCTGGTAAGCTGGCCTCTCAGGCCATCACTGGTGTGCAGGATCTTTTTAACCCAACCCAGGGGCCTGACGTGTATCCTTGCTAAATGTCATGATTTTGGGTTGGGACCAAGAGCCACAGCAGTGAGGCTAACGCAAAGCCTGAGTGGAATGGTACCCACGGATGCTGCTCTCCCTCCCACTGGCCATCAGCCATGGCACTGCCACCTCTTCCATCTTCGTCACCTCCTTAGCAAAACTTCTGAGCCGGGGAGAGCTAAAGGGTGGACAGGGGGAGCCTGCCACTCCAGCCCTCCCCCTCGCCCCCAGGATCCGCACATCTCTGCTACAGAAATGTACACAAAAATCAAGCAGTTGCCAGAAACCACACCTCCGAAAGGCAGATGACAATGGCTGGACAGGCTCCAGCTTTCTCACGGGGCCTTCCTTTTCCCTGTCACCAAACTTCTCTCTCTCTCTCTCTTTTTTTTTTTATCCAAAGCCTAATGTCTTACAGCCATATGGGACTTCTTGGGTCTCTAGTTCTCTTTAGGGAATCCAGAGAGTGGGGAAGTGCAAGAGGCTACCAGAAACATTCAGGAAAATTCCTCTTTTCCCCAAGGTGGCACTGAAAAGATCCCTCCAGGGGAACCCACTAGATGGACCGACTTTAGTGCAGAAACATAACTTGGCCCGTCTGTGCTGAGCCTCTTCCCTGCACTAGGCACTGGACGGCGGAATGTCCCTGTGGGTGAGCCATGGTCCCCGCCCTCCAGGAACTCAGAGTCGCATCTGCAGAATGAGCTTGCTGCTGTTAGCACCTCCAACCTCCTTTTTCCTAAATGTATTTCTCTTTCCACCCTTCCCTCCTTACTTCCCTCAAGCTCCCCAGCCTCCCCCTCAAGACCTTCTCTTAGCTAAGGATGTCGAGCTCATTCACATGAAGGCATCAGTCCCTTGACTGATCACACCTGAAAGCATTCTCATTCCCAAGAGAGATGTGGTTTAACAACAGAGCCTTAAGCTAAAGTGCCAGGTGGTAGAATTTCAGGCTAAGAAGACAGGAGTTTGGGCAAGGAACGGAATATCGTTCTCGTGTGTGGTTAAAATCTCCCCATGTGTGTGGTTCCCTGGTACAGTGACACAGAAGTGGCAGAATTGGCAGTCCGGAGACACATTTGAGTCTAGCATGGGATCCTAGCCATGCCATGCCATGCCTCACTACCACCACCAATCAGGGATGTCAGATCGCAACCACAGAGGACACTGATGTGCTCACCGCTCCCTTCAAAAGGCCTCTGCCCACACCTCCAGGCCCTAGCGGTTCCTTGCCCTCTGGGGAGCCCCAAGTCTCCTACCTCCCCTGCCTCCCAGCAATGACCTCTAGATCTGTGCTGCCTAGTATAGGAGCCGCCAGTCACACACGACTGTTAGGTACCAGAAACATCTCTCACCCAAACGGGGGTTGCTATCAGTGTAAAATTTCATCCCACACTGCAGATTGAAGACTATGGAAACAGAATGTAAAAATCTCATAAACATTTGTGTCTTGATGACATGTTGAAATAATAACATTTGGGGTATGTTTAGTCAAAGAAAATATACTGTTAAAATTAATTTCATCTGTTTCTATTTGTTTTAATGCGACTACAGGAAAATTTTTAATTTCACTTGTGGCTCCCATTTTATTTCTTTGGACAGTCTGACCCTGGATGAAGGGCCCACGCACTCCCTCAACTCAAAGGGGCAGAATAAGCAGTCTGCCGTTAGCATCTCAGCCTCCTTTTTCCAAACGTATTTCCCTTTCCACCAATAGCCTGCCCTCCTACTCCCCTCAAGCTTCCAGCCTCCCCAGTCAAGACCTTTTCTTAGCCAAGGATCTAGAGCTCATTCACATGAAGTTGTAAGGGTCGGATAGTAGCTGAACGTTTCTCATTCCTGCTCTCTCCAGTAGGAAGGCATCTCCCTGGGCTGGGGACACCAGAGACTCTCTCCAAAGGGAAAGTGTCCTCCTGGGTTGGGGGTCTGGAGGTGGGGGGCTTCAGGAAGGTTGTGCCTCTAACCAAAGGGTCTAAAATCAGGGAGGGATCCCAGAGTTCCTCCAGAGGTGGAGGCCAAAACTAGGTAAGTCTCTGGACTCCAAATAGCAAGGGGCAGATCAAGGAGGCTCCCATGGCTCATTACCCCATGGAATCCAGCTGCCCTACAGAGGTAGAAGGGACAAACTCCGCTCTGCCTGCCACAATCTCCTCCATTGCCTCCCCTCCCCACCTCCCATCTACCCACCCTGGAGGGCCCCACAGCACTGTTGAAGCCTTCCTCCAGCCCCTGCTCCCTCCTCACACAGGACAGCTGCTTCCCTGGTGCCCACAAATGAAGTCCAGACACCTTAGTCCCATGGACAGGGCCCTCTGCACCCTGACCGAAAGGAGCCGTCCTCCCCTCCCCTGGAGCCCACAGCTCTGCCAGTCTGGTGGCCAAACAGCTCCACCCTGTCCTCATCTCCAGGCTTTGTTCCAGCATCCCCCAGGCTAGAACATCCTCTTCCCAACGGAAGTCTACCATCGTTCAGGGCCCAGCCAAAATCCCTCTCCCACAGGTACCTGCCTTGATGCCTCAGTCTCCAGGTGCAGGGTCTGCGGCCAGGCTGGGGCGGCCGGCCTTCTTCCCTCTGCCCTGGCTTCCCCTCCTGGGCGGGGAGCTCTGTGCAGTGGTCCCCTCCACCCCTCCATTCTGCCCTGCGGCAGGTGTGTGCGCATTCATGAATGCCCTGTCCCACACTGGACCGCAGGTTCCTTGAGGGCAGACGCATTGTCTCAGACACTTCTGCCCACCCACCCACTCAGGGTCTCACCCCCTCCACAAACAGCCCTTAAACTAATGTTTGACTGACACAGGGATCCCCAAAGAGCCCCGCAGAGGATGGCAGTGGTCACTCCTGCAGGACACAGCAGCATTTGGAAGGCTCTGAGCACCTTCCCAGGCTGGGGGCCTTCTCCTCCTGGGGTCCCCACAACTCAGGCAGACCCCCGGCACGGACCTCCACACACAACACGCACACTCCCACACTCACACCGGCTCACACCTGAGATGCTGATGGCTCCCCCTCTCCCAGGCTAGGAAACTTGGTCCCAAGAGCCCGCCACACCCGCCAGCAGACCTCCAGGACCCCCTGCCCTTCAGGTGAGCCGCCCCTCCTCTGCCGTCGGGTTTCCCTCCCTCCGTTTTGCCCAGCCAAAACCCAAACCCAGGCGCCAGGGGAGAGGACCGCCCTTCTAGCTTGCCCCAGGGGCATGGAGTTCTCGCTTCTTCGAGGCTAAGGCCCCCGTCGCTGATCCCGCCTGGACTCCCCCCACCCCCCAGGACGCTCTGCCCCCTCCCCTCCGCAGGAATCTCTTACACTCGGGCTGTGAAGTTCGGGGTATTTTTAGGCCGGCGATAAATAATTCATAGGGAACGTGGCATCAGGCTTCCCCCGCGGGAGAAGGGGGCGCGAGCAGCGAGAGCCACCGTCACCCACGGCTCAAGGACACTCGCGATGCGGCGGCGGCAGTGGCGGCGGCTCAGGGCGGGGACCCGCGCCACGCCTCCTGGCGGCCGAGCTGCGCACCACGCACCCGGCGCCCCCAGCCTGGCGCTGCCCCCCGCCGGCGTCCACGGCTCCCGGGCCCCCACCCCCACTCCCCCAAGCTGGGTCGTGACCCCGAGCCCCGCAGTCGGGGGACCGAGCCAGCCTGGCAGGAGGCCCCGGTACCAGCCCAGGCCTGCCCCAGGGCCCTGGGCGAACTCAGGTGTCCCGGACCTGCCTACCTGCCCCTTGCACGCTCGTATTCTTTGGGAGTTTAGAAACAGGCTCAAAGACATTAGCACCGCCAAGACCTGGATGGACTCCGAAATACAGCCAGCGCGATGGCACCCTCCCCAAATAAGTTTCTTTTCTCAGTTTTCCTGTGGCCTGGGGTCGAGGACTGAACTAGGACGACGCCACCATCCGAGGGCTGGGAAGTCCCCTTGGGCGACTAGGCCTGGGAAACAGAGTGGACGAATGGAGTGGGCGTCAGGGTGAATGAATGGGGTGGGCGTCAGGGCCGGGCGGGAATTCCCGTCTTGCTCACCCAGCAGCTCCTTGCAGGGTCGCGGGACACACCTGGGGGTTCAGGCTGCCGGGTGCCTTTGCTCCGCGTGTCCCCGCCCTGCCCGCCTAGGCGGGAAACGGGAGGCTCTGGGCTTCCCCTCCCCGCCGTCGGGGATCCTGGGCGAAGCCCCCAGAGACCGGCGCAGCCCGCTGGTGCGCAGCCAGGGCCCAGCGCCAGACCACGCTCGCCGAGCGCCCTCTCTGCCCACCCTTCCCTTCGCGCTCTGGAAGCCCGGGATCCGGGCACCGGCCAGCATCATCTGCAAGAGGCCACTACCCTGGAAGGCACTCCGATTCTCCCAGGTCGCAGAGGGGAGAGCACTAGGCTGGGGCAGAGAGGGGGCAGAGCTGTAGGGGAAGAACCGGGACTCGCAGCGGGGGAAGGGGTCCGGGCGCGGAGGCAGGTGCGCAGCAGGTGCCCAGCAGAGCTGGGGGAACCCGGGCACCAGGCTGGGGAACCGCGCAGCCCCCGTTCGCCTTCTCACTCCCTTCTCACTCCCTTTCGCCTTCTCAGCCCCTCGCTCTGGTCGATCCCAGCCCCGGCCCCCGATCCCGGCCCTGTTCCCCGCCCTCCGCCCCGGCGGCTACCAGCAGCAACAGTTGAGGTTCGCGGCAGCCCAGACTCCCGCGTCCCCGCACTGCCCGCGGTCCCGCGGTGCCGCCGTGCCAGGCGAAGGAGAAGGAGGGCTCGGCGACCCCGGGGACGAACGTCTTGGGCGCTTCGCCCGCGTCCTTCTCTTGCGTCCGCCGCGCGCCTGTCTCCTCAGCCTCTTCTTCCCCCTCCTCTCTCGCCGCCCGGGTCCAAACCCAAGGCCCGGTTCTCGAGGGTCCGGGTCCTCCAGCCGCCCCCTCCCTGCGCCCCAAGAGTCCTGCGCCGGCCCGACTCCCCCCGGCTGTCCCGCCTCTGTCTCCGCCGTCCTTGCTGGCGCGCCGCGGGAACCCAGCCCCAAGTTGGCGGCGAAGTTAGAGCCCCCCGCCCGCCACCCGCCACCCGCCGCCCGCCACCCGCCGCCCGCCACTCACCAAGGGGAAGGGGCGCTGCGCCTACGCCGAGAGCCCGCGCCGGCCGCCTTCCTCGCGGTGCCTGTCCCAGAGCCTTGGCCCCGGCGCGCTGGCGCGCTCAGTCTCAGCTCGGCGGGCGCCGGAGCGGGGGCGGGGGCGGGTGGCGCGACCTGGCGGGCTGGCCCCGACCCACCCCCGCTCCCCGCGACCCTCCCGAGGCCGGCTCCGTCCCGGGCTGGGCTGCGCGCTGCGCCTCCGGCTTCTAGAGCTCGCAGCAGACTGTGCGGGAGTGCTCACTGCCGCCCGCAAGGGCCCGCCCCGCCGGGGCCCGCCGCCTCCGGCCTGGCCCGCCGCCCCTCGGGGCCCCTCCCGCCGCAGGCCCGGGTCCCTCTCCCCTCTCAGGGACCGCGTCTCCATACCCGACACGCGGGGCAAGTGTGCCTCGGAGGAAACACCAGCCTGCCCGGGGCCTGGGTTTGAGCCCGCAGCTCACGAGTGTGTGACCTTGGGCCAGTTGATTTCGAGGACCCCTCGGTTTATAAAGCGAGGCAGCATCTCTGGGGCTGCCATCAAAGGCAGTGACCACTCTCCAGACACTGGGAAGCCCTAGGGAGATTTAGGCACTATTTTTTTTTTTTTTTTAAGACAGAGTCTCACTCTGTCGTCAGGCTGGAGTGCAATGGCGCAATCTCGGCTAACTGCACCCTCCGACTCCTGGGTTCAAGAGATTCGCCTGCCTCAGCCTCCTGAGTAGCTGGGACTACAGGCGCACACTACCACGCCCGGCTAATTTTTGCATTTTTAGTAGAGACGGGGTTTCACCATATTGGTCAGGATGGTCTCGATCTCCTGACCTCGTGATCCACCCACCTCAGCCTCCCAAAGTGCTGGGATTACAGGCCTGAGCCACCACCCAGCCAACTAAGGCACTATTTGTAAAGGTCAGTGGGTCTGGCTGGAAACCGAGGCAGGAAGGCTTTGGGAGCGAACAGAGAATAGGAACTGGACCAGACTCACCTGGGGCACCCAGAGGCACAGGGAACAAGCTGCTGCTTAGCGCCCCCCATGCTCCCCCCACCTAAGTGTTAACCAGGGGGCCAGTGGAGCAGGCAGGCTGGGGTCCCATCCCGGGCAGCCCCAGTGTGGACAGAAGACAGGACAACCACAGCAGAGCCGAGTGGAAAGGGAGGTGCCTATGCCAGGCCAGGCTGCCGAGCCCCCTCAGGCCTCCAAGAGGCCCCCGAGCAGGGAGTCGTCTCTGCATCGCTACCTGGTGATGGTAGGGGAGCTACCGCCAGCAGGTGACCCCTGACCCCAACCAACCCTTCCAAAAAAAGTCCCCCATCAACCACAGCCCTTGGTTGCAGCTGTTTTATTTCCAGCATGTTCCCAACCTGGTGACCCTCCACAGTCCAGCAGGAGAGAGGTGGGAAGGAGTTAGGTTAGCCGCACCTCCACACGACCCTAAGCTTGCCTCGGTTGCTGAAAGCTAAAACCTTGCTGGCCAGGGCAAGCTTCCCCAGGAGGGAGGAGAGACCCTGGAAGGGCAGCCGAGCCTCCAAGCCCAGCCTGCCAGGATGTAACAGAGTCCCACTCGGCAGACCCAGCCCTTCCCCTCCCAGGACTCATCCCTTCCCTGCCAGGGGCTGGGGCTGGGCTCAGTGTCCCAGGAGGCGCAGCATCTCCTGAGGATCCACCAGCTTCTCCCGGGGCTTCCCAGTGCCCTGGCCCCGGGCCACCTCCTCAGCATCCAGCTTCTCCCAGTCTGAGAAAGAGACTGGCTGGACCCCTGAAGCAGAGGGGAGACTGTCACCACCTCCTCCTTCACCCCTCCCAGAACAGCCCCCTCCCAAAGAGACCCCAAAGAAGGACCTCCCACCCCACCTCCCAGGACCTCAGCATCAGGGCCCAGACCTCGGCTGCTGAGCAGGGCCTGGATGGCTGAGGAGCCAGGCCTGGGGCCAGAGGGGAGCAGCCCGGCCTTCAGGTCCTGCAGCAGCGTCTGGCCGGTGAGGAAGCTGTCAGTCATTGTTGTAGCTATGACCCCTGTGGGTCCTCTCTTCACCCAGCCGCTGCAGTAGAGGCCTGAGAGGGGGGAGCAAAAGCAGAAGGAAGGGAGGTGGCTGGCCACCACCCTGGCCATCCTGTGCCCACAATCTCTACCCACGTGCACACACACACAGACACTCCATGCCTCCCCGAAGACTGTCGGCTGAGCCTGAGGTGGCTGCTGGTCCACTGCCCTGGATTCCTCTCGCCCTGTTTTTACCAGACCCCCTTACACCTTGGTGTCCCTTAGATGAGGGGATCCCTAAGCTTAGGAGCTGCAGTTTGCCCACCTGCAGTTTCAGTAGGCCCTTGATAAATGTTTACCAAATGAACTAATGACTAGATAGGTGTGTGGGCACTTGGTAAAACGGGAAGCTCCCTGATGACTGCCTTATATATCTCCAATCCCAGCACTAAGCACAGGGCCTAGCCCAGAACAGACCTCAGTGAATGTTTGTTGAATGACTTAATGACCAGACATATGTTCCGTATGTCCCAGCTAGACTGGAACATATGTCTTCTCTTAGGGCCAAGAAGAGGGTGGCGCTGAGTCCGGAGAGGGCCTGCCCTACAGAAGTTCCTCAGTGCGTGTTGCTATATGCGTGAATGCATGGCCCCAGGAGACGCCAGCTTCCTGGCCTCCCACCAGAATTTGCCACCCAGGCCCCTCACACCCTCTCACCTGGCACATCCGTAACCCGGCCCTCCACATTGGGGATGACCCCGAGCTTGGAGTCAAAGGGCACACTTGGGTCGATAGGGCGGCTCTTATACCCAACGCTGCTGAGCACCAGCCCACAAGGGAGGTCTTCCATGGCTCCCGTGGGCACTGCCCGGGTGGTCTCACCGACACCCTGTTGGGGAGAGGGGAGAGTGTGGGCAACTCCAGGCTGGAGTGGCAGAGGCCTTGGAAGGGGGTGTCTTTGGGAAACGTGAGACTTACCTCCAGTCTAGTGACTGCCAGGCGGACACCTGCTGCCCCCCGCCCATCTGGTGAGGGCAGCACCTGCTGGGGGCTTCGGAAAAAGCGGAGGCCCCAGGCACGAGAGGCCGAAGCCCGGCGGGCAGCCTCCTCTGGCCCTGGCTTCTCTATGGCTGTTCGAAGCAGCAGTTCCGTCAGCCGCTTCCTTGGGCGCGGGACCTCTGTCGGCATTGTAGACTGTCCACAGGCTGTCCCTGGAGCCCGGCCCTCTCCCCGCATGCCCTTCCCCGACCCTCTCTGACTTAGGTCACACGCTCCCCAGTAGCTGGTGGGCCAGGCCAGGGTCCTTCACCTTTGAGCCTGTCCTGGAGGTCCAAGAAATCCACAGGATCCAAAATGGGCCGGGTTCCTGGTAACTGAATCATCTCCCGAAGCTCCTTGAGGGTGGGGGCAGGGAATGGGGGAGGAGGTCAGGTCGGAACACTGTCCACCTGAGCCCACCCCAGGGTCCAGCCCAGGCAGGAGCAACCACCACCCACATCCTCCCCAAACACACAGGGCCCCGGGGCCCTGACTGCTCCCCTTCTTCCATCCCAGGCAGCAGCTACTCCCAGGGCCTCTGCCCCACCCACCCCTTAAGGAGAGGCCCTCCACCTGGAACCCTGGCTCCTCCCACTCTGGCCCCAGCACCTTAATGGTGAAGGCCACTTGCAGGGGTCCACGCCGGCCCACTAGCCACACTGTCTTCACTCGACTCTGCCTCAGCACACCCAGAGCTGCCTTCGTGATGTCCGTTTTCTGACACAAAAGGAGGGCCTTGAAATCATCAGACACTGACCCGGGAAAGCGGATTCTCCATTTGGTCACATCCCCACCGTGGGCCAGGAGAAGGCTGGAGGCCCAAAATTGCACCACTGCTCCCCTCTGGCGGCCAGATGGAGCATTGCTGCCAACTCTGCAAATGACTCCAACTAATCGCACACCAGGCCCACATTTGCATTCAACAAGTATTTAGTGGGCCTCTCCTATGTGCTCAGCCCCGTGCAATGAGCTTGGAGGGGCATCAATGGTGAACAAAAGAGACAAGGAGCAGGCCCTCACAGAGCTTCTGATCTGGTGGGGAGAGAAATACTCATCAAATACTCATCCACGTGTGTAAAATTGCTGTGGCGGTAACAGGCTGTGACACAGTAGCCGGGTCTGTGGGAGGAGGTGTGATGGGGCCAACTCAGGGAAGCCAAGGGACAGCAGAGCCAAGATCTAAAAGATGAACTTTGGCTGTTAACTGGTGGGAGGTGGGCGGGAATGATCCAGGCAGGGGATGGTGAGAGCAAGGGTCCCGTGGGTACTGAAGAGTAGAGAAAAAGGCCCCTCAGCTGGAGGACAGAAAGTGCAGGGGAAAATGACAGAAGAGGACGCTCATGGGACTGCCCTTCAGAGGGCCTCTGCCTGGGCACCACGGGGAAACAGAGGCACTGAGCCTGGCTTGGAGAGGGGAGGCCTGAACCCTGCAGACAGGCCCACTCTCTCCTCAGGGTGACCCCACCTCCACCCCTCAGCCCCAACCTACCACTCACCTCCAGGTGCTCAGGTGGGGTCAGTAGGATACGGGCCACGTCCAGAGCCACGTTCCCCTGCCCCAGAATCACAGCTGTGTCACAGCTCAGGTCTGGCTTCAGCTGCAGGGGAAAGGTCTGGATAGGGCCCCCCGCCTCACTCCACTCAAGCTCACCTCAGTCTACAGGTGCCTCATGCCCAGTCCCCGCTGTGCCCTGGGGCTTCCCCACACCGGGAAAGTCCACAACTCAGGTCCCTCCTCCCACACCAGGACACAGCTCTCCCCTGAGGCCCTCCCGCTTCAGTCAGCAGGATCTCACCTCTCCTCACCACCGGATGGCAGCTCCCTCTTTCCCCAGGTCTGACATCCAAGGGCCAAGGGGTGGGGAGGAAGAGGCAGTGAGCATGCTCCCCAGACTCACCTCCTGGTTCTCAGGAAGCCCGTTGTACCAGCCCACAAAGGCCCGGGCGGAGCACACACCTGGCAGCTCCTCACCAGGAATTTCCAGGGCCCGATGGTCTTCTGCCCCGTAGCTCTGATGAAAGATGACAGGCCCGAGGCCCACAGCTCTCAGCACCAGCACTGGTGGGCCAGGCAGCCCCCCAGGCTCCCAGCGGCCCCCTTCCAGCTTCTCCGCTGCAGCGTGCATCCTGGCCTCACCCCTGCTGCCCTGCACCGCCAGCTGCCTTCTGCAGCCCCTGCCTCCCCGACCCAGGGCCTGGCCGCACTCACCAGCACCACGGCATGGTAGGCCTCCCGCAGCTCCGGCACCGTCACGTCCCTGCCCACCTCCACATTGCCCCAGAAGGCACAGCGGCCAGAGTGGGCCGTCTGGGTGAATGTGTTGATGACATTCTGCCAGGTGGCCCAGGAATGGGAGGGGTTAGAGGGTGAGGCAGCTCCAGGGACCCACGTCTGCACCACCCTCACCACTCTGTGTCCCCAGGATGGAAGCTGGGTGGCATCGGGACAGAGGGCATGAAGTCCTTTCATCCAGCCAGGAAGCCTCCCTGCCCTCCCCATCTTGACCAAACCCCAGCCTCCTGGCCCAGAGAGACCCACCTTCACCTCAGGATGGTCAGGAGCCACGCCAAAGCGTACCAGGCCAAAGGGCACAGGCTGCTTCTCGTAGATGTCCACATGGGCCTGGGGGTGCTGCTGGGGAACAGGGTGGCAGCTGATGGGGTGGAGAGAGAGGCTGGGACCCCCTCCAGGTCCCCCAGGCTCCCAGACAGAACACTCCTCCCCCTCCCCAGACAGCAGGAGTGTTCAGGACCCTGGGCTGAGAACACAAGGCTTAACCCTGTGCAAGGAAAAAGAGCATTCCTCGTGGCAGCTCATGCCTGTAATGCCAGCACTTTGGGAGGCTGAGGCAGGTGGACTGCCAGAGGTCAGGAGTTCGAGACCAGCCTGGCCAACATGGTGAAACCCCATCTCTACTAAAAATACAAAAATTAGCCAGGCATGATGGCGGGCGCCTGTAATCCCAGCTACTCAGGAGGCTGAGGCAGGAGAATCACTTGAACCCGGGAGGCGAAGGGTGCAATGAGCCAAGATTGCGCCACTACACTCCAGCCTGGGTGACAGAGCAAGACTCTGTCTCAAAAAAAATGGAAGGCCGGTTGGCCCTGGGCAATGGGGAGAAAGTGGTCAACTGAGGAGGGCGGTAGCTTCCCCAGCTGGAATTGAATCAGTTGTATCAGGGCAGCTTCTTTGTCTTCTGAGGACCTGAGGACCACCCTCCGAATTCACAGGGCCTCAGCTCTAGTGCCCAGGACCATGCTCTGGGAAAGGGGAACAGCAGGACAGGGAGGGGCACAGCTGGGGATTCTCAGGGAGGAGAGATGGAAACAGGCCTGCTCCCATCTTAGAAAGAGTCTCTCATGCAGGGTTTCCGCGCTGACCGCCTTCCCAGGGCACCTTGAGAGGCCACGTGGAAGGCACAGGGTCAGGTACAGCAGGCAACTCTGGTCTGGCTCTGCCACCAGCCACATGATCCCAGCAAGTCCCAGGGCCTCCCCAGGTCTCAGTCTCCCCCTCTGCACACTAGAAGGACGATGGCTCCCTCTCAGGGCTGCTGGGAAGCACCCAAAGGTCAGGGTGGTGAGACTCTGGGCCCCAGGCCGGAAGCAGCTGGGGCTCCCATGGCCAACACGCCCAGCCCCCCATCCTATCCTAGCTCCTCGCTATGACACCTCCAGCTTCCCTAGGACTCAAGACAAAGAAGCCCCTGCCCATCAGTTGCCCTACCCCTGACAAAGGCTCCCATCCACCTCCTCGCCTTTGCTCAAATCCCGTCTTCCCCTGCACTGCCTGCCGGCACCCAAGTCCACCCTCCCCCACCTCCTACCTCTCCCCATCCCAGGCCAGCCACAGGGGGCTACCCAAACCACCTCCCTCAAGCCCCACGGTGTTGTACCCACAAAGAGCACCGGGCTTGGCGTCAAACAGGTGGCGTTGTATGCCAATCCCAGCTCCACCACTAGCTGGCTCTGTGCCCCGGGGAAAGTTTCTTCTCTGTCCAAAAGAAGATCCCTGTGGCGTCATGCTCAAGGTTAAATGAGTAATCAGGCAGCCCAGGGTGCAACCTACTCTGAGTGCTCAGTCTAGGAGGGAGCAATTATTACTATTCAGTTGTTGTATGTCACTGCCTTGCTCAAAAATCTTCTCTGGGGCCCAGTGCCACAGCATAAAGTTCAAACTGCTCAGCCTGGAGGTCAGCACCTTACCCGATCCGACCTCTCTGTCCTTATTTTCCATTCTTTCCTGCTACAGATCCTTCACTCTGGGTCACAGTGTCCTCTCCAGGGCCACCTCCAGAACGCTAAGTCCGCTGGATATTCTTACCCCTTATCTCTCATGGCTGACCTCATCTTCCAGGAAACCTCCTCCCTTTCTCCTCTCCCTCTAGCTGCTCCCCGCTAACAAGGACATTCTCTGAGGCACTCCTCTCTCCTCCCTGGGGATTTTAGCCACTCCCTCCTGTGACCCCAAATTCCCCTGAACTTGCTGGTGACTTTCTACTCTCTCTCTCCTGCCCAGACCTTTCCCGAAGCTCCAAACCTGAGACCCCTGGATGACCCACCCCAGACATCTCAAATCCATCCAGATTCAAGCCAAGTCTCCTCATCCCAAACAGCTCCCCTTCTGCTCCTGTTCCCTCGACCCCATCTGCCCAGAGTCCAAGCTGGAACCTGGGGCTCCTCCCTGCCCCCTCCTGATCCCATCAATCCCCCATCCTCCCAGTCCTCTTCCTCACTGTCACCCCAGCAGCTCCCCACCGCTCTCTGGCTACCAGCCCTGCCTGGATCTACCCTGCAAGCAGAGGGGGCATCCTGAAGGAAAACAGCACCCCAAAAACTCTCCAGTGAAGCCAACCACCTGGACAGCAGTGGGCACAAGAATCCTTCGGGGTGCTTAACGTTGCTGACTCTTGGGCCCAGCCACATTAGCTCCGAGCTAGGCCTAGAAATGTATATTTTGATAAGATGCCCCAGGAGACTCTGATGGGGGAAGAGGAGGCAGCTGCGGACACCTCCCAGTGAAACCTGCCTCCAGAGCCTGGACAGTGGCTTCCAAGCTCCCCAGGATCAGGGTCCCACCTACGTCTCAGCCTTGACTCTCACCTCTTTCCTTATTGCACACACGCACCTTCCAGAACTTGCCCTTTGCCCTAGGGTCATTCTCTTCCTCTTTGTCCATGCAGTTCTCTGTGCCTGGGACACTCCTGTCATTGTCCCCCAACCTGACATCTACTGTTCTTCAGACTGCAACTGGGACATCTCTTCCTCCAGATTGGGCATGGACCCCCCTCCCTGCACCCCAGTGTCTGTGCTTTACAGCGTCAGAGCCCTAAAATGCCTTGTAAATTATCCACCTGTCCACCCACCCCACATTCGAATGTCAGGTCCTCGAGCACAGGGACCACGTCTGTCCTGCTCACCTCCATGTTCCCAGTGAAGCCTGCACCCAGAATGTGTTACATCCAGTAATTGATCACTGAATGGATGAACGTGGATGGCCTAGCACGGAGCTGCCTTTGCTTAGGTCCCAGTGCCGTCCCTGCTCAGCGGTGGAAGCTTAGACAGCCTCACTCAGCCCTAGAATCCTTACCTGTGAAGCAAGAGGCACGACACCTGCTTTGCAGGTTGTCATGGGGATGCTACCAGATGCTGCGCTCAGTGCCTGACTCAAGCTAACTGCCACTGTCCCAAACGTGCTGCAGGTGGTCCTGTCTTAGGAGCACAGCCAGCAGCTTGGAGCTCCCTGTGAGCAAAGATCAGCCCAAGGATCAGAACAAGGATTGTAACTGTCCTGAGCCCCTCCCCATCCCATCCCATAAGAAAAGCATGTGCAAGTGTCTGCCAGCTGAGTGCAGTTGTGCTAAGAACACCGCCTGGGCCAGACAAGGTGGCTCACGCCTGTAATCCCAGCACTCTGGGAGGCCGAGGTGGGTGGATCACTTGAGGTCAGGAGTTCGAAACCAGCCTGACCGACATGGTAAAACTCTGTCTGAACTAAAAATACAAAAGTTAGCCAGACATGGTGGCATGCACCTGTAATTCCAGCTACTCGGGAGGCTGAAGCAGGAGAATCGCTTGAACCTGGGATGTGGAGGTTGAAGTGAGCTGAGATTGTGTCACTGCACTACAGCCTGGGTGACAGAGCGAGACCCCATCTCAAAAAAAGAACACTGCCTGGAAGGCTTATTCTCCCCACTTTGAAAATTTCAGGCTCAGCTAATAAACTGTCCCTTTGACAAAGCCCTTCAGGGCCTCTCCAGCCCCCATGCACGCCCCAGTCTCCATCCCAGAGCCCAGGCTGTCCTCCCTCCCACATGGCCATGTGCTCATGGCCTTGCATTCCAGGATGACTCCCCACATGTGGGAGGCCCTCGCCAAAGCCCTTGGTCTTCTTCAATGCAGCTCAAATGCACCCTCTTCAGGAAACAGTTTTTTTCTTTTCTTTTCCTTTTTTTTTTGAGACAGGGTCTCACTCTGTCACCCAGGCTGGAGTGCAGTGGTGCGATCTTGTCTCAATGCCACCTACGCCTCCCAGGTTCAAGCAATCATCCAGCCTCAGCCTCCCAAGCAGCTGGGACTACAGACGTGTGCCACCATGCATGGCTAATTTTTATATTTTTAGTAGAGTTTTCACCATGTGGGACAGGCTGGTCTCGAACTCCTGACCTCAAGTGATCTACCTGCCACAGCGTCCCAAAGTGCTGGGATTACAGGCATGAGCCACTGCTCCCAGCCCAAGAAAGTTTCTGATTGACCCCACCTGCCTCAGCTCACGCTGCCCACATTATTGTAATTAGCTTTCACCTGTGTTGCTTGGGAAGCATGCATGGGTCACTTTTCCGCAGAGTGATCAACTCATCCAGGTTTCCCAAGAACCTCCAGCTTAGCGCTGAAGCCCTTTGTCCTGGGAAATCCAGGCCAGTTGGTCACCCTACATTTCAAGTATGTGTGTGTGAGTGTGTGTGTGTGTGCGCGCGCGCGCATAATTAAGATATTCATCCATTCTCCTGTCTCTCCACAGACACTCCAAGCCTCTCCAAAGCTAGGCCACTGTCTCATGTCTCAGTTAACCTGGGTATCCCCTCTCTACTCTGTCTCAAAGTCTGATGTGGAGTCTCAAGGATAACCTGTAGCCTTGGCTTGGGGCCCTGCCTACCAAGGCGGACACTAAAAGCCTTGAGATCCTGGCCTTCACAGGGGAAGGGGGAGGGGCAGAGGGCAAGCTGAAAGAACAAAATGGCAAGGGAGGATTGGAGCTATGGGTGAGGAGGGCATGGCAAAAAAGGTAAAGTTACAGAAAGCGGAGGAGGCGGTTAGCCTCGAGATGCAGGATGTTTGGGACAGAGTGAAGACAGAGGAGAAAGGAGGGAAGGTGAAGGAGGATGAAGTCATTCTGCAGGTATACACAAGCCTCCTGGAGTGCTTGGCCAGGGAGGCAGAGCTGACCACCTGCCACTGACCACTGGACACCAAGTGGTCCTCTCTCACACTGAGGATGTGAGGGGAGGGGAGCCCCAGGTGTAGGTGAGGAAGCAAGTGGGAAGTGTCCAGGCCAGATGGCTGGGAGCCCCTTCCCCATCAGGCATCCAGGAGTGGTCTTAAAACCCAAAGCGGGTGAGGCTTGCCCTTAGGACTGGAGCAGCAGGTGAATGATGGACTATGAGGAAGTGGCTTACCTTTAGCAGGTGTTGGGCGGTGTAGAAGCCAGCTGGACCACTGCCCACCACACAGATCTGAGGGGTCTTCTCCTGTGTGGAGAACTGGTGGCGGAAGCCTGGGGCCAGGGAGAGGAGAGGGAAAAGGTCAAAACTGACTTCTTTCCCCAGTCCCAAACCAACTTGAATATCCAACAGAAGCTGGAACTTCCCAAGCTTCACCCTCACCTGCATCCTCCTTCTCTTTCTCCTCAAGGCTTTGGCATTTGCAGGGTCTCTTACTTCATCTGAACCCCCAAAGGCTGAGTCTTCATCCAGAGCCTCTCATCTCACCCATGAACCTACTACACCACTCCCAATGGCCTACCAACACCACTTCATTCCCTATCCAATCGGGTAGAATTCCACATCCTTCCAACGGCCTCTATATCATCCCAATCTCGCCCCTTCGGTCTCCCCAAAATGTCGCCCCTCTAACCCTTCTCTCTCCACAAAACGTTATATTGCCCGTATAGACCTGTTTTATTCCTACAAATCCCTGTTTCGACTCAGACTTCCCTCTCGCCCCAGAGACCTCCGCATCACCCCCCATTCACCCCGTCTCACACCTGTGGATCTCATAGTCTCTCCTTTTCACCTCTGTTGACCTCCGACTCTCACCCTAGAAGCCTCACATTTCACGCACAGATCCTCGCCCGCCCCCGTACACCACCGCGATCTCGCCAGCAGGAAGAGACCCCTCCAGTCTCGCCCCTCTCCAGCCCTGCCCCAGCTCGGTTCCGACCGCTACTCAGAGCTTCCAGGCCTCCCCGCGCTCCCATCCAGCCCCAAAGGCGCCCTGCTCCTACTCGGGGTGCTCCCGGCGGAAAGCGGCCGGGTCCGAGGCAACGCCGACCGGCCCCACCAGCGCCAGCAGCGCGAAGCCATGGCTGGGAACAGCAACCTGCAAGTGGGTCCTGGCAACCTCCCGGCACTGCAAACCCGCCACCACCCGGCCTCTGGCCCCGCCCACAAGCGAGGCCCCGCCCCAATCCCCGCCCCCAGCGCTCCGGGAAAGCAGAGCCTTGCGGCTCCACCCCGACTCCCGAGAGAATCCCGCCCCCAAAAGAGAGGCCCGCCCTTAATCACGCCCCACCATCTAAGCCCCGCCCCTCTGAGGTTCCAGGACACAGGCGATTTAATACATTTCTTCCCCAATCCTCACCTTCCCTCCAAATCCCGGAAGCCTAGCGTTGGAAGAGAGCGAATCCCCATTGCTGTTTCAGTCCCTCCCTAAGGAAGCAGCCAATTAGAAAGGAGCTTATTTTACTTAGCCGCGCCCCTCTCGGGAGGCTCTCGTCGCTCGCTGATGACGCATGCTACCTTGCCATTTAGTAGCTAATCCTCCCGTGTGACTTCGTCCCAGCCAATCACGGGTCCGGCTCAAAGCGAGCCTTCCCAGTTAATCTGGGAAATTTAACTAGAGTGCGGAAATCTGGGGCGAGGGAGTTCCCGCCAGGAACTCAGCAGCCCCTTCCTTCGACCGCGGGTGTTGTAAGCCCTACAAGATGCTGTCCCTATCGGGCCAGGGGGAATATTAAACCCTGGAGAGCTCGTCCCACCTCGCCTCCTTTCCCATTACACAGGTGAAGAAAAGGGGGGCGGGGCAGTGGCTTATGGTACTAAGGACGGAGCCTCCGACCCCTCTGCAGCCGTGCCGGGACCCGGGTTGGGGCACTCCCCTCGGGTTCATAATTTAAGGGGGCTCCAAAACGCTCAGTCCTCAAGATAAATGTTATACTGCGGCGTTTTAAAATGTCAAAATTAATGCAAAAAGCCTATGATCAAAATATTTTTTAAAAATAAGGATAGGATCCGTAGTGACAGCTGACCCAATAACCTAATGCCTCTTCCTTTTTCACATGGGCCCTCTTGTCAAACATTACTTCCTCGGAGAAGCCTTTTCTCTGACCCGTCCCCTCCCACGCTCCAAGGGGTTAAAGCTGCGCATTCCACAGCATCCGATCTTACCCCATGATGACATATTAGACTGTTTGTCATTTTTAATGAGGTTTTAAATTTAAGAATAACATACAGAAAAGTGCACAGATCGTAAGTGCACAGCTTGACAATATATCACAAGGTGTAACCATATAACCACCACCCAGATCAAGAAATAAAACATGGATACTGATCCCAGGAGTCCTCTTTGCCCTTTCTGGTCACTTCCCCTCCCTCCCACTGGTAAGTAAATACTGTTCTGCTTTCTAATAGGTCACTGTGTTTTACGCCTGTCTCACTAGACCAGGAGTAGGCAGACTATAGCTTGCAGGCCAAACGCTGTCCACCAGCATGTTTTGGATGACCTGCAAGAATGATTTTTACTGTTTTGGGGTTTTTTTTGGGGGGGTTGGGGTTTTTGGTTTGGTTTTTTGAGACAAGGTCCCTCTCTGTCACCCAGTGGTGCCATCTCAGCTCACTGCAACCTACGTTTCCTGGTTCAAGCGAGCCTCCAGCCTCAGCCTCCTGAGTAACTGGGACCACAGGTGCCTGCCATTTTTGCATTTTTTGTGGAGATGGGGTTTTGCCGTGTCACCTAGGCTGGTCTCAATCTCCTGAGCTCAATGCAATCCACCTATCTCCACCTTCCAAAGTGTCAGGATTACAGGAGTGAGCCGCTACACCCGGCTGGTGTGTGTGTGTGTGTGTGTGTCTGTGTGTTTCTCTGAGATGGAGTCTCACTCTGTCGCCCAGGCTGGAGTGCAGTAGCGCTATCTCGGCTCACTGCAACTTCCACCTCCCAGGTTCAAGCGATTCTCCTGCCTCAGCCTACTGAGTAGCTGAGATTACAGGTGCACACCACCCCACCCAGCTAACTTTTGTATTTTTAGTGAGACGGGGTTTCACCATATTGGCCAGACTGGTCTCAAACTCCTGACCTCATGATCCCCCCGACCTTGGCCTCCCAAAGTGCTGGGATTACAGGGGCGAGCTACCACGCCAGGCCTGGTTTTTACATTTTTAATGGTAAAAAATGAAATTTTGTGACACATAAAAATTACATGAAATTCAGACTTCAGTTTGAATATAATAAAGCTTTATTGGAAGACATCCATGATTACTTCTTATATATTGTCTATGGCTCGATTTGTGCTTTGATGGCACAATTGAGTAGTTGTAACAGAGACCATATGGTTCACAAAACCCCAAATATTTACTATCTGGTCCTTTACAGAGTTTGACCACCCCTGCGCTAGACTATAAGCTCCAGGAGGGTGGGGACCCAATCTCATTAGACCTTATATCCCCAGGGCTTCACACAGTGGCTGGCACATAATGGAAGTTCATACAATCAAAAAAGCTCTGTAGGGCTCCCCGTCTAGAGGCAGTATATCTGGTGTTTAAGAGGATGGATTCCAGAGTCAGACAACATTGGGTTTCAATCCCTCTTCCTCCATGCACTAGCTATGTGACATTGAGAAATTCAATCTCTCCAGGACGTTTTTTCACCATCTGTAACATACCAGGGAAACAGTAGTGCCAATTTGTTGTAGACATTAAAATCAGACGATGTAGGTAAAGATATCTTCTATAAGTGCTAAATAAACATTAGCTATTATTATCATTATCCATACATAGTATGACCTCCCATGTGCCTCTGTAGATTAGACCTTAGGTCTCCGCAGAGACCCGGATATACTTCATTCACTCCTTTCACCTCCCTCACCTCTCAGGCCCCAGAAATTCCCAGTCCACATCCTCAGCGAAACAGAAAATACAGCCTCAAAGCAATCGAGTGACTTGTTCCCAGGATACCCATGGTACAGCCAGATCTGGCACCAGGGCCTTCAGATGCTGCCCATGCCCCAGTCAGGCCCAGATCAATAACAATGAGTCATTGGTTATGTATTTGGATGGTTTTAATCATGAGCCAAGACTGTGCATTTGGGGCCTTTTCTGTCACTGCATTTCTCAAATGGAGAATTAGCAGTTTGATTAATTACACCCCTAGACCTTAAGGCCATTTCTAAGCTGCTAATGCATTTCCAAGGAGCAGCAATAGCATATAGCAAAGCGGTGGGCTGGGGAGCCGCCAAGCCTGCCTCGTGCCAAGACGGCTGCCTGGATCCAAAACTCCACTCCATCAGTCAGCCTTCTAGCAGGGAACAGATGGCACACTGAAAAGGGGCGACTGAGGACAGTTTAATGAAGGAGTTTGTATACAGAGGTGTGAGCAGGGTGAAGGGAATGGAGAAGCACCCCAGCCTAGCAGCAGCTGGAAGCCACTACCACCCCAAGCCTGGAGGGAGCTGTTTGGGAAGGAGTGAGAGTCTGTAGCTATGGGAAAGGGTGTCTAAAGGAGTTGCAGTCTTTGGTAAAGGCAGGCATGACGGAGATGAGTGGGGAGTGCACCTGAAGGAACCAGTGGCCTCTGTGCAGCTGCCTACGGCCACACGCAGAGGGGCTCTCCAACGGAACCGGAACCGGGCTCAGGGAATGCCTGTGCCTGTAGCCAGACCCCTCTGCCCATCCCATAGGCTACCATTTGCCAGCAGTTTGTCTCGCTATCAGCAGGGTGAGCACGCCCTTCACCCCATCCAAGGACTTCACTGGAAAACAAGGCAGTTATGCACTCAGAGAATGACTTGCATGTTCTCAGCTGGGGAAGATTTGGCAATGTCTGGAGACAGTTTTGATTGTCATTACTTGAGCTCCCAGCATCTAGTAGGTAGAAGCCAGGGATGCTGCTAAACATCCTACAGTGCACGGGGCAGCCCCAGCAACACAGAGTTGCCCAGATAAAATGTCCATAGTGGCCGGGCACAGTGGCTCATGCCTATAATCCCAGCACTTTGGGAGGCCGAGGCAGGCAGATTGCCTGAGCTCAGGAGTCCAAGACCAGCCTGAGCAACACAGTGAAACCACGTCTCTGCTAAAATACAAAACATTAGCCGGGAGTGGCAGTGGGCGCCTGTAGTCCCAGCTACTTGGGAGGTTGAGGCAGGAGTATGGCTTGAACCCGGGAGGCAGAAGTTGCAGTGAGCCGAGATCGCGCCACTGCACTTAAGCGTGGGCAACAGAGTGAGACTCCATCTCCAAAGGGAAAAAAAGTCAATAGTGCCGAGGTGAGAGAACCTGTTTTCAACTAATGAGTCTGGCCTCCTGTCACAGGTCTGGCCTCCTTCTCTGTCTCTCCCGCAGCCTCCACCTGGGCACTTTCTAGCACCCTCCCAGTCCAGCCCCAGCTGGAGCAGCTCCCAGCCCTCTCAGCACTACCCACCGTGGGCTGAATCTCAGTGGTGACCCCCAGTGCCTTGGTCTCTTCCTCTACCCGACATTGGCTGTTCCCTGATATTCCCATCTCACTCCCAGGCTGCAGACCATCCTTCCACAGCCCCGCCCAGCCCTGACTGCAGGCTCTTCTGTCTGCACCCCACCCTCTCCCATTCCTCTCTGAAGCCACCTGTTCTCCAGACACCGTTCCCAGAACCCCCTCCAGCTCCAACCCCCTCCCCCCAATTTTTCTCTCTCCCAATGGATGATCCTCAGGTTCACCACTTCTAAACATCACAGAACAAAGTAAACTTTGTTTGAGCTAGCCAAGGTCACATTCAAAGCTATTTATTCTTTTTTTTTTTTTTTTTTTGAGATGGAGTCTGGCTCTGTCGCCCAGGCTAGAGTGCAATGGTGTGATCTCGGCTCACTGCAACTTCTGCCTCCTGGGTTCAAGAGATTCCCCTGCCCCAGCCTCCCAAGTAGCTGGGACTACAAATGTGCGCCACCACAACTGGGCTAATTTTTTTGTATTTTTTGCAGAGATGGGGTTTCACCATGTTGGCCAGGCTGGTCTCAACCTCCTGACCTTATGATCCACCTGCCTCAGCCCAAAGTGCTGGGATTACAGGAGTGAGCCACCTCGCCCAGCCTGCCATTTATACTCTTTCCCCAGCTCTGTCCCTGAGGGACCTTCTCCCCTCACTTCTGTGGAGTTTTTATCTCACTGATACTGCGGTCTGGGGAACTGCTGAGCCAGTGTCCTGCACAGGTTCCTTTGGCTGAGAATCGAGGACGGCCTGCCAAAAGCAAGCTCACCTGAGGTCCCGGGGAGAGGGCACCTTGGTGGGCAGAGCCTGAAGGAGGCAGTGGCCAAGGCCATGTGGGGCTCTCCCAGTGCCAGGGAGGTCACAGCCGAGGGAGCTGACCCTGCCAGGTAGCCCCTGCACAGGATCCCTCCTCACCCTGTCACCTCCCCTTAGCCCTACCAAGGCTCAGATGAAGCAGTGGGAAGGACCCAGCTCTTCAGTCCTGAGATGGAGCTGCTGAGATTCAGTGCTGAGATGGAGCCAGGCAGGGGCAGGGTGGCTGCACTGGCCTCATTGCAGCCCCACAAGCTCAGTGATCGGCGGGGCCTGCACCATGAACTCCTCATAGCGATGGAGAAACAGCCGGAAGCGAGCCAGATACGAGTCCTCGTTGTATGGTAGCTGCTTCTCACGGAGGAACTGGGACACCACAGGCTTCACCTGGTGGAAGATGGGCAGGAGAGGGGCCTATGAGCTGGGTCTGTGGGCAGGTCCATCACCCCATGGGGGGGTGTCTTCTTCCCACCCCTAGCTCCTATCTGCCTTGTTCTTTGATTCTCCGGAGGAGCGGAAGGGCTTAAGTCAGAGAATTCTTGTCCCCACCCAGTAGAAGAAAGGAGTGGCTTCTTCCCAACATCCAGGGATCCTGACTGCGTGACAGCCCTCCTCGGCACAGGAGGCTAAAAACCAGAGCTCCCTTTTACCAAGCACCTACCGTGTGCCAAACATTTCAGATCTATTTCTCCATTTTATCCTCAAAGCCTGTCAACATAAGCCCTGCTACTCCCATTTTCAGAAGAGAAAGCTGAGGCCCAGAGGCATTCAGTTCACTTGTCCAGAGCCACACTGCTAGTAAGAAACCTGGGTGTCTCTGATCTGAAACCCACGCTGCTGCAGATACACTGGCTGCCCTTCCTGGGTGACCTCTGACCAGGCCAGATGGGGAACTTGGAGTTCCTGAAGGTTCTTCCCTCCCGCTGCCACCTTTTTTTTTTTTTTTTTGAGACAGGGTCTCACTCTGTCCCCCAGGCTGGAGTGCAGAGGCACAATTATGGTTCACTGCAGCCTCAACCTCCCCAGGCTCAGGTGGTCGTGACTCAGTTTCCCAAGTAGCTGGGGCCACAAGCATGTGCCACCACACCCAGCTCATTTTTGTATTTTTTGGAAAGACGGGGTTTCACCATGTTGCCCAGGCTGCTCTCAAACTCATGGGCTCAAGCAATCTGCCCGCCTCAGCCTCCCAAAGGGCCAGGATTATAGGCGTGAGCAACCCCGCTGGGCCAAAGAATCTTCCCTTCCACCCTCTAACAGTCCCTTCATTCCAGCGCCCCCAGCCCAGACCTCGACTACCTTGAGGCACATGTTGTCGGAGAGCCTGGGGAAGAGGTGGTGTTCCACGTGGCAGCTGATGATCGAGTGCCCGAACGCCCAGTCCAGCACCGGCAGCCGGGCCAGGTTCAGCACCCCCAGGCTCATCATGTGGATCCGGCGGGGCTTGTTGTCCCGGGAGAACATGGGCAGCCCAATGTGCTGTGACAGACATGTGGATCACGCCGGGCAGCCTGGACCTCCCCACCCCATGCCAGGTGTCCTGGGACCTCGTGCTACCCAGAGGGCTCTTCTGTCCCCGACCTCCTATGCGGGGCACCTGGTAGAGGGGCCCCTAGCCTAGCTCCGATGCTGACCCTGTTTCCTGCACTGAGTCTCACCCAGCTCTGCTCCTCCCTCCCCATCCGGACAGTCAGGGACTTAGCCGGGGCACCTCTCAGGGCGCGTGGTTCCCTCATACTCCCAACTGCCTACCACTCACTCCTCACACCTTCGCCTCATCCCGGAGAGACTCTTCCTGCTCTGTCCACCAGTCAAGACCCTACTCGTCATTCAAGGTCAAGTTTCATAGGCAGTGTCAAGGGCTTCCTCTGCCAGGTGCTGTCCTAGGTCAGGAAGTCAGAGGTGACCAGGAGCCTCGGTGGGTGCAGGACAGGACACAAGTATGGGATTAAGTAATTAAGTAGTTAACAGCAGCTGTGGTAAGTGCTGGACAGGGAAGTACAGGAAGCGCTTCTCTAGCGCCTTCCCTGGGCAGGGAGCAGGGAGATGTCCCCGTGGATATCACGCCGGAGCTGGATGCTGAGCCCTGGCCTCCCATGAAGAACTCCGTCTCCAGTGCCTTCATCTGCCTGCCTCGGGGCATTCACTGGGGCCTTTATCTCCTACCATGTGGGCATCCGTGAATGGAGGGAGGCATGCCGACTGTGTTGAGGAGAGAAGCTCAATTCTTTTTCTTTTCTTTTTTTTTTTTTTTTTTTGAGACGGAGTTTCGCTCTTGTTACCCAGGCTGGAGTGCAATGGTGCGATCTCGGCTCACTGCAACCTCTGCCTCCTGGTTTCAGGCAATTCTCCTGCCTCAGCCTCCTGAGTAGCTGGGATTACAGGCACGCGCCACCATGCCCAGCTAATTTTTTGTATTTTTAGTAGAGACGGGGTTTCACCATGTTGACCAGGATGGTCTCGATCTCTTGACCTCGTGATCCACCCACCTCGGACTCCTAAAGTGCTGGGATTACAGGCGTGAGCCACCGCGCCCGACCTTCATTTTTTTATTTTTTTAGATGGAGTCTCGCTCTGTCCCCCAGACTGGAGTACAGTGGTGCAATTTCGGCTCACTGCAACCTCCGCCTCCCAGGTTCACGTGATTCTCCCACCTCAGCCTCCCAGGTAGCTGGGATTACAGGTGCTCATCACTACGCCCAGCTAGTGTGTGTGTGTGTGTGTGTGTGTGTGTGTGTGTGTGTGTTTTGAGGCAGAGCCTCGCTCTGTTGCCCAGGCTGTAGTGCAATGGCATGATCTTGGCTCACTGCAACCTCTGCCTCGTGGGTTCAAGTGATTCTCCTGCCTCAGCCTCCTACCTTGCCGAGCTAATTTTTGTATTTTTAGTAGAGACGGGGTTTTGTGCCATGTTGTCCAGACTGGTTTTGAACTCCTGACTTCAGGTGATCCTCGCGCCTCGGCCTCCCAAAATGTTGGGGTTACAGGCATGAGCCACAGTGCCTGGCCATTTTTGTGTTTTTAATAGAGACAGCATTTTGCCAGGTTGGCCAGGCTGGTCTTGAACTACTGACCTCAGGTGATCCACCCACCTCAGCCTCCCAAAGTGCTGAGATTACAGGCGTGAGCCACCACGCCCAGCAGAGAAGCCTGCTTCTTACCTGAAATCAAAACTCTTGAATGATCCTTGGAGTCGGTGGGGGGAGGTCAGAGGGGAGCACTTACCAGAACTGCTGTTAATGACTTAATGCCCTAATTGTGTCCTGTCCTGCACCAACCCGAAGCTCCTGTCCACTTCTGAGTTCCCGACCTAGGATAGCGCCTGGCAGAGGAAGCACTTGACGGTGCCTGTGAAACTTGAGCTTGAGCCACGAGTAGGATCTTGACTGGTGAACAGAGCAGGAAGGTTCTCTCCAGGATGAGGCGAGGGCACGAGAGGGAGGATGCCTCATCCCTCAGGTGGCCCCTCTCTCCTCACCCTAGAGTCCAGCCTGCAGTCAGGGCCCCTGGGGAATGCTCCCCTTAGCCGCCCAGTGCCCAGGTTGGGGTGGCCTCACCTGGAAGATGTTGACGTGGAGGTAGGGGTGGGCCAGCAGGGATCTGGTGATGAACATGCAGCCCAGGGCTGAGCTGGGACTCTTGAAGCCTGACACGTTCAGGAGCAGCCAGTAGTGAGAATAAAGGCCCAGGGAAACCAGGGCCAGCGTCCGCAGGGCCGTCCCCAGCTCCACCGTCCTCAGCCGCTCTGCAGGAAGAGGCAAGACATAGAGGGAGGGGACAGGCAAGGCTCAGATCCATCAGGAGCAGCTCCCTGCTAGCTCAAGTGTGCTAAGGCAGTGGCAGGGGACTAAGTGTGCTCAATTCATACACACAACAGCCCTGAAAAGCAGGGTCCCCCATTGTGTGGATGAAGAAACGAGGCCAGGCATCGCGGCTCAAGTCTGTAAACCCAGCACTTCGGGAGACCAAGGCGGGCAGATTCCTTGAGCCTAGGAGTTCAAGACCAGCCTGGGCCACATGGCAAAACCCTATCTCTATCAAAAATACACAAAATTAGCTGGGCATGGTGGCACACACCTGTGGTCCCAGCTACTCAGGAGGAGCCTGACCTCCTAGGCTCAGGTGATGCTCCCACCTCAGCCCCCTGAGTAGTTGGAACTACAGGTGTGCACCACCTGGAGTGAGCTGAGATTGTATCACTGCACTCTCCAGCCGGGGCAATAGAATGAGACTCTGTGGAGGTGGAGGAGGGGGGTGAAGAAGAAAAAGAAGGAGGAGAAGGAAGAAGGAGAAGGGGAGGAGGAGGAGGGAGGAGGGAGGAGGAGGAGGGAAGAGGGAGGAGAGGAGGAGGAGGAGGAGGGAGGAGGGAGGAGGGGAGGAGGAGGGGGGAGGAGGAGGGAGGAGGGAGGAGGGGAGGAGGAGGGGAGGAGGAGGGAGGAGAGGAGGAGGAGAGGAGGAGGAGGAGGGAGGAGGGAGGAGGGGAGGAGGAGGGAGGAAGAAGGAGGAGAGAGGAGGAGGAGGGAGGAGGGGAGGAGGAGAGAGGAGGAGGAGGGAGGAGGGGAGGAGGAGGAGGACGGAGGAGGAGGAGGGAGGAGGAGGGAGGAGGGGAGGAGGAAGGAGGAGGAGGGGGGAGGAGGGAGGAGGAGGGAGGAGGAGGAGGGAGGAGGAGGGAGGAAGAGGGAGAGGGAGGAGAGGAGGAGAGGAAGAAGAGGAAGAGGAGGAGGAAGAAGGAGAAGAAGAAGAAACAAAGAAAGACAGAAACAGGAAGCAATCTGATGAAGGTCAAGCTGTGGGATTTAAACCCAGGTCTAGCTGCTCCCTCCCTCCTGCTCCCTCCACCACACAACATCGCTCCCCAGACATCAAAGCTGTTAACATGAAGTATTATTTGTGCAAGGCAGCTGCAAAGCATTTTTTTTTTTTTATTTGAGACAGAGTCTAGCCTGTCACCCAGGCTGGAGTTACAATAGCGAGATCTCAGCTCACTAAAACCTCCACCTCCAGGGTTCAGGTGATTCTTCCCAAGTAGCTAGGACTACAGGCCCCCGCCACCACGCCCAGCTAATTTTGTTGTATTTTAGTGGAGGTGGGATTTCACCATGTTGCCCAGGGTGGTCTCGAACTCCTAAGCTCAGGCCATCCACCTGCCTCAGCCTCCCAAAACACTAGGATTACAGGCATGAGCCACCATGCCTGGCCCCTGCAAAACATTTTTATACCTAGGACCTCATTTTCTTTCACACCAAACTTGAGGAGCAGGTAGAGGATCCGAGACTCAGAGAGGTTCGGTTATCTGCCCAGGGTCCCCAGCTAGTAGGTGGCAGAGCCAGACTCGGCTCCGGGTCCGAGGCTCTCTCTACCCTGCCAGGCTGTCTCAGCAAGTCTCTCTCAGGCCTTCCTCTACAAGCTACCTCCATGAAGCCAGGCAGGCAAGGAGAGCAGAGGAACCAGGTCCATGCAGGGCACCCCAGACCAGGCTCTCTTGGTACTCACCGACAGCCACCAGTGGCGTGGCGACGGGGAGGAGGAGAGGAGCAAGGAACATGTAGACATAGCGGTTGAGGCAAGGCAGCCTCCACGTGCTGGAGTCCCCCAGCCCCACCACATTGGTGTAGGCATGGTGCATCTTGACGTGCCCGTGTGTGGCGTGCTCTGCAGTGAAGGCCGTGCATACCTGGAGGAGGGAGCCAGAAAGGATGCTGGGGTTCGTGTCAGGCACAGTGGAGCAAGGCAGAACTTTTGAGAGCCCTGAGAACACCCCCGCCTCCTCAACCCCTGCATGTCCAGGGCCGTCCTCCATCACAGCCCCAGCTAATCAGCTGTGACCATCAACTCTCAGGGATCTATCACCACGGAGGGGCAACCAGTCAATACAAGCATGTCCATTTGGCGAGGCTCTGCGAAGCCTTTGGAGGTGGGAGGCTGGACCCCTGGAGTGCCAATCGGCCAGTGACTACCCAGGCTGTCGTGATCGGAGGCACTGCGGGTGATGATCCCAGCATCCACTGCAATGATTTTGTGTGCGTTTCTCTTAGAAGCATCTGCTCCTTCATAACACTGAGCACTCTGAGCCTGGAGCAGCAGCCAGGAGGGGCAGCAGGAGTGGGGTGAGAGTGCAGGGACACCATCCCCTGAAGAGTCCACATGGCGGGGGCGGTGCCCTGATGGGGGCCCGAGAGCTTCTCCCTAGAGGTGACTCTTCTCCAGCATGGATCTCCAGTGGGATTCTCCAAAGCCGCTCTGAGCAGCAGCACAGCTCTGACTCCTAGGACAGCAGTCAGTCTGGAATGCAAAAGCCACGCTAAGGAGTTTCTTAAGCAGATATATGCAAATGGTATGCAGATGTAAGCCTCTTCCAATATTTTATCTAGGACAGAAAATGTGGTTAATTTTATTGAAGACGCTGCCTGACTGTTTCTGGAATGACGTGAAAAATTTCCCAATACCACTCATTGCAAGCCAGGTAAAGACAGCGGGACCCCCCCTGCGGAGGGCTCACTGCACCAGGCTCAGCATCCTGCACGCACACACTTCCCAAGGGAGGTGGGGGGTGACCACATGCCGCTGAGTTAGTTGGAAAATGGATGGTCTTGCTGAAAAGGATTATCTGTTTTTATTTTAATTTTATTTTATTTTGAGACAGAACTCGCTCTGCTGCCCAGGCTTGAGTGCAGTGGTGAAACCACAGCTCATGGCAACCTTCATTGGAAACAGATGCTCGGTGCCACGAACAATAATTAGCACTGAGACAAAGAATCTTTCGGCGACACAATTTTTACTTCCCGGACTGCTGGAAAGGTACCCTCACTAGTCATCTTGCCATGAGAGTACAATGAACAAAGGAAAGCACACAAATTTATCCCTTACGAATCTGGGATCGTCCTTACCACTGTGTCTGATCTCCGTTGGCTGGAGCCAGACCTCACAATCTAAACTAAAACCCGATTGGCTAAAAACTTAAAACTTTTCTAAACAGGAAAAAGCAATGGAGAGCTGGGACACGCCTGTGAGCACGTCCAGCACAGATATCTTGGCTAAAGTACAAGGACATAGAATGTACTACATGCCTGTAAGCATGGCATGTCTAACAGCTACATAGGATAGGGCTTAACAAACAGTGATTAGCACACCTATTCTTTAACAAGAAAGGAAACTTTAAAGAGGAAATTTTCTACTTCCCACGCTCTGCCTCCCGGGTTCTCCTGCCTCAGCCTCCCTCGTAGCTGGGACTACAGGTGCCCACCACCGCACCCAGCTAATTTTTGTATTTTTAGTAGAGATGGGGTTTCACCATGTTGACCAGACTGGTCTCAAACTCCTGGCCTCATGTGATCCACCGGCCTCGGCCTCCCAAAGTGCTAGGAATACACGTGTGAGCCACCGCGCCCGGCCGAATGTATTCTTTCATGCAGTTGTTTATTCATGTAAGCATTGTCTGACCACTGATGGTGCTCAGCACCGTGCTACACCTGTGGGGTTCCCAGGGCCTTGTCCCTGGGAAACAGAAGAGAATGCCCTCAGCGCCATTTGATGGGCTCAACGCTGACTATACAGGGCCTGCTCCCATGAGAATAAGGTGCTCTCGAGGGCTACTCTTGCTGTGGCCTTCACCAGGGTCGCTCTGTCTTCCCGAAGGTGGCTAAAACATGGCTGCATTCACACAGATCCTGCCCCAGAGCCAGCCCTAAGAGTTCCCTGGGGACTTGCACCTGGAGACTTATATTCTCCCTGAGCAAGACGGCCAGGTGGAGCAAATGAAAATACAGGATGCCCTCTTAATTCCGAATTTCAGATAAACAACAACTACATGGAATATTTGGGATATACTCGTACAAAAATATTGGTTGTTTGTCTGAAATTCAAATGTATCAGTGTGTGTTAGGCCATTCTGGCATTGCTAAAGAAATATCTGAGGCTAGGTAGTTTGTAAAGAATAGAGGTTTAATGAGTTCAGGTTCCGCAGGCTGCACAGGAAGCTTGGTAGGGAGGCCTCGGGACGATTACGATCATAGCAGATCATAATCACGACAATCGTGGCAGAAGTCCAACGGGAAGGCAAAGAGAGCAGGCGGTGACATGGTGAAAGCAGGAGCAGTGAGACGGGGGCAGGGGCGAGAGTGCCGCACACTTTTAAGTGACCGGATCTTTTTTTTTTTTTTCTGAGTCTCGCTCTCTTGCCCAGGCTGGAGTGCAATGGCGTGATCTCAGCTCACTACAACCTCCACTTCCCGGGTTCAAGCCATTCTCCTGCCTCAGCCTCTTGAGTAGCAGAGCATGCCCGGCTAATTTTTTCTATTTTTAGTAGAGACAGGGTTTTGCCATATTGGCCAGGCTGGTCTCGAACTCCTGACCTCAAGTGATCCACCCACCTTGGCCTCCCAAAATGTTGGGATTACAGGCATGAGCCACTGTGCCCAGTATAAATGGCCAGATCTTTTGAGAACTCACCCTCACTCTCACCAGGACAACACCCAGGGGATGCTGCAAACTCATTCAAGAGAAACGCCTCCATGATCCAATCACCTCCCACAAAGCCCCGCCTCCTCCCCACTGTTGGTGCAGCAGCAACAGCTGGCCGCTGGGGTTACCGTCTTCATTGACAAACTTGGGTTTACCTGCCTGGAGACAAGTCTCTCTCGCACCAGCAGAACTACTGGTACTTCCAAAACCAACTCACCTGACCTGCAACTCAAAGGCTTTTTTTTTTTTTTTTTTGAGATGGAGTCTTACTCTGTCACCTAGGCTGGAGTGCAGTGGCGTGATATCAGCTCACTGCAACCTCTGCCACCTGGGGTTCAAGTGGTTCTCCTGCCTCAGCCTCCCAAGTAGCTGGGATCACGGGCGCCTGCCACCGCACCTGGCTAACTTTTGTAGTTTCAGTAGAGACGGGGTTTCACCATCTGGGTCAGGCTGGTCTTGAACTCCTAACGTAGTGATCCACCCGCCTCGCCCTCCCAAACTGCTGGGATTACAGGCGTGAGCCGCCGCACCCGGTGAAAGGCTTTTCTTAAGAAAACCTACATTTAAAGATCACATTTCAAACTGGGATTTAGGTGGGACAAACATCCACATCATGTCACGGTGCATTTTATATTTTACCTAGAAAACCTCCTGCTGAGGTCCGTGGAACCCCAGAGGCCCCCAGCATTCTGGAGCCAGATGTGAAGGGGCTGCTGATGCCCTGGGGACCAGCAAGAGTCTAGAGAGAGGAACAGAACCTGCACAGATCCGGCCCGGAAGCTCTCCTGCCAGGCCAGCGCTGCCCCTGGACCGTCCTGCACTCCCTCTTTCTCGTCCTGTCCATTCCCGCTGCCCACCAGTCTGCACCTCCTCCTCCTTGCTGATCCCACCTAGACAGCCTCCACCTAAACCTCCTCCTTGAACCCCATCCCTGCCTTTTGTCCTCACCATCTCTCGGCCTGCCCATGCCAACAGCCTTCGTCCCATCTCCTGCCTCATCCACCTCAAATCCAATAGAGTGACCCAGTTAAAACCCAGCACTGCATCATAATTTCACAACTATGGTTTTAATCCTGTAGGGTACTGTTTGTGTAAAAACTAAAAGAGGGGCCAGGCACAGTGGCTCACGCCTGTAATTGCGGCACTTTGGGAGGCCAAGGTAGGCAGATCACTTGAGGTCAAGGGTTCAAGACCAGCCTGGCCAACATGGGGAAGCCCATCTCTACTAAAAATACAAAAATTAGCCAGGTGTGGTGGTGCTCGCCTGTAGTCCCAGTTACTTGGGAGGCTGAGGTAGAAGAATCGCTGGAACCCAGGAGGCAGAGGCTGCAGTGAGCCAAGGTCATGCCACCACATTCCAGCCTGGACAATGGAGTGAAACTCTGTCTCAAAAAAAAACTAAAAGAGGAAAATATTAGAGAAGAACATAGAAGAGACTGACAACCTGCAGCCATCATCTCCGAGAGGAAATGGGACATCTTCAGAAAGGGGCAGGACGAAGACCTTCCCGATGCTTTTTGAATTCTGAATTACATAAACATATTACCCATTCAAAAAATAAGTTAGTTTTGAAAACTACCAACTTAGATGACCACCTTTGGCCACAAGACCAAGTTCCAGGTCCTCTGCCTGCCACATGCCTCCTTTCCCCTCTCCAGGGTCCCCGTTAGATTCTGGCGACCCCAGATTCCTGAGGGTCCCTCATGCACTGTGCTGATGCCCACAGCCTTGGTCCGCATATTTGCTCTGTCTGAAGCCACCTTCCTGCTCCTTAGTTTGGCCAACCCCGTCCTGGCAGCATCTCCCCTGGAAACTTTCCCTGGGGTTTTGCAGCCCTGCATGATTCACATTTGGGACTCGGCACTTTTTGTGTCAGGGGCTGTCCTGTGCACTGTAGGACATTTAGCGATGTCCCCGGCCATTCACAGTAGATGCCGGTAGCATGCACACCTGCACACCCCAGGCTTTATTATTATTACTATTATTATTTAGAGACAGAGTTTTACTCTGTCGCCCAGGCTGGACTATAGTGATGCAATCTTGGCTCACAGAAGCCTTGAACTCCTAGGCTCAAGCAATCCTCCTGCCTTGGCCTCCCAAGTAGCTTGGACTACAGGTGCACACACCACATCCAGCTAATTTTTGTTTTGTTTTGTAGAGACAGGCTCTCGCTGTGTTGCCAAGGCTGATCTCAAACTCCTGGGCTCAAGTGATCCTCCCGCCTCAGCCTCCCAAGGTGGTGGGAGCCACTGAGCCTGGCCCACACCCCAGTATTAATAGCCAAAAATATCTCCAGACATGGCCCAATGTCCCTGCCCTGCTCTTCCCACCCTCAGCTCTCAGAGCCTTCACTCCACCCCGGTTGATGCCCTCATCACATTCTGCCTGCCCCGGGCACCTACCAGCTGGTATGGCATTGCACAAGTGGCTTAACCTCCCAGATCAGGGTTTCCTCATCTACAAAGTGAGGGTAATAATAATTTCACCCTTGAAGGAAGTTGTGACTATGAAATGAGGTAATTTACATAAAAGATGCAGGAAGCAACCAGTAAGCGTTAGCCAGTGAGATCAGGATTTTTTATTTTAATGTCATTTGTATGTGTCTCTTTTACACTTGACTCTGAGTCCCTGGGGAACTGGAACAGGGTCTTATTCACAGTTATGTCCCCAGCATCTATTGGAGCATGGTGTAAGAGGAGCTGGGACACACACACACACACACACACACACACACAGAGTACTAATGTCCATTTCCTTGGTTTTGATATTGAATGACACTTAGATAAATGTAGTTATTGTGGGAAACTGGATAAAGGCTACACCAGACCTCTCTGTCCTGTTTTTGCAAGTCCTGTGAATCTATAACTATTTTAAAAATAAAAAGGGTTTTGCAAAAGTATATTTTGTACTGCAAATCTGAGTTTTCCCTCTAAATAAACATTAAAGATTAAAAAGATAAGAAGTCATAGTTGAACTTAGGCAACAGCCCTCGGGGTTTGTGTGGGAACAGGCAGAGAGAAGGTTGGAGAGACAGCCCGGAGGATAATGGCCACATTGAACTCCTGTGAGAAGAGAACGTTCCAGGATCATGACTAGGCTGGGGGTTCCTGGCCCTGTTTCCACCCCGACAAGAGGCCTGAAGGAAGGCGATGGCATTCCCCTATGAGGTACCCCTCCCCCAGGGCAGAGCTTGGGTCCAGCAGCGGTGGCCCCGCCCCTGCGGCACAAAGCCGACTTCACAAGGATTTGAAGTGGAGACACCTGAGCTTAGGAACCGGCAGGGCCTGTTCCCTCCCACTCAGGGGAGCATCTTGGATTGTGAGTGACATGCAGAAGAGTCCCCAAAGCCGTCTGATTTCAGGAGTTAATCCTTCCCAAGCTTCAGGGCTTAAATTACAGGAGCCTGCCCACCCTACGCTGCCCTCAACCTTTCCATGGCCATCTGAGCATGGTGCAGTCCCCTTCACTGGCAGTCCCCATGGTGACCCAGGACAGGGCTGGGCAGGTACTCTCGCTGGGCAAGGCCAGGGTTATCAGAGGCGGGAGAGAAGGTCAGGGATAGAACTTTCCAATTAGAACAGAAATGGGGCTTTGGAGGTTGGATACTTTAGGAGAGAAACAACAGCCTGGAGTGGAAGCCTCCCCCTCCAGCCTGTCTGCCCCTCCCCAGATCCCATGGCCCAGCTTGGAGCTGGTAAACCCTGAGACAATCCCAGCAAAAGCTGAGTGCCCAGGCGAGCCACTGATACTCAGTTAATGTCTGAGGCTGCAGTATTTGCCAAACACCAAAAAGAACCTAGGTCTATAGGCTACATTATTCTGCAGTGATGATGTCTCCGGAGCATCAAGGTTTGGGAAGAGCACAGGTACCCCCCAAGGAAGGATCCTAAGAGAGAAGACACCAAGACGTGGGAGGAGAGTCAGAGATCTAGGAAGGGTCCCAGGGCATCCTCTGAGGTCCTAGGCAGCAAGAACTTATCCTCTGTGCCCTGCAGAGGCCCAGAGGACACAGCACCCAACCCCAAAACACATACACAGCTCTGTCAAGCTTTGCAACCTTGCAGCTAAAAAAAACAACAACAACAGGCGGGGCGCTGTGGCTCATGCCTGTAATCCCAGCACTTTGGGAGGCCGAGGCAGGTGGCTCACCTGAGGTCAGGAGTTCAAGACCAGCCTGGCCAACATGGTGAAACCCCGTCTCTACAAAAATACACACAAAAAAATTAACCAGGCGTGATGGCAGGTGCCTGTAATCCCAGCTACTGGGGAGGCTGAGGTGGGAGAATTGCTTGAACCCGGGAGGTGGAGATTGCAATGAGACGAGATTGCATCATTGCATTCTAGCCTGGGCAACAGAGCGAGACTCTGTCTCAAAAAAAAAAAAATGACAAACAAAGCAAACAACAACTGCTAACCCTTTCCTTGCAGCTAACCATGTTAACTCCAGAGAAAGAAAGTGACGATCACACTGGTGAAGCATGTCAGGATCAGGCCCTCCGTTAAGGTCTGCACCGCTACGTTTAATCCACATGCAGGCCTCATGAGGGGTTCCTGTTATTTCTCCTGTTTATTAGGTGAGGAAAGTGACACTTAAATGTTGAATTAAGTAACTTGCTCAAGGTCAGGGCAGCCAGTGGAGCTGGGATTCCAACCACTGTAGAGAGCCAGAGTAGCCCACCCTCTCTGGGGGGATCAGCAGCAAGGCTGCTGTGAACTTGGGGTGAACTCCAGAGAAGTAAAACCATAATAGGAGGATGTGTATGTCTCGGAATAGAACAGAGACAGGCCTGGAGAGATAACCAGCTTTCACTGATCTTGCTGCAAGATAGTTGTTAGCTGAAGTATGTGAACTGAAGTATGAGAATTATAACCACAGGCTGTTCTAAGTAACTGTACCCTCCCTCTGCTATGTGCTTTGGAAACATATAAAAAAGTACTCTTGAGACAGGTCGGCCGGAGAGACTGACATCCTCACCTCCCGGACCGCCTGGCCCAGCTTTCTCTATGTCTATGTCTGTGTCTTTCTTTATCCCCCACCGTTCCCTGTTAGGTCTTTGAACGTTTGTGCAGCGTGGGATGCAGCATGCGCCAGAAACCACTGCTTCAAAGGCTGATCTTGAACTCAGCCTTGATCAGGTGATCCGCCTGCCTCAGCCTCCCAAAGTGCCAGGATTACAGGCGTGAGCCCCAGACACTGTCCTCGCCACCACCCTGCCTGGCAGACAAGACCAGCACCCTCCTCCAGCACTGCACTTGCCTCACCGATACCAGCCAGATTGGGAGGACTGGTCCACTCCTTCCCCCACACTGGGACTGGGCCCTCCCAGAGGGTAGCTGGAGCGAAACTGTGGGATGAAAAAAATCAAAACGAATCCCATGTAGGTTAGTCGGAGGATTGAGTGATAAACTACTCAGGTCCTGTTCCTCGGCCCACTGCAGTCCACCAGCCAGGTGTCACACCATATGAGGCGGGAGCCAAGCCTTCCCTCCTCAGCTTCCAGGGGGCTCGCGGGCCTGGACCTGGTTCCCTAGACAACTGCAGGGTCATCGTCAACAAATATTGATAGAAGGCCTAGCAAGAGCTCAGGTCTGTGCCAGGACTGAAGAGTCAAAGAGTCAAAAAGATGAAGCTACTGGGCTTATGGGGAAAAGACAGCATTCACAAGCAGAATGCAGCCCTAAGGCTACCTGGGTATCTCCTTCATGCTGGGTTTCGGGTGGAGAGCTCCAGCAGAAAAGCCCAGGAGAGCTTCTCAGAGGAGGCGTCCTTGGCCTCCTGCCTTCATTTGACACACATGATAGCTACTATGTGGGTATAACACTTTGGTGGTGTGTATCAGATTCACCTGTGGACCTTGGTGAAAACACAGTGGCCCAAGTCCGCTTCTCTAGCAAGCCTGGGCCTTCAGGTCATTCTGCCACCAGACTCCCTCCCTCCTCCTGCGCCCCGCTCCTAGGGGACACGGGGCAGGACACACCAGTCCAGACTCTCTGGTTCGGGTGTGACCCTCCATCCTGCAGTCAGCTGGCCACCTCCTTCTGCCTGCCGCCGCCAGTCCACTCTGCCCAGCTGCGCGCTCACCGGCTGCTGCAGCAGAGCCAACGCCACCACCTCCGCCACACCCGCCCCCACCCGCAGCCCGGCCAGGTCTCGAACACCAAAGTTTGAGAACCACTAGGTTAGCTCTGTGCAATAAATCCCTTACAGCCAAGCAGTCCCAAAGTCTCGGTACCTGCTCCTCATCCTCAGCTGCCTCCAGGCTCCTGGCACTCGGTACAGCTTTTTTTAAACAATGCAAACATAGCTCATTCTGCCCCATGACCCAGTGTTACGACACAGTCCGTGTCACCAGCACAGTCCAATGTCTCCCTTGCCTCTCTGTGGATTACAAACTTGGCGGGCAGCTGACCCAGACTCCAGGGCCTGACCGGTGTCTAAGAGTCTGGCCAGGACCAATGCTCAAGGCTCCCAGGGAAAGGAATTGTCTTGAAATTGACCCTGAGGATCAGAAGCCTGTCGGTTCCTCTTGTCTTCAGCACTTTAGATGTGTGTGCTGGTGAGAAGGGCAGGGAAGGGGAAGGCACAGGGAATATGATAGTGCTGGGTGAGAAATGCTTCATCTACTCAGCTGGGTGGATAGCATTATAGATACACAGATATATGTGTGTGTAGATAGTTATATAAAGGCATGTAACTTTGTAAAAACTTAATAATTAAGTAATTTGGTCACAATAACCAGTCCTTCCAGAAGAGAATTGTTTCTGGTGCCAGCTTTCCTATTTATTCATAAGGTGTGGCCATTTATTTATTCAGGGGGACCATCACCTGGGTGGCCAGGCGACGGTCCCCCTGGAAAGGAGGAGGGAGCAAGTTCAGCAGAGGAACTGGAGAGGCTTGGAGACCAGTTAAGAGAGAAAGACAAGCTGGTCAGAAACCTTTGCCTTCCTGGCCTTGCCCGAAGGTAGGAAGGCCAAGGCAGAACTGGCAAGGGGTGGAAGAAGAGAGGGCAAGGGTCAGGTGAGGTGGGTCCTTCCTGGAGCTGACCCCGGGCCGGCGTCAGAGGAGCAGCATCCGGAGCGAAGGGTCCCTCCCCCCACCCTTCTGTCAGTGGTTCACATTTTAAACCCTGATTGCAAAACCTGGAGGCCCCAGTGGTTGGACCTGTGGGCCAAGACAGTCGCATACTCATCGTGCAGTTTTCTACCATGGGGTGCAAACACCCTCTCAAGGGCTTGGAGAAGTGCACAGACACACCGCAGTGCGTACTGCACACGTGGACCCGCATACCATCAGCCACAGCCACCTGCCCTGCGGGCACACGCACAGCTGGACACACCCACATGCTTGCACAGAAGAATGAGGTTACCCACATGGTCCCAGCAGCTGCTCACTCCTTCTCCCAGGCTCACCTCCACAAAGAAAAGCAGCCAGATCTTGCTCCAGCGTTTGGACTCCGTCAGGGCCCCGTGAGTGGCCAGGTGGCTGCCTTTGACAGTGAGCGTATAGTGGCACACACCCAAGACGGTGATGCCCGACGAAAAGACCAGGGCATTCTCAGAGCGCAGGCACAGGAACCCTGCGTTCGGGGGAGGAAGGGGACCGGGTCTTTCTCTAGTTCTGGGTGATCTGGGCCCAAACACCTCAACCCCTACCCTGGGAGCCCAAATTAAAGTGGACCAGGCTCCAGGGGCTGCCACAGGCGGGGGCGAGGCAGGTTCCACTGTGGCCTGAGGGGGACCAGGATTGCCCCTCCAGCGGTCCTGACTCTCCAGTGGTTTCCCTCCTGGGCCCCCAGCCAAAGCAGTGAGGGGACCTCAGGTACCATGGGTGTTCCAGACCAGGAAGGGGCCAGGGGAAACTCCCACCCCCTCTCCAGTCACACCTCATCCCTCCCGCCACTTCCCCCCACCTCGACTTTCCCTTCCACCACCCTCCTGCCATCAGACTCCCTCCCTCCTCCTGCGCCCCGCTCCTAGGGGACACAGGGTAGGACACACCAGTCCAGACTCGGGTTCTGGTGTGACCCTCCATCCTGGGGTCAGCCGGCCACCTCCGCCTGCCTGCCGCCGCCGGTCCACTCTGCCCGGCGGCGCTCCCAGAGCCCGCGCCGCCACCTCGGCCGCACCCGCCCCCACCCGCAGCCCGGCCGGGTTGCCAGGTCCTCATGTCCCTCACCGGCCGGCAAGGCGAGGAGGCTGAGCGCGAGGATGGCGCAGTCCACGCCGTGGCGCTCCCACCAGGAGCTCGTCCTCACCACGTCCTGGACCAGCACCTCCAGCTCCCGCAGCAGCGCCTCGCCCCCCTGGGGCGCGCTCCGCGCGGGTTCCATGGGCTACCTGGGCTCCGTGGGCCCCGTGGGATCCGTGGGCTCGGGCCCGGCGCGCACGGAGGACTGGAGGACGAGGCGGTGTCTGCGGCGCAGGCGAGGCGGGGCGGGCCGGGGCGGAGTCACGAGCCGCCTGGGGACACCCGCCCACAGGGTCAAGGTGCTAGACACCCTGGCTCCTCTGCTGTGCCCTCAGGAGACCCGGGCCCGGGCCCGTGAGGGACCCTGGCGGGCGGCACCAGAACCGCCGCGGGGGAGGATCCGGGGCCAGCAGCCGGGAATGGGGGGGCAGGGAGGCGACCCTGCGGTGAGACCCAGTCCCAGGTAGTAGGGACAGAGGCGTCAGGGGCACAGAGACCCCAATGTAGACCCCACCCCAACCCCCAACCCCCACCAACCCTGGCCACATCCCGAGGGCATTCCCTAACCTCCGACCTCAAATAACTCCCTGAGTTCCCTTGGTCCCTGGGGTCTGTCCGAGCCTTCTCCTCCCCCGACCCTGACTATTCTTAGTGGCACTGAGCTGATGCCTCCACACGTGACACACATGACACATGCCGTTGTCTGTCTCTGCCAGCAGACAGGACCCTCAGTGCCGCAGAGGCCTCCTCGTTTTTCCCAAGCTCTGTCTTACCTTGGGCAATACTGGGTACACGAACATCTGGGAATTCCTGGTGCAGAAAGTTCAGGGACTCACTCTCCTCGTCATTGCCCCTCCCAGTGGGTCAAGGAGTGAGAGGTCCCCTCTGAGTGTGACTTCAGCAGAGGTCACCCCAGGGGAGCTGGCTCTTCAGCCCAGTAATGTTTTGGGTGAAGGGGGGTAGCTATGGGGAAAACATCCAGAGGTCATGGTTCTGGGTGGGCAGGCGGATCCTGCTGCCATTCCACTCCCTCAGGAGTGCCCAGGTCTGAACCCAGGGCCGGGGCCTCAGCCAAGCCCTCTGAGATGTGGGAGCCACACCTGTCACAGCCCCTTCCCATCCGCCCAGGTCCTCACCCCGCACTGCTGGAGATCTGGACCGCGGTCCTCAGGGGATAAGCCTCTGTCCTCTGAGAACTCCTCTTCTCTGCTTCTGAATACCCTTTCTCTTTTCTTCTTTGTTTTAGTTTTTCCAGATTTCATTCTAAAGTCTCATGACTTAAGGGGTCTGGTATGGTGGGGACATGGGCATTTTTACCAGGAGACCTTTGGGAAAGAGAAGTTGGGGGAGGCCTGTCAAGGACACTAATGACTTTGATTCCTTTTGAGTCCTTTCCAGTGTTTTTCTTCAGGAATTCTTTTTCTCTATCTTTTTTTTAGAGACACGGTCTCGCTCTATCACCCAGGCTGGAGTGCAGTGGCACAATCATAGCTCACTGCAGCCTCAATTTCCTGGGCTCAGGCATCCTCTCCCTCAGCCTCCCCAGTAGCTTGGCACACACGGGGAGCACTAAGCCCAGCTAATTATGAATTTGTATGAGCTTATCCCTTTAATTCTTTATCAAAGGATAAGCTCTGTTTACCAGCTCAGTATTCTAAGGGGCTGACAATTTAATAAAGCAATTCTCACCAAGTGTGCGTGCACATACGCACACCTCACAGGTTACCACTGACAGTCGCATACTGATGAGGTTTTGTAGATTCCCACATCCCTCAAGGATGGCATCATCTAAGGCCAGGTGCAGTGGCTCTCGCCTGTAATCCCAGCGCTTTGGGAGGCAGAGGTGGGCGGAACACTTGAGGTTAGGAGTTTGAGACCTGCCTGGCCAACATGGTGAAACTCCGTCTCTACTAAAAATACAATAATTAGCCGGGCATGGTGGCACATGCCTGTAATCCCAGCTATTCAGGAGGCTGAGGCAGGAGAATCCCTTGAACCCGGGAGGCGGAGGTTGCAGTGAGCCGAGATCTGCCATTGCACTCCAGCCTAGGAGACGAGAGCGAAACTCCATCTCAAAAAAAAAAAAAAAAAAAAAGGATGGTATCATCTTCATTTAATCAACGGAGGCCCCAAGAGATGAGCTGATCTGCCCAAGACTTTACAGTTACTAAATGGCAGAACTAGAGCTGAAATCTAGAGCTGAAATCAGGAGGCTTCTCCAAATGCAATGGTCTTTTGTCTCTGTGAGAGATTCTTAAGACAGATAAGGAAGAGGCGCTTCTCCCTCCCTTTCCCACCCTACCCTCAAACCCCTCCCTCTCTGGCATACTACGGTTTTCAAGGAGGGTATATGTATAATTTGTAAACGTATACTGGATATTAATATGCCATATTTTAAACTTATAAGGAGGAGATCTTATCGCTTTAATCATATGTACCAGGAACTTCCTGGTACCACAATTAGCATCTGTGCATGATTGTCCAGGCCCTGGCTCCCTTCTGGACATCCAAGTGGTACTGGACAGAGGTAACTGCTGAGTGCCAAATGGAGGAAAGAACATGTATTGAGGAGGTCGGAGGAGCAGGGATCCCTGTGGGGTAGGGCTGGCTGCTAGCCTCCCAAGAAAGGCAGACTTGATGTAGAACAGATTTAGCACGGTGGCTTACGACTGTAATCCCAACGCTCTGGAAGGCTGAAGTGCAAGGATCACTTGAGCCCAGGAGTTGGAGGCTGCAGCTAACTATGACTGCATCACTGCACTCCAGCCTGGGCAACAAGAGCGAAACTCCGTCTCAAAAAAAAAAAAAAAAAAAAAGACTGGGCAAGGTGGTTCATGCCTGTAATCCCAGCACTTTGGTAGGCTGAGGCAGACAGGTCATCTGAGGTCAGGAGTTCAAGAGCAGCCTGGCCAACATGGCAAAACCCTGTCTCTACTAAAAAAAACACATACAAAAATTAGCTGGGTGTGGTATCGTACACCTGTAGTCCCTGATACTCTGGAGGCTGAGGCAGGAGAATCGCTTGAACCCGGGAGGCAGAGGTTGCAGTGTGCCAAGATCGCACCACTGCGCTCCAGCCCGGGTGACAGAGCAAGACTTCATCTCAAAAAAAAAAAAAAGTGAAAAGAGTTTAAGTTGAACACATGCATACCCTAGATATATACTCAACAGAAAAGCAAAGAAACATACACAGATATTCATAGTGGCATTACTCAAAAGATAACACTGGGAACAACCAATAAACTGTGGTGTATGCATGCGACGGGGGGATCACTACACAGCCCGAGCCTAATGCTGAACAAATGGAAACCAGACACAAAAGTCCACTGACCAGGTGATCCCACGTGTATAAAGTTCAAACACAGGCAAAACGAGTCTATGGCGTTAGAAGTTAGGATGGCTTTTACTGATAGTGACTAGAAGGGGAATGAGGGAGTTCTCTAGGGGCTGATAAATGTTTTGTTTCTTTTCTTTTCTTTTTTTTTTTTTTTTTGAGACGGAGTCTCGCTCTGTCACCAGGCTGGAGTGCAATGGCACAATCTTGGCTCATTGCAACCTCCACCTCTTGGGTTCAAGCGATTCTTTCGCCTCAGCCTCTTGAGTAGCTGGGATTACAGGCATGCACCACCACACTCGGCTAATTTTTGTATTTTTAGAAGAGATGAGGTTTCACTATGTTGGCCAGGATGTTTTGTTTCTTAAACTGGATTCTAGTTACCCTTGCCTGTGTTCAGTTTGTAAAACTTTATCATGCTATACTGTTAGGAGATACGCATTTTTCTGTCTAGGTGATATATATATGTGTGTATGTATATGTATATGTGTGTGTATATATGTATATGTATATATGTGTATATGTGTGTGTATATGTATATGTATGTATGTGTGTGTATATGTATATGTATATGTGTGTATATGTATATGTATATATGTGTGTATATGTATATGTATATGTATATATGTGTGTATCTGTGTATATATGTATGTGTGTATATGTATATGTATATATGTGTGTGTATATGTATATGTATATATATGTGTATGTATGTATATGTATATATGTGTATATGTGTGTGTATATGTATATGTATATATGTGTGTGTATATATGTATATGTATATATGTGTATATGTGTGTGTATGTGTATATGTATATGTATATATGTGTGTATATGTATATGTATATGTATATATGTGTGTGTATATGTATATGTATATATATGTGTATATATGTATATGTATATATGTGTATATGTGTGTGTATATGTATATGTATATATGTGTGTGTGTATATGTATATGTATATATGTGTGTATGTGTGTATATGTATATGTATATATGTGTGTGTATATATGTATATGTATGTATGTGTGTATGTGTGTATATATGTATATGTATGTGTGTGTGTGTATGTATATGTATGTATGTGTGTGTGTGTGTATTTTTTGTTTGTTTTTGAGACAGAGGTTCGCTCTTGTTGCCCAGACTGGAGCACAATGGCACGATCTTGACTTACCACAACCTCCGCCTCCGGGTTCAAGCAATTCTCCTGCCTCAGCCTCCCAAGTAGCTGGGATTACAGGCACGTGCCATCATGCCCAGCTAGTTTTGTATTTTTAGTACAGACGGGGTTTCTCCATGTTGATCAGGCTGGTCTCAAACTCCCGATCCCAGGTGATCCTCCTGCCTCGGCCTCCCAAAGTGCTGGGATTACAGGCGTGAGCCACCTTGCCCAGCCGGTAATTGCCTTCTGTAGAGGTATAAATCAGAAGGTAAAATCACCCCTAAACCCAGCACAGTGGAGCATGGGAAGGCAGGGCAGGGCTGGCAGGTGGGTTCCCTTGGCCATGGAGTTGGCATGAGCATGGGTGGGTGGCAGAGCAGCTGACCTACCCCTGCCAGCTGTGCCCAGAGTCTGAGTGACACCCCCCAACTCATCCCTATCCCTCTCTGTCATCTCATCTGGACCTCTCAGCCCCTGGTCCTCCCCATCCCTGCCTCGGGATTCTGCTCACAAGCAAGGCTGAATGGTGAAGCCCAGGACGAGGCACTTTGTACAGCAGGCCTGCCCTCACCGGGGCTCCCTGCTTCCATCTTTCCCAACAGGCCCTGCAGGCCTAGTGAGCAGGCCTGGGCAGGCTCCTTAACCACTGCCCACAGTGACAGAAACAGCCAGGAGCTGCCTGCTCTTCCAAACACCCTCCTCTAGACTTGCCTCTGCCCCCACCCAAGCCCGTATCTGTCTGCACAAGATTCAGCATATGTGAAGAGCAGAGCGGGGTTTTGAAGTCAGGCACACTTAGTAGCTGTGTGACCTTTCATGAGTTACTCAACCTCTCTGAGCCTTGGTAGCTTCACAGACACTAAAAAACAGACATTTAAAGAAGTGAGATAGGCCAGGCACAGTGGCTCATGCCTGTAATCCCAGCACTCTGGGAGGCCGAGGCAGGCAGATCACCTGAGGTCAGGAGTTCAAGACCAGCCTGGACAACATGGTAAAACCCCATCTCTACTAAAAACACAAAAAAATAAAATAAAATAAAAAATAACCGGATGTGGTGGCGTGCGCCTGTAATCCAAGCTGCTCGGGAGGCTGAGGCAGGAGAATTGCTTGAACCCAGGACGTGGAGGTTGCAGTGAGCTGAGATTGCACCACTGCACTCCAGCCTGGGTAACAGAGTGAGACTCCATCTTAAAAAAAAGAAGAAGAAGAAGAGGAAGTGAGATAAATATGAATGGGGGTTTTACCATTTTCTTCCTGTGCCCCAATGGATTAATGCTCACACCCACCTGGGAGACCACTTCAAACTTTGGACAAACATAAGGTCTTTTAGATCTTAGGCTGTAAAAGTAAAATAGTCAGCAGCCTAAGGTCTAAATTGCTCAGCTTGGCATTTGAAGGCCTCCAAGTTCCAGCTCTATTTCCAAATACTCTCCTGCTTGGGCTGGAGTGAGTGACTGGTCACTGATCTCTGACCCATGGATAAGTGTGGCCCTTTCTCCCTTCCAGATCTTTCTTCCCAGGGTAACTGTCTCTACTCCTATCCCCCAACCAAGCCCCACCCAACCTCTGTGTGTCTGGCAACTTCAGCCATCACAGCAAAGCTCTTCCAATGTTTTTGTATATTTCATTCATTCTATTTTATTGAGCACCTACTATGTGCCAGGCATTTCAGCTTTCACCATTCATCCTTCCCCTCCTCTGACTTCATACCCACTACCAGCTAGCATTAGCCATCACACATTACCTCACAATGAGCACTCCTGGACACTGGGATCCAGTCACAGGATTCGAGCTGTCCCTGTCTGCATTGTCTGCCTGTATCAGTCAGGATAAGCAACATGAGCTGTTGTAACAAACAACCCCAACATCTCAGTGGCCAACCACAACACAGGTTTATTCTTGCTCACATCACAGTCCAATTTCAGATTCTCTGCACCTGTGATGCCTCCTGCAACATAGGGCTGCCACAGGATTGCCAGGGGATGGGGAGGGAGAGCATGGGAAGGTAGCTTGAGGTCCAGGTCTGGAAGTGGCACATATCACTTCTACCCACACTCCAGTGGCCAGAATCCAGGCATATAGCCCCAGCCACTGGCCGGCTTGGAACTGTGGCCTTTCTGTGTACCCAGGAAGAAGAAGTCACATAAAGGGCTGCACAGCCAGCCTCTTCCCTGTAGCCAGCTGCACTGTGAGCTTCCAAACGGCAAAGATCCTTCCCACCCCTTCCTGATGTTTCCCTGAATCTCCTCCATAACTTCCAACCGGCCTGCCTCCCAGTGCATGCCACCACCCAACAGGCCCAGCACACCACCCCGTACCCAGCCAGTGCTCAGGATTTGCCAGCTGATGGATAGACTAGGGTGGGTTGAAACAGCCTGGCTGAAGGAGAAGAGCACAGGGCCTGGTGGAGAGACAGGTCCTTCCTGTTCTTTGGACAACACAGCTTCCTGGACCTGATGCTGTGCTTGGCACATAGTAGGTGCTCAGTAAGCACCTGTTGACTAAATGAATAGATAGCTGCATGGAATGATTAGGAAAACAGGCTCAAGAGAATGAAGGAGGCAGTAAAAGGTTTGAAAAAATAGTCAATGGTGGAAAAGACCCAGGTCCAAAGCTGAGACAAGCGTGTCTTCCCAAACCTTACCTGAATGGGGAAGTGATGCCCTCCTCCCCAGCCCCAATGGACTGGGGCATCTGGATCTACTCAGGCCACAACAGTGGGGCAGGGTGTGTCACATGCACCAGGGCTTGGCCTTCCTGGGCCCTCTGGAGTTCCCCATCCTGGGGCAGTGATGATCCCTCCCTTCTGTGATTCTGATCTTTATTTGCTGGGGTGCACTGGGGTTAATTATTGTTGTGGTTGGGTGGGGTGGTGGGAAAGGCCCTGCCCTGCCCCAGGGCCTGGAGGGGAATCCCAAGAATCAGATGGGTCTGGAGACCTGGAGGTCTGGTACCAGGGCTCAGGGATGGCACTGGATGGGTTAGGAAGGTGCCTCCTGCCAGCAGTTTAACCGTCTCTATGCCCTGAGCCTAGGTGGCTGAGTCTTTAAGCCTTCCTTATAACCCCTCCATTCACACCGCCCTCCAAATTATCAAAGCCTGAGTGAGGCCCAGCTCCATAAAGCAACTGGCATTAATCACAGGGGTGGGGCTGGGCAAGCTGGGGGAGAAGAGACCTCGCCTGTGGCTCAGATCCTGGCCAGCTGGGGGTGAGACTGGCACCTTGAACTGCCCTGGCTCCAGCAGTGCAGGGCCACATCTGCAGCATCTCAGCATCGGCCACCCCTCTCCGGACCCTCCCCTTGGCCTTCTGCGGCTACCCCAAAGCCTGCATCTGGTGTTCCCAGGCTGCTGCTTTTCTGTGGCGACGAAGCCAGGTTAGTGATGGCCCAGAAAGGTGGGAGGGGGAGGGGCGGGAGGGATGGAGAGAGCCAGCCTCTAGCTGGCAGGGGCTCTGCTGAAGCTCCACGGGCTGTCAGCCTCTCCTTACCTTGCAAGAAGGGAAACTGAGGACTGAGGCCCAGGGTTACTCTCCAAGCTGCATAGCAAATTAGGTCCTTGGAAACCCAGGGCTGGGGCCGTCAGCAGCGCGGACACTGTTTTCCACCTGGTCTGTCCTCTGCGTCAGATCAGCGCCACAGTCCTCTGTGTGAGTGACTCCGGGGTGTAGATTAGCCTGAGGGATGTGTGTTGGGCCTGGTGGGACCAGTGCCAGAGCTGGGAGGGGAGTGAGGGCTGGACTCCTCCACAGTGTGGGGGCACCCAAAACAGAGCCTAGAGCAGGACTCTGGGTCAGACACGCCTGGGTTCTAGTCCTTGCTGTGTGACCTTAGGTAAGTCGTTTAACCTCTCTGAGCCTCGGGTTTCTGAGAGGGTGATTTGGAGTGGATGAGGGTGATGCCACCCACCTCATCGATCACTGGGGGAGCAATGACATCATTTCTGTACCGCGGATATCATGGGCCATGGCAGGGCACGTGCTTGTGGTGGCTGTCGCTACCATGAACACCACTCCTTGTGTTATCATAATTATAACATGATTGCGATATTATTTAAATCTAGCATATATCGCTACGATAATAACAAGGATAAATGGTTTTGCTTTCCAGCAGGAAAGGAGCCTGAACACGAACATGCTCTATTTCCTCTCCTCTTCGCCCACGTCTTCCTTGAGGGCTGGGGGGTTGGGGGAGTGGTGTTCCTCCCAGCCCCGCCCTGTGATACTGAACAGGTGTGCAAAGGCTGTGGTGGGCACAGAAAGGGAGGTTTGGGGACAACCCAGCCTGTCAGCTCTCTCTGCCACCAGCTCAGGGCTGCCCAGGCCCTGCTGATGCCCGCTGAGCCCTCCCTACCCTTAGACTCCCATCCGCCAGGTCCCTGGGCTGCTCCTATACCAACTGGGTATTGAGGCCTGAACTAAGCACTTTACATTCATGTTCACAACCTGCCACAGTGGGGGGTCCAATCATCCCCACTCACACTGAGGCTTGTTAAGCTGAGCTGGCCTTTCTAGGAAGTGGCAGAGCTATGCACTCAAACTGGACACCCCCGCCCAGGGGGAGAGCCCACCCAGACCCCTCAGCACGCTCGGTGCCCTAAGAGGTAGACTGCCTCCACCCCATCCCATCAGTTCTTCTCCCACTATGGCCCACCCTATCCCCCAGGGCTGGGACCCCCAACAAGCCAGTCATCCAGAGAGAGGGTGGGGGAGTCTCTCTGCAGAAACCCCCAGTTCAGGGTGAGGCTGGGGTGAGGGAAGGTGGGGTGTCCAGGAGCTTCAACCTACCAGTCTAAAGGAACTGGGGCCCTAAAAATAAATAATAGGGAAGAGGAGGAGTATAAAAATAGACTCCAGATGAAGCAATGGAGCCGTCTGTGGGCATGCACACACACACACACACACAGACATGCACACACACAGACATGCACACACACGTACATACACACACACACATGCACACACACATATGTACATACACATGCACCCACACACATGCACACACACATACCCACACACATGCATGCACATGCACGCACGCACACACGTGCACACACAGGCACAAACACAGGCACCCACACATGTACCAACACATGCACCCCCCCCACACACATGCACACACGCACACAGACATGCATGCACACATACACACGTGTACATACACGCACACACATGTACACACACTCGCACACATGCACACACGCACCCACACATGCACACGCATGCACACACACAGACATGCACACACATTGTACATACACATGCACCCACACATATGTGCACACATGTACCCACACACATGCACGCACGCACGCACGTGCACACACATGCACAAACACAGGCACCCACACACGTACCGACACATGCACCCCACACACACACACGCATGCACCTACACACATACACACACACAGACATGCATGCACACATACACACGTGTACATGCATGCACACACATGTACATATGCACTCGCACACACATGCACACACACATGCACCCAGGCATGCACACACATGCACACACACACGCACCCTCAGACACACACCCTCACATATATACACGCACCCACACATGCATACACACGCACCCACACATGCATACACATTCACACACATGCACACATACATGCACCCACATGCATGCACACATGCACACACACACATGCACACACATATCCCTCTTCTGGAAAACTTGGCGGCACTGAATCAAAGACAAATGAGCAAAATCACAGACACTCACACTCAGCTCACAAATAACCAGCCGGGCACGGTGGCTCACGCCTGTAATCCCTGCACTTTGGGAGGCTGAAGTGGGCAGATCACTTGAGGTCAGGAGTTCGAGACCAGCCTGGTCAACATGGTGAAACCAGTCTCTACTAAAAAAAAAATACATACACAGGTTATAAAAAGAAAAAAAATACAAAAAATTAGCCAGGCATGGTGGCACACACCTGTAATCCCAGCTACTCGAGAAGCTGAGGCAGGAGGATCACTTGAACCTGGGAGGTGGAGGTTGCAATGAGCCAAGATGGTGCCATTGCACTCCAGGCTGGTTGACAGAGTCAGACTTTGTCTCAAAATAAAAAAATAAACACAACCTTCCAGGAAAGCTCTGGACCCACTACACCCACCCCATGGTCACAGAGGTGTACATGTCCTCACCCACATCACACACACACACAGGCTGCACAGGCACACGTGCACACACAAGCATAGGGTCACAGTGGTATATCCAGAGGAGGGAGGCGCCCAGGGACAGAGGGAGAGGAGGGGTAGTGAGTCCTGCCTGTCTCCCATCCACCTTCCCAAGTGCAAACAGTTGAGCCCGTGTTCCTGGCCTGTTCCTGGCAGCCCCTGTGCTGGAGAGAGCCTGGAGAGATGGTTTGGTGAATAGGGTGGAAGAAGGCTGGGGCTGCTGTGGAAACAGCCAGAGTTTGAGGTTCAAATCCACAGATCCAGCATCTGCACTTACAGGTTCAGAGATATAACTTAACCTGCCTGAGTGCAAAGGCAGGTCAACAAACGAGACCATTCTCAAGGGTTTGCCGTACCTGGTGTGTAGAAGGTGCTAGATACATGTTTCTGAGAAGGCATCTAGGAGCCTGCAGCAATGTAAACAGACAGACTATGCATTTGTGGGTCATTTGCCACCCCCACCCTGTTGAGAAATGCTCAGTGTATGATAAATTACACCGTTTGCTAAGAAGAACGGTGGTAAGGAAGCCGTGGCCACCACCCCACCCCCCAGCAGAAAACTGCTTGGGGCATTCTAAAGTAGCAAAACAGTATCTGCATATCATACACCGGTGAAAACAATGCTTTAAGCACGGCTATGCGACCTGCCCCCGGGGCTCCCTCGGGGAGAATATTTTCTAGTTTGTACTTGATCAGCAGTAAGCAGGCACCAGCTGCCTGCCTAGTTTATCTTGGGTCTATGAGAAAACACAGAACACCTGTTTGCTAATAATAATCACCTGTTCAGAGAGAATTAACAAGCGGGTCAGCATCTTCTCAAGGCCCTCAGCCCAGAATGCTGTCAGCTCCCTGAGACTCTCAGCTGGGAAGGCTATTGGCCCCCCATACACTTTCCTGTTCTATCTGGGCGTCTGCTTCTTAATGCCTTCAGCGCCACCTGGCTGGAGTCTGTACGGCCGAGCTGGTCTCGGTACCACCTGAACCTCAGTTGCCGCATGTATAAAATGGGGCTTAGTCCATGATGCCTTCTGCCTGCTCTATCTTGGACAACTGCTGTGAGGTTTGAAAAAACGAGACCGTGAGTGAGGGGTGGTCTGGTCCTGTGGGGGAGAGAGAGCCCCAGAGGGCAGGGAATCACTGGTAGCTACTGTTTCCAACACCCTCTCTCCTCCATGAGAACACCCCCCCCCCCACCCGCCAGGGCACCCACCAGCTATGTTTGGGGTCCAGTGGAGAAACTGCCCCAGGGTGTGCATTTTCAGAGTCGGGAAAGGCTCCAGCCAGAGTAGTGTTGGGGGCCGGGGGTGGGGGTGCATTTTCATACGGGGTTTGGAAGAACAGGACTGCTCCCTAGGACCCACCTGCTGAGGCAGCTCGGCCGACCACAAATACAGGGAACACCCCACGGCCAGTCTCAGATCAACAACAACCATAACCTTGATTAACTGGTGCGTACTAAATACCAGGGAGTGTGTGAGTGTTTCTATGCACCATCATCTCACCCTCCTAATAACCTATGGGGTTAATGCTGTTATTATAATACGTATTTTTACATATGAGGAAGCAGACTCAGAGAGGCTAGGTAACTTACCCAAGGCCACACAGCTGAAAGGGATGGAGCCAGTTTTGCTGCCCAAATCTGGCTGTCCCGAGTCCTGCCATCTCCCATACAACCTGGGCCAATCTCAGAGGTCACAGACTTAGCATGCGCTGGAGGGACAGGGGTGCCATGCTGTTGGGGACTGGCCATAACATGGGGACAGGAGGCAGTGGGCACCATCAGGAGACCTAGTGCTGCTTTGCCCACTTGGTGACTCGGTGACCTCTGGCCAGCCCCTTCCCCTCTGGGCCTCAGTCACCTCGTCTATAAAATGACAGGGTTGGGCCATGTCCCCTGGAGGCCCTCTCCGCCTCTGATTCACTCCACCACCCCCACCTCCAGTTGGAGTGGAGTGGCGCAATCTCGGCTCACTGCAGCCTCCGCCTCCTGGGTTCATGCAGTTCTTGTCCCTCAGCCTCCCAAGTAGCTGGGATTACAGGCACACGCTCCCACGCCTGGCTAATTTTTGTATTTTTAGTAGAGACGGGGTTTCACCATGTTGGTCAGGCTGGTCTCAAACTCCTGATGTCAAGTGATCCCCCTGCCTCAGCCTCCTAAAGTGTCGGGATTACAGGCATGAGACACTGCACCCGGCCCTTTTTTTTTTTCTTTGAGACAGGGTCTCACTCTGTTGCCCAGATTGGAGTGCAATGGTATGCTCATAGCTCACTGCAGCCTTGACCTTCCCAGCTCAAGCAATCCTCCCACCTCAGTCTCCTGAGTAGCTGGGACCAAAGGCACGCACCATCAACCAGGCTAATTTTTCAATTTTTTGTAGAGATAGGGTCTCACCATGTTGCCCAGGCTGGTCTGGAACTTCTGGGTTCAAATGATCTACTCAGCTCTGCCTCCCAACGTGCTAAAATGTCCCTCTTTTTGATATAAACCTTTATGGAAATGAGTGACGAAAGCTGAGCCCCTATACGTAATATTTTCTGCTTGTACATCCCCACAGGCTCCCTGGAGCAGCCCCTGCTCCTGGCGCCCCAGGCTTCCGCGCTGGAGCCACACTGGCCCACGGAGCCCCTCGTCTCGCTGCCTCCTGTTCCTCTCTGCCGGGATGCTGAAGCGTCCCTCTGCTATCTGTCTTACCACTCCACGCCCCTGTATCCTCTTCTGGACCATCGCGGCGAAGGAGGCTTTCATGAGGTGGGTGCAGTGACCGGGATGGCCAGCAGAGGTCGCAGGGAGACGCACCCCCCGGGGGCATGGCAGGTGGAATCGTGTTGTGTTGGCGCCCTTGGCAGCCTGAGTGTGAGAAAAGCGTGGCAGCAGCCAGAGACCCACATTCTGGGTCTGACTCTTCCCCTCTGTGGGCCTCCTTTTTTCCATCTGTGAAGTGGAGGGAAGTGGCTTGGAACCCCTGATGGTTGCTAGGCAACCTTCCTGCACCAACATCCTAGGGACCTTTCTGATTGATGCTGGGGGAAGGGAACTGTCTTGAACTCCCTTTGGCAGAAGAAATTGGCCCAGCAGCCAGAGGTAATGGAGCAAGATGACTCCAGGGCCCTTCCTCAGACCCGACTGAGAAAACAGCCCACTGGGCACCAGCTTAGGGAGGGGAATCACCCCTGGGAGAAAGGAGGGCTTCAAATCAGGCTGCCCATGAACTCCCTGCAGTGGTGAGGGACATGGAGACCCTCTGGAGGCCCAGAGCCCAGGTGACAGGTGGCAGCCTCCCAGAGTACAGCTTCTGCCCATATCTGGAAAAGCCCAGGGAAGCCTTGGTGGGAAGAGAGAACGTATCCTCTTGAGCTCCACAGCTGCAGGCCCTGGCAACAAGGCTGGAAGCTCGGCCATCCTCCTTGCTCAGGGGGACCCTCCTGCCCCAGTTCTCAGCCCTGCCTCTCCAGCAGCTCCTAATTCTGGGCTGAGCTAGGAGAGCAGGGTACAGGCCTAGGGCTCCCTGCAAAGATGCACAGCTGGGGGCTTGAGGACACTCCAGAGAACAGGACCCAGGACCCAGTCCTCACGAGCACAGAGAAGACCCCCTCCCACCCCCACCCCACCTTCCCACTCTTCACTCCATCCCCAAAGCATTAAAGGACAAGACACAGGCATGACGCTGATGGAGAACATTCTCTACAAAAGTCGTAATGAGCCTGCAGGATGGATTGAGGGTACAGCGGCAGGAGCACAGCGCCTGCTCCACCCCTGCATCGGGAGAACCGGGAGGGGCTGCGGCGGTAAATGGACAAGAAACGGGAGAGAAGGGCAGCACCTGGGGCTCTGGGAAAAACAAGTCGGCACTTGGGGGTGGCCCCAGGATCAGGCCCAGAGAACAGGGAAAAGCGCTGTGGTGGGCTTTGAATGGCAGTGGCAGGCAGCCAAGTCCTCAGTGTCCTGTAGAGGGACAGGGACCATCTCCTCCATGCCCCCCACTCTGGGCATGTGTGTGGGGATAGGAATCCCCACACAGACCAGAAAGAGGCCTTGAGGGCTCTCTTTCCCCTGCCCTAGCCAAGGGGGCCCCAAGAGGAGCTGGGAGCTGTGGCCATGCTCCCAGCAGGTCAGGGATGGGGGACCATGGCTGAGAGAGGTGGAAGGCACCTCTGCATGGGATGCGAAGGGGCACACACGTATCGGCGGGCTCCTGAGGGACTCTCCCACATCTGTGACCTCGGTCTGGCTGGAGAGCTCTGGGGGCACACATCTGAGGACACAAGCTCTGAGCACCCTCTGAGCTGGCCTTTCCCCTGGTCTCACTACCATCACAGGGCTGGGACACAGGTGAGCTCTCCCTTACCCTCATCCATGCAGAATCATGCAGCAGCCCAGGCCCTTCCAGACCTGGAGGGAAACCCACCACACAATACCCAACTTGAGCGTCCACACATGTGCACACACATGAACACACATACACACACACAAACACACATGCACGTGCACACACTAACATGCATGCACGTGCACATGTGCACACACGCACACACATGCACGCACGTGGACACGTGCACGCATGTGCACACACTAACATGCATGCACATGCACATGTGCGCACATGAACACACATACGCACACACAAACACACATGCACGTTGACACGTGCACGCATGTGTGCACTAACACACATGCAAGTGCACATGTGCACACACATACCCAAAAATACATGCACAAACACACCACACATGTACAGACACATGCACACATGCGTGCATACATACACACAAACATGCACACACACAGCCCTGGCGACCTGGGGACAATCTGCAGTTTAGATTATCCACTTTCTCCAGTGTCTACACCGCAGGACTTACCCACCCCAGGCCTGACACCCAGCCACGCCCTGTTCTGCCGCGGCTGGGAGACTGAAGAGGTTGGCGGATGCCTTTCTGTAGCCCAGCGCATGCCTGCTGGGCCTGGGGGCTATAATACTGCAGCCTGTTGGTCTAGCACCTTGCATCTAGTGCCCTGGCCCTGTGGAGTCCCTGGGGGGGGCCAGGCGGCACAAGGAAGAAGGGGAAGGCTGGAGGAAGACAGGCCAGGCTCCACCCCTGGATGAGCTGGGAAGGGTGTCAGTACCCCCACCCCACCCCAGCCTGGCTCTCCAGCTCTGGGCCTTGGCCAGTGGGTGAAGGAGGGGGTGCTGGCTATGCTTGGGTTGAGGTGCAGACTGACAGGGCGTTTGGCTGAAGAGTCTGGCTGGGGAACGTCCCCTCTGGGGTGGACAGGAGGAGGGGAGGCAGCCCAAACTCTTCCCTTCACAAAAATGCAGGAAGCGAGCAAGTCTCCGGCCTCAGCACAAAAGAGCAGGACCCTCAGAGAAGGGGTGGGAGAGGCCATGGCGCCTGGGACAGGCACCCCCTCCCGCATCCACCTCCCACACTCTCATCCAGCTCCGATGCCCGTGCCCTCCCTCTGGAGCAGGACTCCCCCACGTCTACATGTCCTTTAGGGCTGCTCAGAGTGGGTGGCTCAGGGCCTTGGAGACCCCTCAGAACTGGAGTTCTGGAACATTCTCTTGCCCCTCTGGTGCCTCCAGACCACACCCTCTGCTTCAAGGTGTAGACAGGCTTTCAAAGGAGTTGACCACGTGGTCCTTGCTCCTGGGGAAGGGGGCTGCAGGGCTGGCGACCGTGAGGACCTCGAGGCCTCACCATAGGTTGTGGCAACTTGCGATTCATTTTGGTCTCGGGAGAGGAGCCCCCGGTCACCTGTGGGGGAAGAGACAGAAACGGATCTCAGGTGAGGTCCTTCAGAGGCAACAAGGCAACATTTTCTTTTTTTTCCTTTTTTTTTTTTTTTTTGAGACAGAATCTCACTCTGTTGCCCAGGCTGGAGTGCAGTGGCACAATCTTGGTTCACTGCAACCTCTGCCTTCCAGGTTCAAGCCAATCTCCTGCCTCAGCCTCCTGAATAGCTGGGATTACAGGTGCGTGCCACCACGCCCGGATAATTTTTTGTATTTTTAGTATAGATGGGGTTTCTCCATGTTGGTTAGGCTGGTCTTGAACTCCTGACCTCATGATCCACCCACCTTGGCCTCCCAAAGTGCTGGGATTACAGGCGTGAGCCACTGCGCCCAGCCATCAGAGGCATCATTTTCAACTAGGACAGCCATCTGGACAACTTAGCCTCCCCATCTCTAAGCAGGCTGATGGTCACGGATGGGGGATGCCAGCCTATGGGTGACCTCCCCATCCCCAAAACTCTAAACCAGACTGCCCCTCAACACCCATCCCTGCCCCAGCCATTCAGGATAAAGGCCATAGATACCTAAAAGGAAGTGAGGACAGTGTTTGTTGGGCCTGTGGGATATCATGGGGGAGGGGCCAGGGCAGGGACTGGCCACAGCATGACCACTTGGTGGCAGCCTTGGGCACTATGGCGGCCTTTGGAACATGAACTCTGCCTCCAAGGCTGCTTCTGGCCCTCTTGGACTATTTGCCCACATTCCTGGTTGGAGCATTCAGGAACAGCAGGTAAAACATCTGCCTAAGTCCAGATGTGGTGGCTCATGCCTGCAATCCCAGCACTTTGGGAGGCTGAGGTGGGCGGATCACCTGAGGTTAGGAGTTCAAGACCAGCCTGGCCAACATGGTGAAACCCCATCTCTACTAAAAATACAAAAATTAGCTGGGCTGGGAGTGGACACCTGTAATCCCAGCTACTCAGGAGGCTGAGGCAGGAGAATCGTTTGAACCCGGGCAGTAGAGATTGCAGTGAACCGAGATTGTGCCACTGCACTCCAGCCTTGGTGACAAGAGTGAGTGAGACTGTGTCTCAAAAAAAAAAAAAAAATCTGCCTGAGGGCTTGGGCAATTGAGAGGCCCTGCTGACTGTACACCCTGCAGCCCACGGGAGCCACCTTGACCCCAGGCTCTAAAGCCATGCAGACCAGGGATCAAGCCCAGCTCCATGCTCAGCAGGAGCAGGACCTTGAGGTGAGCTATTCTGACCAACTGAGCCTCCATCTGCTGTAAAATGGGAACGATACAGTCCACCAATATAGTTCAGCTCACACAGGCGTTTAGGGGGATTAAGCAGGAGGACGTGTTCAAGGGCACAAGCCAGCACCTGGGAGGTGGGAGGGCTCAGCAACACCCCAGCTGTGATTCCTGTGACTGCTGCACCTCACGGACACTAAGACACCCATGTCCGCACATGTTGATGTCCCCAAAATCAAGGTGCACTTATCACAAATCGAGGCGTTGTGATAAGAACGCCTCCAGTCCTCAATAAATTGGCAGCTTCTTGTTCTGAGCTGGTGGTAAATAAAATAATGGGGCCTCTTATCATTGATGGCCCCATTTCAATTGTATGAAACGCGGTATCCCCCCCACCCTCCACTCCTGAATAGGCAGATACGTAACCCCCTCCCCAGATGCCTTCCAACTCCTGTTCCTCCATCCCCGCCCCCGCCAGGCTGGACACTCACAGCTCTGTGTCCTCCAGGGCTGGCGGGCGCTCCATCACCTGCCGCCGCCTCCTCACAGCCCCCAAGATCTTCTTTCGGGGCCCCAGGGGGACGCTGATGCTGCGGAGGTCGAGGTCAGAGCACAGCATCAGAGCTTCGAGGTCGATCTTCTCCTGCCGCAGGAGGGCGGCAAAGTCCTCCATGTGCAGAGAGGCCAGGAAGGTCTCCAGCGGGCTGGTCTCGGGCTCCAGGTCTTCGTCCAAGCCTAAGTCCAGCTCGTCCCAGGGCAGCTCCTCCCCACAACTGCGGTCCTGCAGGCTGTTGGCACTGCCCAGGCTGTCGTCGTCCAGGCTGGGGGAGCTCTGCAGCCGACCCCTCGGCGCTCCCACCCCGTCCAGTCCCCCATCCTCGCGGCCCAGTCCCTGCAGCCCACTGCTCAAGTAGTTTCTGCGGAACACCATGGTGCCCAGGCCGGGGCGGGTAAACAGGGAGTCGTGGCCTGAGTCGGTGCTGACCTCCGAGTGAGCAGGCTCGGCCGCCAGCGTGGCACGGGAGACGCTGTCCTCGTCCGAGAGGAACATGTCCCGGAGCGGGGCTCGGCCCCACTCCTTGGGGTTGGCGTAGGTGCCCTGGCGCACGAACATCACATCACTGCCCAGCTGCAGGCCGGAGAGCGAGCGCACGCTCTTGCGCCCATCCTCGGAGACCTTGAAGGTGCCTTCGCCGCCCTGCTTTCGCCGCTCCAGCTTCTTCTGCATCTTGGTCTTGCCCCTGGACGTGCCGTGCAGCGTGGCTTGCGAGTAGGGCAGGTGGCTGCCCAGTGCCAGGTGCTGCAGCCGGCGGCTCAGGGTGCTGGATGTGAGGCTGGAGAAGCTGAGGGTGTCGGAGCGCTCGGCCAGCTCGCGCCGGTAGTGCCGCTCCATGCGCTCGTGGTGCTTGCGCTGCAGCTTGGCACACTCGCGGATGCGCCGCTCCGCCTCGCGGAAGGCCTTGTCCTTCAGCTTGCCCACCAGCTTGGGGTTGAGGCTGCTCTGCTTGGCCGCGATGGAGTCCAGGTAGCGCACACACTCCATGTGGCCCTTCATGGCGGCCATGTCCAGCGGCGTGTGGTAGTCATTGTCTAGGCACCAGATGTTGGCCCCGAAGGACACCAGGAAGGACAGGCAGTGCAAGTGGCCATTGGAAGCTGCCAGGTGCAGGGGTGTGTTGCCCCAGATGTCACACTTGTCTGGGTCGCCCCTGCAGGGAGAGCACACAGGAGGGACGGGTGATGAGTCCTTGCTGAGGATGGAGGTGGAGGGAGTGGAGTCGGGGTGGGGAGCTTCCCCACGGCCACAGCAGGCCCCAAAGGTACCGTGACCCTGTGACCTCTTCGACTCCAGGACACCTGCAGGCCTGAGTCACCAAACAGACCTGGGGTGAGCCCAGGGGAAAATGGCCCCAGGTGTGCAGGAAGTGGGGTGGCAGAGAAGGCGGGACCGGGGCGGGGCCTTCCCCGAACTGACTGAGGGCTGGGAATCTCAGGGGATAAATATTTGATGCCCTGAGAGAAGGGAGTGAATTATTCATGGGGCCCTGCGCAGAGCTGGCCCAGAGCGGTGGTGGGCCAGGGCCGCTGGGTCTCTAGGCAGGCGTGGTGGTGAGTGTGGCTGCATTCGCCCAGTGACCGTAAAAGAGAAAGACCAGAGGGTGGTGTGTGCTGGGCCCCAGCCCTGGGTGAGTGCGTGTGAGGTGTAGGCTTGCGTGTCGGCAGGCACGGCCCTGTCTGCAGGGAGCAGGGCCAGGCCTGGCAAGCCCGAGTGTGAAAGGTGTCGGGCCTTGGCCTGGACCCGGAGGGGAGTGCCGGGGCAGCCAGGACTGGAGGGGAGGAGGAGGAAATCAGCTGCCCATGCTCCAAAGCCCTCCCCTCCCCAGGCTGCCCTCTCTTTGGTATCCCTGAGAGGCTGGCTCACTTGAGCCTGTCCAGGGACCCCCGATAGCCCCCACAAGCACCTTCACACCAGAATGTGTCTCCCAGGGGAAGCTTCCAAGACCCCTCCGGAGCTCTCCCTCCCTTGGGGGCCCAGAACAGTACCCCTGCCCTGCACTAATGAGGCCACAAGGCCACCCCCCAGGCCTGGGGGAAGAATCACTCCTTTGTCTCATCAGCTCCCCGAACACCCCCTCCTGGGCCTCCCCTCCCGGCTGCCAAGTCCTGCAGGCCAGTGTGGGAAGGGCCCCGGCACCCGGCCCACACCCCATCAAACACCAGTCCTGACCTCTGAAGGAGTTGGGGCTTGGTGTAACCAAAAGGAGCCCTCTTCCCCTCCTCCCATGAGCCTCTCTGAAGGGGTGACAGGGGCCAGTGTCACTGTGTGCCCTCCTGGGGCGGGGAGGGGCCAGTCATCCTTGGCCTCCCAGGACATGGCTCAGTTGTCCAGACTCCGAGGCTGCTCCCACCTGAGGCTGGGCCCAAAGAGAGGGCAAGAGGGGGGGTCTCCAGGACCCACGACATGTTCAGGCCACAGCCCAGCGCCTGGCACTGGGGCCAGCTCAACCCCTGGCCCTCTCTCCCATGACCTGAGACTTCACATCAACTCTCCTGGGGTGTCCTGTCACCCCTCATCCTGTCCAGGCTGCCCTGGTGTCCAGAACAACCTGACTTCTTTTTATAAAGCCATTGGACCTGAGGGAGTTTGTCACAGTCCTTTGACTTTAGCCCCAAGGAACCCACGTCAGTAACTCTGGTCCTGGAAGTGGCTCAACTGCCACCTCCAGGCCCTGTCCCTGGCGCTGACACCTGCACTGGATGCCCACCCCTCCCCCTCGGACAACTCTAAAGGGAGGGGGAGGGGAGAGAAGCCCCTTCATGGTGAGCACATCGCAGCCTCCCCATAGCTTAGCTGTGCCCGGCTGTAGGGGAGGGGCTTGGAGAGAGTTAATGGGGTGGCTGAACCAGTGACATTTGGTGCTGCAGACAGTGTCCATAAATCCCCAAAATGAGCAGGGTGAGGGTAAGTGCTGTGTGACACTGGCCTGCAGTGGGGAGGTGGGTACCGGCTGGGAGAGCCATTTGGATCCAAGACTGGAGAGTGGGCAGTGAAGACCCCCTCCCTTCCTACCCTCCACTGCTGGTTCCTCCAGACTTCCCAGCCTTCTCTCTGGGCCTAAGCCCCTCACACTTGCTCCAGGAGGACCCCAGGCAGGGAATCTCTCCCACCTTCCCCTCACTCTGCAGCAATCCCCCATAATCAGGAAGCCCCAAATCCCAGTTTCTCCCCTCCTAGCCCCAAATCCAGGTCACAAGTGTTACAAGTGTCAGATGCCTCTGCTTGGGTCCCCCTCCACGTGTGTCTCTCCCACCAACAGCAGGGTCTAAGGGTGCACCTGTCTGCAGGGGAAGGAAGCAGCTCCGAGGAGGAGCGGACGAGCCCAGGGACCCTGGGGTTTCAGGGGCTTCAAGGACGAGGCTTCCAGGGTGCTGGGTGGGGTGTACTTACCCGCGGCTCACAATGAGGCGCAGAGACTCGAGGTTGCCGTGGTAGGCAGCCCAGAGAGTGGGGGTCATGCCATCCTCGTCGGGGGCATTCAGCTCCTTCCGGGTGGCCTCCTTGAGAAGCTCCAGGTAGCCATCCCGGGCTGCCCGGTGGTACTGGTCGTTCATGGCGCCCGACGTGGATGGGGAGGGCGGGGGGCACGGGGAAAGGCCCCCCGCAGGGGAGGGCAGCAGGGTTAGGGCTGAGGCATGAGGTTGGGGGAGGGGGGCCGGGCAGGGGCCGGGGCCACCAGCCCCCGCTGCCGCAGACGGAGGGTGCGGAGCGCCAGAGCCGCGACTACTGGGACATCTGAGCCGCTCACCCGGAGGCGGGGGTGGGGGGGAATCTCCCGCTGTCCAGGGAGCCGCCTCCGGTTTTCTCCTGGGTCCTAAACACCCCGCATGCACCTCAAAGCACGAGGGTGACCCACGCGAGGCCCTGCCTCCCCTTTTCAAAAGTGCCCACCCCGGGGCCCCGCCCCAATCTGGGGACAGTCAGGGGTCCGTCCTCACTAGAGCCTGGGGCGCTGTGGCCCCCGATTTCTCCACCTGTTAGTGGAACAAGCCGAGAGCTGGGGAGGGGTGCCGAGGGCGGGGTAGGGGAGCTGCCCTGAGCCCCAGGACAGTGGGCCTAAGAAGGGGCACGAGCACCGACCGCGGTGCGGTGAGCGAGTGGGACTCCGCGGGCCCGGCCGCCTCCCGCACGAGTCCCTCGGCCGCGCTCCAGCAGGGGGCGCTGGAGGACTGGCAGCCGCTCCGCGCGCCGCGTGGAACTTCGCACCCAAGCCCAGACTTCGCCGCATCCAGCGGAGCGGGGACCAGGGGGCGGGCGGGGCGGCGGGGTAGCGGAAAAGGGAGCTTGGGTCACTGCGAGGACCTTGCGGGGAGGAGGGCTGGGGTTCCCATCCCGAGCAGCAGCAGAGGAGCACGAGGATACAGGGTGCGCCGCGGCTGGAAGGCGTCGGGGTGCCCGCGGGCTTTCGGGACGTCTCTTGAGCTTAGCTCTCGGGGCTCTGGGCGCCTGGAATGCTGCGTGCCAGGGCGCGGTGGGCACCGGGGGCGGGGTGCCCTCTGGGTGCCGCAGTGCGGGGCCGCACCCGAGCCTGGCCGCACCGGGGTGACGGAGTGGGGTCGCCTCTCAAAGGGTAAATATGAATCTTGCCTTATCTGGCTCCCGCGGGCTCCTTCCTAAATTCACCTTGGAGAAAGATGGATCATGTGAGCGGGACTGAGAGCTTTATGGAGCCGAACTCCCGCAGCTGTAAATCACCCTGTCCTCCTGGGTATAAAGCGCCTGTCCAGCCCGGCGTGGGAGAGAGGAGACGCTCGCCGTCCCCTGACCCCCAGCTCAGCGCCGGCTCCAGGCCCAGCCAGGTGGGTGCCCGGGGCCAGAGGGCCGTCGGACTTGGGGAGTGGGGACCCTTGGTGGGGTCCGATCCGGTGCTGCCGCTTCTCCTCTCTTTCCTGTCCAGCGAGAGAAGAAGGTTCTGCGTTTTCTCTTCCCCTTTCCCAGCACTTCCTCCAGAACCCGAAGCCCCCACCCTGCGGGTCGGGAACTCCGTAGTTCCCAAATTTAGGGATGAGATGGTGGAAGGAGAGCCGTCGGGGTTGACCCGGAGTCCTGTCCGTTCCTCCCCCACAGTGACCCCTCTAGCCTCCGCCAGTCGCCCCCGCCATGTCCGAGGAGCTGGCCCCGGGCCCCAGGGAGAGCCCCCTGGCGCCGCAGGCGGGCCCCAGGGAGGTGTGGAAGAAGGGCGGCCGCCTGCTGTCGGTGCTGCTGGCCGTGAACGTGCTGCTTCTCGCCTGCACGCTCATCAGCGGCGGAGCCTTCAACAAGGTGGCCGTGTACGACACCGACGTGTTCGCGCTGCTCACCACGATGATGCTGCTGGCAGTGCTCTGGATCCTCTTCTACCTCCTCCGCACTGTGCGCTGCCCCGGCGCGGTGGCCTACCGGGACGCGCACGCTGGCCCCATCTGGCTCCGAGGTGCCAGGGGAGGTGGGGTCGAGGTGGGGTGGGCACAGCAGGGACCTGCAGGCTGAGGGGTTTGCAGGAGTTGCAGCGGTGGTTGATGTAGAAAGGTGAGCGTTTCCCTAGGGAGGAGCAGGAGGGCCGGATGTGGCTGAGGGTGACGCGGGCTGCAGTTAAGGAAAAAGGGGGAGGTAAGGGGTCCTGGGGGAGAGATGAGTAGAGGGATGAATGAAGCGAGACCTCTTTGCCACCGGTCGGAAAATTGGAGAAGGCTGGCCGCCGGAGGGCCTTTGATGGAGAGCAGGAACCAGAAGACGGCAGCCACTGAAAGAGCCCAGTCAGGGCTCTCTGCGGTATCTACACAGCCCCAAAGAAGAAGGGGGGGCTTGGTAGCATGTCCATCCATCCCCCCACTCAGTCATACACTCACCCTTCCATCCACCCATTCGCCTTTCAGTCTGTCTATCCGCCTATCCACCTATCCTCCCGCTCTCCCCGTTGATCCATCCAACTGTCACTCACTCACCCATCCGCCCACCTGCCCAGCCTCCCATCCTCAGGGACTGTCGTCTCCCACCAGGTGGGCTGGTGCTGTTTGGAATCTGCACTCTTATCATGGATGTCTTCAAGACCGGCTACTACTCCAGTTTCTTTGAGTGCCAGTTGGCCATCAAGATCCTGCACCCCCTCATCCAGGCTGTGTTCGTCATGATCCAGGTGGGTGGAGGAGTGTCGCTGTGTGGGAGAAAGGACTCGACACTTGGCCGTTGGAGAGGAGCCAACAAGGGGTTGGAGACCTGAGCTCCACCTGCCTCCTATCCTGAGCAATTAAGCAAACTGGGAACAGGGCGGTAGGGAACATCACAGGAGTGCATCAACGTGGAAACACCACATAATGAAGTGATATCCCAATGTGAGCTCCCACTTGGAGCTCTGCAATGTTACTTCAACCTAAGCAGTGTCAGTAGTTAACACCTAGGAGGTGTGAGTTGTGACAGCCAGCCTTGTCTCCTAGCACCTGGCCTGCCCTCCTTGGGTGCCCATAGTGGGTATCCGTGTCAGCCCAGGGTCCTGCCAGGTTGGCCCTTCTGTTCTGTATTTATTCAGAAATAAGATCTGACCGTAAGTGGGATTTCTCAAACATTTATTTTGTTGTTATTGTTGTTGCATAAACAATACTTTGAAAGAGCTTCTGATTGAGCTGAGACAGGACTGGGCTTAGATGGGATCAGAAAAGCCCCCAGCCTTCTATCATGACCAGAATGGCACCATGGATGATGCCCTCCCCAGAAACATCACCCCTGCTGCCCAAGTTTCCACAATTCAGCACACGGCTGGCTGTGGCATTTATGTAGCTTTAGTCTCTCACATTTTACGGGTTTGAAGAATACTCAGGTAAAATGAAAATATAGATATCCCCACATCACCAAATGGCGTGGCAGGGATTCACAGGCAGCCAGACAACAGCAAGGCCTGGCAGGGTGACAGAGGACGAGGATGAGCAGGGGATGTTGTCAAAGGAAGGTGAGAAGTCCACAGAGACTCCTTCCACCCTGAGCAAGACCTAACCTCAGGCTGGCCTTGCTCCCAGAAAAAAAATAACTAGGTAGTCAAAACTCTGCTTGACCCCCACCTCCACACAAAATAAACCCCACCGTGAGCGGAGTTTCACATGTGACACTTTGCAAACCTCTAAAGAATGGAGAACCACTATTTGATACAAACTGTGCAATAGAATAGAAAGAGACAGTGCTCCCCACCTCGTTTCTTTGAGATTTAGTCTCGCTCTGTCACCCAGGCTGGAGTGCAGTGGCACAATCTCGGCTCACTGCAGCCTCCACCTCCCAGGTTCAAGCGATTCTCATGCCTCAGTCTCCCAAGAAGCTGGGATTACAGGCACATGCCACTATGCCCAGCTAATTTTTTTGTATTTTAGAAACGGGATTTCACCATGTTGGCCAGGCTGGTCTTGAACTCCTGACCTCAAGTGATCCACCCACCTCAGTCTCTCAAAGTGCTGGGATTACAGACGTGAGTCACCATGCCCAGCCCCCACCTCATTTTGTGAAGCTAAAATAAACCTGATAACTCAGTGTAAGGGTTCCTCGGGCAGAGAGAACAAGATGGCATGGACGTGGATGAGCTGGAGTTTTGTCCATCTGTGGAGTAAATGCTTCTCACCACATTCTCTCAATACAGACCTACTTTCTCTGGGTCTCCGCTAAAGACTGTGTTCACGTCCACCTGGACCTGACCCGGTGAGAACCCCAGCTCGGTGCCCGTGCCCAGCGCGCCGGTGTTGGCCTTGCAGGAGAGATTCGGGCTTTCCACCCCGGGGCAGGGCCCCTCTGTATGCCCCCTGGGTCGGGTTGCAGCCAAGGCATCCTTGCTTTGTCAGGCTGACTTCCACTACCTTGAGGGACTCTTTCTCCCAGGGGAGGGAGTGGTGGTGGCCCGGGCTCCTGGAAAGCTCCTGGCCCTCTCTTGCGTGGCATACCAGCCAGGCTGTGTTCCTACTGAAATCAGCTTCCCTGTTCACACAGGGCCTGTCTGCTTTCTCATTTCCCAACACCAGCTCTCAGTATTGCTCCCCAACCCACCACCCGCCAAAGGGTCACAGGCCTCTTTGTCCCTGCCCCCAACCCCGAACAGGTGCGGTCTCATGTTCACACTCACCACCAACCTGGCCATCTGGATGGCAGCCGTGGTGGATGAATCTGTGCACCAGGCCCACTCCTACAGCAGTTCTCACAGCAATGCCAGCCACACCCGTCTCGCCTCTGATAGTGAGTTTCATCTCAATGCTGGCCCTGTGGCTACCAGGCCTGGGGCCGGGTGCTTTGTGAATTTGTAACATCAGTCTCTCGTTCCCTCATAAGGGCATAGAGGCAAAGGAGAGAGCCAGGGGGCTCCTCCTGCTGCAGGATTTACCTCTGCAGTATAAGTGTAGGTGACCCCAGAAGGGGAGTATCGGGGGCGTCCTTTTATCCTTGAGGCTGCAGCCAAGAAGGGACCGACCAAGTACAATCGCTCATGCCTGTAATCCTAGCACATTGGGAGGCCAAGGCAGGAAGATGGCTTGAGCTCAGGAGTTCGAGACCAGCCTGAGCAAGATGATGAAACCCTGACTCTAATTAGCCAGGTGTGGTGGTGCATGCCTTTGGTTACTATGGGAGGCTGAGCTGGGAGGATCGCTTGAGCCCGGGAGGTTGAGACTGCAGTGAGCCATGATTGTGCCACTGCACTCCAGCCTTAGTGACAGAGTGAGATCCTATCTCAAAAAAAAAAAAAAAAAAGAAGAAGAAGAGGGAGAAGAAGAAAGCCTCAGTTTCTTCATCTGCAAAGCCAGCTGGGCCAGCTCTCAGGATGAAAAGAGACATTTGCCAAGCTCCAGGGTATCCTATCCTACAAAGCACATTCTGGAGTCAAGACTCCTTTCCATGTGGTACAAACAGAAGTGACGGGACAGTCATGTGGAGACTTGGACGTTGCAGCTGGCTTTCTGGGCTGAGTCAGATGGTGGGGAGGGCCATGAGGAAGCTTGAACGTTAAAGATTCCCAAGAGGGCCACTTTCTATCTCAGGGAGCCAGGGCTGGAAGGGATGGAAGGAATTGAATGGGGTGAAGTGCGCAGCCCTGTGGTTTAGACTGTTCTTTTTTTTGAGACAGAGTCTCCCTCTGTCGCCCAGGCTGGAGTGCAGCAGTACGATTTCGGCTCACTGCAACCTCCGCCTCCTGGATTCAAGCATTCTCATGTCTTAGCCTCTCAAGTAGCTGGAACTACAGGCACATGCCACCAGGCCAGGCTAATTTTTGTATTTTTAGTAGAGACGGGGTTTCATCATGTTGGCCAAGCTGGTCTCAAACTCCTGACCTCAAGTGATCTGCCGGCATCGTCCTCCCAAAGTGTTGGGATTACATGTGTGAGCCACTGCGCCTGGCCCAGACTGTTCTTACTGAGCACTGATGTGTCCCACAGTCTCTGGCACACAGTAGGTGCTCAAGAAATATTTGTGAAATGAAGGAGTGTGCCACACCCTGTGAAGGTATGAGGGATACCATGGTGAATATAGCAGTCGTGACAGGCAGGAACCCTGCCTTTACAAAGGTCACAGGCTAGGGCGGGCACAGAGGCTCACGCCTGTAATCCCAGCACTTTGGGAGGCCAAGGCGGGCAGATCACCTGAGGTCAGAAGTTCGTGACCAGTCTGGCCAACATGGCGAGACCCTATCTCTACTAAAATTACAAAAATTAGCTGGGCATGGTGGCGGGCTCCTATAATCCCAGCTACTCAGGAGAATCACTTGAACCCAGGAGGCGGAGGTTGCAGTGAGCCAAGATCACGCCATTGCACTCCATCCTGAACAAGAGTGAAACTCCATCTCAAAAAAAAAAAAACAAGAATGATCACAGGCTAGGGGTGAGACCTCTCTAGGAAGGCGAGAAGGCAGTCCAGCCTCGTGTCTCTCTCTCCGCAGCAGAGCGTGCGGGCGATGCAGTGGGAGGAGACTCCTGCCTCTGCAGCACGACCGTCTGCCAGATCTTCCAGCAGGGGTACTTCTACCTATATCCCTTCAACATCGAGTACAGCCTCTTCGCCTCCACCATGCTGTATGTCATGTGGAAGAATGTGGGCAGATTGCTGGCCTCCACCTCTGGCCACAGCCACACCCCATCCCCGCTCAGCCTCTTCCGGGAGACCTTTTTTGCCGGCCCAATTCTGGGCCTGCTGCTCTTTGTCGCGGGGCTGGCTGTATTCATCATCTACGAGGTTCAAGTGAGCGGGGAGGGGGGCCTCAACCAGCAGGCCCTGGTCATCTACTACAGCTTCAACATTGTCTGCTTGGGACTCACGACCTTGGTCAGCCTGAGTGGCTCTATCATCTACCGTTTTGACCGCCGGGCCATGGACCACCATAAGAACCCCACGCGCACCCTGGACGTGGCCCTGCTGATGGGTGCCGCCCTGGGTCAGTACGCCATCTCCTACTACTCCATTGTGGCCGTGGTGGTGGGCACGCCCCAGGACCTGCTGGCAGGGCTCAACCTCACACACGCACTGCTCATGATCGCCCAGCACACCTTCCAGAACATGTTTATCATCGAGAGCCTTCACCGAGGACCACCCGGGGCTGAGCCTCACGGTACACCCCCCAAGGAGCCCTGCCAAGGCCTCACCTTCACCAACCAGGATGCCCTCCACACCTTGCCTGCCTGCCCACCCAGCCCCGGGCTGGTTAGCCCCAGCCCTGCAGACCAGCAGGAAGCAGTGGGCATCGTCTCAACCCCCAGAAGCCACTGGAGACGCCGGTGCCTAAAAGACATTTCTCTGTTTCTCCTGCTCTGCAATGTGATCGTGAGTAGCTGCGGGGAGGAAGGGGTGGGCTTGGGAGAAGAAGAGGCTGAGGAAAGATCCTCTTGCAGGTTTAAGCACTTAGCCTTCTCTGTCTTCCCTGCAGCCCACCTGAGAATCGTACAGCTCTCTAGGAAAGGAGCAGGTTCAGAGGGCGCCAGCAGTAGCTTTGGGGAAAATGGCATCTCAGGGCACACAGAGAATATGAAATCCTAGCATTCTGGCATCTAGGCACCAGATAGAGCTGGAGGGGTCCCAGGGAAGGTTGACACAGGGGCGGGCGGAGGTGAGAGGGAGCTGAGAGCTGATGCGGAAGGTGGGGGCCCTCACCCCCCAGTGGGAGGTGTGACTGCTCCTGGGAACTTGTGACCTGCCTGCTTCTCAGAATAATTGGAGCAGCATCAGGAAGTAGCGGAGACCAGTGTAAGTGTGAGCAGTCTGTTAGCAGAGTGAAGTGGCAGGCCAGCTGGGAAGGAGGGCATCTACAACAGTCACCCCCTCCCCAGTGACTCAGCAAAGATTAAGAGCAACAGACTTGTCCAGGCACAGTGGCTCACGCCTGTAATCCCAGCACTTTGGGAGGCCAAGGCAGGAAGATCACTTGAGGCCGGGAGTTCGAGACCAGCCAGACCAACATAGTGAAATCCCATATCCACTAAAAATATAAAAATTAGCCAGGCGTGATGGTACATGCCTATAATCTTAGCTACTCAGGAGGCTGAGGCAAGGGAATTGCTTGAACCCAGGAGGCAGAGGTTGCAATGAGCTGCGATTGTGCCACTGTACTCCAGTCTGGGCAACAGAGCGAGACTCTGTCTCAAAAAAAAAAAAAAGACCAATAGACTTCACCCAATACAAATGTTCTCTATATGGAAGCATCCCAGGGCAGAAACACTGGGAATGAAGGTGCACCCCAATAGGGAAAGACTCTTGATGTTTCTAGTACAACCCAAGACAGAAATGGCCCAGTGGGGCTTACAATTACCTCTGATATAGAAACATGTACCTATGTGGGTCCGTCTCAAAGAGAAAAAAACACTTCTAATGAGGTTTCACTCAGTAGAAAAACAGTTGTTTCAGCTATAACCTCCAATAGAAAAATACGCCTAATATAGAAAATTACTTAATGTGGGTATATCCCACAGAGAAAGATCCCAGAGTGAATTCTACCCCATGAAATCCTACCTGCATGAGGTGAACCAGCAGCCCTGACTACGAGCTGCTCTTAGTGAGTCCTACTGTGAAGGGCCATCCTCCAGAACGTGGTACCCATAGAGGTGGGATGATGCCATGCAGGAGCCTTCCAACACAGTTAATTTCACTTTAAAAAAAAAAAAAAAGGCTGGGAACGGTGGCTCACGCCTGTAATCCCAGCACTTTGGGAGGCCTGGGAGGCCGAGGTGGGTGGATCACAAGGTCAGGAGTTCGAGACCAGCCTGACCGACATAGTGAAACCCCATGTCTTCTAAAAATACAAAAACTAGCCGGATGCGGTGGCATGTGCCTGCAATCCCAGCTACTGAGGAGGCTGAGGCAGGAGAATCACTTGAACCTGGGAGGCGGAGGTTGCAGTGAGCCGAGATGCTGCCACTGCACTCCAGCCTGGGCGACAGAGCGGACTCCGTCTAAAAAAAAAAAAAAATGTGGGCGTCAATCTCTGACCCTATCAGTAGAAGCAAAAGGCCCAGAGCTTAGCATGTCTTAGACCGGCTTTGGCGCCTGTCCCCCTGCCCTCTGGCCCTGACCCCACCTTCCACCCAGGCCGGGCTTATAGGCTAGGGGCCACCTTCTGGGAGGCTATTCTTGCTCCAGGTATCTGAGCCTAAATCACCTCCAATAGCATCTTCTCCATCTCCTTCATTTTATAGGACAGAACAGGCTCAGAGTGCCTGCTGAGACTGCAGTGTGCCCAAGGACAGCTAACTGGGGGTAGAGGTGGGGCTAGTCTAAAAATCTTTGCTCTTTGCTTCTTACACCTGAACCTTCTGAGCTCATAGCCAGAGAGAAAGCAGGATTCAAACATCCACCTCCTCCCAGCCCTGGGAAGGGAGAAGGGGATGAGGAGAGAGCTGGAGGGCAGAGCTCAGGAAGGGATAGGGTGGAGTGGCCTTCTGCCTGAACCCCAAACCCCCTCCCCTTAGGCTATCTGATTCTGCCACCCTCACCCCTATGCACACAACCCCCCAGGATAGAGCTGCTGATTTCACTAGTTGTACCTCTTCTTCTAGTGAAACCTCTTCTCCCCTCCCCCATCCCACACTGAGATCCTGCTGAGATTTTGGGAGAGGTGATCACAGGTGGACTCCTAGCCTGGGGATGGCAAATTCAGTTGGGTGTACTTCCTGAGCCCCTTAGAGAGTGCCAGGTCCTGTCCAAAATACTGGAGCTGCCCATTCACTGACACCCAGCCCTCCCTGTCCACCAAGCTAGAAGGATGGGCTCCCATCTTGCCACAGCCCAGCAAAGCCCACAGAAATGACCCACAGGCTTCCATCCGGGCCGGCTCCTGAAATGCTCCTCTCTCCACACAGCTGTGGATCATGCCCGCCTTCGGGGCCCGCCCTCACTTCAGCAACACAGTGGAAGTGGATTTCTACGGCTACTCCCTCTGGGCGGCCATCGTCAACATCTGCCTCCCTTTCGGCATCTTCTACCGCATGCACGCCGTCTCCAGCCTGCTGGAGGTCTACGTGCTGTCCTGAGGCCTCCAACAGAGACATGGCAGGGAGCAGGAAGAGGAGACTAAGCTCCTGTGCCCGTTCAGACATCCTCTGGGAATGAATCCCAGCCGGTGCCATATGACAGCCCATTGTCTGCTGGTCCCAGAGTGGAATTTTCACAAAAGTTATTTTTCCAGGTTGAATTTTTAAATCAGAATCAGGACAGGCCCATCCACCCCAGTATGACCATGGGGCAGGAGGTGACTGGGGAAGGGAGACCTCTCCTGGCGGCATTTCTAGGCCCAGCAAGATCTGGAAGTGCTGGCTCTGGCTCCACCTCTAATCCTGCCCTGGGGCCTGGCCAGTGCACTGCCTGGAGCTGGAAACCAATAAACCTGTGCTTTGCCCCCATCCCCACTGTTCATCTCTGTTATCCCATCTGAGATGGTCACAGGAGAGGATCTTGGGGTTCAGAGTGGGAAGGGCCCCTGGAGATTTTCAGATCTCAAGCTTTGTAATGTGTGAGCAACATCCAAATGATAGACTAACTACAGAGTGGGTAACCAGAGTTCCCAAACTACCATCTTCCTCTTCCCTTTCTCCAGGTGACATATACAAATAATCATTTTTTATTTTTTTGAAATGGTCTCACTTTTTTGCCCAGGCTGGAGTACAGATAGCTCACTACACCCTCAACCTCCTGGACTCAAGAGACCCTCCCACCTCAGCCTCCTGAGTAGCTGGAACTACAGCTACTTCTGCCACCACGCCTGGCTAAATTTTTTTGATGTGTGTTTTTTTTGTGGAGATGGGGAGTCTCACTTTGTTGCCCAGGCTGGTCTTGAACTCCTGGGCTCAAGTAATCCTCCCGCTTCGGCTTCCCAAAGTGCTGGGATTACAGGCATGAGCCCAGCACCCTATCTAATCATTTTTTTATGTGTCCCATGACACAAGAAAGTTTAGGAAGCAGTGACCTAGTCTAATGTCTGCATTTTACGAAAAAGGAAGCTGAGGTCCAGAGAGGTAAAGTGACTTGCCCAAAGTCACATAGCTACAAAAAAACCAGAGCCTTTTTGCTAGGAACAGTAATTTTCAAACTTTGTTTTCAAGCAGATCATTTTTTCCCTTCAAATGAAATACTACAGGAATCGAAGTTTATAATATAGGCCAGCCGTGGTGACTCACGCCTGTAATCTCAGCACTTTAGGAGGACAAGGCAGACGGATCACTTGAGGTCAGGAGTTCGAGACCAGCCTGGCCAACATGGAGAAACCCTATCTCTACTAAAAAATATAAAACTTAGCTGGACATGGTGGTAAGCACCTGTAATCCCAGCTACTCAGGGGGCTGAGGCAGGAGAATCGCTTGAACCCAACAGACTAAGGTTGCAGTGAACTGAGATCGAGCCACTGCACTCTAGCCTGGGAGACAGAGCAAGACTCCGTTTCAAAAAAAAAAAAAAAAAAAGATATAAACAGGGCAGTTCTAGTTTAAGAGGAGTTGGGAGACTCAGATCCTCACCACCTGGGCCTCTCCTGACCTCCCCTTGACCCAGGAGTTCCACTAGGAGCTTCCCCCAAGTCCTGGGGATTCTACTCTACAAAGGGTATAGAGATGCTGAGGATGGAAGACAGCAGAGAGAAGGGAAGGAGGCTCCACAGTTAGAAGAAGAGTGAAAGGTGGGGGTGACCATGCAGAGTCAGGGGGAGGGGAAGGGCTGGGTGGGACCCACAGAGCAGATGGCATTTGGGGGAGGGCATGGGAACAGCAGCACCTGGAGTTCAGGGGACTCTGAGGAAAGCGTGCCCGGACCCTGTCAGCAGAAGGCGGTGAGTAGTTCTCAGAGGCTGCAGGTGGAGCTGAGGAGGCCTCCTGCCCCGTCAAAATGGGGCTCTGCTCCAACTCTCCCCATACCAAGTTCAGGTTTGACTTAAGGGAGATACAGGTTCCTGCCGGGCGGCCCCCAGGCCTGGGGCTTGGTAGGTCACGGGAAAAAAGAGACTCCAGGCCTGGAGTGAGGGCGTCCATTCCCAGCTTGATCACCAAAGGAAAGCCAGGCCTGAACTCCACAAGCTCTTTACTGCGGGCCTAAGAACACTGCACCCCTCTCACCCCACGCTAGGACGAGGACGGGCTGCGAGCTAGAGACCCTACCTGCCCGCACCTGCACCGCCCTCGGCCCCGCCCTTTTGCCCAGCAGCTTCGCAATTGGCTGCACCCTCTGGGTCCGAGCCCCCGGCAGGGTAATTAAAGAGGGATTAATGAGATTTCCAAAGTCAACAGAAAAATCGATGGGCCGCGGAGTCCGAGCGGCGGCTGCGCAGTCCTGCTGGGGGAGGGCGTCGGGAGCATCGGTCTCACCTGGGGACGGACGATCCGATCCGCACAGCGCCCGCAGTCGGTGCTTAGCCGGCGGCGATGCCTGTCCCAGCCTCAGGTAAGCCCGGAGCGCCGGTGGAGCTTTCCCAGCTAGCGCCCCCCAGACACTGGCACACACTACGCCCCCAAAGCGGGGTTCACCAGTAGGGGCTGCAGGGATTTGAGCGGGAGAGCGGGGTGACTGTGGAGAGGTCAACTCCCTTTGATCCGAGGCCGGCCCCTTGCCCGACCCTCAACCCGGGCTCTGCGCCTCTACTCCTTTCCGTGGACCCGGGGCGCACGAGGGCCGCAGGGCGCGGCTCCTCCCGGCCGGGCCCACACAGCAGAAAGTGGGCGCGGAGGCCTGGGGTGGGGGTTGGTTGGGGCTGTCTGGACGCCCGGTCTAGGGCACGCACGAAGAGGCTGCCCCCCGGCCCCACAGTCCCTTAAATGGCTCGGAAGGAAATCCCGAGGGCGCCCGCACTCAGCAGCCTCTTGGGAGCCGGCCCTGAGTTCCTGGGCCCGACGACTTCGGCTTCGCGGCTTTCATCACCGCCTCTAACCGAGACCCACAAACCAGTTTGGTGTCCCGGCCCTCCCTTGGACTGGCGTCGTGCCCAGGGGCGTGCCAGGGGGCGGCGGAGTCCTCCTTGTCAGTTCCAGGCGCCCTAGCCCTAGCCCTCTGCCTGAGACCCCTACATGCCCACTCCGGCCCCCTGCCCAGCCAGGGACCAAACTCTCTCCTTTGAGGGCTCACTCCAGCGGCCTTTGGAGGGTTGGCCCCCAGGGTGGGAGACGTGGAAGATGGGAGAGACTGTCAGGGCAAAACCCCAGAGGCAGAGAACCTGGAACCTTGTCCCCTAGTGTCCCCTCCAGTCTGAGTAAAACCCACCCTTGAAATTCACCAATAATCCGGACTCCTCCCAGCTCTCCAGGACCTGAAACGAACTGGAAGGAAATGCAGAGACAGCTAACACTGCGCTTTCTGGAGCCAGGCATCACTCTGTACCTGTGCTTGCGTGTATTAAATCATGTAAATCTGACAAAGCCCTTGTTTGGTACTAATCCCTTCCTTTATTCGTTCAGTATTTTTTTCCTTTTGAGACAGGGTCTAACTCTGTCCCTCAGGCTGGAGTTCAGTGGCGTGATCACAGCTCACTGCAGCCTTAACCTCCCAGGCTGAAGCAATCCTCCCACATCAGCCTCCCAGGTAGCTGGGACTACAGGGGCATGCCACCACACCTGGCTAATTTTTTGGTATTTTTTGTAGAGGTGGAGTTTTGTCATGTTACCCAGGCTGGCCTCCAACTCCTGGGCTCAAGGGATCTGCTCACCTCAGCCTCCCAAAGTGCTGAGATTACAGGCTCTTTGCTGAGATTACAAGGCCACTGAACCCAGCCTTGTTCAGGAAGTCTTTATTGAGCATCTACTATGCACCAGCTACTATTCCATAGTTGTGTATTCGTTTTGCAGATGACAACACTGAGGCACAGAGTCTAAGTAGCTCTCTGTAGTAGTCTCAGTAGTCTAAGATGACAGAGGTAATATGTGCTGGAATCTTGGCTCTCCATCATTAGTCTACCCTGCTTGGGGGCTGGGGGAGAGGGTTTTGGGGAAGGTGAATTAGAGCAATTAGGGCTGGGAGATATGGAGCAGGGAGGCAGCCCTGTGAGCCCCAGCCTTGTTCAACTAGGAGGGAAAGATAAAGATCATCTGGGGTCTCCTCCCCTGCCAGCCTGGAAAGAGTTTAATGGGGAGGGTCTCTGTCCACAGCTCTGGTGCTGAAAATTCTTCTGTAGAAGACTACAGAGTCAGTGGGCAAACACTGAGTGAATGTCACATCTGTGCTAGGTTTCAGGGTCTGAGTTAAGCGGGGCCCGGTCTCTGTCCTGGAGGAGTTCTGGGCCTTAATGAGAGCCAGCTACACCCACAGCACACCAAACAGGGCACATCTACTCTCAACAGAGGGGAGTGGCCCCAGCAAAGTAGTACCAGAAGGCTTAGGCAGAGAGGAAGGCTTTCCAGGTGGGTGGGGAGGATGGGCAACTGGTAGGCAGGGCAGAAAGAAGAGCAGTGTCCAGGAAGGATGGCAGGAGGCAGGAGACCATGGGAGAAACGCAGAGCTCTCTACCTGGGCCTGGGTGGGTGTGGGAGGCTGGTGCCTGGAGTGCAACAGGGGAGGTGGGTGGGGACAGGGAGGGGACAGAACTTGGGCAAGGATGACAGAGTGGACTGGGAAGGGGGAAAAAATTATTTGTAGAATCTCAGAAAGAGGCTCAAGTTTTAGTGCTCCATCTGCCCCTGAAGAGAACAGCAGAAGGTATAAATTTGAAGCAGGTGGGTGCGTAGGGGAGAATGGGAGCTTGGAGAGGTTGCATTTTCAAGCCAGATATGGTGAAGGTCTTCTGGTGCTGCAGAGAGGGCGCGTCTGAAGCTCCTGAAGCCCGGGGTCTCAAGGGAGAGACAGAGCAAAGCACAGCTAATGGAAGCAGAGGACAATGGGTGATCAGCATGGGGTGCTGATCAGCGGTGGGAGGGCTGATCAGGGAGGGCTGCAGAGACAAGGCAGAGTCTCTGCTGAGTCCTGAAGGACAAGCTAGAGTTAGCCAAGGGCCAAGAAGGGTAGGCGTTAAAGGCAAAGGGTGGTGTGTGGGCAAAGACTGGGGGCATTCCAGGAAAGGCAGCAAGATGGTATAGCCCAAGGAGAGGGGAGTAGGTTCTGAAGATGATGCCAGAGAGCCAAGCTGTAGCCAGACCAGGAAGCAGCAGCAGCTACCCTGCCTCGGGCAGAGAACCTGGAACCTTGTCCAGGTCCATGCTAATCATACACCTCTCATTTTGAGAGGCCCTGCAGGCTGTGTTGTAGTTTGGACTTTATACTGAGGGCAGTTAGTTGCCTCTGCAGGACTTTCAGTAGGGGAGAGGTACTCTGGGCAGGGAGCCCAGTCCAAGAGAGTGAGGAAGGGGGCCCAGACCAGCTAGTGGTTGAGGTCAAGAAAAATCCAGGCCAGGCACAGTGGCTTACACTCATAATCCCAGCACTTTGGGAACCTGACACAGAAGGATCACTTGAGGCCAGGAGTTCAAGTCCAGCCTAGGCAACATAGTGTGACCCCATCGCTGCAACAAAAATTTTAAAAATTAGCCAGGTGGGCCGGGCGCGGTGGCTCAAGCCTGTAATCCCAGCACTTTGGGAGGCCGAGGCGGGTGGATCACCAGGTCAAGAGATCGAGACCATCCTGGTCAACATGGTGAAACCCCGTCTCTACTAATACAAAAAAAAAAAAAAAAAAAAAAAAAAAATTAGCCAGGTGTGATGGCACATGCCTGTCTGTAGTCCCAACTACTCATGAGTCTGAATCAGGAGGATCACTTGAGCCCAGGAGTTCAAAGTTGGAGTGAGGTATGATGGTGCCACTGCACTCCAGGCTGGGAGACAGAGCAAGACCCTAGCTCTAAAAATAAATAAAGAAAAATCTAGAGCAACTTGTGAGCTGGAATGAACAAGCTTGGGGCCTAAGAGGATGTAAGGGATGATGGGAGAGGCAAAGAGGACACCCAGTTCTCTGCTAGGAGATGTGGAGATGGAGATGCCACTCTGAGACTGTGACCATTAGGAAGCAAGAGAATGGGGACGATGAGCACCTAGAACCCTGAGCCCGGAGCATGAGGGCAGCAGCAGGACCAAGGAAGAGCCTGGGTGGCACAGGGGTTCTCTAGGGAGGCTTCTGAATCAGCTCAGCCTCCCCACCAGGAGAGCACCCAGAAGCAGCAGAACTGTCCCCTCTCTCAACAGCAGCTCAGTCCCACCAGGAAGAAGGAGTGCCCAGTGGGGAGAGTATGCTGAACTCAGAGCTGCAGGCATTGGGTGACCCAAAATCTGGTCTAAGCAAGTGGTGACAAAATGGTCGGCCTGAGTGAATGCTTGGGAGAGGTGTGGGAGTGGCAGGAGATGTTCAGGAAAAGAGGAGGGTAACGATTGTGCTTCCTATGTGACACCAGGCACTCGTAGTACTTCCGGGAGTGGGGAAGGGGTACAAAAGGGAAGTCAGTTCCTTCAAAGTCAAGGGCATGGCAGTGGTGCTGATCTGGGCCTGTCCCGTGCTCTCAGCAGACATTGTAAATCAACCCCAGAAACTTTTCCCTCAACCTTTAATGTATTTTAACATTATTTTATTTATTTGTTTATGTTTAAAAGCAGGGTCTTGCTCTGTCACTCACTGCACATGATTGGAATGCAGTGGCCTAATCATAGCTCACTGCAACCTTGATTTCCTGGGTTCAAGCCAACCTCCTTGAACTGTGAATAGTTAGGACTATAGGCATAAACCATCATATATATAAACACACACACACACACACACACACACACACATATATATGTATATATGTAAAGATGGTGTCTTGCTATGTTGGCCAGGCTGGTCTTGAACACCTGGGCTCAAGCAATCCTCCTACCTGAGCCTCCGTAAGTGCTGAGATTACAGGCATCAGCCACCATGCCCAACCTAAAATTACTTTTAATTGCATAAGTACTGTGCTCATTTTTTTAAAAAAAAACTAGAACAGTAAACTAAAAAGTCTACCACTCCTAATCCCAGTAGCCTTATCCCAGAAGAAACTCCTATTGTGAACTTGATGGGTATCATCTAGACCAGGAGTCCCCAGTCCCCAGGCTGAGGACCAGTACCGGCCCATAGCCTGTTAGGGACCAGGCCGCACAGCAGGAGGTGAGCGATGGGGAGGGAGCATGACAGGCAGAGCTCCGCCTCCTGTCAGATCAGCAGTGCCAATAGATTCTCATAGGAGCACGAACCCTGTGAACTGCGCATGTGAAGGATCTAGGGGTTGCCCACTCCTTATGAGAATCTAATACTCGATGATCTGAAGCAGAACAGTTTCATCCTGAAACCATCCCCCACCCTCCATCCATGGAGAAATTCTCTTCCAGGAAACTGGTCCCTGGTGCCAAAAAAGTTGGGGACCGCTGGTCTAGACCTTTTACAAGTAATTGTCCAGGTGCTTCTATGTTCCCATAATACAGTAATGTTTCAGATCACCCACATTCTTTCTTACCAAGCCCAGACACAGCCTCAGGATGCTTCTCTACAAAACATTTTAGGCAATCACTTCCCAACCAATCAGCGTCAGGATAAGAGAGGACACCAGCTTGCCCTCCCTGATGTCAGAAGTGAAATTCCTCCCAGGGGGCGGAAGGACACCACTGCCTTTTGATGACAAAAAGTCACAGCCCTGGAAACTGACCAGGCACTAGGCAGAGTCTGCTGACCTTAGGATCAGGCACAAGTCAGGAAGTGAGGTTGAGAGGGAGAACATGATCCTCACACCAGCCAAACTAATTCCCCATGTTTGTGTGCAGAACAAAGGGTTTCTCCTGGTCTGTTTGAACCTCCTCAGGTCCCGTAAGGCAATTGGGCAGCTGCTGTTAGTTCCAATGTCCCAACCAGAGAGGCTGCATAACTGGCCCTGAGTCACACAGCAGTTAGGAGCAGGGTGGACTTGAACCCAGGTCAGCCTGGCAGTTAATCCAGGACCCTTTCTCCATCTCCAGCCCCTGTTGAGGCTCCAGCCATCCCTTCTCCAGAAGCACAGGAGACTGAAGCAGCCCCAGAGAAGGAGGACCCAGTGGACATGGGGGCCGAGGAGACAGCAGCCGCTGCCCAGCCCCAGCAGAAGTCCTGGCTGGTGCGGCATTTCTCCCTGCTGCTGCGGCGGGACCGGCAGGCCCAGAAGGCCGGGCAGCTCTTCTCGGGGCTCCTGGCCCTGAATGTGGTGTTCCTGGGTGGGGCCTTCATCTGCAGCATGATCTTCAACAAGGTGGCCGTTACTCTGGGCGACGTGTGGATCCTGCTGGCCACGCTGAAGGTCCTCTCCCTGCTCTGGCTTCTGTACTACGTGGCGAGCACCACTCGCCAGCCACATGCCGTGCTCTACCAAGACCCTCACGCGGGGCCCCTCTGGGTGCGGGGTGAGTTTCGGGATGCTGGGGGGCCGGGCTGGGATGGGGAGGGAGAGCCAGTTCCGGGCAGGCGCCAATGCCCGCCTGCACGCCCGGCTAGGCTCCCTGGTGCTCTTTGGCAGCTGTACCTTCTGCCTCAACATCTTCCGAGTGGGCTACGACATGAGCCACGTCCACTGCAAGTCACAGCTGGAGCTTGTCTTCCCTGTCATTGAGATGGTCTTCATCGGCATCCAGGTGACAGGCTTCTCCCATCCACACGCCCTATCTACCCATGCCATGCGCACATCTCCTGCTACCTACACCTAGGAACAGCCGCATAGGCAAATACCAAATGCCCCGGGGTCTTTGCACACACACCACACCCGTCGGACAAGTGTTCATGTCCACACATACCCGTGGGTTCCTGCATCAACACACACACTGTGTCACCGACATAGACACTTAGAAGTCCAGCTGCCTATGCGTTTGTAGGCATATCCCTGAATATATACTCCCTAGAAGAACAAACCTCTTAAGAATATGATCTCCGCTGGTGGGGGATCATACCTGTAATCCCAGCACTTTGGGAGGCCGAGGCGGGTGGATCATCTGAGTTCAGGAGTTCAAGGCCAGCCTGGCCAACATAGTGAAACCCCATCTCTACTAAAAATACAAAAATTATCCAGGCGTGGTGGCAGATGCCTGTAGTCCCAGCTACTCAGATGCCGAGGCAGGAGAACCGCTTGATTCTCCAGGCCTTGTGTTGGGTGCTTCATTCCCACTGGCTTCTTTATTTCCCTCAATTTCCCCAAAGGATGGGCTTTTTGGTCCCTTTTCAGAGCTTAGGCAACTAAGGCTCAGAGATGGTTTGCCACTGACTCAACACCACGCAGCAAGAAGCAGTGGAGCCGGGATTCTACCCCAGTCTTTCTCCCTGTGTCTTTCACTGTAAATACACGCATGCACCCCAGGAACTCACACTGGGGTCCCACCCCCTCCACCGGCCCCTGGGCTCAAGGCCCTGTCTCTTTCAGACCTGGGTGCTCTGGAAACACTGCAAAGACTGTGTTCAGGTCCAGACCAACTTCACTAGGTAAGACTTCTCTCCCTCCCAAACCCCCGGCCTCTCTGTCCTCCCCACCGCTTCCCTGGTCAGGGTGGCCCTGGGGCTATAGGTTTGTCTGGGATGTGTCCCAGGTGGCCCCAGGGCTGCCTTTTCTGTGTCCTAGTGCCAGCGTGACACTAGGGAGTCAGTGGTTGCCCCAACAACAGCGGATGCTGAGGCTTTGGTGCCCGGGGAGCCAACCAGGGTGTGTAAGAGTGTGGCACTTCCTCCAGGTGTGGCCTGATGCTGACCCTGGCCACAAACCTGCTGCTGTGGGTTCTGGCCGTTACCAATGACTCCATGCACCGAGAGATCGAAGCTGAGCTTGGCGTCCTCATGGAAAAGTTCTCAGGTATGGAAAGGAGACCAGGACTTCCTTGCCCTGAGAAAACACACACACACACGCACGCACACACGCACATGAATGCACACGTGTGTGCGCGTGCACACACACATGCACACACACACGTACACACGCACATGAATGCACACGTGCACACACACGCACACGCACGCTACACTTCCCAAAACAGGTGAGGCTCAGTTAGTCTACAGAGATGGGAGAAAACTCTAAAGGCCAGATTCAAATCAACAGAAAACTGAGGTTTGCTAGTGATTCTCATCCCACCCCATCAGGTGCTGGTGCCCTGCACCCCACTCCAGGCGTCCAGATAGCCGTCAGCAAGCCAGCCACTGATCCTGGCTGAGCTGGCCACTAAGTCCTTCAGGTATGCACCCCACCCATGGTATTTGCATTTTACTCTCAAGCAACTGAACAGCCTCCAGGGCTGAAAGGAATGCCTTCCTAATACAATTTTAGGTACCTAGACTTATCAATCTGGTGGAACAGAAGATTTCTGGGCAGAAAAACTCTCAAGATTGTCCCACACGCCTCACCTCCTATCCTAGAGGCCACATCCCATACCCCACATGGGAACACTGCTCTGTGGGGTTCAGCCACACCTGTATGTACATGCCTCACCCCACCCCAGGTGGCATCACCATCACGCCCTGCAGCCCAGCCCTCCCGGCACATTCACACGTTCACATACTCGCTGCATCAGTCACGACACGCCTGTGTACTGTGAGCATTCTGTATACTCTGCTTACATTTCTCAGAAAAGCTGTGCAAGAGAGAATTTTTGGCAAGTGACATCATGGATTTTGATATCATAAAATAATTCAAGGCCAGGCGCAGTGGCTCACGCCTATAATCCCAGCACTTTGGGAGGCCGAGGTGGGCAGATCACCTGAGGTCAGGAGTTCGAGACCTGCCTGGCCAACATGGTGAAACCCCATCTCTACTAAAAATACAAAAATTAGCTGGGCATGGTGGTGCGTGCCTGTAATCGCAGCTACTCGGGGGGCTGAGACCTGAGAATCGCTTGAACCCGGGAGGCAGAGGTTGCAGTGAGCTGAGATGCGCCATTGCACTCTGGCCTGGGAGATAAGAGTGAAACCATCTCTAAATAAATAAATAAATAAAATAATTCAAGCATTACAAATAAGTAGAATAAGATAAACCCATCACCTCAGCATAATAATTATTAAAATTTGGCCATATTTATTTTTATTTTTGCTGAAGTACTTAAATTACAGAAATCATGACTTTTTATCTCAAAATATTTCAATATACATTTGTGTTTTTTTGAGACAGGGTCTTGCTCTGTCACCCAGGCTGGAGTGCAGTGGTGCAATCATAGCTTACTGCAGATTCCAACTTCTGGGCTCAAGCGATCCTCCCTCCTCAGCCTCCTGAGTATCTGGGACTACAGGCACATACCAGCACCCCCAGCTAATTTTTCAAATTTTTGTAGAGATGGAATCTCACAAAAAAAATTTTGAGCCCAGACTGGTCTCAAACTACTGGGTTGGAGTGATCCTCCCTCCTCAGCCTCCCAAAGTGCCGGGATTATAGGCATGAGCCACCATGCCGGGCCCATTGTGTGTCTCTTTAAAAAGAGATGTATTCTCCCACATGACCACAATGCTATTATAATTGTTAAGAGAATTCTTTAACTTCATTCTGTCCTCTGCATTAGTCTATATCCCACTTTCTCCAGTTAGTCCCAGAAATGCCTTCTACAGACAGTTTGTTCAAACGTGCAATGCATTTGGTTAAGTCTACATCGGTATCTTCCCACTGATCTTGAGACTTGTCAGGCTGCTTCCTCCTGGCAGCGTTTAACTGCAGTCCCTCTCGCCTACTTTTCCTTGGAATCGGAAATGTGGACAAAACCTTGATTAGATTCAAGTTAGGTATTTTTGGCCCCAGCTTTTTCCAGCTGATGCTGTGTGCTTTGAAGAACACTGACGCCAAGGTACTAACGACCGATGACCTGACAGTGCGTGCTGCTAAGGCCGATCGCTGGGTTCAGGTGTCACTACCACAGGTTTTCCCTTGAGCCCAGGAAGTAATCTGTGGAGGTGACATTTGGCACCAGAGATGTCATGTGGGGGTTTTTGGGGTTTTGGTTTTTGGTTTCTTTGAGACACAGTCTCACTCTGTCACCCAGACTGGAATGCAGTAGTGGGAACACGACTCACTGCAGCCTCGACTTCCTGGGCTCAAGTGATCCTCCCACCTCAGCCTCCCAAATAGCTGGGACTACAGGCGTGTGCCACCCAACTAATGTTTTTGATTTTTAGTAGAGACGAGGTTTTGCCATGTTACCCAAGCCAATCTTGAACTCCTGAGCTCAAGAAATCTTTCTGCCTTGGCGTCTCAAAATGCTGGGATTACAGGCATGAGCCACTGCACCTGGCTGGCATCATGATTTTTTTTTTTTTTTTTTTTTTTGAGATAAAGTCTCATTCTCGTCACCCAGGCCGGAGTGCAATGGCATGAGCTCAACTCACTACAACCTCTGCCTGCCTGGTCCAAGCGATTCTTCTGCCTCAGCCACCTGAGTAGCTGGGATTACAGGTGCCTGCCACCACACCCAGCTAATTTTTGTGTTTTTAGTAGAGACGGGATTTCACTATGTTGGCCAGGCTGGTCTCGAACTCCTGACCTCAGGCAATCCGCTCACCTCAGTCTCCCAAAGTGCTGGGATTACAGGCATGAGACACTGCACCTGGTAGCATCATGTTTTGAATGCTTTATATAAGCTGGCATCTGAAGTCTTCAATTCCTTTGAAAAAGAATGACCATTCTGGCCGGGCATGGTGGCTTATGCCTATAATCCCAGCACTTTGGGAGGCCAAGGCAGGTGGATCACCTGAGGTCAGGAGTTCAAGACCAGCCTGATCAACACGGAGAAACCCCATCTCAACTAAAAATACAAAATTAGCCAGGTGTGGTGATGCATGTCTGTAATCCCAGCTACTCAGGAGGCTGAGGCAGGAGAATCGCTTGAACCTGAGAGGCAGAGGCTGCAGTGAGCTGAGCTAGCACCACTGCACTCCAGCCTGGTGACAGACTGTGACTCCGCCTCAAAAAAAAAAATGACCATTCTGTGGGATTTCTGAGTTCTGTGCCTGGGCCTCTGTTTCCACATCTGTAAAATGAGCAGCTTGGTCCCTTTCAGCTCTGGCGTATTTCAGGGAATGGAAGGGATCTGTGTAGCCAGTTTCCTCAGAGCCTGCCTGAATGTCGGCCCCTCCCACCCTGCCCCCTCTCCCCAGGCAATGAGACCAACACCTGTCTGTGCCTCAATGCCACTGTGTGTGAAGTTTTCCGGAAGGGCTACCTGATGCTCTACCCCTTCAGCACTGAGTACTGCCTCATCTGCTGTGCTGTGCTGTTTGTCATGTGGAAGAATGTGGGCCGCCATGTGGCACACCACATGGGTGCCCACCCTGGCATCGCGCCCTTCCACCTGCACGGGGCCATCTTTGGGCCGCTGCTGGGCCTGCTGGTGCTGTTGGCAGGCGTGTGTGTCTTCGTGCTCTTCCAGATCCAGGCCAGCGGCCCTGTCATTGCTTTCCAGTACTTCATCCTCTACTATGCCTTCTATGTGGCTGTGCTGCCCACCATGAGCCTGGCATGCCTGGCGGGCACAGCCATACATGGGCTGGAGGAGCGAGAGCTGGACACGGTCAAGAATCCCACCCGCAGCCTGGATGTGGTGTTGCTGATGGGCACTGCACTGGGCCAGATGGGCATTGCCTACTTCTCCATCGTGGCCATTGTGGCCACGCGCCCACATGAGCTGCTCAACCGCCTCATCCTGGCCTATTCACTGCTGCTCATCCTGCAGCACATCGCCCAGAACCTCTTCATCATCGAGGGTTTGCACCGGCGCCCACTCTGGGAGGCAGTTCCTGAAGGCCTGGCAGGGAAGCAGGAGGCCGAGCCTCCCCGCAGAGGCTCCCTGCTGGAACTGGGCCAGGGCCTGCGGCGGGCATCGCTGGCCTACATTCACTCCTACAGCCACCTCAACTGGAAGCGGCGGGCACTCAAGGAGATCTCACTCTTCCTCATCATCTGCAATATCACAGTAAGTGGCTGGGCTAAGAGGTCTCGGGGGTTGAGGTGGCCACACAGACCCAGAAAGCCTCACTCACAAAGGGATGGATGAAGGACGCATACCCCTTTCCAACTATCTTGATGGTGCTTAAGAGTGTCTCCCCAAGGCTGAGGCAGGAGAATTGCTTGAACCCCGGAGGCGGAGGTTGCAGTGAGCTGAGATCACGCCACTGCACTCCAGCCTGGGCGACAGAGCGAGACTTCATCTCAAAAAAAAAAAAAAATTTAAAAATTAGCTGAGCAGGATGGCACATGCCTATAGTCCCAGCTACCTGGGAGACTGAGGTGAGAGGATCACTTGAGCCCAGAAGGTTGAGGCTGCAGTGAACTCTGATCCTGCCACTTCACTCCAGCCTGAGTGACAGAGTGAGACCTTGTCTTAAAAAATAAATAAATAAATAAATAAAAACTAAAAGTAGCTAACGGAGGAGTGAAGCCCGAGCTCAGGGCACAGGGTGGGGGTGCCTAGCTTGACAGAGCAGGTGGCACACTGGGAATTCCTGCTGTTCCTCTCACACGTGGCAGAGCCTGGGGTGTCCTGACCCATCTGAAGTTCAGGCTGGCCCCAGGCAAGCTCAGGGAGATGGCTGGGGATGGCTAAGGCCTGCTGCAGTAGGGCGAGAAAGATCTGGGGGAGAGAAGAGTTTGCACCGAAAGCCCAAGGGTTAGCGGGAGATTGAGTGGGAGATGGGGCTGGCACTGGAGGGGCTGCAGGTTTGAGGGCCGCCTCCCCTGAGCCGAGTGCCCTGGGGCACAGGAGAGCCCTTCCCTAACAGCACTATCCCCTCCCCCAGCTGTGGATGATGCCTGCATTCGGCATACACCCGGAGTTTGAGAACGGGCTAGAAAAGGATTTCTACGGCTACCAGATATGGTTTGCCATCGTCAACTTCGGCCTGCCTCTGGGGGTCTTCTACCGCATGCACTCTGTGGGAGGCCTCGTGGAGGTCTACCTGGGAGCCTGAGGCTGCCTGCCCCCTGCAGAAACCTGAAGTGCCGAGGCGGGGAAGATGGTAGCCCAGAGTCTCTGAGCAGACGCCTCATTCTGAGAGGTGCCGAGACCAGCCGGAGGCTCCCAAGGCCTCCCACTCCCCGGAGCCTCACTGAAGGGGAGGGCACTGCCTATAGCCAGAGTCCAAGGGCAGGGGTCTGGGCACTTTCTGATACCCATGCCCAGACCTGGGCACATGCCTGCCTCCTGCCTTCCCACCACAATCAGCAAGCCCAAGTGTGCACCCCAGGAGGCTGGTGGGGGCCCCCTCACGGCTACTCTCTGGGAAGGTCAGACCTACAAGACAGAGTCTGGGGAGTTTGGCAAGGGGTGCCCCTCTCCAGCCAGGCCTCAGCGGTCTGTCTCCTGCTGCGAGAAGAGCATCTGGTCCAGGTGTGGCTCTGGACATCCTCAGAGCGCCGAGCTCCGAGCTGGGAGGCCAGCTCCCTTCCCCACACAGCCTATCTCCTAATGAGCTCATTAATTAGCTGCCAGGCAGGGTTCAACAGCTCTCTCCTGCTGCATAAATCCTATTTGTTCGATCGATTGCATTCAGGCTCGTGGCATTTGTTCGCAGGGACAGAACTGCTCCTCTGGTCATGGTTGAAAGGAATGGTCCTTTTGGGTAGGGCTGTGGGGCTGGGACAGTCCTGCTCCTGAGCCGGGAGGGGTTTAACCCAGTTCTTCCCTGTAATGATCCAGGGGAGGAGGTGAGAGAGACAGGTCGGGACTTGTGTATCTCCACCCCGCCCCTCCCCAGCACACCCAGTCTCTGGGACAGTGCAGCTGGCTCACCGTGAAGGCTGTGATCCCTGGCTGCCAGTCCCAGGGCTGGCTGATCCCCTGAGCCATCGGGCGGGGCAGGAATGGAAGGGAAAGGGCAGGTGTGGCAGCCCATCCATCTTCCTGAGCCCAATGCAAACAGCGGGCTCTGCCTGGGGCGAGGCCAGAGAGGGCAGCCCTGGCCCTGCAGGCGACGCTCTGCCTTCCTCTTCAACCCTCCTCGAAGTGGAGCACTGGCAACCACAGGCCTCCCAGCGCTGTCTCAGTCGCTGCCTGGAGCGGCCCCGTGGCCTCTCCTGTGGGCTCTTTCTCTGGGTGGCAACAGCCCAGGGGCCCAAACCCTAGGTGACAGGGTCTAATCCTGCTTTCTCACCCGAGAAAATGACAAATGCTGGTTCCCAGTCATGCACTGGGGGCCCCCTGGGGTGCAGAGTCCCCAGCTCCCCTGAAGACAAGAGCCATGCCTGGCCCCGTGCCTCCACCACAGAGTCAGAGTGTGGAGTAGGAGGTTTTATTGTAAAGAGGCCGATTGTACAGAGCAAAGATTGTTCTGACACAGGGGTTGGGGGGCAGGACCCAGAGTGCGGGATGAGGGGTGGCATTGCCCCATCCACAGTGGGCAGGGCAGGGAGGACTAAACGGCTGCCCTCCAGTTCTCTTCCCTGCCCCCTATTACTGAGTAAGAGGGATCCAGAATAATACAGCAGAAGCCCCTCACCACCCAACACCACACCCCAAGGATACTGGAGGTGCCTCAGCCTGGCTTTTGCAGTCAGCCAGCTCCCAGCCTCCTCGAGGAGCAGCCTGGCCACATCTTTTTCCCCTGGAGCCTGGAACAGCCGGCTCAAGCACCCCTCACCCTGCCCAGGCACCTCAGGGGACAGCCTGAGTTTCGCTGGTCAAACCCCTAGGGCACAGTGAGCCGGTGGCTTCTGCCTCTGGGGCTGGGCAGCACAGGAGTGGGTGCGCACTGAGGGACAGCACTGAGCCAGTTCTTGAAGAGGGAGTCCAGGCTGGGCGTGGTGGCTCACGCCTGTAATCCAAGCACTTTGGAGGCCAAGGCGGGCGGATCACCTGAGGTCGGGAGTTCAAGACCAGCCTGACCAACATGGTGAAACCCCGTCTTTATAAAAATAAAAATAAAAAAGAGGGAGTCCGAGTGTTGGGAGCGTTGTCTCTGGTGGGGGCATAGCCCCAGAGATGGGGCTCCTGTGAGTCCAGCCTTGGGTTTGAGGGGATCAGAGCTGGTCCACATTGTCCTGGTCACAGGGGTCTCTGGGGCCTGACACGCAGGACACGGCCACTCTGCCTGATTGTGGTCATTTAAAGCTCAGAATGGTGGGTGGGGGAAGCCTCAGGGACCAGGGCCCCGCCCTCCCCTAGACTGAGTGCCTCGCCGGCTCCATCCTCACACCCGCTGTATCTCAAACAGTTTCACGTCAGTGTCGTACCAGACAGGGGGGTCCACATTCCTGTGGAGGAAATGGGGGGTTACCTGGGTGCCAGGACACCTTGCAGGGCAGCAGGAATGGCCAAGCCAACCCTTTCCATCCCGATGCCCACCCCGGGCAGTGGGTGCCCACCCTCAAGCAGGCAAGGCGGCCTTAGTTGACTGTGTTGACATGAAGTCCACCACGGGTGGTGGGGCTAGGAGCAGAGGTCCCTGCTGAGACCTGCTGGACAGGCTCTCAGGCGGACACCACCCCACCCCCGGGGGCCCACCTGAGATAGATGACGCCCCACATGTAGGTTCGGAACCACATGGCAGTGCCCGAGTTGGCCTGGTACTTGCGGATGAGGATGGGGTGGGGCACGGGTAGCAGCCCCACCAGGGTGCCATGTTGCAGGAACCTTAGGATCTCAGACTCATCTGTCAGGCCCCTATCGAGAGAGGGTGTCTCCAGCACACTCACACAGTCTAGGGGAGCAGGGGGCTCACCCTGGACCCCCAAGACCCGTGCTGTTCATCACACGCCCACCTAAGCCTAGGTTTGCCCCGCCCAGAGCCCACCTGCCCGCGCTCCAGCCTGCTGGCACCCAACTCACTTGTCGATGCAGATCTTCTCCACCTGCGGAACCAGCACCTGCAGAAGCCTCATGATGGTCTGCAGCGGCAGCTTGGACTTCCAGGAGAGGACCTGGGGAGGGACCGGTTCCCAGGGCTGGGAAAGCAGCCCCCGGAGGCTGCAAGGCAAGCCTGACCCTGACCCAGCACCACGGGCTCCCCAAGGCAGAAAGCATCCCTGCTCCCCGCAGCACAGGCCTGGCACCAAGCAGGCAGGTGTGGTGGTGCACATCTGTAGTCCCAGCTACTCGGGGGCTGAGGTAGGAGAATCGCTTGAACCCGGAAGATGGAGGTTGCAGTGAGCTGAGATCGTGCCACTGCACTCCAGCCTGGGCAACAGAGTCTCACACACACAAAAAAAGTCAGATGCCCTGCTAGAGGGTAATCATCTGTTTGAATCCCCCCTCCCTGCCCCCATCCCCAGCTGTGAGCTCCACAGGGCAAGCAGCAAAGCTCTGTTCCCCACTGTATTCCCTGCACCCAGATACACTGCAGGTGCTCAATAAATGTACCAAGCAGGACCCGGGAACAGTTAATTGTTATTAATGGCAAGCATCATGGCCCTGCATTAAGCCAGGGCTGTGCCACATGCCTCTCGGGAGACTGTCGCCTTTAGCCCTCACAAAATCATGGTCAGGCAGGGACGGCAATTATCCCTGTTCCAGTGCAGTCAGCGTGATCTCAGGAGACACGGCGGGTGGGGATGAGATTCAGGGAAGGAAGTGGGAAAGAGTGATTTATTAAGGAAGAGAGCACTGTGGGCACTGGAGCTTAATCCTGCTAGGGACTCTGGCAATCATGTAGACAGAGGAAGCAACTGAGCCAGAGACAGGCCAAACACGTGGGATGTCACCCAGGGGAAGGACTGACCCGGAGGCAGGCTCCTACGCCAGGGTCCTTTGATTTGGACACATTGCCATCTTCACTGAGTCTTCACTGAGCTTCCCCAGGCCAGGGAGCCCCAAGCCAGCTCCCACCCCAGTGCCATCTGCCCACACCCCAGCCCCCGCTCGCCCGGCATGGGATCCCTCACCCACTCCGGCGTTGGGCTCCACTGCCCGCTGGCTGATGAGCTGGATGGTCGCCGCTGCTCCCTCCATGCCTGGCTGGGCTCCTGGCCCCCAGAAAGAAACAGGGGTGAGGTATGGAGGGGGTGGGTGAGGGGTGGGGGGCCATGAGTTCTCTCCACTGGCAGCTGGAAATCCCACAAAGGGGAAGCCCAGCCCAGCAGCCTTTGCCCCGGGCCCCAGGCCCAGCCCAACCTAGTGACAGGTTTAGGGCCAGCGGCTGACAAGGCAGGCTGGGTAAAGGCCAGCTCAGATAAGGCCAAGGGATGAGAAGTCTGAAGGCCAAGGGCTTTGCCGGAACCAGTAAACAAGGGAGGGGTCTATGAGAGGCCCCCACCCCCAAGGGAGTCAGCAGCACTGACCCTGATGCCCTGGGCACTGGGTGCTTGCCCCTCTCCTGCAGGTGACCCCAGAGTGCCCCAGCCCAGCCCCCACTGCAGAAGCCAGGGAGGAAGGGAAGGGCAGCCTCACCCAGCTCCAGGAGTCCCCGTCACCCACCCCCTTGGCCGGGCTGCCGTCCTCCGAGCTCTGCTGGGGCTCAGGCTCTAGGGACCGCAAGGTGCCATCCTCTGACACCTGGGACTTCTCAGTCAGCTTGTCAATGCCTGGGCAGGGCACAGGTGGGAGTGAGGACCCCCTTCTAGCCCTTCTTCCACCCACTTTATTTTTTATTTGTATTTGTATTTTACTCCTGCTTCCCTCTGGAATTTCCGCTGACTCTAGAGGCAGCGTCTGATCACTGCAACGCCCTCTCCTGTGCCCACCCCTCCACAGTCTACACCTGCCCTGAGGCTCTGCCCCCAACGACAAGCTACCCATGCTAAGCCCACCCAGTACCCTCCCCATCCCTGTTGCCCAGCCCCATCCCCTCAGCTTTCCAATGCAAGTCACGCTCTTTGCCAGAGATGGGGGTGACACCCTGAGGTCACATCTTCATGTCCCTCCCCCAGCCACACCGATATCCACGCTCTTCTGCCACCCACTCGCACCAGACCTGGAGTGGCCACCAGGCTGGTCTTGAGGGTGCCGGGCTCTGCAGGGGCGGCGGGGCGGGAGCCCTCCATGGAGGTGCCCTCCTGCGAGCCAGTGCGGGACAGGGGCTCAGGTGTCCGCCGGCGGCGCTGCAGGGCCTTGTGGATGGCGGGCGGGTCCGTGGGCAGGTTGGCCAGCTGGTGGAAGACGCTGCGCTTGCGGATGATGGCGTAGACCAGGTTGGCGTTGCCTGTGGGCAGGGAGCATGTCTCACCTCAGGGAGGCCCCTCCCGCTCCCCCATCCAATCGGGGTGGGCTTCCTCGAAGGGGGAGTTTGGAGGATAGGAGGGTGTCTGCCAAAGGGGTTGGGGATGGTACAGGGAGCCCAAGAGAAGGTGCTGGGCCAAGGCTGGCACTGGCTATGTGTGCCCACTATGGCTATCCCAGGATGTCAGGCCTGAGCACCCCACAACACCCCTCCCCAGTGCCCAAGACACCCCCACAACCCAGCACTAAAGGGCTAACACCTGGCAAAGAGGGCAGGCCCCGGCACGGCAGTGTCCACACCAGGCCAGCCGTTAAATATTCTGACTCTCTCCCCAAGCAAGGTGCCAGGAGGAGTCTCTGAGGATGACGTGCCATGTGCCTGCCATCCATCCCCACCGCTCTCAGTGCCCGTCTCTGGTCCTGCCTCACGCCATACTCCTCCACTTTCAGCTCCACATCCCACCCCAGGGCCTTTGCACGTGCTGTCTCCTGCCCCACCTTGCCCCTAGTTCTCCCTCAGAGATCACTGCAAATTTGACTGACTGTGGAAATAGCAATAATAAAAATAGATTGTTTTTCAGTTGCCAGGCGCTGTGCTAAGTGCCTTCTCAGGGTTATTTTGTTCAATCTTCCCAACACCCTCTGAGACAGGGACTTTTAGAACCATTGTTACAAGCACCTTACATATGAGGGAACTGAGGCTTGGAGAGGTCAGATGACATGCCCCGGTCACAGGGCCAACAAGTGGCAAGGCTTGAAGTGACAGCGGCAGCCGGGTGTCTGTGACACTGGGCAGACAGCTGCTGAGACACCCATCAGGGTCTCACTACTCTGCACTTCCCTTTTATCCCAGTTCAGGCCGGGTGTGGTGGCTCATGCCTAGAATCCCAGCACTTTGGGAGGCCAAGGCGGGTGGATCATTTGAGGTCGGGAGTTTGAGACCCAGACTGGCTAACTTGGTGAAATCCCACAAAGGGAAAGGTCCAGCCCAGCAGCTCATGCCTGTAACCCCAGTGCTTTGGGAGGCCGAGGCAGGCAGACTGCTTGTCTCTACTAAAAATACAAAAAGGTAGCCAGGTGTGGTGGGGGGCACCTGTAATCCCAGCTACCTGGGGGACTGAGGCAGGAGAATCGCTTGAACCCGGGAGATGGAGGTTGCAGTGAGCCAAGATCGCGACACTGCACTCCAGCCTGGGCGACAGAGCGAGACACCCTCACACACACACAAAAGTCAGATGCCCTGTTAGAAGGTAATCATCAGTTTGAAGCCTCCCTGCCTGCCTCCATCCCCAGCTGTGAGCTCCACAGGGCAAGAAGCAAAGCTCTGTTCCCTGCTGTATCCCCCGCACCCAGGTACACTGCCGGTGCTCAATAAATGTACCCTGAATGAAAGAACCAGGGCAGAAGGCCAGCAGGCCAGCACCTCCTAGAGGCCACCTCCTGGGCTGTGCCCTCCTCAGGTAGGAAGGAGGTCCACTTCCCACCCTGATGGCCAGGGCCTCGGGCTGGTGCCTCACCATCAAACTGGTACTGGATGATGTTGTTGAAGACCTCCAGGAGGAAGAAGACCAGGTGGTGGTTCTGGGCAGCAGAGAAGAGGAACCAGGTGGTGGAGAAGGCCTCCAGCAGGTGCAACAACTTGTTGGCAGTCACCATGGACAGGCTCTTGAGGTAGGGGGACACTGTAGGGGAGGGGCCGGCTCACTCCTGGGGCCCCCCAGCCATCCCTGCACATCCTGGGCCTGAGTAACAACACATCCTCCTGTTCCCAATCCCTCCCTTCTCCCTGCAGAGCCAGGAAGACCAAGGCCGGAGAGGCCGAGTCTACACTGGCCATACTCCATGCAGAGTCCTGGGAGGCAGTGAGGTCCCACCCTCACCCCTCAACCATGAAGACAGCTGTCCTGCTTACAAAGCCATACGCATCCCACCTGTGCCAGCTCCCCACCCCCGCCAAGAGGGAGGCAGGGCACAGACAAGATCATCCCCATTTTATGGACAGGGAAACTGAGACTCCGAGAAGGTTATAAACTTGGCCCGAGTTACCCAGTAATGAAATGATCGGGCAGGGATACAAACTCAGGACTTTAAATCTTTCTAGAACGTCAAGCTGCCATGTCACTAGAGATGTATTCTGGGGCACGCCCAGCCTGAAGTTCCCTGCCGATCTGCGCACTTCCTTGTCTGGTGTCACTTTCCCTCACTGGGCTGAGGGCTCTGCACGCCAGGGACCGGGGTTGTCTTGTTCACAAATGCGTCCTCAGAACCAGCTCAGTTAAGATTTGTGAGATGGGGCCGGGTGCAGTGGGAGGCCAAGGTGGGCAGATCACAGATCAGGAGTTTGAGATCAGCCTAACCAACATGGTGAAACCCTATCTCTACTAAAAATACAAAAAAAAAAATTAGCCAGGCATGGGGGTAGGCGCCTGTAATTCCAGCTACTTAGGAGGCTGAGGCAGGAGAATCACTTGAACCTGGGAGGTAGAAGTTGCAGTAAGCCGAGATCATGCCATTGCACTCCAGCCTGGGCAACAGAGCAAGACTTCGTTTCAAAAAAAAGAAAGAAAATCTAAAGAGTTCGAGACCAGCCTGGCCAACATGGCAAAACCCTGTCTCTACTAAAGATACAAAAATCAGCCTGGTGTGCTAGTGCACGCCTGTAATCCCAGCTACTCAGAAGGCCGAGGCAGGAGAATCACTTGAACCCAGGAGGCGGAGGTTGCAGTGAGCTGAGATGGCGCCACTGTACTCCAGCCTGGGCGACAAGACTGAGTGTGAGAGGGAATATTCAATATCTCATTAGTAATTTTTATATTGGCTTCATGCTGAAATGACGGTATTTGGCATATAGTGGATTAGATAAAACATATTATAAAATTGTTGTCACCCTTTTTTTTTTTAACGGTACACAAGTTTGCATTCTTTCTGTGGGCTGGAGGGGCTTGAACCCAGGAGCGGGTGGCAGGTTGGCCTGTGGCCTAGCACCACCTGGTGGTGAGCGCGGGGAGGGCAGGCTCCAGGCCCCTACCGTTGACCACGATGGTGAGCAGGCAGTCAAAGAGGGGCTGCAGTCGCTGGTGCCCGCTGGTGATGATCTTGTGGAACACCTGTGCCAGGAGGGACAGGGGCACTGTGGGGTCCCCGATGCCTCCAGACTCAACCAAGAGGACGCTGCCCCTGCACCTCCCAGCCCGGCCGCACGAGCCCCCTCACCACAATGAGCAGGTCGGCGTGGGTCCCCGTGAAGACGGGGATGTCCATGGGCACACGCACCGAGTAGGGCTTGTTCAGCCGCACCCCGAAGTTCCGCTCCCCGCTCAGAAGCAGCAGGATGAAGACGCCAATGTGCATCAGGCCCACCCGAGCTGTGGCAGGTGGCAGGGCACAGGTCTCTTGGGTGGGAGGAGGAGGGGGGGCCCAGGAGGGGATGTTTTGGGGGCCTCCTTCCTGGGAGGTCAGAGCACTCTGCCCAAGCTCCTGGGAGGCAGGGCAGATGGTCGGCCCTCCACCTGGCTGCCAGGAAACCCCCCAGCATCCCATCCCACCCTGGTCTTACACTGATCGGCCCGGGCATCGTTGAGGAAGAAGAGGATGGGGACAAGGATGTCTAGGACGTCACTGCTCTTCAGCACGAAGAAGAGGAATTTCTGGGGGTGCGGGGAGGTATGAAGGGGGCAGAGTTGGAGGGAGGGGCAGCTCTGCCCCAACCCCCTCAGTCTGATGCTGTACCGGCCCCCCAGCTACTGGGGCCGCGGCTCCCCATCTCCCTGCAGGGCCCTCGAGACTGGCCCACCTTGTTGAAGTCGCAGAGCTTCCAGAAGAGAACTAGCAGCTCCTGGTGGAACTGGATCTTCTTGGTGGAGTTTGGCAGGTAGGTCTGGAGCAGGGGGTTGGACAGCAGCCGGGCTATGCCCTTGAGGATGAACTGGAAGTCCTGGGGCAAGGGCAGAGGGGGGGACCTCCAGCCCAGATCCCTGCAGCTCCAGCTTCCCAGCCCAGGCCCCCCACAAATGCCCCCTCCTTTCCCCAGAGCCAGATGCTATCATCCATAGCTGTCCTGGGGTGACACCTCAGGAAGCCGAGTCACTCATAGGTGTGGACAGCCCTGGCCCCTCCACCAGACCGCAGACTACCTGTCCACCCCTGGAGCAAGGCTGCTGCTCCCAGTGACCCTCCCCCGCCCCGACATACACACACTCTGAACCTTGGACTCATGGTTGACAGGTTCCATCCTTCTACCCCTCCCCAAAATACTCCCCCTACCCCCCCATCACACTGGAGGAGCATTCCACTGTTTTGAAGAGCTGTCATTTACTGAGACTGCCACTAGCTGGGCTGTGCTCTACTTCATGCTCACGGGGTGAGAAGGCAGCGAGGGGCCTGTTTTTTAGCTACAGAAGTTAGAACTCTGGGAGTTCAAGCACCTTGCCACCAAGGTCACAAGACACATGAACTGGGACTGCCTGGCCTGAAGTCCTTGTCCACTGTCATTTCCCTCTCTCCCCACCGCCTCTGAAATGACATCAGCCACCTCCTCCTAGAAGCCTTCCCAGTTGCCTCTACCCAGGTGAGGCCATCAGCCCTTCCTGCACCTTGAAACTCTCACAGTCCTGCCACTATTTCACTTGGGGTGGCCCCAGTCCACAGAGAGCATGGTTCCTTCATGGAGGGGTCAGGATCCCCCATATCCCTGTCTCACTTGCCTCCCCCACCCCCTGCAAAGCCACCGTGGGGACTGGACTTGCCTCCTCGCGGTGGATGCGGGACAGGTAGTTCACAAACAGGTTCTCCGGGCCTGGAGGCTGCCGAGAGGAGAAGGCCCTGGTGAGCCAGCGTCTTCCCGCAACCCTCGCCCCGGCAGGACCAGCTGGTGCCTCCGCACTCCCATGCTTACATCGGCATCATCCATGGCGGTGCCCGTGGTGGTGCCATCCACAGTGGGGCTGGCACTGCTGGCGCTGTCGTGGTCCAGTGTGACAATGAGCACCTGGGCAGCCTCCTCCACCAGGGGTTCCCGGTAGTCAGAGAAGAGCAGGTGATTGTAGGGGATCCCGTAGCCCACAGGGTCATAGGCACACACGGTGTTGAGGAGGGAGGTGAAGAGGGGCAGGGCATGTCTGCAGCGGGAGAGGGGCGAGGCTGCAGAGGCTCCTCCGAGCCCAGCCCCCTGGCCACACCCCTCTGGCCACGTGGGAGGGTCAGCCTCATTCAACATTTTAGCACCAGGCCAGGGAGTGGCTTGGGAAGAGTGGGTGGGGAAGGCGCAGAACCATGATTAAGACACATTAGGGTTTTAAGGGGCAGATACCCTCCATCGGGGCCTCAGAGATGAGATTGGAGGCCCATGGAGAAGGGAGCTTCCCCTCGAGGAGCAGAGCCCAGGCTGAGCCAACCAGCTCCCAGGCTGCAGAATGACCCGACTCAGACTCAAGAGATGTCACGGTTCAAGCTGCTCATCTTACAGATGAGGAAGCTGAGACCCAGAGAGGTTAAGTGAGGGACAAAGGGTGGCAGTTTGCCTGATAAGGCTGGTGAGAAAGAAAACTCTGGCCAGAATGGCTGGTGGAGGCTCCCTTATCTTCTGGAGTAGAGTGGAAGGTTGAGCCAGAAGGCTAGGAAACCTGAAGAATGAGACGTGTCGTGTAGGGACCAGAGTCTGGAAGGCAGAGGTCGACCACCACCTGCTGGGCACTGACCCTGTGTGGCCAACACAGCTCCTGCGGGGAGCTACCTGCTCAAATAACCCAGCCACATGGCACGGGTGACACGCCCCTGTGCTCATGTGTGCCCCACAGTCCATGAGTGCCCCCTGTGGGTGGGGCCTCCCTGCCCTACGGGGTATTTGTCACACACGCACCCTGACCCGCTCTCTGAACTGCAGGGTCCCACATGGCAGCCTCAAGCCACATGGAGCTGTCAAGCCCTTGGAATGTGGCTGATCGGAACTGAGACCTGCTGTAAGTGCAAAATGCACACGGGATTTTCAAAGCCTAGTATGAAAAGGGGATGAAAACAGCTCAATAATGTTAGATACTGATTGCATGTTAAATACTAAAGTTTGAGGTAGATCGGGTTATATGACATATATTATTACTTAATTTTAATTTTTTTTTTTGAGATGGAGTTTCCCTCTTGTCACCCAGCTTGGAGTGCAGTGGTGCGATCTCGGCTCACTGCAACCTCCGCCTCCCGGGTTCATGTGATTCTCGTGCCTCAATCTCCCAAGTGGCTGGGATTACCACCACGCCCCGCTAATTTTCGTATTTTTAGTAGAGACGGGTTTCACTATGTTGGCCAGGCCGGTCTCAAACTCCCGACCTCAGGTGATCCGTGTGCCTCAGCCTCCCTACGTGCTGGGATTACAGACGTGAGCCACCGTGCCCGGTCCAATTTTACCTTTTAACGTTTTTAAATTTGCAGATTGCACTCGTGGTTTGCAAACTATTTTACTGGACAGGCGGCTCTTGATGGAGGACCCAGGCACGGATCACTGAGGGGTCCCCAGATTCTGTCCTGTCGGGGACTCCAATGAGAGACTGACAGGGCTGGTGTAAGGTGTGGCTGGTACGTTACAGGTCATCACCACCAGGGGGCAGCACCTCTCCTCAAACGAGACCCAGGCGGCGAGTGGGCTCAGCTCTGGGTTGACTGGAATCAGAGGAGAGAGCCGAAAGGCCAGGGGCTCTCACCTGTTCTCCGTGGAACAAAAGAACTGAACCCATGGGTTGGTGCTGCCACTTTCCGGAGCTGGGGGCAGGTACATGGCCTCGGAGAAACATGTCAGCAGCAGTTTCAGCAGCTCCATCCTTCGGGGGCAGGGAGGGGGAGGGCACCTTAGCATCCCAGCCCTCTCTCGGAGATGCCGCCCCCCCAGCGCAGCCACCCCGCCCAGGTCCGTGGAAGGAAGTGATCCCTGTCGACCCCTGTAAGCCCAAGGGCGGATTACAGGGGAGGACGGTCTCCTGCGGAGACTGCATGGGCTCTCTCTGAGCTGTGCGGGGGGCCCAGCCCGGGGTCCAGCTGCACCAAGGGCTCTGGGTCTGGGCAAAGCTGACCGGTTCATGTCGTGGATGTAGTTGGGCTGGGGAGAGTGAGCGAAGCCCACACCAGCCTCCCAGATGTATTCACAGCTGTCCAGGGAGTGGACGTCCTCCGCCGAGTCCTGGGGACCAGGCCAGGAAAGGCCGGGTTAGGGGGCGAGAGGTGAGCAGCCTGGGTCAGAACCCGGCCACCTCGAGCCTTGTACAGTCCCATGGGCAGAGACCCCCAATTCTCCTAAAGACAGGTCCCCAAAATGCCCCAGCCCTTGTGCACAGGGCAGGAACGAATATTCTCAGGCCTGTTGAAAGCTCATTTTTCTTCCATCTCACACTGGTTTGTTTACTTGCTCGGTCCAGTTTGGGACAGGGAGAGAGGGAGGGGCAGGGAGGGAATCCGGTGCCCCCAGTGGGGGGGTGGGCAGAGAACACTCAAGGTGGAGTCCGTGCCACTACAGGAAGCGAGAGGGCCAGGCCTCCTGTGTCCCAGCCCCGAACCCCCACACACCCTGGGCAGGCAAAGACAATGGGTGTCTGTACCCAGCTATCTGAAGGCGCCTGGCAGGGCCAGCCCCAGCTGGCTTCCCTCCAGCTGTACCAGCCACCACCCTCAACCCAGGCTCACATGCGCCAGGCAGCTCAGCTCTCCTGGAGCCCCCCAGCCCCCAATGCATCCCACCCAAGGGAACTCCAACTGGCCTGGCCCCAAGCCAGGATCAGATCCTGTCCCGGTCTGGGGGCGGGGGCTGGGGGCCCTCACCACAGTGCTCCTCCGGTGGCTCTGGACCGTGAAGTCCGGGCAGAACAGCAGGTCAGCAATGGCCAGCAGCAGGGACTCGGCCAGGGGCCTGGCATTCTCGTCATCGTCTTCTCCCTGCTGAGGACACAGCACCCACAGGCTGCCTCAGTGAGAGTTGGCCAGGGAGAGGTGGCCCAGGGCTTGGGGGCGGGGGACAGGACTGAGCCCAGGCAGGCACCCATGGGCAGAGGAATGAAGGGAGAGGAAGTGGATTCCTGGTTGCCCCAAACCTCCCATGGCAGAAGCCGGGCAGAGCAGGAAGCTGGGCCAGGGGCAGCAAGGGAACCTCCCTTACTGACTGGAGGGGGCGGGGCAGGAACAGCAAGGGAACCTCCCCCACTGGCTGGAGGGGGCGGGGCAGGAACAGCAAGGGAACCTCCCCTACTGACTGGAGGGGGCGGGGCAGTGACCCTGATCAGGAGTCTCAGCCCTGCTAGGAATCACTGTCGTACCCCTCAGCACCTCACCTGGAGATAAACCCAGGGCAGGTGGGCAGATGGTGTGGGGGAGAAAGGACAGTACGGTCCCTCTCTGGCCCTCAGAGGGCCCAGTTACTCTGCCCCTGCCTCTGCCCAGCGACCCTTGGCTCTCAGCTTCTCTCTACAGCCTACTTCCTCTGGACTGTGGGGGCAGAGACCCCTATGGGAGAAGAACTGAAGGCCCAAGGAGGTGGCATCGAACACCATCCCTCAGCAGTACCCACTGGCCCCACCCCTGCGCTTCCCAAATCCCAGAGAGGCTTGGAGGAGCGTGGCCCGGCCCCGAAGGGCACTCTCCCTGTGACCCTGACTCTGCCTCCCACCCAGCCCTGGCCAGGCCCACAGACCCCTCCTCGCCCTGCCCCGGGCACTGTGGACCAGAAGAAGCCCCTCCAGTCGGGATCCTCGAAGATGTAGGGCAGCACGCGGGTGAGCAGCCGGCTGCAGTTCAGGACGATCTGCTTCTCCTTCTCCGAATGGCAGCCACTCTCTGCTCCCTGCACCAGCTTCTCCACGGCCTGTGGGGGCAGGAAGGAGCAGAAGGCAGGCTGGAAGGCGGGGAGGGGACCCTGGCACTTGGAGTCAGGGTGGGCACCCAGGCCGCAGAGGAGAGACAGTGGGGCCGCCTGGCAGGTGGCTCTGCAGTTGGGGTCGGCCTGTATGTCATACACACACACCTGCATTTACTACCCCTGGGGGGCCCGGGACACAGGCCAGAGCAGCTGAGAGCATCAGGACAGGCAGAACCCAGCCCACCACTGGATGGCTGAGGCCTTGCTAAGTGAATCTGTCCCAGCCTCAGTTTCCCTATCTGTAAACTGGCAACACTAACAGTACCCACCCCACAGAAGGAGCTGAATGAGCTGATCTTCCGAAGGTGCTCAGTTTAGATGTGGCCTGGAGAAGCCCCCATAAACGCGGCTGCCATGGTCCCTCCCGCAGAGAGGAGACCCACAGAGAGAGAAGCGGGAGAGCTGGGTGAAGCCGCAGGACTGCCTGGACCGGGGGTGGGAGGGCCTGGATGCCTGCCTTCTCCTGCTGTGGGCGGGGAGGGTGGAAGAGTGGCAGCAAGGGTCCGGGCGGCCCTCACCTTGTAGCACAGGGTGGCCAAGTTGGAGGGCGACTCTTCCCGCACGGCCCGGATCTCCGCTGCCGGCACCAGTGCAAACACGTCCTGCACCGAGGTGGCTGTGTCTGCCCAGAACTGGTCCCAAAAGGCATCATCGGTGGCTTCCACGGGCTGTGCGGGAACCAAGGGTCCAGAGTCACACGACTCCTAGCCAGAGGGCCCACAGTTTGCCGGAACTGTGGCCAGGAGAGACCCCAAGAGGGAAGCCAGAGACCCTCTACCTCATTCCAGCTGGGGTCCCAGAGCCCTCCCACATGGGTGGGGGACATCCTTCAGCCACCACAAGCCCTGACCAGCACAGACAGGCTGGAGACACCGGGCGTACATGGTCAGAGGGCAGCTAGGCACAGAGTCAGCCAAAGCCCAGCGCCACCCCTGAGGGGCTGTGTGATGCTGGTTAAGTCACCGTCCTCCCCTGGCAAGGCAGGCTGACCTCCCCACCTGGGTCATGGCCCCAGGCCACGTCGTTAGGTCCAATGCCCGGGGATCCAGGTCAAGACCATGCCCTCTCCCCATGGCAAGAAGACAAGGGGACTTACACTCTGTTTTCAGTCACCCAAGCTGCCTGCCACAGGCCTCCAGCCTCCGCCCTCTCTCAGCACACCCAAAACAGCTGCCACATCTGCTGAATTCACCTCTGCGTTCTCTCACCCCAACTCACTCCTCTCCGCGCCCACCTCCAGCATTGCAGCCCAGGCCGCCCTCGCCAGGCCTCCCGCCTTCAAATCCACCTCCTTCAACCTGGCTCTACGCTGCCAGCAACCCATGCACCACACACAGCGCCACAGGAACTGCGCTCTCACCCAGAGCCCTGCAGGGGCTCCCCACTGCCTGCTGGAACAAGTCCAAACCTCAGCCCGGCACTCAGCCAAGATCTCACAGAAACATGCCTTACACACATACACGCAGACACACATGCATACACACCTGTATGTCATACACACACACCTGCATTTACTACCCCAGGACTCAACCCTGCTGTCTCTTCTCTTTACCTTCACCAGAGCTGTTTTCTCTTCCCCTCTTCCCCTATGACAATGCATTCCAAAATCCATTCCCACGGAGGCAACAGGCCTTAAAAACACACATGCCCAGCCGGGCGCGGTGGCTCACGCCTGTAATCCCAGCACTTTCGGAGGCCGAGGCAGGTTGATCACCTGAGGTCAGGAGTTCGAGACCAGCCTGGCCAACATAGTGAAACCCTGTCTCTACTAAAAATACAAAAAATTAGCCAGATGTGGCGATGGACACCTGTAATCCCAGCTGCTCAGGAGGCTGAAGCGGGAGAATCACTTGAACCTGGGAGGCAGAGGTTGCAGTGAGCTGAGCTCATGCCACTGCACTCCAGTTTGAGCAACAAGAGCAAAACCCCATCTCAAAAAAAAAAAGACAAGATATAAAATTCCCCTAGGATCCTCACAATTTTGTGTTAAATTATACATGAATAAAAGACTAGAAGAAAATGAACCAGAATGTTAATAGCAACTCTCTCTCTGGGTGGTTTTATATTTTTCTTTATATTTTTCTGTAAGAGCACATGTTACTATTTTTTTCCTTTTGAATGTTCATCTGTTAAGGGACCAGACTGCCCATGGCAGGCGTACCTCCTCAGCCCCATCCCTTAAGGCTCCTTCTGAACGTCACTTCCTGAAGACACCTTCCCTGCTCTCTCCAACACAGCTTTTTACCTTCTCTGAAATCCTAGAGCCAAGAAAACCCGAGGGCCCCGCTACCACAAGTCTGCACTTCATACACATTACTCTTATCATCAGAAAAAACATATATCTTGTTAAAAATAATTCTGGGGCGGGTGTGGTGGCTCATGTCTGTAATCCCAGCACTTTGGGAGGCCGAGATGGAAGAATTGCTTGAGCCCAGGAGTTAAGACCAGCCTGGGCAGCATGACTTTTGTGGCAATCCTGTCTCTACTAAAAATAAAAACAAATTCGCCAGGTGGGCCTGTAATCCCAACTACTCAGGAGGCTGTAGGAGAATCCCTTGAGCCCAGAAGGTCAAGGCTGCAGTTAGGTGTGATGGCACCACTGCACTCTAGCCTGGGCAACAGAGCAAGGTTCTGTCTCAAAAAATAACAATGGCTGGGCAGGGTGGCTCATGCCTGTAACCCCAGCACTTTGGGAAGCAGAGGCTGGCAGATCACAAGGTCAGGAGTTCGAGACCAGCCTGGCCAACATGATAAAACCCCATCTGTACTAAAAATACAAAAATTAGCCAGGCGTGGTGGCACACGCCTTTAGTCCCAGCTACTCGGGAGGCTAAGGCAAAAGAATCACTTGAACCCAGAGGCAGAGGTTGCAGTGAGCTGGGATTACGCTACTGCACTCCAGCCTGGGTGACAAAGCAAGATTCCATCTCAAAATAATAATAATAATAATAGGCCGGGCACAATGGCTCATGCCTGGAATCCCAACACTTTGGGAAACCAAGGCGTGCGGATCACAAGGTCAGGAGTTTGAGACCAGACTGGGCAACATGGTGAAACCTTGTCTCTACTAAAATACAAAAAATTAGCTGGGCGTGGTGGCGGACGCCTGTCCAGCTACTCGGGAGGTTGAGGCAGGAGAATCGTTTGAACACGGGAGGCAGAGGGTACAGTGAGTTGAGATTGTGCCTGGGCAGCAGAGCAAGACTCCATCTCCAAATAATAATAATAATGATGCCCAGGCATGGTGGCTTCATCACCAAATAATAATAATAATAATAATGGCCAGGCACAGTGGCTCACACCTATAGTCCCAACACTTTGGGAGGCTGAGGCAGGTGGACTGCTTGAGCCCAGGAGTTTAAGACTAGCCTGAACAACATGGCAAAATACCACCTCTACAAAAATAAAAAAAATTAGCTGGGCATGGTGGCATAAACCTGTCAGCTCAGCTACTTGGGAGGCCGAGGCGGGAAGATCGCCTGAGCCCAGGAGTTCAAGGCTGCAGTGAGCTGTGATTGTGTCACTGTACTCCAACCTGTGTGACAGAATGAGACCCTTTCTCTAAATATTTAAAAATAATAATTCTGTTCTCTGAAGCTACTTCTTCTAAGAAGCCTCCCAGAGCCCCAGACTTGCTTGCTCCCACCTAGGAACCTCCATCCCCCACCCCTCCCACCCTGCATAGTTCCAGCCTCCACAGTCTGGGTGCACGTGCCTTTATAAAGCCCCGTCAGTCCCTGACCTTGCAGGTGAAGCCTATGGCAGATGTTCAGCCAATATTTGTTCCACTGAAGCTGCGCTCAGTCCTGGGGACCCCTTTGGCCTGGCCACAGAGCAAGGCTGAGCACCAGTGGGGCTCTCCAAACTCAGAGCTGGGGTGGCATGCCTCACCAAGGTCCAGGCATACCCCAGCCCACTCCCAGAGCAAACACCTCCACCGCACCCCAGGGAGCTGCAGGGTACCATGTGGCTGTGACTCTCAGTCCCAGAACTGGTAGAGCAAGTTCTTCCCTGGGGGAGCAGAACAAAGGCCAAAGGAGGGCCCTGGGGCTGGGGTTTGCTGGCCCTCCTGCCTTCAGCCAGGATAGCCATCTGGCACTCCCTGGAGTGCAGAGGCATGGTACCACAGTCTGGGTGGCCTGGGGCCAGGGTGGGGTGAGGAAGGACATCCCAGGAAACCCACAGAACCATCTGGGAGCACCTCTGGGAAGCTGCCATCCCTGACACTTTCCCAATCTCCCAGGTAGCTGCTATCTCCTTCAGAGGGGAGAAACTCAGCTAAGCACAAGTGGACATGACCTCTGACCTAGTTCATCAGGCAGTGCCACCGGGGGGCCAAATCCAAAATGAAGGAAGAGAGAGACTCAGGAGGCCTCAGCACAGCCCATTCTGGAAGCAGAGGCAAGATCCCAGCCATGACAGACCCCAGCCTTGAACTTCAGGAACAGGGCTTTGCCTCGTCTTTCCTGAGCTTGGGCATCCTCTCCTGGTCCCACTGTGGTGGCCTGGACATTCGGATTTGGTGACCACTTGCCCAGACCAAGCCGATGCTACAGGAGTTAGTCAGGGTCACTGAGGCCCCTTAGGCTTCTGATGGGAGAGATGTGGCTCAGCGCCTGCCTCAATGACCCAGCTGCCCTCCACCCAACCCAAGGAAGCTTCTAATATCTGATCTTTGAAGAAAGTGTTTTTGCTGGAGGTGGGCAGGCCCCTGCTGCTAGGGCCACAGAAACTGAGCTACCCTAGTGGAAAACTAGGTATTCTTCTTCCTTTATTCTTTTTCTTTTGTTTGTTTTTGAGTCAGGGTTATGCTCGGTTGCCCACACTGGAGTAAAGTTGTGCAATCATAGCTCACTGTAACCTCAAACTCCTGGGCTCAAGCAGTCCTCCCACCTCAGCCTCCTGTGTTGCTGGTACAACAGGTGTACCTCACCAGTCCCAGCTAATTTTTTTTTTTTTTTTTAAGAAATAGGGTCTTGCTGTGTTGCCCAGGCTGGTCTTAAACTCCTGGGCTCAAGCGATCCTCCTGCCTCTGCCTCCCAAAGTGCTGGGATTACAGCCATGAGCCACCATGCCTGGCCAAAATCAGATTTTCTTAACCCAGCTTTTCCAAGCCCCTGCTCAGATCGGACCCCCACTCAGACCTGGGGGACCAGTTGTATCTTTTGACTCTCAGGGTGTGCAGAAGGAAGGTCCCCCAATATACTTGAGCCCCCTAAGCCTGCTCTGGAGGACAGTGTCACCATGTATTCCTATGCACATACATGTACGCATATGTAAACATGCACCCGCCAGGTCTCATCTGGCCTGCAGCAGAGAATTCCAAACAGGTGGGATCCAGAAGAGGGTTCCAGGTCTGCGAATGTCTCCTTCCAGAGCCCCACCTACTCTGAGCAAGGGCCAGGAAACACAGTTGAAGCTGCTGGCTCTCAGGACCAGGGTCAAGCCTGGCCCAGGGTTGGACCGTGGGGCAGGAAGAAAACAGGATGCAGGACAGGAAGGCGAGGAAGGAGGCGCAGCAGCGACACAGGCCCAGGCCACGGGAAAAGGTGCTGGGTCTGCCTGTCTGCTGCCCAAGCCACACCCTCTAAGAGCCTGGAACCACATATCATCCTATGGATAACTGGACTGAACTTCCTTGAGGACTCCAAGTGGTAAGATCAGTGATGATCATCTGGGTTCTGGTCCTCACACCCAAGCCACTCAAGCCAGGTCAATTACAGAGTCCAAGGCTTTAGCTGCTGAGGGCCTCTCACTCCAGGCAGCCCAGGCACCCCCCTCCCACCCCCCACAACCTACAGGACCCAGTCAGCGCTCTCCGGAAGGCTGGTCTGGTCTCCAGCCTATCGAGGCTCTATTCCAAGCCTACTCAGTGTCCTCAGCTGGGAAACAAAACAGCACCATCTCAAGCGGCCCGTCATAGGGCTGTAGCCGGGGAAAGACAGAGGGACACAGTATTTTAGGGAAAAGGCCTGAGCAGGTAGGAATCTAGGTCACTCCAGATCCTTTGGGACCCTGCTGAGCTGGCCCCACTGGCCCAGCAAAGGACCCCAGCTGCTGAGCCCACAGTGCAAACCTCCAACAAGGCATTTCTCTCCAGGTCGGTAAACATGGGAGCCTGCCTTCCTCCCTGCCGTCCCCCTCCTCTCCCCACAGCCCCTCTCCTCTCCCCGCAGCCCTACACTGAGGGGCCAGCCCACTTGCCACCTTCCCTGCCACCCACAAACAAAAACCCCATCCCAAGAAAGCCAAGCTCCAGAACGACCCAGGAGCCGTGGGGAATGGAGAAAAGTGTGGTCTGATTTCTATCAAGCGCCTTTCAGCCGGGATTGGACTCTCCAGAGGCCATGAGCATGTGCAGTGCACCTGACCTTTCCAGGGTGGGGAAAAGAGTGAGGGAGCAAGGGCTGGCCCCTGAAGCTGCAACCAGCTGGCTGTGGGAGCTGGCTTCCTCCATCCTACTCTACCCGCCTGCAGCAAGAGAGAGCCCTGGAGAGCAGTCGGGTGGGGGCCAGGAAAAAGAAAGGCCCCAGATGGCAGCAGGTTTTGAGTCCCCTGAAAACAGGGAACCTGGAGAGTCAGGGCTGAGCATCTCTGTGGCCAGTGGCCTGCTTCAAAAAGCCAGGAGAGAAGGGGTGGGCAGAGAAGCAGCCTTGCTGGGGCCAGATGGTGTGTGTTGGGGACAAGGAGGTGGCCATGGGGCCACTTGTGGACTCACGGGAGAGTTATGACCATAGACTAGGCTGAAGGGTCCCTAGGCCCCTCACCAGCTGACTCAGGACCATCCTCCGGGTCCCCATCCCTGAGCCAGAGAACAGAGGACACAGGCTAACACAGCCTTTCCATGGCAGGGCCTCGGGGGAGACCCCTGGAGAGATCCCCAGCTGGGAGGCTGTGCTCGTAGGCCTGGAGACAGGTCCCCCTTGCAAGGCTGCCTCGCTGCCTGCGGCTCTTTGCGTGTTCCCAGGAAGACCTAGGCCTTCCCTGCCTGCGGGCATCGACCAGGGCCCAGTGAGGCCGCTGCCGCGGCGCACCAGCTGTTTTTCCGACCCGGGCGGGCGTCAGCCAGGCTTTGTTTGCGTTGAGTCAACCAGGACTGCGTGTCCGGGACCCGCGGGCAATGAGGGGCAGGGAGGGGAGCGGACGGTGGATAGGTGGGTAGGGGCAGCGGGAGGCTGGAGATGCTAAGCTGGGGACGCCGGGGTGGGGGGGGCGGGACAGGGGGCGGACAGCTGTGTCGCCGGCTCGGGAAGTAGGCACACGTCAGCCTAAGGAGGCAGCAGCGGCTTCGAGGAGAGGGGTGTTTCCAGGAGAGGAGGCTGGGGGGTGAGGGCTAGGGCCAGGGGATGGAGCTTCGAGGTACAGGCCGCGGGGTCCCGCTCTGGCGCTGGCCTTAGCATCACGCTCGTGGCCCGCCCGTGCCCCCCGTCTCCCGGCGAGCCAAGTTCGCGCACCCCCGGCCCTGCCCAGCCCCCAGCCCGGCAGGTGGATGAGGAGGCGGGGGCCCCGTGGCGCACCTGCGTCTTGGTAGTGAGCTGGATCACCGCCTTCCGGAAGTTCAGCTTGGAGTCGGTCGACCCCATGTCGCTGGAGCCCGCTCCGGCCAGGCCCCCGCCCCGACTCCAGCCTGGGCTCCGGCTTCAGCTCCCGCTCCAGCTCCGCGGCCCCCGCGGCTCTCGCTGGAGACTAGCGGCGCGCCCCGCCCCCGGCCCGCGTCGGCCCCGCCCCTCGCTGCCCCGCCTCGACAGGCCCCGCCCCCACATGGCTCCGCCCCCTGCACCTGCCGCGCCAGCCACCCACGACCCCCGGAGTTCGCGGCTACGACCCCGCCGCCGCACGCCGGGTGCACTCAGCTCCCACCCAGAGCCTCGGCGCTCTTCCTTTTGCGTCGGAGCCTTGTCCCCGCCGCTTCCATCTCCCCCGCAGCCATGCAGTCCCCAGGGCCCAAAACCCTCCTCTCAGCTCTTCTCCCCCGATCCTGTCCTCACCCTTCATCCCCGCTCGGGCCCTGAGCCCACGTCTCAGCCGACCCTCTACACCCCACTTTCCTCCTTTCCAGTCTGTCTTTCCCATTCATGTTTTCTGAGCATCCACTCTCTTGGATCCCCTTTTTCTGACCTGTCAAACACACGTGTTCAGACAGTCCTGCAGTTATTCCGATCACAAGCTCTAGGATCGGCCCTGGGTTATGAGAGAGGGAGCCGGTGACTCAGTTTCCCTGCTCCAGGAAAGCAGCTCCTCGCCTCAATGAGAGCGGGAAGTCCCTCGAGGTCCCCACTGCTCTCTGGCCACCTGCCTTCCCAGAGAATCCTTTGAGATTCATCCATTTCAACAAATGTGCTGAAGGTTTAGTATTTGCCAACTCTGTGTCAGACACCGGCGCAGGCGACATAAGTCATACAGCCTGCTCTTTATGGGTGAGGAGCTAGGGAGAAGGACGAGGAAAGAAGCAGCCAGGGTGCAGACAAGTAAGCCTGTAATTGAGGCAGATTAATAATCAAAACAAGGCCGGGAGTGGCGACTCACCCCTGTAATCCCAGCACTTTGGGAGGCCGAGGCGGGTGGATCACGAGGTCAGAAGTTCGAGACCAGCCTGGCCAACAATGGTGAATCCCTGTCTCTACTAAAAATACAAAAATTAGTTGGGCGAGGTGGCACGTGCCTGTAATCCCAGCTACTCCAGAGGCTGAGGTAGGAGAATTGCTTAGACCGGGAGGCAGAGGTTACAGTGAACTGAGATGGTGCCACTGCACTCCAGCCTGGGCAACAGAGCAAGACTCCATCTTGGGGGGGGAAAATTAAAACAAAACAAGGATGATGATATCTCTAATATCTACCTCTGAGGTATTGTTTTATCCCCATTTTACACTTGGGGAAAATGAGGTTTAAAGCAGTTACTTGCCCAAGGCCACACAGGTAGTAAGGATCTGACCCAAATGAGGCTGCACTTTTTCCACAACGTCATTTTGCACACTACGTCTGGAAGCTTCTAGAGATCCTATGTGCTTTTTTATTTTATTTTTATTTTTATTTTTATTTTTTGAGATGAAATTTCACTCTGTCATCTGGGCTGTAGTGCAGTGGCACAATCTCAGCTCACTGCAACCTCCACCTCCTGGGTTCAAGCAATTATCTTGCCTCAGCCTCCTGAGTAGCTGGGACCACAGGGAACCCCACCATGCCCAGCTAATTTTTTTGTATTTTTAGTAGAGACAGAGTTTCACCATGTTGTCCAGGCTGGTCTTGAACCCCTGACCTCAAATGATCCACCCACCTCAGCCTCCCAAATTGCTGTGATTACAGGCGTGAGCCACTGCACCCAGCCCTATTATTTATTTATTCATTCATTCATGCATTCATTTTAGAGACAGGGTTTCACTCTGTTGCCCAGGCTGTAGTGCAGTGGTACAAGCATAGCTCATTGTAGCCTTGAATTCCGGGGCTCAGGCAATCCTCCTGCCTCAGCCTGCTAATTAGTTAGGACTACAGGTGTACACCACCATGCCCAGCTAATTTTTTTTTTTTCATTTTTTGTACTAGACACGATCTTGCTACGTTCAGGCTAATCCCAAACTCCTGGCCTCAAGGGATCCTCCCACCTCAGCCTCCCAAAGTGCTGGGATTACAGAAGTAAGCCACCATGCCTGGCCCCTGGGTGCTTCAAAAGGATGTGACATTCGCTTAAAGAAGAATTCCACAGGTGAAAAATGAGTGCTGCACCATCTGGGAGCCAAAGTGTGGCAGGGAGGGAGGAGCGGGTGCGGAGGGAAAGAGGAGTGCGAAGGGCATCGCCATTTCACTGAACAAACACTCCGCAGGGCAATCATAGGATAGCTCTAGCCTTTCTCCAGAGGTGGGTTTTCCCCACCCTGGGCAAAATCCTTGGCAGATTTCATGGTTTTTCTAATCATTCCAAGATAATGAATGAATAGTTCCTTTATTTGGCATTAAAAAAAAAAAATCCAGTCTATTCTACAAATCACTCAACCCCAGTCCAGGCCAGAGTGATATTAAAAACTCTCAATCGTAATCATTAGGGAAATGCAAATTGAAACCACAGTAACACTACATACCTAGCACAATGACGTTTAAAAACTAGCAGTGCCACATGCTGACAGTTTGTTTCTTTCTTTATTTTTATTTGTTGAGACAGGGTCTCCCTCTGTTGCCCAGGCTAAGTGCAGTGGCACGATCACAGCTCACTGCACCCTCTACCTCCCAGACTTAAGCAGTCCTCCCACCTCAGCCTTCCAAGTAGCTGACACTACAGGTACACACCATGATGCCTGGCTAATTTTGTATTTTTTGTAGAGATGGGGTTTTGCCGTGTGGTCCAACTGGCCTCAAACTCCTGAGCTTAAGCGACCCTCCCGCCTGGGCCTCCCAAAATACAGGGATTACAGACAGAAGCCACAGCGATTGGCCTTTAAAAAGAAGAAAAAATAATAAAGCCAAGTGAAGGTATGAAGAAGGAGGAGGAGGACGAGGAGGAGAAAAGAATTAAGAACTGTTGCTAGGCTGGGTGCAGTGGCTCATGCCTGTAATCCCAGCACTTGGGAAGCCGAAGCAGGGGAATCAGGAGATCAAGAGTTCGAGACCAGCCTGACCAACATGATGAAACTCATCTCTACTAAAAACACAAAAATTAGCCGGGCGTGCTGGCATGTGCCTGTAGTCCCAGCTACTCAGGAGACTGAGGCAGGAGAATCGCTTGAACCCAGAAGGCGGAGGCTGCAGTGAGCAGAGATTTTGCCATTGCACTCCTCTAGCCTGGGCAACAGAGCAAGACTCCATCTCAAAAAAAAAAAAAAAAAAAAAACTGTTGCTAACCAGCCACTCCAGGTGAAATTTTGACCCCTTTGGCCTTGCCCATCACCCAGAGCCATTTCTGTGGTTTGCAACCAGAAACTCCAAGTGACATGGAAATATTACCGGATTTAAGTGAGTCCACCCTCACCTAGCCTCAGGGGGTCTTCTCCCACTCAGGTGGACATTCTCCTCCTTAAATCATCTTCATGCCAGGAAATCTTACAAGGTCCCTGTGCATTCACCCCACCATATCATGGAAAAAAACTTAACATTGTCCTGAGGAACCTGACCACTAACACACCTGAGTGGAAAAACACCCACTCCTCCCGGCCCTTTGTTTATAGTCTCTAAGTTAAGCCTAACATCCTTCCTGATTCCACCAGCAATCATGTTTTGAGATAGGGTCTCCCTCTGTTGCCCAGGCTAAGTGCAGTGGCACGATCACAGCTCACTGCACCCTCAACCCAAAAATGCTGTTGTTTTCCAGTGACGCATATTGGCATCTGTAGCAATGAAATGGGGATTTGCTTTTAAACATACTGCAGCAGGCTGGGCATAGTGGCTCACACCTGTAATCCCAGCACTTTGGGAGGCCAAGGCGGGCGGATCACGAGGTCAAGAGATCGAGACCATCCTGGCCAACATGGTGAAACCTTGTCTCTACTAAAAATACAAAAATTAGCCGGGCGTGGTGGCATGAGCCTGTGGTCCCAGCTACTTGGGAGGCTGAGGCAGAAGAATTGCTTGAACCCAGGAGGCAGAGGTTGCAGTGAGCCAAGATCGTGCCATTGCACTCCAGCCTGGCTACAGAGCAAGACTCAATCTCAATACATATATATATACTGCAGCAAAGAAAAACAATGTGTTCCACCCTTCTCTCTACTTTTGTGTGTGTGTGTAAACTTTTATAGTAAACCTTTTGAGAAATAAGTCTGGATGTATGAAGAAAAAATATTCTTAGTAAATAAAACAGAGCTTTAAAAAATTTTTTTGAATAATTTGACAATTCCCTGGTAGGTTCTTCGCTGTGATGTCTCCATACAAAAACCATGTCCTGTTCTCCTTCATGTCCAGCATAAAACGAAGACTCCCTGGTCTGCAGCTCTCATAGCTCTCCCTGGCACCCTTTTTCTGAGTTCAACCATCAATCATCCAACAGACATTTACAGAGGCCAGGTGCCATGGCTCACATCTGTAATCCCGGCACTTTGGGAGGCTGAGGCAGTGGATCACCTGAGGTCAGGAGTTCGAGACCAGCCTGGTGAAACCCTGTCTCTACTAAAAATACCAAAAATTAGCTGGGCATGGTGGTGGGCACCTGTAATCCCAGCTACTCCAGAGGCTGAGGCAGGAGAATCGCTTGAACCCAGGAGGCGGAGTTTGCAGCGAGCCGAAATCAAGCCACTGCACTCCAGCCTTGGGCAACAAGATCAAAACTGTCTCAGAAAAAAATGTACTGAGCATCTACTGAACTAGTACCATTCAAGGGCCTAGTGCCTCAGCTACAAAGGTAAGTTCCTGCTGCAGAGAGAGGGAGACACAGAGGGCAACAATACAGGCAACAGAGACTCATGGGGTTGAGAGAGGAAGTCTGTCCAGGGCCCTGGTGGAAACAGAGAAGGAAAGACTCCACAGAGTAGAGGAAGCCAGGCTGAGGCTGGAGGATGACAGAGTGTATCAGCTAAGGTCTCAACAGAAACACATGGAACAATGGAACATTCATACAGAGTAACCAAGGAGAGTTCATCAAGGTGCAATTTACAAAAAGAAGGGAAGACAAAAAGGGTCCATGGAGCACTCTGGGGCTGGAAGCAGCGGGGAAGCTTGGCTTGTCAGGGTCAGGGATGGAATGGTGGTCAGAACCTGGAGAAAGGCTGCTGCAGAAGAGGCCCAGCAGGAGCGGAAGCCTCGCAGGGTCTGGAAGGGACTGAGCTGTGGAATACTCCACCTTTACTCCACTGACCTCCCAATTCCTGCTGGTGCTTCCCATCGGATGGACCCACAGAAAACAGGAGAGCAAGAGACCCCACGAAAGCCCAGCATGCCAGGGCATGAGGCAGAGTGCGAAAGATGGAAAGAGGTCTGAAAGGCAAAGAAAAAATTTCCAGGCCAGGTACAGAGGCTCATGCCTGTAATCCCAGCACTTTGGGAGGCCGAGGCGGGCAAATCACAGGAGGTCAGGAGTTTGAGACTAGCCTGACCAACGTGGTGAAACCCCATCTCTGCCAAAAATACAAAAGAAAAAAATTAGCTGGACATGGTGGCATGTGCCTGCAGTCCCAGCTACTTGGGAGGCTGAGGCAGGAGAATCACTTGAACCCAAGAAGTGGACGTTGCAGTGAGCTGAGATCATGCAACTACAATCCAGCCTGGGTGACAGAGTGAGACTCCATCTAAGAAAAAAAAAAAAGAGGCCAGGCATGGTGGCTTACACCTGTAATCCCAGCACTTCCCCAGGAGGCAAATGTTGCAATGAGCCGAGATCACGCCACTGTACTCCAGCCTGAGCTACAGAGTGAGACTCCATCTAAGAAAAAAAAAAAGAGGCCAGGCACAGTGGCTCACACCTGTAATCCCAGCACTTTGAGAGGCTGAGGCGGGTGGATCATCAGGTCAGGAGTTCAAGACCAGCCCGGCCAACATGGTGAAACCCTGTCTCTACTAAAGATACAAAAATTAGCTGGGCATGGTAGCACGTGCCTGTAATCTCAACTACTTGGGAGGCTGAGGCATGAGAATTGCTTGAATTGAGGGGGACACAGTGGCTTACAACTGTAATCCCAGCACTTCCCTGGGAGGCAAATGTTGCAGTGAGCCGAGATCATGCCACTGTACTCCAGCCTGGGCTACAGAGTGAGACTTCGTCTCAAAAACAAAAAGAAAAAAAATTTCTAGAATCCAGTTATTAGGGGGAGCAAACAGAAAGAAGGTGGCCCGGAAGTGAAGAGAGCCTGGCTCATCCAGGGAACAGAAACACCTGGTTGAGCCAGGCATGGTGGCACGCACCTACAATCTCAGCTACTCAGAAGGCTGGGGTGGGAGGATCGCTTGAGCCCAGGAATTCAAGACCAGCCTGGGCAACACAGTGAGACCTTGTCTCAGTGAAAAGTAAAATAAAATAATTAACCAGGCAAGGTGGCATGCACCTGTAGGCCCAGCTACTCAGGAGGCTGAGGTCAGGGGATGGTTTGAGCCCAGGTGTTCAAGACTGCAGGGATCCATGATCACGCCACTGCACCATAGCTTGGGCCACAGAGTGAGACCCTGTCTCCAAATAAATAAATAAAAAGACCAGGTACAGTGGCTCATGACTGTAATCCCAGAGCTTTGGGAGGCCAAGGTGAGAGGATTGCTGGAGGCCAGGAGATTGAGACCAGCCAGGGCAACATAGTGAGACCCTGTCCCTGTTATAATATTTTTATTTATTTTGTTTTTTTATTTATCTTGAGATGGAGTATCTTTTTGTTACCCAGGCTGGAGTGCAGTGGAGCGATCTTGGCTCACTGCAACCCCCGCCTCCCAGGTTCAAGCAATTCTCCAGCCTCAGCCTCCTGAGTAGCTGTGATTACAGGCATGCGCCGCCACACTGGGCTAATTTTTGTATTTGTAGTAGAGACGGGGTTTCACCATGTTGGCCAGGCTGGTCTCCAACTCCTGGCCAGGTGATCTGCCCGCTTTGGCCTCTCAAAGTACTGGAATTAGCATGAACCACCGCCCCGGCCTCTATTATAATATTTTTAAAAATCAAAAAAAGAAAGAGAGGACAGATGGAGGGAGGGAGGGAGGAAGAAAAGGAAAAAGGAAGGAAGGGAGGGAGGAAAGGAGGAGATAGGAAGGAAGGAAAGAAGGTCAGGAGGAACAGAGGAAGGGAGGAAGGGAGGGAAAGAAAAAAGACGGACTTGGTTTGAAATGTAGAGATAGGAGACAAGCTTGAAGTGGACCAGGAGCAGACCATAAAGGGCTGAATATATCCTGATAAGAGGCTTTAATCTTATTCCAGGAGCAACAGAGAGCCTGGGAAATGCAAGCGATGTCATTAGAGCTTAGTGAAGCCATCCTGGCTGCAGGAGGAGAGAGAAATGACCTGAACATGGGGAATCCAGCTGAGAGGCGAGAGCTGATGAGGGTTGAACGAAAGCAGTCACAAGTGGATGGAGAGGAAGCAGGCCGGCGGCGTTAACGAGGTGGAGTCTTAGAACTTATTTTCTATCTCATGTGCGTTCTAGGTACCATTGCTGCATAACAACCTCTCTGCCAGACTGGTGTTAAACTATAACCATTTTATCATGTTCACAAATTCCATGGGTCAGTAATTCAGACAGGACTCAGCTGCGATGGCTGATCTTTTCTTCACCATGTCTGGGGTCTCAGCTGTGGAGATCAGAATGGCTGGTGCAGGGCTTCACTCGGAACAGCTGGGGGCTGAAATCACCAGGTGCTTTACTCACATATCTGATGCCTGAGCTGGCAGGACCCGAAGGCTGGGCTCATTTGGGGCTGAAGACAGAAACACCAACATGTGACCTCTCCATGTGGCTTGGGCCTCTCTCAGCAAGGACACTGGGCCCTGTGAGGGGACACCCAAAGGATGCATATGAAAAGAGGAGGGGGACACGGTGGCTCACACCTGTAATCCCAGCCCTTTGGAAGGCCAAGGCAGAAGGATGGCTTGAGCCCAGGAGTTTGAGACCAGCCTGGGCAGCATAACAAGACTCCATCTCTACAACAAAATAAGAACGAAATACTAGCCAGGTGTGGTGGCGCACATCGGTAGTCTCAGCTACTCAGGAGGCTGAGGCAGGAGGATCGCTTGAGCCCGAGAGGCTGAGAATGCAATGAGCTATGATCTCACCACTGTACTCAGTCTGAGTGACAGAGCTCGACCCTGTCTCAGGAAAAAGAAAAGAGAGAGAGAGAGAGAAAAGAAAAGAGGGTGTTCGAGAGAACAAGGGGAAAGCACCCAGCCTGGGAGGGAAGTAACATAGAAAGGCATTTCCACCGCACTCTATCGGCCAAAATCGTCACAAGGTCACCGGATTCCCAGGGAGAGGACCTCTACCTCTGGTCCATGGAAGGAGTGTCAGAGAATTTGGTACCATTGTTTTGTTTTCATTTGTTTTTTGAGACGGAGTTTCGCTGTTGTTGCCCAGACTGGAGTGCAATGACCCGATCTCAGCTCACTTCAACCTCCGCCTCCCAGGTTCAAGTGTTTCTCCTGCCTCAGCCTCCCAAGTAGCTGGGACTACCCCACTGTGGCGAATTCTGTTCTCCATACTCCATCCCCTAAACCTGACGGTTCTCTCTCTTGACCCTTGTCTCCAAGTCTCCTCATCTCAATAAAGGGCACCTACCTCCCAGATGCTCAAGCCGGAAAGCCAGTGTCACCCTTTCTTTGTTTTGTTTTGTTTTTGAGATAGTTTCACTCTTGTTGCCCAAGCTGTAGTGCAGTGGCGTGATCTTGAACTGCAACCTCCGCCTCCTGGGTTCAAGTGATTCTCCTGCCTCAGCCTCCCAAGTAACTGGAACTACAGGTGCACACCACCACACCCGGCTAGTATTTCTGTATCCTCAGCACTTGTTCTCTGTATCGTCAGCACTCAGCACGGTGCCTAGCCCATCATGAATATTTATTGGATAAATGACAATAACTCGTGGGCTTCCAGCTTGGTTGCTTACAGGGGGAGGAGCCACTTGGTCGCCCACTTTAGTCAATAGGAATGACACATTTTGGCCAACTGTTTCTCAGATTCATCTGTTTGTTTGTTTGTTTGTTTGAAATGGAGTTTAGCTATTGTTGCCTAGACTGGAGTGCAGTGGCGCAATCTTGGCTCACTGCAACCTCCGCCTCTTGCATCCCGGTTCAAGCAATTCTCCTGCCTTAGCCTCCAGAGTAGCTGGGATTACAGGCATGCACCACCACGCCCAGATAATTGTATTTTTACTAGAGACAGGATTTCACCATGTTGGCCAGGCTGGTCTCGAACTCCTGACCTCAGGTAATCCACACTCCTCGGCCTCCCAAAGTGCTGGGATTACAGGCGTGAACCACCGTGAATGGTAGATTCCTCTTTGAGTAGTTTTAGGAGCTTTTCAGGCAGGGCAGGTGGATCTGACCTGGGGCAAAGGGATAAGGAAAGCTGTGAAATGTGGAGTTGGGGGTCACTGGGAAGAAGGATGAAGAAGGCCAAGAAATATGGCTTAGAATGTTTCTTCATTCACTGCGGGACCTGTGATGTGCCAGCCAGAGTCCCTGCCCTCAAGGAGTTCTCAGTCGCCAGGAAGCAGGAGGGTCCCATGCAGAGGGGCTCCGTGCTGTGATGTGCCTGTGCTAGAGGCAGTGGAGCCCAGGCAGCCTGCAGCAGACAAATGCACGAGGGGCTTCTCCCCGGGTATCTTCTCCCAAGGCCTGAGCCTTCACTGCAGGCTCCACCTGCCTCCCCAGCCAGGAGGGTAAAGTCCCTGCACAGGCATCCCCAGCCTACCTTAGGGGGTAGTGAGGGGCAAGGAATAGTTCCTCCGGGTAAAACGGATAATAAGAATAAGACCCTAGCCCAGGCGGTAGCTCAAGCCTGTAATCCCAGAACTTTGGGAGCTCGACATGGGCAGATCACAAGGTCAGGAGTTTGAGACCAGCCTGGCCAATATAGTGAAACCCTCTCTCTACTAAAAATACAAAAATTAGCCAAGCGTGGTGGTGTGTGCCTGTAGTCCCAGCTACTTGGGAGGCTGAGGCAGGAGAATCGCTTGAACTCGGGAGGTGGAGGTTGCAGTGAGCCGAGATTGCCCCACTGCACTCCAGCCTGGGCGACAGTGCCAGATTCCATCTCAAAAATATATATATATATATTCTTACAGTGTAATAGTCAGTGACTAGTGCTCGGCAGACCCCGGCGCTGATCTAAGGCCGCAGCATGTATAAATTCATTGTACCCTCCCAACCAGCCCAGGAGGAGGCATCAGAGGAGTAAGGCTGGATATCATCAGCGCAAGTCTCCAAAGGGTCACCCCACTGATGACAGGCCTGGAGGGTTAACACTGCAGGGATTTGAGGTAGATAGATGGAGGCACTTCCCGACCACGAGGACTGCGAGAATCTGCAATAATGTACCCTTCGGAGCACAGGGTTGTCTGGAACAAACTCAGACGGTGTATGGGAGAGAGGGGGATGGGCAGCAGATGACCTCACTCACTCCAATGTCCTGAGCGCCTTACCCCGCCAGGCGCTGACCTCAGACTGGTGGAGGGGACAGATGGGACGAGATCATTCAGTACAGAGTGCGCCCAGCGCTGGAGTGACCACGTCCCGGGACAGGGAGGGAGGCGCCGCCTGCAGGGGTGTGGGGACCCGAGGAAGGTTTTCAGATGTCGCCTGATCCTTTGACCTCAACCGAAGACACGCGGCGTGAAAGGTCGGTGGTTCGACGCCCTCCGCCTCTCCGGACGCCCCGGTGCGGTTAAGGGTGGTGCGGCTCCTCCGCTGCCAGCGCAGCCCGCGCGCCGTCACTTCCTGTGGGCTGGGCCGGGCCGCACGCGGAGGTGGGGGATGCAGGCTGCGGGTGAGCAGCGGCGACGGAGCCTTCGGCTGTCGCATCAGCGTCCCCAGCTCCGCCCCGCATCGAAGCGGCGCTCGCGGGGTGGGCCTGGCCATCTTCGCGCGGCGGCTGGGACCCCCATGCAGTACCTGGGCTGGAGGTGCCGGGGAGCTCCGGGAGCCTGGGGTGCACGCAGGGAAGTGCTCCCGCCCGCTGGGGTCACAAGACCCCAGGGCTTCACAGTGCCCAAGGCTTGGGGGGCATCGAGTCCACCGAGGGCTCTTTGCCATCAGCGCCGTATTTTGATGCCCGCGACAAGGAACACTACGAAATAGGTTTCCTGACACTCAGGTGAGGTGCCAGGTCCGGGATTACCAAGGTCAGGTCAGGTAGTCTATACTTGCCTATACATCACAGAAAAAGGACTGAAATGGATCCGGGGCTTGTTGACCTGTAGCTCATGGAGCCTGAAGAATTTCGTCCTTGAAGGCAGACTGGATTTCCCTCCTCATGGAAGCGTTTAGGCCAGCCATAGGGTGTTTTCCTTTTTTGGAGAGGGATGGAGTCTCGCTCTGTAGCCCAGGCTGGAGTGCAGTGGCGCGATCACGGCTCACTCCAACCCCCACCTTCCCGGTTCAAGCGATTCTCTTGCCTCAGCCTCCCAAGCAGCTGAGACTACAGGCACGCCACCATGCCCAGCTAATTTTTGTATTTTTAGTAGAGATGGGGTATCACCATATTGGCCAGGCTGGTCTCAAACTCTTGACCTCATGATCTACCCACCTCAGCCCCCTAAAGTGCTGGGATTACAGGCGTGAGCCACCACGCTCTGCCCTAATTATTTTATTTTATTTTAGATGGAGTCTTACTCTGTTGCCCAAAGCTGGAGTGCAGTGGGGCCATCTCGGGTCACTGCAACCTCCGCCTCCCAAGTTCAAATGATTCTCCTGCCTCAGCCTCCTGAGTAGCTGGGATTACAGGCATGCACCACCACGCCCAGCTAATTTTTGTATTTTTGGTAGAGACGGGGATTTTCCATGTTGGCCAGGCTGGTCTTTAAACTCTTGACCTTAGGTGATCCACTCACTTCGGCCTCCCAAAGTGCTGGGATTACAGGCATGAGCCACCATGCCTGGCCTCTTCTTCATCTGATTGGAGTATAATATATCTATATTGGTCTATACTTCATTTGATTGAAGTATAATATATCTTCAGAATAGTGCACACATCTTAAGTGTACACGTGGGTGAATTTTCACGAAGTGAACTCACCTGTGTAACCAGCACCCAGATCAGAAGATAGAATTCTCCTGAATGGGATTTAGTGTTTAAAATTCTCCTGAATGGGAGCTAGTGTTTAATAATACAGAGTTTCAGTTTGACAAGATGAAAATAGCTATGGAGTTGGATGGTGGTGATAGTTGTACATTATAAATTATTTAATACCGTTAACTATACACTCAAAAAAGGTTAAACAGGCCAGGCACAGTGGCTCACACCTGTAATCCCAGCACTGTGGGAGGCCAAGGCAGGAGGACCTGAGGTCGGGAGGATCACCTGAGGTCAGGAGTTCGAGACCAGCCTGACCAACATGGAGAAACCCTGTCTCTATTCCGGAGGCCGAGGCAGGAGAATCACTTGAACCCAGGAGGTTGCGGTGAGCTGACATCGGGCCACCAGTGCACTCCAGCCTGGGCAACAGAAGCGAAACTCCGCCTCAAAAAAAAAAAAAAAGTTAAATGGTAAATGGTAAATCTTATGTGTATTTCGCCACAATTGCAAAAAAAGAAAAAAATTCACCGGGTATGGTGGCACAAGCCTGCAGTCCCAGTCATCCAGGAGTCTGAGGCAGGAGGATCACTTGAGCCCAGGACTTTGAGATTACAGTGAGCTAAGATCATGACACAGCACTCCAGCCTGGGACTCCATCTCAAAAAAAAAAAAAAGTTGAAAAAATTTTAGAGAAAGATTCCCAGCCGCTTAGAATTCTGCACATACCTTCCCAAAGCCAAACACTATCTCGATTCATTTTGCCAGTTCTGAACTTTATTTATTTATTATTTATGTTTTATAGAGACAGAGGGTGGTTGTGCTGCCCAGGCTGGTCTCAAATTCCTGACCTCTTGCCTCTCCCTTCTGAGTAGCTGGGATTACAGACACATGAACTTTATATAAAATGGAATCATGCGGTGCTGTGAAAGAATCGTGACCCACCAGAGATATCTGCATCCTAATCCCCAGAATCTCTGAATATGTTACCTCACCCAACATGAGAGACTTTGCAGATGTCATTAAGTTAAGGACATTGAGACAGGGAGATGATCCTGGATTATTCAGTGTGCCCAGTTTAATCACAAGAGTCCTTTCTAAGAGGGAAGTGGAGAGGTCAGAGTGATGGGATGTGAAAAAGGACTCCACCCTCTGTTGCTAGCTTTGAAGATGAAGAGGCCATAAGCCAAGGAATATGGGTGGCCTCTAGAAGGTGCAAAAGACAAGGGAACGGATTCTCTCCTGGAGCCTCCAGTAAGAACACAGCTTCTACCAATGCTTTGACTTTAGCCAGAGATCCTTGTCAGACTTCTATGGAATTGTAAAATAATAAACTTGTGTTGTTTCAAGCCATTAAATTTGGGGTTATTTGTTACAGAAGCAAGAAGAAATAAATACAGGTATTTACTCTTTGTGTCTGACATCTTTCACTCAGTGGTTTTTTTTAACCCAGGCCCATGACAGTAGATCATTTTATTTGTGCTATATAATATTCCATTACATGAACATGCTACATATGCTTCGTCAACCGTTGACAGACGTCTGTGTTGCTTCCAGTGTGGGCTCCTATGAATAGCGTGGCTATGAACATTCTTGAACACGTCTTTGAGATAAGGTATGTACATATTTCTGTTGCACATATATAGGAATAGAATTGCTGGGTTATGGGGTGTGCTCACTGGCAGCCTGTCATGCATCCCCGACTCTTTCAGAACGAAAGGACCTATTCCCTCAGCTGCTGGGAGGACCCCTGGCTGGCAGCCCCAGCTGCCAGGCCTCTGTGCAAACTAGCCTCAGCTGAAAAAACATTTCTTTGGCCAAGGTCGCACATGCCTCCTAGGGATGACCTGTGTCATTCAATGACTGGTTGATATGTAAGGATGGGAGATATAAAGCGCCCCCCCTCCACTGATACTTGCAATAGCTTTGAAGGGTCACCCCAGATTCAAAGTTCTTCAGGGATCAAAGGAGACTTTTGCAGAGGCTACATCCCAACCCAGTTCTCCCTCCCCCTAACCCTGCTTCCCTCCCTTTCCTACAGGTGTTGATCCTGAGAGCACTTCCTAGTCAAATTCCTCTCTTTTTTTCCCTCTCTAATCCAATATGATTGATAACACTAATCAACTTCCTGCATGCTAATCTCCATCTCAGGATCAGCTGCCTAGGAAAACAATCTACAACAGCCTACGTTATTCAGTTTTCATGGTTATCAAGCAGTTTTTTTTTCTTTCTTTCTCCACCCTCCCCCCACGCCCCGGCCCACCTCCATGGAGTCTCACTCTGTCGCCTAGGCTGGAGTGTAGTGGCACAATCTCAGCTCTTTGCAACTTCTGCCTCCTGGGTTCCAGCGATTCTCCTGCCTCAGCCTCCCAAGTAGCTCGGACTACAGGCATGTACCATCACACCCAGCTAATTTTGTATTTTTAGTAGAGACAGGGTTTCACCATGTTGGCCAGGATGATCTTGAACTCCTGACCTCAAGTGATCCACCCGCCTTGGCCTCCTAAAGTGCTAGGATTATAGGTGTGAGCCGCCACACCTGGCCATGTCAAGCAGTTTTCTAAAGTGGTTGTCCTCTTATGTACTCCCTCCAGCAGTGTTATTTTGTATATCCTCTTTGGTCAATTACCTGATTAAATCTTTTACCCACTTTTCTGCTGGGTGACAGAGTTCCAGTTGCTCAACGTTCTTGCCAACATTAGGTATTTTTTTTTTTTTTTTTTTTTTTTGGAAACAGGGTCCTGCTCTGTCACCCAGGCTGGAGTGCAATGGCATGATCATGGCTCCCTGCAACCTCAACCTCCTAGGCTCAAGTGATTCTCCCACCTCAGCCACCCAAAGTAGCTAGGACTACAGAACTGTGTCACCATGCCCACCTAACTTTTATTTTTTAATATTTTGTAGAGATAGGGTCTTGTTATGCTGCCCAGGCTGGTCTTGAACTCCAGACTCAAGTGATCCTCCCACCCTACACCCCTACAAAGTGCTGAGATTATAGGCATGAACCACCAAGCCTGGCTTGTGTTTTCTTTTCTTTTTCTTTTTTTATTTAAAAAAATTTTTTTTAGAGATGGGGTTTCACCATGTGGCCAGTCTGGTCTTGAACTCCTGACCTCATATTCCACCCACCTCAGCCTCCCGAAGTGCTGGGATTACAGGCGTGAGCCATTGTGGCCAGCCATTTTTTTTTTTTTTTTCCTAAAACCTCTCTGGTGATTGGTTAGTGATACCTCATTGTGGTTTTAATTTGCATTTTTCTGATGGCTAAAGAAGTTGATTACCTTGTTGCATGTTTATTGGGTTATTTGTATATCCTCTTTGGTGAATTGCCTGATCAAATCCTTTACCCACTTTTCTACTGGGTTGGGTATGACTATGTAGATGCTCTTTCTATATTCTGGATACAGGTTGTTTGTTGGATGTATTACAACATTATTCAGAGATTCTCAATAGCACCAGCACATTATGGGTCCCAATAAAAATGAGTTACATGAATGCTTGAGTCTGAAAACTCCTCTAAGGAAAGAATGCTTGGACAGATGCAAATATGTATGGTTTTAATGGATATAATTGGATATAGGATACGGGTCCCAAGGAAAAGAAAACAGAACCTCTAATGCAGGTAAAATACCCTCAAACTTTGCCACTGTAGGCCTGTAGTTTCCAGTCACAGGCACTTAAACACTCAAGTTCCCAAAGGCAACTGTAAATTTTTATTCATTCAAAGAATGACGATGCAATGTATCAATGACCAGCCTGTTGTTTGTTTTTGTTTGTTTGAGACGGAGTCTCCCTCTGTTCCCCAGGCTGGAGTGCAATGGCGTGATCTTGGCTTACTGCAACCTCCTCCTCCCGGGTTCAAGCGATTCTCCTGCCTCAGCCTCCCGAGTACCAGGGAATACAGGCATGCGCCACCATGCCCGGCTAACTTTTGTATTTTTAGTGGAGACGGGGTTTCGCCGTGTTGGCCCCGCTGGTCTCGAACCCCTGACCTAGGGCGATCTGCCCACCTCGGCCTCCCAAAGTGCTGGGATTACAGGAGTGAGGCACCGCACCCGACTGGTGAGCAGCCTGCTCTAGGAGCTGAGTAGCCAGCTGTGAAAAAGAGACAATATTCTTGCTACAGAGATCTACGAGACGACAACTTCTAAAATAACATAATTTCAGACAAGAAACGTAAACTGAATCGGTCGTGGCGGGAGGACGAAAGGGTTGATCTTGGAATTCCCAGACCAGGACACAAGAGGGTCCCGCCCTCGGCCCCGCCTCCATCTTTGCATGCGCCTCCTGATTGGTCGGCGGCGGCCGGCCCCACCCCGCGGAGCGGGGCTCCGCAAGCGGCAGGCGGGCTCCACCGAGATGCAGCGGCGGCTCCGGGTGTCGCCAGGCGGGCCAGGGGCAGTGCGGACCCAAGCCGGGCGGGGGGCGCCCCCCGCGGCACCCGCGCGCTCCTAACGCCCCAAACCCGCCTGCGGGCCCGGATCCTCCCTGCCAGCGTCCCACCCGCTGTCCCCGCCCCTCCACCCTTTGTGTCGCCGCTGCCCGCCCGGCGCCCCCGGCTCCACGGGATCCCGGCCGGGCCGGACCGCGGCAACGCGCCAGGCCCCGCGTGGGCGCCCGAGGGGCGGCCGATGGCGAGGGGGCGCGGCGCGGGCGCTGTAGCCCGAGTCCCCTACGCGGGAGGCCCGGCCCGCCTCCGCCGCATTGTCCCGGGCCGCGCGACCCGGCCCTGAGCCGCGCTGCCGCAGCACCCGCCAACCGCCTGCCGGGCCATGCGGAGAGCCGCTGGGATGGAAGACTTCTCCGCGGAGGAAGAGGAGCCCTGGTACGACCAGCAGGACCTGGAGCAGGGTGAGCGCGGGGGTTCCGGGGGCAGGAAGGCGGGGAGCGCCCTGTGACCCCTGTCCGCTTCTCCATTGTTGGGCGCTATCACCCCGGGAGGGGCTGGGCTGGACCCGGCGCGCCCGACTTGAAGGAGCGACGCGTCTGGAGAACCCGGACGTGGAGAGAGGGGGCGCTGCCCGAGAAGATGCGGACCGGACGGGTGGAGACCTGCAAAAGTGGGGGGCAGGGGGCACTCTTCCTATTTTCCCAGACGACAGGGCATCCGTCATCCAGCTCGCCCACCCCGTCCTGGAGGCAGCAACTGCCCAGCCGCCCCTGGTATTGTTAACGGGCCTGAGCACTGGCTGGGAGTCTTTGGAGGCCGGGAGGCGGCTCCTTCGTCATGTTTGGCTGGAAGGGTGGCGCGTGTGTAGAGGGAAGTTATCTCACGCCAAAGCCAGCAGCACCCGTCCCTGCCAGGATTTATAAGCTCTAAGACTCCCAGAAAGTTTCCCTAACTTGCTTCCTACTCAGGGAGAAGTGGTGCCGGGTCCTTGCCGGTGAAGAAGCAGAAAGTCGAGTCTCCCATCTGCCTTCGAGAGTCGGGAGTCGCCTAGCCCTCCCCTGCCCGGTCCCCTTGCAAATGGCTCCTGGTTTGGAGAGGGTCAAGGTTCGGAAATTCCGGCCAGTGTGCCAGATGAGAGACAGAGTAAAGAGGGATCCACCTCCGCTGCCCACAGCTGCCATCTGAGGGCCTAATGGGCGACTGCAAGGGGGTTAGAAGCTGGTGATGAGGTGGCCGAAGTGACATCACTGGGAGTGGGGGTGGGGCTGTTGGGACAGGAAGGAGGAGGAGGCCTGCTGGAGTGGAGTTCGTCTACCCTCTCCTCCCCCAAGATGCCTCGTTCTTGGATGGTGAGAGCTGGAAGGGGGGAGGAAACGTGTCCAGGGAGAAGTGACCTTCTCACAGTCTCCAGCAAGCTAGGTGGGTGTGGACACAGGTCTGCTGCAGTCTGTGCGATCGTGGCCTACTGTGATATGCCCACAGCCTGGTCTCCATCCACAAGGCCCCAGAGGGCTGGCTTTGCCCTCATGTGCAGCAGCTACCCAGATCCTGCAGCCCCTGACCTACTTCCCCACATGGCCAAGATTGGCTGGCAGATGAGGCTCTGTCCTTGTGCTCAGGACCAGGGTTAAGCATAGCCTCGGGGAGACCAGGGTGGGACTGGGGATGCTGGGCTAGACCCTGTCATGGTCTGTGCCCTGGACTCTAGCCTCAGCCTCCTTTGCCTGGAATGAGATACAGCCCCCCTCAAACACACACACACATCCCCACACACTGTGACAACGCCTGCTCCCATCCTGGGCACTAAATTTTTCCAGGGACACCTATTAGGCTCCCCTTAAGTACCAGGCACCATCCTGGGAGCTGGGAATAGTCACAACCCTGACCCTGAAAGTATACCTTGGCAGGTGAAGGAGGCAGGCTTGTAACTAACTGCAGGTGGCACAGTATTTTTTTGTTTTTGTTTTTGTTTTTGAGACAGAGTCTCGCTCTGTCACCCAGGCTGGAATGTAATGGTACAATCTCGGCTCACTGCAACCTCCACCTCCTGGGTTCAAGCAATTCTCTTGCTTCAGTCTCCTGAGTAGCTGGGACTACAGGGACGTGTCACCATGCCGGGCTAATTTTTGTATTTTTAGTAGAGACAGGGTTTCACCATGTTGACTAGGCTGATCTCGAACTCCTGACCTCAAATGATCCGCTTGCCTTGGCCTCCCAAAGTGCTGGGATTACAAGCGTGAGCCACTGCACCTGGCGGGTGGCACAGTATTATGAGCAGTGGTGAGGGCTTCCTGGAAGAGGCAGGCTTGGAAGGAAAGATTGGAAGCTGAGTTCTTGAAAAGATGGTTTTCAGGGAGGCTGATGCTAATATTGTTGCTGTCTCACTTAATTCCTGCACCCCTAATGAAGCCTTTGGCACTGTTCCTGGCCCAGATATGGAAAAGGAGCCAGGGCATAGGGGTGGGAGATGTGCAGAGATGTGCAGCTTCTTGAGAAAGAAAGGTATCTGAGACTCCACCTGTGCTGGGGGAGGGATGGGCCCTGCAGACCCCTGCTTCTCTGGCCCTGCTGGTCTGCAGCTGTCGGCCTGGCCTGGCAGCCAAAGGCCAGGAACCAGGAGGGAAAGCAGAAATGATACAGTCTCAGAAGAAACTGGAGCTTCCCAGCAAAAGCTGGATGTTTGTTTGCTGTGGGCCAGGTGCTGTGCTGAGCCTGAGGACATAGTCTCTGCCCTCAGAGGACTCTACATTCCATTAGAGGAGATAGAAATAGGATCAAACTCACAATGGTGTTAGAGTGTGAGGGGTTCTGCAGCTGTAGGCCCAGCGACAGGGACAGCAGAGACTCAGAAAGGTTTATGCCAAGGCCCTTTTGAGCTGGAAACTCCCCAGGAGAGGGAGGGAAGGAGGCATTCAGAGGAAGGGATGCTTGTAACCAAGTCATAGAGCGACGTTAGAAGGCTGGAAAGTGAGGAGTGAGGGGCTGAAGGAAGAATCAGACACGGGTACTGAGGCATTCCCATGGGCCCTGCCCGCTCTGTGCCCCAGGGGCCAGGCATGGAGAGCTGGATGGTGGGACGGAACCAGGGCCAAAGGCCAGCCATATTGGGTGTCAGAGGCCTGTTGCATCTCCCAACCCCCAAATTCTCTTCCACACAGCTGCTCCCTGGTTGCCTGTGAGTGGCCCAGAAACGGCTTTCTCAGCCAGCCACCTGGTCTCCCCTCCCGTCTGTTTCCTCCTGCCCCAAGGACAGGCCCTGATTCCACTTTCCAGAAGCTTGACTGAAGAGATCCTGTTTGACTTCGGTGCTCTGTCCTGGTGGAAGGCGGCCGTGGGGACAAGCAAGGTCCTAAATTCTCACTGTTCCCTCTGCTCACTGCCACGAGCACCTGTGAAAATAGAAAAAGCCATGAATTATTAAGCACTGGCACTCCATCTCTCGGCCCGCCTCCCTCCCCCACCTTGGACCAGGCACGGCAGGCCCTGTGAGTTCCTTTTTCCAGGCTGAGAGGCAGCTGCTGAGTCACAGATTTGAAGTCCTTGGTACCCATGCTCCCTGCCTGCCTTGCTGACCTTGAGTCCTCAGCCTTGGGAGAGCTCTGACCTGGCAACAGGAGGGGGGTCCTGCCTCCACCCCAGTTACCCCAAAAGTGACCTGACCCTGATTCTGTGAACCCAGAGTGGCTGACAGTCATGGCCTGGAGCTGAGAATAGGACCCCACGGCCCTGCCAGGTGGTACTCATGTCTACTGCCTGGGGCCCACACCCTTACCTTCGTCCTCCCTGTACATGTCCCCTGTCCCTTTGCCACCTCTCTGCTCTGGAATCTATGGTGCCCCAGCCAGTGAGGGACAGTGGGATTTCTAGGTTTCTTTTTTTTTTGAGATGGAGTTTCACTCTTGTTGCCCAGATTGGAGTGCAATGGCATAATCTCAGCTCACCGCAACCTCTGCCTCTCCAGTTAAAGCAATTCTCCTGCCTCAGGCTCCTGAGTAGCTGGGATTACAGGCATGCACCACCATGCCCAGCTAATTTTGTATTTTTAGAAAAGATGGGGTTTCTCCATGTTGGTCAGGCTGGTCTCAAACTCCCAACCTCAGGTGATCCACCTGCCTCAGCCTGTAATCCCAAAGTGCTGGGATTACAGGCATGAGCCACCACACCTGGCCTTCTAGGTTTCTTTTCTTTTTATTTATTTATTTATTTATTTAATAGAGACAGACTTTCTCCATGTTGGTCAGGTTGGTCATTGGTCAGGTTGGTCTCGAACTCCTGACCTCAGGTTATCCACCCACCTCGGCCTCCCAAAGTGCTGAGATTACAGGCGTGAGCCACCGCACCCAGCCTCTAGGTTTCTTTTGAAAGACAGGCTCTGAGCTCCCCAGACAGTCCTTCTCAGGCCTCTGGGGTATTGCTTCATGTAAAACCACTAAATCCTCCTGAAGGAGTCTCCAGAAAACCCTAGGGTCCAGGCAGGGGAGGTGCCAGCCCAGACTTAATGTTTTGGTTTTTTTTTAATTTTGACCTGCACAGTTCAAACCCATAGCCCAGACTTAGCACCTTTCCCGGTTTGGTCCAGTGTGTCCCATTCATCTAGCTGTGACAGGCTGTTACTCCGTGTCCACTTCATGCCTAGCCAGCTTCCTCATTCTCCTGTTCCGAGACCTCTCTCCTCTGAGCCTGGAGCAAGCACCAGCCCTCAGCTAGCTGGTGTCCTCTCCTTAGCACTTGGCTCCACTCAGTACCCTGCTCTACAACTTCTAGACTCTTCCCTGATCCCTCCTGTGAGCTTTGAGCAGCTTAGCTTGCACTGTGATCCAGTTTCCCTAAAATGATCTGAGACCTGCCTCTCCACCCCCTACAACTTCCATTGCTTCTCTTTCTGCCCATCCCTGAATCACTAGCTGGCTGAAGTCGGTTCACAGCCTTCAAAGGGCAACCTTCGATGTCTCTGGTGTATAGGTTGGTATACCACCCTGGCCTGCCAGCATTAGAAATATACACACAGCGCAGACACTCACCTGGAAGGGGGGGCAAGACGTTGCACTGCACTCGGCCTTTCTTCCCTTACCTCTGATTCGGTGGCTTTGCACTCTAGCTAAGCTGCAGGGGCTCCATGCAGGCCACTCACATGGAGCGTGTCCTCCGACACCCACGGCAGGAAGTGGAATCAGTAGCAATGGCCTCTTTGCAGACCATGTAACAGTTTCCAAGGGAGGAAACATTTAGAAGGGTAGCCCTTTGATCTTTTTCATGTATATCTCAACTAGTGGAAACTGTTCAGGGATGAGCTGAATTTCAGCCCCACTATGGAAAACAGAAAGATAGCATGACTCTTTCATCACAAACTGAAGGCAATCTTGCCCAGCTCCTGAGTCCTGAGTTATGCCACACACGTAACATAGCACAGAGCTATAGTTTAATCTTCTTTTTTTTTTTGAGATGGAGTCGTTCCATTGCCCAGGCTGGAGTGCAGTAGCACGATCCTGGCTCACTGCAACCTCCACCTCCCAGATTCAAGTAACTCTCCTGTTTCAGCCTCCTGAGTAGCTGGGATTACAGGTGTGCGCCAGCAGCCCAGCTAATTAATTTTTTTATAGAGACAGGGGTCTCTCTATGTTGCCCAGTTCAATAATCTTTACATCAAACTTCACACTTTGTAGATACCTACAGACTTTCGCCCAATTTACAGTTAACAAATTCATACAGCATATATCTCATTCCCTTACTAGGTTTATGTTAAGTAACTAGTTTTTGATTTTTTTGGTTTTGTTTTTGTTTTAAGATGGAGTCTTGCTCTTGTTACCCAGGCTGGAGTGCAATGGCGTGATCTTGGCTCACTGCAACCTCCGCCTCTTGGGTTCAAGCAATTCTCCTGCCTCAGCCTCCTGAATAGCTGGGATTACAGATGCGCACGACCATGCCAGGCTAATTTTTGTATTTTTAGTAGAGACGGGGTTTCCCCATGTTGGCCAGGCTGGTCTCGAACTCTCGACCTTGTGATCCACCTGCCTTAACCTCCCAAAGTGCTGGGATTACAGGTGTGAGCCACAGCCGCCAGGCATTAGATAATTAGTTTTTCTTGGCAGCCTCATCAGAAAGTTAATTGCTCAAGGCTAAAGGTTCTTATCTATGATTTATGATTTTGCTTCTTTGTTGTTTTTTAAATGGCTGAGGTAGGTATTTGGGAAAGCTGCTTTTGTTTTTCCAGGTTAAGTGGCTGCAGCCTTGCTCTAGGATAGGAGCTTGCACTCCTTCTCCAGAAGACATCAGGACACAGGGCCCTCCTTTGGCTAAAACCCAGCCCTGGAGGCTCCACTTTGGCTGTTTCAAAACCTCGCCTCTGTGCACAGGAGCAGACTTCAGATTTGTTCTGTCAAGCAGCTCGGCTTTCACGTCCAGGCTCAGTGGCTGGTCAGGGCCCTCTGCCTCTCATAAGGCAAAGCCAGTTCTGCCCCCAGCTTGGCTGTAGACCCAAGGCTCTGCCCTCAGCTGCCCACCGAGAGTCACTGCTTGCCCAGCTCGTCCCAAAGGAAAACTTCCCACCCCAGGTCTAGGTTTCTTTTCAAAGACATCCCTTGGGCTCCCCAGCCATTCCTTCTCAGGCCTCTGTCCAATGCACAGCAAGGGCTCAGCTGAAACAGCCGTATCTAGGAAGCTTTCTGTCCAGGAGTATACAGCTCATCCATCCTCCAGGGACCCTAGAACTATCGCGATGTCTAAAAAGAGAAAGCAGTAGAGAGCTGGATCCCTGAACCACATCGTATTGGCCCCAGTAGAGTTGCCTTTACAGGTCTTGATCTGATTTACATCGTCAGCCTAGATTGAGAGCTGTTTTAAGAAGCAGCCTCATAAAGTGAAACAGACCAGTGCTTTCCTGGACAGTCTTTTGACAGGATGCCTCAAGAAGGACTACCTTTTGTCCCAGGAATTCTGTTTCTAGACCTACCATTTGTTCCAGGTACCTAGACCTACCCTTTGTTTAAGGAATTCTGTGTCCTAAGGAACTGCGCGGTGATTTGCACAAAGTGTTTTGTACAACAAAGTTAATTAGTTTCTTTCCTTTTTTTCAGAGATAGGGTCTTGCTTTGTCTCACTGGAATGCAGTGGCGCAATCATAGATTACTCTAATTTGAAACTCCTGGACTCAAGCAATCCTCCCACGTCAACCTCCCTAGTAGCTGCAACCACAAACATGCACCACCATGCCTGGCTAATTTTTGCAATTTTTTTGTAGAGATGAGGTCTTGGGCAGGTATGGTGGCTCACGCCTGTAATCCCAGCACTTTGGGAGGCTGAGGCAGTGGAGCAGGAGGTCAAGAGATTGAGACCATCCTGGTCAACATGGCAAAACCCCTTCTCTACTAAAAATACAAAAATTAGCTGGGTGTGGTAGCGCACGCCTGGCAGCTGAGGCAGGAGAATCACTTGAACCCAGGGGGCGGAGGTTGCAGTGAGCCAGGACTGGGCCACTTCTCTCCAGCCTGGAGACATAGCGAGACTGTCTCAAAAAAAAAAAAAAGAAAAAAAGATGGGGTCTTGCTGTTTCCCAGGCTAGTCTAACTTTTGGCTTCAAGCGATCCTCCCATCTCAGCCTCTCAAAGCACTGGAATTATAGGTATGAACCACTATGCCCAGTCTACAGTTTGCTTTTTTTTTTTCTTTTTGAGAGACAAGGTCTCGCTCTGTCCGTCACCCAAGTTGGAGTGCAGTGGCACAATGACAGCTCACCAAGTAGCTGGGACAAGTGTGTACCACCACACCCAACTAATTTTCTTATTTTTTATAAAGACATGGTCTCATTGTATTGCCCAGGCTGGTCTCGAACTCCTTTACTAAAACAGTCCTCCCACCTCGGCCTCCTGAAGTGCTGGGATTACAGGCATGAGCCACAATGCCTGGCCTGGCCTGGCCTATAATTTTTAAATCAGTCTTTTGTTGTTGTTATTGTTATTGTTGTTGTTTGTGTGTGTGTGTGTGTGTTTTTGAGGAGGGGAGGTTATTGGGGATTTTTTGAGACAGGGTCTCTCTCTGTCGCCCAGGCTGGAGTGCAGTGGCACAATCTCGGTTCACTGCAACCTCTGTCTCCCAGGATCAAGTGATCCTCCTGCCTCGGCCTCCTGAGTGACTGGGACCACAGGCACACGCTACCATGCCTGGCTAATTTTTATGTTTTTAGTAGAAACGGGGTTTTACCATGTTGGTCAGGCTGGTCTTGAACTCCTGACATCAAGTGATCCAGCCGCCTTGGCCTCCCAAAGTGCTGGGATTACAGGCATTAGTCACTTCACCCCGCCTAAATCACCAGTTTTTAAACTTTCTGTACTGTTTGACTATTTTTACATCAATTGTGCCTTATGAAAAACGGTAAGATGTTTTTGAAAGAAAACAGTCTTGTGAACTCAGCCTGAGCCTGCTCTAACAAACTCTTTAAAAACCCGCCCTCTCTCACCTTTCTCTGTCTCTGGATTAAGCTGCCTAAATCTTTTTTTTTTTCCTTAACAGCTTTATTGAGATTTAATTAACACACAATTCACTCATTCAAAGTGTGCAATTTAATGGTTTTTATTGTATTCACAGAGTTGTGCAACCATCACCACAATCAATTTTCTAATATTTTTATCACCCTGCCTCTTTGAAAAACAGTGCAGGCGCAGTGTCTCATGCCTGTAATCCCAGCGCTTCTGGAGGCCGACGTGGTTGGGTTGCTTGAGGTCAGGAGTTTGAGATCAGCCTGACCAACATGGTGAAACTCCGTCTCTATTAAAAATACCAAAATTAGCTGGACATGGTGGTGGGTGCCTGTAATCCCACCTACTTGAGAGGCTGAGGCAGGAGAATGGCTTGAACCTGAGAGGCAGAGGTTGCAGACAGCTGAGATTGCCCCACTGCACTCCAGCCTGGGAGATAAAGCAAGGCTCCATCTTAAAAAAAAAAAAGCAAAAAAGAAACAAAATATAATAAATATATGTAATATACATATGTGTGTTGGGAGGATTGTATCTACTCCAAATGTCTAGGTACCATCAAACAACTCAGACCCACAAAGAGAATTTTTAGGGATTTTAGTATCTGCCGTTTCCTTCTAACTCCTCTCTACCCACCCATCCCCCACAACATCCCCCTAAAAACAGGACAATTCCTTCCCAGCCTTTCTGACTTGTGCTCATTTCCCTTGGACTGGGGTCGGGGAGGGAAGGTTCTACAGGGCTGCTGGGGGAAGAGGATAGTTCTGCTGCCCAGGGAAAGGAGAAGGTTTGAGAGAGGAGCACATGTCACTAGGGTCAAATGGTACCCAACCAGAAGGAAAACACCTGGATTCTCCCCCCAGCATGGACATAAGCCAGCCAGGTGACCATGGCTAAGTCACCCTGCCATCCTGCTTGTTATCCATAAAATCAAGAAGTTGGGCCAAAGAGTTCTGAATCCTCTTCCAATTTTAACATTCAGCAAGCCCTTCTGCTCTCTGCCTCTCAGCAAGCTCCTATTCACCCCCTTTTTTTTTAATGAGACGGAGTCTTGTTATGTTACCCAGGCTGGAGTGCAGTAGCACGATCTCGGCTCACTGCAAACTCCGCCTCCCAGGTTCAAGCCATTCTTCTGCCTCAGCCTCCCAAGTATCTGGGATTACAGGCTTGCGCCACCATGCCTAGCTAATTTTTATATTTTTAGTAGAGATGGAGTTTCACCATGTTGGCTGGGCTGGTCTCGAACTCCTGACTTCAAGTGATCCTCCCACCTTACCCTCCCAAAGTGCTGGGATTACAGGCGTAAGCCACTGCACCCAGCCTCCTATTCACCCTTCGAAGTCCAACTCGGAAGCTGCTCATTTGCCTGAGCCTCCCAGGGAGAGTGAAGCTCTCCCTTGCCTATCACCCCATGGCACCTCACCCCTGTGTCCATCCATGCTCTTGTCAATCACTCACTCATTCTTCCAAAAAGACAAATTATGCACTGACTCTGCTAGATACTGTCCTGGGACCTGGGGATATTCATGAGCAAAACATAAAAATCCCTGCTCCACCAGGTGCTGTGGCTCACACCTGTAATACCAGCATTTTGAGAGGCCAAGGTAGGAGGGTCACTTGAGGCCAGGAGTTTGAGACTAGCCTGGGCAATATAACAAGTCCCTGTCTCTACAAAAAGTTCTTAAAAATTTTGTAGTACCCTTGCAGTCCCAGCCACCAGTACTATAGTTCCACACCTATTCCCAGGCGAGATCATATGCACTGCAGCCTTGAACTGGGCTCAAGGGATCCTATCCCAGGCAGCCCTATTGCACCACCTTTTTTTTTTTTTTTTAAATAGAGATGAAGTCTCACTATGTTGCCCTAGGAGGCTGAGGGAGGAGGATCGCTTGAGCCCAGGAGCTCAAGGCTGCAGTGTAGATGATCACACCTGCGAATACCCACTGCACTCCAGCCTGGGCACCATCTCAAAAAAAAAAAAAAAAATGCAACAGCTGGGGTTGCCAAAAAAAAAAAAAAACCTGCCCCATGAGCTCACAGCTAGTTGGGGGAGATGAAGAAGATAAAGGAGTAACTTGCTTGGAAAATTAGATGGTGCTAAATGCTAAGGAGAAAAATGAAGTAGGGGAGAGAATGCAGGGCAGGGAACAGTGTGACTTTGAATCAAGTGGTTGGGGAAAGATCTAAGGAGGTGACAGGCACAGAATTGAAGAAGAAGGGGGAGTAAGTCCTGGCGGTGTCAGGAAAGAACATTCCAGGCAGAAATAACAATCAGTGCAAAGGCTTAGCTCCTGTCTTACCTCTCCTCCCAGGCCTGGAGGCTCCCAGTGTCTTGGTTACGTTGGGGTCACCTAGAGAAGATGCTTGTAACATGGACGGGGGTCCTCTGCTTTGTTCTCATGCTCCTGTTTCTCTTGTCCTAGACTTGCACTTAGCTGCAGAGCTGGGGAAGACTCTGCTGGAGAGGAATAAGGAGCTGGAGGGGTCCCTGCAGCAGATGTACTCCACCAATGAGGAACAGGTGCAGGAGATCGAGGTGAGGGCCCTGCATGTGCTTGCCCACACCCCTCAGGGGCCCCTTGGCCTGTGCGTGCCTTTATGCAACTTAGAATGAAGTGCCCTTTGGGAGGCCGAGGCGGGCGGATCACGAGGTCAAGAGATCGAGACCATCCTGGCCAACAAGGTGAAACCCCCATCTCTACTAAAAGAATTACAAAAATTAGCTGGGCGTGGTGGTGCACGCCTGTAGTCCCAGCTACTCGAGAGGCTGAGGCAGGAGAATTGCTTGAATCCAGGAGGCGGAGATTGCAGTGAGCCGAGATTGTGCCACTGAACTCCAGCCTGGCGCCTGGTGACAGAGCAAGACTCTGTCTCAAAAAAAAGAATAAAGTACCTGCTTATCAGACACAGCTGTGGCCCAATAGCCTGGTACAGTTCACAACCGTGCTGTCCCATACAAGGATAACACAGCTATCCCAGGCAGCCCTATTGTGCCGCGTTTTGTTTTGTTTTGTTTTGTTTTGTGACGGAGTCTTGCTCCTTTGCCCGGGCTGGAGTGCAGTGGTGCAATCTTGGCTCACTGCAACCTCCACCTCCCCAATTCAAGCGATTCTCCTGCCTCAGCCTCCTGAGTAGCTGGGATTACAGGTGCACGCCACCACGCCCAGCTAATTTTTGTATTTTTAGTAGAGATAAGGTTTCACCATGTTGATCAGACTGATCTTGAACTCCTGACCTAGGGATCCACCCACCTTGGCCTCCCAAAGTGCTGGGATTACAGGTGTGAGCCACGGTGCCCGGCCTTTTTTTTTTTTTTTTCAATAGAGACCAGGTCTCACCATGTTGCCCACGCTAGTCTCTAACTCCTGAGCTCAAGTGATCCTCCTGCCTCAGCCTCCCAAAGTGCTAGGATTACAGGCATGAGCCACCACACCCAGCCTGAACCGCCATTTTTTAACCCCACTCAGCTAAAGACAGACACATCAAAGCAAACTTGTCCTTAAAAGGGGGAGGAGGGGCCGGTCGTGGTGGCTCATGCTTGTAATCCCAGCACTTTGGGAGGCCTAGGTGGGTGAATTACTTGAGCCCAGGCAACGTAGCAAAATGTTGTCTCTACAAAAAATACAAAAATTAGCTGGACATGGTGGCATGCACCTGTGGTCCCAGCTACTCAAGAGACTGAGGTGAGAGGATTGTTTGAGCCTGGAGGTTGAGGCTACAGTGAGCCGTGATTGTGCCACTGCACTCCAGCCTAGGCAACAGAGGGAGACCCTGTCTTAAAAATAAATAAATAAAATAAAATAATTTTTTTTTTGAGATGGAGTCTTCCTGTGTCGCTGAGGCTGGAGTGCAGTGGCACAATCTCGGCTCACTGCAACTTCTGCCTCCCGGGTTCAAGCAATTCTCCTGCCTCAGCCTCCCAAGTAGCTGGGACTACATGTACCTGCCACCACGCCCAGCTTTTTGTATTTTGTGGAGACAGGATTTCACCATGTTGGCCAGGATGGTCTAGATCTCCTGACCTTATGATCCACCCGCCTCCACCTCCCAAAGTGCTGGGATTACAGGAATGAGCCACCACTCACAGCCTATAAAAGAATTTAAAAGTTAAAAAAAAAAAAAAAAAAGAGGCCAGCATGGTGGCTTATGCCTGTAATTCCAGCACTTTGGGAGGCAGAGGCAGGCAGATCACTGGAGATCAGCAGTTCAATACCAACCTAGCCAATATGGTGAAGCCCTGTCTCTACTAAAAATACAAAAATTGGCCAGGCATGGTGGCAGACACCTATAGTTCCAGCTACTCAGGAGGTTGAGGCATGAAAATCACTTGAACCTGGGAGGCAGAGATTGCAGTGAGCCGAGATCGTGCCACTGCACTCCAGTCTGGGCATCGAAGCGAGAATCTGTCTCAAAAAAAAAAAAAGAAAGAAAAGAAAAAAGACAAAAAAAGAAGTAGGAGGAGCATCTAGGCAGAGACATTTGCTCCTGCCCAATCTTAAAAGGTTACTCAATGTCCTCCCGCCCCCAGTACCTAACCAAGCAGCTGGACACGCTGCGGCACGTGAACGAGCAGCACGCCAAAGTCTATGAGCAGCTGGACCTGACGGCCCGGGACCTGGAGCTGACCAACCACAAGCTAGTGCTGGAGAGTAAGGCTGCCCAGCAGAAGATCCACGGGTGAGGGCCCAGCTGAGGGCTGGGGGCCGGGCGAAGGAGAGCCCAGGGTTGGGTATACACGTGGGCCTGTGGGCTGGTGGGCGTGACTCGTGCACCTCTCCCTAGGAACCTGGGATGGAAGGTCAGCTTGCCCTTGTCGATTTTGTGTGATTTAACATTCAGGGCACAACCTTGCTTTAAGCACCAACTATGCACCAGGCTCTGTTTTAGACACTGGGGATGCCACAATGGGGAAACAAAGGCATCGTCCTGCACTGTGAGAGCTCACAGCCTGGAAGAGGAGGGAAGCATGTCAATTTTTTTTTTTTTTTTTGAGATGGAGTTTTGTTCTTGTTGCCCAGGCTGGAGTGCAATAGCATGATCTCAGTTCACGTAAACCTCCCGGGTTCAAGCAATTCTCCTGCCTCAGCCTCCCGAGTAGCTGAGATTACAGGCATGCGCTGCTACACCTGGCTAATTTTGTATTTTTGATAGAGACGGGGTTTCTCCATGTTGGTCAGGCTGGTCTCCAACTCCCACTCTCAGGTGATCAGCCCACCTTGGCCTCCCAAAGTGCTGGGATTACGGGTGTGAGCCACCTCGCCCAGCCGACATGTAAATATTTTATGGCAATGCAGGACAATAAGTGATAGAGGAGTGACAAGTAACTGAGGTGGCACAGAGGGGATGTGATCAGCTTGCCTTGTAGGTATAAAAGAAGGGCGGGTCCTTGGGCGTGCAGAGAATTCCCCACCCTACCTCAGACAGCAGCTCAAGGGTACCTGTCTGTCCCCTACCCACATCCCTCCATCTTCAGGGAGCCAGGGCTGCAGTGAGGCACACTGACCCCATCCCCTTAAAGTCCTTCATTTATGTATCCACCTTCTCATCCCCAGGCTGACAGAGACCATTGAGTGCCTCCAGGCTCAGGTGGAAGAGCTGCAGGCCCAGGTGGAGCAACTGAGGGGCCTGGAACAGCTGCGAGTGCTCCGGGAGAAGCGCGAACGCAGGCGTACCATCCATACCTTCCCCTGCCTCAAGGAGCTATGCACCAGCCCCCGGTAGGTGAGAGTGCTGCTTCCTGTCTGTGGGATTGCCAGCCAGGGGAGGAAGGGGAGGCGGCAGGCAGCAGGGGAAATGAGAGCTGGTGCATCATCCAGGCCATCAGGGAGACTGGTCCTGTTGCTAACGATAGTCATAGCAGCTGGCGTTTACTGAGCACTGGCTGTGTGCTGCCACTGTGCTGATTGAATTCTTATTGTAACACTGTCAGGGGTGTTTTATTATGCCTGTTCTCCAGATGAGAAAATTGAAGCTCAGAGGTTATGTGTCTTATCCAAGGTCACCTGTTTAGTAAGAGGTACAGCCAGGATGCTAACCCAGAAGGAGTAACCCCACTGTGCTTTTCGATTCCCATTAAATCTAAGACCAGACAACCACTTAATGGAAAAATACATATTACATACGTAGTGGGTGTTTCAATAAGGGTCCTGGCAGGAAACAGTCCCTTACACAGAGTAATGGAGAAGTTAAATGAGGAAGAGGTGTGGGCAGGGTGTAGGGAAACCACTGAGAGACTGTAGCGCCCCAGGGTTGCAGCAGAGAGGACCTGCTACCAGCCCTAGGCCTCAAAGAGCAAGGGAGAAGGGAGGTTACCAGCACCGAGGGGGCATGGAGAGGGTTGCCTGGCCACCATTAAGCATGGAGAGCCCAGGGAGAATACACCCCACGGCCTCTGCTTCCGCCTCGGACCTCTAGCCAGTGCCTCCCCTCCCATGGACCAAGCTCAGGAAAGAAGGAGGCGACCTGGCAGAGGCGGTCCGTGGTGGTCAGCCTCTGGGGGCAGAGAGCAGGGGGAGAAGGGTGGAGGAGAGTGGAGAGCCAGCGGAGAGGAGCAAACAGTATTTCAGCCCAGAGAACGAGAGAGATGTAAGCGCCCTGGCTGGGCTGCTTGGCCTTGGCCGCGACCACTGCCGTCTCCTCCGCCCCCATCCCCCTTGGCTCCCCACCAGGTGCAAGGATGCTTTCCGCCTGCACAGTTCCTCCCTGGAGCTGGGCCCGCGACCCCTGGAGCAGGAGAACGAGCGGCTGCAAACCCTGGTGGGGGCACTGCGCTCCCAGGTGAGCCAGGAGCGGCAGCGCAAGGAGCGGGCGGAGCGCGAGTACACGGCGGTGCTGCAGGAGTACTCGGAGCTGGAGCGGCAACTGTGCGAGAAGGAAGCCTGTCGCCTGCGCGTGCAGGAGCTGGAGGCCGAGCTGCTGGAGCTGCAGCAGATGAAGCAGGCCAAGACCTACCTGCTGGGCCCGGACGACCACCTGGCCGAGGCCCTGCTCGCACCCCTCACGCAGGCCCCTGAGGCCGACGATCCCCAGCCCGGCCGCGGGGACGACTCGGGTGCCCAGGACGGCGTCTCCTCGCCGGCTGCCTCCCCAGGCCACGTGGTGCGCAAGAGCTGCAGCGACACCGCACTCAACGCCATCGTGGCCAAAGACCCAGCCAGCCGGCATGCAGGCAACCTCACACTGCACGCCAACAGCGTGCGCAAGCGGGGCATGTCCATCCTGCGGGAGGTAGACGAGCAGTACCACGCGCTGCTGGAGAAGTATGAGGAGCTGCTGAGCAAGTGCCGGCAGCACGGGGCCGGGGTGCGGCACGCCGGCGTGCAGACCTCGCGCCCCATCTCCCGGGACAGCTCGTGGAGGGACCTGCGGGGGGGTGAAGAGGGCCAGGGGGAGGCCAAGGTGGGCGAGAAGAGCCTGAGCCAGCACGTGGAGGCCGTGGACAAGCGACTGGAGCAGAGCCAGCCCGAGTACAAGGCACTCTTCAAGGAGATCTTCTCCAGGATCCAGAAGACCAAGGCTGACATCAACGCCACCAAAGTCAAGACGCACAGCAGCAAGTGACCCTTGCCCGGCCTGCAGCCTCCCTCAGGGTGGAAGCTGTGGGTCCCTCAGGCCCGGGCGGTGCAGCCTCCAGAGAGCGAGCACCCTTTAGCGGCCGGCCACCGCAGCACGCCGCCCCCTGATCCGGAAGCGCAGCATGTTCCCTGCCGAGCAGAGGCAGCCCACCCGTCCTGCCTCCCAGGAGCCCTTGGCCACCTCGCGCCAGCCCAAAGGCGCAGCTCAGAGTTCAAAGCCAAATGTCCCCACTCCCCCAGGGATCCCCCACCTCCCCCAGCCCCCGGCTTCCTGACCCTGCGCCTCACCTTCAAGCTGGTGACCAGGCTTCTGAAAGCCATTCTGGATCAGTTGGCTTTTTTAAATTTTTTGGTTACGTTTGTTTTTTCTAAGAGATTTGCAATGCAAGGTCTCCTTGACCCCTTGCCACAACTGGAAACACTTGAAAGGGGACCCCAGAGGCAGCTGTTTCAGGGGTTTCCTGGACCACCTACTGCTTCTCCCCAGCCCTGATGCGCTGATATTTCCTTAGCACCAGCTGTCCCACTCCCAGGGTCCTGACCAGGTCAGACATGTCCCCGTCAGGCAGAGCAGGAAGCCTCAGCTGGGCCCAGAGTGTCCCTGACCCAGCCCTGCCAAGGACAGGCTTCTCCCTGGATACCCCGGGCCCACCGCAGATCTGTAGCTAGTCAGAAGGAGCCCCTCCACAGAGCGGCGCACTGTGTCCCTCAGAGCCGGCCTCCTCAGCTTCCAGCCCCAGAAATCCCTGCTGGGCTTTAAGCCTGCCAAGGGCCGGGAGAGTGGGGTGCCCCCATCCCTTCATACTGCCTCCAACTAATCGAGCTTGGCCTCTGCCTGTCCTCTCTGTGCTTGCCCCATCTCAGGGACCATGATGTCTCATTCACTGCACACTCCCCACAGGCCAACCCTGGCACAGGTCATGTCTGCAGCCCCCAGAATATTCTGGACATGCACTACCAGCCAGTGGTCCCAGTGTCCACCCCTGCCTCCCCTTCACTGGGGACTGGGATTTTTACCCCATGCTGCATCGTGTTGAATTGGGATGGGGTTAAGGAACATGTTCCCTCACTCCCTTCCTCCCATATATTGCCTGCTCTTAACCTCCCACCTTTGTGGGGGGCTTTTGAGGACCCAGCGGAGTCAGGGGTTTTGCTTCAAGATGTCAGAGAGTCAAGGTTCAGCTAAGAGACACCCAGGTCCCCAGCTTGCCCTGAGCAGTCCTCCAGGGCTTCTAGTTCCTTTTGCCGCCCTTCCTGAGACCCTAGAAACCAGAGGAGCCATACAGTCAGCGGAAGGCAGGGGCCCTGGCCTCTGCACCGGGAGCCCAGTGGAAACCTTCATGCCTTATTTATTTCTAATGGGTAAAGGGGTTTTCTTACCAAGCATCCCTGACCTCCTGGAAACACCACCTGCTTTCTGGGTGGCTCTGTGATGGGAACGGATGGTGACTGCGTCCCTCTGTACATGCAACTTGGAAACTTTTGTCTTTGGGGCTAGGCAGCTCCCTGCCCTCCATGTGTCTCTGTTTTCTGGGGGAGAGGAGTGTGGAGGGGTTGGGGGAAGAGCTCCAGCCTGTTTGCTCCCCAGCTCTGTAGTGGCAGACCAGCGTCACCTTTGAAGTATACATGAGAGAAATATATTTACAAATGCTTTATTCTCTTCTTTAATAAAAAATGCACCAGTATTCTAAAAGCAGAAATGGCCCATCTCTGTGTATCTCACACACCTGCCTTGCATCACACCCAGCCACGGGAGAGGGTAGCATCCTGGGTCCCACTTCTCCGAGACAGAACAGCGCCAAATAGCAGGCCTAGGCAGAAGTTTCTATATTTATTGTGAGCCACCTAGGGATACATGGTGAACAACTCAGCAGGGCTCCTCTTCCCTTGGAGTTTACATTCTGGTGTGGGGAGATCCACCCAAAATATACAAACAAAAGATAGCATGATGGAAAAATCAGGGCAGGAGGGCAGTGCTACCTGAGCTAGAGCACGTGAACTCAACAGGGTGAACCAAGTTTAAAAAAAAAATCGGCCCAGTGTGGTGGCTCACGCCTGTAATCCCAGCACTTTCGGAGGCTGAGGTGGGTGGATCATGAGGTCAGCAGATCAAGACCATCGTGGCTAAGACAGTGAAATCCTGTCTCTACTAAAAATAGAAAAAAAAAAAAAATTAGCCAGATGTGGCATGTGCCTGTAGTCCCAGCTACTTGGGAGGCTGAGGCAGAAGAATCGCTTGAACTAGGGAGGCAGAGGTTACAGTGAGCCAAGATCGCACCACTGCACTCCAGCCTGGGTGACAGAGTGAGACTCCGTCTAAAAAAAAAAAAAATAGGGCCAGGCATGGTGGCTCACACCTATAATCCCAGCACTTTGGGAGGCCAAGGCGGGTGGATCACGAGGTCAAGAGATTGAGACCATCCTGGTCAACATGGAAACCTCATCTCTACTAAAAATACAAAAAATTAGCTGGGTATGGTGGCGCATGCGTGTAATCCCAGCTACTCAGGAGGCTGAGGCAGGAGAATTGCCTGAACCCAGGAGGCAGAGATTGTGGTGAGCCAAGATCGCGCCATTGCACTCCAGCCTGGGTAACAAGAGCGAAACTCCATCTCAAAAAAAAAAAAAATAGACCTGGTGCAGTGGCTCATGCCTGTAATCCCAGCTCTTTGGGAGGCCAAAGTGTATCACTTGAGCTCAGAAGTTTGAGACCAGCCTGGGCAACATAGCAAGACCCCTCTCTACAAAAATGTAGCAGAGCATGGTGGTGTGCACTTGTAATCCCAGCTGCTCAGGAGGCTGAGGTGGGAGGATCATGAGCCTGGGAGGTCGAAGCTTCAGTGACCTATGATCACACCACTGCACTCCAGCTTGGGCAACAGAGCAAAATCCTGTCTAAAAAAACAAAAAAGACTTACATAATCATATCTAGATATATAAATACAGCACATGAAGAGATATACAGTGTTACTAAAATTCCTGGGAGAGGAATTGGCAATTGGGAGAAAATGTCTAAATAGGCTCTTTGAGGTGGGAACGGGGGGGCGATCATGGGAAAAAAAGATTGAGAAATGCTAAGCGAGGATGGTCAGGGCGCTGCTGGAGAGGTGATGATGAAGCTGAAACCTGAAGGCTGGGGAGGAACCAACGGGGAAGACCAGTGCAGGCCCAGGGAGCAGCCGGGGCAGAGGGTGGAGGCCAGCTCCCAAGGGCCCTGCACGGAGAGCTCGGGCCTCCTCAGTGCAATGAGAAGCCACTGCAGGGAGTCCAGGGCCGGACTGATACCCTGAGGGGCCATGAAGGATGGAGAAGCTGATCTGTCCTTGGGAAACCACCCATTGATGACACAGGACAGTCACAGGAATGACAAGAAGGCCATCTCCTGGTGTTCTTCAAGCTAATAATCCCCACACCTCTCTTCCATATACATAAAAGCCTCACCACTCCCATTCTTCCTTGGTACATAGAGGGGCTCGTCTTCTGAAGGGGTCCCCATCACCCAGATTGCACCAGCCTCCCTCTTGTTCTGGAGGTGCAATCTGTTGGGTCTTCTGTTTTCCTCAATGCAAAATGATAGGCCGGGTGCGGTGGCTCACACCTGTAATCCCAGCACATTGGGAGGCTGAGGCAGGCAGATCACATGAGGTCAAGAGTTTGAGACCAGTCTGGCCAACATGGTGAAACCTGGTCTCTACTAAAAATACAAAACAATTAGTCAGGCGTGGTGACGCATGCCTGTAATCCTAGCTACTTGGGAGGCTGAGGTGGGAGGATCACTTGAAACTGGAAAGCGGAAGTTTCAGTGAGCCAAGATGGCACCACTGCACTCCAACCTGGGTAACAGAGTGAGACTCTGTCAAAAAAAAAAAATGCATCAGGGGCAGTGGCTCACACCTGTAATCACAACACTTTGGGAGGCCTAGGTAGGCAAATCACAAGGTCAGGGGTTCAAGACCATCCTGGCCAACATGGTGAAACCCTGTTTCTACTAAAAATACAAAAAATTAGCTGGGTATAGTGACTGGTGGCTGTAATCCCAGCTACTCGGGAGACTGAGGCAGGAGAATCACTTGACCCTGGAAGGTGGAGGTTGCAGTGAGCCAAGATCATGCCACTAAACTCCAGCCTGGGCAACAGAGTGAGACTTGGACTGAAAAAAAAAATGCAAAATGATAATGTTTTTTCAAACTTCCCATGCTCTACCCAGCTCTCTCCAGATTTAGTAATTTCCATCCTGAACTTGAGAATTGCTATGCAAGCTCAGATATTGGAAGCCTAAAAACAGGATGGTGGGTCTTGACCAAAGGGACACCTCTAGGGTATCCTCCTTCACCTCACACTGCCAACCCCACCCACCCCTCCTTGCACCAGCAGCCTGAGTAACTTCCAAAATCGGTGAGGAAAATGCTCCTCAATCTTTGAGGGGTTTCTTGCTGGCTTCTTCACTCTCCCATCTCCAAACAAAAAAGGCAGCTCTGTGGACCCCAATTCCACCAGCCCACATGACCTGAGTCTGTGGAAAAGCTTCCAAAGTCTTCCCGGGGAAGTAGATTCAGGACTCAGCTGGAGCTGGGGAGAAATGCAGGCTTCCCTCCAAAACTCCTTCCCCCATTGTCCTCACGGAAACAACTTCCCTCAAACACAGGAGGTGAGGTAAGTGTGATGTGGGGTCAGGTGCAGTGGCTCACACCTGTAATCCCAGCACTTTGGGAGGCTGAGGCAGGAGGATCACTTGAGCCCAGGAGCTGGAGACCAGCCTGGCCAACATGGTGAAACCCTGTTCCTACTAAAAACCCAAAAACTAGCGGGGCTTGGTAGTATGCACCTGTAATCCCAGCTACTCCAGAGGCTGAGGTACAGGAATTGCTTGAACCCCGGAGGCGGAGGTTGCAGTGAACCTAGACCACACCACTGCACTTTAGCCTGGGCGGCAGAGCCAGACTCTTGTCTCGAAAAAAAAAAAAAATGTGATGTGGCAAGCCCAGGTCTGGGCCCCAAACTGCTGTGCCTACTACATCAACTGAACAGCGTAGGGGTTTTACAAGGGCAGCATGCAAGTGGCTGTTGGGTTTTCCCATCCTGTTGTCACCTGTCACCAACAAGAGGGGAGCAGGTGGTGATGTATACATGGAGCCATCACACCCGAGAGGTGAAGGGAAGGAAGCCATGGCATGTATCCAGCTGCCCTTCTCCCCTTCAGCATTTTTTTTTAAGACAAGGTCTTGCTCTGTTGCCCAGGCTAGAGTGCAATGGCACAACTGTAGCTTACTGCGGCCTCCAACTCCTGGACTGAAGTGATCCTCTCCCTTCAGCCTCTCCAGTAGCGGGGACTACAAGTGCACGCCACCATGATGGTTTTTTGTTTGTTTGTTTGTTTTTTCCGCAGAGACCAGATCTTACTATATTGTCCAGGCTGGTCTTGAACTCATGCACTCAAGTGATCCTCCCACATTGGCCTCCCAAAGTGCTGGGATTACAGGCGTGAGCCACCATGCCTGGCCTCCCTCAGCTTTCTAAACTGCCCTGTGGATGCATTTCTTTCCCTCTTCCCTCCTGATCACCACTTTATCCTTGCTCAGTGGACAGACACTCCCTGCTGCCTCCCCAGGGGCTCCTCCCTCATTTTCTCCTCCCCTGAACTGGCACTCTTCTCCTCTCCCAGGCCAAACCCACTGCACCATTTGGAGAGGAGAGCCAGCCAAATAGACCTGCCTCCACCCTCCCTGGGGATCCTGAGCTGAGAGCTGGGGGGTGGCTCCAGTTTTAGGGGACGAGGCAGATAAGGGGAAGCAATGAAGGAAGTACCTTCCAGGGAGACGGCGGCGCGCTGCCCATTGCCTCAGGGAAGAAGGAAAGAGGGTTTGGAATAGAGCTTGTCAGCCTGGATTTCCCACTCCAGGGCTACAGAGGAAAAAAGACAACAGTAATCAGGTCTGTGAAAGAAAAAGAAAGTTCCCTTAAGGAACCTGCATCCCTCAGCAGCAGCTAATTTTTGTTGCCTGCTGACTTCATGCCAAGCACGGTGTTAAATGTTTTATATGTGTTTACTATCCTCAAAAACTTTATGAGACGACTATACAATCTATAAAATCTCCCTTTTACTGGTGAGGATACAAAAACTTAGAGGTTAGGTTAGTAATTCAAGGTCACTGAAATATTCGAGCTTAGCTAGGCACAGTGGCTCATGCTTATAATCCCAGCACTTTGGGGGGCCAAGGTAAGCCGACTGCTTGAGCCCAGGAATTCAAGACCAGCCTGGGCAACATGGTGAAACCTTGTCTCTACAAAAAAATACAAAAATTAGCTGGCACCTGACTGTATTCCCAGCTGCTGAGGACACTGAGGTGGGAGGATCACTTGAGCTGGGGAGGCCACGGTTGCAGTGAGCTGGGATCACACCACTGCACTCCAGCCTGAGTGACAGAGCAAGACTTTGGCTCAAAAAATAATAATAAAATTTTAAAATAAAGTCGTATTCACAGCTACCAAGAGTTAGGATATGGACTTTTTTTTTTTTTTTTTTGAGACGGAGTCTCATTCTGACACCAGGCTGGAGCGCAGTGACATGATCTCGGCTCACTGCAACCTCTGCCTCTCCGGTTCAAGCAATTCCCATGCCTCAGCCTCCAGAGTAGCTAGGACTACAGGCGTGTGCCACCATGCCCAGCTAATGTTTTGCATTTTAGTAGAGACTGGATTTCACCATGTTAGCCAGGATGATCTCCATCTCCTGACCTTGTGATCTGTCCACCTCAGACTCTCAAAGTGCTGGAATTATAGGCATGAGCCACTGCGCCTGGCCTCTATTTTTTTAATAAAAAAATAAATATTCCAACTTAGACCTGACCAATCCACCATGCTTCATCAATCCACCAGGCCTCATTGCACAATCCCTATCTACATAAAATGATGAGTTTGGTTTTTTTGTTTGTTGGTTGGTTTTCTATTTTTATTTTTTATTTTTTTTTATTTTTGGGCGAGTTTAGAGGTTTATTATCAGTCTATGCATAACTAAAATTCAAAGCAAATTCAATTTTGCTTAAGGGAACATTGTGAAGTAACAATTCTTGGTATTACGTGCCTCATATGATCCATTTCAAACCATAGAGAATTACACCTTTGTGTCACTGTTTCAAAAGACAAACAAATTTGAACAGCTAAAACATCTTAAAAATGCACCAAGCTTATGAAGTCTCAAACAAAACTTGAATTTTCTGTACATACTCCTGTCAAATGAAGTAATTTCCTGTACACCACTTCTCTTGCAAACTGGTCTTCTATTTCCTTTCATTTGACCTAGAACGGCTACGAGACCTAGAGAAGGATCGGGACAGCTTGTGATTTCTCTCCCGAAACAGCAATCTCTCTCTTCTCCTCTCTCTAGAAAGGGACCTGCTCCGGCTGCAAGAGAAGCTTCTCCTTCTTGGAGATCTGCGACGAGGTGGAGGACTCCTCCTACGATAATCATCTCCAGGACGACGGCCCCAAGAGGGAGGTGGGCCACGATTCCTACTTCTTTTTTCACCATTAGACAGTTCCACTCTTACACGGCAGCCACATAGTGTTCTTCCATCTAGCTCTCGGACAGCATCAGCTGCGTCTCGGGGACCTTCAAATTCGACAAAAGCAAAGCCGGGAGGGTTTCTAGCAACCCACACACTTCGGAGTGGTCCATAGTAGCCAAAAGCCCGTTCCAATTCGGTCTTGTTGCCATTGTTTCCAAGATTGCCTACATAAACCTTACAGTCCAACGGACAGAAATCACGATGCATTTCAAGATCTAGGGTAAGAAATGCAGAGGCTCAAATCCACACACTCCGATGCGTCTTCCCGCTTTCCTCCGGCCCAACACACACCAATGCTCCAGCTCACCCGGCGTCCACGAAATGGCGGCTGTTTGTTGGTTTTTTAAAGATGGGGTTTCACCACGATGGCCAAGCTGGTCTTAAACTCCTGACCTCAGGTGATCCACTCACCTCGGCCTCCCAAAGTGCTGGAATTACAGGCGTGAGCCACTGCGCCCGGCCTGAGTTTGGTTTTTTGTTTATTTGTTTGTTTGTTTGTTTGTTTTTTGATATGGAGTCCTGCTCTGTCACCCAGGCTGGAGTGCAGTGGCACTAGCTCAGTTCAGTACAACCTCCACCTCCTGGGTTCAAGCAATTCTCCCCAGCCTTAGCCTCCTGAGTAGCTGGTATTACAGGCATGTGCCACCCTGTCCAGCTAATTTTTGCACTTTTTGGTAGAGACAAGATTTCACCATGTTAGCCAGACTGGTCTTGAACTCCTGACCTCAGGTGATCCACCCACCTTGGCCTCCCAGAGTGCTGAGATTACAAGCAAGAGCCCCCATGCTCGGCCAATGATGAGTTTTAAGAGGCCATCTGACCCAGGACAGTCCAGAGGAGAAGAAAGGGGAATCCTGTGGACCCCTTACATAGGAATAGTACCCCAACTCAAGGGCCCTATAGAAGGGCTGGTGTCTGCAAGCTCCTCAGCTGCCAGGAATGACCTCTTTCCTCTCTTCCCCCATGAATGTCCCCTCCCTGAAGCATCATCTCAGCCTATAGAGACCCAAGGAGGGGAAAGGGAAGACTGGCCTCAGCCTTCAGTTCCCATCTTTCTGCGGAAACAGGTGGCCCCGTTCTGGCCTGTTTCTCCCAGGGTCCCCATTGTGGATAGTTCATGGCAGCAGCAGGTAAGAGGAGCTTGCCAGCTGCTCTTCTCTCCACCCCAGGACAGCTTGTCTCTTTCTCTCTTCTACCCACCTCCTCTCCCAGAATCCAGGCCACCAGATGGCCTGAGCAGGCTGTGTTTATTTGGGGCCATGGAAACCTGCAGCTTCCTTTTCCTATTGCCTTGGGTCAGGTGCAGGGCTGGAGCCCAGCCTCAGAGCAATGACGTCATGGAAAGGTTCTGACTATTCCTCATAATCCCTTAGCCCCCGATCTGAGTGAATGCCTGATTTTGCTCCCCTGAGCAGTTACTCCAGTTGCCATGGAGATACCTCATTCCCTTTGAGGTCTTGGGACTAAGTCAGATAGGAAGGGACCCAGGAGACTCCTTCCAACCAATTGCCACCCCTTCCTAGTCTAAGCTTATAAAGCCATTACTTGGAAAGTGGTTTATTCCATCTTAAAGATTTGCTGCAGCAATAACGCTAAGATGGTAAAGGCTTGGTTTGATGACAGTCTCCTATTTCAATCAGCCAGCATCCCCAGGCTGCTAAGTTGTTTGTTACGCTTTGGGACGTTACACTGTCCATTGCCTCTACTGACCCCAGGACATGCAAATAAAATGGCTTCTTTTGTTTTATTTTGTTTTGTTTTTTGTATTTTTTTGTTGTTGTTATAAAACGGCTTCTTGTTTGTTCCTCAGGATGCATTTATTTAGCTTTTTCCTAAAAATAGAACATAATTATGATTTTTCCTAAAAATAGAACTCTTTATTAAGAAACCACCACTAGCATTACTAATAATTACGAACGTTTATTTAGGTGTGTTTCCACTTACCACATTGCCTTTCAACAAAGTTAACTTAACTAAGGTTTAGCTGTTTGCAAACACTGCGCTCTACTTTGAACCTTTTTCAAAATTAAAGCTTGTCTGGAGTTCATCCCTTAACAGCCCTATGAACGGGCTCTAGTTGGCCGGCAGTTCTCTGAATTCTCTCCCTACCTCCCCAGGCTCCCCCTCTCTCCTGGCTGGAAAAAAGCACCATCTTGCTCCATAAAGCTGTGGGTCGGGGGATGATGTTCGACGTTTTGGAAACATTTCTTTCGGTGACCTGCCTCCTCCTCCCATCTGGTATTTGTCCTGCAGAGCAGCTGGATATAAGGCATTACACACAAGTGCTCGGCGGGGAGTTTGCACATAGGCTGACACGTAAAAAGAGCCTAGCGTTCCCTAAAACTCAGCTCTACCAGAGCTCACCTTTCAAAAGCACATTCCCACAGAATTCATTTTATCAATACTCATGGGGTGCCCACGATGTGCCACGTTCTGCGTGCTGGGGATACAGCAGTGAGCTGGTGCCCTCCTGGAGCTCACATTCCGGCTAGGAGACAGCAATAAGACAATTAGGACTGAGTGATTTTTTTTTTTTTAATTAAAATTTAGAACTACCACGCAGACTAGATTTTTTTTAAAGGAAGAGAAAAAAGATAAAGTAGAGCAGAGTAAAGGGGCTGGGAAGCACGCGGCGGGCGGGCGGGACATGCCCCAGGCTGGCCGGGCAGGCCTCGCTGGTGTTTGATTGACCGACGGTGGGCGGTCCAGGCGGGCGGCACGGACTCTGACAGGGAGAGAAGTGGTGTTTCTGGGGGACACGAGATCGGGGCACTCTTCCCGTAGGAGCTCGCTGTCTGGCTACCGTCTCCCCCCGCCAACCGGGCCTTCCAGAGGCTGCCGGCCCGGGAACATCGCCGGGACCCCAGCTCGCCGCCTCCCCTCAGCGGGCCCTAGAAGCTGCGCGGAACCAAATCTTGAGAGCAGCGCGAGCTTGCGGAGCGCGGGGAGGAAGCGCCCGCCGGAAACAGTCGCAAAACCCGAGCATGGCGGCCACCAGGTGTCTGCGCTGGGGCCTGAGCCGACCCGGAGTCTGGCTGCTCCCACCGACCGCAGGGTGCCCACGCCGGGCGCTGCACAAGCAGGTAGACGGCACTGAGTTCAAGAGCATCTACAGCCTGGACAAGCTCTACCCCGAATCTCAGGGCTCGGAGACCGCCTGGAGGGTCCCGGTGAGCCAGGAAGGACTGGACGGAAGGGGTGTTTTGTCCGGCTGTTGGGTGACGTTAGGAACCCCAGGCCCCATTGGCCGGATGTGGAGCTATGTCGGGGAGCTACGTGATGGTCGCCGCGAGAGGGGGCTGGCTGTCCGCGCAAACCTGGCTGGGAGTGGGGTGCTCGCTCTGACGCGAGATGTGCGGGAGCCGGGAAGGCCGGCTGGGTATGCTTCCTTCGGGGCCGCCAGCTTTTCCACGTTCGTTTCCAGGCCTTCAAGACCAAATTCCAGTCCCAAGGGGAAATAGCATTCTGGTTCTCCAAAGCGGACATAAAGGCAAGAGGCTGCCAAGATGTTTGCTACCCTTTGGGACGTTACACGGTCCATTGCCTTTAGTAATCCCAGGACACGCGAATAAAACGGCTTCACGTTCGTTCCTTCAGGATGCATTTATTTAGCCCGCTGTGCGCAGGCATTGCAGCAAGCCCCGGAGCAAGAAAGATAAGACCCACCCAAATCCATTGAGCTTCCACTTACAGGACTGGAAGAGAATATTCATTCATTCATTCACTCAACAAAAGCTGTGCGCACCGTGCTAGTCTGGGGCGTGGAGTAGCGAATAATTTTAAAGCTTGTGGAGCTTATGTTCTAGTGGAAGGAGACAGGCAATAAATAACTAGTATAGAATGTGTGAGGTGGTACTTTGGAGAAAATAAAGCCAAGAAGGAAGAAGTAGTGCCAGAGGTAGGGAGTAGGGTTGCAATTTTAAGTAGGATTGTCTGGGAAGGCCCTCAATGAGAAGGTGACATTTGAGTGAAGACCTGGAAGAAGCCAGACAGCAACTCATGAGCATAGTGAGGAGATGAGCATCCCAGGCAGAGGGAAGAGCGAGTGCAACAACCTGGAGGCAGTAGCAGATCCCAGGTGTGGCTGAGTAGGGGAGTCAGGAGGGAAAGCTAGAGAGGGATGGACGGCTGGGAAAGGCCTGTTTCTAGAACTTACTGGCCTCCAACCTTTCCTCTGAATGCAAGGGAGACCTTTTGGAGAACTTGAGGCAGGGGAATAGAATTATCTTAGTTTACAAGGATCACTCAGAGAACCTTATAGAGAACAGATCGAGGATGTCAAGATCAAGGAGACAAGTAAGGAGATTGCAATATATAGGCAAGAGATGATAAGCAGGGTGGAAGCAGTAGGAGTCATGAGAATTGGTCAGATCCTAGACATATTTTGGAGAGAAAGCCTGAAGATTTGCTAACTGATTGGATGTAAGAAATGAGAATAAAAGAGAAATTGAAATCTGGGTTTTTTTTTATTTTTTTGAGACAGGGTCTCACTCTGTCATCCAGGCTGGAGTTCAGTGGCATGATCTCAACTCACTGTAACCTCTGCCTCCTGGGTCCAAGTGATTCTTATGCCTCAGCCTCCTGAGTAGCTGGGATTATAGGCATGTACCACCACGCCCAGCTCATTTTTTTTGTATTTTTAGTAGAGACAGGGTTTCACCATGTTGGCCAGGCTGGTCTCAAACTCCTGACCTCAAGTGATCTGCCTGCCTCAGCTACCCAAAGTGCTGGGATTACAGGCATGAGCCACCATGCCCAGCCAGAACTGGGGCCTTGAGCAATGAAAGGATTGAGTTTTTATTCACTGGGATGAGAAAGTGGCAATAGCATTCATTTGTTTGTTCATTCATTCATTAAAATGTTTATTGTATACCTACTGTGTCAGGCACTACTTCAGTCTAGCATATACTGCCATGATAAACAAAATAGACAGGATCTCTCCTTCATGGAGCTTAATTCTAGTGGAAGGAGCAGACAGTAAACACATAGGGAAAACATCAGGTAGTGAGAAGTAGTGTAATGAATAGGCCAGGATGCTGCAACAGAGTGCTGAGGCTACCTCACATTGTTATTAAGGGAAGTCCTCTGAGGAGGCTTGAGGTTTGAGTCCATTAGACATCTGAGAAGAGACATTGAATTGGGTATATGAGTGTGGAGTTGAGGAGAGAGGTTTGAGTTTGAGCCAGAGAGTTAGCTGTCAAAAACAGGCTATTTTCTGGCCAAACACAGTGGCTCACGACTGTAATCCCAGCACTTTGGGAGACCAAGGTTGGAGGGGATCACTTGAGGTCAGGAATTCAAGAGCAACCTGGCCAACATGGTGAAACCCCATCTCTACTAAACATACAAAAATTAGCCGGGCATGGTGGCACACGCCTGTAGTCCCAGCTACTCAGGAGGCTGAGGCAGGAGAATCACTTGAACCCAGAAGGTGGAGGTTGCAGTGAACCGAGATCATGCCACTGCACTCCAGCCTGGGTGACAGAGTGAGGCTCTTTGTCTAAAAAAAAATAATAAATTGGCTGTTTTCCTCAGTATAGATGAGTATTCTAGGGAACGAAAGAGGAGAGAGAGAGAGAAGTATTTCAAGGGCATGTCAGTGTTTAAAAGTTGCAAAGACCTAGCAAAGGAGAGTGAGAAAGAGTCCTAGGGAGGTAAGAGGAAAATCTCAGAAGGAACGGGAAGAACATGCTTTAGGAAAGAGACTGTGGCCCATGATCTTCAGTGCTGCAGACAGGTGGAGTAGGATGAGGGTGTCACCCCCAAATAATTCTTTTTTTTTTTCTTACCCAGGCTGGAGTGCAGTGTCGTGATCTGAGCTCATTGCAACCTCCACCTCCTGAGTTCAAACAATCCTCCCACCTCAGCCTCCTCAAGTAGCTAGGATTACAGAAGTGTGCCACCATGCCTGGCTAATTTTTTTGTGTTTTTAGTAGAGAGGGGGTTTCACCATGTTGGCCAGGCTGGTCTCCAACTCCTTACCTCAACTGAGCCACCCATCTCGGCCTCCCAAAGTGCTGGGATTACAGGTGTGAGCCACCACGCCCAGCCAACCCCCAAATAATTCTAAGATAAAATAAATGAAGGCAGGCCTGGCACAGTGGCTTACACCTGTAGTCCTAGCACTTTGGGAGACCAAGGTGGGTTGATCACTTGAGGTCAGGAGTTCAAAACCAGCCTGGCCAACATGGTGAAACCCCATGTCTATAAAAATACAAAAAAAAAAAAAAGCTGGGCATGGTGGCATGCGCCTGTAATCCCAGCTACTTGGGAGGCTGAGGCAGGAGAATCGCTTGAACCAGAGAGGCGGAGATTGCAGTGAGCTGAGATCGTACCATTCCACTCCAGCCTGGGCTACAGAACAAGATTCCATCTCAAAAAAAAAGAAATGAAGGTAGTCAGTGGGAGTGCCCCTGAGGATACTGATGCTTTGAGCTGAGAGGGCCAGAAAAGCCTTGGAGTGGGTAGTGTTTGCACTGGGCCTTGTAGATACAAAGATTTAAGGCTGAAGGGCATTGCTGCTTGAGGAACAGCAAGGGAGAGAGAGACGTGGAGGTGAGAAGTCCTGGAGTGAGTAGTTAGTTTGACAGAAACCCCCAGGGTGCGTTTACAGTCACTGTCCAAGGTGAACTGCCTCATGTGGGAGCCTCCTGTGGCCCCGGAAGGAACAGGGTGGCCCACTGGGCTTGTTGCTCCAGGTTGACAGAGGGTGTTCTTTTGAAGGCTCCCTGATGCACGTCCACCGTGGCTCCCCCTCCCCGTGGAGCCAGGCCTCTGATGGTGCCTAATATTAGCTAAGGCCAGGGCAGGGAAGGCTGGAGATATCAGTTCCTTTTTCCTGGAGGAATGTTTCTGAGGTGTTACCCCTGGAGTCTAAGGATGCTTTTTCTGTCATTGTGATATGATTTTGCGGTGACAATACTAATGTATAATATTCGTGTTGTGGCTTTACATCTTTCTTGTTGTTGCCTTGGACCAGTTAGGAGTCACCCAGTAGATAATACTTATTTATTTGACACTGTGTACATTACATTACAGGATGGTGCAAAGCAAGCCGACAATGACATCCCTCTAGGTAAGTAATTTTGTTTTCTTAAAAATCAGTTGGCTGTGTGGTAGCATGTGTCTGTAATCTCAGCTACTCAGGAGGCTGAGGCAGGAGAATCACTTGAACCCAGGAGGTGGAGGTTGCAGTGAGCCGAGATCATGTCACTGCACTCCAGCCTGGCGACAAAAGCAAAACTCTGTCTGAAAAAAAGAAAAGTCCGTTGGCCAGGCATGGTGGCTCACGCCTGTAATCCCAACAGTTTGGGAGGCTAAGGCGAGTGGATCATCTGAGGTCAGGAGATCAGTATCATCCAGGCCAACATGGTGAAACCCCATCACTACTAAAAATACAAAACTTAGGCCAGGCGCAGTGGCTCACACCTGTAATCCCAGCAATTTGGGAGACCGAGGTGAGTGGATCATCTGAAGTCAGAAGTTTGAGATCATCCTGGCCAACATGGTAAAACTCTATCTCTACTAAAAATATAAAATTAGCCGGGTGTGGGGCAAGCGCCTGTAATCCCAGCTACTTGGGAGGCTGAGGCAGGAGAATCACTTGAACCCAGAGGCAGAGGATGCAGTGAGCCAAGATTCTGCCATTGCACTCCAGCCTGGGCAACAGAACGAGACTCTGTATCAAAAATAAATAAATTTATTTATTTATTTATTTAATCAAATTCAAAAATTAGCCAGGTGTGGTGGTGGGTGCCTGTGATCCCAGCTACTCAGGAGGCTGAGGCACAAGAATCACTTGAGCCTGGGAGACAGAGGTTGCAGTGAGCTGAAATTGCACCACTGCACTCCAGCCTAGGCAAGACAGCGAGACTCTGTCTCAGAAAGAAAAAAAAAAAATCAGTCATTTCTCTCATCCCTCACACATTCCTTCCAGATTTCTCTATCCCAATTAAAGAGACTATCTCTGGGTGTGAAAAGTAGAATCTTTGCAACATTATTTAGAATAAGAAATGAATCATGATTCATTCGAGCGTGGCCACTTGCGTCGTACTGTGCAATGTACTGCATGAGTGGAGAGCTCTTAATGTTCGCGTGACGTGGAGCACTCTATGATAGATGAACTGAAAGAGGAAGACGCAGGAGAATTTATAAGCTACCATTTGTGTTTTACATATCTATATCTCTGAAATATGTATTTATTTTGTTTGTTTGTTTTTGAGACACAGTCTCGCCCTATCGCTCAGGCTGGAGTGAAATGGCACAATCTCAGCTCACTGTAACCTCCACCTCCCAGGTTCAAGCAATTCTCCTGTCTCATCCTTCTTTGTAGCTGGGATTACAGGCACACACTACCACGCCCAGCTAATTTTGTATCTTTAGTAGAGATGGTGTTTCACCATGTTGGACAGGCTGGTCTCGAACTCCTGACCTCATGATCTGCCCGCCTCGGCCTCCCAAAGTGCTGGGATTACAGGCATGAGCCACTGTGCCCAGCCTGAAATATCTATTTCTAAATATCTGTATCAGTATATGTGTATCTATATTTGTATCTATATCTGTGTGGAGGCACGTGTGTGTGTGTGTGTGTGTGTGTGTGTGTGTGTGTGTGTGTGTGTATCTGAAAGGAACACCCTGGATACAGTGACTGCCTTGAGGAATAGAGAGATAAGAAGACAGGAGTGAGAGACATTTCCATGTAAATAAACCATTTGCATAACTTTAAAATTTTGTAACTGTCAGGCAGAAGCAAGGCCTAACAGTTACAGCCTATAAAGAAACAATGAGCCTTTTTTAGACTCAGAGAGTGTCTGACTTCCATAGACAGTGTGAGGAAGAGCAGCCAAAGGTGCTGGTTCCCTGTGACCCTTGTCAGGGTGACTCTAAAACAGAGGCCAGATGACTGCAACCCACAGGACACCCTGTGGCTGAGGAGCCAATACATGCTGCAGCAAAGCAGTTTTATAGCTTGAAGCTGTTCCTGCCTGTAGTCTCAGCTACTTGGGAGGCTGAGATGGAAGGATCCCTTGAACCCAGGAGGATCGCTTGAGCCCAAGATGTTGAGGCTGCAGTGAGCCGTCATTGTGCCGCTGGACTCCAGCCTGGGTGCCAGAGGGAGACCTTGTCTCAGAAAAAACTTGATTTTCAAAGAAGGAAATCCTCTTAAAAGCAGTCCCAAGATAAGTCACTACCCCTCACGGAGGCCAGCTTTCTACCACCATGGTGCCGCAGTTCTTTGCCGTGCAAAATTCTTGCGATTTACCATCCAGTCTCCTGAAATTTTCCCAATATCCTGCCTTCCTTACATTCCTCAGACATGACAAGACTGCTTTCCATTAATTATAAAAGGGGAAGGATGAAACCTCATTTTACAGGTTAAAAACAAACAAAAATGAGACCCAGAAAAAACAGTGAGACTTTGCCAAGATCATGGTCACTTCATGATCGAGCCAGTGTTTGAAGCTAGAGCTCCCAGCTCCTCATTCATCCAACAGATGTTTTAACACTAACTGTGATCTAGGCCTGGGGAATACCCATGAACACACCATGAATTAGGTACAGTCCTGCCCTCTTGGAGCTTATAGTCTATTGAGATTCCACATCCGCCACATCTGGGATGAAACTAACTCTGTCCCTTAGTTTGAACTTTCGAAATGATCCTTGCTTTGAAACGAACAGAAAACAAGCAGCAAAAAGCGAGGGCAGCAGACCCGGGGGAATGTATGGGAGTAGAAGCAGACAGCCAAGTCCTGATTTTACTTTCTTTGCTGTCTGTGTGACCTTGGGAAAGTCACTTGCTCTGATTTCAGTTTTGACATCTGTAAATAACTTCCAGCTTCACTGATCTGAATGTTACTTTTATATATACGGTTGGCCTTCTGTATCTGTGAGTTCTACATCTATGGATTCCACCAACTGTGAATCAAAAATATTTGAAAAAGAGGCTGGGCACAGTGGTTCACACCTGTAATCCCAATACATTGGGAGGATCATTTTAGCCCAGAAGTTCAAGAACAGCCTGGGCAACATAGCAAAACCCTATAACTACAAAAAAAAAAAAAAAACTTAAAAAATAATCAGCAGGGTATGGTGGCACATGCCTGAAGTCCTAGCTACTTGGGAGGCTGAGGCAGGAGGATCACTTGAGCTCAGGAGTTTGAGGCTGCAGTGAACTATGATCATGTCACTGCACTCCATCCTGGGTGACAGAGTGAGATCCTATCTGTAAAAAAAAAAAATTGAAAAAGAAAAAAGATGTTTGCAGCTTATGCAGAATTTTTTTTCTGATTATTCCCTAAACAATACAGTATAACAACAATTTACATGGTGTTTATATTGTATTAGGTGTTATAGGTGATCTAGTTGTAAGTATGCAGGAAGATGTGTGCCGGTTATTTGCAAATACTGCACCATTTTATATCAGGGACCGTGCATTCGTGGATTTTGGTATCCACAGGGGTGCTAGAGCCAATCCCCCACAGCTACTGAGGGATGACTGTATGTAAAAGTCATTGAAAGAGAAAGATATATAATAGGGATAGTTATGTTGATAGTAAATTGGTGGTTTGCACATTTGCCAGGAGGTAATCAGTTTTGCGTGTGTACTTTGTTCTGTTTTACAGATCGCTTGACAATATCTTATTGTCGGAGTAGTGGTCCTGGGGGGCAGAATGTGAACAAAGGTACGGGGTGCCTCATTGCTTTCTTTTGCTTTCAAATGTAGCTGGGAGATGGGCTTCAGGAACCCTGTGTTTAGGTTCATATGGAATAAAGGGAATTTTCAGCAGAAGCTTAAGTGCTGCCAGTTTATAATAATCCTCTTTATTCTTTTGAATGTGGTCTGATTCTCAGACGTTCAGCTGTGGGTTGCTAGGACTAGGACTGGCTTGTGAGTCTAAACAAAGGGAAATCACAGTGTGAGGCGGCAGCCAGCTCCAACAACAGCTTTCCTTCATTCTGGTGAAATCCATTCCCTCCATTTTTTTTTGTACCCAGTAAAACTGTAAGAGAAGCACTAGACACTTAGTTACTGAAAGTCTATTTTTGTCCAGAAGTGCCTCACTGTCTTCGCAGGCTTGTTCATAGCCAACTTGGATGTAAGCTAGAATGTACATGGTTGGGTATCTGGCCTCCCTTTGTTTCAGGATGATCACTGGTCACGCAGGGGTTGATCCTTCCTGGAAGTCTCAGGCACTCATGCTCCCTTCTCCCTTTCATCCACAGTGAATTCCAAGGCGGAAGTCAGGTTCCACTTGGCAACTGCCGACTGGATCGCAGAGCGTGTGAGGCAGAAGATAGCCATCATGGTAACCACCATCCCTTTCTTTCCCTAGAAATCCCTCGGTGGCTTTTAAACCTTTACTCTGTAGGACTCCGGTTTTTCCTTTGTTCTCTGCAGCACAAAAACAAGATCAACAGGTCAGGAGAGTTGATCCTCACCTCTGAGAGCAGCCGCTATCAGTTCCGGAATCTGGCAGATTGCCTGCAGAAAATTCGAGACATGATCACTGAGGCCAGCCAGACACCCAAGGAGCCATCGAAAGAAGATGCTAAACTTCAGAGACTCAGGTACTGGCAAATGACCTAAGCTGCTATAAACTGATTTGTGTGGACGATAGTCTACACAGGTAAGGAAGGGGCAGAGGAAAGTCCAGGACGTGCCCTGGGAGAAGCTCTAGGAAGAGGAGGGGACGCTGACCTGGGACGCAGGCTCGGCTCTAGTGCCTGCTGGTAAACTGCTTGGCTTCCCGTTGAGCTTCCAACTCCTCTCACCACTTTGAAAAGCACTGATTGGGCATCTGGGCCTAATTGCAGTCTTTTTGTTTTCAGGATAGAAAGCATGAATCGGGAAAGGCTGAGACAAAAGAGAATTCATTCTGCCATAAAGACAAGCAGGAGGGTCGACATGGACTGAAATCACCCTCTGCAGCTGGAAGGCGCTTCTGGGCGTCCCAGCAGCTGCAGCTGAGAGGCCTTTCACACCATGAGGAGATTTCCTTTTCTCTTTTTGACTGTTAATGCTTGTCGATAACATTGGAGCCATCACAAGAATGTTTATTGGGAATGAAGGTTGCAGGCACTGATTGCAAAGATCTTTCTAGGCAGTTACCATGTTGTCCAACCTTAATAATGCATCTGATGTATTAGCCACAATAAAACTTGAAACTCATAGTGTTCCCTTCTCACTCAGAATGCTTCAGAAAGCAATTCCTACCTTCTCTCTCAGTTGAATTAGCCTCACAGTTGTTGACACAGCACCCAGGAACAGGAAAGGGTTCTGGTGTCTGCTGTGAAAGAACACACAGGCCAGGCGTGGTGGCTCACGCCTGTAATCTAAGCACTTTGGAGGCTAAGGCAGGAGGATCACACGAGGTCAGGAGTTTAAAACCAGCCTGAGCAACATAGCGAGACCTCATCTCTACAGAAAATACAAAAATTAGCCGGGTGTGGTGGCACATGTCCATAGTCCCAACTACTCGGGGGGCTGAGGCAGGAGAATCACTTGAGCCCAGGAGTTCAAGGTTGCAGTGAACCATAATGGCACCACTGCACTTCAGCTTGAGTGACAGAGCAAGACCATGTCTCAAAAAAAAATAAATAAATAACCCAATGGGCACAGTGGCTCAAGCCTGTAGTCCCAGCACTTTGGGAGGCTGAGGCAGGCAGATCACCTGAGGTCAGGAATTCAAGACCAGCCTCGCCAACATGGTGAAACCCTGTCTCTACTAAAATACAAAAATTAGCTGGGTATGGTGGCAGGCACCTGTAATCTCAGCTACTCAGGGGCTGAGGCAGGAGAATCATTTGAACCCAGGAGGCAGAGGTTACAGTGAACCAAGATCACACCACTGCACTCCAGCCTCGGCAACGGAGCGAGACTTCATCTCAAAAAAAACACAAAAACCACACACACAGCCAGGTAGGAGGGTTGAGACAGGTAAGTGGGCATTTGAGCTTGGCTATGGAAAAGGTACAGGACTTTCATCAGTAGAGGGGAGGAGGACATGCCATTTGAAGGGGACACTATGAACACAGGAGACAGAGAAGAGGCAGGGGTGGAGGAGGTAGCAAGGAAGGTGGAGGCACTGAATGGTCGATTCGTGCAGGGCGATTCTGGGAAGTGAGCCTGGAGAGAGGCCGGCTTGATGTGAAGAGGCTTGAATTCAAGTTAAAGAGTTTAGGTTTTTTGTTTTTGAGACAGAGTCTCGCTCTGTGGCCCAGGCTGGCGTGCAATATCGCTATCTCAGCTCATTGCAACCTCCACCTCCAGGGTTCAAGCGAGTCTCCTGTCTCAGCCTCCTGAGTGGCTGCGATTACAGGCGCCTGCCACCACACCCGGCTAATTTTTGTATTTTGTAGAGACAGGGTTTCACCATGTTGGCCAGACTGGTCTTGAACTCCTGACCTTAGGTGATCTGCCCACCTCAGCCTGTAATTCCCAGCACTTTGGGAGGCGGAGGCTGGCGGATCACCTGAGGTCAGGAGTTTGAGACCAGCCTGGCCAATATGGTGAAACCTCGTCTCTACTAAAAATACAAAAATTAGCCGGGCGTGGTGGCGTGCGCCTGTAATCCCAGCTACTCCAGAGTGCTCGATCACAGGTGTGAGCCACTGCGCCAGGCCAAGGCATTTAGGTTTTAAGAGACATGGGTAACAAAACCACCAGGTGTCTTGAATGAGAAGTATTGTGTGTCAGGTGCCGTATTAGGCAGTGGGTTTTAGAGGCAGGAAGAATAAGTTGGAACCGGAAGGAGATTTTTACAATCCCCTCAGGATTTTTTTCTTTTCTTTTTTTTTTTTTATAAGACAAGGTTTCACCATGTTGGTCAGGCTGGTCTTGAACTCCCGACCTCAGGTGATCCGCCCGCCTTGGCCTCCAAAGTGCTTGGATTACAGGCATGAGCCACCACGCCTGGCTGCATGTATGAATTTCTTAAACTGTTCTATATGCTTTTGATCTAGTTTATGTGAGCACATGAGCCTAAACAAGGAGGAAAATCATTTATAAATGACTTACAAAATACAAACATTTGCTCACTTCAGCAGCACATATACTAAAATTAGAATGATACAGAGAAGATCAGCATGGCTCCTTTAATGTAAATTAAAAATGTGTAAGACGTGGTCCCTGTCCTCAAGGGACTCAGAGCCTGGGAGGGGCCGAGGCTCATATGCAGGCTGTACAGTTACCAGTTCATTCCGTAATTCAGTAAGCGCTAAGTGAATACCAAGTGCTCACAGCATGAGGTAGGGAGGAGTCAGAAGCAAACAAAGCAAAAGTGCGTTCTTCCGGAGAATTGACATTTGATCAGGTGATAGTAAAAGCTGAGAGGAAAAGTGGATTCCTGTTCCAGCAGCAAGACCCGAAGCAGGATGAATGACAAAAGAAAGGTCTCAGTAGATTGCAGGAGACAGAGGAATGACTAGTTCAGCTGGATGGTGGAAGAGGATGTGCTTGAGATGGGCCTGAAGGGAGGGGAGGAACTGGCAGGGTAAGAGCATGTCACTTGGAGGCTCCAGTGGTGGCCAACTGCAAAGGCTACGAAAATGGCAACTCCAAGGCCTGCCTGTGGCTGGACGGGAAACTTGTGATTGAGAGAATGGGCCCTGAAGGGGACTGCATGGGTCAGTGCGCACCCGTCCACCTCCCCAGCTGCTACCTAACCTCTCTGAACCTTAAGTTTCCCCACCTATAAACTAGGGGTTATTTTATTTATTTATTTATTTTGAGACATAGTCTCACTCCGTCACCCAGGCTGGAGTGCAACGGCACAATCTCGGCTCACTGCAACCTTCACCTCCTGGGTTCAAGCAATTCTCCTGCCTCAGCCTCCTGAGTAGCTGGGATCTCAAATGCACACCACCACACCCAGTTATTTTTTGTATTTTTAGTAGAGATGGGGTTTCGCCATGTTGGCCAGGCTGGTCTCAAATGCCTGACCTCAAGTGATCAGCCTGCCTTAGCCTCCCAAAGTGCTGGGATTACAGGCATGAGCAACTGAGCTCAGCCTAAACTAGGGGTTATGTTATTAGCACCTACCTCATAGGGTTATTGTGGGATTTCAGTGAATAACTACATGGTTAGTGGCACTGAGCTGGTACCCGGGGAATGTCTGCCACGATTTCTAGCCCAGTTTGGCTGGAACCCAGAGGACAAGGAACTGTGAAAGATGAGTCTGCCAATTGACTGGGATCCAGGTCTAGAAAGGACTTAAAAGTGACAGCTAAGACATTTAGTCTTTCCCCTACAGAGGCTGTGGCAGGAAGGCTGCTCTGCCCATGACAGAATGAGGAGAGGCTGTAGGAAGGTGTGCATGGATGGCAACTGACCCCATGTGAGCAGTCAGGGACACGCTCTGGAACTAGGGTGGCAGCAGCAGGGGTGGGGAGGAAATACCAGATGCTGGAGGATTATGAAGACAGAAAATTGGCCTGGGTGGTATGGGAGTGAGGGGCGTGACATGGGTGATGCTGTGCACTCACACAGGAACATCATGAAGGGGAGTGGCCTTGGGAGGACAGCTGGATCAGCGTGGTTTTGCCTGTGAGGAGGAGTGCCCAGTGGTGATACCCAGGAGAGGGAATGGAGTGCTGGAGCTCGGAGTGAGACTGGAGCTGGAAGATCCAAGCCCCAGGGAGACAAGTGGATTCCTGGGGATGAACAGGAGCAGCTGAGCGAGGCAAGGCTGAGTGGGGGCCGGGAGTGGGGGGACGGACGCCAGGCTAGAGGGTGCTGGCAGGAAAGCAGAGAAGTCATCCCTGCAGGTTGACCCTGGAGCAGAGTGCTGGGTCCCAGCAATGGACAAGTCAGTTAACTTAAACGGGGGCATCCTCAAGGCAGTAAACTGGAGCCAGGTGGGTTAAATCCTTCTTGCTGCTATTAAGGAGAAGAGGAGACAGGTTTCTGCAGACTATACATTTTGGAGAAAAACAAAAAAGAATGTCCCCATGTCTCCTTTGCCCTGCGATGCTGGAACAGATGGGCAAGGACACAATGGGGACAGATGCTGCCCTCACTGAACTGTTAAATCCTTCGGCTGTGCCTAAGACTTTATTTTTTATTTTTTATTTTTATTTTTTAATGAGACAGTGTCTCGCTATGTTGCCAGGCTGGTTTTGAACTCCTGGGCTCAAGCAATCTGCCCACCTCGGCTTTCCAAAGTGCTGGGATTACAGGCATGAGCCACAGCACCCGGCCTGTAGCCTTTAATAATGGATTTTAAATGTGTGTAACATTTTTAAATGTGCTTATTCTTGATTAGAATTAGGGTGAAATAGCTACTTGGCTGATTTCCTTTCTATGTATTTCTATTATAACTGAAAGGACTTGCTTCCCTGTTGTATATTCCCTCATGATAAGCAAGATTTTCAGTGTTTGTATTTCAATATTCATGATTAATACTTCTCTGTTCTCCTTCACTTCCTATGCTACTTTTTCCTAAAATTCCTGGATTTTTTATCAGTTCTGTAGAGGTGGACAGAAAGGCTCAGGGCAGTAGGAAGGAAACCCCTCCAAACCTCAGTCTTCATACCCCATGGTCCGGGTGTGCAGGCAGCCTCCGAGGGGACCCTCCAGACTCCATGGAGCGTCCCAGTGTGGGGGTCGGGGAAGCAAGGGGGCGCGGGAGGGGGCTTGGGGCTGGTGCTTGCTAAACGGGGCGGTGGCGGGGCAGGTCCCCGCGCACTGCGGTATCCTCCAGTCCGTTCACCAAACGTGCGCTCCGCAGGGACGGAGCCCACTCGATGGATCGCGCCTCTCTGAGGCCTTGTCTAGGAGAAGGGGCCACCCGCTTACAAAAGTAAGGGATGTTGCAATCACGTGCCGCAAGCCCCAGTGGCCTAATGGATAAGGCACTGGCCTCCTAAGCCAGGGATTGTGGGTTCGAGTCCCACCTGGGGTAGGGATAACAAGTTCTTTTGAGACGGAGTCTCTCTCTGTTGCCCAGGCTGGAGTGCAGCGAGCACATCTCGGACCACTGCAACCTCAGCCTCCCGAGTTCAAGCGATTCTTCTGCCTCAGCCTCTGGAGTATCTGGGATTACAGGCGCACGCCACCACGCCCGGCTAATTTTTGTATTTTTAGTAGAGACGAGGTTTCACCATATTGGCCAGGCTGGTCTCAAACTCCTGACCTCAGGTGATCCGCCAGCCTCCGCCTCCCAAAGTGTTGGGAATTACAGGCGTGAGCCACCGCGCCCGGCCAAAAAGTGACAACTTTGTACAGGATCTTTTATTTCCTTTTTCTTTCCTTCTCAGGGACGCTGGAATTGATCTTGGTCTCTGGTTCGACTCCCGTGCAACGTGTTGAAGAGGAGCCACCTCCTCCAAGCACCTAAAGCTGGTAAGCGCGGGTCACGCCAAGCCCTTGAATGAACAGCTTTCGTCAGGGCAGGGCGCCACAATATTGAATCTGGGGGAACTCGGGAGAATAAAGTTGCTCAGAGGGTTCCCCGGATACCCCAACTCCACCTGGCCGGGCAGCCCCGCAGAACCAGGGATAAATGACTGACTACGGCGACTGCAAATAGAGGGTCCTGCAGGAGAAGGCGTGGGGCGTAGACAGGGCAGATGCAAGCAGGAAGCCGGCGGATGGTGGTGGAGGTCGCTGGTTCCCCGCACCAAAAGCGACTTCGGGAGCACAGCCCCCTCAACACCCCAGGTGGGACTCGAACCCACAATCCCTGGCTTAGGAGGCCAGTGCCTTATCCATTAGGCCACTGGGGCGCGGTAAGACGCCGAATCCACGTGCTCCGTGATAGGTGTTCAATAGCACGTGCCCAAACACGGCCCTACCGTGGGTCACCGCGTTGCAAGCTCGAGAAGCCATCGGGACGACCGGATGAGCTGCTCGCCAGGCGCGGCATCCCCACCAAGCTACTAAAGAGCTCCACGCGGTGGTGACGCGCGGGGACCAGGAGCCTGCAGTGCGCCGTAGCCAAGAGGAAGTGCTCGGCAAGCGCCCAGCCCGGTGGAGCGCAGCTGTGAGGAATACGCAGGGACGAGGACAGAGGGAAGAACAAACCTGCAAACTATGCTGGGGTTGGGGCACGGGCTGCTCGCTCAAAAGGAGCGCCACCACGAGGGGATTGGAATCCTCAATCTTCTGATCTGAAGTCAGACGCTTTATCCGTTAGGCCACGCAGCCACAGTGCCCAGAGAGGCTTAAAGACTGGGACGGGTGCTGCGCCGCTCAGGGGTGGCTGCTTGAGCAGCTGGGGCCAGAGAAGAGAGCCAGCACTTCGCTATAGGCGGCCAGGGTTGTGAGCGCGGTAGCCGTGCCACGCAGGAGCATTTAACAATCACCAAATTAGTCTCCCGGGCAGGTATGCGCAGTAGGAGACCGCGTGGCCTAATGGATAAGGCGTCTGACTTCGGATCAGAAGATTGAGGGTTCGAGTCCCTTCGTGGTCGGAATGTTTTAATTCATGCAACTATAAAATTTCCGTCAGTTTTCTTGTTTTTCTTGGTCAGGCATTTCCTGACCCAGAAATGCCTCCCGATCCCTCCTTACCGCGGCTATCGCGATCCGAAGCTGGGGCGCTGCCTCTGTCCAATCAGGCTTTGCACCCCGGACGCTTCCACTTACGACGTCATTGATCAGCCTGTGGTGAATTTCTGGTGGTCTAATGGTTAGGGACTGACCTCTGAAATTGGCAGTTTTGGGTTTGAGACTCACCTGGGGTTGTGTTGCTGGCGCTGTGTTTTTAAAACCCACTTTAATAAAAGTAATTCTTAAAAAAAAAAAAAAAAATCTAGGCTGTGGCTCACGCCTGTAATCCCAGCACTTTGGGAAGCCAAGGTGGGCAAATCACGAGGTCAGGAGATAGAGACTATCCTGGCCAACATGGTAAAACCCCGTCTCTAACAAAAGTACAAAAATTAGCAGGGCATGGTGGCCTGTGCCTGTAATCCCAACTACTCGGGAGACTGAGGCAGAAGAATCACTTGAACCAGGTGGTCAGAGGTTGCAGTGAGCCAATATCGTGCCACTGCACTCCATCCTGGCAACAGAAAAAGACTGTCTCAAAAGAAAAAAAAATCTATAACGTAAAAAACAAAAACCAACTGGCACATTTTGTCTTTTTAATACTTAGCTATATTTTGTGCATATGTCTATTTCAATTAATTTTCCTTTTCTTCTCTATGAAGCCAGACTTCAAACCGACATGAGGGCAAGTGGGGCCCCACTTTTTTTTGCCTCTCTTAGCTGGTACCTGGAATGAGTTCAACATTCAAACATTCCTGAATGTGCTCTACAAGCTGCAAACCCACAAGCAAATGAAATGGAGCGGGTTATGTTTCAATCTATTGTATTGAAGTTAAACAGCAGACAGAACTCCAGTCCCTGGCCTCAAGAGCAGTAGGGGTGTGGCCCAACTCTGTGGCCTCAGTCCTGCTAGTGGCTCTGTCTACAGTGAGACGGCACTCACCACCCCACTGCCCTATGCTTGGAAGAGGGTGCCAGGACTCATGTGTGCAAGCGTACTTGGACATCAGGGAGAATAAATGCCAATCTTTGTACCAGTCAGAGTCTGGCATGAAGAAGATGGCACATTCCCACTGGGTAATCCGAGGAGCGTTTAAAGGAGTCCGGTTTAGTACAGGCAGGTGTAAGGAAACATGAGGACTCCAGGATGGGCATTAGTGACAAGCTGTCCCCATCACCAGGCCTGAAGGGTCACAAAAGGCAGCAGCTCCTGGAACCTGGAGATCGGGTATTGAGAGTCGCCCCCAGGAGCTAAGATGTCAAATCCAGAGATGCAGAGAGGCCACGGCTACCTTGATATCACAGGGAGGGAGCCGAGGGAATAAATGCCCACCTTCACCTTCCTCCTTCCCTCCACTATCCCGCTGCTGAGTCTCGGCCTGAAGCCAGTGGGAGCTTTGTGGTGCCTCTCAGACTCAGGCAGAGGAGCCGAGGAAGAGTGGAGAGTCGGGCTGCTGGGTGAAAGGGATGTCATCGGGCATTCAGAGTTTGCCCAGAAAAAGCCTTCATTTTACTCATAACCCTCGCAACAACGCTGAGAGGGAGGAAGGGGGTTGATGGATGGGAGGAAGGAGTGGAGGGAGTAGGTGAAAAGAAGTGACAATGGTGCTACCCTGGGTTGGGGGAGCTTCAGAAGCTTTGAGGAGCTGCTCAAGTTCTGTTTCCCATGAGAACAGGTCTGTTCCCCTTGTAAAACATCAGAGCACTGTACACCTAATGATGTTCTCAATTTCCTCTGTATGCATTTTATTATACTTTAGTAAACTGCTTTGTTTTGTTTTTGTTTGAGATGGAGTCTCACTCTTGTCACCCAGGCTGGAGTGCAATGGCAAGATCTCAGCTCACTGAAACCTCCACCTCCTGGGTTCAGGCGATTCTCATGCCTTAGGCTCCTATGTAGCTGGGATTACAGATGCCCACCACCACACCCAGCTAATTTTTGTACTTTTAGTACAAAATTAGTACTAAATTCGCCATGTTGGCCAGCCTGGTTTCAAAGTCCTGAGCTCAAGCCATCCTCCCACACTGGCCTCCCAAAGTGCCGGGATTACGGATGTGAGCCACCATACCCGGCCTCCTCTCTTTTATTCATAATAAATTCACATTAAAGTTCTTCTAAGTGTCAAGCACAGTGTTAGTCCCTGGGGAATGTATGACTAAGGTACAGTGCCAGCACTCAACAAAGAATGCTCTAGAAGCCTCTAGATCGTTCTAATCTTCTAGTGTGAGCAGGAATTGCAAATGCCTGATGGGAAGGGTGGAGTAGGAGGTACAGTTAGCAATTTGCTGAGGTTATAATGGGAGGAGAACAGTGCCTAAGAGAGGGCCTGAGAGCCTTGCCCCCAAGGTAAAGAGACTGCATTTGATCTTGTGGGCAGTGTGGTGCCAGGGGAGGGTTTTACTCAGAGGAGTCAAGTGCACGAATTTGCTTTTGGAAAAGCTCCCTTTGGCGGCAATATGAAGAATGGATTGGAGGTGGGTGAGAGTACAGGCAGTGAGTGAGGCCACTTTTTGAGTGAGGCATGATGGCTTAAGGAGGAAATTACCAAGGCCTGAACACAGGTGACAACAGTGACACCCAGAGGAAAGTAAAAGAGGAGATTCTTAGCAAGTGGACTCTGGGAGGCGATGCTTGACTGATCGGGGATTAAAGAGCCTAGGAGGAGCCTGAGACGTTTTCCTAGGATTCCGGAGGGAGGTGGTGCCACATCCCCAGACAGATAGGGAAGGAGAGGGGTTTAGAGCTGGTTGCCCTAAGTCAAAGATGCCTGCAGGGTCCCAGTAGCTGGAATTACAGGCGCCCACCACCATATCCGGCTAATTTTAGTATTTTTAGTAGATGGAAATTCGCCATATTGGCCAGGCTGGTCTCAAACTCCTGACCTCAGGTGATTCACCTGCTTCTGGCTCCCAAAGTGCTGGGATTACAGGCGCGAGCCATGGTGCTTAAAAGTACCCCCTTCCCACCCACGTGCCTTTGGCTGAGACTGTCCCTAGTTTGTTCACTGTTACTTAGCACAGGAAATCTCCCGAAGGGCTCCCTCGAATGCTGGGGATGCCCCCTTCACATCCCAACACCTTCTCGGGACTCACGTTACTCTCCTTGAACAGCGCAATCTCTAAGCATGCTCTGAGAAACTGGATTTTTCTCAAATCCCCTCGCTGTCACTTGGCTGTCGTCTGCATCCTCAGATCCTCAGCTGGATGGCTGAGTGCCAGTTCAGTGACTGCAGCCTCGCAGGGGAAGGGTGTGGTACTCATCATGCACATTAAGGGCCTTGCACAGCTACCGCTTCTCATCTCTGGCCAGTCTGATTGTTAATTCAAGTCGTTCCAGGGGGAGTAGACTCCACCCATTCGGTGCCTTCCATTTTCAACCCAGCCTTATTCCTACCAATCAGGAGCAGCGCCCCTAGGCTCGCCTCTGCTTACATTCTTTAAGACTACAGATTTCTCTTCAGGCATGGTTGCTCTTCTCTAATATAGTCCGCCTGCAGTATTTGGCAGAAATGTCACATGTCTCCCCTGCATGTGCTACCCTTTCCTATGTAGGATTTAAGCCATATCAAGTCAGCCTTTGCTTACTTTTTTTTTTTGAGACAGTTTTGCTCTTGTTGCCCAGTCTGAAATGCAGTGGCACGATCTCGGCTCACTGCAATCTCCGCCTCCCAGGTTCAAGCTACTCTCTCAGCCTCCAGAGTAGCTGAGATTACAGGCATGTGTCACCATGCCCAGCTAATTTTGTAGTTTTAGTAGAGATGGGGTTTCTCCATGTTGGTCAGGCCGGTCTCAAACTCCCGACCTTGGGTGATCGCCCACCTCGGCCTCAGAAGGTGCTGGGATTAGGCATGAGCCACCACGCCCAGCTGCTTACTTTCTTACCTGGAAACTTCCCAGGTTATCTCATTTAATTCTCATTACAGTCCTGATATTTGTAAATGAGAAAACTAAAGTCTCAAGCCAGTAAACAATTAATCTAAAATCAGCAATTAGGTGGTAGGCCTAACAGGTCCTCTGACTTTAAGGACAACTCTTTCTACTTTTTAAAACTTAACTGATGAAGTTAAAATAATTTTCCATGTTCAAATACAAAAAGCTGTACGTTAACTTCACAACATAAAACTTTCCCTTTTTGAGACAGTCTCGCTCTGCCTTCCAGGTTCAAGCGATTCTCCTGCCACAGCCTCCTCAGTAGCTAGGATGACAAGTGTGCACCACCACATCTGAGTAATTTTTGTATCTTTAGTAGAGACGAGGTTTCGCCACGTTGGTCAGGCCAGTCTTGAACTCGTGACCTGGTGATCTGCCCACCTCACCATCCCAAAGTGCTGGGATTACGGGCGTGAGCCACTGTGCCTGGCTGATTTTTGTATTTTTAGTAAAGATAGGGTTTCCGCATGTTGTCCAGGTTAGTTTACAACTCCTGACCTCAGGTGATCCGCCTGCCTGGGTCTCCCAAAGTGCTGGGATTACAGGCGTAAGCCACCGTGCCTGGCCAGAGTTTCCTTTTCTAATACCACTTTCATGTTCAAAAGCTGGAGCACAGAAAAGTAAATAGCTGCTCTTACAGCTAGCCATTTGGACCAGCTGTTCTTGCGACTTAGTAATGACAAGCAGGAGCACTCCCTTGGAACCAGGGGTTTGAAAGCAAAGAGGAAGTTGAAGAGAATCAGCAGATAACAATTCCTTATCACATCGCAGTGAAATACACTGCCATAGGCCCTGGTGTTATTTGTTGCCATTTCAGTAGTCCTGGGGCCTGCGTAAGCGGCGCCTACGTAGTCTGTCAGACAACCAGCCCAACAAACCTCTCTAGGCTCACGTTTCCATTTTAACAAAACCCAAATCCAGTGAGGCCACCTCAGAAGAGAGGTTTAACTATCTCACCCACAGAGTAGAAGACATACCCAGAACTGTATAATTACTTTTATTTTTAATATCCAGAATGTGTAATATAAGGGCCAGAGCCTCCTCCTGGACTCAATTTTATAAATTCTCAATTGGTTGGTGAGGCCAGTAGGGATACTTTTGCTTGTCCAATTTGGTTTCTGGGAAAGCTTCGTTCAAGTCCTCAATGGTCATCTGTTCAAATGGAATTAAGTTCTTATACTTCTCCATCTGGAAAGAGGGGAAATGTGTTAAAGTAAACAGAGATGGAAAGCAGAATATCCAAGGCAGGCTCCTGCCACCAGGTGAAAGATGTGCAACAGTATTACAGGCAATGGCTACCCATCATCCTTACCTGTTTCTCATATTCTACAACCCTGGCCTTTGAGAGAGACACCCACTCAGCACAAGACTTCACCTTTAAGAAAAAAAGAGAAATTCAGTTCTGAAACCAGGCTGCCTTCCACCCCAGCGGCTGCTAAGGTAGGAGTCCTCCCAGGGCCCACTCCTGCTTTCCCATTGCTCTATGGAGAATCCGTGGTTACCCTGACCACTCGGGGGCACTCACTCTGAGAGGCAACCCTCAGCTTTTCCTAACACACACATAGAAGCCCATACAAGAAACCAGCTTAGGATGGCAGCACTGGGCTGCTTCTCCAAGTTCCTCACCTGGAAGACCTACAGAACGTCTGTTTTCGTAGGGCCCAGCCACTGAATGGTCAGGACAAGCCACCTGAGCACCTAGCCAGACTTCTCTTTGGTGAAGCCAGTGAGTTCCAAAGTTTGGCCTTCAGCACTTTCAAGCAAACAATTAGGTATTTTAATCATACTTGGATAAATTTTCTAATTCCATCTCCTTGTTTTTAACAGCTTTATTGAGGTATATCTGAAGCGTGATAAAAGAACACCATTTGCTAAGTTTTGATGTTTGTATCCACCTGTGAAACTGGCAGTCTCCTCTCAACCGTCCCCAGGCAGCCACTGTAGATTAGCTACATTTTCTAGAATTGTTTTTTTTTTTTACTTCAGTTTTCCGTGGAATTTAGAGTTTTATAAAGATGGAATCACATGCTGTACTCTTTTCTTGCTGGCTTCTTTCACTCAGCATAATTATTTTGAAATTCGTCCATGTTGCTGCATTTACTGACAAGCAATTTCTTTTTATGGCTGTTAACTCTTTTTCCATTTAACTCACTCCACCTTAACCTAGCTATAATATAGAGCTGCCAGGATCAAGAGAATTTCGGAATAAGCAAGAGCCTCAACTACTTACATCTTCTTTTTCTTCAGCATCCACCAGGGCAGTATATGGATCCTCTGGTACAGGAACCTTCAGGGCATTAAACTACAAACACAAGGACAGTGAGCCATCGCCAACACACCCAGGAGCCCAAAGGGCTGGAAGCTACTAGTCCTTACAGACCATATTGAAAGACATACTGTGTCCCAAGCGGATACCGCATGCATCTCAAGTTATTGTAGTGGAAAGAATATTAGACTGGGAACAGGAACTCAAGGGTCTCCTCAGCCCTATCACAAACTGGGAACCCTAGACAATTTTTTATTACAATGAGCTTCATTTTCTTCATCTGAAAAGGACAGCTGGAATTGATGACCAAAATAAATGACCTCTTAGCACCTTGAATTGTAAAACAAATTCTGATTTCTCTTCTGCATGAAATCCTAGAGGGCTGACTGGTGGAAGCAGCGCTGCATAATGGCTGGTCTCCTTAGAAGACTGCCTAGTGTTATGGCTCCAGCACTTAACACTGCCTGGCACAGAGCAGGCCCTCCATAAGCATCTTTGAATGAATAAGCAAATGAACTCTGGATATTGGGACTTGTGTAAATACCAGAGAGGATAGGTGGATGAGAAATTACAGTTATAAGGGACAGTTAAAAAGACAGAGCAGAGGCTGGGCGTGGTGGCTCACACCTGTACTACCAGCACTTTGGGAGGCCAAGGAGGGTGGATCACCTGAGCTCAGGAGTTCAAGACCAGCCTGGGCAACATGGCGAAACCCTGTCTCCACCAAAAATACAAAAAATTAGCTGGGCATGGTGGCACTGTGGTCCTAGTTACTTGGGAGGCTGAGGTGGGAGAATGCCTTCAGCCCAGGAGAAAAAGGTTGCTGTGAGCCAAGATGGCGCCATTACCTCCAATCTGAATGACAGAGTGAAACTAACTCAAAAAAAAAAGAGCAGAGAGGTGGATCACCTGAGACCAGGAGTTTGAGACCTGCCTGGGCAACATGGCAAAACCGTCTCTACCAAAAAAGAAAAAACTAAGAAAACTGGCCAGGTGTGGTGGCGGCACGCACCTGTAGTCCCAGCTACTCAGGAGGCTAAGGTAAAAGGATGGCTTGAGCTTGGGAGGCAGAGGCTGCAGTGAGCCAAGACTGCGCCACTGCACTCCAGCCCGGGCAACAGAGCCAGACCCTGTCTCAAAAAAACAAACAGGAGGCTGGGCGCAGTGGCTCATGCCTGTGATCCTAGCACTTTGGGAGGCTGAGGCGGGCAGATCACTTGAGGTTATGAGTTTGAGACCAGCCTGGACAACATGGTGAAACCCGGTCTCTACTAAAAATACCAAAAATTAACTGGGTGTGGTAGTGTATACTTTTAGCTCCAGCTATTCAGGAGGCTGAGGCAGGAGAATAGCTTGAACTCGGGAGGCAGAGGTTGCAGTGAGCTGAGATCATGCCACTGCACTCCAGCCTGGGCAACAGAGCAAGACTCCAACTCCAAGAAAAGAAAAAAGAAAAAGGACAGGAAAAGAGTGGAAGAAACATTAGTTTGTTTCAAAGGGAGACAGGTAGCTAAAAGGAACCCAAGAGGTGGGCAAACATTTAACTTGAAAGCCCTTTGGGGCGTGGTGACGCATGCCTGTAGTCCCAGCTACTCGAAAGGCTGAGGCAGGAGGTTCGCTTGAGCCCAGGAGTTCTAGGCTTAGTGCATTATATCGTTCGGGTGTCTGCACTAAGCTCGGCATCAATATGGTGACCTCCGGGGAGTGGGGGACCACCACGTTGCCTAAGGAGGGTGTGAACCAGCCCAGGTCAGAAACAGAGCAGGTCAAAACTCCTGTTCTAATCAGAAAGCTCTCTGGCTCCCAGATTAAGGCTACACTGTACTGCTGAGTGAACAGAGCCTAAATCCCTGTGCCTCTTTACAGTTAAATCTACCACAAGGCCTTTGGCCATACCCATCTTCCCTAAGCTTCCTTAGGGGTCTGACTGTCATGCTGCATATGTAATTATTCACATTCCTGCTCCCCCCCACACACAGGCATATTACAAACTCAGTGCTTTAGAGGTCTGAAGTCTCACCTTCTTCTCAAAGTCATCCACCAAGCCTGCCTTGGCCACATTGGCCTTGTAGTAAGCCCAGTCAATAGATGGTGGATTCTCAGGTAAAGCAGCCAACCTGCTCACAAGAAAAGGCAAAGTTAGGATTGTTCATAAGCAGTAGAAAATTCACTATTTCCCATCCCTTCTTTCTACGGCCTGGAGAGTTGTCACACTTTCCTCTCCTAGGATCATCATGAAAATGCAAGGATTGGCCCGGCGTGGTGGCTCACGCCTGTAATCCTGGCCCTTTGGGAGGCTGAGGGAGGCGGATCACCTGAGGTCGGGAGTTCGAGACCACCCTGACCAACATGAAGAAACCCACAAAAACCCCATCTCCACAAAAAATACAAAAAATTAGCCGGTCATGGTGGCCCATGCCTGTAATCCCAGCTACTCAGGAGGCTGAGGCAGGAGAATTGCTTGAACCTGGGAGGCAAAGGTTGTGGTGAGCTAAGATTACACCATTGCACTCCAACCTGGGCAACAAGAGTGAAACTCTGTCTCCAAAAAAAAAAAAAAAAAAATGCAAGAATTTCTTTATATGTTGTCAGAAGGGCATCAATAATTCATTTGTAATTCCTTAATACTGTTTTCTTTTTCTTTTTTTTTTTTTTTTTTTGGAGGTGGAGTCTTGCTCTGTCGCCAGGCTGGAGTACAGTGGCGTGATCTCGGCTCACTGCAACCTCTGCCTCCTGGGTTCAAGCGATTCTTCCGCCTCAGCCTCCCAAGTAGCTAGGACCACAGGCACGTGCCACCACGCCCGGCTAATTTTTTTGTATTTTTAGTAGAGTCGGGGTTTCACCATGTTGGCCAGGATGGTCTCCATCTCTTGACCTTGTGATCTGCCCGCCTTGGCCTCCCAAAGTTCTGGGATTACAAGCATGAGCAACCGCGCCCGGCCAATACTGTTTTCTTTCTAGATCCAGTAGCAAGTATGGGGTTCCCTCTCAGAAACACACTGACCTGGAGGTGAGGATCTCATTCCAGGATTTCAGGGAATTAGCAATTGCCTTTTGGTTTTGGGGTATGATCTCCGAAAAAGCTATCCAGTCAATGGTTTTTAGAGCAAGTTTTCGCCCAGCCATCTTGGGATCCTGAAAAATATGTCAGATCAAAACAAGGCTTTTTTATGAGGTGAATTTTCAGTTGGGAAAAAATAGTAAGTAACAAAATAAGAGCTCTTAGAGAGAATCCTTTAAATCTTAGAAACATCCAAGCCTTCACAAGAATCACTTGAACCCGGGAGGCAGAGGTTGCAGTGAGCCGAGATCACACCACTGCACTCCAGCCTGGCAACAGAGTGAGACTCTGTCTCAAAAAATTAAACAAATAAATAAAAGGCCAGGTGAGGTGGCTCACGCCTGTAATCCTAGCACTTTGGGAGGCCCAGTCGGGTGGATCACCTGGGGTCAGGAGTTCGAGATCAGCCTGACCAATATGGAGAAACGCCATGTCTACTACAAATACAAAATTAGCCGGGCGTGGTGGCGCGTGCCTGTAATCCCAGCTACTGGGGAGGTTGAGGCAGGAGAATCGCTTGAACCTGGGAGGCGGAGGTTGCGGTGAGAGGAGATCGCCGCATGGCACTCCAGCCTGGGCAACATGAGCGAAACTCCGTCTGCAAAAAAAAAGAAAATCTATTGCTTAATCCCCAGCACCTAGAACAGGTCATGCGCATAGGAGATGCTCAATAAATCATTCCTGAATGAGTAATTGAACCTTGCATTTGAGAAGCCCTGAACGCTCTACCCGTTCGAATCCTGGAAACCGCCGGAGGGAGGGGAAGTGCGCAGCCCCGCAGCCCGCTGAGCGTCCCTTGGCAAGTTAACACCTTCTGCGTAACGTTTCCCCACTACCCCCACAAGACTATTGAAGTCTGCCGCGCTGGGAGCGGACTGCACGAGACACGACTTATGGCAAAGCCTAAATCAGCGGCGCCCAGGACACAGCTGGGCCCCGGTGACCCCGCGCCCGGGAGGGGTGAGGAAGGGATAGCGAGAGGGGCGGCAGCTACACAAAGGGCACTCTGCCAGCGGGGCAACCCGAGGGCCCGGCGTCCCTGATGAGGTATGTACGACAAGGGTCAGTGTGAGGTTTGGAGGGGACAGAGCAAAAGAGAACTCCAGGGATGGGATCCAACACCCGGAGCCTCACTCACCTTCACCGACCCCGGCTGCCTACCGTCCACAGCAGCAAGTAACGGAAGTGGGTCACCGGAAGGTCTTCCCTCAGCCAACCCCAAAGCCAAGGGGGTGGCCCTTGTTTCGCAGATCAGCCAATAGAAATGAGGACTGGCTTCGGAAGTCTCGCCCCGGGGGCGGGCACAGCGCCTCAGCCGCGCGGGTCCCCGGGCGCTGGTTGGGGGCGCTCCCGTCCCTCTCCCCCCTGCCCCACCCCCGCCGATGGGCCGGCCCGGCTCTCCCTGCCGAGAAATGGGCCGGCCCGGCTGCGCGCGGGCAGCGGCGACGGCGGCGGCGGCGGCCCAAGATGGCGGAGCTGCAGCTGGACCCGGCGATGGCGGGGCTGGGAGGGGGCGGCGGGAGCGGGGTGGGCGACGGAGGCGGCCCAGTCCGCGGGCCTCCCAGCCCACGCCCGGCTGGCCCCACGCCCCGCGGGTACGGCCGTCCGGCCGCCGCCGTCGCGCAGCCACTGGAGCCCGGTCCCGGACCCCCCGAGCGGGCAGGGGGCGGCGGCGCGGCCCGCTGGGTCAGGCTGAACGTGGGAGGCACCTACTTCGTGACCACAAGACAGACCTTAGGCCGGGAGCCCAAGTCTTTCCTCTGCCGCCTCTGCTGCCAGGAGGACCCGGAGCTGGACTCAGACAAGGTGTGCCCCGCCCTCGGGCGCGCCCCCGGGCCTTCGAACCCCGTCATTCCTCCTAGATCCGTCCCCAGAGGCCTGAGACAGGCTCCTCACAGGCAGCCCCGTCAAGCCTGGACCCCCTCCTCCCCCTGCCTCCCACGCTACGCGCAGGGGCCTCAGAGGGACCTCCCTCTTCCCATTCTCTCCCATGTTCAGGCACACTCTGGCTTTCTCCCTGACCCCGCCCTTCGTTCTCTGAGACTCCTTCCCACACTGCGCCCACCCGCACCCACGAGAACGCACTCCACACCCCTTCTCCATATTCTCTGCCCCTGACATCCCACTGAGATCTGCCTGAGTTTTCCCTGGCTCCTCTTCAGCCCCCCACTGCCGGTGCCAGATGCATCCAGAACTGGGTCAGGGTGAGCTCAGGCATCCTTGTAGCTTTCTCAGACTTCCTCTCGGACCCCTCTGCCAAGTTGGGCTTCGACAGCTGCAGGAAGTGCTTCTTGTGATACCACACTGCTTTCCTATAGTCCTGGTCGCAGAACTTTTATCAGGTCACTGGTTTAGGTCCATATTTAGATCAAATGCGTTTTTTGGAAAGAGGTTACTGTTTGCCGCTGCAAATCTTGGCTAACCGGCTAAGACAGAAGGAAAATGAAAATCTCAGAGTGGTGGTGGGCACGATGCATGGCTGCTAATCAAAGGGTTGAGAGATGACAAGACACTTAAATCATTTCCCATTTGAACTGTGTCATTTTCTTTTTAACTTTACGTGTTCACCTTGAAGTTCTCATATAGCACTCAGCTGGTCACCCCTCGAAACCGAGCTGGGGTTGCATAAACATTCGTTGTTTTCGTTTATTCCTCTCCCATCTCTCCTCTAAGAAATCTCAGATTGATGGAAGCCTATCCTGCCCTAACTTTAAAGAGATTTCAAAACCCTTGCTGATAAAGGAATTATTTTTATCTACCCTATATCCTCCTTGTGGTAATAGAAGCAGTTTCTTCTTGTTCTTTTTACTGTAAAGATGAGTAGGATTAAAGCTGCTTAGAGCCAAGTCCTGGCAGTACCAAGCTTCCTCTGGGCACAGAGCTGGGGTGTGTGAGATTACAGCTGGCAGTGCAAACTCCCACTGATGTTGGCCTTGAGCTCAGGAGCATTGCCAGCTACATAGGTTTTCTTAGAATTAGGAATGCAATTCAGGGACAGTGGAGAAGTCAGAATGTCCATCTCAAGCAAAGACTGCAATTACACAGCTATGACATTTTCCCCCCCTTTATTTTTTGAGACGGAGTTTCACTCTTGTTACCCAGGCTGGAGTGCAATGGCACAATCTCGGCTCACCGCAACTTCCGCCTCCTGAGTTCAGGCAATTCTCCTGCCTCAGGCTCCCGAATAGCTGGGATTACAGGCACACGGCACCATGCCCAGCTAATTTTTTGTATTTTTAGTAGAGACGGGGTTTCACCATGTTGACCAGGATGGTCTCGATCTCTTGACCTCGTGATCCACCCGCCTCAGCCTCCCAAAGTGCTGGGATTACAGGCGTGAGCCACTGCGCCCGGCCCTTCCCCCTTTCTTAATAATAGACACTCGACAGAACAATGTTTGTCATTGTAATTATTGTCCAGGCAAAGATTTTCGAATTCCAGCCAGTAAGTAAACACCTAAATAAGTATGACTGTGTGTCTGTAACACCGTACCTAAGATGATGTTCATGTACAAGATATATAAAGCTGGCTTTCTTACCAATAGTTTGTGATAAGCAAATGTGTAGCAAAACTTGCCATCACTAAAATTTTTTTAGCTGATGGAATGAATTGTTGTCTTGGGGCGCCGACAAAGATGGTGAAACCCTGTCCTGTCTTTGTTTAAAATGCTCCTCAAAGCTCTAGAATGATACCCTTGTGTTTGGTTGGCAGGATGAGACGGGGGCATATCTGATTGACAGAGACCCCACCTACTTTGGTCCTATCCTAAACTACCTCCGCCATGGGAAACTCATCATTACTAAGGAGTTGGCAGAAGAAGGTAAGAGGACTGTTTGCATTGGGGGTTTTCAAAATTCAAGTCGAATCTTTAAAGTTATTTTACTGATTTAAATTTCGGTTGAGAGTTTCATCAAGCTCACGTGCAGGTATAGTTTTGGGTTTATGAAACTGCACGGGAAGCCTCCATTTACCAGGCTTGTCTGAGGGAGTCATGTTTAAGGAAGCCTCCTTAGGCTTTGTTCAGCTTCTTGGTGAGAAGGAAGATAGGTAGCTCAGCTTTGCAGACAACTTTATGAGTTCTTTCCAAATCTCTAGAATTGTCACGATCCTTTTTTTTTTACATTTATTTGTTTGCTAGCAGTGAGTGTCTGTAGTCTGAAGAACCAAGACATCTCTGGCATTCAGTTATTTATAGTTTCAATTTTGGTTTGAACTCGCAGTTGTACAAAAATAATAAAGGCTTGGCCTCGTTTCTTTTAAGACTCTGGCCTCATGCTTCCTTGTAAATGTTTGCAGCTGACCTAATTCATTCTCTAGTTCATTGTCAGGTGTATCATCAGTTGCTTCATCTTTTGGTTTGTAGGGCATTGGGACTGTAAGTGGGTCTAGTCCACTTTCTACAAGGCTTGGCATAGTCCCACTGAAGGCAGTCAGTTGTAAAGGGGACTGTCCCTAAATCCAGGGCACCCTGATCTGGGAGCTTTGGCTCTGAGTAAGAAAGCTTGTATTGACTGTACTAGTTAATGAAGTGACTGCAAAACAACTCTGTTTCAGCCAGTAAAAAGAGGAATTGCCCTCTCTCTTTTTTTAAATGTCTGTTTTTAAACAATATTTCAAATGCATACAAAGTAATGGGAATAGTACAGTGAATTCCGTGCATCCGCTATCCAGCTTCAGCAATTACCAACTCTTGGGCAATCTTCTTTCTTTTTTAAAAAAAATTTTTAATTTTGGGGGGTACATAGTACATATATATATTTATGGAGTATGTGAGATTTTTCTTTTCTTTTCTTTTTGAGATGGACTCTCCCTCTGTTATCCAGGCTGGAGTGCACTGGCATGATGTCAGCTCACTGCAACCTCTGCCTCCGGGTTCAAGAAATTCTCCTGCCTCAGCCCCCGAAGTAGCTGGGACTATAGGCATGCGCCACTATGCCTGGCTAATTTTTTGTATTTTTAATAGAGACAGGGTTTCACCATGTTGGCCAGGCTGCTCTCCAACTCCTGACCTCAGGTGATCCACCCACCTCAGTCTCCCAGAGTGCTGGGATTACAGGCCTGAGTCTCCGTGCCCTACCTGAGATATTTTGATACAAGGGTGCTGTGTGAAATAAGCACATCATGGAAAATGAAGTAGTCATCCCCTCAAGCATCTATCCTTTGTATTACAAACAATTCAATTACCCTCTTTTAGTTAAGTATCTTTTCTAATGCCTTTAATTAAAAAACTGTAGTTTGAAGTAATTTAAAACGTAGAGAAAAGAGTAAGAATAACACAGAGTACTCCCTTTATCCCAGATTAACCAATTTTCAATGTTATTTTTGTCATATTTGGGGTTTGGGGAGATTTTGTTTGTTTATTTGTTTGTTTGTTTGTTTGGAGACAGAGTTTCGCTCTTGTTACCCAGGCTGGAGTGCAATTGCACAATCTCGGCTTACCGTAACCTCTGCCTCCTGGGTTCAGGCAATTCTCCTGCCTCAGCCTCCTAAATAGCTGGGATTACAGGCACGCGCCACCATGCCCGGCTAATTTTTTGTATTTTTAGTAGAGACGGGGTCTCACCATGTTGACCAGGATGGTCTCGATCTCTTGACCTCGTGATCCACCCGCCTCGGCCTCCTGAGTAGCTGGGATTACAGGTGAGAGCCATCACACCCAGCTTTTTTTTTTTTTAATTATATTTGCATTGTCCTTCATCCTCTCTTTTCCCCTCTTCCTCCCCCATCCTCTTGCCTCTCCCACCACAATTCTTTTTTCTTTAAAGATGGGGTTTCACCATGTTGGCCTGGCTGGTCTTGAACTCTTGACCTCAGGTGATCCACCCACCTCGGCCTCCCAAAGTGCTAGGATTATAGGCATGAGCCACCGCACCCGGCCCACAAGTCTTATTTCTAAACCATTTAAGAATAAATTGCAAATTTCACCCCTTAATATTTGTATGATTTCCCAAGAACAAGGCTATTCTCTTATATAACCACAGACAGTACAGTTATCAAACTCAGGAAATTTAATATTGATACTTTTATATACAGCTTATTTTGTTAGTTGTCCTAATAATGGCCTTAATGGCCTTTATAGCAAATTTGTTCCTGTGAGATCACACATCTCATAATTGTCTTAAGGCCTTTGAATTAATTTAGCATGGGAGTCTTTCAATGATTGCTTTTTATGTTGTTAATTAATTAATTTATTTATTTTTATTTTTTTTAAAAAGAGACGGGGTTTCACCACGTTGGCCAGGCTGGTCTTGAACTTCTGACCTCGTGATCCACCCGCCTCGGCCTCCCAAAGTGCTGGGATTACAGTTGTGCACCACTGAACCCGGCTTATGTTGTTTAAATGATTAGCATCCTATTAATTTTTGTCCACATAAATTTGTACAAACACCTCCACCCCCACCACCCCAGTTTTCTTGAAGGCAAATTGGCATAAATATCAAGTTCAGGAGGTGTCCAACATGACTAGCTCCAGGAACTAAGTGACATATGGGAAAGGTATCCTGCAGCTAATGGGCAGGTGCCAGGTAGAGGAAGGAGGGTTGAAATGGAGTAAGCAGAGCATACCCTGGCGTTTGACTAATTTATGTTGGAGAAAAGGTCATGGGCATACCGAAAATAGCAAAGAGAGATTTCCTAGGCAGAAGGAGAGAGATTAGATTTGCATTTAAATAATGCTGTTTTTAGGCCAGGAGCTGTGGCTCATGCCTGTAATCCCAGCACTTTGGCAGGTCAAGATGGGCGGATCACCTGAGGTCAAGAGTTTGAGACCAGCCTGGCCAATGTGACAAAACCCCAGCTCTACTATAAATAGAAAAATTGGCCAGGCACAGTGGCTCACACCTGTAATCCTAGCACTTTGGGAGGCCAAGGCAGGCGGATCACCTGTGGTCAGGAGTTTGAGACCAGCCTGGCCAACATGATGAAACCCCATCTCTACTAAAAATAAAAAAAATTAGCTGGTAGCAGGCACCTGTACTCCCAGCTACTCGGGAGGCTGAGGCAGGAGAATCGCTTGAACCCAGGAGGTAGAGGCTATGGTGAACTGAGATCACGCCATTGCACTCCAGCCTGGGCAACAAGAGTGAAACTCCATCTGGGGGGGAAAAAACATACAAAAATTAGCCTGACGTGGTGGCCCGCACCTGTAGTCCCACTTACTCGGGAGGCTGAGGCAGGAGGATCGTTTGAACCCAGGAGGCGGAGGTTGCAGTGAGCCGTGATCCCACCACTGCACTCCAGCCTAGGTGACAGAGTGAGACTCTGTCTCAAAAAATAAGTAAGTAAGTAAATAAATAAATAAAGCAGTTTTTAGCAAGCATGTAACCTTCAACCTCTCCTTGGTGTTTTCCTGGCAAACTCACACACCTGTCTGACTGCAGTTTGGTCCTTGTTCCAGGTGTGCTGGAAGAAGCGGAGTTTTACAACATCGCATCCCTTGTGCGGCTGGTTAAGGAAAGGATACGGGACAATGAGAACAGAACTTCACAAGTAATGTGTTTGGAACTGTTAAGCGGGGGATGTCTCAAGTGGCCCTCTGTCGGTTGTCTGTAATTTGAAAAGGATGCCTTTCCCCTTAGAGCTGGAGGTCTGTGTGGAGCACTGTCTGTTCGCCATGCAGGGAATGCACACTCAGCCAAACTGCACAGGAGAAAACAGGAAAGAAGAAACAACAAAGAAAACAGAATAGGCCTATGTCCCAGTAGAATGAGAAGAGTGTGGCTGCTCACCAGATGGCAGGAGGAGGCTCCCAGGGCACTTAAGGTCCACAACCTATTCTCTCTGACCGAGTATGTCTCCCTCCTAAAGACTGTAGAGGTCTTGGTTCCTCCTGTTGGCCACTCTATGGAGACAAGCCTTTAGCACACGATCGAGTCACATACAGCTCCTACTTTGCAGGCTCAAGTGATTCTCCCACCACAGCCTCCTGAGTAGCTGGGACTACAGGTGCAAGCCACCATGCCTGGCTAATTTTTTGTATTTTTGGTAGAGAGGAGGTTTCGCTTTGTTGACCAGGCTGGTCTCAAACTCCTAGACTCAAGTAGTCCACCCACCTTGTCCTCCCAAGGTACTGGGATTACAGGTGTGAGCTGCACCTGGCCTTGATTTTTATATTAACTCACATATAGTAACAAGAGTGAAAGGGAATTTGCCCACCTAGTTAGAGGAAAGGTGTTAGGGCATACCTATTTTACATCTTGTCATTCATCATGTGTTTGAATGGCCATAATAGCTTCTATTAGGCCCTTGGGATTCTGTAAGTAATTGAAAGTCCTTGCCCTCAAGAAGCTTGAAGTCTAGCCAGAAAAACAGACCCTCTCTTTCATGCGTTTAAACTCTGTTTTAAGAAACTGCAACTTTGGAATTAAGAGGTCTTGGGAAAATTAGGAAAAAAAAAAAGAAAAGAAACTGCAGCAACAGAGTTAACAGTAAGAGAGGGCAGAGTCTTACTCCACCATGACTACCTGTCTTGTAGCATAATTGCCTCTTATCCTATCAGATACTGGTGGTAGATGCTTTAGGTGTAATCTATTGCAGCACAGAATTTTCCTGCCATTAAGAAGGCAGTACATTTCTTTAATTTTTTTTCTTTTCTTTTTTTTTTTTTTGAGACAAAGTCTTGGTCTGTCACCCAGGCTGGAGTGCATAGAGATGGAGTTTCACCATATTGGCCAGGCTGGTCTTAAACTCCTTGAACTCAAGTGATCCACCCACCTGGGCCTCCCAAAGTGCTGGGATTACAGGCGTGAGCCACCATGCCTGGCATAAGTTTCTTTTTAAAAGTAAAAAATAATGCCTATTATTTTTTTGTTAGACTTCATGTTTCAAAGTTTTCTGGCTCTAGGCAAGGTGCGGTGGCTCACACCTGTAATCCCAACACTCTGAGAGGCTGAGGCAAGTGGATCACTTGAGGTCAGAAGTTCAAGACCAGCCGGCCAACGTGGTGAAACCCCGTCTCTACCAAAAATTGGCCGGATGTGGTAGTGGACACCTGTAATTCCAGCTACTCTGGAGGCTGAAGCAGGAGAACCACTTGAACCAAGATAGCGGAGGTTGCAGTGAACTGAGATGGCACCACTGTACTCCAGCTTGGGCAACAGAATGAGACTCCATCTCAAAAAAAAAAGTTTTCTGGCTCTAAATGGAGTATCTGGATGAGTAACTGACACTAATGATGAAAAATTAACTCTCTTATCCACTTTCTCCAGCAGTTTGCAAAGATGAAGAGAGGGGCTTACTCATTTAGTTTTCTTCCATCTGGCTTACAGCTGAAAGGCTCCTTTTTGATGTTCAAAGGTGGCTTTGTAGTTGGTTTGCAGATTATTACTTGAAATGTGATCCACTGTCACCAGTCTCTTTGGTATCTTACATTTATGTGGTGTCTTTTACTATTGTGGATATTTAATAGTTTAAACATTTTGGTAATCTAGTCTTATCTTCAGTTTTCCACATTCTAAAAAATGACTGCTTACTGTAAATTTTGATGACACCATGAATTTTGTAATTTGAAATGATTCAAATCGTGGTACCTGAACATTCTCCCTTCTTCGTCATCAGCTGATTCCTAGAGAACATTATAAGATTTCTATTTGATGACCACAATTAAATTAATTCGTCTTGTAGATTCTGAAGCCTTGTGGATTCATACACCTTTGGAAGGTTTTTTGTTCTAAGAATGTCAAGACCTTTTTGATCTTAGCTGATCTTTCCATCTGTCCTTTTTATGTAGTGAAACTGAAAATGAATTTGATGTTGTTCGTGGCTATAAAATGAAGTTGGCCGTGTGTGGATTTTCATTTTGTTTCCTTTTTTTATTTTATTTTGTGTGTGTGGATTTTCAAACACGTTATCTCTTTGAACTTACCTGTAGCCCTTCACACATGCAGCATTCAAGCCAAACCCAAGATGTGGGCCTCGACCCCATCTTTGTTCTTAGCTCTTAGTGTCTGCCACCTAACTACTTTCCTATTTCTTTTTCCTTTTTGTTTTTTTTTTTGAGACGGAGTCTCGCTGTGTTGCCCAGGCTGGAATGCAGTGGTGCAATCTCAGCTCGCTGCAGCCTCTGCCTCCTGGGTTCAAGCAATTCTCCTGCCTCAGCCTCTTGAGTAGCTGGGATTACAGGCGTGCACCACTATGCCCAGCTACTTTTTGTATTTTTACTAGGGACAGGATTTCCCTGTGTTGACCAGGCTGGTCTCGAACGCCTGACCTCAGGTGATCCACCCGCCTCAGCCTCCCGAAGTGCTGGAATTATAGGCATGAACCACCATACCCAGCCTTCTATTTCTTATAATAGTATTTTTGCAGGTGATTGCTCCTGGTGCATTTGAGAGCACCAGTGGTTTACTTTGGAAGAGAGAAAAGAGACAATATAATGGCATCTTAAATAACTGGGACTTTGACAACTGTGGCCAACGTCACAGATCTTTTGTGATACTCTACATTTTGTATTATAAAACAATTGGGCTGGGCACAGTGGCTCATGCCTGTAATCCCAGCACTTTGGGAGGCTGAGGCAGGCAGATCACCTGAAGTGAAGAGTTCGAGACCAGCTTGACTAATATGCTGAAAGCCTGTCTCTACCAAAAATACAAAAATTAGCCAGGCATAGTGGTGGGTGCCTGTAATCCCAGCTACTTGGGAGGCTGATGCAGGAGAATCTCTTGAACCCAGGAGGCAGAGGTTGCAGTGAGCTGAGATCACAGTGTTGTACTCCAGCCTGGGTGACAAAGCAAGACTGCATCTCAAAAACTAATAATAATAATACTAATTTTACCTTATTTTTGACTTGGGGAAATGGATTAAATCTAAGTTCATCAGCATAGTTGCTCAATCATTCATCCCTCTGAAGTTCACAATTATTTTACCTTTTTTTTCTTTCTTTCCTTGGATAAGTTTTTATTGAAAAGCCACAGTATCCTGGCTTGTGGTCATTTAAAAAGAAAAACATTTTTTAAAGAGGACGGGGGAAAAGAAATGCCACAGTACTATTTGTAAAAGGGGATAGTGGGTGGCTGCCAAGAAAAGATTTCCAAGCAAACTCCTTTTCAATGTTGATTCATTTGAAGAGCCTCCTCGGGGCACCTGCAAACTGTGGTGCCCTTGATGTTCTCAGTCTGTGCCTGGTCGTTGCAGGGCCCCGTGAAACATGTGTACAGAGTCCTGCAGTGTCAAGAAGAAGAGCTCACACAGATGGTCTCCACGATGTCCGACGGGTGGAAATTCGAACAGGTACATCTCTTACAGAGCAGCCACCCCAGACCCCATTCAGGGGGTCTGCAGCTCTTTGAACAATCACTGTGGATGGCCAGTTAATAACCCTGGGAGATGGGTAGGGCCAGGTGGGATTATTTTCCAAAACATGGGCAAAGAGCCATTCAGTGGGCACTGCTGGTCAGTGGTACATGAGGAGTTGGGGGAACAGAGATTCAGTGGGCACTGCTGCTCCGTGGCACATGAGTAGGGAACAGAGAGTTGGTGGGCGCTGCTGCTCCGTGGCACACGGGGATTTGGGGGAACAGAGGAGCATGATGTCTTAGCTTCACACCCAGACTTTGCAGGGGAGTCAGCGAGCACTTGAGGCTTCAAAGTGCCTCCCTTTGGTTTGTGTTCCCTCACAGGGATTCTAGAACGAGTCCCTAAAGGAGACTGGGATTCAACAACAAGCCTTCCATTCTTTTCCCAGGATCAGAACTTTTTGGTTCTGAATGTCTGTGTAATCCACCACGAAGAGCTTGGTGAACAGCTGTGCTAGGAAGGGATCGGGCACCGTGGGAAGTGTGGTGCGGCCGTTTCCCCCACTTCGAGTTTATGATTAAGCTATCAAAACAAAGCTGACAGTAGGAGCTTCACTGTTTTCCTCCATTAGATGGCAGACTTGTTCAGTTGTCTTGTTGCCTTCAAAACACAGGAAGGCCAGAGCAAATAGTAAATATGATTTTATATGGATTATGCCTACTTACGTGTAGAGTTTTAAGAGGTCAAGAGCTGTCTCACCAGATGCTTACCTTCTAAAAGAAAACTCACACTTTGCATTAATGGTATTATCTTATGGATCAAGTGCAAAGCTGTCTCTGTCTTCAGAGCCAGTGCTGATTATTCCTCACGCTTAGCTTACACCACGGAATCCACTCTGCCTGTGCTGTCAGCTTGGTTCTTACTGGGCGTGGGTTGTAAAACGTTGCCAAGAGTTTAATGCCCTCTACTGCAGAAGTATTTTTCCTGATACGAGGTCTTAAGCAAATGATTTTTTTTAAATTAATTCTTTGTGAAACTAATGAATAATTTCTTGTTACATTTCTCATCTTATTACTGTCCTGTGGGAGGACGGAGGGTGTTCTCATTGCCTCCCTTCTGGATGAGGAAGTTAGTTTCAGCCAGGCGGAAGCACCCCAGCCCCATCCTACTGCAGTCAGCCATGCCACCCACATGAGGCCTCACCCGCTCACTGGGATGCCCTCACTCTCTGCCTGAGCTGCTCCCCTGTGTGTATATTTCCCCTTTAGAATTAAATACTGAATTTCATTCTCCAAAAAGGTTAAAAGTACCACACAGTGGCTCACACCTGTAATCTCAGCACTTTGGGAGGCCATGGTGGGAGGATCGCTTGAGTCCTGGAGTTCGGAGGCCAGCCTGGGCAACATAGTGAGACCCCACCCCTTCTTTATGAAAAATAAAAGAATTAGCCAGGCATGGTGCACACATCTGTAGTCCCAGCTACTCAGGAGGCTGAGGTGAGAGGATCACTTGAGCCCAGGAGGTGGAGGCTGCAGTGAGCTCTGATTGCACCATTGCACTCCAGCTTGGGTGACAGAGCAAGACCCTGTCTGGAAAAAAAAAAAAAGTACCAGTACCACATGACTTCCAGTAGCTGATCAGTGATTCACTTGGTGCTTTCCAGAGCCTTCTGAGTACCAGTCTCCTGTCTACGGCTTCTGCTGAAAGAGGAGCCAGCTCTGTGTGTGACTGAAGAACATGTCCATTTTGTTCACATATGCGTTGTCTCTCCCCTTGGTGTGATGGAGGGAGCGTGGGTGTGTTAATCCGGCCGCTGCCTGTGGGGGGACTTCAGAGCTTGGGTGAAGGGACAGTGCTGGGAGCTCATACTTCTCCCCCAGGGAAGCCTCACTGAGGATGCCCTGATGAAGAACAGGCCCATTTGCCCCCTGGGGCTTTGGTGGTCCCAAAGAAGTCTTTATCCTTTGAGAAGTAAAACAAAAGTTCGGTCGGAGGAGGGGTGATTTGTGTAGCACTTTACTATGTTAAGATCGCTGTGTACATGTTCACTGTATTCTTGGCTCATCAGCTCATCAGCATCGGATCTTCCTATAACTATGGCAATGAGGATCAGGCAGAATTCCTCTGTGTTGTCTCCAGAGAACTAAATAACTCTACCAATGGCATCGTCATAGAGCCGAGCGAAAAGGCGAAGGTAAGGAACCCCTCCCCGGGCAGCTGTCTCTGGCCTGCTTGTTCGCGGCCCCTCCGTGGCCTTTTCCTGAACTCTTGCGCCTCACTTCTTCCCTGGCCTTCCAGAGCCAGCGTGGCGTTTTCCCCTCGTTTTGTTGTTTTTGACTGTGTAATTGAAATTGGGATTTACAGAGCACTGATGGGTTTTTAGTTAGGAAATAGAAACCTAAAAAGGATAGGCTTTCTCCATCCTCTGCCAAATCAATGAAAAGAAAAGCTGGTTACCACTAATTACTACAGGGCAGGAATTCTGAACTCAGACTTGGAAAGTATTTTGCCTTTATTCTCTAAAACTTGTTTTTTCACTGCCTCAGGAGAAAAAGGGTGTTTACTTACCTTTGTGATCTTTACCTTCCTTAAGTTCCTAGAAAATTGTTTGACACTGTTTCTTTTCCCTCCACCATGCACCCCCTCACCCCACCCCCGCCCCCCATACACACACACACGAAGCTTCTAAATGGTGGATACCAGGTAAACTGGAACCACTTCCTTTAGGCTGGCAAAGCTTTGGTCCCACAGCACATAAGCTTCAGACCCAGCTGTGTCCAGCAAGAGAGTGTTTCGCACCAAAGCACCGCGGGTGAGGCTGAGGCTGCACCCTGCTTGCTTCCTGGGATGACAGGACTGTCATGCTGCTCACCGGCTCTGTGGAAAGCAGCCCCCGACGTCTCTCTCTTTTCCCTCAGCTGCCTCAGCCTCTCCCCCGTCTCCAACTTTCAGATTCTGCAGGAGAGAGGATCACGGATGTAAACTAAGACCCCGAAACTCCAGACCTTCAGGAGAGCAGTCAGCAGAGCCCCTCTGTGAAGTGAAACCTTGCTCCTGTCCAGTGACCGAGCCACTGCAAAGCACAGCTGAGCCTGGCCCCCTGTGAAGAAGTGTTCTGGTCAAAACTAAAGGAACTCCCTCCCCACCCGCAGGACTCCGAAGACAGATTCAGCTTCTGGCTGCAGCATACCTTTTCAGAAACCTGTTTTCATTTTCTTAGCCAGTATTAGAACAGATCTTTTCAACAGCAGCTGGGCTGGGTTCCCAGTCAGAGCCTTTTGGGAATCTGAGGGATGAGGGAAACGGCCTGTACTTTTAGGAAGGTGGAGCAAAGGAAAGAGGATTGTTCCTGCCCCATGCCATGGTTTCACCCTGCGTGTGCCACATTGGACGTTAGCAGCTGCTTTGGAACACTGCCCCTCCTGTGCACCCTCAAAGACCTGCAGCAGATGCAGAGGGTTCTAGCTGCAATTTGTCGAATTGAGGTTTTAGGTAAAGCATAGAGATGCCATAGCACCCCACATTCCCATGAATGGAGCCTCCAAGGAAAGGGAGGATGGGGTGTCCTCTATTGTGTTGATCATTTCCCTGAATTTGGGGCTCTCAGCTGCCACCACGTGCAGCTTTCCCTCAGTTTTGTCCAGCAGCCAGGACCCTCCAGAGAGCTTGCTTTCCCTCCAGTAGGAGGTTTGAGACAGGCAGCATCCTGCCCTGAGTCAGCCAGCCAAGTGGGAGCTGTAGGGAGCTGGCGGAACTGCGGCTGCAGCCTTCTCTTGCCCCCATTGACCCTGTTACCTTCCCTGGCTTTTTCAACTGGACCAAAGATGAAGGGACTTAACAGACCTTTTGATGGCTTGGAGTGGGGAAGGCTGTTTCTTTGAAAGTTGCCAAATGTGTTACGTTGTTGTATCTCAAAGAGTTGTTATTTCTGTGACTGTCTCTTGGAAATGCCTTGACTGTGCAATATTTGTGTCTCTTCTTGGTTTCTGACCTTGACAAACCTGCTCCCCTCTGTGCTGTCCCCAGTGGTGTGTATATGTGTGCTAGACAGACTGAGGACCCCCTGTGTCTCTGACCTTCCCTCACCATTACTTCCTTTTGTGGAGTGCCATGCTGGCGAGGATCCAGAGCGGCAGCGCTCTCCCTCGGGCTGTGTCTGCAGAGCTTGTGTCCACACTTTTCTCTCCGAGCGTCCGGGTCTCGCTGAGCAGTCATGGAATGCAGTGAAGCCAGGGGACCCTGTCTGACCCCGATAACTTTCAGTAGCATAGCAGATCGCACGGAGAAGGGGAAGGGGCTCTGGGGACTGCTCCTGTGAAAGCTGCCTGGAGCCAGGCTCTCCTGCCCACCTTCAGAGGCTATGTCCTCTGCTCCAAAGCGCACCTGCTTGCCAGGTGCATCTGGGTAGTAATTTCTGGAAATGACTATAGACTATGCCAAATGTCTTTAGCTTCTGACCTAACCATGCCCAGATGGCTTAACTTTTCCCTAGGACCCTCACTCTCTGTTTCTCTGTATCTGTAGCATAGCACAGAACCCGGTATATAGGGGTTTCTGCTGACACATCAGTGTCTACACACCTGTGCGCCACATTTTACAGCTGTAAAATGTTAGATGAACTGCCACCCTCAGTAAAAGCAGCCATCCCTTCAAAAGAGTCACAGGCATCCATCCAGTCATATCTTTCAGGAAAAAAAAAAACAACGATTTAGCGATTTAGATGTAGCCAAGGAAAGTAGCAATTGCGGGAAGGACTGCTCTGAGCCAAGGAGGAGGGAGGACTTCGGAAGAGGTGCTCCTTGGCCAGGTCCAGTGAGTAACGTCAGACTGACAGGAGGAAAGCAGCTTGCATTGGGGTCTTGTGCCTGTCTGCTTTCCTGGGACATGCCTGATCATCAGCGCAGGCTGGGGCTTCTAGTCCCAACCCCAGCTTTCTCACCAGGTTCGGCAAGGAGGCCTGGCGGGCAGACACCAATGTCCAGCACCTAAGGGCGCCGTTTCCTTCGTTCCTCTTAGATTCTGCATTTGCCCCTATGAAAAGATTGCAATTGAGCCCCAAGCCACGTGCTCCGGGCAATGGGAGTGATATTTCCGCCCTCTGGGGGGCTGGTATTCACCAAGTTTCCCTCCTCGCTGCAACTCAATGACAACTGTATTGTTCCAGCACTCCAAGACTCTGAGGCCAATTGGTTTCTTCAGATTTCTGGGAGTGTTGTTCACCCACACCCTTTAGGAACCAAGCTGGTGTTCTTGCTTGAAAGCCTTGTGCCCTCAGAGTGTCTGGCTAATCACGTCAGAGAGGTCTGCGTGGCAGTTTGGGGCTGTCACGTGACCAGTGACCCACACTCTGTGCTGCCCAGTATTGCCAAGTGGGGAGGGGCCTGCCTTTTTCTCTGCCCTAGGTCTGGGACGCAGGTGATGCCATCCAGGCCCAGGAGCGCCCAGCATCCCTCAAGCAATGACACAGTAGCACTGATTCTGTCTTTTCCTCAGAATCTGGCCTTTTTCCATGACAGTGAGGTGGGGCCCGGCGTCCTCTAAAGTGGCTTCCTTTCTGCACAGTTGTAACTGCTCTGGGGGTGTCAGCGAGGCTGGGGGCAGGGAGCCACAGGACGCTGAGGAGGAGGCCCAAGAGGACACCCGCACCCTCCAGCGTGGCCTTTGATCCGGACCTTCGGGATGAGGCTGTCACTGTTGGGTACCCTCTGTTCCTGTTTGTGTTTTTAAATAGTCTGAAACGCTGTGACTTTTTTTTTTTTTTTTTTTTTTTGTCAATACAGATAGGAAATAAACTTATGAATCTCGAGAACTCTGGTGCGTTTTCCATCACTGTAGGCTCTGGATTCCCACCATCACTTCCTGTCGAAGATTCTCACAGGACCCTCAGGGGTCTCAGGAGATCACTTCACCTTTCCCGCCAGGGCAGCTGACCAGGTCCTTTTCTCCTGCTACCGAAACCGCCAAAGAGGGTGTTGAGCCTTCTCTCTCCTCGCTTTCATTTTACTGAATCTGAAAAGACCCAGAGAGTGCAGAGAAACAGAAGGTGGGACAGATGGGCTGCCCACCGGAGAGCTGGAAAGAGACAAGGGGAGGAGTGTGAGATGTGGTTTGGTTTTTTTTTTGGTTTTTTTTTTTTTTTTTGAGATGGAGTTTCGCTCAGTCACCAAGGCTGGAGTGCAGTGGTGCAGTCTTGGCTCACTGCAACCTCTGCCTCCCGGGCTCAAGCAGTTCTCCAGCCGCACCTCCTGAGTAGCTGGGATTAAAGGTGCCTGCCTGCATGCCTGGCTAATTTGTATTTTTAGTAGACATGGGATTTTGTTATGTTGGCCAGACTGGTCTTGAACTCCTGACCTCAGGTGATCCGCCTGCCTCAGCCTCCCAGTGTGCTGGGATTACAGGTGTGAGTCACCGTGCCTGGCTGTGAGATGGTTTTTAAGGACAATTCTTTCTGAAAGAGTGAGTGTAAGTACAAAGAAGACAAGAAAGAGGATGAGTGAGAAGCATTTGGTGACAAGTAATCGGCAAACAAGTGTTGATCACTTTAGCATCAGGCGGGGCCTGGGATCCTTAGAAGGTGTTAGTCCCTTCCGGACAGCACTTTCAGGTGTGGAGACAAGATGGACTCACAGCTTAGTGAACAGGGTATGTGGATGCATCCGCCAGGGTCCAACTGGGAGACCACAGCAGTTGTTGCCTGGTAGTGGAGAAAGGAAAGGGCAGGGGTGGGCACTGAGGCATCACAGATGTAGGGATTGCGGGGTGCAGTCCTCACTCCTGGGACTTGTGAACAACAGGAGATTCAGGCCAGGTGCGGTGTCTCACGCCTGTAATCTCAGAACTTTGGGAGGCCGAGGCGGGCAGATCATGAGGTCAGGAGTTTGAGACAAGCCCGACCAACATGGTGAAACCCCGTCTCTACTAAAAATGCACTCTAGCCTGGGCGACAGAGCAAGACTCGTCTCAAAAAAAAAAAAAAAAAAAATGGAGATTCAGCTGGGCGTCGTGGCTCACACCTGTAGTGGCTCCCACCACTTTGGGAGGCTGAGGTGGGTGGATCACCTGAGGTCAGGTGTTTGAGACCAGCCTAACCAATATGGAGAAAACCTGTCTCTACTAAAAAATACAAAATTAGCCAGGCGTGGTGCCACGTGCCTGTAATCCCAGCTATTCAGGAGGCTGAGGCAGGAGAATCACTTGAACCCAGGAGGCGGAGGTTGCTGTGAGCAGAGATCACGCCATTGCACTCCAGCCTGGGTAGCAAGTGAAACAACATCTCGAAAAAAAAAAAAAGAGAGATTCACCTGCACTTTGGGAGCCAACCTGGGAGGATTTCTTAAGCCCAAGAGTTTGCCATCAGCCTGGGCATCATGGTGAGACCCCTGTCTCTACATAAAATTAAATTTAAAATAAAATAAGGCCAAGCACGGCAGCTCACACCTGTAATCTCAGCACTTTGGGAGGCTGAGGCAGATCACTTGAGGTCAGATGTTTAAGACCAGCCTGGCCAACACAGTGAAACCCTGTCTCTACTAAAAATACAAAAATCAGCCAGTCGTGGTGGTGCACGCCTGTAATCCCAGCTACTTGGGCAGCTGAGGCACAAGAATCGCTTGAACCTGGGAGGTGGAGGTTGCAGGGGGCCGAGAGTGAACTATACACTCCAGCCTGGGCAACAGAGAGAGACTCTGTCTCAAAAAATAAAATAAAATGGAGACTCAAGAGGAAGGGCCCAGTGGAGGAGGTGCTGGCCAGCGGCAGCTGCTGCCTCTCAGAGGGTAGAGAAACCATCAAGAAACCAACACCACTCCTGGAATCAGCTATGCCAGCACCCAGCAGTGTTCTGTGGTCTGGCTGACAACAGGAAACACACTGTCCCTTTTTTTCTCTTGCCTTGCAGTCTCCCTCAGCCTGTCCTACCAGGGTGAGGTAGGAGGGGGGAAATGCAGCTTGGGGCAGAGTTCAGAGGGTGGGATTGGGGCTGAGAGATGACGAAGGGCTAACTGGCTCAGCCCGCCTTTGATTCCCCTATAGGTACACACTTCTGCACACACTTAGCTTGCATAGGATGGTGAAAAATGCTAGGTGCCGTGGCTCACACCTGAAATCTCGGCACTTTGGGAGGCCGAGGCGGGCAGATCACCTCAGGTCAGGAGTTTGAGACCAGCCTGGCCAACATAGTGAAACCCTGTCTCTACTAAAAATACAAAAAATTAGCCAGGCATGGTGGTGGGCGCCTGTAATCCCAGCTACTCAAGAGGCTGAGGCAGGAGAATCACTTGAACCCAGGAGGCAGAGGTTGCAGTGAGCCGAGATCCCGCCACTGCACTCCAGCCTGGGCAATAAGAGCAAAACTCTGTCTTGGAAAAAAAAAAAAAAGGATGGTGAAAAACAACTTCATGCCTCCATGGATCCCTTCAAAACTAATCCCTCCCTCCCTCCAAAATAGACATGAAGTGCCAAATCATTGTGTCCCTGTCTCAGAGACAGTATTTCTAGGCTATGTTAATTGCTCCTAATTGCCAGGCACAGTGGCTCATGCCTACAATCCCAGTACTTTGGGAGGCTGAGGTGGGAGGACTGCTTGAGGCCAGGAGTTCAAGACCAGGCTGGGCTATATAGTGAGGCTGCATCTATATACGCATGTTTTTTTAATTAGCCAGGTGTAATGACACATGCCTGCAGTTCCAACTACCCAGAAAGCTGAGGTGGGAGGATCACTTGAGCCCAGGATTTCAAAGCTGCAGTGAGCTATGCTCTCTAGCATGAGAGACAGAGTGAGACCCTGTTTTTTTTTGTTTTGTTTTTTTGGTTTTTTTTAGACAGAGTTTTGCTCTTGCCCAGGCTGGAATGCAATGGCATGATCTCGGATCCCTGCAATCTCAACCTCCCTAGTTCAAGCGATTCTCCTGCCTCAGCCTCTTGAGTAGCTGGAATTACAGGCATGCGCCACCGTGCCCAGCTAATTTTTGTTGTTTTATTTTACATGAAGGCAATTTATTAACAAAATATTTTGAGAAGTCTTGTTCACAGATGACTACCATGGCGATCCCCCTGCCTGTGGGTGCTGTCAGAGGGGATGGGGGTGATGTCCTCAATCCGCCTGATATTATACCCGAGCAGGCAAGGGCTCTAAGAGCCAACTGGGCCCCAGGTCCAGGGATCTTGGTCCTATTTCCTCCTGTGGCCCGGAGTTTGATGTGTAGGACAGTGACACCCAGCTCCTCCTTGCACCTCTGGGCCACATCCTGGGCAGGCAACATAGCAGCATATGGCGAGGATTCATCTTGGTCTGCCTTCACCTTCATCCCACCAGTCACACGGCAGATGATTTCTTTGCCAGAAAGATCAGTGTCACTGAAGGATGCAAAGATATGGCAGACACCAAACACATTCTCTCCTTCAGCCACCTGAGGTCCGAGGCTGACAACCTGTTCTTCCTTCTTTTCCTTCCCCTTTTGAGGTGCCATTTTTGCACGCCATCTCCACACTCCACACCAGAAAGCTAAGTTTTGTATTTTTAGTAGAGACGGGGTTTCACCACGTTTGCCAGGATGGTCTCGATCTCCTGACCTCGTGATCTGCCCGCCTTGGCCTCCCAAAGTGCTGGGATTACAGGCGTGAGCCACTACGCCCAGCCAGACGTTGTCAGGAGGCTGAAGCAGGAGAATCGCTTGAACTCCAGGAGGTGGAGGTTGCAGTGAGCCGAGATTGCGCCACTGCACTCCAACCTCCAGGCTGGGCGACAGAGAGAGACTCCTTCCCAAAAAAAAAGATTAAAAGGTAGGGCCAGGCGTGGTGGCTCATGCCCGTAACCCCAGCACTTTGGGAGGCCAAGGATGGTGGATAATGAGGTCAGGAGTTCAAGACCAGCCTGGTCAACATGATGAAACCCCGTCTCTTAAAAAAAAAAAAAAAACGTAGACTCTGCAGGACATAGAGAGGGAGCTTAGGGAACTGGATGAGCCTGGAGGGATGGTCAGGTTTGGTCTGGGAAAACGAGAGTGGGGAGCTGGTTTGGAGTGAGAGTGAGTTCAATTCTAGGCAGGTTGAGTCAGAGGGACCTGGGTGAAGGTCTTAGGAAGACAAGCTGGGGCATAAGGCTGCCCCTCAGAAGGGTGATCCAATCATGATCAACCTATAGACTCAGTACTAGGCTCTTTCAGCATTTCTACTAAAGTTCTCACTTAACCTCCCAGCAACCTGAGTGATGGAGTAAAGCAATAGGCCGGGCGCGGTGGCTCACACCTGTAATCTCAGCACTTTGGGAGGCCGAGGCGGGCGGATCATGAGGTCAGGAGTTCAAGACCAGCCTGGCCAACATGGTGAAACCCTGTCTCTACTAAAAATACAAAAATTAGCCAGGTGTGATGGCACACGCCTGTAACCCCAGCGACTCAGGAGGCTGAGGCAGGAAAATCGCTGGAGCCTGGGAGACAGAGGCTGCAGTGAGCCTAGATCAAGCCACTGCACTCCAGCCTGGATAAAAGAGTGAGACTCTGTCTCAAAAAAAAAGGAAAGAAAGAAAGATAAAAGCAGTAGCCGTCAGGTCTGAGTCCCCAGTAGCACTGTTCGGAGTGTGTTCATTCACTTAATCATCACGACCACCTTAGGAGGTTTTGGTTTTTTTTTTAATCCCCATGGTCTTCGAAGCACTTAGGAGGTATTTTTACCCCATTTTTCTGAAGAAGAGTTCTGGGCAGAAATGTGAGGTAATTTGCCCCAGGTCACACAGCTCTTAGGTGGGTTGGGGAAACTGAGGCTCAAAGGCAAAGGAGACTGGCCTTCAGGCAGATCCAGTAGTCAGGCTCCAGAGCCCATACACTTCAACAACACGAGCGTTCTTAAACTAAGAGAGTGAAACTCAACTTAGTGAGGCGTGACTCACATTACATGATGAAAACCTCCATGCATATACAAAAGGTTGGCCGGGCATGGTGGCTCACGCCTGTAATCCCAGCACTTTGGGAGGCAGGCGGATCATGAGGTCAGGAGTTCAAGACCAGCCTGACCAATACGGTGAAACCCTGTCTTTACTAAAAATACAAAAATTAGCTGGGCATGGCAGCGTGTGCCTGTAGTGCCAGCTACTTGGGAGGCTGAGGCAGAAGAACTGCTTGAACCCAGGAGGCAGAGGTTGTAGTGAGCCAAGATTGCACTACTGCACTCCAGCCTGGCAACAGAGCAAGACTCTGTCTCAAAAAAAAAAGCCAAATGATACTGAATTTCTAAGAATTGTGGACCACATAATTCTGACCAACATTCTCCCTGAAAAGAGCTAGAAAAAGAGAGACACGCATACATATACATGTGGTGTGCATGTGTGTGTGCGCACGTGTGCGCATGTGCGTGCCAGTGAATTCTAGCAAAGAATTACAGGGCCTAGATCAGTAGAAGAAGGAAACCCAGAGAAGTGACCCAGCATTTTTCCTTAGTGGATCTGCTGATTCTGGTAGAGGCATCTGAGAAGCTGTCAAAGCTGCTCCTGGCTCACAGGGATATGAAAGAAATATTGGAGATCAGTCTGTGCCAGGGAAGGGCCCAGGTAAAGCCTCTGTGCTTAGGGTTGGGATCCCCGGGAGGCAGGATAAGCCAAAATAGACCAGACCTCCGAAAGGACTGGAATCCAGCTTTCTTTTCTTTTTTTAATTTTTCTCTTTTTTTTCTGGAATATCTATTTGATTGGTATGTGGTTCTTGGAGTCCAGCTTTCAATCATCTAGTCCCTGATTAGACTAAGGTGATTTAGGACTGCTGGTGTTTCTAGCCTCCTGCCAGTAACAGTCATAAATCCGTTCTGAAGGAATATAGTACCATCCTTAGCCTTCAGTCAACACTCCAGTTCCTTATACACGATGTTCAGTACAGAATCAACATGAACCAGGCAAAGAGAGCCAAACATCCGTGCCTCCTGATTTTAAGCAATCAGAAATAGACGACACCACGTATGAAAGACGCCCACCAAAAACTGCACCTGAATCCCAGCAGCTTACAGGAAATGCTGAGAATACAGGAACAGGTGAAATGGTACATGGATATCCAACCAGCCACACCCAGAAAGGAGAAACTGCAAAGGGCAAACGACTCTGTTTCTTCAACAAAAAAGTGGCAAGGGGAAATCGTAGGAGATGGAGCTGTTATTATTATTTTTTGAGCTGAAGTCTTTCTGTGTCACTCAGGCTGGACTGTAGTGGTGAGATCTTGGCTCACTGAAAGCTCCACCTCCTGGGTTCAAGTGATTCTCCTGCCTCAGCCTCCCCAGCCCCTGGGACTACAGCCACACGCCATCACACCTGGCTAATTTTTGTATTCTTAGTAGAGTCGGAGTTTCACCATGTTGGCCACACTGGTCTCAAACTCCTGATCTCAGCTGATCCACCTGCCTTGGCCTCCCAAAGTGCTGGGATTAGAGGCATGAGCCACTACACGTGGCCCAGTTATTTTTATTATTATTTTTGAGACAGGGTCTTACTCTGTTGCCCAGGCTGGAGTGTGCACTGATACAATCTCCACTCAGTGTAGCCTCAACCTCCGAGGCCCAAGCAATCCTCCCACCCCAGCCTCCCACAGCTGGGACTGAGGGGGGTGCCACCATGCCTGGCTAATTTTTTTTTTTTGGAGAGACGGGGTTTCACTGTGTTGCCCAGGCTGGTCTTGAACTCCTGAGCTCAGGCAATCCACCCGCCTTGGCCTCCCAAAGTGCTGGGATTACAGGAGTGAGCCACCACGCCTGGCCTTTGTTTTGTATTTTTTGTTAGATCCTGATTCTAACAGTAAAAATGCATTTATATCGGCAGCTACTGCAAGGCTAAAAAAAAAAAATGCATTTATATGACAATTAGAGACATTTAAACTTTGACAAATATAAAGAAATATGTGGGCCAGGCGCAGTTCCTCACACTTGTAATCCCAGCACTTTGGGAGTTAAGGTGGGCAGATAACAAGGTCAAGAGATCAAGACCAGCCTGGCCAACAGGGTGAAACTTCGTCTCTACTAAAAATACAAAAATTGGCCAGGCGTGGTGGCTGACGCCTGTAATCCAAGCACTTTGGAGGCCAAGGTGGGCAGATCACCTGAGGTTGACAAGACCAGCCTGATCAACATGGTGAAACCCCGTCTTAAAAAAAAAGAAAAAAAAATTACCAGGGCGTGGTGGTGCGCTCCTGTAGTCCCTGCTACTTGGGAGGCTAAGGCAGGAGAATCGCTTGAACCCAGGAGGAGGAAGTTTCAGTGAGCCAAGATTGTTCCACTGCACTCCAGCCTGGGTAACAGAGTGAGACTGTCTCCAAAAAAAAAAAAAAAAAAAAAAATGAATAAATAAATAAAAATAAAGGAACGTGTGTGTGAGAGAGAGAAAGAGAATAATATTGTTGGGGTTTGGTTTTCTTTTTCTTCTTTTTTTTCTTTTTCATGCAATTTTCTTCTTTTTCTACTGAGTGAAGTTGGGTTTTCAAAAGAGATAATTCTTGTCTCTTAAAAGTAAGGATATTCGGCCGGGCGCGGTGGCTCACGCCTGTAATCCCAGCACTTTGGGAGGCTGAGGTGGGTGGATCACGAGGTCTAGAGATCGAGACCATCCTGGTCAATATGGTGAAACCCTGTCTCTACTAAAAATACAAAAAATCAGCTGGGCATGGTGGCGTGTGCCTGTAATCCCAGCTACTCAGGAGGCTGAGGCAGGAGAATTGCCTGAACCCAGGAGGCGGAGGTTGCAGTGAGCCGAGATCACGCCATTGCACTCCAGCCTGGGTAACGAGAGCGAAACTCCGTCTCAAAAAAAAAAAAAAAAAAAAGTAAGGATATCCATGTTTGTGGATGAAAATTCATGTTTGGCCTTTGCTTTAAATACTCCAGTGAGGAAAGGAGAAATGAAAGCAGATAATAGTGAAACAAGATTGGTTTCTTTTTTTGAGACAGAGTCTCACTCTGTCGTCCAGGCTGGAGTACAATGGCACGATCTCATCTCACTGCAACCTCCACCTCCCAGGTTCAAGCAATTCTCCTGCCTCAGCCTCCCAAGTACCTGGGGATTACAGACATGTGCCACCATGCCTGCCTAATTTTGTATTTTTAGTACAGACGGTGTTTCACCATGTTGGTCAGGCTGGTCTCCAACTCCTGACCTCAGGTGATCCGCCTGCCTTGGCCTCCCAAAGTGCTGGAATTACAGGCAAGAGCCACAGCCACCACGCCCGGCCTAAAGTTAATTTCTTCAAGCATTTAAATACATCTTTTGTAAGGTTTTTAAAATAAAGGCAGATTTAGTCAAGTTTATTGAAACTTTACATTGAGGGAAAGAATATGCTAATTTGACATTTTAGAGAAGTTTAAATGCAAGCGTTTGTTGTCCCAGCTTGGAGATCGGTGGGTGAGGTCTGTGTGTGTCATTTTCATCCTCCAAAACAGTAAGCATTATCTTATGTTATTTTTGGTGGATGTTGACTTAGTTCATGAATGTTGTCAGTTCTAAATGTGGACAGTTGGGCTGGAAGATGAAACTCAGCCTCTTTCAGATCCTAGTAACCCCTGCCAAGCCCCCATCAGTCATATTTCTAAATGAAGACATTATTTTTAAAAGACTTGGGGGTTTTTTCCCCTCTGTACTTCTGTGTATCTCAACCTCAACATTTCAAAAGGAAAAATGCGAAGAAATGTCTTACCTGGATAACCACTGAAGATCACTCCAGAATCTATTTGATGTCCCCGTTTCGCTGTTTGCCAGCGAGGCCTTGAAAGCTATATACCCTTGAGATTTTTTTGTTTGTTCCATTCTGGTTTTGGCTGACTTAGGACCTTAGAAGGAAAACAAACAGTAGCAGCTAATAACATTCTCAAGTCTACTGCTGCTTAGAAAGCATTCTCGGAACAAGCAGTGATAAGCCTTGGAGAAGCAAAACAAGAGGAGGCAAGTAGAAATGTTAGAAGTAAAAAATACAATTAGGGCCGGGTGCAGCGGTTCACGCCTGTAATCCCAGTGGGCCGGGTGCAGCGGTTCACGCCTGTAATCCCAGTGGGCCGGGTGCAGCGGTTCACGCCTGTAATCCCAGTGGGCCGGGTGCAGCGGTTCACGCCTGTAATCCCAGTGGGCCGGGTGCAGCGGTTCACGCCTGTAATCCCAGTGGGCCGGGTGCAGCGGTTCACGCCTGTAATCCCAGTGGGCCGGGTGCAGCGGTTCACGCCTGTAATCCCAGTGGGCCGGGTGTAGCGGTTCACGCCTGTAATCCCAGTGGGCCGGGTGCAGTGGTTCACGCCTGTAATCCCAGTGGGCCGGGTGCAGTGGTTCACGCCTGTAATCCCAGTACTTTGGGAGGTCAAGGTGTGATCACTAGAGCCCAGGAGTTCAAAACCAGTCTGGGCAACATGGCAAAACCCCACCTCTACAAAAAAATACAAAAATTAGCTGGGCGTGGTGGCACACACCTGTAGTCCCAGCTACTTGAGAGGCAGAAGAAGTGCTTGAACCTGGGAGGCAGAGGTTGCAGTGAGCAGAGATCACGCCACCGCATGCCAGCGTGGGTGACAGAGCAAGACTCTGTCTCAATAAACAAATAAATAGGAGGTCAAATAATAAATCACAACAGAAATTAGAAAATGTTTTTAATGTCTGGGCATGGAGGCTCACGCCTGTAATCCCAGCACCTTGGGAGACCAACTCGGGCAGATCACGAAGTCAGGAGATTGAGACCATCCTGGCTAACACAGTGAAACCCCATTTCTACTAAAAATACAAAAAATTAGCCAGACGTGGTGGCATGAACCTGTAGTCCTAACTACTCGGGAGGCTGAGGCAGGAGAATCGCTTGAACCCGGGAGACTGAGGTTGAAGGGAGCCGAGATTGTGCCACTGCACTCCAGCCTGGGCAACAGAGAAAGACTCCGTCTCAAAAAAGAAAATGTGTTTTTAATTTAGTGAAAATGATAATGCTGCTTTACTATGGGGTGCAGCAAAAGCCATATTTAAAAGGGAAAGTGTATGTATTCCTAAGTAAGAAAGGCTGAAAATCAGACCAGGCAAGGTGGCTCACATCTGTAATCCCACCACTTTGGGAAGCCGAGGCAGGTAGATCACGTGGGGTCAGGAGTTTGAGACTGGCCAACATGGTGAAAACCCGTCTCTACTAAAAATACAAAAATTTAGCCAGACGTGGTGGTGGACACCTGTAATCCCAGCTACTCAGGAGGCTGAAGCAGGAGAATCGCTTGAACCTGGGAGGCAGAGGTTGCAGTGAGCCGCCACTGCACTCCAGCCTGGGTGACACAGTGAGACTCCATCTCACAAAAAGAGAAGCAAACAAGCAAGAAAGAAAGCAAGCAAGGAAAAAGAACCATGATCCAGAGAGATTAAATGAACTGTCAGCAGTGACTCTGTCTCCTGGGACAAAAGCTCTGGACAAACTGCTCCTAGAGACGCAGACTAAATCAGCATCGCAGCCTGTCCAGTGGCACCGTCTGCCCTGCTGATATCACAAGCGAAATGCTGGGGCTGGTCAAGCTTGAATTATGACCTCAGGGAGCAAAACTGCAGGCAACCTTCAAGGAGGGAAGACGCCTGGATAGGGAGATAGCAAAACATCAGCCAAAGGGAAAGGTGAGGAGGCGGCTGTCAGACCCCAAAAGATGCAAACCGCTTGGGGTGTGGGCACAATGGACTGATGGGGACCCTCCCAGCATCTGGAGAGTGGGGCTGGGACAAGGGCCAGGTGCCTGAGTGCCCAAGGTTCTTTTTCCTGTTGTCACAGGGCAGCCAAGCATCCAGCTCTCCCTGACATGCAGAGAGTTTCACATAAGTACTTAGGCTCCTAACTCTTCCTCCAAGAAAGCAGCTCCTTTCCCTCGTCACAATGTAACTTCCTTCTGCCTGTCAGCGCTCTTGTGTTCCAGAAATCAGGACTGGAACAAGAAGAACAGTCTTCTTTGTGTTTGAAACTGAGTCTTGCTCTGTGGCCCAGGCTGGAGTGCAGTCACACAATGTCAGCTCCCTGCAGCCTCCGCCTCCCAGGCTCAAGCGATTCTCCTGCCCCAGCCTCCTGAGTAGCTGGGATTACAGGCACCTAGCTAATTTTTGTATTTTTAGTAGAGATGGAGTTTCACCATGCTGGCCAGGCTGGTCTGGAACTCCTAACCTCGGGTAATCGGCCCACCTCGGCCTCCCAAAGTGCTGGGATTACAGGCGTGAGCCACTGCACCCAGCCCACAATCTTCAATTTATGTCCCCCAAGTGGGTTGGTCAATGACAGTCCCTGCCTGCCATGGGCAGACAGTTGCTACTAAGAGGAGGACGGGAGAACTTCCTCAATGCCCCCCCGCCCTGCCCCGGTCTCGGCTTCTGCATGGCTTTGCTCCATCTTCCCAGGGTCACTACAGAACAAGGACCAAGGCCCAGCACTGCAGCCCCCTGTCCAGCCCTTGAGACCTCCCCAAGTCCAGCTCCTGAGGAACAACAGCAATCTCCGCATGCTAGAGGACCAACTCCTCTGTCCCGTTTGCCGAGAGGTGTTCTGCAACCCGGTCACCACCGCCTGCGGTCACAACTTCTGCATGAGCTGCCTCCAAGGTTTCTGGAACCACCAGGCTGCCATGGGCGAGAAGCTCTATTGCCCCCAGTGCCAAGAGGGCTACCCCTCCAGGCCCTGCCTTTGTAAGAATGTCATTCTGGGGGAGATGGTGGCCAGCTTCATCCAGGCCAAGGGCCAGGCCTCAGGGTCCTTGTGGCCCCTGGCTCGGTCCCAGGACGTGGCCTGCGACTTTTATTCCACCCCAAAGCTCAAATCTGTCAAGTTGTGCCTGCAGTGCGTGGCCTCCTGTGCGAGAAACACCTGCGCAGCCACTTCGAAGACCAGATGTTCAAGGACCACCAGCTGCTGGAGCCCGTGTGGGATCTCAAGAACTGCTTGTGCCGGAAGCACCACAGTCTGCGGCAGATGTACTGTCGCATGGAAGGCTGCGGCATGTGCGGGGTCTGTCTACTGGAGGAGCACAAGAACCATGACGTCACCTCGCTGGAGGAAGAGCGCGCCCACAAGGAGGTGAGGTGGGGGGAGGTGGGGGACTCTCAGTTCTTGGGGTCTTTCACGTTTCCTTGGAAGAAAATCAAGCAGCTGGCCAGGCGCGGTGGCTCAAGCCTGTAATCCCAGCACTTCGGGAGGCCGAGATGGGTGGATCACGAGGTCAGGAATTCAAGACCAGCCTGGCCAAGATGGTGAAACCCCATCTCTATTAAAATAAAAAAAAAAAAAAAAGGCCAGGCGCGGTGGCTCAAGCCTGTAATCCCAGCACTTTGGGAGGCCGAGGCAGGTGGATCACGAGGTCAAGAGATCGAGACCATCCTGGTCAACATGGTGAAACCCCGTCTCTACTAATACAAAAAATTAGCTGGGCATGGTAGCACATGCCTGTAATCCCAGCTACACAGGAGGCTGAGGCAGGAGAATTGCCTGAACCAAGGAGGCGGAGGTTGTGGTGAGCCGAGATCGCGCCATTGCACTCCAGCCTGGGTAACAAGAGCGAAACTCCATCTCAAAAAAAAAAAAGAAAAAAAGAAAAAAAAGAAAATGAAGCAGCTATTAAAGTCATGGTCACTGGGGTCATGTTGTGACATAAAAAGGTACTAGTGAGTTAAATGAGTAAGGATTCAGAATTGTATGTATGAAGCCTAGATCCACATATCAAAATACAGCATCCCCTTAGGCTGTGTGAACCATTTCCTCCATTTTCTTTTCTTTCTTTTTTTTTCTTTTTTTTTTGAGACAGAGTTTTGCTCTTGGCGACCAGGCTGGAGTGTAACGGCACGATCTCGACTCATTGCAACCTCTGCCTCCTGTGTTTAAGCGATTCTCCTGCCTCAGCCTCCCAAGTAGCTGGGATTACAGGTGTTAGCCACTACGCCCGGCTACGTTTTGTATTTTCAGTAGAGATGGGGTTGACCTCACCATGTTAACCAGGCTGATCTTTAATTCTGGACCTTGAATTAAGTGCCTCGGCCTCCCAGAGTGCTGGGATTACAGGCCTGAGCCACTCCTCCTGGCCTATTTGTATTTTTTTTTTTTTTAACTACTCTGAATGTTTCTGTGACTGTATTTTTTAATAGTGGAATTCTTATATTTTAGATTTCCTATCATGTATATTCCATGAACAGTGCTATTCTAACATAGCCCTGTCAGTGATTCATAGCAAGATAAGGAATTTGTGCCAGAGCATAAACCAACTTCACTAAGCAGAATTAGTTCGGTTGACACTTTTTTCTTTTCTGTGTGTGTGTGTGTGTGTGTGTGTGTTTCCGTGTCAATATCTTGCTCTGTCTCCCAGGCTGGAGTGCAGTGGCTCAATCTCTGCTCACTGCAACCTTTGCCTCCCAGGTTCAAGCAATTCTCCTGCCTCAGCTTCCTGAGTAGCTGGGATTATAGGCACACATCACCACACCTGGCTAATTTTTGTATTTTTAGTAGAAACGGGGCTTCATCATGTTGACCAGGCTGGTCTCAAACTCCTAACCTCGTGATCTGCCTGCCTCAGCCTCCCAAAGTGCTGGGATTACAGGCGTGAGCCACTGCATCCGACTGACATGTTTTTCTTTTTTCTTTTCTGTTTTTTTGAGATGGAGTCTTGCTCCTTTGCCCAGGCCGGAGGGCAGTGGTGTGATCTGGGCTCACTGCAATCTCCAGCTCCTGGATTCAAGTGATTCTCCTGCTTCAGCCTCCCGAGTAGCTGGGATTATAGGCATGTGTCACCACGCCCGGCTAATTTTTGTATTATTAGTAGAGACGGGTTTTCATCATGTCGGCCAGGCTGGTCTCAAACTCCTACCCTCGTGATCCACCAGCCTCGGGCTCCCAAAGTGCTGTGATTGGCCGGCCCTGGCTGACACTTTTTACATTGCAAGATTTTGTAAAACAGCTGGGCGTGGTGGCTCACTCCTGTAATCCCAGCACTTTGAGAGGCCGAGGCAGGTGGATCACTTGAGCTCAGGAGTTTGAGACCAGCTTGGGCAACATGGCAAGACTCCATCTCTACAAAAAGTAGAAAAATTAGCCTGGCGTGGTGGTCAGGAGGCTGAGGTGGAAAGATGGCTTGAGCTGGGGAGGCGGAGGTTTCAGTGAGCTGAGATTGCACCACTGTGCTCCAGCCTGGGCCACAAAGCAAGACTGATTTTAAAAAAAAAAAAAAGGGGGCCGGACGCAGTGGCTCACGCCTGTAATCCCAGCACTTTGGGAGGCCAAGGCAGGCGGATCACGAGGTCAAGAGATCGAGACCATCCTGGTCAACATGGTGAAACCCCGTCTCTACTAAAAATACAAAAAATTAGCTGGGCACGGTGGTGCGTGCCTGTAATCCCAGCTACTCAGGAGGCTGAGGCAGGAGAATTGCCTGAACCCAGGAGGCGGAGGTTGCGGTGAGCCGAGATCGCGCCATTGCACTCCAGCCTGGGTAACAAGAGCGAAACTCCGTCTCAAAAAGAAAAAAAGACTTGTCAGTGAAGGACAGACTACATTGATCACACTGATTTACAACCTGGCGTGAGCTTCTTATTTTGCTAAGGACCAGCAGTGATTCATGGATAGCACTTGGAATCGCATTGTTTTTTTTTTTTTCTTTTTTTTTTTTGAGACAGAGTTTCGCTCTCGTTACCCAGGATGGAGTGCAATGGCGCGATCTCGGCTCACCGCAACCTCCGCCTCCTGGGTTCCAGCGATTCTCCTGCCTCAGCCTCCTGAGTAGCTGGGATTACAGGCACGCGCCACTGTGCCCAGCTAATTTTTTTTTGTATTTTTAGTAGAGACGGGGTTTTACCATGTTGACCAGGATGGTCTCGATCTCTTGACCTTGTGATCCACCCGCCTCAGCCTCCCAAAGTGCTGGGATTACAGGCGTGAGCCACCGCGCCCGGCCCTGTTTTATAACAGTGAAAATGCCTGTTGCTGAGATAGGTGGAGACTAAAGGCTTATGTGGGATTTGGGCCTGGCAGCACTGCCCCAGGGAGCCCACATGGCTGTGTACCTGCTAAGCCCCTCCTGGCCCCACCGCCTCCCGAGCTCTCCAAGACCCTTTCCTGTGGCCTGAAACTCTGTGGTTATCACTGTTAGGAGCAAATAACCTGATTCCTTCAAATAGAGACAGGCGCTCAGGGAGCGAGAGCAGCCCTCCAAGCAGAGGGCTGGACCGTGGGCCATCCAGCACTGCCCTCTCATTGTCATTGAAGCTGAGCAGATGAATGCACAAGGTATGTCTCTTCTGGGCTCAGGCATGGGCCTATCTGCAGAAGGGCTTCTCCAAGGCCACCTCTCTAAATCAGGGGCCCCTCCTCCTCTCCCCCCGACCTCTCCCCACAACCCCCACCCCAGGTCGAGGTTCAAAAGGTCCAGGACACTGTGGAGAACCAGATGCCGATCATCACTGCTGACAGCCAGAAGCACCAGGGCCCGGTGGCCTTTCTCTCGGTAAGGTTGGCCCACCCGACCCGAGGCCCAGACTTCCCCAGAGCCCTGCATGGAGCTACAGAGACCTCTTAGGACTTGGAGTGGATGGCATGGGACCAGGCAGGCAGAGACAGGATGCCTAGACAGGCTCTGGGCCGTGACAGTGGGGGTGCTGGACTGGAACTCACAGACGCCTCTCTACATACTCCCCAACCCCCAGAAACTGATCCAGACAATGCGAGATGAGGTGAACACCTGCTTCTCAGAGATCATCCAGGAGGTGAAACAGCTGCAGGTGAGGATCTTGGATTTCATGGAGAAGGAGGAGGCAGCAGCCCTGGAGAAGCTGAGCAGCTCCATACAGCAGAGCCACAACCGGCTCCTGAAGCTGAAAGGAGACAGCGTCTGGCTCCATACCCTGCTCATCAACCAGAGCAACCAGCAGTTTCTGCAGGCAAGGTCCCACCCCGCAACCTCTGGTTCAGGCCCCATCGCAGCCTCCACTCTCCCTCCACCCACAAACATACCAGATCTCGGCCGGGCATGCTGACTGACGCCTGTAATTCCAGCACTTTGGGAGGCTGAGGTGGGCAGATCACCTGAGCTCAAGAGTTCAAGACCAGCCTGGCCAACATGGTGAAACCCTGTCTCTACTAAAAATACAAAAATTAGCTAGGCATGGTGGCAGGTGCCTGTAATCCCAGCTACTCGGGAGGCTGAGGCAGGAGAATCACCTGAACCCGGGAGGCAAAGGTTGCAGTAAGCCAAGATTGTGCTATTGCACTCCAGACCAGGCAACAAGAGCAAAACTGTCTCAAAAAAAAAAAAAAAACAGGCCGGGCGCGGTGGCTCACGCCTATAATCCCAGCACTTTGGGAGGCCGAGGTGAGTGGATCACAAGATCAAGAGATCGAGACCATCCTGGTCAACATGGTGAAACCCCGTCTCTACTAAAAATACAAAAAATTAGCTGGGCATGGTGGCGCATGCCTGTAATCCCGGTTACCCAGGAGGCTGAGGCAGGAGAATTGCCTGAACCCAGGAGGCGGAGGTTGCGGTGAGCCGAGATCGCGCCATTGCACTCCAGCCTGGGTAACAAGAGCAAAACTCCATCTCAAAAAAATAATAATAAAAAACAACCAAAAAAAAAAAAAAAAACCACCAGATCTGGCCCAGACCTTGGATGAGCGATCAGCCTTTAGGGTACGTCACTGTTTCCATCCCTCTGCCTCCGGGAGCCTCCGCATTCCAGGCCATCTGTCTTGAGCTTGCACCAACACCCTTGTCTTTCTCCACTTCAGCGCTCAGCCTTACCCCAACTTTCCTGCCTTGGTTTCCCTGGACCACATGGGATTCCAGGCATCTGATACAGTCTAAGTTTCTTCAGATTTCCCTGGATCACAGCTGAAAGTGAGGCCAGAACAATGTCTATAGCCTGGATTGAAATCCCTTTTCCAGCCCAGGAGGTGGAGGTTGTAGTGAGCCAGGATTGCACCACTGGACTGCAGCCTGGGCAACAAATGAAGACCCTGTCTCAAAAAAAGAAAAAAAAAAGAATCGTGAAATGCCTTTTCCTTCCTTAGTCCTGGTCTAGCCCGGAAGCCTGGAATGCTGCTGCTGTAAGTAGCAGGTGGGGCCAAGCAGCAGTTTCTGGATGAGGCCTGGAGCTGCCCAAAACCTGTGGTGGTTGGGAACTCCAGCTTCCTTTCTTTTTTTTTTTTTTTGAGACGGAGTCTCGCTCTTATTGCCCAGGCTGGAGTGCAATGGCACGATCTCAGTTCACCACAACCTCTGCCTCCCAGGTTCAAGAGATTCCCTGCCTCAGCCTCCCAAGTAGCTGGGATTACAGGCATGCGCCACCACAGCCACACAGCTAATTTTGTATTTTTAGTAGAGACGAGATTTCTCCATGTTGGTCAGGCTGGTCTTGAACTCCCAACCTCAGGTGATCCGCCTGCCTTGGCCTCTCAAAGTGCTGGGATTACAGGCATGAGCCACCACGCCCGGCCCCAGCTTCCTTTCTTAAGCTGCCAACACACCCTGTGCAGACGTCTAGGGCGACTGCTCACCTTATTCCCTGCACAGAATAGGAAGCATTTGGCAATGGCTTTTACTATGCAGTTCAAGGCGCAACAGAAATCCTCTCATCATTTTCTGAAAATCGCCTTTGGCTAATAATGCACACTAGGCCACAGTGCCCAAGCCCCTGGCAAAGCCCTGACCTCTGATGTCCAAACAGCTGGGAGGAGGGAAAGGAGATGCCCAGGTTTGAAAAGGGGAAATTTCCACTCCACCAGTCCATGGTTTTGGGGGCCTCTGGGCCCCTGGCGTCTGCCTAGGCCCTGGCTAACAGATGGCACCTCTGGCACCTTCCTACATCCAGGAGTTCCCCAGGCTGAAGCAGTTCTCAGCCCACATGGAACCTCTGATGGGCATCAACTGTGAGGAAACGCAGAGCTTCTCCCAGCTGCCAGAGACCCTGGCTGAGCTCCGGACCCGGATGCTGGACGTGGGCCTCAGCTTCTTCAAGCAGCTCCTTCTGAAGGGTGAGTCCCTGGCAGCCTGGGGCCTGCATTCCAGGGGCTGGGATGGCCCTGTGGGGCAGTGTTTGGGGTTCTGGGCACTGGGAGAGCCCTGCCTGCTGTGTGCACCATCCCTAGGTGCAACAGCCCCCTGGATGCCCATGCCTCTCTCTAGGACAATATGGGGCTATGAGAATGTCCTCAGCAAAGCCCCTCCATCTCCCCCAGGCATTAAGATGAGCTCCTATGAGGGGCTGCCCACAGCTGTGGACAGGAAGACACTCCTCAAGTGTGAGTCCTGGGTCCTGGGATCCAGCCTCCAGGATGGGAAGGAAAGGAGCAGGGTCCTGGGTGCCTCGTCTTCCCCAGCCCCTCCTCTACTCGGGTCAGGACCTCCAGGGAGCTGCCAGCTCTCTCTTGCTCTGACCTTTCCCTTAGGACTGGAGACCTCAGAAGGACTTGGTCTCCACCTCAGGCCCCTGGTAGGAAAAGGAGGAGATGCTGTCCCATCGTACCCCCGAGGGTGAAGCAAGAACTCACTTCCACCCCAGCGGCTCCTTGGCCCATGTGTGGCACAACCCCTGCCCTCACTCAGATGCCTGCCAACCTCCCTTGGGCTTCACCCAAGTCAGCTTGGATGGGCTCTGTCCATTTCTTTTTTTTTTTTTGAGACAGAGTTTTGCTCTGTCGCCCAGGCTGGAGTGCAGTGGCGTGATCTCAGCTCACTGTAACCTCTGCTCCCCCGTTCAAGCAATTCTTCTGCCTCAGTCTCCTGAGTAACTGGGACTACAGGCAAATGCCACCATACCCAGCTAATTTTTGGATTTTTAGTAGAGATGGGGTTTCACCATATTGGCCAGTCTGGTCTTGAACTCCTGACCTCATGATCCACCCGCCTCGGCCTCCCAAAGTGCTGGGATTACAGGCATGAGCCACCATGCCCGGCTGGTGGGCTCTGTCCATTTTTTTTTTTTAAAGATGGAGTCTCACTCTGTCACCCAGGCTGGAGTGCAGTGTCGGGATTCTGGCTCACTGCAACCTCTGCCCCACGTGTTCAAGCGATTCTCCTGCCTCAGCCTCCTGAGTAGCTTGGATTACAGGCACGCGCCACCATGCCCAGCTAATTTTTGCATTTGTAGTATAAATGGAGTTTCACCATGCTGGCCAGGCTGGTCTCGAACTCATAACCTCAGGTGATCCGCCCACCTTGGCCTCCCAAAGTGCTGGGATTACAGGCGTGAGCCAATTCGCCAGGCCCCAACTCAGTCTTGTGTCCCTGAGCAAACAGAAAGGGAGATTAATGTTAGTGTCTGATGGCAGGGGGAGGAGGATGACCTAGCGCAGCACTCACTCATCCTACAGGCTATGGCTGGGCAGCGGGTGAGTTCAGGGTCAGAAGGGGTGAGTGGGTCAGGGATGGCTCCCAGGAGCCTGGGTGGAAACATCCCCTGACTTCCACGCAAATGCTTAGCAACCCAGCGCCCTGCCCTGGGGGCTGCTGACCCGGCTTCCCCACCTCCACCCCCCAGGTTACTGCAACCTGAACTTCGACCCCACCACAGCCGGCGAGGAGCTGTTCCTCCTCAAGGAGACTCACTCGGTGCTGAACCTGGGCATCCACCTGGAGCCCCCAGACAGGGCGGCCCCTTCCCGGGCTTCAAGCAGTGGCCGCAGGTGCTGTGCTCACGCGACCTGTCCGAGGGCCGCCACTACTGGGAGGTGGAGGTGTCCAACTCGTGGGTGTGCCTGGGCGTCACCTACCGCCCCCGCTCCCCGCTCCGCGGCCGCCTGCGCTGCAGCGTGGTCTATCTGCTGGGTCGCAACCCCTACTCCTGGTGCCTGGAGTGGGACTCGCTCAAGTTCTCGGTGTGGCACGACAACGCGCAGACGGTGCATCGCGGCGCCTACCACCGCACGCTGGGCGTGGCGCTCGACTGGGGCGCCGGCTGCCTGTCCTACGGCCTGGCAGGTGGCGCCAGCCTCCTCTACCGCTTCCTGGCCGCCTTCCTCGAGCCGCTCTACCCCGCGGTCATGGTCAGCAGCGGCGCCTCGGCCACTCTAAAGCAGCGCCCGGACCCCGAGCCGCACGCGGCGGCCGTCCATAAATAAAGATGGACTTACCTAAGCGCTGGCTGCCGCGCTGGGGGAGTCGCCGGCCCTGCGCGGTCCCACTTCCCAGAACGCAGGCAACCCTTCCTCGCCGCAGCCACAGGAGGGCTCTGAATCCGGCTGGAGTTCCCCAAGTCACGGCGCGGGACGAGGAGGGGAGGGAGTCTTGTGGCCTTGTGGGTGGGGGGGTTCCACAGCCCGCTCCCAACCCTCATCCCAGCAGAGGCCCGGCCTTGGTCCTCCAGACTGCTCTTGGCCACTCGGCGCTGGGGCCTGTCCCAAAGGCCTTGGCGTCTGAGAGTGGGCAAAGCTTGGGCCAGGTTGTCAGACTGAGAGGTGGCACTGGATGGATTGGGGTACGGGTGGACTATCTGACTGGCTTCACTGGCGGCTGTGAGGTCAAACTGGAGGAGCCCAGGCCTCCCTCAGATCCAAAAATGATAGGCTGGGGACCCAAGCCCAGGCAGGGGTGGCGCTGCTGTCCCTGCTGCCCAGAGCAGAGCTGCTCACTCAGCTGGTGTTTTACAGCCTGGAGAAGGCGTGATGCTGTCCTGGGTGGGTAAACCTTAAACCCCCTCCACCCCGCTGAATGCTGCTGAAAGCGGCGCCCCCACCCCCAGCCATCACCAACCCACTCAGCTCCCAGAAGGTAGCACTGCCTACAGCAGAGGGGCCGTGTCCACATCCAGGCCTCTGCCATGACCAGAGGCTGAATCCAGGCCGAGACACTGCTGGGGGACTCCTCTGTCCGGGGAAGCTGAAGATTTGGGCACACCATGGAGCCCCCTCCGCATTTCCAGCCACAACCAGCCACTTGTTCCTGTGGCTTCTCAAGCGAGGGCTCTCAGTGAGGTTAATGATTGGCTCTGAAGAGGAACTGATACCAATCACGGGAGAAAAAAAATCCCAAGAGCAACGCATTCCGAACCAGGCTGCATGCTGCCTCCGGCGTTTTCCTGAATTGAGTCTCCACCTGGCCTGTTCCTGGGGAAATTAGTGACCCAGGTTTTTCCTTCGAGGTGGTCATTTTGGAGCCAGGAGGGCACAGGGAGTGCAGAGTATGCTCTGAAAGTTGTGGAGGATGGGGTGGGCTCCTCTGAGGAAGCCCTGGCTGTAACCTCGTGGTGGCCTTTCTCCCTGGAGTCTTCACCCAGCACCAATCCCAGTGACTCATTTGCCGAAGGCTGCTGCCCCTATGAAGTAAGGAATGAGCTCAAAGTCTTTCTGCCTTATCGAGAGACCTTTTACCCAAAACCCACATCTTGCCTCCCCACCCCAGTCTTCCTCCTGGCCCCAGTGGCCACAGGCTTCTGCAGAGGAGGGCTCAGGTCAGGAAATGCTGAAAAGGTAAATGCATGACCCAGGTGGATAGCACCAGCCACATCTCAGAGTCTTCCCACGTCACAGGGCTGGTGAGGACGGGGGCTTCCTCACCAAGTCCTCCCAGCTCTGAAAGACACTTGGTGGCAGGATAGTGCATGACACCCTCAGGCACACATCCAAATGTCCTGGGGATGTTACTTACTCTCAAACAGCTGTTCCTTATTTGGGGGAGTCCTGGGCCCCCATAGGTCCACAATGGTAGTTCTGAGGGTCCTGAAACTCTTTTCGGCATTCCCACGAGCCAGATGGCAAGCAGGCCCGCACTTTCAAGGAGGCCTGTTAGCAAACCGAATGTCAGGGTGTCTGGTCTCTACCTGGACTGTTCCTGGAGAAATTAGTGACCCAGGTTTCAGCCTGTGCCTCACGGGGGGTAACATAACAGGGGAGCCAGGCACGGTGGTGCATGCCTCTCATCTCAGCATTTTGAGAAGCCAATGCAAGAGGATCACTTGAGCCTGTGAGTTCCAGACCAGCCTGGGCAATTAGCTGGGTGTGGTGGCACACATCTGTGGTCCCAGCTATTCAGGAGGCTGAGGCTGGAGGATTGCTTGAACCCAGGAGGTTGAGGCTGCACAGTGAGCTATGATCACACCACTGCACTCCAGCCTGGGTGACAGAGGGAGACCCTGCCTCAAAAAAAAAAAATCACAGAGGGGCCCTTTTTGGGGCAGCAAGTTCAGCCAGTGCTTATGAATGACCCATGTCAGTGGCCCTGCCGCTCCCTTTCCCCCACTGAGGCCCAGGGCAGGGACTGTCCCCGAATGCCACCCACTCACTCCTCCCGTCCTGCTTCAGCACTCAGGCTAAATCCAAACAGGCTATAAACAAATCTGCCTCCACAGATTATTTGAAAAAGGTTTCTGCTTTTGTATTATTCCCATAAAAGATTGTGTTCATATATTACTTGAGTAATTATTGACAAAACCTGTGGGGTTTTTTGTTTGTTGATTTGTTTGTTTTGAGATGGAGTCTTACTTTGTCACCAGGCTGGAGTGCAGTGGTGCGATCTCAGCTCACTGCAACCTCCACCTCCTGGGTTCAAGAGATTCTGCTACCTCAGCTTCCCGAGTAGCTGGGACTACAAGCATGCACCACCATGACCAGCTAATTTTTTGTATTTTAGTAGAGACTGGGTTTCACCATGTTGGCCAGGATGGTCTCTATCTCCTGATGTCATGATCTGCCCCCCTTGGCCTCCCAAAGTGCTAGGATTACTGGCATGAGCCATTGCACCCAGTCTGCTTTTTCTTTTTTGAGACAGGATCTCATTCCCATTGCAAATGACATGTTAATAAGTATGAACTTGCCAGAAGAGGTGGCTCATGCCTATAATCCCAGCACTTTGGGAGGCCAAGGCGGGCAGATCACCTGAGGTCAGGAGTTTGAGACTTCCCTGGCCAACATGGTGAAACCCTATCTCTACTAAAAATAACAAAAATTACCCAGGCATGGTGGTGCGTGCCTGTAATCCCAGCTACTCAGGAGGCTGAGGTAGGAGAATTGCTTGAACTCGGGAGGTAGAGGTTGCAGTGAGCCAAGATCACTCCACTGCACTCCAGCTTGGGTGACAGAGCAAGACCCTGTCTCAAAATAATAATAATAATAAAATAGGCTGGGCACAGTGGCCCATGCCTGTAATCCCAGCACTTTGGGAGGCTGAGGCAGGCGGATCACCTGAGGTCAGGAGTTTCAGACCAGCCTGGCCAAGACGGTGAAACCCTGTCTCTACTAAAAATACAAAAATTAGCCAGACACAGTGGCAGGCACCTGTAATCCCAGCTATTGGGAAGCTGAGGCGGAAGAATCGCTTGAACCAGGGCAGCAGAGAGATAGAGCCACGGCACTCCAGCCTGGGTGACAGAGTGAGATTCCGTCTCAAAAAAAAAAAGATAAAAAGTGAAATCACATTTGTGTAGCCAGTCACTCATGCTTGCCAAAATAAATAAGAATCAAAGTGTCAGAAACCCGGGGCACTGGTTTTTGATTCCCTGCCAAGTGTTTCTGGAAGTTGCATCTTTCTCGTTGATGTTTCCTGCCTGGAGGTCAAAGGCCTTATTGCTTTTGTGTTTCACACAGCCAGCTACACAGCTGGAGATGGTTCCGTCTCTGCCTGGTTTACTTCGGTGCTCCGTAAGTGTCCCGTGAGTGGCTCCTGTGGGCCAGGCACAAGGTTCTGCAGGGCAGGTGCGGTGGGGAGCAACGTAGACCCAGTCCCTGCCCCACCATAGCTCAGGAGTTTGGGAGAACAGACCCTCAGGTTGGTCACAGTGGTGCCCACACCGAGCTACATATGGAGACAAAGGCTTTTTGGGGCCGGACACAGTGGCTCACACCTGAAATCTCAGCACTTTGGGAGACCGAGGCAGGCAGATCACTTGAGGCCAGAAGTTCAAGACCAGACTGACCAACATGGTGAAACCCCATCACTACTAAAAATACGAAAATTAGCTGGGCATTGTGGTGGGCACCTGTAATCCCAGCTACTCAGGAGGCGGAGGCAGGAGAATCACTTGAACCTAAGAGGCAGAGGTTGCAATGAGCTGAGATTGTGCCATTGCACTCCAGCCGGGGCAACAGAGTGAGACACTGTCTCAAAAAAAAAAAAAAACAAAAAACAACTTTCTGACCTTAAAGTAAACAAAGATGGACACAAAAAGAACTAACTGTAGCCAGGCGTGGTGTCTCATGCCTGTAATCCCAACACTTTGGGAGGCCAAGGCGGGTAGATCACCTGAGGTCAGGAGTTCAAGACCATCTTGGCCAACATGGTGAAACCCATCTCTACTAAAAATACAAAAATTAGCCAGTCACGGTGGCACATGTCTGTAATCACAGCTACTCAGGAGGCTGAGGCAGGAGAATCGCTTGAACCCAGGAGGCGGAGGTGGCAGTGAGCCGAGCTCATGCCACTGCACTCCAGCCTGGGTGATAGAGTGAGACTCTGTCTCAAAAAAAAAAAAAAAAAAAAAAAAACCCAAAACTGGGCCTGGTGATTAGGATGTGAGTTCAGCCCTGCATTTAAGGGACAGGGTCACAGAAGAGGCCTGGGGAAGGCCAGAGAATGCTGGTTCTGCACTGCAGCCACAGTAACCATGCCCTCAGCCCAGTGAGAGCCTCACCCTGGCAAGGGTGCCCCAGAGCACTACCAACTTCATCTTGATGAAGTAGAGGTCAAGTTTTGGGTGGTGCTTCCCAGAGGACAGTGAGGTCCTGGGAAACCTCTTGTGCTTGAACTTTTCAGAAAGGTAGAGGAGCCTCCAGAATGTGAGTCCCTGGGTCCTGCCAGAGTACCCAGGAATGGGAAGGGAGGCGGCTGTATCCAGTCTGCTCTTAAGGTACTGCCATTCACAGGACTGGGCCAGGTGAGATAACTGGTGCCGAGATGCTGCAAATGTGACCCTCTGTCCCCCAGACAGGACAGGCCTGGGATCATCCTTATAGGCCCATGGGGCAAATCTTTTTTTTTTTTTTTTTTTGAGATAGTCTTGCTCTGTCGCCCAGGCTGGAGTGCAATGGTAAGAGCTTGGCTCACTGCAACCTCCGCCTCCCAGGTTCAAGCCAATCTCCTACCTCAGCCTCCCAGGTAGCTGGGACTACAGGCATGTGCCACTACACCCAGCTATTTTTATTTTTATTTTTTAAGTAGAGATGGGGTTTCACCATGCTGGCCAGGCTGGTCTCAAACTCCTGACCTCAAGTGATCCGCCCACCTCAGCCTCCTGAAGTGCTGGGATTACAGATGTTTACACATGTGAGCCACCGTGCCTGGCCCCATAGGGCCAATCTTACTGGGTCCTGTCCCCTCCTCCCGTTTGTCTCCAGTGAACCTCAGACTGAGCCAAATGTCCCCTTTGTCAAAGCCCGACCTTTCCCTGGCAATAAAGACCCACTCTACAGGCAAGAGAATGAGCCATAAGCACCACAGTGACATCTGTCTCAATGTTCTTACAACCTGACACTGCTGTCTCCTGTGTAAGTCACCCAGAAGTGAAGCCATCCCAGTGGCTGTGAAGTGGTATCTTCTTATGTTTTGTTTTGTCTTGTTTTTGTTTTTATTTTTTTGAGACGGAGTTTTGCTCTGTCTCCAGGCTGGAGTGCAGTGGGGCAATCTTGGCTCACTGCAACCTCCGACTCCCTGGTTCAAGCGACTCTCCTGCCTCAGCCTCCTGAGTAGCTGGGATTATAGGCACGTGCCACCACGCCCAGCTAATTTTTGTATTTTTAGTAAAGATGGGGTTTCACCATATTGGCCAGGATGTTCTCTATCTCTTGACCTTGTGATCTGCCCAGCTTGTCCTCCCAAAGGGCTGGGATTACAGGCCTGAGCCACCGTGCCCAGCCTGTATTGTGGTTTTGATCTGCATTTCTTTGATGACTAATGAGGTTGAGCATCTTTCCTTGTGTTTATTGAATATTTGCATATCTTGTTTGGAGAAATGTCTATTCAGATCCTTTGCCTAATTTTTATTTATTTTTTTGAGACATGGTCTCGCTCTGTTGCCCAGATTGGAGTGCAGTGGCATGATCTCGGCTCACTGCAACCTCCACCTCCTGGATTCAAGCAATTCGCCTGCCTCAGCCTCCTGAGTAGCTGGGATTACAGGCATGTACAACCTTGCCTGGCTAATTTTTGTATTTTTGGTAGAGACGGCGTTTTACCATGTTGGTCAGACTGGTCACAAATCCACCCGCCTTGGCCTCTCAAAATGCTGAGATTACAGGCAATAGCCACCTCGCCCGGCCCCTTTGACCATTTTTTTTTTTTTCCTTGAGACGTAGTTTCGCTCTTGTTACACAGGCTAGAGTGCGATGGCGCGATCTCGGCTCACCACAACCTTCGCCTCCTGGGTTCAGGCAATTCTCCTGCCTCAGCCTCCTGAGTAGCTGAGATTACAGGCACGTGCCACCGTGCCCAGCTAATTTTTTGTATTTTTAGTAGAGACGGGGTTTCACCATGTTGACCAGGATGGTCTCGATCTCTTGACCTCATGATCCACCCACCTCGGCCTCTCAAAGTGCTGGGATTACAGGCGTGAGCCACCGTGCCCGGCCCCATTTTTTTTTTTTTTTTTTTGAGACAAAGTCTCACTCTCGCCCAGGCTGGAGTGCAGTGGCGTGATCTCAGCTCATTGCAACCTCCTTCTTCCAGACTCAAGTGATTTCCTGCCTCAACCTCCTGAATAGCTGGGAGGCGCCACCACAACCCGGCTAATTTTTGTATTTTTTTTCTTTTTTTTTAAGATGGGGTTTCACCATGATGGCTAGGCTGGTCTTGTTTGAACTCCTGACCGCAGGTGATCCACCCACCTCGGCCTCCCCAAGTGCTAGGATTACAGGCGTGAGCCACCGTGCCCAGCCTAATTTTTGTATTTTTAGTAGAGACAGGTTTCACCATGTTGGCCAGGCTAGTCTCGAACTCCTGACCTCGTGATCCACCTGCCTTGGCCTTCCCAAGTGCTGGGATTACAAGCATGAGCCACTGCTGCTCCCGGCCCCCTTTGACCATTTTTAATGGGGTTATTTGTCTTTTTTTTTTTTTTTTTTTTTCCCCCCCGAGACGGAGTTTCGCTCTTGTTACCCAGGCTGGAGTGCAATGGCGCGATCTCGGCTCACCGCAACCTCCGCCTCCTGGGTTCAGGCAATTCTCCTGCCTCAGCCTCCTGAGTAGCTGGGATTACAGGCATGCGCCACCATGCCCAGCTAATTTTTTGTATTAGTAGAGACGGGGTTTCACCATGTTGACCAGGATGGTCTCGATCTCTTGACCTCGTGATCCACCCGCCTCGGCCTCCCAAAGTGCTGGGATTACAGGTTTGAGCCACCGCGCCCGGCCTATTTGTCTTTTTATTGAGTTGCAAGAGTTGTTTTTTGTTTTTGTTTTTTTTTTTGAGATGGAATCTCACTCTATCTCCCAGGCTGGAGTGCAGTGCTCACTGCAACCTCTGCTTCCCAGGTTCAAGCAATTCTCCTGCCTCAGCCTCCCAAGTAGCTGGGATTACAGGTGAGCACCACTGCACCCAGCTAATTTTTTTTTTTTTTTTTTTTTTGAGATGGAGTCTTGCTATGTTCTGCTCTGTTGCCCAGGCTGGAGTGCAGTGGCACGATCTAGGCTCACTGCAAACTCTGCCTTCAGGTTGAAGCAATTCTCCTGTCTCAGCCTCCCAAGTAACTGGGATTACAGGCACACGCCACCACACCTGGCTAATTTTTTTGTGTTTTTAGTAGAGACGGGGTTTCACCATGTTGGTCAGGCTGGTCTCAAACACCTGATCATGATTTGCCGGACTTGGCCTCCCAAAGTGCTGGGATTACAGGCATGAGCCACTGCGCCTGGCCTTTGCCCTATGCATTCTAGGAGCTTTGGCGTTTTAGGTCTTACTTGTGGCCTAGAAAATGATGTTTGTAGCTAGTGAGCGGTGGACGTTCATTCTCATTCGTTTTTTTTTTTTTTTTTTTTTTTTTTTTGAGACGGAGTTTCGCTCTTGTTACCCAGGCTGGAGTGCAATGGCGTGATCTCGGCTCACCGCAACCTCCGCCTCCTGGGTTCAGGCAATTCTCCTGCCTCAGCCTCCTGAGTAGCTGGGATTACAGGCACGCACCACCATGCCCAGCTAATTTTTTGTATTAGTAGAGACGGGGTTTCACCATGTTGACCAGGATGGTCTCGATCTCTTGACCTCGTGATCCACCCGCCTCGGCCTCCCAAAGTGTTGGGATTACAGGCGTGAGCCACCGCGCCCGACCCCAACCTCATTCTTTTACATGGATCTCGTTATTCCAGCACAATTTTGCTAAAAACCTCTTGTTTCCACATCAAATGGTCTCAGGACCCTCTGGAAAAGCAATTGACCATAAATGTAAGGGGCTGACGTCAGTTCCGTTCCATTGGTCTCTATATCTAGCCTTATGCCAGTACCACACTGTCTTGATTTCCTATACCTTTGTAGTAGCTCAGTACATTTTTTTTTTATTATTATTTTTATTTTTTTTTGTGATGGAGTCTTGCTCTGTCACCCAGGTTGGAGTGCAGTGGCACGATCTCGGCTCACTGCAACCTCTGCCTCCCGGGTTCAAGCGATTTTCCTGCCTCAGCCTCCCAAGTAGCTGGGACTACAGGCACGAACCACCACAACACCCAGATAATTTTTGTACTTTTAGTGGAGACAGGTTTTCACCATGTTGGCCAGGATGGTCTCGATCTCTTGACCTCGTGATCTGCCGCCTCGGCCTCCCAAAGTACTGGGATTACTGACGTGCCCACAGCACCCGGCCAACTGAGTACATTTTAACTAACGCACAAGGGCTGCCCAGGTAGGGGAAGGGTGAGAAACCTGAAAAGGGCTTGTAGTTGTGAGGACCGCATGCAGAGGGGCTGGGTGTTCTCTCACCAACTCCCAGGGCTGAGGGGTCGGCCTGCTCCCCTACATCGGACTGCCTGGACTTCCACTCGCAGGCGCAGCCCTCAAAGCTCGAGACTTTCATTGGAAGGCTTCCTGGGCCGGGAAAGCGCAAAAAGAAGGGATCCTCAGCCTCGGCCTCTGCTCCTTCCCCACCCTATTTCCTGGGAGGTGTGGTCTCTTTATGGCAAGTTATCTCCGCCCCACGCCCGGGGCCGTAGACCCTGAGCGGGGAAACCAGAACCCGGAAAGAGGGCATCCGGGCTGTGCAAATTTCAGACACGCGAATGTCCCGTTGCGCCTGCGGCAGGAGCCTGGCCCGGGTGCTGGACGGTCCCCGGCCACGCCCGCCGCCGCTCCCGAGGCCTGGCCCCTTCCCCACCCGACGGAATCCCGGGGAGGCTGGAAGGTGGGTCCCGCCCGCGCCGCCCTGGGCCCGCCCTCCCGGGCCGCGGCGCTCGGCCCAGTCCCAACATCCTCGTCGCGACCAGCCCGGGCCGCAGGACGCGGCGCTTGGGGGAGCGGAGCCGCGTCTCCGCCGGGCCCATGCGAGAGGGTGAGCGGGCTCCCCGGGTCCCACTGCCTCGGAGGGGTCACCTCCTCGTCCGGTCCCCTCTAGCGCCGTCGCAGACCCCCTGCCGGGGCCCCGGACCCTTCCCGCCTGGGCAGGCTCAGTGGCGGTGAGGATCTAGAAAAGTCTTCCTGTCCCAGTCCTGGTCTGCCCCGGGGCCTGGGTGATGACCCCCACGCCCGAGGGCGCTCGGACTCCTGGCTCGACATTTCAAGGCAGGCGCAGTTGGGGATCCCAGCAGCCCCACTCGGAGGAGCTCTGCCCCAGGGTGGGTGGAACACCCGAGTGGAAACCAGATTCCGGGGCAGGACTGCGGGGATGGGCAGGGCGAGACTATGGCATGAGGTCTCGGTTGCCTGTCCCAAACCCTTGCTGGTTCCTCAGGGAATGTGGGGGGACAAGGGAAAGGGAGAGAGTGACTTGCCCCAGCCAGCCCACCTCTGGGGCTGCCTCCCTCCTCCCCCAGCTAGCCACAGGTTTGAGGGTTCCTCAGTCCCAAGGTCAAGCCTGCCCTTGGTGCTCTCTGCTGGGCAGGAGCCCTTCTGCTGCCGTCCTGGGTCCTGGGATCCAGTCAGGAACCTGCCTGATATGGGATCTGGGGAGGGAGGGGTCCCCAGAGCCTGCCTCATTTCCAGCCGTGGGCTCTTTCACCATGGGAGGAGAGCAGGGAAGAGGAAGTCCCCTCGACTCTGGACACCAGGCCCCTAGCCCCAGACCCCTTCGTGAGGGCATCAGCTCTCCCCTGTGACTAGGCCTTCGAGCTCCAGGAACAAAGAAAGGATTCCCAGGGCCTATCAGATGAGGTGCCCTGAAAACATAGGCTGGGCTTCTGTGAGATGGGAGGATCAGAAATATGATTTAAATTTCACCCTGCTAACACACCCAGCTTGATGGCACTTGGCTATGAAGCTGGTCTCATTGGGCCTAAGGGTCTCTGAGAGCTGAGCTTGGCAGCCCCTGGGACCCAGCCTCACCTATAGTCCCGGAAGTGAGAGTGAAGCATCTTGCACTGTGTCCCTCCTTGCCCAAAGCACACACCGGGCAGTGACCATGACTCATGGTTCCCAGTACAAAGAAAAGACCACTTCCCAACGGGGGCAGAGGCCAAGTCAGAGCCCCAGCCCCATTGCCTCTCTTGAGTCTGGAATGGACCTGCCTGCCTGGAAGCTGCATTGCCCTTGGTCCTGGGCGTGCCCGCCCCCTGGGGAACACAGGTGGGTCACATTCATCTCCTCTTTTGTGCTCAGCCAGAGGGTGGATGGGGGTTCATGAACAGGTTCTGCTCATAGTGTGGAGGGGGGTGGGAGGGGTGGGGACGACAATAAACAAGGGGATGATCCACTCTAGTGTGGTGTGAAGACCACTATTAAAGTGAGAAAACAGGCCAGGCACAGTGGCTCATGCCTGTAATCCCAGCACTTTGAGAGACCAAGGCAGGCGGATCGCTTGAGTCAGGAGTTCAAGACCAGCCTGGTGGACATGGCGAAACCCCATCTCTACTAAAAATACAAAAATTAGCCTGGCATAGTGGCACCTGCCTTTATACAGGCACCTGCACCTGTAATCCCAGCTACTCCGGAGGCTGAGGCAGGAGAATTGCTTGAACCCGGGAGGCAGAGATTGCAGTGAGCTGAGATTGCACCACTGCACTCCAGCCTGGGAGACAGAGCGAGATGCCATCTCAAAAAAAAAAAGAGAAAGAAAACAGGAAGGGGGCGTAGCCCAGCCTGGGGTAGGCGTCAGGGTAGCCTCCCAGGGCTGCTGCTAGGGCTGGATCTTCTTTTAAGACTACTCAGGAGCAGTAGTGGGAAGCAGGGAAAGAGTGGAACAAGGAGTCTGATCTGTACCTGTCTGTGAACAGTCAACTGAAATAACTTACTACCAGACCAGCCTAAGGGCTGAATTTTGAAGGACCAATCAGCTTCTCTCTGGCTAAGAATTCTGGAGCCACAGCAGCCAAGGTCAGCAGGAGAAACCGCTTGCTGGGAGGGGAGGCTGGAGAGCCGTTTGGGCATCTACACCATGTATCTGACCTGGGACTTGCTGGGAGTGGGAGAGGAGACCAGGAAGGCCAGAGGGAGGTGGGGGAGGGGGGTCCTCAGATCTTGGTATAAGGGCTTTTTTTTTTTGAGACAGAGTCTCTCTCTGTTGCCCAGGCTGGATTGGCACCATCTCAGCTCACCAAAACCTGCCTCCCAGGTTCAAGCGATTCTCCTGCCTTAGCCTCCCAAGTAGCTGGGCCTACAGATGTGTGCCACCAAGCCAGGCTAATTTTTGTATTTTTAGTAGAGATGGCGTTTCACTGTGTTGACCAGGCTTGTCTTGAACTCATGACCTCATGATCCGCCCGCCTCAGCCTCCCAGAGTGCTGGGGTTACAGGCGTGAGCCACCGTGCCCGGCCTAGTGGCAGGGCTTCTAGTGTGCAGAGGTGCCTGGGGGTTCCTGGGCTCAGATTGGCCTGGGACCTGGAGAGAGGACTTGTTCAGGAACAACCAGCCCCACTGAAAGTTTCCAGAGGGAAGGTGGAATTCAGAGTGAAGGTCATAGGAGCCTGAGCAAAGTCCCCAAAAGCAGTGCCCCAAAAAATGGATGCTGAGAAAAGCTCTTCTCAGAGAAAGAGACTTCTCCATAGACTTCCCGCCAGGGCAGGACGCGGTGGAGCAAGACCAGGACACGGACCAGAGCTAGGCATCGGGGAGAGGGAGTGGGGCTGGGGTCCAGCCTCCAGGCCTCCAAAATGCTGCCAGGGCCTCAGGGCCTGAGAGTGCCAGGGCTGGGTGTCAGGAAACAGGGAAAGGCAGGAGGGAGCCAGGAAGGCTGTGGCCTTTCCAGGAGGAAGAGGTGAAAGTGTCAACTGGGAGAGCGGAAGAGCTGGGGAGGAGGGGCAAGCTATGGAGCAGGGCTGGAAACTTGACATTGGGGCAACACACAAGATCAGGTGGCGCCTGTGGCCTTTCCGTTTGCTGAGGGAACAGAAATTCTGGAAGAGGTGAGGGCTAGTTTGCTGGAGAAGCCCCATCTGCGATATTTCCCAACCAGAAGCTAAGGCAGGAGGAGGGCCAGGCTGGGAGGATCTCTAGCCAGATGTCCCATGCAAAGGGCTGCACCCTGTACAAAGGTCATGCACCCTCTCACCCCGGGCTGTGATGAATGGGACAGTCACCTTGGCAGGGCTCCCATGCTCCTCTGGGAGGGCCGAGGATTGGAGACCAAGAAGGAGGCAGTTCAGGGTGGAGCCGGCTTAGGTGCTGCTTTAAAACTCCTGGGCCTGGGGGAAGTAGTGGGGTGCTGGGCTTGGCAGGAAGAGAGGGTTTCATATTTCTCGTAGTTTTCCGAGTTTCTCCGGATCTTCCCAGGACCTGGGGTGAAAGGGAGGGAGGCTGTGGAACAGCAGCTCTGGGATGCATGGGCTTCACTGAGGTGGAGGCTGCTCCGGGTAGCGCCTGCTGTAGCCTAGAGCCCCCAGGAAGTGAGGTATGGGGGGGCAGGGCACAGGAGGCAGGACTCTAGGGAGTTGAAAAAGGGGTCCAAACTTGGGAGGGGACCTTGGGCCTTGGAGGCCAGGTGATGGCAGCTTCTGTGATGAGAGTGGCCTGGCTGGTATTCAACGAAGATAGGACCAGCTGCACCTTGCTGAGCCAAAGATGTGAGACGTGTGTGTGTGTGTGTGTGTGTGTGTGTGTGTGTGTTTGCACATGTGCATGTTTGCATAGTGTGTGACTGTGTGTTTGTGTGTGTCTGCCTAGCGTGTGTGACTCTGGGTATGTCTGTATGTGTGTACGTGTGCGTGGGTCTCTGTGTTTCTCTGTGTGTAACTGTGTATGTGTCTAATGTGCCTTGTGTACCTGCTTGTATGCCCCTGTGTGTGAGTTCATCTGCTTGCATCGTGTGTGACGGTGTATATCTCTGTGTTTGCGCGTCTACGTGTCTGTGTAGTACGTGTCTGTCCCTGTCTCTTCGTGTCTCTGGACTTTTTTTGTGTCTATGTAAGTGTGTGTCTTTATATGAGTTTGTATGCCTCTGTGGTCTTTGTGTGGGTCAGTGGATATCTGTGTGTGTGACTATCTGTGTGTCTCTGTGTGTGTGCATGTGTCTGTATGTCTCTGTGCTTGTCTGAGTGTATGCTGTGGTTGTGTCCATGTGTGACTGGGTGTGTTTGTGTGGGGGGGGGGGCGGGGGTACACAGAGAAGCCCTTGCAGGCAGTTGATCATTGTTCAGTGTGATTGCTGAACCTGAGTCTTACTTAGCCTTGAGCTCTGTGTTGCAGGGTGATTGCAAAGGGGCCAGTGGGAAAGGCTTGAGGGTGTGGAGGTGGATGAGACCCAAGCCTTCTCCAAAGCTGCTGGTTGGGTGTTTGTTAAACTCTTTTGTGTACACTCTGTGGCTGCACCCAGCACCAGCCTGCTCACTCGGGCCTTCACAATGTCACCACTAGTAACTTTGCTGCTTCTGAGGCATTGCAAAAGTCTGTGTTCATAGGCAGGAAGCCTGGGCACGAGTGTCTGAAATGTATCCATGTGTGCATTTGGGGACTTTGGGACCACACTGACCCCAGAGGTCTGCTGCATTCTACAAGCAGTGACTGAGTGGGCCAGGAGGTCCCCTGCTGACTTCTAAGTGATGTGACAATTAGAAACAATTGCACCCCGTTGCCTGGTGCCACCTGCCCTGCCCCATCCTGTCCCTCCTGTCCTTCCTGCCACCTCCTGCCAGGCTGGCTCTGGGAAGTGGGTGAAAGGAGATGCCAAGGCCAACGCGTGGGCCTCTGGCCACCTCCCAGGGGCGGTGCCCCTCTGTGACACCTGGTACTGGGGCATAAGGAAGGGACGGCCTCAGCTGCCCAGAGAAGGTGGCAGGTGGGCCAGGAGAGACGGGCAGCCTGCATAAGGCTCCATTCTGTCCCCTCCCCAGGCAGCGGTCACAGTGGCAGTGAGGCAGTGGCAGCATCAGCAGCAGAGGATGCCCCAGGCCCTGGAGCGTGCAGATGGCAGCTGGGCCTGGGTGGTGCTGCTGGCCACCGTGGTGAGCCAGGGCCTCACCCTGGGCTTCCCCACATGTATTGGCATCTTCTTCACTGAACTGCAATGGGAGTTCCAGGCCAGCAACAGCGAGACCTCTTGGTTCCCCTCCATCCTCACGGCTGTGGTCCACATGGCAGGTGAGTGGCCTGGGGAGGGGCTGATGAGAAAGGTCTAGGGGTGGGGAGGAAGCCACAGCCTCCCTGGCCTCCTGGTTTCCTCTCTCTGAGGCCACAGGCTTTGCCTCCTGGGTGAATTCCTAAGATTTCACCTGATTTCAGTGGGGCCCCTGGCTGGAATCCAGCTGAACTGGGCTGGAGCTTAGGAGAGAGTGTGGAGAGTTGGGGGAGGTGCCTGGGAAGCAAAGACAGGCAGAGCCTTGTGTCCTTTCTTTGGGATCCATCCAGACATAGACGTAGGTGTGCTGGGGCGCTCAGTGCCAGGCTGGGAGGAGCGCTGGGGCCAGCCGACCAAGACTCTCCTGCTTTCCAGCTGGGCGGTCTCTCTGAACCTCAGTTGCTTCCTCTGCGATCCGAGGGTAATGCCCGTCATCCCGCCCACCTCCACATAGAATAGCAGGGAAGGCCACTGTCTTCCCTGGAGGTGCTGGCAGCTAGGAAATGTAGGCAGCTGTGAATGGTTAGTATTTTGGAAACCCTCACTGGGGCAGGGAGTGGCTTCAGGATAGGAAAGGGGATGAAAGAAAGATACCAGGAACACAAGGGGGACAAGGCAAAAGCCCCATCTCTCCTGGGACTCCCTGTGGGGAGGAGGTTGCAGAGTGGGGGTGATGGAGGAAGGCAGCCCCTGCCTGCCTCTTCTCCTGGCTCTGTCACCACAGGCCTCAGAGGGTCCTGTTCCTGACTGGCTTTTCAGGAGCCTGACTGCCTCACCCTGACCCCAGCGTTGGGAGCAGGGCAGAGGGAGGGTTCTCTGCAGTAGCCCTGGACCCAGGGACCTGCCCTTGGCTCCTGGGAGCTCTCCAGGGAGACTGCACAGACCCTGGCCTTGGAGGGACCCAGTGGACAGGAGCCCGAGCTGATGGCCCACAGTTCTCTGCAGGCGTGTGTCTGCTGGCCGCAGCTGCCCATCTCCCCAGCTACCTCCCGGCCACTCCCTCCACTTGCCACCAGCAGCCTGCTTGTTATTCCAGGTCCTGCCCTCAAACCGGGAGGGAGGTCAGGCTGGGAGAGAGCACCACGTGGGTGAGCTCTGAAGCTGCCTTATGGCCTCTGGCCTGCAGGGTTGGGGCAGGGAGTGGGAATCCCAGAGGGCATCTTCTCACACAGGCAGAGCAGGGCCTGGGCCAGGGGCTAGGAACCTACTCCCCAGCCGACTCTGGGCTCATCACCCCCTAGCAGGCATCTCAGCATCTCCATCAGCATGGGATTCCTGGCTGGACAGCTCTCATGTACACATACACGTGCAGGAGCCCGTGCTCATTCAGAGCATGCAGACATTTTATTTTGTTTATCTTTATTTATTTGCTTATTTTTGAGACAGGGTCTCACTCTGTCACCTGTGCTAGAGTGCAGTGGTGTGATCACAGCTCATTGCAGCCTTGACCTCCCAGGCTCAAGCAATCCTCCCACCTCAGCCTCCCAAGTAGCTGGGACCACAGGTGTGCACCACCATACCCAACTAATCAACTAATGTTTTTACTTTCCGTAGAGATGGGGTCTCACTATGTTGCTCAGGCTGGTCTCAAACTCCTGGGCTCAAGTGATCTACCTGCCTGGGCCTCTCAAAGTGCTGGAATTATGGGCATGAGCCACGGCACCTGACCACAGTATTGTAGAAATTTTTAAACATGATGAATCACGGATACTTTCACTGCCCCTGCTCCTACGCCTTTTAGAGGTAAGGAAAGCAAGCAGGCACAAAGTAAAAGACCGCCCAAGGCTGCCGAGTGAGTTCACTGCCCTGCAGAGGAAACACCCTGCCTCCGCCCGCCCTGCCACTACACCCTCAGCTATGCAGCTGGCCAGCAGCCCCGTCCCCACCCCTAACCTGATGACTCAGGGCTTTTCCCAATGTCACCTTCCAAAGTCAGGCCAAAGTCTCTGGTGTGGGGAAGATCTGTGGGTCGGTCCTCTTCAGAGCCGCCTCCCCGTCTACAGGGGCAGAGATGCTGGGCCACCAGCCTCTGCTTGATTATGTCTGAGGACAGGCTGCTCACTTACTCCGTAGCTGTTTTTTTTGGAGACAGAGTCTTGCTCTGTTGCTGAGGCTGGAGTGTAGTGGCCTGATCTCGGCTCACTGCAACCTCCACCTCCCAGGTTCAAGTGATTCTCCTGCCTCAGCCTCCCAAGTAGCTGGGACTACAGGCACGTGCCACCACACCCAACTAATTTTTTTTTTTTTTTTTTTTTGAGACAGCGTCTCGCTCTGTCGCCAGGCTGGAGTGCAGTGGCATGATCTTGGCTCACTACAGCCTCCCCTTCCGGGTTCAAGCGATCCTCCTGCCTCAGCCTGCCAAGTAGCTGGGACTGCAGGCACACACCACCAGGCCCAGCTAATTTTTGTATTTTTAGTAGAGACAGAGTTTCACCATGTTGACCAGGATGGTCTCAAATCTCCTGACCTAGTGATCTGCCCGCCTCAGCCTCCCAAAGTGCTGGGACCTTGCCAGACCTAATTTTTGTATTTTTAGTGGAGATAGGATTTCACCATGTTACTTAGGCTGGTCTCGAACTCCTGACCTCAGGTGATCCACCTGCCTTGGCCTCCCAAAGTGCTGGGATTACAGGTGTGAGCCATCACACCCAGCCTACTCTGTCACTTTTTATACTCGCATTGGCTCACACTACCCATCCCCCTCCACCCCAAACACGCACAGGTACCTCATGCACACACACTTCCCCTGTCCTTTTAGTTGCACTCTCGGAGAGTGAGTTAGAGAAGTTCCACACATGCTTGGGTGAATGCGGCCCCTGCGAGGTGCCAAGGAGCAGTCCCCAGCTCTTTTCTACTTTTCTGGGGTGTGGATTGGTGAGAAAGCATCTGGGAGCCGGGCAAGGAACAGACCCCTCTCCACATGCAGCCAAACCTCTAGATGCAGACTTTGGTGGTGCTGGAGGTGGTGTGGGAGGGGAGAATGTACCCTGCCTGATTTTCTGCCGCACACTCTAGATGCCAAGGAGGCGTGAAGGGGCCCAGGGATCCCCAAACTGTAGGGCTGGGAAGGTGGTGGGAGGGTGGTGGCTAGTCTTCCTGAGGATGTGGTTGGGGGAGGTGGGGCAGGTAAAACAGGTGGACACTGTGATCTAGATGTCCTGGAACACTGCCCCAACTCCTCCCACCAGCAGACCCCCAGCAAAGTGGGGGAGGTGGTAAAGTCATGAACCAATCCTGTTTCACCCAGATAGAATGAGCAGTCTCAGCCGGGCGCAGTGGCTCATACCTGTGATCCCAGCACTTTGGAGGCTGAGGCGGGCAGATCACAAGGTCAGGAGATCGAGACCATCCTAGCTAACATGGTGAAACCCTGTCTTTACTAAAAATACAAAAAAAATCAGCCGGGCATGGTGGTGCACGCCTGAAGTCCCAGCTACTCGGGAGGCTGAGGCAGGAGAATTGTTTGAACCCAGAGGCAAGGTTGCAGTGAGCCAAGATCACACCACTGCACTCCAGCCTGTGCAACAGAGGGAGACTCTGTCTCAAAAAAAAAAAAAAAAAAGAATTAGCAGCCTCAGGGTGGTGCCGTGCAGGGCCTTGGTTCACCTTTCTGGGAATCCTCATCAGGGTCAAACATTGTCCAGTCTGAATCCTCACTCTGTGGGGGAGAAAACTGAGGCACAGAGAGGGATCAGGCCTTGCTCGGGCCACATGGTCGGTCCGTGGCAGGTGGGCGTCAGAATCCAGCCCTGTTCCTTGAAACCACCTGGCTATTCCTGCTGGAACTGCCCTCCCCCTGCCCTACTCTCCTCCTCTTCCCCTGCCCCCTCCTCATTCAGCTGCCACCTGCTGGCTGTCTCATCCCACAGGGCCCCTGTGCAGCATCCTGGTGGTGCGCTTCGGCTGCCGAGTGACTGCAATGCTGGGAGGCGTGCTGGCCAGCCTGGGCATGGTGGCTGGCTCCTTCTCCCGCAGCCTCAGCCAGCTCTACTTCACAGCAGGATTCATCACAGGTGACTATCACTCCATCACCAGAGTTTATAGGCACCTGCTAGAAAGTGCCGGGCACACAGGCATGGTGGCTCATGCCTGTAATCCCAGCACTTTGGGAGGCTGAAGCGGGCAGATCACAAGGTCAGGAGTTTGAGACTAGCCTGACCAACACGGAGAAACCCTGTCTCTACTAAAAATACAAAAGTTAGCCAGGCATGGTTGTGGCTCCCTGTAGTTCCAGCTACTTGGGAGGCTGAGGCAGGAGAATCACTTGAACCTGGAAAGCTGAGGTTGCAGTGAGCCAAGATTGCACCACTGCACTCCAGCCTGTACAACAGAGGGAGACTCTGTGTCAAAAAAAAAAAAAAAAGAATGAGCAGCCTTAGGGTGGTGACCAAGGGAGCTGTACTGGCGGCACAGGCAGCCTGAGGCCATTCACACATGATTAAGAGCTTTCTCTCCAGCATGCTCAGGTGTGCAGGTGCAGACACTGAGTGGGTGGGGAGCTGGGAAGGCCCCTCTGGAGAGGTGGTGGCTGAATTGAGAGGAGCATGGAAAGTCTGGAGGAAGCAGATTCCAAGCAGAAGGAACAGTAGCTACAAATGTCCTGAGGTAGGGGCAGCTTCATGTCCAGAGGCAGAGAAAGAAGCTACTGTGGCTTGATCATAGTGAGTGACAGGGAGTGGCCTGAGATGGCATCTGAGAGGTGGGCTGGAGCCAGACCACAGAGAGCCTTCCAGAGCGTCGTGGATACTTTGGATCTGTTTTCAAGTGGGATGGGAAGTCTTTGGAAGGTGTTAAGCCAGGAGAGAACCTAATCCAATTTGGGGGTTTGTTTGTTTTTGAGACAGAATCTCGTTCTGTTGCCCAGGCTGGACTGCAGTGGCAATATCTTGGTTCACTGCAACCTCCACTTCCCGGGTTCAAGCAATTCTCCTGACTCAGCCTCTGAAGTAGCTGGGACTACAGGCACCTACCATTATGCTCAGCTAATTTTTGTATTTTTAGTAGAGAAGGGGTTTCACTATGTTGGCCAGGCTGGTCTCAAACTCCTGAGCTCAAGTGATCCGCCAGCCTCAGCCTCCCAAAGTGCTGTGATTACAGGAGTGAGCCACGGCGCCCAGCCCAATTTGGGTTTTTAAAAGATAATTCTCGTGCTACACCAAGGGGAACAGGAATGCCCTGGCAGCCTTGGGAGGGCAGATCTGGGAAGGGGTGCTTACAGGGAGGTGGTGAGGCCAGCTAATTCCATCTTCAGTCCCCGGGGACTTAGACCTGGGTATGGACTAGACCCAGAGGAGGGCAGGTGTGTGGAATGGGCCGACACCACCCCTGGGTGCAGGTGGAAGGCCCCAGCATGCCTCCAGGCTGGTCTTCCCTCTTGCCCTGCAGGCCTGGGCATGTGCTTCAGCTTCCAATCGAGCATCACGGTGCTGGGCCTCTACTTTGTCCGCCGGCAGGTGCTGGCCAATGCGCTGGCCTCTATGGGCGTCTCCCTGGGCATCACGCTCTGGCCGCTGCTCTCCCGCTACCTCTTGGAGGATCTGGGCTGGAGGGGTGCCTTCCTTGTCTTTGGTGGGGTCTTTCTCCACTGCTGCATCTGCGGGGCCGTCATGAGGCCTGTGGCCACCAGCCTGGCCCCTGAGACAAAAGAATGTCCCCCGCCACCTCCCAAGACACCTGCGCTTGGCTGCCTGGCTGCCTGTGGCCAGACCATCCAGCGCCACCTGGCCTTCGACATCCTGCGGCACAACACAGGCTACCGCGTGTACACACTGGGCGTGATGTGGTCAATCCTGGGCTTCCCACTGCCACATGTCTTCCTGGTGCCATATGCCATGCGGCACAGAGTGGACGAGCAGCAGGCAGCCCTCCTCATCTCCATCATCGGCTTCAGCAACATCTTCCTGCGGCCCCTAGCCGGGCTGGTGGCAGGACGGCGGGCCTTTGCCAGCCACCGCAAGTACCTGTTCAGCCTGGCGGTCCTGCTCAACGGGCTCACTAATCTGGTGTGCGCGGCATCAGCTGACTTCTGGGTGCTTGTGGGCTACTGCCTGGTGTACAGCGTGTCCATGAGTGGCATCGGCGCCCTCGTCTTCCAGGTCCTCATGGACATCGTCCCCATGGATCGCTTCTCCAGCGCCCTGGGACTCTTCACCGTCCTGGACGGTCTTGCTTTCCTCATCTCCCCGCCACTGGCCGGTGAGGAGCTGGGAAGGAGGGCAGCCAGGTAGTGTGGTAAAAGGGGAAGAGTCTAGACAGCTCTGGGCCCAGTCCAGCATCTCCAGGGTGTGTGCTACAGCCAGTTTTCCACCTGGCACTCAGGGTATGAACAGCTGAAAGCATGGCTTTGTGTACCAGACCTCAGTCCTCCATCATCCTCCCTGTACCTCCTTTATCCTTTTTTTTTGAGACGTGGAGTCTCACTCTGTCACCTAGGCTGCAGTGCAGTGGCACAATCTCAGCTCACTGCAACCTCCGCCTCCCGGGTTCAGGTGATTCTCCTGCATCAGCCTCCTGAGTAGCTGGGACTACAGGTGTGCACCACCACGCCCAACTAATTTTTTTGTATTTTTAGTAGAGACGGGGCTTCACCATGTTAGCCAGGATGGTCTCAATCTCCTGACTTCATGATCCACCCACCTTGGCCTCCCAAAGTGCTAGGATTACAGGCGTGAGCCACTGTGCCCAGTACATCCAAGGGAATTTTTTTTCTTTTTCTTTTTTGAGACAGAGTCTCACTCTGTCACCCAGGCTGAAGTGCAGTGGTGTGATCTCAGCTTACTGCAATTGCTGTTGCCCAGGTTCAAGTGATTCTCCTGCCTCAGCCTCCCGAGTAGCTGGGATTACAGGCGCCTACCGTCGCGCCTGGCTAATTTTTACAGTTTTAGTAGAGACAGGGTTTCATCATCTTGGCCAGGCTGGTCTTGAACTCCTGACTTCGTGATCCACCCACCTCAGCCTCCCAAAGTGCTGGGATTATAGGCGTGAGCCACTGTGCCTGGCCACAAGGGAATTCTTCACACGAACAAGTTGGGAGAGCTCTCCAGAAGGAGGCATAGGAGAGATCTGGAGGGTGGCTGAGCAAAGATTCCACTAGTTCCCTGCCACTAAGGGTCAGCAGGTCATGTCCCTGAGTTATCTTGCAGCCTGAGGACTCTTCCTGCCCAGGCCAGAAGGGTTTAGTGTTTCTTCCCCTCCTTTCATTCAACAAGTATCTGTTGCGTGTCTACTGGGTGTCAGCCACAATTCCTAGTACAGCAGAGACAAAAATAAAATCCCCGCTGTCAGGGAACACACAGTTTGGTTGGGGGGAGGCCCGGTAGCACTGGCCTAACTTGATCTCTATCCGCCAGGGCTCCTCCTGGACAGCACCAACAACTTCAGCTATGTTTTCTACATGTCCAGCTTCTTCCTCATCTCAGCTGCCCTCTTCATGGGCAGTAGCTTCTATTCCCTGCAGAAGAAGGAGCGGCAAGACAAGCAGGCTGTCGGGACGGATGCCTTGGAGCAGGATCTTTTCTTGGAAGGCAAAGATGGTTCTGGGAAGCAACGGTGCCCTGAGATCATGTATGTGACCAGCGTCTAAGACCCAGGGGTCACCTATGTGACCAGCGTCTGAGTCCTGAGGTTACTGAGTGAACAGTTTCAGCCCAGGAGGGGGACCTTCAGCTCCCTGACCAGGGGCTCTGGTGAAGAGCAGTCCAGGAAGCTCCGGCTGTCAAGGCTCTGCAAGCTGGGACTCTACCAGGAGCTGGGACCTTGGAGCCTGAAGATGCCCTGAGGGACCATTTTCTTTTTTTCTTTTTTTGAGATGGAGTCTTGTTCTGTCACCCAGGCTGGAGTGCAGTGGAGCAATCTCAGCTCACTGCAACCTCCACCTCCTGGGTTCAAGCAATTCTCCTACCTCAGCCTCCTGAGTAGCTGGAATTACAGACATGTGCCACCATGCCCGGCCAATTTTGTATTTTTACTAGAGATGGGTTTTTTCCATGTTGGTCAGGCTGGTCTCGAACTCCTGACCTCATGATCCGCCTGCCTTGGCCTCCCAAAGTGCTGGGATTACAGGCGTGAGCCACCGTGCCCGGCCAGAGGAACCCTTTTCTAATAACTAGCAGAATACAGGAGCAGGCCCTCCTGACTTTTTTCCTTGGGCACCAGGGTACTCAGGGCCCAGGAAGCCACATCTGAGCCCTGCTCAGGTCTGTTCTGGCCGGCTCAGCACAGCTGGCTGTGTGTTGCTGCTCCTACAATTCAACGCACTTGACCTTCACGTCCAGCCTAGATGCCTCCATCATTTCCCTTTGACTTTCTCCGGCCTCCAGACAGTTCTGAAGAGCTCAACTTCCTCCAGGCTCCTCCTGCCCTGCTCTTTCCAAGTGACTCAGCCCTCATCTGTAGGGCAGCCAAGGCTGGTGGTGCAGCTGCCCCCACAAAGGTCACTGGGCCTCACACCAATGGTGAGAGGCAGTGCAGAGGGCCAGGCTGAGGAGTTGGCTGCTGGATAGGGACAGATTAAAGGCTTGAGTGGCGTGCCCATCCTGGCGCCTGTGCAGAGAACAGGAAGGGGGCCCCTGGCTTGAATCCTAGAATTGGTGAAGTCTGAGGGCCCCCCCTGCAGTCTCAGCAGGACCTACTTTATCTAGGGACTTCCTCCTTCCTCTCCCCACCCTGTCTCTTTGGAGGGGAGGATTATTGCTGGGTGGGGGAAGCCAGACATTTGACCAGGGGAGAGGAGGGCTTGCCAGGCAGCCCGAAGACTGCTGTGAAAATGGAACTGCTTCTGCAAGAGAAGTTCTTCTACTCCCCAATTCCTGTCCTCCAGAGGCCCCCCTTTTCCCCTGCTGTGTTAGAGGTGTCAACCCTGGGGTAAGTGGCTGGCTGATCCAGCTGCCAGTTCACCCCTGCTCCCTGTACGCCTGTGCCTGTGACATGGAGGTCTGAGCTCCCCCCACACACATTATGCTGGTGCCTTTCCCCAAGATCACCACCCAGGGGCTAGCTGTCATCAGCCTGCTCTTGCCCCAGCAGGGTACCGAGAGAATGAGAAAACAGAATGTGTTTGAATTATACACAAAAATGTTCCCTGCAGCAGGTCATAAACTCTGTGAACTAATAAAGCTGGAAAACAGGGCTGGAGTACATTTCCCCATCCTCCTTCCTTTCCTCCCCCCTCAGCAAGGGGTGCTCAGGTTCAAGATGTTGTTTGTTGATTCAGGCTCAACCAGGCTCCGGCAAGAAAACCTTATCAGATTTTATTTTCATGAGCTGGTGCCAGTCTTCCCGCCCCCCATGTCCAGCTGGTGTGAATAAGTATCCTTGGGGATGTCCTGCTTCCTCCAGGAGCAGCCATGAGTGTCTCTTGTGGCCAAAGGCGGTACTGCAGGCAAAGCAAAGGGCCTTGGGCAGGAATAGCCCTGAGTGTGTTTGACTCTACCACTATCTGCCATGTGATTTTGGGCAAATTGTTGACCACCTCTGAGCCTTGAAAAAGTAGGAGGTTACTTTGTCATGGCAAGATAATAAAGTTTAATTTAGTTTTTAAAAAGAAAACGTAGGAGGTTCGCCTGGATGAGCTCGTCTCTCCCAGTTGAAAAGTCTGACTCGGTGATCGTCCTGAAGACCCCATTGCCTTCCAGCTCCCCACCCAGTCTTACACTTGGCTGCCATCAATAGCACATGCTCAGAAGGGAGACTGCTTGCGTGTGCTTCTCCAGATCCTGTCTCCTCCATCTCAATGGAATGGAAAAGGAGGAAGTTGGGGCTGGTAGATAGGTGCTTTTGGTGCTAGTATCCACTAGGTTTTGAGCGCATCCTGTAAAGGGCCCACTTCCTGAAAACATTTAAAACAGATATCAGCTGGAGATGGTAATGTGCACATGTAATCCCAGCTACTCGGGAGGCTGAGGCAGGAGAATCGCTTGAACCTGGGAGGTGGAGGTTGCAGTGAACTGAGATAGCACCACTGCACTCCAACCTGGCGACACAGCGAAGTGAGACTTCGTCTCAAAAAAAAATAAAGAAAAACAAGGCCAGGCATGGTGGCTCACACCTGTAATCTCAGCACCTTGGGAGACTAAGGCGGGCGGATCACTTGAGGTCAGGAGTTCGAGATGGCAAAACCACGACTCTACTAAAAATACAAAAATTAGCCAGGTGTGATGGCAGGCACCTATAATCCCAGCTACTTGGGAGGCTGAGGCAGGAGAATTGCTTGAACCCAAGAGGCAGAGGTTGCAGTGAGCTGGGATCATGCCACTGTACTTCAGCCAGGGTGACAGAATGAGACTCAGTCTCAAAAAAAAAATAAAAAAACAAAGACAACAATAAAAACGTTTTGGGAGGCCAGGGCAGGAAGCGCTTGAGACCAGGACTTGAAGACCAGCCTAGGCAACATAGAGACCCCATCTCTACAAAAAAATTAAGGAAAGGAGGGGGAAGCTGAGTGTGGTGGATCATGCCTATAATCCCAACACTTTGGAAGGCCAAGATGGAAGATCACTTGAGAGGCCAGCCTGGGCAACATAAGGAAACCTCCATCTCTACAAAATTTTTTTTTTTTTTTTTTTTTTGAGACGGAGTTTCGCTCTTGTTACCCAGGCTGGAGTGCAATGGCGCGATCTCAGCTCACCGCAACCTCTGCCTCCTGGGTTCAGGCAATTCTCCTGCCTCAGCCTCCTGAGTAGCTGGGACTACAGGCACGCACCACCATGCCCAGCTAATTTTTTGTATTTTTAATAGAGACAGGGTTTCACCATGTTGACCAGGATGGTCTCGATCTCTTGACCTCGTGATCCACCCACCTCGGCCTCCCAAAGTGCTGGGATTACAGGCGTGAGCCACCACGCCCGGCCCTACAAAAAGTTTTAAAATTAGCTGGACATGGTGGCACAGGCCTGTAGTCCAAGCTACTCAGGAGGCAGAGGTGGGAGGATCCCTTGAGCCAAGAAGTTCAAGGTCACAGTGAGCTGTGATCACACCACTGCACTCCAGCCTGGGTGATGAGACCTTGTCCCCCTGCCAAAAAAAAAAAAAAGGCTATCACTGAATGTTCTGCATAGGAAACTTTGACCTCACCTGCTCCTAGACAAGAGTGGCAATCACCTCTGGGCAGAATTCCTTCAATAAATATTTATCAAGTATCTACTGTGTGCAAGAGACTAGGCAGAGGTAAGACCTACCAAGGGCTGAGAATTCTACCCCAAGGAGGACCCCTCCCTGAGGCCTTAAGAAGGGAGAAGACCAATGAGGGAGGAGGATGGGGTGGCCTATCTGATTCTGCAGTCCCCACTTAGCTGATTGCCTGCGAACCTCTAGAGAAGGTCTGGGGCAGTTCCTGGGCAGGGAGGAATGGAACTTATTTCCATCCTTGCCTCCGTTTATGGGCTCCCCTTTGCTGCTCTGTCCAGCAAGAGGCAGAGAAACCCCTTGGGCACCTTGGGGTAAGATGTACTTCCCAGGCTACAGAGGCTCCCAACAGAAGCCAAGGGGCTTTGGGGAGGGTCCTAGGGCCTAAGCACCCAGACTAAGGTTGAAACTCCTGCCTCCGAGGGTGTGCATAGGGCAGGGGCTGATGGCAAGGACCTGAAGCCTCAGAGGTGGGACCTGCTTCCAATGGGGCTGCAGCTGGCTGGACTGTGACAGCCACTCTGCCTTCATCCAGGCCCAGGGCTTCAGGTATGGTCCTTACCTTTGTCAACCTAAATAACAGAGAGGCTGTCTCAAAGAAAATGCCATCTCTTTGGGCATAGGGCATTGCAATGGTAATATGCATGGCATAGTAAACTACATGGGTATTCAGGGAGGTAAAGGAAGACAAAGGCTTTAAGGGAAAAATCAGGATTACCTAATTGTTTTGAGATAATTATCGCTAGGTAGAAGGATTCATAACAAGAGTGACCAGTTCAAGGTTGGACAGGCAGTTGCTGGACAGATGGCCGTGCAGAAGTGTTTTGTGCAAGTTTGTGATGGCCTTTGTGCAACGTGGTGGGTTTTTCAGTCTTTGTGATAGTTTTAATTATCAGATATTTATGCATGAGAACTCTCGTCGTGGGTTTCTTGGACTCTGTCGGGGTTTTGTTTGTTTTTTAACGCAAGTGACTCCACTTTTGTACTCCTAGGACATGCATAGCCTAAGCCACCTATACCACATTGTCAAACACGATCGGAATGTGGCAAGGCCACCTCCTTCCCTGGTACTTTGTTCCCTGTGACCACGAGTAATCCAGCACACATCCGCTTCCTGAAAATCCCCGAGAGGGAACCGGCCGAAGGGCTTCAGCATCCAGAAAGCCCTGAAAGGGCCACATCCAAGGCTCCTCCTCCGGCTCCCCGGTGCTGCCCCAGGCGCGCGCCGTCCACCCGACTGACAAAAAGCCCCAGGACATAACCCAGTCTCCTTGATTTCTGTCCAGAGGTGGCGGACCCACCTCGGGGCTGAGATGAAGGGCATATCGGGGTCGCCAGGCTTTTTGCAAAAGGGGCAAAGGACCGATGGGGGGCGCAGAGAGCTGACGCCCGCGCTCCAAAGGGCCGTCCTGGTCAAGGAGGCTGGGCCACGCCCCCGCCAGCCGTGGGGGCCCTGGAGGTGCTTCTGCCTCGACGTCCTGCCACATGGGTTCTGGAAGACTCTGCTGCTCCTCGCGGAATTCCAGCCGCGCGACGTGGGCGTCTCACCTTCTGGGCCACGTCCGGGCGGCGGAGGACCCCGGGGAATGGGCGGGAGAGTCGGAAAGGTGGGGCAGGAAAGCCCTGCGAGGCCTTCACCCGCCCTCCTATCCGCCGGGGCAGCAAGTGGTTTTCTTTCTTGCGTTCAGATTTTGCAGAAATTTGCAGCTGGAAACGAGATATGGGAAACCAGGCTGCTCCTCGCAGTAAACCCACCCACGCCCGCACCTGTCACACGAAGCCGCTCGCAGCGAGCTGCAGCCCAGGCTGAAGGGCTTCTGCATCCAGAAAAAACGTAACCCCGCGGAGTACGCGCGCCAAAGAGTTCGTCGACGGCCCCGCCCGGCCCCGCCCCTTCCGCCTCGGACCCGCCCCTTCCGCCTCATTAAGGGCGGAGACAGCGCGGCTTCCGCTGGGACCTCAGAACAGAGTTCGGGAGCCGGGAACCTCGCGCTGGTGCCCCCTCCGCAAGCCCCAACTTGCAGACTGTTCCTCGTCTCCTGCGCCCCAATTTCGATTTTCAAACCCAACTCCTACAGGATTCTGAGACCCCGCCCCATCTCCCGCATCCCATTTCCAGCTGCAAATTACTGTAGAATCTGAACCCTAGAAAGAAACCCGTTTGCTGCCCCGCGTCTTCCCTCTCCACACAGGTGGAGGGCAGGTGAAGGTCTCGCTCGGCTTTCCCCCTGCACTTTTCCCACCCTCCCGCCCGTCCCTGGGGGTCCTCGGCCACACCGGCCATGGCCCAGAAGCCGAAGGTGGACCCCCACGTCGGGCGGCTGGGATTCCTGCAGGCGCTGGTCACCGAATTCCAGGAGACCCAGAGCCAAGGTGAGAGCCTCGGTGGGGCCAGGGGGCAGGGTCTGCTGTGACCGCCGCTCGGACCTGGCTCCAGTGCCGCTTTCCCGTTGCAGACGCCAAGGAGCAAGTCCTCGCCAACCTCGCCAACTTCGCTTATGACCCCAACAACTACGAGTATCTGCGGCAGCTGCAGGTCCTGGATTTATTTCTCGATTCGCTGTCGGAGGAGAATGAGACCCTCGTGGAGTTTGCTATTGGTAAGAGCGGGGCGGGTTCCGTAGATGTCTAATGGGCCCGGGTGAGATAAGTGAGTTAGAATTGAGTCGTTGGGGCCGGGCGTGGTGGCTCAGCACTTTGGGAGGCTGAGGCAGATGGATCACTTGAGCTGAGGAGTTTGAGACCAGCCTGGGCAACATGGCAAAATCCCGTCTCTACTAAAAATGCAAAACTTAGCCGCGCACAGTGGTGTGCACCTATAGGCCCATGGAGACTGAAGCAGGAGGATTGCGTGAGTCTGGGAGGCAGAGGCCGAAGTGAGCTGAGATTGCGCCACTGCACTCTAACCTGGTCCACAGAGCGAGACCATGTCTCAAAAAAAAGATGTTTGTTTTGTTTTGAGACAGAGTTTCACTCTTGTTACTCAGGCTGGAGTGCAATGGCAAGATCTCGGCTCACTGCAACCTCCGCCTCCCAGGTTCAAGTGATTCTCCTGTCTCAGCCTCCTCAGTAGCTGTGATTACAGGTGCCCACCACCATGGCTGGCTAATTTTTGTATTTTTAGAAGAGATGAGGCTTTGAACTCCTGACCTCAAGTGATCCACCTGCCTTGGTTTCCCAAAGTGCTGGGATTACAGGCATGAGCCACCACGCCCAGCCCAAAAAAGATGTCTTAAAAAGAGCAATTTCAGCCACTTCGCGGTGGCTCACACCTATCCTAGCACTTTGGGAGGCTGAGGCTGGAGGATCACCTGAGCTCAGGAGTTCGAGACTAGCCTGGCCAACATGGCAAAACCCTGTCTCTACTAAAAATACAAAAATTAACTGGACGTAGTGCATATCCTGTAATCCCAGCTACTTGGGAGGCTGAAAAGGAGAATGGCTTGAACCCTGGAGGTGGAGGTTGCAGTGAGCTGAGATCGTGCCACTGCACTCCAGCCTGCCCAATGGGAGCAAGACTCCATTTCAAAAAAATAAAATTAAAAAAAAAGCAATTTTTTTGGCTGGGCACAGTGGCTCACACCTGTAATCCCAGCACTTTGGGAAGCTGAGGTGGACAGATCACCTGAGGTCAGAAGTTTGAGACCAGCCTGGCCAACATGGTGAAACCCTGTAGGTAACTAAAAATACAAAAATTAGCTGGGCATGGTGGTGGGCACCTGTAATCCCAGCTACTTGAGAGGCTGAGGCAGGAGAATCACTTGAACCCAGTAGGTGGAGGTTGCAGTGAGCCCAGATGGCGCCACTGCTCTCCAATCTGGGCAACAGTGAGACTCCATCTGGAAAAAAAAAAAAAACTAACAATTTCAGGCAGGAGAGGTGGCTCAAACCTGTAATCTCAGCACTTTGGGAGGCTGAAGCAGGCAGATCACTTGAGTCCCGGAGTTCAAGGCCAGCCTGGGCAACATGGCAAAACCCTGTCTCTGCTATCTAAAAAAAAAAAATTACAAAAATTAGCCTGTCAGCCGGTTGTGGTGCCTCACACTTGTAACCCCAGCACTTTGAGAGGCTGAGGCGCGCAGATCATGAGGTCAGAAGTTTGAGACCAGCCTGGCCAACACTGTGAAAACCCCGTCTCTACTAAAAACACAAAAATTAGCTGGACATGGTAAGGAGCGCCTGTAATCTCAGCTACTCTGGAGGCTGAGACAGGAGAATCACTTGAACCCCAGAGGCAGAGGTTGCAGTGAGCCAAGATCATGCCATTGCACTCCAGCTCCAGCCTGGGCAACAAGAGCGAAACTTTGTCTCAAAGAAAAAAAAAAATTAGCCTGGCATGGTGTCCCAGCTACTCGGGAGGCGGAGGTGGGAGAATTGCTTGAGCCTGGGAGGTCGAGGCTGCAGTGAGCTAGGGTTGGGCCACTGCACTCTAGCCTGGGTGACAGAACAAGAGCCTGTCTCAAAAACAAAAGTAACTCATATTTAGTGTTTTCATATCAAGAGAAGTAGAGATGGCTTGCAATCTGTAACTTATGGCTTCTGTAGTTGTGATCTTAGGACCTACTGAGTTATTCACTGGGTGATAGTTATTGGGCATGTACTGTATAAGCAAGCTACTGCTCTAAATGCTGGGGTATGGTGAACGAGTTAGGGGAAGGTCTTTTCCCTCCAGGAGCTTACATTCTAGTAGCGGGGACAGGTGGTGAGCAAACTAAAAAGATGATGCTCAGAAGGAAATAGAGTAATGAGACACAGCAGCGGAAGGTGGGGGCTACTTCAGTCTTGGCCATCGTGGGAAAGGCATTTTAGTGGGGACACGGCATGGGCAAAGGCCTTAAAACAGGAAGGAGCCAGAAGGAAAGCTGATGTGGCAGGATCGTTGTAGTGAAGTGGAGAATGGCACAAAAAGGGTTTAGAGAGCTCAGTGGCACCGGAGCTTGCAGGGGCTTAGATCTAGACCATGGGAAATAGTTTAAGCAAACAAAACTTTGAGAGAGAACAAAAATTCCTTTTTCAAGCCATACACAGTGCCCACCTGTAGTCCCAGATACTCAGGAGGATCGCTTGGGCCCAGGTGTTTGAGGCTGTAGTGTGCTCTGATTGCACCTGTGAATAGCCACTGCACTCTAGCCTGGGCAACATATGCATGATCACCTGGCTGAAGTGTTGTCACCAGGCTTCTCCACTGTGAAATTACTCTTTCTTTCCCCTCTTTACATATTATACTCATTGGAAGGAAGTCACTACATAAATTATCTTAAATCTCTTTAGGCCAGGCGTGGTGGCTCATGCCTATAATCTCAACAATTGGGAAGGCTGAGGAGGGAGGATCACCTGAGGTCGAGTTCGAGATCAGCCTGGCCAACATCGTGAAACCCTGTCTCTACTAAAAATAATTAACTGGGGCCGGGCGCGGTGGCTCAAGCCTGTAATCCCAGCACTTTGGGAGGCTGAGGCAGGTGGATCACGAGGTCAAGAGATCGAGACCATCCTGGTCAACCAACCCCGTCTCTACTAATACAAAAAATCAGCTGGGCATAGTGGCGTGTGCCTGTAATCCCAGCTACTCAGGAGGCTGAGGCAGGAGAATTGCCTGAACCCAGGAGGCGGAGGTTGCGGTGAGCCGAGATCGCGCCATTGCACTCCAGCCTGGGTAACAAGAGCGAAACTCCGTCTCAAAAAAAAAAATAATAATTAACTGGGCATCGTGGCACATGCCTGTAGTCCCAGCTACTTGGGAGGCTGAGACAGGAACCCAGAAGGTGGAGGTTGCAGTGAGCCAAGGTCGTGCCACTGCACTCCAACCTGGGTGACAGAATGAGACTCCATCTCAAAAAAAAAAAACAAACTCTTTATATTGTTTTTTTTTCTTTTTTAGTTCAGCTTTTTATTGAACATATTATAAATGAGGTTTACTCAAAAAGACCAAAGCCCATGTCATCATCAGACTCCGCAGATTCTTCTTTCTTTGCTTCCGCTTTCTTCTCAGCTGGAGCAGCAGCAGGAGAGGGGCAGGACCTCCTGCTGGAGCAGGTCCACCAGCCCCTGCACTGCAGATGAGGCTCCCAGTGTTGACATTGGCCATGGCCTTTGCAAACAAGCCAGGCCAAAAAGGTTCAACATTTACACCGGCTGCTTTAATGAGGGCATTGATCTTATCCTCCATGATGGTCACCTCATCATCGTGCAGAATGAGGGCCAAGTAGATGCAGGTGAGCTCGGAGACAGAGGCCATGGTGTGGCTGAGTGTGGGGCTGGCGCTGCCAGACGTGGTGCTAATTGCCGGATGAAGTGAGGGCCTCACCCCAACACGGCCTTAGCTTCCTTGGAAAGACCAAGCACCTTGGCAGCAGCTGCGGAAAGGGCTTTTTTTTTTTTTTTTTTTGAGATAGGGTCTCCCTCTGTCGCCCAGGCTGGAGTGCAGTGCTATGATCATAGCTCACCATAAACTTGAAGTCCTGGGCTTAAGCAATCTTCCCGCCTTAGCCTCCCGAGTAGCTGTGACTACAGGTGTATACCACCATGCCCGGCTAATTTTTTTTTTTTTTTTTTTTTTTTTTTCTTTTTCTGAGACGGAGTTTTGCTCTTGTTACCCAGGCTGCAGTGCAATGGCACGATATCGGCTCACCGCAACCTCCGCCTCCTGGGTTCAGGCAATTCTCCTGCCTCAGCCTCCTGAGTAGCTGGGATTACAGGCACGCGCCACCATGCCCAGCTAATTGTTTGTATTTTTAGTAGAGACGGGGTTTCACCTTGTTGACCAGGATGGTCTCGATCTCTTGACCTCGTGATCCACCTGCCTCGGCCTCCCAAAGTGCTGGGATTACAGGCGTAAGCCACCGCGCCTGGCCCATCCCCTCCCTTTTTGTGCCTCCGCCCCACAGCTGCTGCCATCTGAATGGTGACTGTGGCTAAACCTCCACCAGGGGGCGATAGAACTCCTCCAAATCAAGCCGCTGACCCTAGAGAAAAATTGGCGAAAGTCAAAGAGCAGTCGCCCCAAAAAGTGTTTACCAATTGGAGTCTTTTCTGCTGTCATTTCTCAGGAAATTGTCAGGAAGTAACTTTCCCAGGACAGGGGCACCCTGAGGTCCGGGTCCACTGAGCTATGGGGGCGGCGTGGCCCTGGCATAGGTTCTTGCTACCCTGGGCAGCTTCCCCGCGTGAGAGACTGAGCCCCGGTCCTGGTGTCCTCCGTCCCAGCGTCTCCACTTCTCAGCTGATTCCCAGCAGCTGAGTCCCGTCCCTTCTCCGAGCGTCGTTTCCTGACCTGCCTTGCCTGCCTTGCAGGCTGCTGTGGGAACAGAAGTGTAGGTGTGTGTCTTTGCATCTGTGTCTCTGTGCAGGCACTTTATCTAGAATTCTTAGGATCATTATCACCAGCTTTACTTTTCCCAACCATTTTTTCCTCCTTTTTTTATCTTCCTTCTTCTGCCAGAGCAAGATCCCTGGTCCCAAGCACAGTAGCTTTCTCAGCATCGAATTCCTCAGTGGGACCCTTTGCAGAGGAAGTTTCTCTTGTATTTATTATGCATGACCGAGAAGGAGCGCTGGTGCCCTCGTTTCTCTTTCTCTTAGTGTCTTGGCTGGGGGATCCCTGACAGGCACTTACTCTGCTGCTTCTGGAGAAGGCTCTGTGGTGTGCTGCACTGTGGAGCGTTGAGTCTTTTATCTCCTGTGGCAGCCCTGAGATTGTGATCTCCCTGAGGGCAGCACCCAGCCTTGCTTCTGTCTACATGGCTTGAGTGCTTAGGCCTTTTGGCCTAGGGAGGAGGAGAGAAGGGGAAGGAAAGGTAGGGAAACTTCACTTCATAGGTGTGGAGTCCTGGCCATGAGGTGATGCAGCACCCCGAGCAGGGTTTGTTCTGCAGTGACTGGCAGAGTGGAGAGCTGGGTCAGATTGCCCATGGCAGTGGCTCACAGATCCGAAACCAGGCTGGGCGCAGTGGCTCATGCCTGTAATCCCAGCACTTTGGGAGGCCAAGGCGGTTGAATCACTTGAAGTCAGGAGTTCGAAACCAGCCTGACCAACATGGCAATGCCCTGTCTCTACCAAAAATACAAAAATTAGCTGGGCGTGGTGGTGCCCACCTGTAATCCCAGCTACTTGGAGGCTGAGGCAGAAGAATCACTTGAACCCAGGAGACAGAGGTTGCAGTGAGCCAAGATCACGCCACTGCACTCCAGCCTGGAAGATAGAGCGAGACTCCATCTCAAAAAGAAAAAAAAGAACCCAAACCATTGTCTGCTTGGTTGGGCTCAGTGGTTCATGCCTATAATCCCAGCATTCTGGGAACCTGAAGCAAGAGGATCACTTGAGCTCCCAGGAATTGGAGAGAGCAGCCTGGGCAACATAGCAAGACTCTGTCCCTACAAAAACAAACAAAATGAGTATCTGCTTGTTGGCAAGCAGCACAGTGAATGGGATGAGAGCTGGGCTTCGGGGTCAGGCAGGCATCTGGGTGTGGGCGCTCTCTCCTCCAATAATCTGTCAAATGACAGTGCTAGTAGCTGCCTCACATCAGTTGAGAATTAAATGAAACACCACGGTGCTCTTTTTTTGTTTTTTTGTTTTTTGACGGAGTCTTGCTCTGTTGCCCAGGCTGGAGTGCAGTGGCACGATCTCAGCTCACTGCAACCTCTGCCTCCTTGGTTCAAGTGATCCTCCTGCCTCAGCTTCCCGAGTAGCTGGAACTATAAGCGCTTACCACCACACCCAGCTAATTTTTGTGTTTTTAGTAGAGACGGGGTTTCACAATGTTGGCCAGGTTGGTCTCGAACTCCTGACCTGGTGATCCACCCTCCTCAGCCTCCCAAAGTGCTGGGATTATACACAGTGCTTTTTTAGGGTTAGTGTCTGCAACCGTAGACAGGATCCCCTTGGTTGCCACTCAAAGACAAATGATACCAGAAACCCTTTGAGGATGAGCAGTCGCCCCTTCTCCCAGAGAGGTGAAGTGGGATCAGATAATCTGCTCCAGGGATTCTTACCTTCATCACAGAAAAACATCACGGAATGACAGGAACGCCAATCCTCAGCCTCCCAGATCATGCCCAGGCAGTGTTAGGTGGGGAGAACCTGGCTGCAGGCCTGGTGCTATTGTACCCCCAGCATGGATGGCACTAGCTCACACTTAGGAGCTCCCACTGGGTACCAGGCACTTGCTTCCTGTGCACCAGAGATAGTACTGAAGTAGATGTGCTTACACCGCCTACTTTCCAGTAAGGACTCTGAAGCTTAGGGAGGTTCAGCGGGCTGGCCAAAGGTTTAAAGAGTCGAGTTCCAGACCTGAGACTGAAACCCAGAGCACTCAGAGTCCAGCAGCTATTCCCTTGGCCCTTTCCTTCCCTTAGAGGAGTTCTCATTCCTAGGATTGTGGCGTGAAAGCTAGAAAGTTTACTCCAAATTGCTCATTTTATCAATAAGGAAACTGCCCTGCGGACAGCTGCTCCTTGTCTGGCTATGGCAGGCCAGGGCGAGAATGCAGGCTTCCTTCCGTCTGTCCCTGCAGCCACCATAGTCACCCTTCCATGTTGGCTTTGCCACAGCAGCTCTAAATGAGGTCTGCTCTTTGGCCCAGGACTTTTGCCTCCTCTGTGAGGGCTGGAAGCCCGATGTTATCTAACCAAATGATTTGCTTGCCCTGCACACTAAGGCAATTACTGATGGAATTGCAGTGAGAGAAAGTGAGGCCTTTTTTTTGAGACTGAGTTTCACCCTGTTGCCCAGGCTGGAATGCAATGGCGTGATCTCGTCTCACTGGAACCTCTGCCTCACAGGTTAAAGCGATTCTCCTGCCTCAGCCTCCTGAGTAGCTGGGATTACAGGCACCTGCCAGCACACCCAGCTAATTTTTGTGTTTTTAGTAGAGACAGGGTTTCACCATGTTGGCCAGGCTGGTCTTGAACTCCTGACCTAAGGTGATCTGCTCATCTCAGCCTCCCTAAGTGCTGAGATTATTGGCATGAGCCACCGCCCGGCTGCAAATGAGGCCTTTATTGCAGGGCACCAAGCAAGAAGCATCCGGCAGCTCATGCTTAAGACCCAAACTCCCAGATGTCTTATGGGTAAAGGTATTTAAAGGCCCGGAGCCAGAGGTTATAGGCAAAGTTTTAAATCAACACATGGAGGCTATATATTGGCCTAAAAAGGCAAGATGTCTCCAAGGGATGGGGGCACAGATCATAGGTGGCTTCAAAGATTTTCTGATTTGCAATTGGTTAAGGAGGTGAAGCTTTGTCTACAAATTTGGAATCGGCAAAAAAGAATGCTAGCTATGACCTGTAGGCGTGTCCTCCAGGCCCTTCAGGGAGAAATTTAGAACAAAGAATTGATCTAAAGAGTGGTCAGAGTGCTGTTTTCAGTTCCCCTTATCTGCGGTCTCAGTGCCAGGGGAACCGTTTGGTGGGGATCCAGGTTTCTGAAAAGCAACTCGGGGGCTTACGTTAAGATGTTATCTTTAGGCTGGGCGCAGTGGCTCACGCCTGTAATCCCAGCACTTTGAGAGGCTGAGGTGGGTGGATCAATTGAGCTCAAAAGTTCAAGACTATCCTGGCCAACATAGTGAAACCCCGTCTCTACTAAAAATAGAAAAATAAGCCGGGCATAGTGGCAGCTGTAATCCCAGCTACTTGGGAGGGTGAGGCAGGAGAATTGCTTGAACCCATGAGGCAGAGGTTACAGTGAGCCTAGATCACGCCACTGCACTTCAGCTTGGGCAACAGAGCAAGACTCTGTCTCAAAAAAAAAAAAATAAATAAAGGATGTTATCTTTAATTTCTCTGGGGAAAGCAGACATTCTCTGATCCTGACTTCCTTGGCTATTGTTTTAAGCTAACTGTGACCTTCTTGCTTATCAAGTTGCTCATTTGCTTCTCAGGGCTAGCTAGGTGCCTGGCATTTCTTGAAGGGACTCAAGAGTTTCCTTTATTTCCATGCTTAGGGCCCTGCAGGCCCCTAGAGAGACCCCGGCTCTGACTTGACGTCAGCCAGGGCTTCAGTCTGGACCCGGGTGTTCCCATCAGCAGTGGCAGTAGACCTGCGGTGGCAGCGACCACTTGCCAGCAGCAGCCTGGCCTCGCTAACCATCGTCTATACGGGGGTCCCTTTCTCCTGTGGCTTCTTCTCAGTTGCCCCCATAGGCACAGCCACAGCCATGAGGAAGGATCCGTTTACAGCAATCGTGGAGAACATGCATGGGTTGTCTCCAGCCCCTTTCTTGACCTTTTGTGTATTTGCCCATTTAGAACAATTGTGGAACTAGCTTACTGACCCTTTCCCAGTGCTTCTGGCTGCCTTTTCTGCCCAGGGTCCAGGGCTCTTGTTTGGGTGCTGTTGAGGTAAAACCTGCCTCTTCTGGATGCCCGCCCAGCGCACACCATGTGCTTATCACACGCCCACCTGAACCAGCCCTGCCCACAAGGCCTCTGAATCTGTCATTAACTGCAAGGCAGGTGGTTCTAGCCTCTTTTTACATATCAGGAACCCCCCACCACCAAGTGAGGGTAAGTCCACTGCCTGGGGCTCCCACTGTTAGTGATAACTGGAGCCTAGATGACCTTGCCATCCAGGATCCAAATTCCATGCCCTGGGGAACCAGCTGCAGAACTCGGGCTCAGCCTCCAGGACGTTTTCTTCTCTTGTTCTTTGTCTCTACTGCACCTTGCTGCCTCTGCCACATTTCTGAGTGAGTTCTGGTGGGAAGACATTTCTGCCGCAACTGATAGTGCCCACGGTTTGGGGCCACATTTTTTTTTTTTTTTTTTGAGACAGAGTTTTGCTCTTGTTACCCAGGCTGGAGTGCAATGGTGCGATCTCGGCTCACCGCAACCTCCACCTCCTGGGTTCAAGCAATTCTCCTGCCTCAGCCTCCTGAGTAGCTGGGATTACAGGCATGCACCACCATGCCCAGCTAATTTTTTGTATTTTTAGTAGAGACGGGGTTTCACCATGTTGACCAGGATGGTCTCGATCTCTTGACCTCGTGATCCACCCGCCTCGGCCTCCCAAAGTGCTGGGATTACAGGCGTGAGCCACCGCGCCCGGCCACATTTTTTTTTTTTTCTTGAGATGGAGTCTTGCCCTGTCATGCAGGCTGGAGTGCAGTGGTGCAATCTCGGCTCACTACAACTTCTGCCTCCCGGGTTCACGCAGTTCTCCGGCCTCGGCCTCCCAAGTAGCTGGGATTACAGGCGCCTGTCACCACGCCTAGCTAATTTTTATATTTTAGTAGAGACGGGGTTTTGTGATGTTGGCCAGGATGGTCTCAAACTCCTGACCTCTGTGATCCACCCACCTAAGCCTCCCAAAGTGCTGGGATTAAGGCGTGAGCCACTGCACCCAGCCATATTTTACCAGTGTCATAGAGGAACTGTCACTGGGGATGGGTGCAGTGGCTCATGCCTGTAATTCTAGCACTTTGGGAGGCCAAGGTAGGAGGATCACTTGAGCCCAGGAGTTTGAGGCCAGCCTGGGAAACATAGTGAGACCCTATCTCTACAAAAAAAAAGGTAAAAAATTAACGAGGTGTAGTAGTGCACGCCTGTAGTCCCAGCTACTTAGGAGGCTGAGTCAGAATCCTAAGTCTGGCTCACTTCAGTCCAGAAGGTTGAGGCTACAGTGAGCCGTGATCACAACACTGCACTCCAGCCTAGGTGACAAAGCAAGATCCTGTGTCAAAGAAAAACATAAAAAAAGAAAGAACTGACCCCAGGAGGCGTCCTTGGTCAGGCCAGAGCTGCCCTTGTTTGGGATGATGGATGGGAGGTGGATGAATTATGGAAACCAGATGTAAAGCCAGGGTCTCAGTAAATAGTCACTGAATGAAATAATTCGGAGTTCAAGTCCTAAATGAAAGCATTGGTAGCCTTTGGAATTCTACTGGGATGGTCCGCCCATGGCGCCATTGACTGACTCTTAGATATCCTGTGTACCTACCTGCACCATCCTAGATGCTGTATGAAGATATGAAGGAATCAGGAGATAATTTTCTACTTTCTTGAAAACTGGTTGAATCCTAGAATATCATAGAATATTTAGCAGTTTTGTTACTAAAACAGAGTTTAAGAGGTGGCCTCCCAGAATTCAGGTTAATCTCTTTCCTGTGTTCTATTTCCTGCAATAATAGAACATGTAGCTGCCACCAGGTGGTAGCGGTGTTTCGATAAAGGCTGGTAAATAATTCCTTATCAGCCTCTTTGGAAAACAGTACTTTGGGCTGGGCACGTGGGCTCACGCCTGTAATCCCATCACTTTGGGAGGTCAAGGTGGGTGGATCATTTGAGGTCAGGAGTTGAAACCAGCCTGACTAACATGGTGAAACCCATCTCTACTAAAAATATGAAAAAAAAAATTAGCCATGCGTGGTGGTGCATGTGTGTAATCCCAGCTACTTGGGAGGCTGAGGCAGGAAAATTGCTTGAGCTCAACAGTGAAGGTTGCAGTGAGCCAAGATCGTGCTACTGCACTTCCAGCCTAAGGGACAGAGTGAAACTCCATCTCAAAAAATAATAAACTTTTTATTTTTTATTTTATTTTACTTTTTTGTTTTTTGAGACAGAGTTTCGCTCGTTACCCAGGCTGGAGTGCAATGGTGCGATCTTGGCTCACCGCAACCTCCGCCTCCTGGGTTCAGGCAATTCTCCTGCCTCAGCCTCCTGAGTAGCTGGGATTACAGGCACGCACTACCATGCCCAGCTAATTGTTTGTATTTTTAGTAGAGATGGGGTTTCACCATATTGACCAGGATGGTCTCGATCTCTTGACCTCGTGATCCACCTGCCTCGGCCTCCCAAAGTGCTGGGATTACAGGCGTGAGCCACCGCACCCGGCCCTTATTTATTTATTTATTTATTTATTTTCTTGAGACAGAGTTTTGCTGTTGTTACCTAGACTGGAGTGCAATGGCACGATCTCGGCTCACCACAACTTCTGCCTCCTGGGTTCAAGCAATTCTCCTGCCTCAGCCTCCTGGGTAGCTGAGACTACAGGCGCGCACCACCATCCCCAGCTAATTTTTGTATTTTTAGTAGAGACGGGGTTTCACCTTGTTGACCAGGATGGTCTTGATCTCTTGATCTCGTGATCCGCCCGCCTCGGCCTCCCAAAGTGCTGGGATTATAGGCGTGAGCTACTGCTCCCGGCCTAATAAACTTTTTAAAATAAGAAAACTAATATTTTGTAAAACTGAAGATAGGCCAGGCGCAGTGGCTCACGCCTGTAATCTCAGCACTTTGGGAGGCTGAGGTGGGCAGATCACGAGGTCAAGAGATTGAGACCATCCTGGCCAACGTGGTGAAACCCCGTCTCTACTAAAAAATACAAAAATTAGCTGGGAATGGTGATACGCGCCTGTAGTCCCAGTTGGGAGGCTGAGGCAGGAGAATTGCTTGAACCCGGAAGGCAGAGGTTGCAGTGAGCCGAGATCACGCCACTGCACTCCAGCCTGGCGACAGAGCGAGACTCCATCTCAAAAAAAAAAAAAAAATGTTGAAGATAGTAGGTGCATCCCATGACCCAGCGCTTCAATCCACGGGACTAGGGTACATGCACATGCAGTGAAACGCCACTAGCAGCACTGTCTGTAACAGTCATAAACCAGAGATGGTCAGCAGGAGAATGGATACTGACATCATGGGATATTTCTACTATTTAGCAACAAAACTGAAATCTACAGTTGCATGCAGCAATCTTACAAACATAATATTTAGCAAATGGTGCTAGACACAGAGTAATACAGTGTAACCAGGAAGGTGTGTGTCTCTGAGGGAGGGAGAGGATTGGATCAGAAAGGCACATGCGAAGGCTTATGGATCACCTTGATGCTGGCTACACGGGCACTTGCTTTCTCATTGATAAACTCTGTGTGTATGTGCTGGCACTATTCTGTATGTGAGGGCTACAGGTCTGGTACTGCCAACCTCTGGGCTCTGAACAGGTGGATGCTTACTCCACATCACCTGTGTGTCCAAACAAGATGTGCTAATCACATCATTTCATTTCTGTGCCAGTTTTACTGGTGAAGAAACCAAGGCTTAGAGAAATTGAGTAGCTGGCTCTGGTCACCTGGTCCTCAGTGGCAGTGCTGAGATCTTCACTGGATCTGCCTGGCACAGAGCGTTGGGTGGCTACCCCATATCTCCTCCTCTTACTGATCCTGGGTCACATGTCTTTCTGCTTAGAAATTCTCCTGCTTGGCCAGGCACTGTGGCTTATCCCAAAGTGCTGTGGCTCAATCCCAGCACTTTGGGAGGTCGAGGCAGGCAGATCACGAGGTCAGGAGATCGAGACCATCCTGGCTAACATGGTAAAACCCCGTCTTTACTAAAAAATACAAAAAGTTAGCTGGGCATGATGGCAAGCACCTGTAGTCTCAGATGCTTGAGAGGCTGAGGAAGAAGAATTGCTTGAAACCGGGAGGCGGAGGTTGCAGTGAGCCGAGATTGCACCACTGCACTCCAACTTGGGCTACAGAGAGAGACTCTGTCTCAAAAAAATAAAAATTGTTTTAAGGTGACGATGCATTATAGATTTTGTTTTAGTTTTTTATTTTATTTATTTATTTTTGCAACAATCTTGCTCTGTTACCCAGGCTGGAGTGCAGTGGCACAATCTCGGCTCACTGCAACCTTTGCCTCCCCAGTTCAAGAGATTCTCCTTCCTCAGCCTCCCAAGTAGCTGGGATTACAGGCATGCACCACCACGTCCAACTAATTTTTGTATTTTTAGTAGAGATGGAGTTTCACCATGTTGGCCAGGCTGGTCTTGAACTCCTGACCTCCGATGATCCACCCACCTCAGCCTCCCAAAGTGCTGGGATTACAAGCATGAGCCACCGTGCCCAGCCTTGTTTTACTTTTTTACATTTAAGAAAGGGAAAAAAGCGTATCAGCCATTGAACTGAGAAGGAAAGGGATTTGTGCCCACTTTCAGAAGGCTGGGCTGTGGCAGGCTGGAGCAGGCAGGCAGGCCTTTCTGAAAGCTTGAGAGGGCAGGAAGCCGGAACGGGCTTTGGATCCCTTGTACTGGGGCAAGCTTCTCTCTGGCCTGGGTCCCTTCCTGGGGCTCATGGGCTGGGGAGCTAGGAGGAAGGCTGGGGCTGCAGCATACAGACTTTTCCTTGTTCTCCCACAGGAGGCCTATGCAACCTGTGCCCAGACAGGGCCAACAAGGAACACATCTTGCAGGCAGGAGGCATCCCTCTCATCATAAACTGCCTATCCAGCCCCAACGAGGAGACGGTGCTGTCCGCCATCACCACGCTCATACACCTGAGCGCATCGGGCCCCTGCCGCCCCCCAGAGCTGACTGCCACACCCGTGGTGCAGTGCATGCTGCGCTTCTCCCTCTCAGCCAGTGCCAGGCTCCGGAACCTGGCACAGATCTTCCTGGAGGACTTCTGTTCCCCCAGCCAGGTGGCCGAGGCCCGCAGCCGGCAGGCACACTCTGCCCTGGGTATCCCACTGCCTAGGAGCGTGTCCCCACAGCAGCGCTGATCCATGGAGACCTCGAGACTATAGCACTCCTACTGCTGGAGACCACGGGCCTGGTGTGGACACAGGGCACAGGGGGAGGACATGCTGCCCAAGTGGTGCCTTTTCAGCCATTGGAAAGGCAAGTTCTTTCAGCAGGACAGGTATTTACACTGTGATAAAATGCCATTCAGTTAAGGAAGCCAGACTCAGCGACACATGAAGAAACTGGAGCTGCTTCCATAGGTCTGCACTCAACCCTATGTCCAGTGCCACCACTGCCAGGCGGTGGTGTAAGCAGCAGCTATGTGGCCAGGCGCAGTGGCTCATGCCTGTAATCTCAGCACTTTGGGAGGCCGAGGCAGGTGGATCACGAGGTCAAGAGATCGAGACCATCCTGGCCAACATGGTGAAACCCTGTCTCTACTAAAATAATTAGCCAGGCATGGTGGCACACGCCTGTAGTCCCAGCTACTTGGGAGGCTGAGGCAGGAGAAATGCTTGAACCTGGGAGGCAGAGGTTGCAGTGAGCCGAGATTGTGCCACTGCACTCCAGCCTGGTGCCTGGTGACAGAACAAGACTGTATCTCAAAAAAAAAAAAAAAAAAACCCACGAGTGGACCCAGAGGCTTTGCAGGACAGTGTTCTCAGCAACTGGGACTGAGGCTTAAGAGAGCTATCTTCATAGCAGGAAATAAGGGATTAACCTTAACAGAAGTGTCCAGAGTAGTTTTCAGGGACAGGAATGAGATGCCTCATGGTGAAAGGATCTCACCCTGGGAAGGTGTGGTGCCCCCTTGAGGGCTTTGGAGGATGGATACCTCCCCGAGGGGCTCTCCAGGCCGGGCATTTGGGTGTGGGGATGCCAACCTGGATAACCTGTGGCCCAGCATGAAGCGTCTGCCCAGCCCTGCTTTCTGCCAGGCACCATGTAAGGGACTCCAAGATGAAGATGGGGTCCCTGCCCTTGAGTGACACAGCCCAGTGACTTAACGTGGCCATCAGGCATCAAGAAAAGGCCATTCGAGTGATGACACATTGGAATGGAGGCATGACCCCGGGGAGCTGCATCTTCCCCCCTCGCCCTCCTCCTCTGTTGTCATACTCAGTGATGGGGAGCCCTACCCCAGAAGTGTATCTTGTGAGGGCATCAGGGACGCAGTGAAAGTGGTGCTCAAGGGAGACAGGAAGAGACAGCAACATAAAGGATGTGGCTCCGCGTCCTCGGTGCTCCTGGTCAACAACAGAAGGTACGTGGGACCTGACGGAAAGCTGGAGCTCAGGGAAAATGGGGGGTCCTTGCCTCTTGTGTACCCCCCAAGGCTGAGCCCTTCGATGGCCCAGGAATGGCAAGTGCTACAGGAATGGTATCCACATGGGCATGGAAATGGGGCAGATTTGGGGGCCACTGGACTCAGAGGGGAGGACAGGGCTCATCAGCATCCACCCAGGGAGCCTGTCCCTTTACACTCCCAAATAAAGGGTCCTAGAAGACTAGAAAGCCAAGGTATTTTATTAAACGGGTCCTGACTAGTTTTCCCACTCTATTTGCATGCCAGCCAGGGTCCAGGGGCAGCCTCTCGGGAGGTACCAGGGGCTGGGCCTGTAGCCTGGCAGCACAGAGGTTACGGTGTCTGCCTGTTCCATTCCACGGGGCCAGAGGCACCAGCACGATGCCACCCTGACTCAGCTCTGCGGTGGTCCCTGCAGGCCTGCCCTTCCTTCAGCTCCAGCCGCTACCCGCGGCATCCCTCTCATTCCCGCTGCGCAGCTCCTCGCTTGCTGTCTAAGATCTCCCTCCAGTTGTCACTCCAGGAGAGCAGCCGTCTCCTTGTGGGGGGCAGGACCAGGTGCTGATTGTGGCAGCAAGTGAACAAGATGTGCTCCCAACTTGGGGTCTCCTCATGGCCTAGGACAGGGAAGGCGGCCCGCTGTCATTTGGTTATTTTTACTCCCTCTCCCTACTCCGGGTAGGCCAGAGGCCTGGAGGCTGCCAAGGATGACGGATCCAACCTCGAATTGTGTCCTTGTCATCAATGAGCAGGTCTCCCAAGACCACCGTCTTGTCCCTTGTCAGGATAATTCGCTCTAGAAACTGGGGCCCCAGGTGCTGCTCCACCCAGCGGTACTGCGTAGGGAGACACAGGTCTGTCAGTAGGGCCTGATGGGAGCCTGAATTCAGGGGCAAGGAGTGGGCCTAAGCCCTTGAGAGCCCCACCCCACCCCCAACGTTCTGGTTTCTTTTTAAAATCAGGATTTAGGCAGCTCCATGTGCAGTGTGGGGCCGGGCAGCCACACCTTCTCACCCACACAGTGGTCGTACTTCAGCAGGGGGCTGGTGCAGATGAAGACCTCCGTGCTGCGGAGGAGGACGACGTGGTCACTGCTGGGAGCCGGGAGCCCGAAGCCCACCCAGGCCTCCGCCCGCCCTCGCCCTCCTTACTCCGGCAGGTCGTTCATCTCCCGCACGGCGTCCAAGGCCCCCGGGATGGGCTCCAGGTCCAGGAAAAAGCCTGGGGCTTCGTACACACTGGCCACTTTGTCCTGAAAGACAAGCGATCTGGGTCCCGGCTTCTGCCTCCGGCAGATCCGGCTCCAGCGAGGACTCGCAGGGAGCCTCCTAGGGGCTCCGGGCTCCGGCTCAGGGCTGCGGAGGGGGCTTTGCTCAGGGGCTCGCGCCCAAAGGCTCCTCCCCAGGGTGCGCTGCCCGCGGGTTCTGGGGTGAGAGCTCTGCTCCATTCACACAGAAGGGGGTGGCCCCGCGAACGGTGGTAGCCGGCCCTGCCCGGGTGGGGACCCCACGCCCCCTACCGCCAGGTCGGGCCGCAGGGCACGGTACTGCTCGCGGGCCAGGAAGCCGCGGCGCTGCTCTAGCGGCACGTGCGGCTCCCCGGGAAAACGGTCGCGAAAGCCCCGCAGGAGGCCGGTCTCGAAGTCAGCCAGGACGCCGTCCATGTCCACCAGCACGCGTACGCGCCGCGCCATCGCCGCCAGGCCGGGACTGCGGGCTCTTGGGGGCACCAGCCCAGCCGGAAGCGCGGGGAGGGAGAAAGGGGAAGGGAGCGCCGCTTCCGGAGCCGCGGCGCTAGGCGGGGCCGCCGAGTTTATTTGCAAGTTTATTTGCATAGAACGCTGGCCCGCTCGTAGACTGGTGCCAGTGCAGGTGGTCCTGCGGTTATGTGAGGCCTTCCTAGGGTTCGGGTGCAGGGACGGCTCTGAGGGTCCTTTTTCTGACCCAGCGCTTCTCGTACTCAGCCTTTGTCCCCATCAGCCGCCTCCCAGTTTACAGCAAATGTACCCCACATTACTAGTAGGGGACCGACCTTCCAGGGGTGCAACAAAGGGATGCCCTGAAATACTGGGAAGCGCTGAGCGCAGTGGCTCACGCTTGTAATCCAGTACTTTGGTAGGCCGAGGCGGACGGATCACCTTAAGTCAGGAGTTTGAGACCAGCCTGACCAACAAGGAGAAACTCCCATCTCTACTAAAATACAAAAATTAGCTGGGCACGGTGGCGCATACATGTAATCCCAGCTACTCGGGAGGCTGAGGCAGGAGAATCGCCAGCCTGGTGGACAGAGAGACTCCATCTCAAAAAAAAAAGGGAGTTTCAAGTCTGGTTTCCCTGGAAAGATGATTTTGATCTGGTACAAGTAATCAGGACTATCCTCAGGACTTTATGTAGAACTAACATTGCTTACCTAGAACTGGCATTTTCTACCCTTACTGTGTAGAAAATGCTTAACAACTGATAAATTTGACTCTCCTTTTTGTGGATTTCATGAAACTTCCTGACTCTACCCAAATCTATTTACCTACAAACTATAAAGCCAGGCACAGTGGCTCAGGCTGGTAATCCCAGCATTCTGGGAGGCCCAGGCAGATCACTTGAGCCCAGGAGTTCAAGACCAGCCTGAGTAACATAGGGGGACCCTGCCGCTACAATAAATCAATAAGCTGGATATGGTGGTGCATGCCTGCGGTCCCAGCTACTCATGAGCCTGAGGTGGGAGGATCCCTTGAGACCAGGAAGTTGAGGCTACACTGAGCCTTCATCCTGCCACTGCAGTCCAGCCTGGGTGACAGAGGGAGGTCCTGTGAGGGGAGGGAGAGCCAAAATTATAAACACAGATTTAAGTGGCCCATCTCACCAGCCCACTGCTTCTAAATACATGTAACAGAAGCATCGCAAAAACAGTCTAAGAGGGTCTCAAGTCAACATGCATACAACTCAGATACGCAGACATTTTGGAGGTCCAGACTTGTGACTTATTTCAAGGGGAAGCATTCTTGGGGACTGAGCCCTCAACCTGTGGAATCTTAGCTATCTCTAGGTAGATGACTGTCAGAATTGAATTGGAGGGATGGGGATGGTGGCTCATGCCTGTACTCCCAGCACTTTGGGAAGTCCAGGCAGGTGGATCACTTGAGGTCAGGAGTTCAACACCAGCCTGGGCAACATGGCAAAATCTCATCTCTACTAAAAATACAAAAATTAGCTGGGTGTGGTGGCAGGTGCCTATAGTCCCAGCTACTTGGGAGGCTGAGGCAGGAGAATCACTAGATAGTGAGTGGAGATCATGCCACTACACTTCAGCCTGGGCAACAGAGACAACATCTTAAAAGAAAAAAAAAAATTGGAGGACACTAGCTAGTATCCACTGCAGAATTGCTGCTGGCGGGGAGAAATCCCCACATATGTAAAGTTGGAGAAGACTTTGAGATAGGATCTTGCTCTGTCACCCAGGCTGGAATGCAGCAGTGTGATCTTGGTTCCCTGCGGCCTCCATCTCATGAGCTCAAGTGATTCTCCCACCTCAGCCTCCCAAGTATCTGGTACTACAGGTGTGTATCATCACACCCGCCTATTTTTTTTTTCGTATCTTTATGAAGAATTTTTTTTTTTTTTTTGGTAGAGACAAGGTTTCACCATGTTGCCCAGGCTTGGAGAACCCTTTAAAATGTTACCCCAGAACAAAGGGGAGGTAGCAGAAGAATCTAACCTGCTTATCTTTAGAGACTTCCAAGAGAAACCCACTTCTCTCTGGGTCTTCATCTATTTTGTTTTTGTTTTTTAAGGAGGTCTTGCTACGTTGCCAAGGATAATCTCAAACCCCTGGGCTCAAGCATCCTCTTGCCTCAGCATCCCAAGTAGCTAATTACAGGCACACCCAGCTATTTTAACTTCAAATGACTCATCCAATCAATGGGCAGGATTTTTAGTGACAACAAGAAAAGCATCTAACCAGGGAGAACACTGAAACCATCTCAAAAAGAAGACACAGTACACAATGTTTCAAAATGTGGATATTGTTTACTTGAAGCAACAGTCCAGGATTGTGAAGTACAACACACATTTTAAGGATGAGACTTTCCTTTCATGGTCAAGCACCAGCATCATGCACACAGCATCAAGTTATTTAAAACACCCCCCGCCCCCGTGGGACCCGGATGAAGACCCACTTTGGTGTGACTGCCTCCCTTGCTTCACTGCTCTTAGTTCCAGTCAGTTTCACTGTACATCCAAGCCACCTTCTGCATGAGAGCAGCCAGCTTTGCTCATCAGCCAAGCATGTTACTATCTGGCTACTTCTTAAGGTTAAAAAATAGGCCAGTGCGGTGGCTCAAGCCTATAATCTCAACACTTTAGGAGGCCAACACGGGTGGATCATCTGAGGTCAGAGACCAGCCTAGCCAACATGGTAAAACCCTGTCTCTACTATATATACAAAAAAATTAGCCGGGTATGGTGGCAGGCACGTGTAATCCCAGCTACTTGGGAGGCTGAGGCAGGAGAATCGCTTGAATCCAGGAGACCAAGGTTGCAGTAAGCCAAGATTGTGCCACTGCACTCCAGCCTAGGCGACAGAGCGAGACTCCATCTCAAAAAAAAAAAAAAAAAAGGTTAAAAAATAAAGCGCAATTTCTTTGCTTTGCAGGCGGCAAGGCATGAGGCACAGGCCTCTTCATTGTTCCACATGGCACAGGAGGAGGCTCCGAGCAAAGGCCACTGGCAAGTTAGGGCAACACCAAGAAGGCTCTGCAGAGAGACACCCTATGTGCTGGGGCCTGGCAGGAACGGTGCCTGTGGACTGGCTATGGTCTGTCCAGTTGAGGCTTGGTAAACCCAAGTAAAGTGTTAAAACCCCAGTACAAAAGATCCTCTAACACATCTGGAACCAAATTAATTTGTTTTTAAAAACACAGTACTAAGTGTCACAAAGCTTTCCCTCCAATCTACTACTAGAAAACACTCATGCCATGGCCCACAGACCCAGGAGTCAAGACAGAGAGAAACCTGTTCTTCAAAAGAGAAAAAAAAAAAAGACAGCAGTACATAAAGTGCTTCTTTTTAATGAAACAAATCCAAGAGATGTACAGTCAGGCTCAAGTTGTGCAGTTCACAAGCATGAAGGAAACAAACGAAACGACCGCGTTCAGGACAGTAAGAGTTAACCCAAGACAAGGCTGGACTTGCCACCAGGGGGATTTCTCCTGGATGGCACTGGGGCCGGGGCCACCGGGCTGGGCACAGGCGCGGCAGGCACAGGCTTCTCTTCACTCTGCCCCAGGCTGCCTTGCAAGTCTGTGTCCACATTTTCTATGAAAACAGAATAGAAATAACACTCATAACCACAGGTATTTCCTGTTAAGATTAAGGGTCTGGTTTTTTTTGTTTTAATTTTCTGTTTGATGGTTGGAAACATGCCTAAAAGTATAAAGAAAATAATCATCATCTGCCATGTTCCCACTCCACAAAATTAACCATTGTTCATGTTTTCCCATATTTGTTGTTTACATTCTTTTCTAAATTACGTGAATACATGAAGATGAAGATTTTAAATAAGAACAGGGAACTCCAGCTCTCCGGCCCCTTCCACCTCTGGATGGGTCCTGCTCTCGCCATTCCCAGAGTCCCACTGGAAGTCCTCAGCATTCTTCTAGTTCACTTGTTTCATGGACATTTATTTATATGTAGCCAGGTAACACGTAACACTGTTTTGGTTACATTTAACATAAATGGTATCAATTTCCTTTGTTTTTACTCTAGGAGAAGTATCCTGATATACTTACACACAGGGTTATAATTCACCTTGCTCATTAACTGCATTTTTTCAAATCCCTCACTTCACTGTCAAGCTTAACGGCTATTTTATAGCAATTACATGATATAGTCTATTTATCCAATTCTCTGACAGCACAAAAATAAACCAATCCAACCTTTCCAAACGAACTCTCATTAGGGTTGTCTCCAAAACTAGAAAAAACACTGATTCAGGCTGGGTGTGTGGTGGCTTATGCCTGTAATCCCAGCACTTTGGAAGGGCAGATCACAACATCAAGAGATAGAGACCATCCTGGCCAACATGGTGAAACCCATCTCTACTAAAAAATACAAAAATTAGCTGGGCATGGTGGCACATGCGTATAGTCCCAGCTACTCAGGAGGCTGAGGCAGGAGAATTGCTTGAACCTGTGAAGCGGAGGTTGCAGTGAGCCAAGATCGTGCCACTGCACTCCAGCCTGGCACCTAGCGACAGAGCAAGACCCTGTCTAAAAAAAAAGAAGAAAAGAAAAAACATTGATTCAAAGGGAAGAATGAGGCCAGGCACGGTGGCTCATGCCTGTAATCCCAGCACTTTGGGAGGCCGAGGCAGGCAGATCATGAGATCAGGAAATCAAGACCATCCAGGTTAACATGGTGAAACCCCACCTCTACTAAAAATACAAAAATTAGCTGGGCGTGGTGGCACGCACCTTAGTCCCAGCTACTTGGGAGGCTGAGACAGGAGAATCACCTGAACCCAGGAGGTGAAGTTGCAGTGAGCTGAGATCACACCACTGCAACTCCAGCCTGGGCAACAGAGAGAGACTCCGTCTAAAAAATATAAAAAAGTGAAGAATGAATGCAAAAATTCTGTATTTTCTGTGAAAGGAAATTTTTACTAAGAGCTTAATTGTTGAATTAGTTTAGTTTTTTTGGCGGGGAAGGGGGATGGATATTAGACAGGGTCTCACACTGTGGCCCAGGCTGCAGTGCAGTGGCTCAATCACAGAACACTGTAGCCTCAAACTCCTGGGCTCAAGCAATCCTACATCACTCTCCCAAATAGCTGGGACTACAGTTACACACCACACCTGGCTTTTTTTTTTTTTTTTTTTATTTTTTAAAGAGATGGGGTCTCCTTATCTTCCCCAGACTGGTCTTGAATTCCTGGCTCAAGTGATCCTCCTATCTCAGCTTCCCTACATGCTGGGATTACAGGCATGAGGCACCTTCACCCTTCACCCAGCCTAGTTTTCTTTTCTCTCTTAGGTTTTTTTTTTGAGACAGGGTCTTTAACCTCCACCTCCCGGCTTCAAGCGATTCTCCTACCTCAGCCTCCCGAGTAGCTGGGATTACAGTTGCGCACCACCATGCCAAATTAATTTTCGTATCTTTAGTAGAGACAAGGTTTTGCCATGTTGGCCAGGCTGGTCTCGAACTCCTGGCCTCAAGTGATCTGCCCACTTTGGCCTCCCAAAGTGCTGGGATTATAGGCATTAAGCCACTGCACCTGGCCTAGTTTTCTTTTTTTTAATTTTTTCTTTTCGAGATGGAGTCTCGCTCTGTTACCCAGGCTAGAGTGCAGTGGTACAATCTCGGCTTGCTGCAACCTCCATCTCCCAGGTTCAAGCAATTCTTCTGCCTCAGCCTCCCAAGTAGCTGGGACTACAAGCCTGAGCCACCATGCCCAGCTAATTTTTCTATTTTTAGTAGAGACAAGGTTTCACCATATTGGCCAGGCTGGTCTCGAACTCCTGACCTCGTGATCTGCCCACCTAGGCCTCCCAAAGTGCTGGCATTACAGGCATGAGCCACCACACCTGGCCTTTTTTTTTTTTTCCATTTTTTCATACAGAATTTCGCTCTTGTTTTCCAGGCTGGAGTGCAGCAGCGCCATCTAGGCTCACCGAAAGCTGTGCCTCCCAGGTTCAAGTGATTCTCCTGCCTCAGCCTCCCAAGTAGCTGGGATTACAGGTGCCCACCACCCCACCACGCTTGACTAATTTTTTGTATTTTTAGTAGAGACAGGGTTTCACTGTGTTGGCCAGGCTGGTCTTGAACTCCTGACCTCAGGTGATCTACCTGCCTCGGCCTCCCACAGGGCTGCGATTACAGGCGTGAGCCACCTCACCCAGCCGAGAAGAAGTCTTTGAAATAAAAATATATATTCTTAGATCCAAAACACAACAAAATCTCAGGAATATGCTACTTTTAACATTTCATTAATTTCTGGGACATTCTATGGAAATAACATATAAAATGTTCTATACAATGTGACTACAAGCAAAACTAGAGTATGAAGCTTTCCAGAATGACAGCCATCACAATTATGAACTGAAACTCAGAGAGGGTCACCTATTAGTTTCCTATGGTTACATCGACTGTAAAAAGCAGCAAGATCCAACGCACTGGATCAGACACCCAAGTCCTGCAATAAGTGTCCCTAAAATAACCTAAATTGTAAATATAAAAGGAAAACAAAACTCCACATTAAGAAAACTCTAAAATTCAGACTAAGACAACTTATTAGTTCAAGTAGTTTCATTTCTGCTGGTGGGACATGGCCTCCTGCTATACATATAGGATCTGACTGAATTCTTCATTCTCTGTCTGAATCAAGCAGTTAATGAATATTCTGAAGAACAAAACATAATCTTACAGCCCTCCCATGGTGGTTTATTTTCACAAAATGCTCTTTGGATGAATCAAGCTCAATCCTACCAATCTTATATTTGTCTTACATTATTAATAGAACTGTTTTGTTTTTCACAAATACATAACATACCAATAAAGAACAAAAAAGCACACAGGGAGCCTAAAGAAGCAGCAGCAGGCCTTAATTAAATTAAAATGTCGGTCCAGGCTGGGCGTGGCTCACGCCTGTAATCCCAGCATTTTGGGAGGCTGAGGTGGGCAGATCGCCTGAGCTCAGGAGTTCCAGACCAGCTTGGCCAACATGGTGAAACCCCGTCTCTACTACAAATGCAAAAATTAGCTGGGCATGGTGACCAATGCCTGTAATCCCAGCTCCTCAGGAGGCTGAGGCAGGAGAATGGCTTGAACCCGGGAGGGGGAGGTTGCAGTGAGTCAAAATGCACACCATTGCACTCCAGCCTGGTGGACAAGAGCAAGACTTTGTCTCAAAATAAACAAAATCAATGTCCAGTTAGAAATAGTCCAGCCACAGAAGAGGGAGGTTAGTTTGTTACTAGCCTATAATGAGATAAGTACAGGAATTGAGATTGTTTAGAAACTTTTATACCAATTTGACACAGAAAGCTTTTGTCTGCTAAATATTTTAATGAAATTATTTCTACCAAAATATACATTTTAGCCACTTCTGACTTGTCTCTCTTCTTTGGCACATCAATAAGATAACTGAACAAAGACACCTCTATCTGAATAGAAGAAAATGACTCATTGTAAGCATCAAAGAATCAGAACCTGAAGAAAAGCAGCAGACCACCTAACCTGCCTGCAGTTAGGGAAAGACTTTTCTGCCTGAAATTCCTGGACTTTCTCCCTCTTAAAGATTTCTCAAGATGGAAACTCCAAAGTCACTCCTGTAGCCACTCCTGTGTTTAACTGCCCAGGAGGTAAAAGCAATTTCCCTTATATCCAAAGGGAATCCATTTTATTTAAACTGAATTGGGGTTGACCTTTAATCCTCCAGATGTATCTTATTACTGTACTCCAGCCAGGCACAGTGGCTCACACCAATAATCCCAGTATTTTGGGAGGCCAAGGCAGGAAGATCAACAGGAACCTAGGACCAGCCTGGGAAACATGGCAAAACCCTGTCTCTACAAAAACTACAAAAATTGGCTGGCGCAGTGGCTCATGTCCATAATCCCAGCACTTGGGAAGGCCAAGGCAGGAGGATCACCTGTGGTCAGGAGTTTGAGACCAGCCCGGCCAACATGGTGAAACACCATCTCTACTAACAATACAAAAATTAGCCAGGCATGGTAGCACACACCTGGAGTCCCAACCACTCGGGAAGCTGAAGCAGGAGAATCATTTAAACCCAGGAGGTGGAAGTTGCAGTGACCTAAGATTGTGCCACTGCACTTCAGAATGGGGGACAGAGATCTGGCTCAATTGAAAAAAAAAAAAAAAAAAAAAGGCTGGGTTCGGTGGCTCACACCTGTAATCTCAGCACTTTGGGAGGCTGAGGCGGGTGGATCACAAGGTCAGGAGATCAAGATTATCCTGGCCAACATGGTGAAACCCCATCTCTACTAAAATAAAAAAAATTAGCCAGGCGTGGTGGCACGCCACCTGTAGCCCCAGATACTCAGGAAGCTGAGGCAGGGGAATCACTTGAACCTGGGAGGCAGAGGTTACAGTAAGCTGAGATCTTGCCAATGCACTTCCGTCTGGTGACAGAGTGAGACTCCATCTCAAATAAAAAAAAGTTTCTTTTCTTGAATGAATTGCTTTAAAAAAAAAAAAGAACAACAACAGGTGACCACTGCGGGAAAAAAGAAAGGAGGGACTTAGGAGTTTACAACCAGCCTGGCCAACATGGCAAAAACTCTGTGTCTACTAAAAATACAAAAAAATTTAAAAATCAGCTGAGCGAGGCCAGGTGCAGTGGCTCACTCCAGTAATCCCAGTATTTAGGGAGGCCAAGGTGGGTGGATTGCCTAAGGTCAGGAGTTCGAAACCAGCCTGGTTAACATGGTGAAACCCTATCTCTACTAGAAATACAAAAAATAACCAGGTGTGGTGGCACATGCCTGTAGACCCAGCTACTCAGAGGCTGAAGAGAATCGCTTGAACCCAGGAGGTGGAGATCACACCACTGCACTCAAGCCTGGGCAACAGAGCAAGACTCTGTCTCAAAAAAAAAAAACAGTAAATAATAAATTAAAAAAATTAGGCTGGGCACAGTGGCTCACGAGATCAAGAGATTGAGACCATCCTGGCCAACATGGTAAAACCCTGTCTCTAATAAAAATACAAAAATTAGCTAGGCGTAGTGGCATGTGCCCGCAGTCCCAGCTACTCAGGAGGCTGAGGCAGGAGAATTGCTTGAACCCAGGAGGCAGAGATTGCAGTGAACCAAGATCGCGCCACTGCATTCCAGCCTGGCGACAGAGCGAGACTGTCTCAAAAAAAAAAACCAAAAGATTAGCTGTTTCACATACACACACACACCCTGTGTTTTTGTCCACAGCTACTGGCCGGTAACTCCCATAACCCCCTTGCTACAGTCTTTTGCAACAGCCCTCAGGAAACAGAATCTCTGTGGCCTCCTGTCTTCCTTCTGTCTGCCCAGGGCGGGGCTGTAATCTGATGGCAGGTCAAAAGACCCTCAATCCAGAGGGTCCTGCTGCATACCCTGGAGGAAAGAATGCTACAGAGAGGCCAAGAAGAATCTGAACAGATGGGCCTTGCTGGGTTTCCCCGCTCTGTCCACTGATATAAAATCAAACCCTTTTTGTCTAATCACATTTCTATACAGTTGTCAATTATGCCAATGTAATGAAGCCTCCATAAAAAACCAAAAGAGGCCAGGCATGGTGGCTCACACTTGGAATCCCAGCTACTCAGGAGGCTGAGGCAGGAGACTCGCTTGAACCTGGGAGGTGGAGGTTACAGTGAGCTAAGATCATGCCATTGCACTCCAGCCTGGGCAAAAAGAGTGAAACTCAGCCAGGCGCAGTGGCTCACGCCTGTAATCCTAGCACTTTGGGAGGCTGAGGCGGGTGGATCACCTGAGATCAGGAGTTCAAGACCAGCCTGGCCAACATGGCGAAACCCAGTCTCTCTTAAAAATACAAAAATTAGCCAGGCATGGTGGCACACGCCTGTAATCCCAGCTACTGGGGAGGCTGAGGAAGGAGAATTGCTTGAACCTGGGAAGTGGAGGTTGCGGTGAGCCAAGATTGTACCACTGCACTCCAGCCTGTGCAACAGGAGCAAGACTCTCTCAAAAAAAAAAAGAAAAGAAAAGAAACAGTGTGTAAGAAGGCAGGAGAGGAATTTGCTTTTTCAACCTTTCTGTGTGTCCTTGTAAACACTACACCACAAAACATAAGGATAGGAAAAGGCCTTAAGAGGAAGCTGCTGCTTCCGTCTAGACCAGAGGGCCTTGTGACTGCCGCACTCACGGACTGCTGCTGCCTGATATTTGTCAGCCTCGCATTCATCAGCAATTCTCCAGCACTTGTTAAAGAAATGCCAACAAATACTTCCAAGACTTAAGGTAATTAAGTCAATGATTACAGCTCATTTCTACCTGTAATTGGTAATATGGATGGTTACCTCAAAATTTACATCTGCCCCCTAAATCATTATTTACAAAATCACCAAGTAACCAATGTGTTGCTGAATAAGCATATCCCTATAAAAACCAATGAACTTTGTAAATTGGATGCTGTGCGCTGAGCTTGAAATGCTTATGTTAAAAAGCTCTCTCTGGCTGGTAGTGAGTTATCTGGATTGTTCATAGTTACGGGTCCAGCTTTCTCTCCTCTCTTTTCAATTCTGCACTTGGCTAGTCTATGATAAGTACATAAATACAAAAAGCTCTCAGCTGGGCGCTATGGCTCATGCCTGTAATACCAACACTTTGGGGAGGCTGAGGTGGAAGGATCACTTAAGCTCACGAATTCGAGACCAGCCTGGGCAACATAGTGAGACCTCATCTCTACTAAAAATAGAAATTAGCAAGGTGTGGTGGCATACACGTATAGTCCCAGCTACTTAGGAGGCTGAGGTGGGCGGATCACCTGAGGTCAAGGCCACAGTGAGCTGTGATCACCCACTGCACTCCAGCCTTGGCGACAGAGAGACATCTGATCTCAAAAAAAAAAAGCTCTAATTAAGTGTAACAAATACTGACCTGATTAAATGTGGGTGTATGTGTTTGAGTATAGATATATTTGGGTTTATTTTTTTGAGGCAAGGTCTCACTCTGTCACCCAGACTGGAGTATAATGGTGTGATATCTGCTCACTGCAACCTCCACGTCCTGGGCTCAATCAATCTTCCCACCTGAGCCTCCTGAGTAGCTGGACTACAGGCATGTGCCACCATGCCAGGCTATTTTGTACTTTTTTATAGAGATGGGGTTTCACCATGTTTCCCAGGCTGGTCTTGAACTCCTGGGTTCAAGCAATCTGCCTGCCTCAGGCTCCCAATAAAGTGTTGAGATTACAGGCGTAAGCCACCACACCCAGTCAATATATGTAATTTTAAAGGCTTCTCCAATTTTTCTCTTCTATCGCATTTCTAGCATTGATCGCATTACTGGCAGATTAAGAATGTGGCCTTGTTTACTAACTTCCCAGTTTCATTTCGTTTCCCCTCCACCCAGAGGATGGCAGCACTTGGGGCACAGCCAGGTCTCACTCCCCAGTCTCTTTCCCCAAGACATGATTTTATTTATTTATTTAGAGATGGGGTCTTGCTTTGTCACCCAGGCTGGAGTGCCGTGGTGCCATCTCAGCTCACTCCGCCCCTCAGGTTCAAGTGATTCTCCTACCTCAGCCTCCAGAGCAGCTGGGATTACAGGCGCCTGGCACCACGCCTGGCTAATTTTTGTATTTCTAATAGAGACGGAGTTTCACCATCTTGGCCAGGCTGGTCTTGAACTGCTGACCACGAGATCCACCTGCTTTGGCCTCCCAAAGTGCTGGGATTACAGGCGTGAGCCACTGCGCCCAGCCGACATAATTTAAATAAAAATTCAGATCTGTCCTAAAACCACTGACAGAGCCAGAAATTTGGTCTTCAGAAGTACTCACCATGAATATCAGCTTCTCCCTAGAAAAGAAAAAAATTCAAAAATTTACTTCCTAATTTTGGAACACAAAAAAAACAGTCATAGTTCATAGCAGCTAACATTTATTTGACACCAAATGTGACATTTCATTTTGATGCAATCAAGCCCAGGGTCAGTCTGCTACCTCTGTCCAACTTAGGACAATGCTATGCAAATATTCTGCATGAGAAATTGCCCTGGTGCCAGGAACACATCTAAAACAAAAAACCTAAACATTTACTCTGATGACCCCACACCAATGAGCATTTCAGAGATCTTGCATTAGAATGGAAAACTGGTAAATCTGTCCTTTCATTTGTCTCTCTCCTTTCCCCTTATCTAGTTGTGGAAGGATCCCTATCGGTTCCAAAGCCCTTCTCCAGTCCTCTCCACGCTCAGACAGGTGATGCCTCAATGTGCTCTGAGGGATTCAGGGGGGAGGTCTTTCCAACACACACCGTAGGGGGCTTGGTGGCAGTACTCAACTCCAGACACAACTGTGGTCATGCCAGCACTAGTCTCCTGGAGTTCCAGGCAAAGCAGTATTAGCAAAAAACAGTCCCTAAACTCAGAAATGTTTCTATATATGTGACACACAGGAAGTAAGAAAGATCCACAAGTTCCAAAAATCGATACAGGGGATAAAACAAATCCTAACGGTAAAAGAGACACAGAAACAGACTGAGATCAGGTTAGTGCACTTCTCTGCTTTTACTCTATCAAGATCTTCCATTATCAACATGGCCCAGTCCCTTTCCTAACTACCTCAACGTAAAATTCCAGTGGCAGAACTGAAACTCTTAGTACAAATTTCAGAATCGTATTGACCTCGAAGCCTTTCTATCCTCATGCTGTCACACTGACCTTCAGATCTAAGAAGTCTCCGGAGCTTGCTTCCGAGGAGTTCCTTCTCTGCAGTCCAGATGACTCTAAGTCTTCCCTGCCACCACTAGACTTGGCACCTAAAATTCAAAATATACTTTCTTCAGAAATACAACAGAAAAAATCTAAAACAAAACAGTTCAGCAATTGACGTTATGTGTTAGTCTCATATTACAAAATGAGAAAACAGTCTTAAGAAGTTAAGCTAATTACTTAAATGTTAACCCAGTCTGACTTCAGTCCCGACTCTGATCCATCACACAGCCTCCTAGTATTTCCCATCTCTTTCCTCTCAGGTTAAATCTAAACTGTTGTTTTATTACCATTAAGCTAGATTTTGTTATTAGTTCAAAACCAGCTGTAGTTAATTTCTCTTTTGTTTGTTTTTGACACAGGGTTTTACTCTGTCACCTAGGCTGGGGGGCAGCGGCTCAATCACAGCTCACTGTAGCCTCCACCTCCCAGGCTCAAGCGATCCTCCCACCTCAGCCTCCCGAGTCTTAGAGACTACATGCACACTGCCCCTACCACCAGCTAATTTTTGTTTTGTTTTACAGAGATGGGGGAACACTTTGGTGCCCAGGCTGCATCTGTGGCTGTTGATAATGGGCCCATACCTTTGAACAGTGAGCACAGATAACAAGAATACCTGCCGACTTGGCCCAAGAAGCTTGATTTTCCTCAGGTGTCCCAAAGATATTAGAGGCCATTTTGTTCTTCCTCACAGGTTGTTCTGTTGGTTCATCAAAACCTAATGAAAAATTGGATCCACCACCTGGAGGCCGCAAAACCCTACAAATAATGGCAAAACATCAACTTCAGATCATTCTTGGCATAAATCTTTTCAGACAACTTTCATTTCACTTTCCTCACCCATTCATTTCCTTCACTCCTACAACAGACAGCTGCTAACAGGAAAAAGGAATCAACTTCATCAGTGTGTACATTCAATGCTGGATGTGAAGATACTAAATACTGCTTTATAATGCTTGTAATGGGGTCATGGATAACACGAGGCAGCTGAAACAGCATGGAACTCATCACAATTAACGGCCTGGTTGGTGTCACCTTTTCAGAAATGGCAAAAGACCTACTGGACCTTACTCTACTGGGCTTGGCGGAATATATTTGCAAAGAAGTTTAGAAACATTTCTTGTTATTATTGATTTAAAAATCACTTCCAGGCACTGGAACACACCTGTAATCGCAGCACTCTAGGAGGCCCAAGGCAGGATCATCACTTGAGCCTAGGAGTTCATGACCAGCCTGGGCAAAATGGCAAGACCCCGTCTCTATAAAAAAAAAAATTAAAAATTAGCCAATCGTGGTGGCGCATGCCTGTGGTCCCAGCTACACCAGAGTCTGAGACAGAAGGATCGCTTCGGCCCAGGAGGTCAAGACTGCAGTGAACTGTGCTCACACCACTGAACTCCAGCCTGTGTGACAGAGCAAAACTGTATCACAATGCAAAAAGTAAATAAAATTTTTAAAATCACTTCCTTATTTTTAACTACATAAATAACTTGGGCTGGGTCAGTGGCAGGCCCCTGTAGTCCCAGCCATTCTAGAAGCTGAGGCAGGAGGAGTGTTTGAGCCCAAGAGTTCAAGAGCCCAGGAGTTCAAGGCCAGCCTAGGCAACATAGTGAGATCCCCATCTCTAAATTACTTACACACACACACACACACACACACACACACACTCTCTCTCTCTCTCTCTCTCTCAAGTTGGCTGGACCAATTTAGAAACCCAAGAAGAGCTGATAATAGTCTCTTCTATCTCAACCTCACTAATAAGCCTTGTACCTCACCATTCTCACAGTAAACATGAGTGACTAGCCATTAGGGCAAAGTCAGTATGAGAAATTAAGTACAAGGTTCCACGTCATGGTCTATGTCTGTGCTCCTTTGGACATCATCTACAGCTTTTTGTTCAACATGGAAATATATATATATATATATATATATATATATATTTTTTTTTTTTTTTTTTTTTTTTTTTTTTTGAGACGGAGTTTTGCTCTTGTTACCCAGGCTGGAGTGCAATGGCGCGATCTCGGCTCACCACAACCTCCACCTCCTGGGTTCAGGCAATTCTCCTGCCTCAGCCTCCTGAGTAGCTGGGACTACAGGCACGCGCCACCATGCCCAGCTAATTTTTTGTATTTTTAGTAGAGACGGGGTTTCACCATGTTGACCAGGATGGTCTCGATCTCTTGACCTCGTGATCCACCCGCCTCGGCCTCCCAAAGTGCCGGGATTATAGGCGTGAGCCACCGCGCCCGGCCGGAAATATATTTTTTAACATTTCCAAATCTTCCTGCCATAGGTTGACCAATTTGTCTCCTTGGAAAACTCAATTTAACTCCTCTTGCTACCTCTCAAAACAGAAAATCCAGGTGGTTTTATGGGAATATTTTTTGAGATGGAGTCTTGCCTCTTATTGCCCAGGCTGGAGTGCAGTGGTGAAATCTTGGCTCACTGCAACCTCCGCCTCCTGAGTTCAAGCAATTCTCCTGCCTCAGCCTCCAGAGTAGCTGGGATTACAGGCATGTGCCACCACGCCCAGCTAATTTGTGTGTATGTGTGTGTGTGTGTGTGTGTGTGTGTGTGTGTGTGTGTATTTTTAGTAGAGACAGGTTTTTACCATGTTGGGTAGACTGGTCTGGAATTCCTGACCTCAGGCAATCTGTTCACCTCAGCCTCTCAAAGTGCTGGGACTACAGGCGTGAGCCACCGTGCCCAGCCTATTTTGTATTATTAGTAAAGACAGGGTTTCACCATGTTGGTCAGGCTGGTCTTGCACTCCTGACCTCAGGTGATCCACCCGCCTCAGCCTCCCAAAGTGCTGGGATTACAGGTGTGAGCCACCAAGCCCAGCTGACTTTTTCTTTTAACTTTTTGTTTTCCTACTGCCTATGTAATGTACAGAATATAGAATACTTTAAACTACTGATTCAATTCCTTTATTGCTGATGAGTGGTCTAGTTTTGTTTGTTCATAAAGCAGTTTGAGTAAGAAACATTTTTCTTTTTTTTTGAGATGGAGTTTCACTCTTGTTGCCAAGGCTGGAGTGCAATGGCACGATCTCGGCTCACCGCAACCTCTGCTTCCCAGATTCAAGAGATTCTCCTGCCTCAGCCTCCAGAGGAGCTGGGATTACAGGCATGCGCCACCACGCCCAGCTAATATTTTTGTATTTTTAGTAGAGATGGGGTTTTGCCATGTTGGCCAGACTAGTCTCGAACTCCTAACCTCATGATCCGCCCGCCTAGGCCTCCCAAAGTGCTGGGATTACAGGTGTGAGCCACCACACTAGGCCATAAGAAATATTTTTCTAAGAATATATAGAACTTCTAGCCAGGTGTGGTGGCGTTCACCTATAATCCCAGCTACTCAGGAGGCTGAGGCAGGAGAATCATTTGAACCCAGAAGCCGGAGGTTGCGGTGAGTGGAGATAGCAGCTTTTCACTCTAGCCTGGGCAACAAGAGCGAAACTCCGTCTCAAAAAAAAAAAAAAAAAAAAAAAAAAAATCAAGAAAAAGACACTAGTACCCAAACACCAGCTTAAGAGCAAGTCAAAACTCTAACCAGCCCAACTTTTTAAAGGTCTGTGTGCCTCCTGCAATAGCAGGTCCTAACCAACTCGGATGACGTCAGTGTTGTAGAGACCATTTGTAATAGCGACACATCCCCAAACAAAGGATGTAGATCATGAGGCAGAAAGTATCTCAATGTTTTAGCATCCTACCATTCTTTCAGAACCACACACAACAACTAAATCAGGATTATATATTTAAGACTGATCAAAAATGTGTCCAAGTACTATAGATAGCAATTTTTTTTTAAATCACTCATTTTCTTTCTTCTCTCTTTAAATCTCGAAGTTTCTGAGTATCTTTGCAGATCATTCCCTACCAGACTAAATTTATAATGAGTTTATGGAGGCAGGAGAACATTATTAGAGAAAATAAGCTTAGGAGAATTAGGTGAAATTATAGAAAAAGGGAAGGTAGAGAAACAATGAGATGACAATGCCACTACGGTCCCGAGAGCGCAGTGTTGGAAGGAAATTGATGACAAGAGGTGAACTAAAATATTTATTTTGCGAGACTAAAACTCATTTGTCTCACATTGCAAGTGTGAGGATTCATTTGACCTGATTACTGAAATTCTTTACAAAACACTAATATGAACTCAACACCAAAGAAGAAAACCCCAGATTACACAGTATCGTTCCAACAACTGAAGTCTCATCGGCAGTAAGTTGCCCTCGCAACATAAAATGAAAAGCCAAGGCTCAATCTGTTCCTGTCCTCTGAAAACATCTCACTAGAAAGATAACAGAAAGGAAGCGACCAGTTTTCCTAGGTCTATGCTACTCAAGTTCCCCGTCCGCCCAGTAATCACCAATTTATTTTCTTGAATCTTACCCAGTCTTTTTGACATTGTAAACCTGAAAGAAATGAGTTGCAAAGGAATGTCATTTCCCATGCTTTCCTCCTAAGGCTTAGTTGCTGAGTGAGGCGTGCTTTTTGTTCCCAAGTTCTCTAACCCCTGTGAGATATTGCTATTTCACGTGTCTTAGCCCCACAAAATGGCTCCCTTTGTGCCACTTGGCCAAGACCCCGAGGCTAGCCACACATGAATGCAGGTCATAATCGATGTAAATACATGCTCAATAAAGTGCAATCGAAGCTTCCTCCAAGCCTTGAGGAGGATCCCAGATATGCCTGTAACCCACCTTAAAGAACAGTGTGCAATTAGCTGAGACAATGTGGACACACACCTTCCACAGAATCGAAACCCTTCCACCAAGTTAAGCAAGCACTTGCAAAAGGGTTCCTGTCCAAACACTGTGCCCAGTGCCCCAAGCCCAAAAAGCAGTGGGATGAAGGGCAAGAAAAATCCCCGGCTTCCCAGGTAGAGATACTATGTTAGAGACAATGGATGTCTCCGGCCCCGCCCAAGAACAAGAAACCTCCTCCTGCAAGGGAACCAGGGCCAGGGATGAACTCATTGGGCAAACGTCAAACGAGGAAGCGAAGAAGGTGGAATGCAAAGACCACGGTCCAAAGGTTTAAGCGCAGAAAACCCAGTCGGGTTGGCTCGTTCCCCCTCCCTCTTAGAAATGGGCGCAGGGAGGGGGAGAAGGGGTCTTTCCTTTGTTAGGAAAGAGGAGGCACTTGGAAGAGGGGAGGCACTTCGAAGAGGGGATGAATGGTTGGGTCCTAAATGGAGTAAAGGGTCGCAATAATCGGCCCCGCCCGACCACAAATCCACCTGCCAGGTAGATCCGAATAAAGAGTGGGGGCACGGCGAGGGTAAGGAGCCGCCGAACCTGACCGATACGGTCTCCAGATCCGATCGCTGCGCCCGAGCCCGAGACCAGCCGCATGCCCTGGGTCAGAGGCAGAAGGAGCGCGTGGCCCGGCGATGGGACAATAGGGCCTGACCATGGGGCCCTAAAGGCTCCCAGGGCACCTGGGGGGGCAAGCCCACCATCCTGGGTATGGACTAACCTGGACGCACACAGGAAAAAAGGGAAGTCCTCCCCGCAAGTTTCGATTAACCAAAACCGGCCGTGAACCGAGGGGCGACCAGTGCCGGCCTCTCAAGCCCCTGGCTCCGTGGGAGGAATGAATGGAGAGCAGCAGGGACCCGGGCGGGGCCGGCGCGCAGGGCTCGCCAGGCAGCACAAAGGCAGCGCCGGCGACACATCCCCGCCGCGCGCCCCGGCGCGAGCGCAGCGCACGGGGCTTGTTGCCCGCAACGACCGGCGCGCGGCCCCGCTGGCAGCGGCCCTCCCAGCCCCTCAGCCCCGCGCGGGTCGGGCGCGGTCGGATCGCCTCACCGGGAGCTATTCCTGCTGTTGGGGTCGACTCCCTTGAAGGTGGTGGTTGTGGTCATGGCGCCGAGAAGCCGAGAAGTGAGGTAGGCTGGCGCGGGAGCAGAACGCTCAAAGGGTCGGACCCTAGGGGCGCACGGAAACTCCACACCCAACAGCCGGCCACCGCTTCAAGAGCCGGAGCCACCGCCGCCGCCTGTCCGGCGGTTCGACGCCTTTATAGGGTTTTAAGCCCCGTCCCCCCATCCGCCGGAATTGGCCGGTTCAAATGGCTTCCTTCGTTCCTATTGGATCTCTGGAGTGCCAAGCACCGTGCGACATTACGATGGGCTGTGGCGGGCAAGGCTCAGCCTAAGCCCGCCCCCTTCCTGGGCAGGGAAGCCTTGGGACGCTCTCCCCTCCCCCACTCCAAAATCTCGGCGATGATTGGACAGAAGGCGAATCTGCCTCGCGCTGGGTACAAGTCGTGCTGGCTGTCACTTTAAAACGTTACCTGTTCACAGGGGGAAGCTCTTTCTTGGGGAGTTACAACCTCGGCAAGCAGAAGGGAGATTTGTCACTATTACTATTCTCACATTGCTTTACTGATGGTGGGATAGTAAGGGCATCCTCCTTAAGGGATGAAAAGTACTGCAACAAGTTGACGTTTATTTATTGAATACCTACTGTTGGGTCCCATTTAGAAATCTAATAGTCTCAAAGCAGCAGCAGTATGAGTCAGCAACAGAGAGCACGCCAAGATGATCCCTTTTAAAAGGACTGGAAATTCTTTACATTTTAATGTTACTGTTTAGCTGTAACGGGTGGTGCATATACTGGACGAAAATTACAGTCGCTCCTATTTGGGGGCCTATTATAAGGCTGGTTAATGCCTGGCAGCAGGAATGGCTTCATTCCCTGCTACCAAGACTGTAGGAGCAGCTCAGTCCTCTGCAGCTGTTTATAACCCTTAAGTCATGACTCTTCCACCTGTCTGGGTAAATCTATCTATGCAACAAATGCAGACACACTTGGAGGGCTCAGGAATGATAGTTTACAAGATCATAATAGGAAAGCCTTGGGCAAAAGAGGGCAGGCAGTTGATAGATAAGCCCCTCTCATGTCTTGCATATTTCCTCAAGGCAGATGTCTTTGTTTGTCTCAATATTTCCATAATAACTGAACTACATTCCTCTTTGCAAAGCCACCTTCCAGGTAGTTGGAACTTTGTATTCTGGGCAGTCTAGGTTAACCACCCTCTCCCTGGGCTTTCATGAAAAGGCAGTGAGAGGTTCTCTTCTAGAAAGCATGGGTCTTGCATGTGTGCTTATCACAACAGCATGAAGCACACCACTTGTTTGTGTTAGAATCTTCCTTTTTTTTTCTTTTGTTTTCAAGATGGAGTTTCACTCTTGTTGCCCAGGCTGGAGTGCAATGGTGCTCACTGCAACCTCCACCTCCCAGGTTCAAGTGATTCTTGTGCCTCAGCCTCTCGAGTAGCTGGAACTACAGCCGCGCACCACCGCATCTGGCTAATTTTTGTATTTTTATTAGAGACAAGCTTTTGACCCTGTTGGCCAAACTGGTCTCAAACTCCTGACCTCAGGTAATTCGTCCTCCTCAGCCTCCCAAAGTGTTGGCATTACAGGCATGAGCCACTGCGCCTGGCCAAAATCTTCCCATTCTTTTTTTTTTTTTTTCCTTAGATGGAGTTTGGCACTTCTTGCCCAGGCTGGAGTGCAATGGCTCGATCTTGGCTCACTGCAGCCTCTGCCTCCCAGGTTCAAGCGATTCTCCTGCCTCGGCCTCCTAAGTAGCTGGGATTACATTACAGACAAGTGCCACCACGTCCAGCTAATTTTGTATTTTTAGTAGAGATGAGGTTTCTCCTTGTTGGTCAGGCTGCTCTCGAACTCCTGACCTCAGGTGACCCGCTCGCCTCAGCCTCCCAAAGTGCTGAGATTACAGGCATGAGCCACCACGCCCAGCCAAATCTTCCTATTCTTAAATGCTGAGCATAAATTTCCAAAACCTTAAAACAAAACAAAATCAGACCAATGTAGCCAGGGAGCATGCCCTCCTCAGAAATCATATAATTATCAACTAGGAGGTAGTGGAGTATAGTGGTTGCTAGCTCAGACTCTCATGGGAGAAATTTGGATTGGAATCTCGACCCTTACCCTTTCTGAGCACTAATTTCCTCCTTTCTGAAATAAACACGCAATAGTACCTGGGCTCCATACAGTTTTGAAAACTAAATGAGTTCATAGATTATCAGACTTACCTAGAAAGTAATCACATACTTGTTTGTAAGTTAAATGAGGGGTTTGGACTTGACTCCCAGGGTTCTTTTGTTTATGTTTTCATGTTATACTTATTTCCTTGCAGTCTAGTAGAAAACAGCTTGGTGTGGCAATGCTGCAATAGACTAGAAGTCCAAAGACCTAAGTTCTGGTTTTGCCCTTCCCCAATATAAGACACTGGTGCGTCATTTATGCTCTCAAGCTTCAATTTTCCTATCTATAAAATGGGATTGCAGGCTGGGCACAGTGCCTCACGCCTGTAATCCCAGAACTTTGGGAGGCCGAGGCTTGTAGATCACGAGGTCAGGAGTTCGGAGACCAACCTGGCCAATATGATGACACCCCGTTTCAACTAAAAATACGAAAATTAGCTGGACATGGTGGCGTGTGCCTGTAGTCCCTCCTGCTCAGGAGGCTGAGACAGAAGAATCACTTGAACCCGGGAGACGGAGGTTGCAGTGAGCTAACACCACTGCACTCCAGCCTGAGTGACACAGTGAGACACTATCTCTCTCTCACACACACACACACACACACAGAATGTATATGCTAAACTAAAAGTTTCATTAGAGGTGCCCCATGCTAGCTGCACATCAGAATCAGCTATGAGATTTTTGGAGGATACAAATGAATACCAGGTCTCAGCCCAAGATCTACTAAATTGCAATTTCGGGGGTGAGGGTTTAGTCATGGATATCTTTAAAATGTTACACAGGTAATTCTCACTTACAGCTTGGGCTGAGAACCTTTGCTACAAAGGTAAGGAATCAGTCCTTGGAGAACGCTTCTAATCTAATCTGATTTATGAATAAGAGCAAATGTATGTAAAACAAACGAGTGAGGCTGTTGGCCTATTTGGCATATTTGTTTAAGTTCTCAAGTTAACCAAAAAAAATCCAAGGAAACAGAAGAAAGGTTAATTCTGATGACAAGGGATGGTCTAACAGCTACTTCGTGACCTATAGCAGTGTTTCTCAAACTTTTTTTTGAGACAGTTTTGCTCTATTGCCCAGGCTGAAGTGCAGTGGCACGATCTCAGCTCACTGCAGCCTCCACTTCCTGGCCTCAAGGAATTCTCCCACAGCAGCCTCCTGAGTAGCTTGGACTAAAGGCACGTGCCACCACACCTGGCTTTTTTTGTTGTTGAGGCAGTCTTGCTATGTTGCTCAGGCAACTCTCAAACTCCTGGCTCCAAACAATCCTCCCACCTCTGCCTCCCAATGTGCTGATATTACAGGCATGAGTCACTGTGCCCAGCCTCTTGAACTTCTAATGAAAGCAAAACCCACATATGTAAAATAGATTAATAGCAAAGCAGCTGTGATTACAAATGGGCAGAGGGTCCCAGATCCTGGCCCTCTCTCTCCCTCTGTCCTCTGTCACCTTTTTCTTGATTGTCCTCCTAAAACAATCGCAGGTTTCCATAAGATTTCACTTTATTTTATTTTATTTTATTTTATTTTATTTTATTTTTGAGATAGAGTCTCGCTCTGTAGCCCAGGCTGGAGTGCAGTGGCACGATCTCAGCTCACTGCAACCTCCGCCTCCCGGGTCCCGGTTCAAGCAATTCTCCTACCTCAGCCTCCCAAGTAGCTGGGATTACAGGCACAAGCCACCATGCCCAGCTAATTTTTGTATTTTTTATTAGAGAAAGGGTTTCATCATGTTGGGCAGTCTGGTCTTGAGCTCCTGACCTCGTGATCCGCCCACCTCGGCCTCCCAAAGGGCCGGGATTACAGGTGTGAGCCACATGCCTGGCCAAGATTTTACTTTAAAACCACTGCTATGGCTGGGTGCAGTGGCTTCCGCTTGTAAGTCCACCACTTTGGGAGGCCAAGGCAGGTGGATTACCTAAGGTCAGGAGTTGGAGACCAGCTTGGCTAATATGGTGAAAACCTGTCTGTACTAAAAATACAAAAATTAGGCCAGGCATGGTGGCTCATATCTGTAATTCCAGCACTTTGGGAGGCCGAGGTGGGTGGATCACCTGAGGTCAGGAGTTCAAGACTAGCCTGGGCAACATAGTGAAACCCCATTTCTTAAAGTAATAATAATTTTTAAATAAGTAAATAAAAATAAAAATACATTTCACACTACTATAAAGAAAAAAATGAAAATACAAATACAAATACAAAAATTAGCCAGGCGTGGTGGTACACGCCTGTAATCCCAACTACTCAGAAGGCTGAGGCAGGATAATTGTTGGAACAGGGAGGCGGAGGTTGTATTGAGCCAAGATTGAGCCACTGCACTCTAGCCTAGGTGAAAAAGCAAGAATCCTTCTCAAAAAATTAACAAAAACCTGCTGCCCTATATATTTGTCAATTTCACCTGCTTTTAAAATGCAGATAAGAGGAGAACGGACTAGGCACAATGACTCATACCTGTAATCATAGCATTTTGGGAGGCTGAGGCAGGAGGATTGCTGGAGCCCTGAAGTTCAAGACCACCCTGGGCAACCAGGCAAGACCCCGTAACTACTCTTATTAAAAAATAAATTTAGGCCGGGCATGGTGGCTCACACCTGTAATCCTAGCACTTTGGGAGGCCGAGGCAGGTGGATCACTTGAGGTCAGGAGTTTGAGACCAACCTAGCCAACATGGTGAAACCTCATCTCTACCTAAAATACAAAAAATTGGCTGGACGTGGTGGCTCATGCCTGTAATCCCAACACTTTGGGAGGTTGAGACAGGTGGATCACCTGAGGTCAGGAGTTCAAGACCAGCCTGACCAATATGATGAAACCCCATCTCTACTAAAAATACAAAAACTAGCCAAGCGTGGTGGCATGCACCTGTAATCCCAGCTACACAGGAGGCTGAGACAGGAGAATCGTTTGAACCCGGGAGGTGGAGGTTGCAGCGAGCTGAGATCACAACTCCAGCCTGGGCAACAAGAGCAAAACTGTCTCAAAAAAAAAATTGGCCGGGTGCGGTGGCTCACGCCTGTAATCCTAGCACTTTGGGAGGCCGAGGTGGGTGGATCACCTGAGGTCAGGAGTTCAAGACCAGCCTGGCCATGATGGTGAAACCCCATCTTAAAAAAAAAAAAAAAAAAAAAATTAGCTGGGCGTGGTGGCATGTGCCTGTAGTCCCAGCTACTCGGGAGGCTGAGATGGGAGAATCACTTAAACCTGCGAGGCAGAGGTTGCAGTGAGAAAAGATTTCCTGACCTGGAACTCCTGACCCCATGATCCATCCACCTCAGCCTCCCAAAGTGCTGAGATTACAAGCATGAGCCACTGCACCCAGTGTTTCTATAATTTTAACCAGTCCCAACTTATCCCAGAATGACAAAGGAAATGGGCAATCTACACTAGCCTCCTTCTTGAGATTTACTCTCCCTAGATTCTGCAATCTAGATTGAACCGATCTCAGATGGTGTCTTTCAGTATGATCCAGTAGACACGTTTAATATGCACTCTTAGTATTTTCTTCATTAGTTTGTTTGTTTTTGTTTTGTCTTGCTTTTGGGAGTCTCACTCACCTGTCGCCCAGGCTGGAGTGCAGTGGTGCAATCTTGGCTCACTGGAACCTCACCTTCCAGGTTCAAGCAATTCTCCTGCCTGAGCCTCCCAAGTAGCAGGGACTACAGGCACACGCCATCATGCCAGGATCATTTTTGTATTTTTGGTAGAAATGGGTTTGCACCATGTTAGCCAGGCTGTCCTTGAACTCCTAAGTTCAAAGTGATCTACGCATCTCAGCCTCCCGAAGTGCTCAGATCACAGGTGTGAGTCACCACACTGAGCCCACTCTTACGTATTTTCTATTCCACTTTATTTCATTATTAAAAGTAAATGCTAGTCATGTGCTTTTGAGAACTTGATTAAGTGACTGAACTCACAAAATCGTCCAGGGACTTAGTCCCAACATCTCAGGGTATCCCTTAAGTGTATCACTTGTGACTTAACCACACATCTTCACAGATACATTCTGCATCCATTACTCCAAAAGCCAAATTTAGTATGCATCTGTCCATTCTTTTCTTAGCTGTATCCTTACAAAAAAAGACAGATCAATGTGCTGGAAGAGACAGCTCAAGGAGTTTATTTCCGTTTAAAACTCATTTGCTATTAAACAAATAAATTGAGAGTTCTCAAATGTGGAAAATGGTTTTGCCAAGTTTATGTCTTCCCTTTATTCAAAGTTAAGGTTAACAGAATGGCACACACACCCTACTAAGGTCTGACATGCCCCTCTTGGGTCCTTTTTAACCTCTCTAAAGTGTAGAGATGGAGAGCATGATTCCTAAATGGTCCTCCTCAAGAGGAAACTCGTATTTCCTCTTCCTCAGAGTAAGAGCTGAATAAAATTATGTGGTTTAAATTTGTCCTCTTTACCCCAATACTATGCTCCTGTTTCTCTATTTAAAAAAAAAAGCAGAGGGCCGGGCATGGTGGCTCACGCCTGTAATCCCAGCACTTTGGGAGGCCGAGGCAGGTGGATCACGAGGTCAAGAGATCGAGACCATCCTGGTCAATATGGTGAAACCCCGTCTCTACTAAAAATACAAAAAATTAGCTGGGCATGGTGGCGCATGCCTATAATCCCAGCTACTCTGGAGGCTGAGGCAGGAGAATTGCCTGAACCTAGGAGGCGGAGGTTGCAGTGAGCCGAGATCGTGCCATTGCACTCCAGCCTGGGTAACAAGAGCGAAACTCCGTCTCAAAAAAAAAAGCAGAATCCCAGCACTTTGAGAGGCCAAGGCAGGAGAACTGCTTGAGCCCAGGAGTTCAAGACCAGCCTGGGCAATGTGGCAAGATCCCACCTCTACAAAAAATACAGAAACTTTTTTTTTTTTGAGACAGTGTCTCACTGTCACTCAGATTGGAGTGCAGTGGCACAATCTCGGCTCACTGCCTCCTGGGTTCAAGCGATTCTTCTACCTCAGCCTTCTGAGTAGCTGGGACTACAGGCATGCACTACCATGCCTAGCTAATTTTTGTATTTTTAGTAGAGACAGGGTTTCACCATATTGGCCAGGCTGGTCTCAAACTCCTGACCTTGTGATCTGCCAGCCTTGGCCTCCCAAAGTGCTGAGATCACAGGTGTGAGCCACCATGCCCAACCAAACTTTTTTTTTTTTATTTTTTGAGATGAAGTCTTGCTCTGTTGCTCAGGCTGGAGTGCAGTGGTATGATCTCGGCTCACTGCAACCTCTGCCTTCTAGGTTCAAGCGACTGTCCTGCCTTAGCCTCCCAAGTAGCTAGGACTACAGGCACGTGCCATCACATCTGGCTAATTTTTTGTATTTTTAGTAGAGATGGGTTTTCACTGTTAGCCAGGATGGTCTCAATCTCCTGACCTTGTGATCTGCCTGCCTTGGCCTCCCAAAGTGCTGGGATTACAGGCGTGAGCCACCACGCCTGGCCCAAACTTATTTTATATTGAGATGGAATCTCCCTCTGTCACTCAGGCTGGAGTGTAATGGCGCAATCTTGGCTCACTGCAGCCTCTGCCTCCCGGATTCATGCGATTCTCTTGCCTCAGCCTCCTGAGTAGCTGGGATTACAGGTACCCACTACCAATGCCCAGCTAATTTTTGTAGTTTCAGTAGAGACAGGGTTTAGCCATGTTGGCTAGGCTGAACTCCTGACCTTGACCTTCTAAAGTGCTGGGATTACAGATGTGAGCCACCACTACACTCGGCCAATTTTTTTTTTTTTTTTGAGACGGAGTTTCACTCTCGTTACCCAGGCTGGAGTGCAATGGCGCGATCTCGGCTCACCGCAACCTCTGCCTCCTGGGTTCAGGCAATTCTCCTGCCTCAGCCTCCTGAGTAGCTGGGATTACAGGCACGCACTACCATGCTCAGCTAATTTTTTGTATTTTTAGTAGAGACGGGGTTTCACCATGTTGACCAGGATGGTCTTGATCTCTTGACCTCGTGATCCACCTGCCTCGGCCTCCCAAAGTGCCAGGATTACAGGCGTGAGCCACCACGCCCGGCCCAATTTTTTGTATTTTTGTATGCATGGTGGTGTGTGCCTGTGGTCAAACTACTCAAGGGGCTGAGGCAGGATTGCTTGAGCCCAGAAGGTTTAGGCTGCAGTGAGCCATGATCACACCACTGCACTCCAGCCTGGGTGACAGAACAAGACGCTGTCACAAAAAAATAAAAAACAAACCAAAAAAAACCCGATTACTCATCTGTCCTCTTCTCCTAGAGATGAATTTAGCCTCCTTTGCAAAGATATTTGTTAAAATTATATAAATACATAACTTCAAAGGGTATCCCCAGAAAAAAATATGGAAAAATTCTTCCCTTAATATTCTAAACTCTATAACTTGTGACAAATTTAGCCACATAATATGCCTTCAAAATATGAATGGTAAAGAAAATAAATATTAGATGATAATTCTTGAACTTTAAAGTGTTTCACATAGCCCTCAGGGTCTAGGAAATCCTAAAAGTGCCTTGTATAGTCACGTCACTGCTTACAGGGAAATAACAATCTACAATCCAAATAACAGATTAATTTCAAAATTGTTTATATCTTGTGTTCTAATTATGTTTTACCCTGAGGAACTTTTTAAATTAGCTAACCACTATAAAGACCAAAGTCTCATTGTAAAACATGCATACAGGCATGCTTCATTTTATTGCACTTTGCAGTAGTGTGATCTCGGCTCACTGCCATCTCTGCTTCCCAAGTTCAAGCAATTCGCTGCCTCAGCATCCTGAGTAGCTGGGATTACAGGTGCCCGCCACCATGCCTGGCTGATTTTTGTATTTTTAGTAGAAATGGGAGTTCACCATCTGGTCTTGAACTCCTGACCTCATGAGCCACCCGCCGCAGCCTCCCAAAGTGCTGGGATTACAGGCATGTCCCTGCACCCAGCCAATACTGTGTTTTTTATCTTTATTATTTATTTATTTATTTTTTAGAAACAGGGTCTCACTATGTTGCCCTGGCTGGAGTGCAGTGGCTATTCACAGGCACAATTCCACTGCTCATCAGCACAGGAGCTTTGACCTGCTCCTTTTCTGACCTGGGCCGGTTCACCCCTCCTTAGGCAACCTGGTGGTCCCCCACTCCTGGGAGGTCACCATACTGATGCTGAACTTAGTGTGGACACCTGATTGGTATAGCGCACTACAACCCAGAACTGCTGGGCTCAAGCGAGATCCTCACACCTCAGCCTCCCGAGTAGCTGGGACTATAGGCATGCACCAGCGTGCTCGGCAATACTGTGTTTTTTAAATTGAAGGTTTGTGGCTACCTTGTATCAGGGAAGTCTATCGGTGCCACTTTCCAGCAGCATGTGTTCACTTTGTGTATCTATATCACATTTTGGAAAGTCTTCCAATAGTTCAAATTTTTTCATTGTATCTGTTATAATGATCTGTGATCAGTGATTTAATGTTACTACTGTAATTGTTTGGGGCACAACAAACCGTGCCCAAATATGACTGCTAACTTAATTGATAAATGTGTGTTCTAACTGCTCCACCAACTGCACCATACCTCCAGCCTACCTATTTCCAGAGACACAATACTGAAATTAGGCCAATTAATAAACCTATAGTGACCTTTCAAGAGAATGGGCAGAACATCTGCCACTTAAAGTCAAAAGCTAGAAATTATTTAGCCTAGTGAGGAAGGTATGTGGAAAGCTGAGACAGACCAAAAACTAGGCTTCTTGCACCAGTTAGCCAAGTTGTGAATGCAAAGGAAACGTTATTGAAGGAAATTAGAAGTGCTACTTCAGTGAACACAAAAATGGTAAGAAAGCAAAACAGGGCTGAGCGAGGTGGTTCATGCCTGTAATCCCAGCACTTTGGGAAGCCGAGGTGGGTGGATCACCTGAGGTCAGGAGTTCCAGACCAGCCTGGGCAACATGGTGAAACCAAGTCTCTACAAAAAATAAAATAATAAAAAATAAAATAAAAAGAAAGCAAGACAGACCAGGGACAGTGTAATCCCAGAACTCTGGGAGGCCTAGGTGGGCAGAAGACTTGAGTCCAGGATCAGTTGACACCAGCCTGGGCAACACAGTGAGACCCCATTATCTAAAAAAAAAAAAAAAAAAATTAAATTAGCCAGGTGTGGTAGCACGTACCTGTAGCCATAGTTACTTAAGAGGCTGAGGAAGGGGGATCTCTTGAACCCTGAAAGTTGAGGCTGGATGACAGAGAGGAAGACCCCATCTTTAAAAAGAAAAAACTAAAGAAAAAGACATTGTAAAAAATTAACCTGGCAGCCAGGCATGGTGGCTCACATCTGTAATCCCAGCACTTTGGGAGGCTGAGATGGGCAGATCATCTGGTCAGGAGTCCGAGATCAGCCTGACCAACATGGCAAAACCCCGACTCTACTAAAAATACAAAAATTAGCTGGGCATGGTTGTGCATGCCTGTAATCACAGCTACTCTGGAGCCTGAGGCACAAGAATTGTTTGACTTCGAGAGGCAGAGGTTGGAGTAAACTGAGATCACACCACCACACTCCAGGTTGGGTGACACAGTTAGACTCTGTCTCAAAAAAAAAAAAAAAATTAGCCCCACGTGGTGGCAGGGGCCGTAGTTCCAGCTATTTGGGAGTCCTAAGGGAAAGGACTGTTTGAGCCCAGGAGGTCAAACCATGATCGCACCACTGCACTTTGGCCTAGGCGACCGAGTCTCAATACGAATAACAGAATCATCCCCTGAATCTGGGCAATGTAAATTGAAAACCTTTTGGAAAGGATTCAACATTCTGTATACCATTAAGAACATTCGTGAGGCCAGGTACAGTGACTCATGCTTGTAATCCCAGCACTTTAAGAGGCTGAGGTGGGCAGATGACAAGGTCAGGAGTTCAAGACCAGCCTGGCCAACATAGTAAAACCCTATCTGTACTAAAAATACAAAAATATCTGGGCATGGTGGCACACACCTGTGGTTCCAGCTGCTCAGGATGCTAAGGCAGGAGAATCACTTGAAGTGGGAGGCGGAGGTTGCAGTGAACTGAGATCACATCACTGCACTCCAGTCTGGGCAACAGAGTGAGACTCCATCTAAAAAAATAAAAAAAGCCGGCGCAGTGGCTCACGCCTGTAATCCCAGCACTTTGGGAGGCCGAGGCGGGTGGATCACAAGGTCAAGAGATCGAGACCATCCTGGTCAACATGGTGAAACCCCGTCTCTACTAAAAATACAAAAAATTAGCTGGGCATGGCGGCGCGTGCCTGTAATCCCAGCTACTCAGGAGGCTGAGGCAGGAGAATTGCCTGAACCCAGGAGGTGGAGGTTGCGGTGAGCCGAGATCGCGCCATTGCACTCCAGCCTGGGTAATAAGAGCGAAACTCCGTCTCAATAAATAAATAAATAAATAAATAAAATTAAAAAAAAAAAAAAAAGAATATTGTGACCAGGCACAGTGGCTCACACCTATAATCACAGCACTTTGGGAGGCCAAGGCACGGAGATCGCTTGAGATCAGGAGTTGGAGACCAGCTTGGGCAACAATGGAGAGAGCCTGTCTCTACAAAGAAAAATGTAGCTCAGTGTGGTCATGTATCATTTTAGTCCCAGGCACTCCGGAGGCTGAGGGGAGAGAATCACTTAAGACCAAGATGACTAAGCTGCATTAAACAGTGATCACACCACTGCAATCCAGGGTAGGTGACAGAGCAAGACCCTGTCTCAAAAACAAACAAAAAGTACTTTAAGATATGGGTCAGGCACAGTGGGTCATGCCTATAATCCCAACACTTTGGGAGGCTGAGGCAGGAGGATTGCTTGAGCCCAGGAGTTCGAGGCTGCACTAAGCTATACCTGCACCACTGCACTCTAGTCTGGGAAACACAGAAAGTAAGGTCCTGTCACCTCCTCCAAAAAATATAAAAATTAAAATATGTATTGCTTTTTCACTTTTTGAGATGGAGTCTCGCACTGTTGCCCAGGCTGTAGTGCAGTGGCGCGATCTCGGCTCACTGCAATCTCCACCTCCTGGGTTCAAGCAATTCTCCTGCCTCAGCCTCCCCAGTAGCTGGGACTACAGCTGTGTGACACCACACCCAGCTAATTTTTTTGTATTTTTAGTAGAGACAAGGTTTCACCATGTTGGCCAGGATGGTCTCAGATCTCCTGACTTCATGATCCGCCTGCCTCGGCCTCCCAAAGTGCTGGGATTACAGGCGCGAGCCACTGTGCCCGGTCATATGTATTACTTTTTTTTTTTTTTTTGCGATGGAGTTTCACTCTTGTTACCCAGGCTCGAGTGCAATGGCGCGATCTCGGCTCACCACAACCTCCACCTCATGGGTTCAAGCAATCCTCCTGCCTCAGCCTCCCGAGTAGCTGGGACTACAGGGGCACGCCACCATGCCCAGCTAATTTTTGTATATTTAGTAGAGATAGGGTTTCACCTTGTTGACCAGGATGGTCTCGATCTCTTGACCTCGTGACCTCCCAAAGTGCTGGGATTATAGGCGTGAGCCACCGCACCCAGTCCATGTATTACTTTTTAAAGACATAATGCTATTGAACACCTAATTACAGCATAAACTTTTTTTTTCTGAGACAGGGTCTTATCCTATCAACCAAGCTGGACTGCTGTGGCACAATCATAGCTCACTGCCACCTTGACCTCCTGGGCTCAGGTAATCTTCTCACCTCAGCTTTCAGAGTAGCTGGAACTACAGGCGTGCACCATTGTACCTGGCTTTTGTTTTTTGCACAGACAGGGTCTCACTATATTGCCAAAGCTGAATATAACCTTTCTTTTTTTTTTTGAGATGGAGTCTTGCTCTGTTGCCCAGGCTGGAGCACAGTGGCACAATCGTGGCTCACTGCAACATCCACCTCCCAAGTTTGAGCAATTATCCTGCCTCAGCTTCCCAAGTAGCTGGGATTACAGGCAGCTAATCTATGCATTTCTTTTTTTTTTTTGAGACAGAGTTTCGCTCTTGTTGCCCAGGCTGGAGTGTAATGGCGTGATCTCGGCTCACCACAACCTGTCTCCCAGATTCAAGCAATTCTCCTGCCTCAGCCTCCTGACTAGTTGGGATTATAGGCATAAGCCACCACACCTGTCTAATTTTGTATTTTTTTTGAGAGTCTCACTGTGTTACCAGTGGCCATGCGATCTTGGCTCACTGCTACCTCTGCCTCCCAGGTTCAAGCAATTCTCCTGCCTCAGCCTCCCAAGTAGCTAGGACTACAGAGCGTGCCACCATGCCCAGCTAATTTTTATTTTAATAGAGACAGGGTTTCACCATGTTGGCCAGGATGGTCTTGATCTCTTAACCTTGTGATCCGCCCACCTTGGCCTCCCAAAGTGCTGGGATTATAGGCATGAGCCACTGCGCCTGGCTAATTTTGTATTTTTAGTAGAGATGGGGTTTCTCCATGATGATTAGGCTGGTCTCGAACTCCCAACTTCAGGTGATCTGCCCACCTTGGCCTCCCAAAGTGCTGGGATTACAGGTGTGAGCCACCATGCATGGTGAACATAACTTTTATACGCACTGAAACACCAAAAAATTTGTGACTCTTTTTATTATCTGCTTTATTGCAGTGCTGCAGTCTGTGACCAAGCCCGTAGTCCCCGGGAGGTAAGCCTCTATTTCTTATCACATCCAGAACTTTCAAGTCACCATTTAGGTAATCAGAAATCTAATGCATCCTGTGGGTGGATGCTTTGCTCCTTAGGGTACCAAAGACAGAGTGAGACTCTGTTTCAGAAAAAGAATTTTTTTAAAAAAGAACTTATATATGAGAGACACCATGTTAGGCATCTAAAACACACATTACCTGGGCAGTGGCTCATGCCTATAATCCCAGTACTTTGAGAGGCTGAGGTGGGGGATCACTTCAGGTCAGGAGTTCGAGACCAGCCTGCCCAACATGGTGAAACCCCATCTCTACTAAAATATAAAAAATTAGCCGGGCAGTAGTGGACAACTCCTGTAATCCCAGCTACTCAGGAGGCTGAGGCAGGAGAATCATTTGAGCCTGGGAGGCAAAGGCCACAGTGAACTGAGATCACGCCACTGTACTCCAGTCTGGGCAAGAGTGAGACCCTGTCTCAAAACAAAACAAAACAAAAACAAAAAACAGGTACAGTGGCTCACACCTGTAATCACATTTTGGGAGGCCGAGGCAGGCGGATTACCTGAGGTCGGGAGTTCGAGACCAGCCTGACCAACGTGGAGAAACCCCATCGCTACTAAAAACACAAAAAATTAGCATGCCTATAATCCCAGCTACTCAGGAGACTGAGGCAGAAGAATCGCTTGAACCCAGGAGGTGGAGGTTGCAGTGAGCTGCAATCATGCCATTGTACCCCAGCCTGGGCAACAAGAGCGAAACTCTGTCTCAAAAAAAAAAAAAAAAGATAAAACATACATTAATATTTTCACAGCAATGTTAAAAAAAACACATTCTTTCATTTAATCTTCACCATAGAGTGCTTAACTTCTGAGGATGCCTCCCAGAGGTGCTTTTCAATTCCATATTGCTTTGAAAATACATTTCTGGGGGTAGAGTCCAGGCTTTGGTATTTTTTAAAAACTTGCCAGAGGATTCTAATTCAAAACCACAATCCAGAATCAATTAGTTGGCCGGGCGCGGTGGCTCACGCCTGTAATCCCAGCACTTTGGGAGGCCGAGGTGGGTGGATCACGAGGTCAGGAGTTCAAGACCAGCCTGGCCAAGATGGTGAAACTCTGTTGCTACTACAAATACAAAAATTAGTCAGGCATGGTGACGTGTGCCTATAATCTCAGCTACTCAGGAGCCTGAGGCAGGGAATTGCTTGTACATATAGGAAAACAAGTCTAGTTGATTTAAGAGTAAAATTCATACATATACAAATGTAAGAAAAATCCTGAATTCCTGTTGTCACTGGCAATGCTCATTTGCTATAGATGCAGGGAATGTAAAGGCTGTATGTAAACAAAGGTACAGTGAATTGAGGAATTACAACACGGTACCACATGGTGACTTGACGGCAGATCATATTGGTAGATGCCGATCAATATGGACAAAAACCATCAACAAGCATCAGGATACTATCTCTGGTCCCAGGTTTATAGTTTTGTCACCATCTATTTTACTCTTCTAGAACTTGGCTTCCTCATCTATAAAATGGCAGTGAGGCCAGGCACGGTGGCTCACACCTGTAACCCTAGCACTTTGGGAGGCTGAGGCAGGTGGATGACCTGAGGTCAGGAGTTTGAGACTAGCCTGACCAACATGGTGAAACCCCATCTCTACTAAAAATACAAAATTAGCCAGGCATGGTGGCACACGTTTTTAGTCCCAGCTACTCTGGAGGCTAAGGCAGAACAACTTGAACCTGGGAGGCGGAGGTTGCAGTAAGTTGAGATGATGTCACTGCATTCCAGCCTGGGAAACAAGAACAAAGCGCTGTCTCAAAAAATAAAATAAAATATAGTTAAAAGGGGCTGGGCATAGTGGCTCATGCCTGTAATCCCAGCACACTGGGAGGCCAAGGCAGGTGGATCATTTGAGATCAGGGGTTTAAGACCGGCTCAGATGAAACTCCATCTCTATAAAAAATACAAAAATTAATCAGCTATGGTGGCATGCATAGCTACTCAGTATGCTGAGCGGGGAGGATCTCTTAAGCCCCAGAGGTGGAGGTCACAGTGAGCTGAGATCACGCCACTGCACCATTCCAGACTAGGCAACAGTGGCATACACTCTCTCAAAGAAACACCGAAGAAACAGCTGGGCGTGGCGGCTCACGCCTGTAATCCAAGCACCTTGGAGGCCAAGGCAGGCGGATCACCTGAGGTCAGGAGTTCAAAACCAGCCTGACCAACATGGTGAAACCCCGTCTTTATTAAATAAATAAATAAAAGGGAAAAGAAGAACCTAATGGGCTATCTCTCCCCAGTTCTTCCCGGAGTCGGGAAAAGCTGTGTTGAGAGGGCGATTAAAAAAAAACAACAAAACAAAACAAAACCAAAGAAACAAAAATTAAAGACTGTAGTGTCCTGTACATTTAAGGTTCCGAGGATGGATGTATATATATATTCTGTCCTCAATATCCTTGAATAAGCCAGGCGCCGTGGCTCACACTTGTAAGCCCTGAGCTTTGGGAGGCAGAGGCAAGTGGATCAGGAATTCAAGACCAGCCTCACCAACATGATGAAACCCTATTTGTACTAAAATACAAAAAATATGGACTTGAAAAAAAAAATTAACTGGGTGTGGTGGTGCACACCTATAATCCCAGCTACTCAGGGGGCTGAGGCAGGAGAATCGCTTGAACCTGGGAGGAGGCTGCAGTGAACGAGGATCACTCCACTGCACTTCTGCCTGGGCAATAAGAGCAAAACTCCATCTCAAAAAATATCCTTAAATAAGGAACGAAAACTTTATTTTAGGTTAGAAAATATTTACTTATTAAAGTGAGGGCTAGAATGGTTCAGTGCTTTATCAGCAACAAAGGCCAAATTAGAACTTTTTCCTTGCCACATGTGCTACCCTATACTCTATACTCTGTCTCATTTAGTATGCAAAAAATACCTGGAAATCCACAATATTATGGCCCAATTTTTCTGCTAGTATACTTGCATATTAACATGGGATCTAGAGAAAGTTTTGGAACAAAGTGAAGGCAAAAACTTCTGCTGACAGTCATTTATAGGTTATTCTTTGTTTAGTATAAGTCTTGTCAGAAACACCAAGTAGCTTTACTTCCTTCTTGAAATGTTACTTCTAAGCAGGCCTATTTATATGTTTTTTCTAAGCCTGAATTTTCTATTTAATATTTCTCAGAATAAAGAAAACAGCTCATTTTAAACAAGAAGTTTATTTAAACAACGAGACGCTTGACTTGAAGGGAAAACTATCTAGGATTCTTTTGTTTTAGAGTAATTTATCCCTACTTAAAGACAGATTGCCCTACATGTAACAGCTACGTACAAAAAAGTTATAAAATTGTCCTTGGTTTTACAATGATAAATGAAAAACATTAAAGTCTCCAATCAAACAAGGTATGCAAGGATTTTTATGTTTTTTTTTGTTAAAACAGTGAGAGCAAAATAACTTACTGGAATATAAAGATAAGAGCTGAATGAGCATGCCACTAATGGAGAAAGGGGGTATTTTCACAGAATCAGTATTTTTCCCCATCCCGTCTCCACTTGATGTCAATCAAAACATATCATTGGCTGTTAAAAAAAAAAAAAAGCAATATGCTTGTGCACATATACCAGTTACTTTATGTACAATAAAGGAATGGGGAAGGGGAAAATGAAAGAATAGAGAAAACTATACTGTAGTAGTCAGGATGTGGCGGAACCAAATTGCAGTTTTCTAATTGAGAATGTAATCTTGGTCTTTAAAGAACAGAGTTCTGAAGTAAAGAAGCAGGGTTCCCTTTTCAGTAGACACCTCCCGTCTGCTGTTGGAACACATCAATTGTATCTTCATCCTCCATTTCCAACTAGCATAAAGGAAAAAACAAATTTAAGAGCACTGATTATTAAGTTCCTTTTTTTTTTTTTTAAGAGACAGGATCTTGCTATGTTGCCTAGGCTGGAGCACAGTGACTATTCACAGGTGCAATCCCACTACTGATCAGCATGGAGTTTTGACCTGCTCTGTTTCTGACCTGGGCTGGTTCACCCCTCCTTAAGCAACCTGGTGGTCCCCCGCTCCCGAGAGGTCACCATATTGATGCCAAACTTAGTACGGACACCAGATCGGCACAGCACACTACAGCCCAGAACTCCTCCCACCTCAGCCTCCCAAGTAGCTGGGACTACAGGCACGCGCCACTGCACCCAGCATTAAGTTCTTCAAATGAATGATTTTCAGGTTTAAATATACTGAAAATATGCACATGTTCCACTAAATTCCAAGTTTCATTATTGTAGATGCCTCATAGCTTAATGTACCTACACACTTGGTTTAAGTAATTTTTCACTTGGCTTCCTTTATAACCATTAGATAAAACTTAGTAGTTGTTGTTGTTTTGAGACAGGGTTTCTGTCACCCAGGCTGGAGTGCAGTGACATGACCTCAGCTCACTGCAACCTCCACCTCCCAGGTTCAGACAATTCTCCTGCCTCAGCCTCCCAAGTAGCTGAGATTACAGGTAACCCCCACCACGCCCAGCTAATTTTTTTGTATTTTTAATAGAAATGGGATTTTGTCACATTGGCCAGGCTGGTCTCAAACTCCGGAGCTCAAAGAATCTGCCTGCCTCCGCCTCCCAAAGTGCTGGAATTACAGGCGTTAGCCACTGCACCCACCTAAAACTTAGTTTTTAAGGAAAAAAGCAGAATATTAGCCAGGTGTGGAGGCTCATGCCTGTAATCCCAGTACTACGGGAGGCTGAGGTTGAAGGATTGCTTGAGCCCAGGAGACCTAGACCAGTCTAGGCAACAAAGGGAGACTATGCTTCTACTAAAAATGCAAAAAAAATTGCTGGGTATGGAGGCACACACCTGTAATCCCAGCTACTCAGGAGGCTGAGGCAGGAGAATCATCTGAACCTGGGAGACAGAGGTTGCAGTAAGCCAAGATTGTGCCACTGCACTCCAGCCTGAGCAAAAGAGCAAGACTCCATCTCAAAAAATAAACGGATAAATAAATAAATACCAAAATTAGTCGGGTGTGGTAGCAGATGACTATAATCCCAGCTATTCGGGAGGCTGAGGCAGGAGAATCCCTTGAACCTGGGAGGCAGAGTTTACAGTGAGCCGAGATTGTGCCACCACACTCCAGTCTGGGCGACAGAGGAAGACTCCGTCTCCAAAAAAAAAATTCTTTTTAAGCTGGGAGAGAGAGAGCAGGAGGCCTGCTAAGATGTTTTAATCTATCACAGTCCTGCTATCTAACAAATATTGGGAGAACAATTCTAAAATCAATCAATTCCAAATTCAACCTGAAGATTTTAAAACACCTCAAGGTCATGTACCCAAACAAATATTCCTTGTTTAATAATTTGTAACTAGTATAGCAGATAATCCCGTTTTAGTGTTGGGTAAGGAGGGCTTAAAGACAGGAAATAGGGCCGAGCATGGTGGCTCATGCCTGTAACCCCAGCATGTTAGGAAGCTGAGGTGGGTGAATCATGAGGTCAAGAGATCGAGACCATTCTGGCCAACATGGTGAAACCCAGTCTCTACTAAAAATACAAAAAATTAGCTAGGCGTGGTGACCTGCGCCTGTAGTCCCAGCTTCTCGGGAGGATATGGTGGAAGAATCACTTGAACCCGGGAGGTGGAGGTGGCAGTGAGCCGAGATTGGGCCACTGAGCTCTAACCTGGTGAAAGAGCAAGACTCCATCTCAAAAAAGGACAGGAAATATATTCTCATAACTGAGAGTGTAGCACAATGGTATACACCTGTAATCCCAGCACTTTGGGAGGTTGAAGTGGGTGGATCACAAAGTCAGGGGTTCGAGACCAGCCTGACCAACATGGTGAAACCCCCGTTTCTACTTAAAAATACAAAAATTAGCCGGGCATGGTTATGGACACCTGTAATCCCAGCTACTTGGGAGGCTGAGGCAGATAATCGCTTGAACCTGGGAGGCGGAGATTGTGGTGAGCCAAGAGCATGGCATTGCACTCCAGCCTGGGCAACAGAGTGAGACTCTGTCTCAAAATAAAAAAATAAATAAAAGAAATAGTAAAAAAAAAAAAAAAAAAATTTTACTTTTTACTATTTATTTTAAACCCAAACAAGCCTGTCAACGTATTTACTAAAACAAAATTATCAAAATGTAAAGTTTTACAGTGAAACTTTAAATGCCTTTAAAAAATGAAATTCCTGTCCCAGCCTCATTTATTAATAGAATTTAGCTCCTCCTTGTGGCTACATACCATAATTGCGGTTTTTGTTTTGTTTGAGACAGAGTTTGACTTGCCCAGACTGGAGTGAAGTGGCATGATCTCAGCTCACTGCAACCTCCGCCCTTTACCACACTCTACAGCTCCCCCTAGTTTAAGGGATTCTCCTGCCTCAGCCTCCCGAGTACCTAGGATGGGATTACAGGTGAGCACCAACACATCCAGGTAATTTTTTTATTTTTAGTAGAGACGGGGTCAGGTTGGTCCAGAACTCCTGACCTCAGGTAATCTACCCGCCTTGGCATCCCAAAGTGCTGGGATTATAGGCAAGAGCCACTGTGCCCGGCCTTTTTTTCTGGAGACAGGGTCTGTTACCCAGGCTGGATCATGCTACCATGCCCAGCTATTTTCTTTTTCTTTCTTTCCAGTAGAGACTGGGTCTTGCTATGTTGCCCAGGCTGGTCTTAAACTTCTGGCCTCAAGCAACCCTCCTTTCTCTGTCAGTTTCCTAAAGTGCTAGGATTACAGGTATGAACCACCAAGCCAGGACAAGACTGGAAGTCTTTTTTTTGAGACAGGGCCTCACTTGGTCATCCAGGCTAAAGTGCAGTGGGGCAATCTTGGTTCACTGCAGTCTCCACTTCCTGGGCTCAAGCGATCCTTCCGCCTCACTCCAAGAAGTAGCTTGTACTACAGGCACATACCACCACACCCTGGCTAGTTTTTGTATTTTTTTGTAAAGATAGGGTTTTGCCATGTTGCCAAAGGTGGTCTTGAACTCCTGGACTCAAACGGTCCGCCTGCCTCGGCCTCACAGTGCTGGCATTACAAGCACTTTGTAATCTTGCAAATGGCTCTCATGAGCCACCTTGCCAGGTCAAAACTGGAAGTCTTAAAAGGAACTTTGAGAAGGTAAAAAGAAAGAAACACTAAGAGCTTCTGCCACAGGAGACAATCCAGCTGATCCTACAAAAAGTGACAGAAACAGGCCAGGTGCATTGGCTCATGCCTGTAATCCCAGCACTTTGGGAGGCCGAGGTGGGTTAACCATGAGGTCAAGAGATTGAGACCATCCTAGCCAACATGGTGAAACCCTGTCTCTACTAAAAATACAAAAATTAGCTGGGCGTGGTGATGCGCGTCTGTAGTCCCAGCTACTTGGGAGGCTGAGGCAGGAGAATCGCATCACTGCACTCCAGCACAGAAACAAAGTGAGACTTTGTCTCAAAAAAAAAAAAAAAAAAAAGGTGACAGAACAAAATGAAGTGGTATGTAAAGAGATTTACAGGATCAGAGAGCATCACGTTTTGTAGTTAGGGTTTGGAAAAATCATCTGTTATCAGATGCTCTCCCTGTCAAACAAGCTGTGGGACATGGCAGTGAAGGCCATTAGTTCCCTTTCATTCACAAAGACATATAAAAGAGAATTCAATTCAGCATGTAGAAATAAAATGCTGAGAATCTGGCCAAGTGCAGTGGCTCACGCCTGTAATCCCAAAATTTGGGAAGCTGAGCCAGGCGGAGGAGTTCAAGACCAGCCTGGCCAACATGGTGAAACACTATCCCTACTAAAAATACAAAAATTAGCTGGGTGTGGTGGTGCATGCCTGTAATCCCAGCTACTCTGGAAGGCTGAGGCAGGAGAATCACTTAAGCACGGGCGGCAAGGGCTGCAGTGAGCCAAGATCATGCCACTGCACTCCAGCCTGGGCAATTGAGTGAGACTCCATCTCAAAAAACCACCAAACAAAAAAAGCACAAACCAACGGTGGAGTGGGCACATTGATACCTACCTATAATCCCATCACTTTGGGATTCACTTCAACCTGAGCAACAGAGAGAGACCCTGTCACCAAAAAAATAATTAAATGAAAAGTAAAAATAAATAAATAAAACCCATTGGCATTTCCTGAGCCTACTGCTTTGAACTCTACAAGAATTATATTACAATGTTCAAACGTTCAAATTCATAAATAAAGCTGTTCAAAAAATTGCAAACAGTAGGCCAGGCACAGTGGCTCAGTCCTGTAATCCCAGCACTTTGGGAAGCCGAGGTGGGCAGCTCGCAAGGTCAAGAGTTTGAGACCAGCCTAGCCAACACAGTGAAACCCAGACTACTAAAAATACAAAAAATTAGCCAGGTGTGGTGGCGGGCGCCTGTAATCCCAGCTACTCTGGAGGCTGAGGCAGGAGAATCACCTGAACCCAGGAGGTAGAGATTGCAGTGAGCCCAGATTGCACCCCTGCATTCCATCCCGGGCAACAGTGAGAGACTCTGTCTCAAAAGAAAGAAGAAAAAAATTACAAACAGTAGTTTTTCTAATTAGGAGAGAATTTTTACCTGTGCAGGTGTGTCTGTTTCATTGATTGGTTGCCCGTCAAATCGGAATCTGATCTGCCTCATTGACAATCCCTGAACAAGAGAATTTAAAAGCAATCAACAGCATTAAAAGAAACAATTAGATACAACTACATGCATATTTAGCCATGAATATATTAAAAGAGATACCTAAATAAACAATCAACCCATGTTAACATATGCTGTAGGTAAAAAGATTTGGGGTGATTCTCATTTTCTTTTTGAGATAGAGTTTTGCTCTGCTGTCAAGGCTGAAGTACAATGGCGTGATCTCCGCTCACTGCAACCTTCACCTCAAGTTTCAAGCAATTTTCCTGCCTTAGCCTCCCAAGTAGCTGGGATCAGAGGCCTCTGCCACCATGACCAGCAAATGATTGTAGTTTTAGAAGAGACTGGGTTTCACCATGTTGGTTAGGCTGGTCTTCGACTCCTGACCTCAGGTAATTAGTCCACCTAGGCCTCCCAAAGTGCTGGTATTACAGGCATGAGCCACCACACCCAGACTCTCATTTTCCTTGAACTCTAAGATATAGTATGTTTAGATTTTTGAAAATCAGTAAATGATTCTTTTTTTTTTTTGAGACAGAGCTTTGCTCTGTTGCCCAGGCCGGAGTGCAGTGGCTCAATCTTAGCTCACGGCAACCTCCACCTCCTGGGTTCAAGCGATTCTCCTGCCTCCACCTCCTGGGTAGCTAGGATTATAAGCACCTGCCACCACGCCTGGCTAATTTTTGTATTTTTTAGTAGAGACAGTTTTGCCACCTGACTTGGCCTCCCAAAGTTTTTGTTTTTTTTAGAGAGTTTCACTCTGTCATCCAGGCCGGAGTGCAGTGATGAAATCTCAGCCCACTGCAACCTCCGCCTCCCGAGTTCAAGTGATTCTCCTGCCTCAGGCTCCAGAGTACCTGGGATTAGACACGTGCCACCATGCCCACATTTTTAGTAGAGACAAGGTTTCACCATGTTGGCCAGGCTGGTCTCAAACTCCTGACCTCAAGTGATCCACCAGCCTCGGCCTCCCAAAGTGCCAGGATTACAGGTGTGAGCCACCATGCTCAGCCAATAAATCATTCTCTTAAAAAGCTTTACTGCTTTTCAGACCACAGCTACAAGGTTAATAGAACATACCTTGAAACAAATATGTATTTAAATGAGTTAGACACTGAAGGGAAATTTAAAGTAAAAATGCCCATTTAAAGGCTCTCCAGGACTGGGCGAGGGGCTCACACCTGTAATCCCAGCACTTTGGGAGGCCAAGGCGGGCAGATCACGAGGTCAGGACTTTGAGACCAGCCTGGCCAACATGATGAAATCCTGTCTCTACTAAAGATACAAAAAATTAGCCGGGTGTGGTGGTGGACACCTGTAATCCCAGCTACTTGGGAAGCTGAGGCAGGAGAATTGCTTGAACCTGAGAGACAGAGGTTGCAGTATGAGCCGAGGTTGCAGTATGAGCCGAGATTGCACCAGTGCACTCCAGCCTGGGCAACAGGGCGAGACTCTGTCTCGAAGAAAAAAAAAAAAAGAAAAAGACAATCTCTCCAGGCCAGGTGAGGTGGCTCATGCCTGTAATCCCAGCATTTTGAGAAACTGAGAGGCAGGCAGATCACCTGAGGATCAAGAGTTCGAGACCAGCCAACCTGATCAACATGGTGAAAACCTGTCCCCACTAAAAATACAACATTAGCCAGGTGTGGTGGCATATGCCTGTAATCCCAGCTACTCGTGAGGCTGAGGCAGGAAAATCACTTGAACCTGGTAAGCAGAGGTTTCAGTAAACTGAGATTAGGACCAAAAAAAAGAAAAGGCCAGGCGTGGTGGCTCACACCTGTAATCCCAGTACTTTCGGATCCCAGGCAGGCAGATCACCTGAGAACAGGGGTTTAAGGCCAGTCTGGCCAACATGGTGACACCCCATCTCTACTAAAAATACAAAAATTAGTTGAGTGTGGTGGTAGGCATCTGTAATCCCAGATACTTGGAGGCAGGAGAACTGCCTAAACCCAGGAGGCAGAGGTTGCAGTGGGCCGAGGTCATGCCACTGCACTCCAACCTGGGTGACAGACAGCATAAGACCCCATCTCAAAAAAAAAAAAAAAATTCACATGGTAGCACAAGCCTATAGTTCCAACTACCTGGGAGCCTGAGGTGAGCACACTGCTAGAGCCTGGGAGGCAGAGGCTGCAGTGAGCCATGATCAGAATCCTGCCACTACACTCCAGAGTAAGGGCAACAGGGCAAAACCCTGTCTTAAAAGAAAAAGAAAAAAGGGCAAAATTTTGTAATTGCAGAAAAGCTAAGTAAGACATGCATAAGAATACTGTTCAAGATGTCTGTAATCCCAGCTACTCAGGAGTCTGAGGCAGGAGAATCGCTTGAACCTGGGAGGCAGAGGCTGCAGTGAGCCAGGATCGAGCCATTGCACTCCAGCCCGGGTGACAGGGTGAGACTGTCTCAAAAAAAAAAAAAAAGAGAGACAGAATCCTGTTCAAAACCACCAAACTGAAGCTGAAGCATGATTCTGTTTGTGGTTTTGAGACAGGGTCTCACTCTGTTGCCCATATTGGAGTGCAGTGTTGCAATCACGGCTCACTACAGCCTACGCCTCCCAGGCTCAAACAATCCTCCCAATTCTGCCTCTGAAATAGCCTGGACAACAGGTATGTACCACCACACCCAGATAATTTTTTTTTTTAAGAGATCAGGTCTTACTATGTTGTCCAGACTGGTCTTCCAGCCTTGGCCCCGCAAAGTGCTGGATTACAGCACCCAGACTATGATTTTCTATTTTGTATGCAAATTTGCTACATAAGTTCTTCAAAATGATTACCTTTTAAAATTCCCCTGTATCCTGAAGGGGCACTAGTGTTCAAATATAGTAGATGCCAGTATATAAATTATTTAGCACAATTAGTAAGTTCATGTAGGGTAATTACAGTAAAAATTTTTAAATAAGAATATATTAAAGGTAAGATGTTATATTGCTGGGCATGATGGCTCACGCCTGGTCATGAGTTTGAGACCAGCCTGACCAATATGATGAAATCCTGTCTACTAAAAATACAAAAATTAGCCAGGCATGATGGCGTGCGCCTGTAATCCCAGCTATTCTGGAGGCTGAGACAGGAGAATCACTTCATCCTGGGAGTCAGGTTGCAGTGAGTCAAGATCGCACCACCGCACTCCAGCCTGGATGAGAGCAAGACTCTATGTCAAAAAAACAAAAAGATGGTATCTTTATAAGGAATTATAAGAAGGTTTACACATAATGATCAAGAATTAGGAGCACAGTATTTTTTTTCTTTTTTTTTTTTTCTTTTTACTTCCACTGTCAGAGGAATTTCTTTTTTCTGAGACGGAATCTTGCTCTGTTGCCCAGACTAGAGTGGAGTGGCATGATCTCGGCTCATTGCAACCTCTGCCTCCTGGGTTGAAGCGATTCTCCTGCCTCAGCCTCCTGAGTAGCTGGGATTACAGGTGCCCACCACCACACCCAGCTCTTTTTTCTATTTTTAGAGAAAGGGTTTCACCATTTTGGCCAGGCTGGTCTCAAACTCCTGACCTTGTGATCCACCTGCCTTGGCCTCCCAAAGGTATTCTCTTATTACATTGTAAATACACTAGGCATAAAAACACTTTAAACATTTTTTTTTTTTTGAGACGGAGTTTCGCTCTCGTTACCCAGGCTGGAGTGCAATAGCGCGATCTCGGCTCACAGCAACCTCCGCCTCCTGGGTTCAGGCAATTCTCCTGCCTCAGCCTCCTGAGTAGCTGGGATTACAGGCACGCACCACTGTGCCCAGCTAATTTTTTGTATTTTTAGTAGAGACGGGGTTTTACCATGTTGACCAGGATGGTCTTGATCTCTTGACCTCGTGATCCACCTGCCTCGGCCTCCCAAAGTGCTGGGTTTACAAGTGTGAGCCACCGCGCCCGGCCAAAACTCTTTAAACATTCTAACGGAAGTTTCTTTTTTTCTCCCCCCTTTGAAATGGTTTCGCTCTGTCACCCAGGCTAGAGTGCAGTGGCATGATCTTGGCTCACTGTAGCCTCTACCTCCCAGGTTCAAGCAATTCTCAGCCTCAGCCTCTGTAGTAGCTGGGATTATGGGCGTGTACCACCACAACCAGATACTTTTTTTGGATTTTAATAGAGATGGGATTTTGCCACGGTGGCCAGGCTGGTCTTAACTGATCCAATTGCCTCAGCCTCCCAAAGTGCTGGAATTACAGGCATAAGCCACTGTACCCAGCCTAAAGGAAGTTTTTAATTTCACTGATCTTTTAAGTATCAACTCAAACTACATTTCCCAATTTACATAGGTTTAAGCCTTATTCTATTTTGAACCTATTTAAAACAATCTCAGGGGGCCAGGCCTGGTACCTCATGGCTGTAATCTCAGCACTTTGAGAGGCCAAGGTGAGCAGATCACTTGAGGTCAGGAGTTCAAGAACATCCTGACAAACATGGCAAAACCCTGTCTCTATTAAAAATACAAAATTAGCCCAGTGTGCACGCCTGAAATCCCAGCTACTCAGGAGGCTGAAGAGTAAGCATCACTTGAACTCAGGAGGCAGAGGTTACAGTGAGCCAAGATCGCACCAATGCACTCCAGCCTGGGGGACAGAGCAAGACTCCCGTCTTAAAAAAAAAAAAAAAAAAAAAAAAATTACACAGCAGATAAGTTCTAGCTTAAAAAAATGACTTTTGTAATCCCAGCACTTTGGAAGGTTGAGGCGGGTGGATCACCTGAGGTCAGAGGTTTGAGACCAGTCTGGCCAATATGGTGAAAACCAGTTTCTACTAAAATTACAAAAAAAATTGGCCGGGCGTGATGGCGGGCACCTGTAATCCCAGCTACCTGAGAGGCTGAGGCAGGAGACTTGAACCCAGGAGGCAAAGGTTGCAGTGAGCTGAGATTGTGCCATTGTACTCCAGCCTGGGCAACAAGAATCAAACTCCATCTCAAAAATATAAGATAAGATAATAAAAGCCTGATAAGTAATTTTACCAAGTTCATTCTTATTTTCTTATAAACACATTTCCGTGGTAAAAAACCAAGTATTGTAAATATAATTTGATGCATTTCTGGCACAGGACTGGAACCACATATAATACTAACCAAATCATCCTAAGGGTTTTCATGAGTAGTCGATATACCAAGTGTGGAAGAAAACTGATATGCCAAGTATAAGTGCATATTCATCCCATCAGAAAGTCATTGTAGTAGTATGCTAATCTAGTTTTTGTTTCCATGAAAACAAGATTTTTAAAAACAGTTTTATTCAGTGGAAGTACACATATGAATTCCTCACCTGTCGTTCACAATAGGCTTTCATTAGTTTACTAAGTGGTGTATGCCTCTTAATCTTAAACTGCACCACAGAACCATCCTGCCCCGCCACTTTCAAATTAATATGATCGTTGTTCTCAGTCTTGACTCCTTCCTGTTAAAAGAAAAATAAAAGTATAATTTGGGAAATGTGATCAACAAACATGTTTTAAAAGCAGCAGCAGCCCTAGTTACTTTAAAAATCAACAGGTTTCTCATACCGTATGCTAAAACGGCATACAGCTGTTTTCAGCTGCTGAAATCAATGTGAAAGAGGAAAAATCCTGCGGCAAAAGTATCAGATAGCTGTCACAGATACAGAAAAGCCTACATGTAATACTATCAGTGGCAACAATATACGTTTAAAGTTGGGTCCTATTCAGTGTATTGCAACGTTTTCTTAAAGCTACATTTTCTAAAATGACATACTTTTTATTACTACCAAAATATATATATATCTCCCCCACAAAAAAGTTAAAAAGAAGTGTCCTTTCTCTTTTCTAAGCACTTTAAGTACAACTGCAAGAAACAAAACAAGAAACAAAATAAATCTAGAGCCTGCCATTCAAAACTCATTATCGTTCAAGTTACCAAACTCAGTTTAATAACCTAAATCCACACACACACACCCACAAAAAAACAACCGAAGAAGATCCTGATTTCCCCCGGAACAGCAGTAATACTCAGGACCACGGTCAACATTCTCCTCTATTAGCAGCTTCATTTTTATTTTCGGTGAAGAGCACTTATTCTCCCCTCCCCTTTGTTGTCATGGGTCAAATACACAGTTTTATTCTAAGTGTTTCTTGTAGATTTCGACCCAACCTGAAGTTGTCCAAAATCGAGTGTAGAAAGAATTCTGTAGCCCTAAATCGCTCCAGAAAGTAAAGGCGCGAGAGGCCGGAGGTGTCACCAACTAAAAACAGCAAGTCCCGTGTGCCCCGATGATGGGTGTCCCCAGTCCTCCCGGGAAGTCTCCCGGTGCCTCAAAAGCCGCGTTCAACAGTTAAGCCCCACAAAGTCTCTCTGCTCGTACCTGTGCCTCCAACTTCATGAAACCACATGGTCTTCGCGGATTAGGGGTTCGTTGGCACCGAGGGAAAAGCCGCTCCCCCTCCCCCCTCGGGCCCCTGATGCCGTTAAAGTGGAAAATACTCCACGGGAATCCCCCAATCCCCAGGCCCAGGACGGCGGCCAGTGGGCATCCAGGATCCTGCCCATCAGCAGCCCATTGATTCGCCCAGAACTCTCGCCCCGCCGCCGCGGCACCGGGCAGGGATCGCCAGATGCCCGCGGCCCCCACCTCGAAGAGGTGAAGCCCCGAGCCCAGGGGACTCCCCGCCGCCTCGGAGACTGCAACACCCGACGCGAGGTCCGCGGAGGGTGGAGACCCCGCGCGACCTAATGCCCCTCCTCACGCGCGCCGGCTGGCCGGGCCAAGAAGCCCGGCTCCGAGCTGGTGGGCCCGCGGGCGTCCGCGATCTGCCCGCCCAACTCGCGCCCCGCGCGCACTCGGAGGCCGCCGGGGGCGGGGGAGGGCGGCGGGGCCTCCTCCAGCGCGGGAGGGAGGAAGAGAGGGAGGGAGGAAAATGGCGCGGAGCGCCGGGGCCTGAGCCGCGGCCGGCCCCGTGGGGGGCCCGGGAAGGCACTGGGAACCAGCGGCGGGCTCCGGTCGGACCCCGGCCTGCGCCGTAACCCCGACCGCGCGTCGAGACGAAGAGGCCGGCGCCGAGCTCACCTTGGGCTTTTCGTCGGCCATGGCGAGCGCCGGAGTCTCCTCAGCTGCCGCTTCACAAAAGAGGTACCAGGTCCGCACCGAACGAGCACACAAGCAGCACCAGGAGCGGCAGAAGAAGGAGGCGGCAGCGGTGGACGAGTGAGAGGGTGCGCGCACGTTGTGCGCTCCCTCCCCCCACCCTACGTGCGCGAGCACGAGCCACCGGGGCCTCCCATTGGCTGCCGCCTCGCGGGAGCGCGCAACGCTTACATAACCACCCCCACCCCCCGCCCCGCGCCACCGCGTCCTGGGCCAGGCGCCCGCCCAGCCGGCGGGAAGAGACGCGGACACGCGCACCCGGCCCGCCGCGGGGGCGCGCCTGGCTCTGGGCGGGGCTGTATTGTCCTCCTTCGTGGTGGAGCATAATCAAAATGGCTTCCAGCTGGTCCTCGGTGGGAACGAGTAGGCTCTGGGCCTTAGACGTGAGCTATAGGCCAGGGAAGGCAGACTGAGTAGAGGAGGAAGGGGGATCCTAAATCAAAGCCCCAACATGTGGTTCTGGAAAAATCTGTCTCCTTCAATGGACCAGCAGCCCTCCCATGGTTAGAGGAACATCATACTTCCTCTCAGCCTCAACCTCCTTCCAACCCGACTCTTGCCTCAAGTGCAGTGTCTTACTTTTTTTATTTTTTATTTTGTTTGACAGAGCCTTGCTCTGTCGCTCACGCTGGAGTGCAGTGGCCTGATCTCAGCTCACTGCAACCTCCGCCTCCTGGGTTCAAGCAATTCTCCTGCCTCAGCCTCCCCAAGTAGCTGGGACTACATGCGTGTGCCACCACACCCGGCTAATTTTTTGCATTTTTAGTAGAGATAGGGTTTCACCGTGTTAGCCAGGATGGTTTCGATCTCCTGACCTTGCTCTGCCCACCTCAGACTCCCAAAGTGCTGGGATTACAGGTGTGAGCCACCGCGCCCAGCCTGCAGTGTCTTCTCTCCTCCTGGTAACCCTAGACTTTGACTAGCTGGGAGAAAATATGCATGTATTCATTGAACGAACTCCTTACTCATGGCCTATCTTCCAAGAGGAAACAATCCGTAAGCAAGAACTACCCAACAATTGAGCTTCCAGCCAATTCATCTTTTCCTCCTTTCATGCAGCTAAAACTTAGACAGGCGTCCCTCCTGTCTGAAGAACAATCGCGATGCGTGTGCACCGGATTCTGCCTTGTTCCTCCCCGTGGGCTTTATAATTTCCTTTTGTCCCTGAATTTTCTTCCACTCCTCCGTTAGCATAGAAAAAAAAAAAAGCTTTCAATTCTATTAAGTTACCATCCTATCTCTCTCCATTCTTGGCCAAACAGCTTGAAAAAATGTCCCTGCCAGCTGTCTCCAACCCCTCCCCTCCCACTCACTCCTCAACCCACTGCAATCTGGTGCTGTCCCCAAAGTTCCACTAAAACTGCTCTCCACAAGGTCACCGCAGACTTCTTTGCTGAATCCAGTATGTTTCCCAGTTTGTCACTCCTCTTGGACTTTGCAGGAGGTAAGTTTTCCTCTAATCACTAGCCTGGCCTTTGGTTTTTCTATAATTTTTTTTCCTACTCAGTCCTTCCCTTGACTGTTCCTTAGGGTTTTCTTCAAGATCCTTTTACCACTCTATTCCTTTTCCGAGGACGATTTCACCCACTTTTGTTACCATCTATTTGCTAATGATCCTCCAATCTATTCTTTCTAGTCCATATCTTTCTTCTGAGTTTTCAGTTGATTTCTGAACATCTCCACTTGGATGTCCCAGAGGCACCTCAAACTCAGCAACTCTCAACTAAAACTCCTCACTTTACCTTCCTCAGGGGTCCTTCTTCCTGAACTACCACTCTGTTTTGTTTTTTTTTGTTTTTGTTTTTTTGAGACAGAGTCTTGCTTTGTAGCCCAGGCTGGAGTGCAGTGGTGCGATCTCGGCTCACTGCAACCTCCGCCTCCTGGGTACCAGTTCAAGCAATTCTCCTGCCTCAGCCTCCTGAGTAGCTGGGATTACAGGCATGCGCCACCATGCCCAGCTAATTTTTTTGTATTTTTAGTAGAGACAGGGTTTCACCATGTTGACCAGGATGGTCTCGATCTTTTGACCTCATGATCCACCCGCCTTGGCCTCCCAAAGTGCTGGGATTACAGGCGTGAGCCACTGCACCCGCTTTGTTTTTTTTTTTTTTTTTTGAGATGGAGTTTTGCTCTTGCCACCTAGGCTGAAGTGCAGTGCGATCTTGGCTTACTGCATCCTCCACCTCCCGGGTTCAAGCAGTTCTCCTGCCTGAGCCTCCCAAATAGCTGGGATTACAGGCATCTGCCACCACACCTGGCTAATTTTTTTGTATTTTTAGTAGAGATGGGGTTTCTTTTCTTTTTTTTTTAATTTTTAATTTTTTTTTTTTTTAAAGAGATGGGGTCTCGATATGTTGCCCAGGCTGGAGTGCAGTGGCTATTCACAGGCGCAATCCCACTGCTGATCAGCATGGGAGTTTTGACCTGCTCCGTTTCCAACCTGGGCCGGTTCACCCCTCCTTAGGCAACCTGGTGGTCCCGTGCTCCCAGGAGGTCACCATATTGATGCCGAACCTAGTGCGGACACCCAATCAGCATAGCGCACTACAGCCCAGAACTCCCGGGCTCAAGCGATCCTCCCACCTCAGCCTCCTGAGTAGCTGGGACTACAGGCACGCGCCACAGCACCTGGCTAGAGATGGGGTTTCACCATGTTGGCCAGGCTGGTCTGGAACTCTAGACCTCAGGTGATCCACCCACCTCGGCCTCCCAAAGTGCTGGGATTACAGGCATGAGCCACCATGCCCAGCCTTAACCCATCTGTTTTAAGGTACCTCCATTATGCCTGGATATTTGAGTCAGAATCATCTAAAGGGCTGGTTTAAATAAAGATTATTTGGGCCCCTTGGAAGGATGGCTCTGGAGTTCACCTAATTTTTTTTTCTTTGAGACGGAGTCTCTCTCTGTTGCCCAGGCTGGAGTGCAGTGGTGCAATCTCAGCTCACTACAACTTCTACCTTCCGGGTTCAAGCAATTCTCCTGTCTCAGCCTCCCAAGTAGTTGGGAATACAGGCGCACACCATCACGCTTGGCTAATTTTGCTATTTTTAGTAGAGATAGGGTTTTACTATATTGGTCAGGCTTGTCTCGAACTCCTGACCTTAGGTGATCCACCCGCCTCAGCCTCCCAAAGTGCTGGGATTACAGGCATGAGCCACCACATCCTGCTTTTTTTTTTTAAGACAGGTCTTGCTTTCTGCCCAGGCTAGAGTGCAGTGCCACAGTCATAGCTCACTGCAGTCTCGAACTCCTGGGCTTAAGCCATCCTCTCGCCTCAGCCTCATGAGTAGCTAGAACTACAGACTTGCACCATCATGCGCAGCTAACATTATTATTATTATTATTATTATTTTGAGACGGATTTTCACTCTTGTTACCCAGGCTGGAGTGCAATGGCATGATCTCGGTTCACTGCAACCTCCGCCTCCTGGGTTCAGGCAATTCTCCTGCCTCAGCCTCCTGAGTAGCTGGGATTACAGGCATGCACCACCATGCCCAGCTAATTTTTTGTATTTTTAGTAGAGACGGGGTTTCACCATGTTGACCAGGATAGTCTTGATCTCTTGACCTTGTGATCCACCCGCCTCGGCCTCCCAAAGTGCTGGGATTACAGGCGTGAGCCACCGCGCTCAGCTATTATTATTTTTTTATAGAAGTGGCATCTCCTGGCCAGGTATCATGGCTCATTTAATCCCAGTGCTTTGGAGGCTGAGGAGGGCAGATTACAAGGTCAAGAGATCTAGACTATTCTGGCCAACATGGTGAAACCCCATCTCTACTAAAAATACAAAAAATCAGCCAGGTGTGGTGGCAGATGCCTGTAATCCCAGCTACTTGGGGGGCTCAGGCAGGAGAATCGCTTGAACCTGGGAGGTCTCTACTAAAAATATAAAAATTAGCTGGACATGGTGGCACGTACCTCTAGTCCCAGCTTCTCAGAGGCTGAGGCAGGAGAATCACCTGAACCCAGGAGATGGAGGTTGAAGTGAGCTGAGATCATGCCACTGTATTCCAGCCTGGCAACAGAGTAAGACTCTGTCATGAGAGAAACAGAGAAAGAGAGAAAGGAAGGAAGGAAGGAAGGCTGGATGGATCCTGGGCTCAAGTGATCCTCCAGCCTCAGTCTCAGCCTCCCAAAATGCTGGGATTACAGGCATGAGCCACTATACCCTACCAAATCTGCCTTCTTTTTTTTTTTTTTTTTTTTTTTTTGAGACAGGGTCTCTCTCTGTTGCCCAGACTGGAGTGCATTGGTGTGATGTCAACTCACTGCACCTCTGCCTCTTGGGCTTAAGGGATCTTCCTGCCTCAGCCTCCTGAGTAGCTGGAATGACAGGCACACGCCATCACACCAGGCTAACTTTTCTTTATTATTTTGTACAGATCGGGCTCTTACTATGTTCCTCAGACTGGTCTCAAAACCCGTGAGCTCAAGATCCTCCCACCTCAGCTTCCCAAAGTGATAGGATTATAGGTGAGAGCTACCATGCCCAGTCCTGGCAATTCCTAAAACACACTAAAGGGGCTGGGTGCGGTGGCTCACGCCTGTAATCCCAGCACTTTGGGAGGCTGAGGCAGGTGGATCACGAGGTCAAGAGATCGAGACCAACCTGGTCAACATGGTGAAACCCTGTCTCTACTAAAAAATACAAAACATTAGCTGGTCATGGTGGTGCGTGCCTGTACCCAGCTACTCAGGAGGCTGAGGCAGGAGAATTGCCTGAACCCAGGAGGCGGAGGTTGCGGTGAGCTGAGATCGTGCCATTGCACTCCAGCCTGGGTAACAAGAGCGAAAATCCGTTCCAAAAAAAAAACACTAAAGTTTGAGGCTGAGCATGGTAGCTCATGCCTGTAGTCTCAGCACTTTGGGAGGCCAAAGTGAGTGAATCACTTGAGCTCAGGAGTTCAAGAGCAGCCTGGGTGACATGGTAAAACCCCACATCTACTAAAAATACAAAACTTAGCCAGGCGTGGTGGCACGCTGAGGCAGGAGAATTGCTTGAACCCAAGAGGCACACTTGCAGTGAGCCGAGATTGCGCCATTGCATTCCAGTGTGGGTGACAGAATAAGACTCTGTCTCAAAAAAAAAAAAAAAAAAAGTAATAAATAGTTTGAGAAACACAAGCCATTGTAAAATAAATATAAACCAAAAGAGTTGGGCACTGTGGCTCACGCTTGGAATTCCAGCACTTTGGAAGGCTGAGGCAGGTGGATCACTTGAAGCCAGGACTTTGAGATCAGCCTGGCCAACATAGTGAAACCCCGTCTCTATTAAAAATATTAAAATTAGGCGGGCATGATGGCAAGCACCTTTAATCCCAGCTACTCGGGAGGCTGAGGCAGAAGAATCGCTTGAACCCAGGGGGCAGAGGTTGCAGTGAGACAAGATCCAGCCACCGAACTCCAGCCTAGGCAACAGAACGAGACTCCATCTCTAAATAAATAAATAAATAAATATCAATAAATAACATAAAAGTAAAAATACAAAAATTAGCCAGGTGTGGCGGCAGCCTACCTGTAGTCCTAGCTACTCAGGAGGCTAAGGCAAGAGAATCCCTTGAACCTGGGAGGCAGAGGTTGCAGTGAGCCAAGATTGTGCCACTGCACTCCAGCCTGGGCAACAGAGCAAGACTGTGTCTCAAAAAATATATATATATATAATTTAAAAAAATAAGCCAAAAGAAGTTTGGCCATGTCAACCAGACTGGTCAGGTTCGGCCTCATACCTGTAATCCCAGCACTTTAGGAGGCCAAGGCAGATGGATCACAAGGTCAGGAGATCAAAACCATCCTGGCCAACATGGTGAAACACTTCTCTACTAAAAATACCAAAATTAGCTGAGTGTGGTGGCACATGCCTATATTTCCAGCTACTCAGGAGGCTGAGGCAGAAGAATTGCTTGGACCCAAGAGGCAGAGGTTGTAGTGAGCCGAGATCATGCCACTGCATTCCAGCCTGAGTGACAAAGTGAGATTCTGTCTCAAAAAAAAAAGTTCCTGACACTCCATGGTTCCTTACTAATCATCTGCTTTACAGGATAAGACCTACATGCCCTTTGAGAACTAATCTAAACTAACCACTCTAGCCTTGTTTCTCATCTTGAAGCTTCTGCTTCAGTCATATTCAATTACTTGGGGTTCCTGAATGCTCTCTCTCAACTTTAAGCTTTTGTACATTGTAGGCATTAGAGGATTCACTGAATGAATGAATTGAAACTATCAGCTGGACACAGTAGCTGATGTCTGTAATTCCAGCACTTTGGGAGACCAAGGTGGGAAGACTGATTGAGCCCAGGAGATCATGGCTGCAATAAGCTATGATCCTGCCCTGCACTCCAGCCTGGGTGACAGAGCGAGATGCCATCTCAAAAAAAAAGATATAAAAACTATTACTAGGCCAGGTGCAATGGCTCGCACCTGTAATCTCAACACTTTGGAGGGCTGAGGAGGGTGGATTACCTGAGGTCAGGAATTTGAGACCAGCCTGGCCAACATGGTGAAACCTCATCTCTACTAAAAATACAAAAATTATCTGGGTTTGGTGACGCATGCCTATAATCCCAGCTACTCAGGAGGCTGAGGCAGGAGAATTGCTTGAACCTGGGAAACAGAGGTTGCAGTGAGCCCATATCATGCCATTGCACTCCAGCCTAGGCAACAAGAGTAAAACTCCACCATCTAAAAAAAAAAAGGCCAGGCACAGTGGTTCACACCTCTAATCCCAGCACTTGGGGAGGCCAGGGCAGGTGGGTCACTTGAGGTCAGGAGTTCAAGACCAGCTTGCCCAATACAGTGAAACCCCATCTGTACAAAAAACACAAAAATTATCTGGGTGTGGTAATGCATGCCTGTAATCCCAGCTACTCAGGAGGCTGAGACAGGAGAATTGCTTGAACCTGGGAGGTGGAGGTTGCAGAGAGTCCATATCACGCCATTGCATTCCAGCCTAGGCAACAAGGGTAAAACTCCACCATTAAAAAAAAAAATGGTGTTGGGCGTGGTGGCTCACACCTGTAATCCCAGCACTTAGGGAGCCCGAGACAGGTGGATCACAAGGTCAGGAGTTCGAGACCAGCCTGACCAACAAATTAGTAGCTGTAATCCCAGCTCTCATGAGGCTAAAGAAGGAGAATCGCTTGAACTGAGGAGGCAGACATCGCAGTGAGCTCAGACTGTGCCATTGCACCCCAGCCTGGGTGACAGAGCAAGGCTTTGTCTCAAAAAAAAAGTAAATGAGAGAAAAAAAAAATTTCTTTTGAGACAGAGTCTCAATCTGTCGCCCAGGCTGGAGTGCAATGGTGCAATCTTGGCTCACTGCAACCTCCACCACCTGGGTTCAAGTGATTCACTCACCTCATCCTTTTGAGTAGCTGGAATTACAGGCATATGCCACCATGACCAGCTAATTTTTTTTTTCTTGAGATGGCATCTTGCACTGTTGCCTGGGCTGGAGTGCAAAGGCGTGATCTCCGCTCACTGGAACCTCCCCGTCCCAGGTTCAAATAATTCTCCTACCTCAGCCTTCCAGGTAGCTGGGATTACATGTGCCTGCCACCACGCCTGACTAATTTTTTGTATTTTTAGTAGAGACAGGGTTTCACTATGTTAGCCAGGCTCGTCTTGAACTCCTTACCTTGTGATCCGCCTACCTCAGCCTCCCAAAATGCTAGGATTACAGATGTGAGCCACCATGCCCAACTTTTTTTTTTTTTTAGAGGGACAGAGTTTCACCATGTTGGCCAGGCTGGTCTCGAACTCCTGACCTCAGGTGATCTGCCCGCCTCGGCCTCCCAAAGTGCTAGGATTACAGGCGTGAGCTGCAGTGCTCGGCCTTTTTTTTTTTTTAAAGGCAGAGTTTCGGCTGGGCACAGTGGCCACACCTGTAATCCCAGCACTTTGGGAGGCCGAGATGGGCAGATCACAAGGTCAAGAGATGAGATCATCCTGGCCAACATAGTGAAACCCCATCTCTACTAAAAATACAAAAATGAGCTGGGCATGGTGAGTCCCACGAGTAGCTCCCGAGTCCCAGATACTAAGGGGTTGAGGTGGGAGAATTGCTTGAACCCAGGAAGTGAAAGTTTCAGTGAGCCAAGATCTCGTCACTGCACTCCAGCCTGGCGACAGAGCGAGACTCCATATCAAAAACAAAAAAAAAGAAAAAGACAGAGTTTCACTCTTTTTTTTTTTTTTTCTACCAGGCTGGAGTACAATGGCACGATCTCAACTCACTGCAACCTTCACTTCCTGGGTTCAAGCAATTGTCCAGCCTCAGCCCCCGAGTAGCTGGGATTACAGGCGCATGCCACCATGCCTGGCTAATTTTTTTGTATTTTTAGTAGAGATGTGGTTTCACCATGTTGGCTGGGCTGGTCATGAACTCCCAACCTCTAGTAATCCACTAGGCTCAGCCTCCAATAGTGCTGGGATTACAGGTGTGAACCACCGTGCCTGGCTAATTTTCATATTTTTAGTAGATAAGGGGTTTCACCATGTCAGCCAGACTGGTCTGGAATGCCTGACCTCAAGTAATCTGCTTGCCTTGGCCTCCCAAAGTGCTGGGATTACAGGTGTAAGCATCTGTGCACGGCCCCCCCAAAAATATATTTTTTTTTAAGGAAAAGAAAGTACAAGAGGCCGGGTGTAGTGGCTCATGCCTGTAATCCAAGCACTTTGGAGGCCAAGGCGGGCAGATCACCTGAGGTCGGGAGTTCAAGACCAGCCTGACCAACATGGTGAAACCCTGTCTTTTTTTTTTTTTTTTTTTTTTTTTTTGAGAGGGAGTTTCGCCCTTGTTACCCAGGCTGGAGTGCAATGGTGCGATCTCAGCTCACCGCAACCTCCGCCTCCTGGGTTCAGGCAATTCTCCTGTCTCAGCCTCTGGAGTTGCTGGGATTACAGGCACGCGCCACTATGCCCAGCTAATTTTTTGTATTTTTAGTAGAGACGGGGTTTCACCATGTTGACAAGGATGGTCTCGATCTCTTGACCTCGTGATCCACCCGCCTCGGCCTCCCAAAGTGCTGGGATTACAGGCTTGAGCCACCGCGCCCGGCCTTGAAACCCCGTCTTTAAAAGAATAGTAATAATAAAAATAAAATAATAATAATAATAGAAAAAAAAGAAAGTACAAGGAAGATAGTTTACACCTGTAATCCCGAAACTTTGAGAGGCTGAGGAAGGAGGGTCACTTGATGCCAGGAGTTCAAAAGTCGTCTGGGCAAGGAGAGGTATACATGGAAAAAATAACTGGCAGATATTAACTGAGTAACTTTATTGTTTTTTAAGAGACAGGTTTTTTTGCTTTGTTGCCCAGGCTAAAGTGCAGTGATCATACCTCCCTGTAACCTCTGGAGGAGGTTAGAGTGGATTAGCTGGAACTACAGGCACACACCACCACACCTGTCACCCAGAACTGAGTAATTTTTTTCTTTTTTGAGATGGAGTCTTGCTCTTGTCGCCCAGGCTGGAGTGCAATGGCACAGTCTCGGCTCACTGCAGCCTCCGCCTCCCAGGTTCAAGCAATTCTCCTGCCTCAGCCTCCCAAGTAGCTGGGATGACAGGTGTGTGCCACCACGTCTGGCTAATTTTTGTATTTATAGTATCGACGGGGTTTCGCCATGTTGGCCAGGCTGGTCTCAAACTCCTGACCTTGTGATCCACCCACCTGGGCCTCCCAAAGTGCTGGGATTACAGGCATGAGTCACTGCACCCGGCCAGAACTGAGTAATTATTAAGTGGGACTCTAGGCTAAACTCTTAATCCTCACAAAGCCTTTATTATAATTATCTCCATTTTACAGATGAAAAAAGCGAGACAGAGGTTGGATAACTTGGTCACCCAGCTTAAAGTGGCAGAGCCAGTATGGATCTTAGACCTTTTGACTCAGAGCCTGGTGCTCAATTATTGTAGAATTGCACCAAGGCTGCTGTGGAAAGCCACAAAGAGAAAACATACCAAAGGGAAAAAAAATCCTGGAATAGAACCAGGAGCACCAATCAAGTTGTTGTGATCTAAGTTTTTTTTTTTTTTTATTGAGATGGAGTCACTCTGTTGTCCAGGCTGGAGTGCAGTGGTGTGATCTCGGCTCACTGCAACCTCTGCCTCCTGGGTTCAAGCCATTCTCCTGCCTCAGCTTCCAGAGTAGCTGGGATTACAGACATATGCCACCATGCTTGGCTAATTTTTGTAGTTTTAGTAGAGACAGGTTTCACCATGTTGGTCAGGCTGGTCTCGAACTCCTGACCTCGTGATCTGCCCTCCCCGGCCTCCCAAAGTGCTGGGATTATAGGCGTGAGCCACTGCTCCCGGCCTAAATTTTTTTTTTTTTTGTCTCCTCCAGCAGAATAGAAGTTGCACAGAGGAGGAGGTCTGTTTTGTCACACTTTTATTCCCAGCAGCAAGCACAGGTTTTGGGTCCTACTAGGCAAGTACAATAATTAATGAGGAGAGAGTTTTTAATGAGCATTTTTTACCATTATCGGTGAACTAGAAACTTGGGTAAGAAAGGCCTAATAATTCCTCTGGGAACCTAATGATATCTATAATTTGTGTTAGTGGCTGGGTATGGTGGCTCACCTGTGTAATCCCACAACTTTGGGGAAGCTGAATTGGGAGGATTGTTTGAGCTCAGGAGTTTGAGACCAGCCTAGTGAACATAGTGAGAGCCTGTCTCTATGAAGAATAAAAGAAAAGGCCTGGGTGTACATGCCTGTAGTCCCAGCTACTCTGGAGGCTGAGAGAGGAGGATTGCTTGAGCACAGACAGTAAGCTGTGATCATACCACTCAACTCTAGCCTGAGTGACAGTGAGACCGAACAAAGAAGCAAAATGGTGTTAGAGGCCAGATGAAGTGGCTCACACCTATAGTGTAGTCCCAGCACTTTGGGAAGCTAGAGGATTGCTTGACCCAAGAGGTCAAGGCTGCAGTCCAAACTGGACAATAGAGCAAGACCACATCTCAAAAAAAAAAAAAAAAACCCAACGAATAATTAGTGTTGGAAATACATAGTAGGGCCAGGCACGGTAGCTCGAGCCTGTAATCGGCACCTTTGGAGGGTGAGGCGGGTGGATCACCTGAGGGTGGGAGTTTGAGACCAGCTTGACCAATGTGGAGAAACCCCATTTCTACTAAAAATACAAAATTAGCCGGGCGTGGTGGTACATGCCTCTAATCCCAGCTCCTCGGGAGGCTGAGGCAAGAGAATCTCTTGAACCTGGGAGGCAGAGGTTGCAGTGAGCTGAGATGAAGCCGTTAGATTCCAGCCTGGGCAACAAGAGTGAAACTCCGTCTCATAGAAAAAAGAAAGAAAGAAATAGAGTAAGTGCCAGGTGTAGTGGCTTACACCTGTAATCCCAGCACCTTGGGAGGCTGAGGCAGGTGGCTCACTTGAGGTCAGGAGTTCGAGACCTGCCTGGGCAACACGATGAAACCCCATCTCTACCAAAAATATAAAAATTAGCCTAGCATGTTGGCATATGCCTGTAATCCCAGCTACTGGGAAGGCTGAGCCAAGAGAATTGCTTGAAGTCAGGTGGTAGAGGTTACAGTGACCCAAGATCATGCCATTGCACTCCAGCCTGGGCAACAAGAGCAAAACTCTGTCTAAAAAAAAAAAAAAGAAAAAAAATTAGCCAGGCAGTAGTGGTGCATGCCTGTAATCCCAGTTACTTGAGAGGCTGAGCCGGGAGAATCATTTGAGCCTGGGAGGTAGAGGTTGTGGTGAGCCGAGATCCTGCCACTGCACTCCAGTCTGGGTGACAGTGAGACCCTGTCTCAAGAAAACAAAACAAAAAAAACCCTGAATTCCTCAATACTGCAGGAAGTCTGGAGGCAGAATTGTGATGATACTGTAGAAACCCTATTGGCTGGGGTTTGGGGCTCACACCTGTAATTCCAGCACTTTGGAATGCTGGGGTGGGAGATCATTTGAGGTCAGGAGTTTAAGACCAGCCTGCCCAACATGGTGAAACCTTGTCTTTATTAAAAACACAAAATTTAGCTCAGCATGGTGGTGTGTGCCTGTAGTCTCATCTACTTGGGAGGCTGAGGCAGGAGACTCGCTTGAACCTGGGAAAATGGGAAGAAGAGGTTGCAGTGAGCCGAGATCGTGCCACTGCACTCCAGCCTGGGCAACAGAGAGAGATGCCATTTATAAAAAAACATAAAGTAATTAAAAAAAAAAAAAGGCTGGGCGTGGTGGCTCACGCCTGTAATCCCAGCACTTTGGGAGGCCGAGGCGGGTGGATCACGAGGTCAAGAGATCGAGACCATCCTGGTCAATATGGTGAAACCCCTTCTCTACGAAAAATACAAAAATTAGCTGGGCACGGTGGTGCATGCCTGTAATCCCAGCTACTCGGGAGGCTGAGGCAGGAGAATTGCCTGAACCCAGGAGGCGGAGGTTGTGGTGAGCTGAGATCGTGCCATTGCACTCCAGTCTGGCTAACAAGAGCGAAACTGCATCTCAAAAAAAAAAAAAAAAAAAAAAGGCCAAGCACGGTGGATCACATCTGTAATCCCAGCACTTTGGCAGGCTAAGGCAGGTGGATCATCTGAGGTCAGGAGTTCGAGACCAACCTGGCTAACATGATGAAACCCTGTTTCTATTAAAAATACAAAAAATTGGCCGGGCGTGGTGTGCGCCTGTAATCCCAGCTACTTGGGAGGCTGAGGCAGGAGAATCACTTGAACCCAAGAGGCAGAGTTTGCAGTGATCCAAGATCATGTCACTGCACTCCAGTCCAGGTGACAGTGCAAGACTCTTGTCAAAAAAAAAAAAAAAAAAGGCCCAGTGCAGTGGCTCATGCCTGTGATCCCAGCACTTTGGGAGGCTGAGGTGGGCGGATCACTGGAAGGCCAGGAGTTTGAGACCAGCGTGGCCAATATGGTGAAACCATGTCTCTACTAGAAATATAAAAATTAGCCAAGTGTGGTGGCAGGCACCTGTAAACCCAGCTACTTGGGAGGCTGAGGCAGGAGAATTCCTTGAACTGGTAGCTGGAGGTTGCATTGAGCCAAGATCAGGCCACTGCACTCCAACCTGAGTAATAAAGAGAGAGAGACCCTGTCTCAAAAAAAAAACAGAAACCCTTTCTACCTGTGTCATGGCAAAAAGATGGGACCCAAGATTTTTTTTTCTTTTTGACCCAAGATTAATTATACCCCTAGTGAATGCCAAGAACCTACTACAGACTTAGTATCTCTAATATGAAACTCTGAAATGGGAAATATTCCAAATTCCAAAACTTTTTGAGTGCCAACTTGATGTTACAAGTGGAAAATTCCACCCTCAATACCTTGGCTTTTTCTTTTTTTTTTTGAGACAGAGTCTCACATTGTAGCCTAGGCTGGAGTACAGTGGAGTGATCTTGGCTCTCTATTAACTTCTGCCTCCTGTATTCAAGGAATGCTTCTGCCTCAGCCTCCTGAGTAGCTGGAATGACAGGCGCCCGCCACCATACCCAGCTAATTTTTGTATTTTTAATTTATTTTACTTTATTTTATTTATTTATTTTTTTGAGACGAGGTTTCACCATGTTGGCCAGGATGGTCTTCATCTCCTGACCTCGTGATCCGCCCGCCTCCGCCTCCCGAAGTGCTGGGATTACAGGCCTAAGCCACTGCCCCCGGCCTTTTTCTTTTTCTTTTTTTTTAAATATTTGTAATTTTAGTAGGCAAAATACATATATTAATTGAATTTTATTTTATTTTATTTTATATTTTTTTGAGATGGAGTTTCTCTCTGATTACCCAGGCTGGAGTGCAATGGCACGATCTCGGCTCACCGCAACATCCGTCTCCTGGGTTCAAGCAATTCTCCTGCCTCAGCCTCCCGAGTAGCTGGGACTACAGGCATGCGCCACCATGCCCAGCTAATTTTTGTATTTTTATTAGAGACGGGGTTTCTTTCTTTCTTTTTTTTTTTTTTTTTTTGAGACAGAGTCTCGCTCTGTTGCCAGATGCCAGGCTGGAGTGCAGTGGCGCGATCTCGGCTCACTGCAACCTCCACTTCCCGGGTTCAAGCAATTCTTCTGCCTCAGCCTCCTGAGTAGCTGGGACCACAGATGCGCGCCACCACGCCCAGCTAATTTTTGTATTTTTTTAGTAGAGACGGGGTTTCACCAGGGTCTCGATCTCTTGACCTCGTGATCCGCCCGCTTCAGCTTCCCAAAATACTGGGATTACAGGCTTGAGCCACCGCGCCCTGCGAGATGGGGTTTCATCATGTTGACCAGGATGGTCTCGATCTCTTAACCTCATGATCCACACGCCTCGGCCTCCCAAAGTGCTGGGATTATAGGCGTGAGCCACCGCGCCTGGCCCGAATTTTATTTTTAGTTAATTTTTTTTTTTTTTTTTGAGACAAGAGTCTCATTCCATCGCCAGGCTCCAGGCTGGAGTGCAGTGGCACAATCTCGGCTCACTGCAACCTCCGCCTCCCGGGTTCAAGCAATTCTTCTGCCTCAGCCTCCCGAGTAGCTGGGACTACAGGCGTGCGACCACCACGCCCAGCTAATTTTTGTATTTTTAGTAGAGACGGGGTTTCACCATGTTAGCCAGGATGGTCTCGATCTCTTGACCTTGTGATCCACCCGCCTCGGCCTCCCAAAGTGCTGGGATTACAGGCTTGAGCCACCGCGCCCGGCCATTTTTTTTTTTTTTTTTGGACAGAGTCTTGCTCTGCCGCCCAGGCTGGAGTTCAGTGGTGAGATCTCTCTGCTCACTGCAACCTCTGCCTCCTGGGTTCAAGCGATTCTCCTGCCTCAGCCTCCGGAGTAGCTGGGACTACAGGTGCACGCCACCATGCCCAGCTAATTTTTTGTATTTTTAGTAGAGACGGGGTTTCACCATGTTAGCCAGGATGGTCTCAGTCTCCTGACCTTGTGATCCGCCCACCTCGGCCTCCCAAAGTGCTGGGATTACAGGTGTGAGCCACTGTGACTGGCCAAGGTTGTTGTGTTTTTTTGAGACAGAGTCTTGCTCTGTCGCCCAGGCTGGAGTACAGTGGTGCAATCTTGGCTCACCAACCTCTGCCTCCTGGGTTCAAGTGATTCTACTGCCTCAGCCTCCCCAGTAGCTGGGATTACAGGCATGCACCACCACACCCGGCTAATTTTTGTATTTTTTTAGTAGAGATGGGGTTTCACCATGTTGGCCAGGGTAGTCTTGAACTCCCGACCTCATGATCTGCCCACCTTGGCCTCCCAAAATTCTGGGATTACAGGCGTGAGCCACCTGCCTGGACTTAATTAAATTTTTTAAAATTGAATTTAATTGAATTTTATTTTATTTTTTATTGAGACAGAGTCTCGCTTTTTGGCCCAGGCTGGAATGTAGTGACACCATCATGGCTCACTGTAGCCTCAACCTCCTGGGCTCAAGCAATCCTCCAACCTCAGCCTCCTAAGTAGCTGGGACCACAAGCATGCGCCACCATGCTCTGCTAATTTTTTGATTTTCTTTGTTTTTCTTATTTATTTATTTATTTATATTTTTTGTAGAGAAAAAGTCTCACTATGTTGTCCAGGCTGGTCTCAAGCTTCTGGGCTCAAGAGATCCTCCTGCCTCAGTCTCCCAAAGTGCTGGGACTACAGGTATGAGCCACTTGCACCCAGCCCACCTTTACTTTTCTTATCTTTTGTTTTTGAGATGGAGTCTAGCTCTGTCACCCAAGCTGGAGTGCAGTGGCACAATCTCAGCTCACTGCAACCTCCCCCTCCCAGGTTCAAGCAATTCTCCTGCCCTAGCCTCCTGAGTAGCTGGGATTATAGGCACATGCTACCACGCCCAGCTAATTTTTGTATTTTTAGTAGAGACAGGGTTTCTCCATGTTGGTCAGGCTAGTCTTCTACTCCCGTCCTCGGGTGATCTGCCTCTGCCTCCCAAAGTGCTGGGATTACAGTCATGAGCCACTGCGCCCGGTGATAATTTTTTTTCTTGTTATACATAGCAGACACCAAAGTTCATGTTGCTTGTGTATTTTAAATTATTTGAAATAAATTTTCAAAAGAGGACTTCCTGGTTCAAAGTACATAAATATTTGTGTGGCTGCTGACAGTAGATTTCTACCTTGTTTTCCAAAATAATTATGTCTCTTGAAATGATTGTGTATTTATTTCTTTGCAGACTATGGAGCATTAATTTTATTAGGATGCCTTAAAATGTATACACTTAAGACTTTACCAGCCCGGGTGCAGTGGCTCATACCTGTAATCCCAGCACTTTGGGAGGCTGAGGTGGGTGGATCACCTGAAGTCAGGAGTTCAAGTCCAGCCTGACCAATGTGGTGAAACCCTGTCTCTACTAAAAAACAAAAAAGTAGCCAGGCGTAGTGGTGTGTGCCTGTAGTCCTAGCTACTTGGGAGGCTGAGGCAGAATCACTTGAACTCAGGAGGCGGAGGTTGCAGTGAGCCAACATTGCCTCACTGTACTCCAGCCTGGGCAGCAGAGTGAGACTCTGTCTCAAGGGAAAAAAAAAAAAGGCCTGGAACCATGGCTCATGCCTGTAATCCCAGCACTTTGGGAGGCCGAGGTGTGCGGATCACAAGGTCAGGAGTTTGAGACCAGCCTGGCCAATATGGTGAAACCCCAGTCTCTACTAAAAACACAAAAATTAGCTGGATGTGGTGGCACATGCCTGTAATACCAACTACTACTCAAGAGGCTGAGGCAGGCAGGAGAATCACTTGAACCTGGGAAGCAGAGGTTGCAGTGAGCCATGATCACACCACTGCACTCCAGCCTGGGTGACGGAGCAAGACTCTGTCTCACACACAAAAAAGACTTAACGCCACATCTTCAGCACATTTCCTCTGGCTTGATCTGAGATGGATTCTTTTTTGAGACAGTTTCGCTCTTGTCACCAAGGCTGGAGTGCTGTGGTGCAATCTCAGCTCACTGCACCCTTTGCCTCCAGGGTTCAAGCAATTCTCCCTTAGCCTCCCAAATAGCTGGGATTACAGGCATGGGCCACCACGCCTGGCTAATTTTGTATTTTTAGTACAGACAGAGTTTCATGTTGGTCAGGCTTGCTGGCCTCGATCTCCTCCTCACTTTGAGTGATCCACTGGCCTCAGTCTTCCAAAATGCTGGGATTACCAGCATGAGCTGCTGTGCCCAGCCGATCTGAGATGGATTCTAAGCCTGACTTTGGAGTGACTTAAAAATGATTTCTGGTTTGATTCTTGTGCAACAGATATGCTTTGTTTTAGATGATTTTTAATTCTAGAAATACTTTGCTCTTTTTCTCTTAATAAGTTTCTATTATACCTCAAGTTGGAGTATCGCCTGCCATAATTGAAAACTTTTCCAGAGTTAAATACAATTTGAGAGTTAAATCAACCACTCTAGAGAGAGGAGGAGGAAAAGAGAGGGGAAGGAGCCACTGGTGGAGGAGCGGAAAGAGAAAAATAATTTGTAAGCAAATTGTTTTTCCAATGGTATTCCATTAGGATTATCTGAAAAAGGATACATAAACGATTTCATCAAAACCTTATTCTTAGAAATCTATAGAGAGGTTGAGGAAGGAAAAGGTCCATATATAGTATATGTAGTCAATATATAGAACAAGGATAGCTCTGTTAGCTGTAGTTTTCCTTTTTCACCATTCTATTAATAAGCTTATTTGAATGATTGGGTAAAACGACTGGTATATATCAGTCTTAGACCAAAGAATATTGCCAATACATTTTCCTCAATGTTACCTAGCTCTTGGTCAGCCAATCTAAGTACTTTTATTATCTTCAAATGGCATTTTGTCAGCTTTAAAAGAAAAATAATCAAGGAAGTATAGCACTAAGATTTGTTTTTTTGAGACGGAGTCTCACTGTGTTGCCCAGGCTGGAGTGCAGTGTTGAGATCTTGGCTCACTGCAACCTCCACCTCTCGGATTCAAGCGATTCTCCTGCCTCAGCCTCCCGGGTAGCTGGGATTACAGGCATGCCACCATGCCCGGCTAATCTGTATTTTTAGTAGAGACAGGGTTTCTTCATGTTGGTCAGGCTGGTCTCGAAGTCCCGGACCTCACGTAATCTGCCCACCTAGACCTCCCAACGTGCTAGGAGTACAGGCGTGAGCCACTGGGCCTGGCCTGTATTCTAAGTAGAGACGAGGTTTCTTCATGTTGGCCAGGCTGGTCTCGAACCCCTGACCTCCAGTGATCCGCCCACCTCGGCCTGCCAGAGTGCTGAGATTAGAGGAGTGAGCCACCGCGCCCGGCCTTCAGTGGTATCGATTTTGTCCGGGTGCTTCTTGTGTGTGTTCTAGTGTGGGAGTGGCAGCGATTGCTTTCCAGCACAAATCCGTTTGACTGTCGGGGTTTGGACAAGCAGCTGCGACGACATTAAAGTGGAGATCAGGATGGGGCGAGGACTCCCAGAGTTGGTAGAGCTTGCACGCTCACTGGGGCCTCAGCGCTGCACGAGTTCCCACAAGTGCCGCAGCCCCAGCTCACGCACGCGCAGTCGCACCGTCTCCGGCCCCAGGGTCCTCCCGGCCCTCCCGCCGTCTCCGGGGGCCTTCTTTCCGCCCGGCGCAGGGCTGTCCGCGGTGCCGCCTGATCCTGTGAGCGCGGCACCGTGAATGCAGTCTGCCCTCGGCGCTCTTTTCCCTGACGTGCTGTCGAGGCCAGGAAGGAAGGACGCGCTCAGAGGACCACAGACGTGTGGCCGTGGCTGAGAGGAGAGGACCCCGCAGCACTGAGGGTTTGGGCTTGCAGGCGCTGCAGGAGGCGCCAAATGGGGTCCTCTCTCAGCCAGCTCTGAGCGGGAGGCCTGAGCGGGAAGCATTGGCGGTCGGGCGACTTCCAGGAGGCTGGAGTGTAGCGCTATGGAGGAGCTTGATGGCGAGCCAACAGTCACTGTAAGGGCGCCCCGAAAAGGCTTATTCGTCCTTGCGACTCCAGAACTGCGTCTCTTCGTTAGTTCAGGCTTGTCTGCTTCCCTCCAGGCCGCGAGGCGCTCGTCCCCCACCCTCGGCTCAGTTGCCACTGTTGGAAGGTCGCAGTGTTAACGAGGTGCCCGCCCTCGAATTGCAGTGGTCGCAGGGTTTCTGCTACCAGTCACAAGCCCTGGCCCCGAAGGTCCCACTCCATCCCTTTCCCTCCTTTGTCTTCCTGGCCTTTCTACTTCCCTCGCTTTTCCTCTTGGGCATTAAAGTGGGTTCAGCCCAAGCAGAGGTATTGATTTTTTTCTTCTAGCCATGTTAAGCTTTGCATGGCGGCACATTGAGCTTCTGCCTGTGTGGTCTAAGGTTTATTGAACGTATTTATTCTCTGGGGAGACTGTTAAAACGTGCGCTTTGAATGAAGATACACCCAAACAGACTTTGTGTGAGCAACATGGCTGTTTATTCACCTAGGTGCGGGCGGGCTGAATCCGAAAAGAGAGTCAGCGAAGGGCGGTGAGATAGGAGTTGGTTTTATAGGTTTGGGGTGGGCAGTGGAAAGTTAGAGTGACTTGTAGCAACGGATGGGGAGGTGGTGTCCTGCACCCTAGGGTTAAGGTAGGGGGACATAAGAGGAGCTATTCAGGAGGTATGGGTTTGGGGAGGAGGGCACCGAGGTGTGGCTGTAGCACAGGAATAAAGAGGCAGACAATTTTGCTAGGATATCTTGGCCTAACAGGGAAACTGGACAAGTGAGAATGATTAGGAAAGAATATGGAAAGGAGTGCTGGCCTAATTGACACCAGACTTGGGGAGTTTTGAGAGGCCTGGAGACCTTGCCGTCAATTCCCACAACAGTTACGGAGGCCAAGGAGACAGGTTCTTGAAAAGAAGGCAGTGTGGAGTGGGTGGCTCCGGGTTGATTAAGAAGGGGATGGACTTACCCTCCACCAGTTACTCGAAGCGCGGTGTTTGTGATGGTCCAGGGAGCCTCTGAGATGTTCAGGCAGCATCAGTCTTCAGCCACCAAGCCAAGGAGATCAGGCAAAGAGTCAGCCTGAGGGCTACCGGGTTGGGCTCCTGGAGCCTTAAAGACAGCAGTTTGAGTCCGGCAGTCCGACCTCCACTGGGGTCCCACACAGACGGGACATGGCTTAGGAAGAATCCCGGTTGGGAGGCCGAGGCGGATGGATCACGAGGTCAAGAGATCCAGACCATCCTGGCCAATATGGTGAAACTCCGTCTCTACTTAAATACAAAAATTAACTGGGCATGGTGGCGCGCGCCTATAGTCCCAGCTGCTTGGGAGGCTGAGGCAGGAGAATTGCTTGAACCCAGCAGGCGGAGGTTGCAGTGAGCCGAGATCCCGCCACTGCACTCCAGACTGGTGACAGAGCGAGATTGTGTCTCAAAAAAAAAAAAAAAAAAAAAAAAATCGCGGGCTTCGGGCATTCCTTGGCTCAGTGGCCAGGTTATCGGCATTTGAAGCAAGGCTTTGGGGAAGGAGGTTCTGGACGCTGTGGGTTTGGCGGTCTGAAACTTCTGTGAGCCGAAGAAGTGGCTGTGGTCTGTCTTACAGCGGAGGCAAGCATTTGTAATTCTGAAATACGCTGCCGCTGGGTAGCTTTTTCCCTGTTTTGAACACCTTAAAGGTGAGGTTGATTAATTCTCTTGTGGGGTTTGAGGGCCAGATTTTAATTTCTGTGGCTTTTTGTAATGTCAGGGACTCATTGGGTGATAAAATGCATATCAAACATTCTTCAGGGGTGAGAGTAGAAGTAAGGATGACATTTAAGTCACTCCAGGTGAGATTACAGGCCTGGGTTGATTATTGGAGGATCTGATGTAAAAGAGCCTAACCATTGGCTGATTTGGGAAAGGTGGGATGAAGAGAAAGGAACGTGCACCCTAACTATGCCTTTAGCTCCAGCCACCTCTCGAAGAGGGAATTGTCAGGCAGGGGTGGAGGAGGTAGCCACAGGACTAAACTGCAAGCTGGAGCACTTATGAGGTGGGGAGGTGACAGGAGGGGCATAAGGAAATGGGTTGTGGGCAGAGGAAGAGGAGGAAGGCTCTGGGGGTTGGGCTTAGGTCCTGGATTAGGGCCTGGTTCCGACAGGCAGGGAGGAGAAAGGACGGAAGGGCCGATGGGCAAGGAGGATTCTAGGTTGCTGGCAGAGGCAGGAGGGGCAGATGGAAGGGAGAGAAGGAAAATTTGGGATGGGTTGCATTGAGAACAGAGATTAGGGAGAGATTGATATGTAAAAAAAAAATGCCTGGACGTAGGGAATTTGCCCATTTTACTACAAAAGTTGTCTAGATCCTGTAGGATAGAGAAATTGAAGGTACCATTTTCTGGCCATTTAGAGCCATTGTCCAATTTATATTGTGGTCAAGCAGTATTGCAGAAGAAAATAAGATGCTTAGGTTTTAGGTCAGGTGATAGCCGGAGAAGTTTGAGGTTTTTTAGAACGTAGGCTAAGGGAGAGGAGGGAGGAATGGAGGGTAGGAGGTTGCCCATAGTTTAAGAAGAGCGGCGGAAAAAATAAAAAATAAAAGACAAGAGCGGCAGAGACAAGGAAAGTGAATGCGTGACCAAGCATTTTAGCAGGCGTCTCAGACTAAATCTTGGTCTGAACCTGGGGTGAATCGGTCAAAGGGCGCGTCCCCGTGTTGATCCATCACCTGTGAGTGCGAGTGAGTGACCAGAGCAGATGTCTCCGCAGTGATGAGTCACTGATGGAAGACTGTCTTCCCAGTTCCATGACCTACGTAGGATTTTTTTCTGGTCATGAACCTCACAGAAAGTCCTGTCTTTCTTGTCTCCACTGAAAGGGAGAGAAAAATGAAACTGAGAGGAGACAAAGCTTGACAGGTAGCGAGAAGGGCTAAAGAGAAAAGTTGAGGCAAACCACTTACCTGAGCTGAGGATGGTGAGTAGATCTGTGGGCTAGTCTGATGAACCTAGGTCATAGGCAGGTCTCTCCACGGAGGGAGCACAAGGAGAACAGGACGGGGGTTTGGTCTCCTGTAGGAGTTCCCCCATCCCAGGTTTCTGGCACCAAATGTTAAAATATGCACTCTGAATGAAGAGACCGCCCCCACCCAAACAGGCTTAGTGTGTGAGCAACATGGCTGTTTATTCACCTGGGTGTGGGCAGGCTGAGTCTGAAAAGAGAGTCAGTGAAAGGCGGTGGGAGAGGAGTTGGTTTTATAGGTTTGGGGTCAGCAGTGGAAAGTTACAGTTTAGGGCAGGCTTTTTGCAAGCTGAGACAGGGTCGTAGGTTTGGAAGCTGGGAGGAGGTTGTAGGGTGCAGAGTCCAGGTTGACCTTAAGGTTGGTTACAAAGTCCAATGGCCTTATCAATTGGGCGGGAATAAGGAACAATAGAGAATGTCTCAAAGGGGTTGATCGTTTCTTCCTCTTTTCATGGTCTTCCAGTTATTTCAGATTTTCCAGGAACTCATCTGGAGTCACAGAGGTTAACATGGCGTCCATGGCGCCGTCAGTCAGCCTAAAAGACCTTACAGAGGCTGTTCCTATTTTATCGCTGTGCATTCAATTCCATTTCAACTTTGAAGAGAGTATGTCAAATGCGGATAATCTGTGATGTGTATACAGAAACTCATGGGCTTTATGTAGGAGATATCTACTGTTTTCGCTACTTGGAATGCTCTTCTCTTCCCTCTTTTTCTTGTTAACCGAAAAGTGACTGAGGCAAGTCTCAATCAGTAAAGGTTTATTTAGCTAAGGTTGAGGATCCAACCAGGAAAAAACACAGGTCACAGGAGAATGTGTGACTTGTGCTTTTACCAAAGATAGTTTTGGGAACATCATTAGTTAAAGAGGAAGGAGCGGCCGGGTGCGGTGGCTCACGCCTGTAATCCCAGCACTTTGGGAGGCCGAGATAGGTGGATCATGAGGTCAGAAGTTCAAGACCAGCCTGGCCAACATGGTGAAACCCCATCTCTTAAAAAAAAAAAAAAAGGAAGGAGCTAGCAGGAGGGGGAAAAAAAGGGAGGCCAGGCAGTGGGGAGGCAAATGGTTACATTCTTGTGAGTCTCTGATTAGCCTCAGTAAATTTGCATTTTACCTGTGAAAAGAGGGAGTAGACAAAACATTTATGCATTCATCTTAGGGTAGGTAGAGGGATGATTTCTTTTCTTTTCTTTTTCTTTTTTTTTTTTTGGGACAGAGTCTTGCTCTATTGCTTAGGCTGGAGTGCATTGGTGCGATCTCAGCTCTCTGCCACCTCTGCTGTTCAAGCAATTCTCCTGACTCAGCCTCCTGAGTAGCTGAGATTACAGGCATGTGCCACCATGCCCAGCTAATTTTTTTTTTTTTTTTTTGTATTTTTAGTTGGGACGGGGTTTCACCATGTTGACCAGGCTGGTCTTTAACTCCTGACTTTGTGATCTGCCTACCTCAGCCTCCCAAAGTGCTGGGATTACAGGTGTGAGCCACCGCGTCTGGCCGATTTCTGGTCTCGTACTTCTGAAGATAAGCTGGTAGTTGACGTCAGGGTGAGAATCAACAGACCTCATTTTTAGGACTAGTTTATAGGGGGATGTTTCTCCTGAAAAATGTTGAGGCTCACAAGGAAATTCCTTGTGAGCAATTTGTTAGGGAGGCTATCTGGGGAGATATGTGGCCTTCTAAAGTGGGAAACTGGCTTATGGATGAAGCTGTGACATAGGGTTTGAAATTATAGCCCTCTAGGAACAAAAGGAAGGCAATATTGTGTGATACAATTCCCTAGCTTTTTTTTTTTTTTTGAGACGGAGTTTCACTCTTGTTACCCAGGCTGGAGTGCAATGGCGCGATCTCGGCTCACCACAACCTCCGCCTCCTGGTTTCAGGCAATTCTCCTTCCTCAGCCTCCTGAGTAGCTGGGATTACAGGCACGCACCACCATGCCCAGCTAATTTTTTGTATTTTTAGTAGAGATGGGGTTTCACCTTGTTGACCAGGATGGTCTCGATCTCTTGACCTTGTGATCCACCCGCCTCGGCCTCCCAAAGTGCTGGGATTACAGGTGTGAGCCACCGCACCCAGTGACAATTCCCTAGCTTAACTTTCCCTTTAGCGTAGTAAGTTTGGAGTCTCCAAATTCTGTTTTTTCTTCACAGTCTCCTGCTTATTGTACAAATGCAAGTTCTAGCAAGCTCTTTTCTCAGGAAAGCCTTTCCTGACCTTTCTAACTAGGTGAAATACCTAGCCATTATAGGCTTTCAGAGTTCTATATCTCTTAGTTCTTGGTAACCTCTAGGTCCCAGTAAACTGTAAGTTATCCAGCCTTGAGTTTTTGCTTTTTAGAAAGTTGAGATGCCTACAGTTTCAGTTAAGAGTCATCAGATTGTAAAGTAGCGATGACAAAATCAAAAGTTGGAAATAGGGGTCATTTCAAAGCTAACTAGACAAAATGAGACATGGGGTCTTAAGTTGCAGTTCATGTAGGTTTGTTACTCTTTATGAAGCTTACATCTGTAGAGTGTTTAAATATATTAAAACTATATATTAAAAAAAATTTTTTTTGAGATGGAGTCTTGCTCTGTCACCCAGGCTGGAGTGCAGTGGCGCCGATCTCGGCTCACTGCAGCCTCTGCCTCCCAGGTTCTAACGATTCTCCTGCCTCAGCCTCAGGAGTAGCTGGGACTACAGGCGTGTGCTACCACACCCAGCTAATTTTGTATTTTTAGTAGAGACAGGGTTTCACCATGTTGGCCAGGCTGGCCTTGAACTGTTAACCTCAGGTGATCCACCCACCTCTGCCTCCCAAAGTGCTGGGATTACAGGCATGAACCACTGGGCCCAGCCTTTTGATTCATTTTTTTTTTTTCACCTAGGTGCAGGTGGGCTAAGGCCGAAAAGGGCGTTAGCCTTGATTCATTTTTAATTAATTTTTGTGTGTGACGTGAAGTTCGTTTTTTGCATGTGGATATTCAGTTGTTCCAGTGCCATTGCGTACAATGCTTTCCCCTTGCCTGGCTTATCATCTATTAAGAGTTGGCTGGGTACAGTGGCTCACACCTGTAATCCCAGCACTTTGAGAGGCTGAGGCGGGCAGATCACTTGACCCCAGGAGTTTGAGACAAGCCTAGCCAACATGACAAAAACCCCATCTCTACTAAAAATGCCAAAAATTAGCTGGGTGTTGTGGCACATGCCTGTAGTCCCAGCTACTTGGGAGTCTGTGGTAGGAGAATGGCTTGAACCCTGGAGGTGCATGTTGCAGTGAGCTGAGATCACGCCACTGCATTCCAGCCTGGGTGACAGAGCAAGACCCTGTCTTTTTAAAAATTTTTATTTATTTATTTATATTTTTAAAAAGCCTACAGCACCCAGCATTCCCAGGAGGTCTCCCATCCAAGTACTAACCAGGCCTTACCCTGCTGACGCCGTCTTAAAAAAAAAAGAGTTGGTTAAGCCAGATCCTTTTCTGTGTATACACATTTGGCTTAGCATTTCCTCACTTTTCTGGCTTCACTTTTCTTCAGAAAAGTGAAGAAATGCTAAGCCAAATGTGCATTCTAGAGCCCAGAACAGAAAAATGGTCCAATAAGCATTGCTTTGTTGGCAAATGACGTCGGTAGGCCTTCTTAAGAACTGAATATGGTTGGCCGGGCACAGTGGCTCACGCCTGTAATCCTGGCACTTTAGGAGGCTGAGGCGGGCATATCACGAGGTCAGGAGATGGAGACCATCCTGGCTAACATGGTGAAACCCTGTCTCTATTAAAGATACAAAAATTTGCTGGGCACAGTGGCGTGTGCCTGTAGTCCCAGCTACTTGGGAGGCTGAGGCAGGAGAATTCGCTTGAACCTGGGAGGCGGAGGTTGCAGTGAGTCCAGATTGCACCATTGCACTCCAGCCTGGGCAACAGAGTGAGACTCTGTCTCAAAAAAAAAAAAAAAGAACTGAATGCACTTATGCACTTGTCTTGAGACCATACTAGTGCCATGCAAATTTATTGTCTGCCAAAAATATTAATAGAGTGCCAACTGTGTCCTGGAGTCTCCTGCCCTTGTGAGCGTTCATCTGTTGACAGGGCAGATGATACCCATATGCAAGAGTCATGCTGTTGTTGTGGTCCAGAGAAGGGTTGATGATGGTGGGTTGGATTATATTGATGGAGGTGGTAAGTGGTCAAATTCAGGCTTATTTCAAAGTAGAACAGGATTTACTAGATTAGATGGGGGTGGTTGAGAAAAGGAAGAGTGAAGTATTGCTCCTAACAGTTGGGGAAGACTTTGTCCCAGTACCAGTGTGGGCTGAAGTTTGAGGATGAGGATGGGCATCAAGAGTTTTGTTTTGGCTGTTGATGTTATAGATATAACACTATAGGTTGGGTAGCCTACAGCAGTGAGCGTTAGGCAGTTGGATGTGTGAAGCTGGGGTTCAAAGGATTGAGAGTTAGAGAGAAAAATTTATCACCACTATATAGATGGCACAGAAGCTGTAGGATTCAAGGCCTCTGTCTTTTTGCAGTGATTAATGGTTCAGTTATTATTATTTTTTATATTTTGACTTTATTTTTCTGAACCACAGATCACTAAATTATAAGAATTGATTAGGGTATACATTGCCTGTTCATTAGTACTTGAGAGATGGCAGGCTGGGTTGAGGAGCCTAGCAAAGCTCACTTGCTTATTCAGGGATTGTTAGTGGTCCAACAGACCGGGCTGATCTCAACCACACACAACTGTGCACATAGATCAGTACATTCACTTATGAATGAATCAGTGAATAAGTGAATGACAGGGTTTTGCTCTGTTGACCAGGCTGGAGTGCAGTGGCGCCATCATGGCTTACTGCAGCCTTGACCTGGCAGGCTCATACCATCCTCCTGTCTCAGCCACTGGAGTAGCTGAGACCACAGGTATGCCTGGCTAATTTTTGTATTTTTTGTAGAAATGGGTTCTCCCTGTGTTGCCCAGGCAGGTCTGGGATTACAGATCTGAGGCACAGATCACTACTTAATAACTTTCATGACTACTTATTTCCAGGATTACAGCAAGTCCTTACTTAAAGTTATGGATAGGTTCTTGGAAACGGTGACTTTAAGTGAAATGATGTATAAAAAATGAATTTTTCTTTTCCTTTTTTTTTTTTTTTGAGATGGAGTTTCACTCTTGGCCCCCAGGCTGGAGTGCAGTGGCTTGATCTCGGCTCACTGTAACCTCTGCCTCCCAGGTTTGAGCGATTCTCCTGCCTCAGCCTCCCGAGTACCTGGGATTACAGTGGTGTGCCACCATGCCTGGCTAATTTTTTCATATTTTCAATAGAGATGGGGTTTCACCATGTTGGCCAGGCTGGTCTAGAGCTCCTGACTTTTGGGTGATCCTCCTGCCTAAGCCTCCCAAGTGCTAGGATCAGAGGTGTAGCTACCGGCTCAGCCTAACAAAATGATTTTTTCTTTCTTTTTTTTTTAGATGGACTTTCTTGTTGCCCAGGCTGGAGTGCAGTGGTGCAGTCTCGGCTCACTGCAATCTCTGCCTCCACGGTTCAAGTGATTCTCCTGCCTCAGCCTCCTGGGTAGGTGGGATTACAGGTGCGTGCCACCATGCCAGGCTAATTTTTGTATTTTATTAGTAGAGACGGGGTTTCACCATGTTGGCCAGGCTTGTCTCGAACTCCTGACCTTGGATGATCTGCCCACCTTAGCCTCCCAAAGTGCTGGATTACAGGTGTGAGACATCACGCCCGGCCCAAAATGAATATTTCTTATCTGTGTTATGAGGAAATGTTGTTGAAGGATACAATGTTACTAGAGGACCAGCTGTGCTCTTTACTTAAAGTGTTTTTCAGCAGGGTGCCATGGCTCACGCCTGTAATCCCAGCACTTTAGGAGGCCAAGGCAGGTGGATCACCTGAGATCAGGAATTCAAGACCAGCCTGACCAACATGGGGAAACCTTGTCTCTACTAAACTTCAAAATTAGCCGAGTGTGATGGCACATGCCTGTAATCCCAGCTACTCAGGAGGCTGAGGCAGGAGAATCACTTGAACCCTGGAGGCGGAGGTTGCAGTGAGTCAAGATTGCACCATTGCATTCCAGCCTGGGCAACAAGAGCGAAACTCCATCTTAAAAAAAAAAAAAAAAAAAAAAATGGCTGGGCGAGGTGGCGCATGCCTGTAATCCCAGATACTCTGGAGGCTGAGGCAGGAGAATTGCTTGAACTGGGACCCTAGAGGCAGAGGTTGCAGTGAGCCGAGATCCTGCCACTGCACTCCAGCCTGGGCTACAGAACGAGACTCTGTCTCAAAAAAAAAAAAGTGTTTTGCTTACAGTGTTTCAAAGTGTCTTCCTTTAGGGTTTAGCTGAAAGTCACAGTTTCCATAGAACTTAATACAGGACATACTATAGTTGCAAGTCAATTGAAAGGCTTGAAAGATGGCAGTAAGAATAGGTGCCAGGGCATGGTGACTTCTGCCTATAGTCCTAGCATTTTGGGAGGCTGAGGTGGACGGATCAGTTGAGCTCAGGAGTTTGTGACCAGCTGGGCAATATGGTGAAACTCCATCTCTACTACAGATACAAAAAATAGCCAGGTGTGGTGGCACATGCCTATAGTCCTAGCAACTCTGGAGGTTGAGGCAGGAAAATCCCTTGAACTCAGGAGGTAGAGACTGTAGCAGGCGAGCCGAGATTGTGCCACTGTACTCCAGGCTGGGAGACACCGTGAGACGTTGTCTCAAAAAAAGAATAGAACGACTTCAGTCAGAAGAATGTTGTTCATTTTAGATTTCTTTGTCTTATTTTTTACTAGTTGATTCCAGGTGTGAATTCCAGGAAGCACCAAATGTGTTTTGACTGGGGTCCAGGGGAAATGCTGGTGTGTGAAACCTCCTTCAACAAAAAAGGTAGGTTTTTTTTTTTTCTTCGAAATTATCCATCTTGGGACATTTGGTGGTTTTTCTGTTTATTACCCCAGATTTGACTAGCTGTGGACTGAAACGGTTGAATTTATTTTGTACTGTTTTAATTTTCTTTCCTTTGACACAACAGCGTTTTGTTGTGTCACCCAGGCTGGAGTACAGTGTGATCATGGCTCACTGCAGCCTCTACCTCCTGGGCTCAAGCGATCTCCTGCCTCACTCGTCTTAGTAGCTGGGACTACAGGTCACCATGCTACCAGACCTGGCTAAGTTTTTTTTCTTTGTAGAGATGGGAGTCTCGTTTTGTTGTCTAGGCTGGTTTCACACACCTGGCCTCAAGCAATCCTGCTGCATTTCAGCATTTTTATTTTTGACATGTTAGCTATTTTAGATTTTCATTGATTTTTGAAATCTTGAAGATGTTGAATCCTGGAAAAAAATTAACAATCGTCTTCATGAAAAATTTTCTTCACATTTAAAATGTCAAGCTTTTTATCCCTTTTTCTTGTCCAAAGTGACCAAATTCCTGTCAGTAGCTCCCTTATTGCGAAACCTTTCAGATGCTTGGCCGTCACTTTTGTGTCCACAGCATGGATTTAACGGAATAATAATTCTGTAGGCTGAGCTGAGCTGTAGCATCCAAGGTACAGATGGAGCTGGAGAGTGACATGGCTTGTCTGTGGCTTGATTTTCCTAAGTTGTATCAGCTATTGGATATGAATCTTTTTCTTTTCCTGATTCAGCCTCCCTCCAGTCAAAAGATAAAACAGGCTGGAGTGCAGTGATGTGATCACGGCTCAGTGCAGCCTGGACCGGGTGAGCTTAAGGGATCTTCCCATCTCAGCCTTCCTAGTAGCTGGGAGTATAGGCGAGTACTACCATACCTGTCTAATTCTTTTTTGGTATTTTTTTGTAGAGATGGGGTTTCATTGTGTTGCCCAGGCTGGCCTCAAATTCCTGGGTTCAAGTGATCCTCCTACCTTGGCCTCCCCAAGTACTGGGATTACAGGCGTGAGCCACTGAGCCTGGTCCAGTTTACATAATTTTTTTTTTTTTTTGAGACGGAGTCTTGCTCTGTAACCAGGCTGGAGTGCAGTGATGCAATCTTGGCTCACTGCAACCTCCGCCTCCTGGGTTCAAGTGATTCTTCCGCCTCAGCCTCCCTAGTAGCTGGGACCACAGGCGTGCACCACCACGCCCAGCCAATTTTTTTGTATTTTTAATAGGTGGGGTTTCACCGTGTTGGCCAGAATGGTCTCGATCTCTTGACCTTGTGATCCATCCGCCTTGGCCTCCCAAAGTGCAGTTTATATAACTTTTAAGTGATGTAGTTTCCTTGATTTTATAGTTGATTTTATGTCTCTTCTGTTGCTAAATTATTTTGGGATATGTGGATATTAAAGAGCCCAAGCTTCGCAGACAAATAGAATCTGCCAAAGGGGTGTTGCTCAGAAGAGCATGTTCTGTGAATATGTTCAAATGGCCTCTTTTCATCTTGAATGAGAAAGTCGATCAGCATTTCTAGTTTGACCTACATTGTTGGAAGCACAAGGAAAGTATTCTTCTGTTTTTCTTTTTTTAAAAAAAGATGCGAGGTCAGCCGGGCACAGTGGCTCACGCCTGTAATCCCAGCACTTTGGGAGGCTGAGGTGGGTGGATCACCTGAGGTTGGGAGTTCGAGACCAGCCTGACCAACATGGAGAAACCCCATCTCTACTAAAAATACAAAATTAGCCGTGATGGCACATGCCTGTAATCTCAGCTACTCTGAAGGCTGAGGCAGGAGAATTGCTTGAACCCGGGTGCCGGGGTTTGCTGTGAACGGAGATTGGCCATTGCACTCGAGCCTGGGCAACGAGAGCAAATCTTGATCTAAAAAAAAAGAAGAAATTCCCATGAGTTGGTGGTTTATAATTTGTCATAGTAGAGCCTTTCATTGTGTTTGCAAAATAATTTAGTCAACTTTTTTCATATACAATTTATTTTTATAAGTTTTTTTGAGATGGGCTCTCACTTTCTCACCCAGGCCTGAGTGCAGTGGTAGGATCATGACTCATTGTAGCCTCAAACTCCTGAGGCTCAAATGATCCTCCTTCCTCAGTCTCCCAAGTAGCAAGGTCTACAGGCATGGGCCACCATGCCTGCTCAGTCAGTTTTTTTTCTTTAATGTTTAGGGACAGTGGCTGGGCACGGTGGCTCACACCTGTAATCCTAGCACTTCGGAGACCAAGGCAGGCAGATCATAAGGTCAAGAGATCGAGACCATCCTGGCCAATATGGTAAAACCCCATCTCTACTAAAAATACAAAAATTAGCTGGGCGTGGTGGCGCATGCCTGTAGTCCCAGGTACTCAGGAGGCTGAGGCAGGAGAATAGCTTGAACCCGGGAGGTAGACATTGCAATGAGTGAGATCCTGCCACTGCACTCCAGTCTGGCGACAGAGCGAGACTCCATCTCAAAAAAAAAAAAAATTCGTGGACGGGATATTGCCATGTTGGCCAAGGTAGTCTTGAACAATCTTGGCCTCAAGCAATCCTACCCTGCCATGGCCTTGCAAAGTGTTGGGATTACAGGTATGAGCCATGGCACCTGGCTGGCTTAGTCAATTTTATTTATTTATTTTTTGAGATGGAGTCTTGCTCTGTTGCCCAGGCTGAAGTACAGTGGTGTGATCTTGTCTCACTGCAAACTCCACCTCTTGGGTTCAAGCGATTCTCATGCTTTAGCCTCCAAGTAGCTGGGACTATAGGCATTCGCCACCATACCTGGCTAATTTTTGTATTTTTAATAGAGACAGGGTTTCACCATGTAGGCCAGGCCTGGTCTTGAACTCCTGACCTCAGGTGATCTACCGGCCTCGGCCTCCCACCACTCCCAGCCCTTAGGCAATTTGTGATTTTTTGCCTTGGAGTAATGATACTATAAAAGTAATATGAAAAACATGCTCGCTGGAATATGCCTGAAAAATAAAAAAAAAAAAAAAGAAAAACAATGCAGGCATGGTGGCTCACACTTGTAATTCCAGCACTTTGGGAGGCCGAGGCAGGCGGATCATGAAGTCAGGAGATCAGGACCATCCTGGCTAATATGGTGAAACCCCAAGTTACTAAAAAGACAAAAAATTAGTCTGGCATGGTGGTACACGCCTGTAATCCCAGCTACTCAGGAGGCTGAGGCAGGAGAATCGCTTGAACCCAGGAGGCAGTGGTTGCAATGAGCCAAGATTGCACCACTGCAGTTCAGCCGAGGTGACAGAGAAAGACTCCATCTCAAAAAATAAGATAAAATAAATAAGTAAATAAATAGCAATATTTACTTTGCGGCTAGGCGAGGTGGCTCACATCTGTAATCGCAGCAATTTGGGAGGCTGAGGCAGCCGGATCACCTGAGGTCAGGAGTTCGAGACCAGCCTGGCCAACATGGTGAAACTCCATCTTTACTAAAAATACAAAAATTCCAGCATTGGGCCGAGCGCGGTGGCTCACGCCTATAATCCCAGCAGTTTGGGAGACCGAGGCAGGTGGATCACGAGGTCAAGAGATCGAGACCATCCTGGTCAACAAGGTGAAACCCTGTCTCTAGTAAAAATACAAAAATTAGCTGGGCATGGTGGTGCACGCCTGTAGTCCCAGCTACTCGGGAGGCTGAGGCAGGAGAATTGCTTGAACCCAGGAGGCAGAGGTTGCGGTGAGCCGAGATTGTGCCATTGCACTCTAGTCTGGGTAACAAGAGCGAAACTCCATCTCAAAAAAAAAAAAAAATCCAGCACTTTGGGAAGCCGAGGTGGATGGATCACGAGGTCAGGAGTCAGCCTGGCCAACATAGTGAAATCCCGTCTCTACTAAAAATACAAAAATTAGCCAGGTATGGTGTCATGCGCCTATAGTTTCCAGCTATTTGGGAGGCTGAGACAGTATCGCTTGAACACAGGAGGTGGAGGTTATAGTGAGCCAGACAGCACCATTGCACTCCAGCCTGGGCGACAGAGAGAGACTTTGTCTCAAAAAAAGAAAAAAAAATAACAAAATTATCTAGATGTGGTGGCATATGCCTGATAGTCTCAGTTACTCAGGAGGCTGAGGCAGGAGAGTCACTTGAACCCTGGAGGCGGAGGTGGCAGCGAGCCAAGATCATGGCACTGCACTCCAGCCTAGATGACAGAGTGAGACTCAATCTCCAAAAAAAAAAAAGTTTTGGCCAGCTTTGGTGGCTTAACGCCTGTAATCTCAGCGCTTTGGGAGACCAAGGTGGGTGGATCACCTGAGGTCAAAGTTTGAGTCCAACCTGGCCAAAATGGCAAAACCCCATCCCTACTAAAAATACAGAAATTAGCCGGGCGTGGTGGCGAGTGTCTGTAATCCCAGCTACTCCAGAGGCTGAGGCTGGAGAATTGCTTGAACCCAGTTGGTGGAGGGTGCAGTCAGTGGAGATTTTGCCATTGCACTCCAGCCTGAGCAGTAAGAGTGAAGCTTCCCTCAAAAAAAAAAAAAAAAATTTTTTTTTAGAGTGGATTCACTTTTGGGGATGATCATAATAAATGTTAAATTTTTTGTTTCTGTTTTGTTTCAGAAAAATCGGAGATGGTGCCAAGTTGCCCCTTTATCTATATCATCCGGAAGGACGTAGATGTTTACTCTCAAGTATTGAGAAAACTCTTCAATGAATCTCATGGAATCTTTGTGGGCCTCCAGAGAATTGAAGAAGAATTGACTGGAAAATCCAGAAAATCTCAGTAAGTTGGTTGCTGTTTGGTGTTGAAGCCCAGGCTACCTTGTGAAAAGCCAAATAAAGTACATCGTTGTCTTTTTGTCTGTTTTATGAGTTGCCTTAAGAGACTCCTAATTGTAGTTTGAGGCCATAGTACTGGACAGTGTACATCAGCAGTGATGGGAAGTCTTAGTGGAAATGTACAAATGCTGTTGATTGGCTGGCTTGACAAGCTTTTATATTCCTATTTTACTTACTCTCTAAAGAAGAAAATTTAGGCTGCTAAAGCATGTGAGAGTCATTGAATGAGGTCCCATTGTTGGGAGATTTGAAAATTAATATAAACGTAATAGTTTTGTCTCTTAAAAAATTACCATTGAGACGTTATTTGACAATAGACCAGAAAACTCTTGTACTATTTATAGATTAGGATTTTCCTGAATTGTCATTCAAAACTTCATCATTTTTAGAGTGGTACTTGTTAATTGTAAACTTTTGGGACCCACTTCAGATCATTAAAATCAAAATCTCTAGTCAGATCTTAAAATCTCCAGCATACTGGAGCTTGAGAACTACTGTGTTAGATTTTTTATTTTTTATTTTTTGAGACGGAGTTTCGCTCTTGTTACCCAGGCTGGAGTGCAATGGCGCGATCTCGGCTCACTGCAACCTCCGCCTCCTGTGTTCAGGCAATTCTCCTGCCTCAGCCTCCTGAGTAGCTGGGATTATAGGCAAGCGCCACCATGCCCAGCTAATTTTTTTGTATTTTTAGTAGAGACGGGGTTTCACCATGTTGACCAGGATGGTCTTGATCTCTTGACCTCGTGATCCACCCGCCTCGGCCTCCCAAAGTGCTGGGTTTACAGGTGTGAGCCACCGCGCCCGGCCTGTGTTAGATTTTTGTCAGTGTCCCTTCACACGGCTAGCTCATGGCAATGTTGGTATATTACTTCCTTGATTAGCTTTTCACAAATGAATCATTCTGGACAGTACCCAGGTCAGGTCAGCTTCTGTGTGAGTGTGTGTGAGTGATTATTGTTTTTTGTTTTTTTTTTAATTGAACAAATGTTCAACATTCAAAACATATTGGTTGTTTTTTTTGTTTTGTTTTGTTTTTGAGACAGAATCTCACTCTGTCACCTAGGCTGGAGTGCAGTGGTACAATCTCGGTTCACTGCAGCCTCTGCCTCCCAGGTTCAAGTCATTCTACCTCAGCCTCCTGAGTAGCTGGGATTACAGGTGTGTGCCACCACATCTGGCTAATTTTTGCATTTTTAATAGGGATGGGATTTCACCATGTTGGCCAGGCTGGTCTTGAACTCCTGACCTCAAGTGATGTGCCTGCCTCGTCCTCCCAAAGTGCGGGGATTATAGGTGTGAGCCACTGCACCTGGCCTGATTATTGGTTTTATGGGACTCTGGTGGATAATACTGGTGAGTCTGAGAAATCTATTGTCACTTCTAGAAAAAAAACATGTCAAAAGTCCTGTAATGCCTTGAAGGCAGGAGATCCTGTATTTTTTTTTTTTTTTTTTGAGACGGAGTCTCACTCTGTCACCCAGGTGGAGTGTAATGGCACGATCTCAGCTCACTGCAACCACCACTTCCCAGGTTCAGGTGATTCACCTGCCTCAACCTCCTGAATAGCTGGGATTACAGGTGCCCGCCACCATACCCAGCTAATTTTTTTTTTTTTTTTTTCTTGAGACGATGTCTCACTCTGTTGCCCAGGCTAGAGTTCTGTGGCACGATCTCAGCTCACTGCCACCTCTGCCTCCTGGGTTCAAGCAATTCTCCTGCCTCCGCCTCCCGAGTAGCTGGGATTACAGACACATGCCACTACACCCAGCTAATTTCTGTATTTTTTAAATAGAAATGGGGTTTCACCGTGTTGGCCAGGATGGTCTCAATCTCTTGACCTTGTGATCCACCCGCCTCAGCCTTCTGAAGTGCTGGAATTACAGACATGAGCTACTGCTCCTGGCCAATTTTTGTATTTTTAGTAGAGACGGAGTTTCAGCAGGTTGGTCAGGCTGGTCTGGAACTCCTGACCTCAGGTGATCTACCCGCCTCCACCTCCCAAAGTTCTGAGATTACAGGCATGAGCCAGTAGACCCAGCCAGTAAATATCTTTATGTATCTTTTTTATTTTTTTGAGACAAGGTGTAACCAGTAGATTTCATCTGCAACAGTTAATGTCAGTATGGATTTGTGGATGTTAACTTTAGTCCATGGGTTGTTTCGTGGTGTTTTATTTTGTTGCTCAAGTTGTTCCAGCTTTGAAAGGGGCTCCTTCACAATGGCTCTTTTCTTTCTTTCAGCAAATTCCTACATTTATTTGAGTGTTTCTTTCCTTTGTGGCACCACAAGATGTTCCAGGCTCATCTTGTGTGTCATTTCATTTTTTTGTAGATTGGTTCGAGTGAGTAAAAACTACCGATCAGTCATAAGAGCGTGTATGGAGGAAATGCACCAGGTTGCAAGTAAGGATTTTGTGTGTGTGTGTGTGTACGTATGTGTGTGTGCATGTATGTGTATGTGCATGCATGTGTGTGCAAATGTATATGTATGTGTGTGTGGCAGTATTTTAAGTAAATATAAGTAGTGTGAGGTAAAGTTGGATTGATCTTCCAGTCCAAAATTTACTTTTCTGTCTTTCACAATCCTTACTCTTTTGGTAATAATGTTTTGTTTTGTTTTGCTTTCACACAAAGTTTCACTCTTTTTGTCCAGGCTGGAGTGCAATGGCATAATCTAGGCTCACCGCAATCTCTGCCTCCCTGGTTCAAGCAATTCTTCTGCCTCAGCCTCCCGAGTAACTGGGATTACAGGCATGCACCCCCACACTCGGCTAATTTTGTATTTTTAGTAGAGATGGGGTTTCTCCGTGTTGTTCAGGCTGGTCTCAAACTCCTGACCTCAGATGATCCACCTGCTTTGGCCCCCCAAAGTGCTGGGATAATAGGCATGAGCCACCACACCCAGCCTTGTTTTTTTTTTTTTTTTTTTTTTTTTCAGATGGAGTCTCGCTCCGTCTCCCAGGCTGGAGTGCAGTGGCGTGATCTAGGCTCACTGCCATCTCCACCTTCTGGGTTCTAGCCTTCCAAGTAGCTGGGACTACAGGCACGTGCCACCATGCCCAGCTAATTTTTTGCATTTTTAGTAGAGACTGGGTTTCACCATGTTAGCCAGAATGGTCTCGATCTCCTGACTTCGTGATCTGCATGCCTTGACCTCCCAAAGTGCTGGGATTACAGGCATGAGTCACTGTGCTTGGCCTGGTAATCATTTTGAATTTTTTTTTTTTGTCTTGAGTCTTGAGTGTCACTGTCGTCCTGGCTGGAGTACTGAGGCATGATCTCAGCTCACTGCAACCTCCACCTCCCAGGTTCAAACGATTCTCCAGCTTCCTGAGTAGCCGGGATTACAGGTGCATACCACCAAACCCAGCTAAGTTTTGTATTTTTAATAGAGATGGGGTTTCACCATTTTGGCCAGGTAGTCTTGAACTCCTGGCCTCAAGTGATCCCCCTGCCTTAGCCTCCTAGAGTGCTGGGATTACAGGCATGAGCCACAGTGCCTGGACTTTATTTTTTTTGAGACAAGGTTGCCCAGGCTGGAGTGCGAAGACACAATTATGACTCACTGCAGCCGTGACCACCTGTCCTCATGTGATCTTCCCACCTAAGCCTCCCAAGTAGTTGGGACTACAGGTGTGCACCACCATGCCCGGCTAATTAAAGAAAAAATTTTTCCCTCTTTTCTTCAGAGACTTTGTTCTGATAATTTTTTAAAAATTTATTAAATCTTTTCATCATTTTTCTTCTTGTTGATTTGCATGTTCTGATCATTTTTAAATTTTTTTGTAGAGACGTGGTCTACCTAATTTTGCCCTAGCTGGTCTTGAACTCCTGGGCTCAAGCAGTCCTTTCACATCAGCCTCCCAAGTGTTGGGATTACAGCTGTGATCCACTGTACTTGGCATGTGAGAGACCTTTATGTGGTCTGTGTTACAGTTGAAAGTGCCAGTTGTGCCAGGTGTGGTAGCTCACACCTGTAATCCCAGCACTTTGGGAGGCTGAGACGGGCAGATCACAAGGTCAGGAGTTCAAGACCAGCCTGACAAACATGGTGAAACCCCGTCTCTACTAAATATACAAAAATTAGTTGGGCGTGGTGGCGTGCTCCTGTAATCCCAGCTACTTGGGAGGCTGAGACAGAAGAATCCCTTGAACCCGGAAGGTGGAGGTTGCAGTGAGCCAAGATAGGATCACTGCACTCCAGCCTGAGACAGAGCGAGACTCCTCAAAAAAAAATGAAGAAAGTGCCACTTGTAACTTGAGGGCCTTTGGTTTGAGAATTGAAAGGATATGAAGCATTAACAAAAAAACATCTATAATTAGAAGAAACTTTAATTTCTTTTAATTTTTTTTTTTTTTTTTTTTGAGACGGAGTTTCGCAATCTTGTTACCCAGGCTGGAGTGCAATGGCGCGATCTCGGCTCACCGCAATCTCCGCCTCCTGGGTTCAGGCAATTCTCCTGCCTCAGCCTCCTGAGTGGCTGGGATTACAGGCACGCGCCACCATGCCCAGCTAATTTTTTTTTTTGTATTAGTAGAGACAGGGTTTCACCATGTTGACCAGGATGGTCTCGATCTCTTGACCTCGTGATCCACCTGCCTCGGCCTCCCAAAGTGCTGGGATTACAGGCTTGAGCCACCGCGCCCGGCCATAATTTCTTTTAATTTTTATCATTAAAAGAAAGAAAGGTTCAAGCCCTAGACCCTGGAATATTCAGCTGTGACAATAAGCCTGGGCATTCCGTTGCTCACTTAAAATGTTTTGTGTTTTGTTAGTTGCTGCTAAAGATCCAGCCAGTGGCCGCCAGTTCAGCAGCCAGGTAAGGGGAATCACTACTGTTGTTTTAGCATCACTGTTTCCCGTGTCTTGGGCACTCACCTGGGGTGCCTTTGCAGTTCCTGTTATGGCAGAAGTCTCTTCAGGTAGACAGGCAGCTCCTTTGGGTGACAGTGATCGTCTTGTCCCTTCAAGGTCTAGCCCACAAGGAAATGCTTGTTAAATACTTGAGTGAATTTTTGGTTCCTTTTTTTTTTTTTTTTTGAGACAGAGAGTCTCGCTCTGTCATCCAAGCTGGAGTGCAGTGGCACGAACTCTGCTCACTGCAACCTCCGCCTCCTAAGTTCAAGCAATTCTCCTACCTCAGCCACCCAAGTAGCTGGGATTACAAGTGTGCGCCACCAAGCCCAGCTAATTTTTGTATTTTTAGTGGAGACGGGGTCTCACTGTTGGCCAGGTTGGTCTTAAACTCCTGACCTCAGATGATCCACCCGCCTCAACCTCCCATAGTGCTGGGATTACAGACGTGAGCCACCATGCCAGCCCTGAATGTTCAGTTCTTATGGAACCTATATGTCCTGACCACATTGTGTTGAGGGGTTGTCACCCGAAATGGAGAGCTAATCTTGTGATATCACTGCTCAGTCTCATAAACACTACTCACTGCTTGAACTCAACATTTTTTTTTTTAAAGACAGGGTTTCTCTGTGTTGTCAAAGCTGGTCTTGAACTCCTGGGCTTAAGTGATCCTCCTGCCTTGATCTCCCAAAGTGCAGGGATTATAGGTGTGGGATGCCACGCCTGGCCAAACTCAACATTTTTACTGAGTTGCAAGTTTCTCTGCTTTAGTTAGAAGATGACTACAGTATCTTTTTCCTTTGTAGATGCTTTATGTTAAATACTTTAGAAAGTCAGTAGTGACTAGGCAGTAATTTACTGTCTCTGAAGTATTTTCCCCTTATGAACAAATCATCATGGTGTCTCTGGACTGAAGGATGGTGGGGAAGGGAAGCCTGCATATTCTAAGGGCAAGGTCCAAGTCTGATTTATTTTGGGGTCTTGTATTGGGCTTTCCCATTAATAGATTGTTTACTAAACCTCAGTCCTTGGAATACCAACTTCACAATTTTTGCTCTGCTACATGTTTCGTGTCATCCTCTGAATATTTTTCTAAATCTTGTCTTTTCCTTTTACTCAAATGAAGCCCCTTCCTAAACCATCAATTCATCAAGATTGGCTGGGCGCAGTGGCTCATGCCTGTAATCCCAGCACTTTGGGTGACTAAGGTGGGCAGATCACTTGAGGTCAGGAGTTCGAGACCAGCCTGGCCAATGTGGTGAAACCCCATCTCTCCTAAAAATACAAAATTTAGCCAGGTGTGGTGGCATGTTCCTGTAATCCCAGCTACTTGGGAGACTGAGGCGGGAGAACTGCTTGAATCCCAGAGGTGGAGGTAGCAGTGAGTCATCACACCATGCACTCCAGCCTAGGCGACAGAGCGAGACTCAGTCTTAAAAAAAAAAAAAAAAAAGCTGGACGGGGTGGCTCACCCCTATAATCCCAGCACTTTGGGAGACTGAGGAGGTGGATCACCTGAGGTCAGGAGTTAAGACCAGCCTGGCCAACATGGTGAAAACCCATCTCTACTGAAAATACATACAAAAAATTAGCTGGGTGTGATGGTGGATACCTGTAATCCCAGTTATTCAGGAGGCTATGGCAGGAGAATCGCTTGAACCCAGGAGGCGAAGGTTGCAGTGGGCCGAGATTGCACCATTGCATTCTAGCCTGGGCAACAACAGTGAAACTCCATCTCCCCGCCCCCCTAGAAAAAATCATTGGTGACATGTGAGTTATATTTTTTTCTCTTTTTAAATTTTGAGACAGGGTCTCACTCTTGCCCAAGCTGGAATGCAGTGGCATGATTACGGCTCACTGCAGACTTAACTTCTTGGGCTCAAGTGATCCTCCCACCTCAGCCTCCTGAGGAGCTGAGATTACAGAGATATGCCACTACACTTGGCCGATGTTTGTATTTTTTGTTGTGACAAGATCTTGCCATGTTGCTCAGGCTGGTCTTGAACTCTTAGACTCTAGTATTCCACCTTCCTTGGCCTCCCAAAGTACTGGGATTACAGGCCTGAGCCACTGTACTTGGCCAACTTATTTTTGTAATGCACAGTAAAATACAATCACAACCACTAAAACAAAATAATGTTAGTTTCCATCCCACCACCTAACATCCTCACACTGGCTTCCCTGTGGGAAATCCTCCTGGAGGATTCCAGTAACTGTAGGGTGAAGGAATAACTGTTATGAGAGTCAAGGCCTGCTTCATCCCTTGGCTCTGAGAGCAAAGCTCAGGAATGATTTCAGTGAAACCTGTCTCCATTTCTTCCTTACTTAGGTCTCCATTTTGTCAGCAATGGAGCTCATTTGGAACCTGTGTGAGATTCTTTTTATTGAAGTGGCCCCAGGTAAGCATAAAATAATCTCACCATAACATCAGAGGTGTCCCCTGCCATCTTCTGCTCTTTCCTCATCTTTCCTGTGCATGGTGATGAGTGTTTTATTCCTGAGAATGTTCTTTCCAGTGCTTTTCATCATTATAACCACCTGAAATCGTCAGAAAACTCCCAAAGAAACCTGACATTTTGTCCAGGCAGCATGCAGAGTGCCTCCTAGAAACATAAAACATTAGGCAGATTACCCCTGACAAGTATTGAGAAATACTAAACTAGTGTGTGAAAGGGGTGGTCAGTGTATCATGGACTGGCCAAGCTTAAAGTTTTATGGATGTGGGATGGGATTAGGTTGTGGGATGCAAAGTTACGTCGGGAATTCTATCACTAATAATTGGGATAGGGCGACTCTGTATGTTAACTCTGACAATGGGAATTTTTCTGTTGATCTTTTTTTTTTTTCTTTTGAGACGGAGTCTTGTTCTGTTGCCCTTGCCGGAGTGCAGTGGCTCGATCTCGGCTCACTGCAACCTCTGCCGCCTGGGTTTAAGCCATTCTGCTGGCTCAGCCTCCCGAGTAGCCGGGATTACAGGCACACCCCACCATACCTGGCTAATTTTTTTTTGTACTTTTAGTAGAGATGGGGTTTCACCATGTTGGCCAGGCTGGTCTTGAACTCCTGACTTCAGACGATCTGCCTACCTTGGTCTCCCAAAGGGCTGGGATTACAGGCGTGAGCCACTGAGCCCCGCCTTCTGTTGATCTTGAATTTAATTGTCAGTATAGTGTCATGGCCTGAATGAGCTTTCTGTGAATCTGCTGCAGCTTTTTTTGCATTTCTTTTAGGGATTTATGTTTGCTCTTTTCCATAAATGAGTAGTAATCCCGGTGCAGCCCTAGTATTTTACTCATACTGTTTAAAGAACTGGGGAACTTAAGGCTGGGAACGGTAGCTCATGCCTGTAATTCCAGCACTTTGGAAGGCTGAGGTGGGTGGATCACTAGGTCAGGAGATCAACACTGACCTTGTAGAGAGGAGGTTTCGCCATGTTGCCCAGGCTGTTCTTGAACTTTTTTTTTTTTTTTTTTGAGACGGAGTTTCGCTCTTGTTACCCAGGCTGGAGTGCAATGACGCGATCTCGGCTCACCGCAACATCCGCCTCCTGGATTCAGGCAATTCTCCTGCCTCAGCCTCCTGAGTAGCTGGGATTACAGGCACGTGCCACCATGCCCAGCTAATTTTTTGTATTTTTAGTAGAGACGGGGTTTCACCATGTTGACCAGGATGGTCTCGATCTCTTGACCTCGTGATCCACCCGCCTCGGCCTCCCAAAGTGCTGGGATTACAGACGTGAGCCACCGCGCCCGGCTGTTCTTGAACTCTTGAGCAATCTGCCCACCTTGGCCTTGAAAAATGCTGGGATTATAGGCATGACTCAGCATGCCTGGTTCGGCCAATTTTAAAATTTTTTTTGTAGAGATGGGGTCTCCCTATGTTGCCCAGGCTAGTCTAAAACTCCTGGGCTCAAGCCATCTGCCTGCCTCAGCCTCCCAAAGTGCTGGGATTATAGACAAGAGCCACCCTGCCCGGCCATATGTTTTTTGTTTGTTTGTTTGTTTGTTTTGTGTTTTAAGACAGAGTCTCACTTTGTCTCCCAGGCTGGAGTGCAGTGGTGCAATCTCTGCTCACTGCAACCTCTGCCTCGCTGGTTCAAGCAATTCTGCTTCAGCCTTCTGAGTAACTTTAATTATAGGCATGCACCATCACACCCGGCTAATTTTTGTATTTTCAGTAGAGACAGGGTTTTACTATGTTGGCCAGGCTGATCTCGAACTCCTTAGCTCAAACGATCCACCCGCCTTAGCCTCCCAAAGTGCTAGCATTACAGGTGTGTGCCCCCAGCCCCCTGGCCATATGTTTTCATCATCATTGTATACCTAGCTATTTGCTAGTCAGTACTGATTCCTAAACAGCCTTTACTTGTGTAGCCATTGAGTATTTGGGAAAAATCTGGAGTGTGGGGTGGTGAGGTCTGCATTCCATGTTCACCCCTTTCTGGGGTCAAAGTTGGAGCTGCCTGGCACAGAGGGAGTATTTGGTGAAAGTGCATTTGCTTTTTCCTAGCATAGTCCTTCATTCAGGACCATGTGTGTGACTGCTTAAAAGGGATAAACCTATGTAGTCAGCTTGTCTGCCTTAACATTCTGTTTTTTGGATAAAGTGGAACTTGCTGCAGATGAAGCTGAGGCTTTTGTGTGTGATGAGAGTCTCTCCTCCCAGCTGGCCCTCTCCTCCTCCACCTCCTTGACTGGGTCCGGCTCCATGTGTGCGAGGTGGACAGTTTGTCGGCCGATGTTCTGGGCAGTGAGAATCCAAGCAAACACGAGAGCTTCTGGAACTTGGTAAGGCAGGCTGGGCCCCCACCTCCCACCGTGTGTCCTCTTGTCCCTGGTGCCGTCAGGTGGATCTGAGGACACTCACTGAGCCTCCAGCAGTAGGTTGGCTTTTGGAGTCTGTTACTATGGAGACTCTTGAATTTTTTCTTCCCTGCTCTATGGGAGAATCTAAAACTGAGGTACCATATAAGAAAAATAATGCTTTGAAGACTTTCCACGGGAAAAGGAAATTTGATTTCTTTGTGGATCTAAGGAAGAGAAGATACAAAAAGTAATGTAAAACTTTTTTTTTTTTTTTTGAGACAGGGTCTCTGCTGGGTGCAGTGGCTCATGCCTATAATTGCAGCCAGCATTTTGGGAGGCCAAGTCAGGAATCACATGAGCCCAAGAATTTGAGATTAGCCTGGGCAATAAAGTGAGACCCCATCTCAAAATAAATAAATAACAATATGAAAGAAAAAACAGTCTCACTCTGTTGCCCAGGCTGTTGTGTAGTGCTGTGATCTTTCTCACCACAATCTCTGCCTCCTGTGTGGTCCTACCACCTCAGCTTCCCAAGTAGCTGGGATCACAGGTGCAAGCCACCATGCCTGGCTAATCATAGAAAACCAGTTGATAGGGGCTGGGGTGCGTGGGGAGGTTTGATGTAAATGAGCTTGCAAGTTACTTTGGATTGTCAATTTGGAAGTCACCATATGGAATATGTGTATGTGGATATATTATCTATGTGTTAGTTATTTCCATTCACCTTTGCTTACTGACCCAATTGGAAGGTGGTAGGGAGGAGATTACTAGTTGACTGGGCTAATGGAAGGTTGACTAAACTTATAAAACCTGAAATTGGGGGCCAGGCGTAGTGGCTCATGCCTCTAATCCCAGTACTGTGGGAGGCCGAGGCGGGTGGATCACCTGAGGTCGGGAGTTCCAGACCAGCCTGACCCAACATGGTGAAACCCTGTCTCTACTAAATTCAAAAAATTAGCCAGGCGTGGTGGCGCATGCCTGTAATTCCAGCTACTCGGGAGGCTGAGGCAGAAGAATCACTTGAATCCAGGATGGGGAGGTTGCGGTGAGCTAAGATTATGCCATTGCACTCCAGACTGGGCAACAAGAATGAAATTCTGTCTCCAAAAAAAAAAAAAAAATTAGCTGGGCATGGTGGCACATGCCTGTAGTCCCAGCTCCTTGGGAGGCTGAGGCAGGAGAATCACTTGAATCTGGGAGGGGTAGGTTGCAGTGTGCTGAGGTCACTCCACTGCACTCCAGCCGGGTGACAGAGCGAGATTCCATCTCAAGAAAAACAAAACAAAAAAACCCTGAAATTGGGAACAGATTGTGAGGACGAAAAGAAAAGAAAACCTGGAATTCAAGTAAGGAGTTGTTACCTTTGGGGCTGTTTCTAGGCCTTATGGTGCTGGGAGATCAGTGCAGGTAAGGGGAGTGCCTTCATTCAGGAAGTATTGGGCCAAATGTTTGACTCTGATTGATTTGCTAAGGTTTGTTGTTGTTTAGAGACAGGGTCTCACTTGCGCCCTGGGCTGGAGTGCAGTGGTTCGATCACGGCACATTGCAGCTTTGATTTCCTGGGCTCAAGTGATCCTCACACCTCAGCCTCCTGAGTGGTTGGGAGTACAGGTGCACACCACCATGCCTGGCTGGTTTTATTTTTTGTAGAGATGAGGTCTCACTATATTACCCAGCCTGGTCTTGAACTCCTAAGCTCAAGCAATCCTCCCACCTTGGCCTCCCTAAGTGTTGGGATTGCAAGTGTGAGCCACCATGCTTGGTCATTCACTGAGTATTTATTGAGTCCTTACTATTGCAAGGCACCAAGGAGACAACCATGACTAAAACAGGCAAAGATTCCTGCCTTTATGGAGTTTATATCCTGTGTTTGGAGACAGAACAGCAACATATAGACCAGTACCATGGATCCTGGCACATAGTGAAGTGCTCTGGCAAGGAGCCAAGAAGGGAGGGGAGGCTTTGAGTGCTGGAGGGGCATCAAAGAAGGCCTCCCTCATGAGGGATTGGAGGTGAGACCTGAAGGAGGTGAGGAGAACTAGGCTGAAGAAAGCATTCCAGTTAGCAAGGACTGCAGATGCTGTGTTGTAGAGGCAGGGTGGAGCAGGAGGGGCTGTGCTGGGTCCTATGAGCTGAGTAGGAGGTAGTAGGGATTAGTTGGGGAGATAAAGACAGACAGATATCTGGCCAGGTCTGAGAGGGCCCCCTGGGCTGTCACTGAGACTTTAGCTTTTTGCAGCCTGCATAGCAGGATGGCTAACATGGTCTGTGGTGCCATACTGCCTGGGTTAGCATTCCAGCTCAGCCTTTTACTAGCTGTAAGGTTTTTTTTTTTTTCTTTTGACAGAGTCCACTTTATTGCCCAGGCTGGAGTGCAGTGGTACGATCTCGGCTCACTGTAAACACTGCCTCTCAGGTTCAAGTGATTCTCCTGTCTCAGCCTCCAGAGTAGCTGGGATTACAGGTGCCCGCCATCTTGCCTGACTAATTTTTGTATTTTTAGCAGAGATAGGGTTTTGTCGTGTTGGCCAGGCTAGTCTTGAACTCCTGACCTCAGGAGATTTGCCTCCTTCGGCCTCCCAAAGTGCTGGGATTACAGGCCTGAGCCACTGCGCCCAACCAAATTTTTTTAATTTTTTGAACTCCTGGGCTCAAGCAATCCTCCTGCCTTGGCCTCCCAATGTGTTGGGATTACAGATGTGAGCCACTGTGCCTGGCCACTAACTGTGAGATCTTGAGTGAGCTACTTAAGGGCTTTAAGTGTCCTTATCTGTCCAGTGGAGATAATAATACCCGTCCCATGGGGCTGTTGTGATCATTAGTTAACGGACATAAATGTGGGTGAAGTAGTTGACATCGTTGATACACAGTAAAAGCTAGTCTTTTACTTTTTTTTTCTGAGATGGAGTCTAGCTCTGTCGCCCAGGCTGGCGTGCGGTGGTGCCATTTTGGCTCACTGCAACCTCTACCTCCCAGGTTTAAGTGATTCTCCTGCCTAAGTTTCCCAAGTAGATGGGATTACAGGTGCCTGCCACCATGCCCAGCTAATTTTTGTGTAAAGTAGAGAGGGGGTTTCACTGTGTTGGCCAGGCTGGTCTCAAACTCCTGACCTCATGATCTGCCCGCGTAGGCCTCCCAAAGTGCTGGGATTACAAGCATGAGCCACCAAGCCTGGCTTTTTTTTTTTCTCGCCATATTGGCCAGGCTGGTCTCGAACTCCTGACCTCATTTTTTTTTTTTTTTTTTTTGACAGTTTTGCTCTTGCTGGAGTGCAATGGCGTGTTCTTGGCTCACTGCAACCTCCACTTCCTGGGTTCGAGTGATTCTCCTGCCTCAGCCTCTCAAGTAGCTGGGATTACAGGCATGTGCCACCATGCTGCTCATTTTGTATTTTTAGTAGAGATGGGGTTTCTCCATGTGGTCAGGCTGGTCTCGAACTCCCGACCTCAGGTGATCCACCTGCCGCTGCCTCCCAAAGTGCTGGGATTACAGGTGTGAGCCGCCATGCCAGGCTGCTAATCTTCTTATTTCTAAGCCAGATGGGCGACAGAGCATTGGTGAGCTGAACAAAGGAATTCTGGGATGTTACTTAGGTTCCCAACGGCTGTCCTGGCTGCCGTGCTGAGAATACAGTGAGGGTAGAAACAGGCCAGTCTGGATACTGCTGTACTAAGCCAGGCAAAAGATGGTGGTGGTGGAGTGTAGATATGTTTGAAGAGAGTTTATGGTTTGCAGATGGATTGATTTGATGTGGGCATGCAAGAAATAGAAGAATGTGGGAAGATGAGGTTGGTGAGTTGGAGGCAAACTGGTGTTTAATTTTAGACATGTTAATGTTTCTCTGTCGTGTGTGTGTGGTTTTTTTTTTTTTTTTTTTTTTTTTTTTTGAGACAGAGCCTCTTGCCCAGGCTGGAATGCAGTGGTTTGATCACAGCCCACTGCAGTCTTGACCTCCTAGGCTCAGGTGATCCTCCCAACTCAGCCTTCCAAGTTACTAGGACTACAAGGGCGTGCCACCATGCCTGGCTAATTTTTGTATTTTTAATGAGACAGGGTTTTCCCATGTTGTTCAGGCTGGTCTCAAACTCTTAAGCTCAAGCTACTTGGGAAGCTGAGGCAGGAGAATCACTTGAACCCGGGACACAGAGGTTGCAGCGAGTGAAGATCATGCCAATGCACTCGAGTCTGGCAACAGAGTAAGACTCCATCTCAAAAAAAAAACAAGCCTACTCAAGATCCAAGTAGAGATGTTGACTAAGTACTTGGATATATAAGGCTGGAATTCAGAGAAGGAAGTTTGGGCTAGAGAGGAAAAGTTGGGAGTTATCAGTATGTGTATGTATATATATTTGTGATTTTTTTTTTTTTTTGAGACAGACTTTTGCTGTTGCCTAGGCTGGAGTGCAGTGGCACAGCCTCAGCTCACTGCAACTGATAACCTCCTGGGTTCAAGTGATTCTCCTGCCTCAACTTCCCAAGTAGCTAGGATTACAGGCTCCCACCACCATGCCCAGCTAATTTTTTTTGTAGTATTAGTAGAGACAGGGTTTCACCATGTTGGCTGGGGTGGTCTCAAAATGCTGACCTTAGGTGATCTGCCTGCCTTGGCTTCCCAGAGTGCTGGGATTATAGGCGTGAGCCACCATGCCTGGCCTATTTGTGATTTTTTTTTTTTTTTAGTATGGTTTGTAGTAAAAATTGTGTGTGTGTGTGTGTGTGTGTGTATATATATATAGTTGTATAGGCGATTGTTTTATTTGTGGTAGTTACAGCTTATGAAGTTGCCTTGAATACTGAATTAGCAAACATCGAACCATTGTTCCTGGGGGAATACAGGGTTAGGTTTCTGCAAGCCTCTGGTCACATTTTGTTCCACCAATCAACATATAACCAATCACTTGTTTTATGTGTGTATCTGTTTAGAGACAACTTAATTTGACATATATTGTTGATTCGTTAACAATGAACTCAGGGCCAACAGCACTATAATTCGTGCCTGAATGAAGCTTACATAACACCTCCCATAGTTCTTGCACTTAGCAACACTAAAAAGCACTTCAGTACTACATTTGGGGGTCCAACAATATGTACAGAAATGAAAAAAATGTGGCACTAACTGCATCACGATAAAGCTGTTTAGTGTGTAAAGCAACTCAAAATTCTTGCCACTCTGTACATGTCTGCAAATTTTGATTTGAAAGTACCCACAAATATTGATTTGGGGGTTACAAATAAATTTTAGTGAAGAGGCAAATTTATAGATAAAGACTGAATAGTGCTGGGTGCAGTGGCTCATCCCTATAATCCCAGCACTTTGGGAGGTCAAGGTGGGTGGATCACCTCAGGTCGGGAATTCGAGACCAGCCTGACCAACATGGAGAAACCACTCTCTACTAAAAGTACAAAATTAGCTGGGCGTGGTGGCAGATGCCTGTAATCCCAGCTTCTTGGGAGGCTGAAGTAGGACAATCGCTTGAACCCTGGAGGCAGAGGTTGCTGTGAGCCAAGATCATGCCATTGCACTCCAGCCTGGGCAACAAGAGCTAAACTCCATCTCAAAAACAAAAACAAAAAAACCCGACTGAACAATGAGGACTGTTTGCATTGAGTGTATTTATTTAGTCATACATTTAGTCATACATATTTTAGTCATATTTGAACTGAAACATTTATGAATCATTTTATTTCATGCATTCTGATATTTTTTATTACTTCATTTTAATTTTTTTCAAACAAAACTTCTCACATATTTATTATTGAACCAGCCTAGCAGTGCAGAGCTTGTAATCAGAGAAAAACCACTTTTTCAACAAAATATGGCCACCTCTCCAAATAGTGGTGACAGTTTCAGTTTGCTGTGATAATAGTCTTATGTGCCGCATCTCGTGTAATTCCTGATGGACTCAGCTCGGTTCTTCTCCAGTCTCTCCTCTTGGAGTTGTAGCAACTTGTATTACCAGTTTTGTTTTGTTTTTGTTTTGAGACGGAGTCTCATTCTGTTGCCCAGGCTGGAGTGCAGTGGTGCGATCTCAGCCTCCTGGGTTCAAATGATTCTCCTGCCTCAGCCTCCCGAGTAGCTGAGACTATAGACAGGCAAGTGCCACCACGCCTGGCTAATTTTTTGTATTTTTAGTAGAGGTGGGGTTTCACCATGTTAACCAGGATAGTCTCAACTTCTTACCTTGTGATCCGCCCGCCTCAGCCTCCCAAAGTGCTGGATTACAGGCGTGAGCCACCGTGCCTCGCCCTGTATTACCAGTTTTAATCTGACTTCACTGGGTAATGGGACGATTTTGCTTTTGTTTCTTGGCCAGGAATTGCATGATCCTGAAAGTTTTTTGAGGAGACTGTGGGAGAAAGAATCAACAGTACACAGCATGATCATGGAGAAGGGTGAGGGGAAGCGGGTAGAGGAACATGTTTTTTTTGTTGGTTTGTTTTTTGAGACAGAGTCTCGCTGTGTTGCCCAGGCTAGAGTGCAGGGGTGCAGTCTTGGCTCACTACAACCTCCGCCTCCCAGGTTCAAGCAGTTCTCTACCTCAGCCTCCCGAGTAGCTGGGACTACAGGTGCCCACCACCAGACCGGGCTAATTTTTTTGTATTTTTAGTAGAGACAGGGTTTTACCATATTGGCCAGATTGGTCTCAAAGTCCTGACTTTGTGATCTGCCCACCTCAGCCTCCCAAAATGCTAGGATTACAGGCATGAGCCACTACACCAGGCCTGTTTGTTTATTTTTAAAAAGCTGGTCACAGGGTATAATGGACTACTGCTGGCTGTTTGAAAAATGTGGTGGAGGTGAAAAACGCCATGAAATTGGATGTGATAGATTACTTCTAGAAAGAGCGAGCCTCATTCTTTCCAGGGCAGACTCAGGCAGAAAGAAGCTTATGTCTGAGGAGTTAGACAGCTAAAGTGTGGGGTGAAGGGACTATTCTCATGCCTCGGCAGGGCCAGGCCTCCTGCCAGTGCTCATGGGCCCTGATCTCCTCCCAGGTGACCATCTTGGTGCTGCAGGGCCGTCTGGATGAGGCCCGACAGATGCTCTCCAAGGAAGCCGACACCAGCCCCGCCTCTGTAGGCATGTGCCGAATCATGGGGGAACTGATGAGGACAATGCCCATTCTCAGTGTACGTGGGGGCACTCTGCTCTGCTGGGTCACAGGAGATGGGTGATTCACTATAAATGTAAAGTGTTTGAGTGAGATGACACCTCATGGCTGGTCTCTCTCCTTAGCCTGGGAACACCCAGACACTGACAGAGCTGGAGCTGAAGTGGCAGCACTGGCACGAGGAGTGTGAGCGGTACCTCCAGGACTGCACATTTGCCAGCAACCCTCACCTGGAGTCTCTCTGCAAGGTGTGGGAAGCAGTTCAGGTTGCATCCACATTGGCTTTTTGTGGGGGCTGTGGCATCCAGTGCTGCAATGGCAAGAGCTTGGTCCTCCTTGGATAGGGCTGTCCATCGCTCTGCCATGATGGCGAGAGCTTTCAGACTAGTTGAAATCCAGTGCCTTAGCTGACAGCAGGAACATGATGAAGAAGTTGCCCTTGAGAGCAGGACAGAGTTCAGCACAAATGTCTCTCTCCTCAGATCATGCTGGGAGACGAAGCTGCCTTGTTAGAGCAGAAGGAGCTTCTGAGTAACTGGTACCATTTCCTAGTGACTCGGCTCTTGTACTCTAATCCCACGGTAAAACCCATCGATTTGCAGTACTACGCCCAGGTGAGTGAGCTCTGAGTGGGCAAGGGTGGTGCCCTGATGGGTCATTCTCTTTTAATTCCTCCCTGAGGAACAGGAGGACCCTTTCCTTTGGCCCTTAGTGAAAGAACACGGCTCCGTTCTCTGGGTTTTCTTATACAGAAGCCCTACCTATTCCCTGAGTCTGTGTTTCCATCCTTGGGACTGAGTGTCTCATCACCTTTCCACAGTCCAGCCTAGACCTGTTTCTGGGAGGTGAGAGCAGCCCAGAACCCCTGGACAACATCTTGATGGCAGCCTTTGAGTTTGACATCCATCAAGTGATAAAAGAATGCAGGTAGGGTCTCTCCCCGCTACACTGTAATCATTTTTAGTTGTACACATATATATCACCACCATCCGTTTCTAGAGTGGCCTGTTCCTTACCCTTTTTCCCTCAGACCTGCTATCTTAGTTGATCTCACAGTGCTCTTGCAGAATACCTCAGACCAGGTAATTTATAAAGAAAAAGATTATTTTCTCATAGTTCTGGAGGCTGAAAGTCCAAGGTCAAGGCATTGGCACTGTTGCTTGCTGGCGAGGGCTGCTCTCTGCTTCCAAGATGGCACCTTGAACACTGTGTTCTGTCTCATGTGGTGTTAGGACAAAAAGGGGACAAACTCCCTTCATCAAGTCCCTCTGTAAGGGCACCTAATCTCATTCATGAGGGAGGAGTCCTCCTGGCCTAATCACCTCTTTGAGTTCCTACCTCTTAACAGTATCACATTGGCAAAATGGGTTTTAGAGGGGATCCCTTCAAACCATAGAACCTGCTCCCTTGCTTGGCCTGACACAGGTAGATAATGGCTTCTCTCTGGATGAGCTTGGGGACTTTCTGGAGGCTTGAGGGCTACCATATACATAACTGTTTACATTTCAGGGATGTGTATTTAAAATAACATTGCAGGAAATTACTGAGACATTTAAAATCTAGAAAAAGCCAGCAAGCCTGTTTCTTGACGCCTAATGGACACATAGTCACCTTATGGGATGGCATGTTCCAACAGTCTCACTCCAGTGATGCGAGCTATCCAAACCATCAAGCTTGAGGCTAGGTATCATTCAGAATTTCCAGCCCTCTCTCCAAAAGAGGGTATTCTATCATTGCACTGAATCTTTAGCAAGGCAGGAAAGGGTGTGCCAAACATAATGAATCAAAGGTAAACCTTTCCAGAACTCTGCATATATGGTAAGTCAGAAAGAATATCCCCTTCCTTCTTGTGTACCCTGGATGGTGGGCAGTGCACTGAAGACTGCTGGGAAGGGAGGAAGTGGGTAATGGCAGAAGATGGCCTTGATCAGATGTCAGATTCACTGACCTCAACTGGCTCTTTTGTAAATCTGGGCATGGGAAGAGTTTCCTTCGCCCTATCTGGTCTTCTTGTTTTGGGCAAAAGAAAGCCAGGACTTTGAGAAAATGATATTAGATTTGGGGAATAAAAAACAAGTTTTTTTGTGTGTTTGTTTCTGTTTGTTGTTGTTGTTGTTTTTTCTGAGATGGAGTTTTGCTCTTTTTGCCCAGGCTGGAGTGTAATGGTGCGATCTTGGCTCACTGCAACCTCCGCCTCCTGGATTGGAGTGATTCTCCTGCCTCAGCCTTCCAAGTAGCTGGGATTACAGGTGTCCATCACCATGCCCAGCTACAATTTGCATTTTTCAATAGAGACAGGGTTTCACCATGTTGGCCAGGGTGGTCTGCAACTCCTGACCTCAGGTGATCTGTCCACCTTGGCCTCCCAAAGTGCTGGGATAATAGGTGTAAGCCACCACGTCCTGCCAAGTTTTTTGTTTTGTTTGAGAAAGAGTCACTTTGTCACCCAGGCTGGAGTGCAGTGGAGTGATCTTGGCTCCACTGGATCTGCAGCCTCGACCTCCTGGGTTCAAGCGATCCTTTTGCCTCACCCTCCCAAGTAGCTGGGACTACAGGCTGCTGGATACTGGATCCCTTTGGGAAGACACCACAGGTGCTGTCTCAGCCCTTCCTTCCACTTGCAGCCTTTTTGTGCAGGCTGAGGCTTTGGCTCCCTTAGTTTGAGTCCCCTATAGCCTTTTCACGGGCTTCTCTAATGGTTTCCCCATTAGAAATCTGGGTAGCAACAGCGTTTTGGGAAGCTGAGGTATCCTTTCCCCTGACCCAGCTGACTCCTCCCATTTTTTCCTGGCTTTATTGAGGTGTGATTAACAAATAAAGTAGTATATATTTAAGGTGTACAACTTTTTTTTTTTTTTCTTGAGACAGTCTCGCCCTGTCACTTGGGCTGGAGTGCAGTGGCATGATCTCGGCTCATTGCAACCTCTGCCTCCTGAGCTCAAGCAATCCTTCTGCCTCAGCCTCCTGAGTAGCTGGAACCATAGGCACACGCCACCATGCCCAGCTAATTTTTGTATTTTTGGTGGAGACAGGGTTTTGCCATGTTGGCCAGGCTGGTCTCGAACTCCTAAGCCAAGTGATCCACCTGCCTCAGCCTCCCAAAGTGTTAGGATTATAGGCATGAGCCACTGCGCCTGGCCAAGGTTTACAACATGTTTTGATAGACATGTTTGATAGACATTGTGAAATTAAGCTAGCGAGCACACCTGTCACCTCACATATTGACTCTTTTCGTGTGGTGAGAACATTTAAAAGCTACTTTCTAGCTGGGTGTGGCAGCGCACGCCTGTAATCCCAGCTACTCGCAAGGCAGAGGCATGAGAATTACTTGAAGCTGGGAGGTAGAAGTTGCAGTGAGCTGAGCTCTCGCCACTGCACTCCAGCCTAGGTGACAGAGCAAGATTCTGTCTCAAAAAATTAAAGAAACCAAACTACTTTCTGAGCATTTTTTTTTTTTTAGATTTGTTTGTTCTCTCTTACCCAATTTGGAGTGCAGTGGCGTGATCTTGGCTCACCATAGCCTCTGCTTCCCAGGCTCAAGCAGTCCTCCCATCTCAGCTTCTCGAGTAGCTGGGAGTGCAGGTGTGTGCCACCATGCCTGGCTAATTTTTATATTTTTTGTAGAGATGGGGTTTTGTCATGTTCCCCAGACTGATCTTGATCTCCTCGGCTCAAGTGATCTGCCTGCCTTGGCCTCCCAAAATACTGGGATCACAGGCATGAGCTACCATCACAGCTGGCCCCATCTCTTTGAGGGACAGGACATGTGGGGTTATTGCTTACCCCCACTCTTGTGGGACGCCACCTCTGGCCTAACTTTCCTTCTTGCCTTGGTGTCTGAATCTGCAGCATCGCCCTGAGCAACTGGTGGTTTGTGGCCCACCTGACAGACCTGCTGGACCACTGCAAGCTCCTCCAGTCACACAACCTCTAGTAAGTGGCCTGGAGGCACTGATCCTCCTCTTCTCACCACCAATGCCTAGAAGGGAGGTTGGGCTGAGGAAGGGGGCCCTGAACAGGGCAGGCCAGGAGTCTTGGTCTTTTGTTACATTTTATTCCAGTTTTGGTTCCAATATGAGAGAGTTCCTCCTGCTGGAGTACGCCTCGGGACTGTTCGCTCATCCCAGGTAGGAAGGAACCCAAAGGTGTGTGCTGTGCTGGGTGCTCTTCAGCATGTGGGTGTCATTGGAGCTTGGACTATTCTCTCCCAGTTGGCTCCCTAAAGGCTGTGGAAGGGTCAGTGGAGGGGAGCCTCAGGTGCCAGTCCCCAGAGCCACAAAGTAGCACCTCATGTCTGTCCTCCTTGGACCTCTGCAGCCTGTGGCAGCTGGGGGTGGATTACTTTGATTACTGCCCTGAGCTGGGCCGAGTCTCCTTGGAGTTGCACATTGAGCGGATACCTCTGAACACCGAGCAGAAAGCCCTCAAGGTGCTGCGGATCTGTGAGCAGCGGCAGATGACTGAACAAGGTGAGCTGGCCCCACTCCCAGCCTACTGTGTGGGACACGGAAGTCAGGAGACCCTGAGGGCATACTTTGTGCCTACCCTGCTTACCCCACGCCATCCCCCTCTTCCCCAGCCACATGGGAGAGGTGGGGCTATGGATGCCAAGAGGTAAGCTGAGAAATGGGATCATTATTTGGGAGGGACAAGAAACCTAGGGATCCACTGGAACCCAGACAAAATCTACACGTCACCTGCAAAGGCCTGAGCTGCCTCTTCTCTCACACACTTGATTCCATGACGTCAAGGCTGGGGTTGGCGCTGTTTCCCTGTCCAGGTGGGTTGCTGTTGCTAGCTCAGCCTGACTCAATGGGGAAACAGTGCTGGAGGTGTCTTCAGAAAAGCAGAGAGAGTGGAATGAGGATGACCAAGTCTGCCCCTTCCTTTCTCCCCTCACTGTTGATAAAAACATGAGTTATTACCCTACAGAGAGGCAGTTGTATGTTCACGACCATTTCTGAAAGCATATGGTATTCATGACCCACAGGAAGATGGGATTTGAGGCATCTGGAGAGGTAACAGAAAAGCTGACTTGTAGAGAGAAACAATCGTCCTTTGCTGCCCCTGAAGCCACACACACTCAGAGCCAGTCCTGCCGTGATGGGCACTGACACTATTAATCAGCCCCAAAGTTTCCAGCTCTGCTGACTAAGCTGTGTTTAGAGCCCAGAGAGGCTTTGTGGTAGAGTGAGGCTGTGAGGCCACTCCAGTCCCCACAGGGCTCAGGAATGGATTTGTGGGGTGAAAGTATTCACCTTTTCTCTTTTCCCCTGCAAAGTTCGCAGCATTTGTAAGATCCTAGCCATGAAAGCCGTCCGCAACAATCGCCTGGGTTCTGCCCTGTCTTGGAGCATCCGTGCTAAGGATGCCGCCTTTGCCACGCTTGTGTCAGACCGGTGGGTGCCACTGGTGTTGGCTTCCCAGGGAATGGGCAGATGAGGTAGGCTTGAGACTACTGCTCTGATCTCTGGGCCGGGCCTTGCAGGTTCCTCAGGGATTACTGTGAGCGAGGCTGCTTTTCTGATTTGGATCTCATCGACAACCTGGGGCCAGCCATGATGCTCAGTGACCGACTGACATTCTTGGGTGAGTCTCTCGGTTTTGTGCCCTGTGGTTTGGGCAGAAGTGGGTAGTTGGGGAGATTGGAGGGATCACAGCGCTTCCTTCCTATATTCCCATTGCATCAGTGGTCCCAGAAATGTCCTTCATCATGCTTAGGACGATGAGTTTGGCTGTAACATCTCCTTAGTGCCTCTTTTTAACCCTCCCTCCCTTCCTTTCTGTCTTACGCTGTGACCCAGGCTGCCAGGCTGGAGTACAGTGGTGTGATCTCAGCTCACTGCAACCTCCACCTCCCAACTTCAAGCAATTCTTGTGCCTCAGCCCCCCTCCTCCCCTGCTAGCTAGGACTACAGGCATGTGGCATCACATCTGGCTAATTTTTGTATTTTAGTAGAGATGGGGTTTCACCATGTTGGCCAGGCTGATCTCAAACTCCAGATCTCAGCTGATCTGCCCACTTCGGCCTCCCAAAGTGCTAGGATTACAGGCATGAGCCATTGCGCCTGGCCTAGTCAATCCCCTTTTTTTTTTGAGATGGGAGTCTTGCTCTGTTGCCCAGGCAGGAGTGCAGTGGCATGATCTTGGCTCACCACGACCTCCGCTTCCCCAGGTTCAAGTGATTCTCCTGCCTCAGCCTCCCAGGTAGCTGGGACTACAGGCACGTGCCACCATGCTCAGCTAATTTTTGTATTTTTAGTAGCGACGAGGTTTCACTATGTTGGCCAGGCTGGTCTCGGAACTCCCGACCTTGTGATCTGCCCGCCTCAACCTCCCAGTGTGCTGGTATTACAGGCGTCAGCCATTGTACCCGGTTGCCAATCTCTTAACCCATGACTCTTGTTAGGTATTTTGATGCTGACGTTTCCCCAGATTTGACTCTTTGGAGTTCCTTCAAAGTCTGTTTTGAACACACTTGGTGTGCATCTCATTGGCCTGTTTGGAGACAGCTCTGGAAATATCTCCTGCTCGCTGGAGTGGCTTGTCTGGGTTTTTCATCTCAAGGCCAGGGCGACTTTTGTAGGTGTCACTGGAGCGATTTGGGGGAATATGCAGGTGACCTAGTGCTCGTTTTGCCATAGGAAAGTATCGCGAGTTCCACCGTGTGTATGGGGAGAAGCGTTTTGCTGATGCAGCTTCTCTCCTTCTGTCCTTGATGACGTCTCAGATTGCCCCTCGGTCTTTCTGGATGACTCTGCTGACAGATGCCCTGCCCCTTTTGGAACAGAAACAGGTGAAGGCTGCAGCAGCGGTGGTTTGCTTTGCTTGTCAGTCCCTGCTGGAGCTTAGTTGTGTAGCTGTTGCCGACATGCATGTTTTCTCCCAGTCGTTCTGCCTGCGTCCATGTATTCCCTTCAGCACCCTCTCTGGAATTCCATACTCACATGGGAAACGTCTGAACATGCGAACGTGGGCCCTTGGCTGGGGAGCAGCCAAGCAAGGCAGTCTCTCTTCCCTAGGTGATTTTCTCAGCAGAACAGACGTATGAGCTGATGCAGTGTCTAGAGGACTTGACTTCAGGAAGACCCGTGCATGGAGGACCTGACACCCAGCAGTGCCAGGTCATTTTAACTTTTGGGTTGATGGTTCCACATGGAGGTGGGAAAAGGCTCCTTCTATCTCAGGCTCCCCTTCCCTCCAGAAACACTGGCTTCTATGGATACATGTGCCTGTTTCCCTTAACCTGTGTAATTCACACACCAACTTTTAGGAGAAAATGAGGGTTTCCAGTGTTCTCATCTCTACATTTTGTTCTTTCTTGTTCATTTCCAGTGTGGCCCTTTGGTACTGTTTTCTTTTATATTGATAATTTTCTGAAAAGCTACTATGAATGTTAAATGCCCTCCACCTTTGGATTAGCTAGAACCTTCAAGAGTGTGACCGGGCTCCTTCCTGCTGTATCTCACACTGGCACTCTCTGCTTTGCAGGATGATGACATAGAGACCACCAAGGTGGAAATGCTGAGGCTTGCTCTTGCACGAAATCTTGCTCGGGCAATTATAAGAGAAGGCTCACTGGAAGGCTCCTGAGAGCTGCTTCAATGTGGTAACTTTGTATGACAATGTATATAATTTTTTTAAAAGAATAAATGTTGTTTTGCAAATGTAGGTTCTTAGGAGTCTACCCAGGGAGATCTTTTTTAGATGGAGTTTCACTCTTGTTGCCCAGGATAGAGTGCAATGGTGTAAAACACATGTAATCATAGCACTTTGGGAGGCTGAGGCAGGCGGATCACAAGGTCAGGAGTTCAAGACCAGCTTGACCAACATGGTGAAACCCCATCTCTACTAAAATTACAAAAATTAGCCAGGCATGGTGGTGTGCACCTGTAATCCCAGCTACTCAGAGGCTGAGGCAAGAACCCAGGAGGTAAAGGGCTGCAGTGAGCTGAGGTTGCACCATTGCACTCTAGCCTGGCAATAGAGTGAGACTGTCTCAAAAAAAAAAAAAAAGTTATGGTGACTGCAGTGTCTTGAAAATTTGAACAAGAGCCTTTGGTGGTAGACTTGTGCTTCTGAAATCTTGCCTCACCTCAGTCTTCTGGAACACTTAATAATTTTGTTATTTCCCTTAAAATACAAGCGTTCAGAAACCTGTACTTTTAACAAAAACCTTAGGCAGTTCTGTCACAGGCTATCCACTCACCTACATCTGAATTCATAGGTGGTGCCTTTCCTCCATCGGGGTGAATGGTGTCTATATTAGGAAGATTCTGAGTACAGTGAAAATGGTTTTATTTAACATGCAGCAAACAAGGGCAGTAGAGTTGGTATATCCAGTACAGCTATTTGCCATGAAGCACTGACCTCAATAGTAACACGTAACACTCAATTGAGCTTAATAGAAAGTTACATTTCCACAGAGTCATTCTATAGACATTCCCAGGGCTGCAGCAGCCAGTCTCTGGAAAGCTCTTGGATTTATTCCTTAAGTTGTGAAAAATGATTCACTTTTGACCTGTCCTGTCTTAATGAAGCAGTGAAACCTGCTTGCTAAAGACAGCGAGGGCTGGGGAAGGGATATGACCTCTTGATCTATAGTAAGGAATAAGGAAGCCTGGCAAGGGGCAGGGAGGAACCAGGGAACGTCGTCTGTGCCACCTTCCTTTTCCTAGAGATGTCCAGTTGCTGAGCCTGTTCACCTGAGCTCTGCATGCTTCCCCTGCATCTATGGCTGCTGGTGATTGTTTCCTTTTGCTTTGTGAGGGAGGCTTGGAGTCCCTGTTCCAGGATCACATCCAGCAGATAGAATGACTAGGACAAAGTGGCTGGGGCCAAGGACTGTGAAGCAATAGGGTCTGGTGACTCAGCTTAAGAGTGGCCCCTGATCTCGTCACTTCCAGACCCAGCATCTCGCTGACAGTGCCCCTCAGTAGCTGGGGAACAGTCGAGGTTTCTGGGCAGCACATTAGGACATACATATGTTTAGTGCAACGTTTGTGATCCTGAGGCCTCCTGTGTCCAGCCACAGGTGCCACACCACATGCCATCTGGTGAGAGGAGAGGGAGGCCAAAGCAGGAGGACGCCGAGTGGCGGGAGATTCTAAGGGGAAGATAGCAGTTTATTTCATGCCAAGCAAGAGGTAGTCAATAGGATGGCCTGTCCCCACTGCTGGAGGCACACTTTTCCCAGAAAGCTGAGTACCTGCTTCTGGAGAAGGGGAGACACTGGTTCTCTTCATTTTCTTTCCTATCCCTAGTTGGGCCTGTCATGAGGCCAAAGTCCATGTCCTGCCAAGATGTCCATAGGACACAGCCTGCCACTGCTGGGGACAAGCACACAACTCACCACTCAGTGGCCATTCCACGATGCTGCTGCGCACCAGAGGCAGGGCTGGGGACTTTGCAGTATGCCAGTTCTGTATTCTGGGCCAGGCAGCTCCCTGGGGGTGGTAGCAGGAGCTGGCCAGCAGGGGGAGCATGGGATCGCAACGCGGCTGTGGCCTCTTAGGCTGCAGGGTGTGAGGGGGATGCGGCTCTTGTGTGGGGAGTGAGCCATGACAGTCTCTAGAGACTCCCACCCCCCCACCCCTGGTGGCTTCAGTAAATGCCAGTAGAAAGAAGAAAAACGACAAGCCTGGGGTCCATGTTCCCAGGATCCAGGACAGCAGTGAAGTCAGGGGCCACTCCCCACCCCTGACAGCATATGGCCACTTCAAGTCACACAGGTAGATAAAACAGGTCCTTTTAGGGGCCAGAGGAGAGGTTATCACAGCAGCAGTTTGGTTCCCAGCAGAAATGCCCAGGGCCCCCGTTCCACAACAAAGCTATAAGCACTGTCGTCAGGGCGTGGAGAATGACGGGACCAGAGCCCTCCCTGGCTCAGGGCAGCCTGCCTGGCTTCAAAGTGGAGATCACAGCGTCCTCTGGGGTCATAGGTTCCCCCAGTGCTCCACAGGAGGGAACTGGTCCACCTCGCCCACCTCTGTGCTCAGCTGCTCCCCCAGGGCAAAGGTCAGCTTATACCGAAGCCGCACCTTCTCCTGTGACAGAGGGCAGCAAGTGAGATCCATCCCTTGGCAAAACACCCTCTTCTCTGCTACTCTCTCTGTGCTAGAGGTATGGTCCCTTTTCCCCAAAACCCCCAACCATGCTCAGCCGCTTAACCTAAGACAGCAAAGGGATGTGTCAATCCTACAGGTCACAAGACTTCCAGCTGGGAGGTGGTGGTCCTGAGGTCCTAATCTGGGGCCTGAGGCTGGGACCCTTGGGTTCTGTGCTGCTCACCTTCAGTGGATTGGCCAGCAACATGACCTGGGTGATGGCTGCAGGTGGCTGGATGGGGCTAAATGGAGAGAGTTCTGTCCCAGAGGGTGGCTGCAACTTCACTTTCATTGACTAAAGAGAGAGAGAGAAGTTCCTTTGAAGGGAGTTGAGAGCTGGCAGGTGCCCTAGATGAAACCTGCAGTGTACACACCCACACACAAACACTCTGCCACCTGTTGGCTGCAAAGGCCTCCACACAATAGGGTCAAGATAAAGCCATTTTGGCCCCAGGGAGACACTGGTACCTTGGGCACTGCAGCTTGCAGCACGATGCTCTTGACAGGTAAGGGAGCCGTGTTCAGCATGGACACCACCACTACTAGCACGTCGGGCCGTCCTGGGGGACACTCCTTGGCAAAGTGGAAGAGGATGCGGAAGCCGTTTTTATCATAGGCTGTCACGGGAAGGGCACTACCTGCAAGAAAGCAGAATGTGGGTGTGGGAGCAGCAGCACCAGACACACCCAACAGAGCCCCAGCGGTGAGGAGAAAAGTACGCCGAGGCCGTGACAAGTCCAGTGCTTTATGGACTCAGAGAGGCACTGGTGAGGAGGAATGCAGCAGGCAGGCCTGCTCAGCTCTAATGGACCACCTACAAGGAGTGTCTGGATCCACCCGTGTCGCATGTCCTACAGCACTGTGGCTGTGAGCCCCACCACACCATCCCACCTCAAACCTCCAACACTTACTAGGCTTGATCGATTCCAAGGGCACGTGGACGCTGGCCAGGGAGAGCTCAGGCCCCTTCACGGGGCTGCCCTGGGACTGGAAAGTAAGTGGCTGGAAGAGTGGGCTGCCAGGCCCCGTGGAGAAGGGCAGGAGAGGCCTGGCTGGGGTGGTGGTGGGGATGAGAGGGGAGGCGGTGGGTTTCACCAAGCCTGAGGTCCTGGGAGGCAGGAAGGATGGAAGGCACATCAGAGCCGGCCAGAGCTGCAGGGCTGACTCACCTAAGGCCCCTGGCCATGCTCTTACCCAGGCCCACCCCTCACCTTCCAGTCTGACTGATGGGACTGCAAGGCCGCCCCCCGCCATCCCTTCCAAGTTAGCTCTGGTTCTGACACATTCAGGCCCAACCCTCAGCAACCTCCCCACCCGTCCCCGCATCTCTTCCCACTCATTACACTTTGGCCTCTTCTAGAAGCTGATCGAGGGCATCCAGGTGATGCAGCGTGCTGTCGCCCAAAGCCAAGCCATGGTGCCCAGGGACTGTGGGCTCAACTTTTGGGGCCACTCCAGTAGAGAACAAGAAGGAGCCCACACTGGGGGCAGGAACATTGGCTGGGACCACAGGAGCTGGGAAGGGAGGCGGCAGTGGAGCTTGGGAGCTGCTTGAGGAGGGGGCTGAGGGCTGGAGCAGAGGAGTGTCGGAGGTACCGCAGGCAGCAGTCCCCGGCCTGGGACTGAAGAAGGCCAGGTCGGACTGTTCCCTCTATGAGCAATGGAAAGGGTGGTGAGCTGAGGGTGGGGTGGGGAGGACCTGCCACTGGGGCAGAGTGCAGCCCTCCGAGGACCACACAGAAGACAGCTCCAGAGGCACTCATTGTTCCCCACTGCAGCTGGTGCACACTGGAGGGGACAGCTAACTGCAGACCAGGAGAGATGACTCTGGAAAGTGGAGGTGCTTAGCACAGTAGTGCTGTCACTGTTCCTGTGCCCCTACCTGGAGCAGGTGCCACTGGCTGTTCCCAACTGACTCTTTGGGAGGAACATTAGGGGCTGGGTCGGCGAGGCCTGGCAAGAGAAGAAAACCGGAGAAGAGGACTGAGCTGGGGCAGCCCTAGCTCTGCCTTGCCAGAGGGTCAGGTGACAAGTGACATCAATGAGTGAAGGCGCAGGGAGCTGTTCTGCAGGCAGCCTCCAGAGGGGAGCTCTCCAGTCCACACATGCAGAAGTGGGGGGCTTGTGGGAGGGGTGCAGGGCAGGAGGCACAGTCCCCCAAGAGGATGCCCCTGGGGGCCCCAAGGGTTGCTGAGCTCCATTGACTACCTACAATTCAGGGCTTTCTGCCCACCCCAACAGCCAGACTGGGGTCCTGCTCAAGGTTCCTCCTGATTCTGTGCACCTGTCTTCCTCCAAGAGCCCTACCAGGGGATGCCCCTGACAGCCCCCTGTGGGCCATACCCAAACAGAGCAGCTCCTCATCCAGCAAGGAGAGGGCGTTGCTTGTGCTGTTGGGCCCGGGGGTGGCCTCGGCCTGGCTGGATGAGCGGCTGCGTGGAGGTCCTGAGGCCTGGGGTGGTGGAGGGAGGATTGGGATGCCTGACGAGGGTGGAGTGGGTGCTGGGGCCAACACAGGGGACGAACTGTTTGTCATGTCCAGCTCGGCAAGGTCGATGAGCGTGCCTTGGTTATTGCAGTGACTGTTTCCTGGATGGTCAACAGAGAAGGACAGGAATAATTAGGGGTCTTCTAGTGGCTGTGTGGCAGGAGGCAACGCCCTAGGCACAGTGGTTACTGCTCCAGTTTCTGGCCTAATCCACTGGCATCTCTGCAAGGGGGTGCTGCAAAGCAAGCCTGAGAAGGCAGGCTGGGAAATTCCCACCCACATCTCCAGGCCTCTGGGAAGCTGGAGGACTGCCTGGAATGGCAGAGAACCCCCTCAGGTCCTGTGCAGCACCATGCTGGCCAGCCTGCACCCACGGCTTCGTGGTAGGGACCTAAGGCTGGTCTGGAGGAGTCCAGAGCTGGGGACCAGAGCATCTCACCTTCTGAGTCAGGCAGGGTTAAGGTGGCCACCTCACCATTGATGACCTGCCCTTCAATAATTGTTTTATAAGAGTTGATGACCCGGGAGAGATTGTCACTGGCTTGCAGGATGTCCCCTGGAGCAGGAAAGAGAGACTTCTGACTCCTGTTATGATAGTTCCCACCCACATATCCAAATGCCTGGCTCATCTCTGCCAATCACCCTTTCACTCACCCAGACTGTTATCATTGTCCTCAGTCTCGCTGGCAAGTTTAAATAATGTCCGCCTCTTGTTCTCACACCGATCAAACAGCTCCTGAAAGAGACTCAGACATAAAAATCACAACCACAAAGGCCCTTAGAGATCATCTGATTCATTCAGGTTTCATGGCCAGAAAATGACAAGGATCCACCAATTGCCACGGGCAGTTACCAACAGAGCTGGGACCACAGTGCACATCTTCTTGCCACCACCACACCATGTCACCCAGGATGTTTGTTTAGGTAGCAGTGACCAGGATGGATAAGAAGTCAGTTCCTTCTTGCCTTCCAGGCTGACATGTGCCTCTGAACTCACTATCCACCCAACCATGGCCAGGACCACAAGGCCATCAGGGTCACAAGGAAGCCTCTCGGTCCCAGTGTCCCCAAGGCAGTAAGAAAAGGCAGAGAGCAGGGGTGAGCACTGAGGGCATGGTCTCTGGAGTCCAACTCAGGTTTCCATCCAGCCCTTACACCCTGGGCAAGTCAGCTGATCCCGGTGGCAAATGGGGACGCCACCCTCTACTGATGTGGCTGCTGTGCAGATGCGTAAGTTCGTGAATATGCTGCCAAGGGCACAGCCTGTGTCTTTGACAAGGCAGGTATGCAGCAAATGCTGGCTGAGCTCCTGCAGGGCAGCGTGGCCCCAGGAGGCAGCCTTTGCTGCTGGCGGGCCCACCTTCATCAGCTCTCTGTCCCCGTCCGAAGAGTCCTCCTGGCTGTAATGAAGCAGCATCTCATTGAGCAGTCTCACGTTGTTGTTAACTTCCTCTAGCGTGTGCAGACGCTTGGTCACCTTCTGGATTCGTGCCTCATCCTGCCCCAGTGAAGATTGGGAGAAAGAGAGCTTAACTCGAATGTCTTCCCACTTCTGCCAGGTCATGCCTTACCCCACGACAACGAGGGCAGAGGCTGTGCCTCAGAAGCTCTTTTCAGTGCGGGGTGCCTGGGGTGCAGTCTACACTTCTGCTTTCACATACCCCCTCCCGACCCACTCGTGCTACTCTCTTCCATGCTCCCTCCCCTGGAAGCTATTGTGCTCCTCCTACTCTCGGCCTCTGCAGGGCAGCTGGCAGCAGAGGCTTCTGCTGTGTGGTCATGGGCTCCTCCACCCTGTGCCCAAAGGACCAGGGCCCACTCACTTCCTTCACCATGGACTTGATGAGCTTGTTGGCCTCTTGCAGGTCATCTGGGTTTTTGCTTTTCAGCAGCTTGGCTAAAAGCTGAGAGAGAAGGAAATCAGAGGTGAAGGGAAGAGGTAGTGCCCCTACCCCAGGGAGACTGTAGAGAGCTCCCCACACTGTGCAAACCACATTCCCCTGCTGCCACCACCTCTCATCTGAGAAAATCCCAGGCCTGGGGCATCCTTTACCTTGGACTTCTCTTCATCATCAAAAACGGGGTTTTTGGGACGAGGTGGTGGAGAGGGGATCAGCGTCCTGTCCACAGGGATGGGTGGGTCAGACTGCACTATGCCTAAAAGGGGACAGGGCGGCACGTGCACTCAGGCTGTGGCCACCTTGTCACCCCTCCTCACATACCAAGGGCCACATCCCTGTGATCAAGGCCTGGAAAGGGTAGCGGGGTGGCGGGCAGGCTAATCACACCTTATTCCATCCAACCCCCACTCAGCCTTGCCTGGGGACAAATGCTGTTCTCTTCAGGAGGCACTCTGGGGACCCCAAACCTTCCCTTCTCTCCTTGCCTGGGCCAGCCTTCAAGGGCTGCCGGGAGGCTGCAGGCAGGCAGACACGTACCCTGTCTCTTCAGCATGTGGTAGGCGTCTTTGATCTTTGCTTCTTCTGGCAGGGCCATGGTCCAGCTGTACAGCAGCTCAATAACCTTGGTCTTCACTTTCTCAGACACCCTGTCCCCCAGGTACTATGTGGCAAAAGAAAATGAGAGGACCTAGTAACTGCAGTTTGGAGGCAAAGAAAGTGTAAGGCTCCCTTCACAGCAATGGTATGGCTGCTTAGCAGCTACAGTCCTCAAGCCTACTCAAAATCTGCAGGTGTCCAAATGTGTGTGAGACAGTGTGGGGAGGGAAGGACCTCCCTGTGGTGTGGCTGTGTCCTTTTGGATATAGTCTGTGGATAGGCAGGAGGTCATCGCTGCATTTTCACACACAGGCTGCCAGAAACAAAACTGCATCTTGAGGGTGTTCATGAGAATGTCTTTAGCATGAAAAAGTATTCCCTCTGCTTTAAGTGGGGGCCCAGAGCTGTGCAACACCAGCGTGCAACAGAACCTGGCCAGCTGAGCATCAGAGCAAATGACAGAGGCCAGCTTCCTGCATCCGCGTAAGACAGGCCAAGAAGACCCACAAAACCCACAACTGCCGTATGCCAGGAGCCTAGAGTCCCACACTCCATGGGCCCTCACCCTGAACACACACATAGCTGCTGCTACATCACCTGGCACATTTAGGTTGAGGGCACTTTCCAGAGAAAGCTAGTCTTGTGGCCTGTTTGGTCATCCCATTACCTCCAAGGCCCTAGCTCTTTAAGGACAAGACACGGAGAACCTCAGCTCCCTGGAGATGCTTGATGGACACTGAAAGCCAGTACAATGGGAGACAGGAATGAACACAAAAGAAGTCCCTAGAAGCGAGGAATCTGCCGCTGACTGACCTTTGGAGAGACGACTTTGATTAACTCATTGAGAAAGCGAAACTTCCCCACTTCGTTATGAAATCTCCTCCCACAGTTCTTCATGCACGCCTCCAGCACCTGCAGCCGCACAGAGGAGACACACTCAGTGAGGGCACGCTCTGGGCTGGGACCTGACACTGGCAAGACCCCTGGCACCCAGGAAATGCTGAATAAACATGCCCACAGGAAGGAGCTCGTCACGAAAAGCGGTGTGCACTGCCCGGGGACAGTGCAGTTAAGCAACAGGATCACTCACAGACCATGTCCCTCCAACCGCAAACCTCTGCTGGGGAAGCTGGACAGGGACTAAAGCGAGAAACTCCGAGATCCCGACCCCAAGACGGCCTGGACGCAAGTCCTGGAAGGTGCCTTCCTTAAAGATTCTGGCCTCATGTTTTATAGATGAGGGAAGTGAGGTCCAGGGACAAAGTTTCTCTGACTCAGTGTCCAGGGTTCTTTCCCCAAGCTGACCAACAGTTGTGCAGAGGGTGGGAAGGATGCTTAACCTGTTATCTTTGATGAAGATGACAGGATATTTCTCCTCCCTCCTCCCTCCGTTGATCTCCCTAACTTACGCTTTTGCTTTCCTGTGCTGCCTGTGGTCCCTGGCACTGCAGTTTCTAAGGAGTGCACCGTCCAGGCTCTCTTTCTTGGCTTCTGCATTTTAAAGCAGGGTTTCTCAAATGAGGCCTGGCTGACATTTTGGGCCAGTCACTCTCTGTTGTTGGGGGGCCATTCTGCACTTTATAGGGTGTTGACCAGCATCCCTGGCCTCTGCCTACTAGATGCCAGGAGGATCCCCACCCTGATATGTGACAACTAAAAATGTTTCCAGACATTGCCAAATGTTCCCTGGAGGGTCAAATCATACCCTGTTGGGAATCACTGGCTTATTTTTTTTTTTTTTGGAGACAGAGTCTCACTATGTCACTCAGGCTAGAGTCCAGTGATGTGATCACCACTCACTTTAGTCTCAACTTTCTGGGCTCAAGCCATCCTCCAACCTCAGCCTCCTGAGAAGCTGGGACCACAGATATGTGCCACCATGCCTGGCTACTTTTTACCATTTTTGTAGAGGCAAGGTCTCACTATGTTGCCTAGGCTGGTCTTGAATTCCCAGGCTTAAGTGATTCTCCCGGCCTAGGTGCCCCCAAAATTGACTGTAGGTACAAGCCACTATGCCCTGCTGAGAACCACTTATTTTTTTTTTGAGATGAATTTCGTTCAGGGTAGAGTACAATGGCACGATGTTGGCCTACCGCAACCTCCACCTCCCAGGTCCAAGCAATTCTTCTGCCTCAGCCTCCCAAGTAGCTGGGATTACAGGCATGCGCCACCACGCCTGGCTAATTTTGTATTTTTAGTAAAGACGGGGTTCTCCATGTTGGTCAGGCTGGTCTCGAACTCCCGACCTCAGATGATCCACCCGCCTCGGCCTCCCAAACTGCTGGGATTACAGGCATGAGCCACTGCGCCCAGCCGAGAATCACTGTTTAAGGAACTCATTCTACACCAAACATGACTGAGGGGTGCACATAAGCTAAATGATATTTCCTCTTTTCTCTTTCTAGGACCTGAGTCAGGCTATAGCCCTGGATTCCTGAGATCTCGGCTGCTCTTTGGTTTAGAGCATGTGGAGGCACTGAGGGCCAGGCACCATTCCATGCCTTAAATTCTCTCAGTCTGAACAGACACCAAGTTCTGCCCCAGGGGCCTCAGCTGCCAGCACCACACCTTCGCTAGTGACCGGCATTATGGTTAACTACAGAATGAACTGGACTTACCTCTCTTTTCTTCAGCTGGCCAACTCTGAACTGTCAACACAACCCTGTCAGCATCTCTTCACGAAGCCTTCTCTTGCCCTACGTGGGGCTCAGGGCCCTAACTCTAGGCTGCTTTCCTTAGCCCCTCTGCCTCGCACACTAACCATGTGGCTGTGCTGGCAGGGATGGCACTGCAGTCACCTCTGAGGCCTCAGGGCCTGGCACAATGCACACACATTTGTGGAACAGCTGGCTGAACAGATTCAAGATCTATCTAAGTTTGTATCAAGGACTTTCTGCTGGCTTTTGGCATGAGCCCTGAGAACCACCAGGGGACATGAGGAATGGCCTGGGCAGGTGAAGAGCCACGGCTTCCATCTCCGGAGGGTGAAGAACCTACCGTCAGGGCCTGAAGTGCCTCCCATTCCTGCGGGGACTGGATCTTGTGGGCCAGCAGTCGGACAGCGATCTGTGGCCTGGGGAACAAGCAGAGCACACTTCAGCGCACTGAGCCTGGGGCTGGCCCTCCTTGGCCACAGTTGTTCCCCTTCCCAGTCTGCTCCCTCTCAGCTGCCCCTGCAGTGCTGAGACTCACCCTTCCAGCTCCTTGTTGATCTGATCACAGAAGCCAATTATGTATTCCCAGTCCTCCTGGCGGTTGGAAGGATTGGTGGCTTTATCTTGGGACAGAACAAAAAAGAGGACAATTGTTATAAAGAGCAAAGAGGATGCAACGGGAGGTTTTCTTCACAAGCTTTAGGCACTAAGAGTTTGCTTTCAAGTTTACTCTCTAATAGAGAAGCCTCAATAGCTCAGTCAAGTAGAAGGAGATAGAAAAAAAAAAGTTCAGAGAGCAAATAGAAACACTGCTTTCTGTCCAGTATTTTTAAAGTCACAAATAAAAGAGAAAACAAATTCTCAGTCTTGTGGAACTTAGAGTGGATCAAGGTCAAAAGGACAAACACAAGTAATTAAAATATTCCCAAATAAATACCTAAATAAAACATGTAAATATAACAAGTAAAGGGAACCCAGCTGTATAAAAATGAGCTCCGTGTTAAGTAGAGATGGTTGAGAAAGTTTTTTTGGTGAAACTGATACCAGATTGAACTAGATAACAAATATACATATTTACAAACCATGAATATTTTCTACATACCTCTCAAAAGATTTTCCAGACCTAGCCTTCCATAATGCTTTAAGTGTTTTTGAAATTGCACATAATGCTCATCATTGTTAAGCCAACAATATTTAGCCCCTACTGAGCCCTGATCACTGTGCAATCTACCTGAGACTGCAGCTTGAGTATCCAGCACCCTAGGCTTTAATGGACTTCCGTGACCAATCACAAACACAAGCACTAGAATTCTCAGAGGGCCACTGGGATTGAAAATCCAGGCACTCAAAGCAAAGTTCTGATATTTGGTATGGGTTATCCTCCGTTTCCTTCCCAAACCTGTGATTACAGCGAAGAGCCCAGCTGAGGGTGGTTAAACTGGTTCCCATCTCTGATTCAGATCCAGAGGCTACCTCTTACAGAATGCACTCTCAAGCTGTTTGCTAAATTTAGGGCTTCGGGTTCCGAAGACAAATGGAAGGCTGAAGATGCACACCCTTTAAAACATTCTTGCTCCTTCCCCAGAGCTCCACAAGGACCCAAAGCAGAGTCAGAGCCCCTCCCGACAAGGGATCCTGTCAGAAGTTTCTGAATTCTGATTTCTCATAATTGTATTTTGTTAACTCTAAAAATCACCAGCTGGGCTGCACAGTGGCTCACACCTGTAATCCCAGCAGTTTGGGAGACCGAGGCGAGCGGATCCCCTGAGGTTGAGAGTTCAAGACCAGCCTGCCAACAGGGAGAAACCCCATATCTACTAAAAATACAAAATTAGTCAGGCATGATGGCGCATGCCTATAATCCCAGCTACTCAGGAGGCTCAGGCAGGAGAATCACTTGAACCTGGGAGGCGGAGGTTGTAGCGGGCAGAGATTGCACCATTGCACTCTGGCCTGGGCAACAAGAGCGAAAATCCTGTCTCAAAAAGAAAAAAAAAATCATCAGCTGGATGAGCAAATCCTAACAGAGACTCCAGTCCCTTCACTGGTAACAGGGCTCCAGGGCTCTGAGTAGAGACAACTGCCAGGCAGAGGGAAGGCCCGTGGCACCCAGTGCAGCACCCTGCTTCCCAGGTCTGGGCCTGGCCTCCGCGGCAGTGTTTCTGTTCTAACTGCAAGGGAAAGATGCTGATGGTTTAGGTTCATATTTATTTATTTACTGGTTTTTTTTTGAGACGGAGTCTTGCTCTGTCACCCAGGCTGGAGTGCAGTGGCGCAATCTGGGCTCACTGCAACCTCCACCTTCTGGGTTCAAGTGATTCTCTCGCTTCAGCATACTGAGTAGTGGGATTAGAGGCATGCACCACTGCACCTGGCTAATTTTTGTATTTTTAGTAGATATGGGGTTTCACCATGTTGGCCAGGATGGTCTTGACCTCTTGACCTCAAGTTAGGAGGTTACCAGTCTCGGCCTCCCAAAGTGCTGGGATTATAGGCATGAGCCACCGCAACCAACCAAGATTCCTATTTAGACGAAAAGAAGGTGTCTGTCTTCAATCTTGAAAGAGAATTAGCAGGTCCTTAAAAATGTCGAGCTTGAAAGAGAGCTGAATCTAATCAAGGGTGGCCATTTGGAAAGAAACGTTTGACAATCCTGCATCACTGCGACAGTAACCTACCAGCTATCATCCTCCAAATGCCGAGTCTCTCCCACCAACTGTCTGAAACCTTCTCAGGTGTTAGCATGGCTCTGTTACTAATTCCTATCATTTGAGATGCTTAAAATTCTCACATAACACCAAAAGGCTGCAGGAAACAAAAATTAAATGGTCTCAGGAGCCATTCCCATCCCCCAGTGCTATTATCATTTTGGGAACAGTCATACACCTTGTGACAGAAGAAAAACTGGCCCACTCACTTCCACTTTTTGCTGGGGAAAAGCATCTTCCAAGTGCAGAGTAAAATAAGGACTCCTCCACCGCAGAAGCCAAGGGCATTCACCACACAATCTATTCTTCCCAAGCCTATTAGAGCTCCAACAGCATTTCTACTTCCAGAAACATTCCTGCCCACTTTTCACTTGTATTAACTTCTCTGGAATCTCACTTTCCTCCACCTTGATAGAACTTTTTACTGCAAATCAATGGGACCTCTTTGTCTACTCAGGGCACAAAAAGCCCTGGTTTCTGCAAGGGTCAGTTCCATGTCCGAGTATCTCCTCCAGCTCTCTGAGCAGCTCAGAAAGCAGAGCTCACCCACCCACAGGAATGGGAAGGAACCTCTGGGGATAATTCTGGGTGACTTGATCTCTCCATCTGCCTACTGTTCCCCCAGCAGATGCACACAGCCTTCCACCCACTCAACATTCTCCTTCACCTGGCACAGAGGTGACACCTGAGAACCGCCCCTCCAGGCTCTGCTCTGACTCATGGTTTCTATTTTCGGGTCTCTGCTGAAAGCTTCATCTGTTTCTGTGTCTCTGGATTTCCTGCTCTCATTTTCAGCTTCACTCCATCACTAGCCTAGACGCTCGTGGGACTTAAAACATTATGTGGGAATGGAAACAGCAGCATTGGCTACCCGATTCCAGCACAGCTCAGACATTCCAGAGAAAACAAGATTTACATAGCAGGCTGGACACTGTGACTCACACCTCTAATCCCAGCACTTTGGGAGGCAGATTACCTGAGGTTGGGAGTTTGAGACCAGCCTAACCAACATGGTGAAACCCCGTATCTACTAAAAATACAAAATTAGTTGGGCGTGGTTGCACGGGCCTGTAATTCCAGCTACTCAGAAGGCTGGGGCAGGAAAATCACTAGAACCTGGGAGGCAGAGGTTGCAGTGAGCTGAGATCGCACCATTGCACTTCAGCCTGGGCCACAGAGTCAGACACCCTCTCCAAAAGAAAAAAAATCTATGAAACAAATGACTTACAAATAAGCAGAGGCAAGAACATGGGCTGGAAAGGGAGTAAAGGTCAAACTTCAATGCTAGGGTCCTGAATCAAAACAGAAACTTAGTCAATCACCAAGTCTTTGTTAGGCACCCACAGACAATGAAGGAAACAGCATGTCAGCATGCCAGACCCTGGAAGGACTATAGAAAAAGTTCAAACACAGATTTTAGGCCGGGCGCGGTGGCTCACGCCTGTAATCCCAGCACTTTGGGAGGCCAAGATGGGTGGATCACGAGGTCAAGAGATCGAGACCATCCTGGTCAACATGGTGAAACCCCGTCTCTATTAAAAATACAAAAATTAGCTGGGCATGGTGGCGCATGCCTGTAGTCCCAGCTACTTGGGAGGCTGAGGCAGGAGAACTGCTTGAACCCAGGAGACGGAGGTTTCAGTGAGCCGAGATCGCGCCATTGCACTCCAGCCTGGGTAACAAGAGCGAAACTCCGTCTCAAAAAAAACAAACAAACAAACAAACAAAACACACAGATTTTACCCTCGAGGAGGCTGTGCTCTCCTAGTTCAATACATGAAAAAAAATCAGTTCATAAAACATGACAGTAGATAATTGGGCTAATTCAGTATAGAAATGAGTGTCAAAACAAATGCATTGGCTGGGCATGGTGACTCACACCCATAATCCCAGCACTTTGGGAGTCAATGAGGACAGATCATGAGGTCAGGAGTTCGACACCAGCCTGGCCAAGATGGTGAAACCCTGTATCTATTAAAACTACAAAAATTAGTCAGGTGCAGTGGCAGGAGCCTGTAATCCCAGCTACTTGAGAGGTTGAGGCAGGAGAATCACTTGAACCTGGGAGGTCAAGGTTGCAGTGAGCTGAGATTGCGCCACTGCACTCCAGCCTGGGTGACAGTGAGACTCCAACAGCGGGCAGGTGGTGGGGGTGGGGGAGTGGGGCAGGCAGGGGAGAAATATCACTTTTCTTTCCTTCCCTATTTTTATTTTTGAGACAGGTCTCACTCTGTCACTCAGGCAAGAATGCAGTGGTGCAATCATGGCTTACAGTAGCCTCAACTTCCTAGGCTCAGATGATTCTCCTACCCCAGCATAGCTGGGACCGCAGGCACTCACACCACGCCCAGCCTGATTTTTTTGTATTTTTGGTAGAGACAGGATTTTGCCATGTTGCTCAGGCTGGTCTTAAACTCCTAGGCTCAAGCAATCTGCCTGCCTCGAACTCCCAAGGTGCTGGGATTACAGGTGTGAGCCCTGGTGCTTGGCCTCTTTTTTTTTTTAATTTTTTCTTTCTTTTTTGTTGTTTGAGATAGGGTCTCATTCTGTTACCCAGGTTGGAGTGCAATGGCTCGGTCATGGCTCATTGCAGCCTCTGCCTCCCAGGCTCAAGTGATCCTCCCACCTCAGCTTCCTGAGTAGCTGGCACCACAGGTGTGTACTCATTCTAATTTTAGAGTTGGGGGTCTCGCTCCATTACTCAGGCTGGAGTAGGCGATCATGGCTCACCGTAGCCTCCAACTCCTGGATTCAAGCAATCCTCCCGCCTCAGGCTCCTGAGTAGCTGGGACCACAGGAATAAGCCACTGCATGTGGCCTATTAAGTCACTATTTCTATAAATGGTGCCACCTTCCAAAAGTGCCCTTTGCCCCCACCGTTTTTGACTCCTTCTTCCCTCTCTCCTTAACCATTCCTCTCAGTCCTGTGGTCCTTTCTTTCTCAATGTCTTTTTAAATCCCTCCCTTCCTTTCTTATCCCTACCCTCCACTCCTTCTCACCTGCTTCTAGAACTTCTGTTCTAATCCATCCTAATTCTACGTAAAGTCTCTATATCAAATCAAGCCTCTTTTTTTTTTTTTTTTTTTTTTTTTTAGAGACTGAGTCTCACTCTGTTCCCCATGCTGGTGTACAATGGCACGATCTCGGCTCACTGCAACCTCCACCTCCTGGGTTCAAGCAATTCTCTTGTCTCAGCCTCCTCAGGAGCTGGGATTACAGGTACCTACCATCATGCCTGGCTAAATTTTGTATTTTTGTAGAGACAGGGTTTCATGTGTTGGCCAGGCTGGTCTTGAACTCCTGACCTCAAAGTGATCCACCCACCTTGGCCTCCCAAAGTGCTGTGATTACAAGTGTGAGCCACAGTGCCTGGCCTCAAATTAAGCTTCTTAAAACACCAATTCCATCTAGTACACGAGGAATGAGGACCTAATAATGGCAGAAATGGGCATGGTGGCTCATGCCTATAATCTCAGCACTTTGGGAGGCTGAGGCGGGTGGATCACTTGAGGTCAGGAATTCGACACCAGCCTGGCCAACATGGTGAAACCCCGTCTCTACTAAAAATACAAATATTAGCCGGGCATAGTGGCACACACCGGTAGTCTCAGCTACTTGGGAGGCTGAGGCTGGAGAATCACTTGAACCCAAGCAACGAGGTTGCAGTGAGCCGATATTGTGCCACTGCACTCCAGCCTGGGCGACAGAGTGAGACTCCGTTTCAAAAAGATTAATAAATAAATAAAATAAACTTAATGGGCTGGAAATTGGAAACCTTGTAGAATTTGGTCTTAATTTCCCAGCCTTATCTTCCCTCATTCCCAAACACCTGTTACTGTGTGCCCCAAGCAGGTTTGCTCTCTCCACATCACCACCTAATTTTTTTTAGCCAATTTTTCCCATTCTTTAATGGCTGGCTCAAATGCAGTATCCTCACTGAATCATCTCTTCCCCCATCCCCAGTTCCTTAAAGAGAATGTCTGCATTTTAGCACTGCCTTGTAGCTTTATCTTTTAAGAGTTCTTTTTTTTTTTCTGAGACGGAGTTTTGCTCTCGTTACCCAGGCTGGAGTGCAATGGTGTGATCTCGGCTCACCGCAACCTCCGCCTCCTGGGTTCAGGCAATTCTCCTGCCTCAGCCTCCTGAGTAGCTGAGATTACAGGCACGTGCCACCATGCCCAGCTAAGTTTTTGTATTTTTAGTAGAGACGGGGTTTCACCATGTTGACCAGGATGGTCTCGATCTCTTGACCTCGTGATCCACCCGCCTCGGCCTCCGAAAGTGCTGGGATTACAGGCGTGAGCCACCGCGCCCGGCAAGAGTTCTTTATCTACTCCAGCATCACCTCCATCCAACTAAAGGCAAAATCTTCTTGAACTTTCTAATTGCTTTAATGCCTCACACAGCAGGTACTCATGAACACTGATTAATTGATCATGGTGGGACCTGAGAGAAGACTGAAGTCATCAAGAGATGGTTTGTGAGGAAAGAGAATCTGAGATGAGTTTTCAAGCATTTAGTTCAGGAAAAGGAAGTAGGGCTTCCAGGTAAGGACAGCAAAGTGTACTGGTGAGCCAAGAACATCAGACTGAGCAGAACACAAAAATGTATGTGGAAGCCACAAAAACGCCTGGAACAACCACGGCAACAGTGGAATGACTTGATTCAACAGAAGTACACTTCTGGGAGCAGAATGGGCTGAGGAGAAGTGAGGACAGGAGAGACCTGAGACCCTGGGCCAAGCAGAGGCCTCTGCAACAATTCAGGCAAACATGGGGTGACGAGGACCCTGAGATGATGCTGAACCCCAAATGCTGGTTCGTTCAACTGGTACAGTTCACATCATTAAGCCACAACAACTGTGAAGCTTGTGGCTCTACAGTTATCACGTGACGCTCCCCCGCCCCCCCCCCCCCCCGCACCTTCTCCACTCTCCCTCAAAAACAAGCATGTCCCTCTCATTTCATAACGTGACTCTAGGCTGGGCGCAGTGGCTCATGTGGCTCATGCGGCTCATGCGTGTAATCCCAGCACTTTGGAAGGTCAAGGTGGGAGGATCGCTAGAACTCAGGAGTTCGAGACCAGCCTAGGCCACATGGCAAGACCTCATCTCTTTGTAAAATTTGGTCTTAATTTCCAAGACCTCATCTCTACTAAAAATCAAAATAATTAGCCAAGCATGGTACTATGTGCCTATAGTTCCAGCTACTCAGGAGGCTGAGGCAGGAGACTCACTTGAGCACAGGGGTTCAAGGCTACAGTGAGCTATAATCGTGCCCCTGCACTGCAGCCTAGACAACAGAGTGAGATTGTCTCAAAAACAAATAACAAACAAAATGTAACTCTAAATGTAGCCTATTAAACTCAGCTGAGGTCATTTAAGTTATTCAATATCCATATTAATATCTTCAAAGCAAACTAATTCGACCTTGGTTATAGCAAGTGAGGCATTTCTGGGCAAGTGGTTTGATTGGAATCAGGATGTCCTCTTTTTGTGAAATTATGGCAGTAGTACCTGCTCTGCTAGGATACTCGGTAAACGAATTTAATGAATATCTGTAGAGAACTCTGAGCTCCTTGGAGAACAGTTCCATATATAAAGAAGCCTTTATGGCCTGCCTGCAACTGCAGATTTTGCAAATATAGTTTCTCTTTTGGGAAACGCTCCCTTTTAAACTGAAACTCAACCTCCTGAAGGGGGTTTCTTAATAAGAAAAATCAGACAATTTGAGGAAATAGCCATCACATCGAATACCCTGGAAGCAGTACTAAATAAGAGACCTCAGAACAAAGCAGTACTAGGTATCTCACCTGTCCCATCACCAGTCCAATTTCCCCTCTACTTAAAAGAGGCTTCCAGGTTTAGCCTATTTATTAACCTTCAGGCAGAGTACTACCTGCTAACCAGGTTAACACACATTTCCTTCGTAGCACTGTAATTCAGAGTGGAATGACAGCAATATGCCTCTATAACTACAGCTTCAGACTGTGCTTCTCAGCCTTACTTAGAATAGACTGTCAACAGTGACTCGTTAGGATGTTCAAGAGGGGTGTATGTATGTGGGGGGGGGGCGGTCCCCGATACCGATTTCACCATGCTGCTTTGGTCACTGGAAGAAAAAGGTAGAGCTCTCTGTTCTCTATCGTCGCTCTCTTTGGAAAATAATTCTCACTTCAAGCATTCTGCCTGAGCGAAGCCGTCACTTCTCGAACACATGGTCACAATTCTGAAGCTGCCAGGCGAGTGAACGCAGTCGGCAGCACCCACCACTCCCGGAAATTCAGCCCCAATCCGAAGTTTTTCCCTTAGTCAGGGATTGGGGCGCTGGGGTCCCAGAGTCACCGCCGGGCGGCCGCCCCACCACAATCTCCCCGAATAGTCGATACATGTCAGCCGGAAGATCTGGGTTGTCGCCTTTTCCGAGCCTGCGGGGCCCTATGGGACCCCGAGTTCACGCCGCCGCGCGCGATAGCATTAAGACGCGCCGCGGCGAAGGAAGCGGGGGCCGGGCGCCCTGCTCGGGAAGGGGCGTGATCGCGGGCTGCTCGCGGCGAGGGCGAGCCCGGGCGTGGGCTGCGAAGAAGCAACGCCGTGGAGCCCGGGGAGGGGACGTGGGGCGAAGAAATGGGCAGCCCAGCGGCTCGAGGGCAGGCAGAAGCGGCCGCGACTACTCACTCAGCCAGGACTCCAAGCTCTCCCCTTCCGTCTCCGCCATATTGCAGCCGCCCGGGTCGGCCCCGCGGCCTCAAAACTCGCGAGAGTCTGCATCCGCTGAGGCGGGTGGGGCCTGCATGGGGGCCTGAGGGAAGCAAGTGCCGTCACCGAGTGCCGCGCCAGACTGCGACGGATATTGGAAGGGCGTTTCCTTTTGGCTCTTCCCTTTGGACCCTGTAGTGAGGAACTCTAACGTCCAGATCAGTGGAGTGAAACGCAGACTTAGGACCCCGAGGAGTTTTTTTTCCACACGTTTCCCGTCACTTGCTTAGGCGCGCCGAGGGCAGTCTTTGTGGGGTCCTCGTAGCCAGCCAAGATGGCTGCCCCCGCAGTGAAGGTTTCCCGAGGTTCGTCGGGCCTGGCGCTGGTCGTGCGGCGGGCTGTCTTGCAGCATCCAGGGTGAGAGGGCAGCGGGGGGCGCCGCGTGGTTCTACACGTAGGGATCTCCGTGGAAGGAGGGGGACCACAAGCAGGCCACGTGGGGCCCTGGAGAGAGCATTGCCCTGGGGGCCGGAGTATCTGGATTCAAGCTTCTAAACTAGCTACGTGACTTTGGGCTAATCCGAAGGCTTAGTGACTACTACCTCTCGCCTAAGGGGTCTGGCTGATCTAGGGTTCTAACGCAGAGCTGAAAGTGCGGTTCAGCTAAAGAGCTCAGAGCTGGGACCACCTATGAATTGGGAGGGGTTGGAGGAGGTGTGTAGGCGCGGAGCCCATCCTTGCCGTTAGCACTTGACCAGGAGGACACTTTACCCGCCTGCTTGAGGAATGTCCTCCTACTTCTTGGGACAAGGGCCTAAATTGTTGTGGCTCAGATTTAGCTCGCCGTCTCCGTGCCGCTGTCCCTCGTCGGCGCGTTGGCAATCATGCCTTTTTTTTTTTTGAGGCGGAGTTTCGCTGTTGTTACCCAGACTGGAGTGCAATGGCGCGATCTCGGCTCACCGCAACCTCCGCCTCCTGGGTTCAAGCAATTCTCCTGCCTCAGCCTCCCGAGTAGCTGGGATTACAGGCGCGCACCACCATGCCCAGCTAATTTTTTTGTATTTTTAGTAGAGACAGGGTTTCACCATGTTGACCAGGATGGTCTCGATCCCTTGACCTCGTGATCCACCCGCCTCGGCCTCCCAAAGTGCTGGGATTACAGGCGTGGGCCACCGCGCCCGGCCTATCATGCCTATTGTTAAGTCAAACCTACTCGCTTTCGGAGTCAGCTTTTGCTTGCCTCCTCCTCTTCCCTCTCCCAGGCTAACTCAGGTGAGGTGGAGCCGCTATAGTGCTGAATTCAAGGATCCCCTAATTGACAAGGAACATTATCGCAAGCCTGTGGAGAAGCTAACTGAGGAGGAGAAGTATGATTGGGAGCTCAAGAAGACTCAGCTCATCAAAGCTGCTCCAGCAGCGAAAACAAGTTCTGTGTTTGAAGACCCAGTCGTCAGGTTAGATGGAAACAAACACTTGTTCCATGGACTGGGACTATCCCAGGGAGGGCCTCTGGTGAGGATTCCGTGATACAGCCTTGGAGAGCTAAACATGTTGCTTTTCTCTTTGAAGTAAATTCACCAACATGATGATGAAAGGAGGAAACAAAATACTGGCCAGATCCCTCATGACTCAGGTAAACAGCACCTCCCTCCTCAGTCATCTTTCCGTTCTCCCCATAGCCTTGTACTTGGTACTTCAATGTAGCTTAAGAGCAAATGGATTCATATACCTATTATTAAGATTAACTTCCCTGCATGTGTAGGGGCTTAACGAAGGCCTGTAGGAGTCAACAACTGCCATTCCTTGGTGTTTCGGAAATAAAACACGATTTTTTTTTTTTTTTTTAACTAGAAAGGAATCCCTGAGACACACAGTTTAAAAAAATAAAAAAAAAGGAAAAAATAGAACAACTGCCATTTCCCACCCCACCTCCCATGCCACAAATCTCAATCCACTCTTTTTGTCCTAGTCTAGCAAAGGGAGAGGCACTTAAAAACTTCATTTTGGATGTGTTGTGAGAGGAGCTGCTTTGCCATAGCAGAACCAGAGGATGGGAGTAAAGGGCAAGGTACTAGCTTGGCTAGGTAAACCCTTTAGGGAGCCTGGGGCAGCCTCTTCCACTGTATTCCTTTGCAGACTCTGGAAGCTGTGAAAAGGAAGCAGTTTGAGAAGTACCATGCCGCTTCTGCAGAGGAACAGGCAACCATTGAACGGAACCCCTACACCATCTTCCACCAAGCACTGAAAAACTGTGAACCTATGATTGGGCTGGTACCCATCCTCAGAGGAGGCCGTGTATATCAGGTAAATGAACGGACAGGGCAAGAAAGCAGGACTACCTACAGGCCAGCTGCAGTGGTGCACACCTGTAGTCCCAGCACTTTGGGAGGCCAAGGAGGGTAGATCACTTGAGGTCAGGAGTTTGAGACCAGCCTGGCCAACATGGTGAAACCCTGTCTCTACTAAAAGTATAAATATTAGCCGGATTTGGTGGCACATGCCTGTAATCCCAGATACTTAGGAGACTGAAGCAGAATTGCTTGAACATGGGAGGCAGAGGTTGCAGTGAGCTGAGATTGTGCCACTATACTCCAGCCTGGGTGACAGGGTGAGACTTTGTCTCAAAAAAAAAAGGTTGAGGCTGTCATGATCCACTCCTCTGAGTCCTGCAGTATAAAAATTATAGGCAGTAGGAAGAAGTTGGAAGAGAGCAAAAAAGTTTCTAAATGAATGACATCTGGGAGCCCACCACCTGGTCTTTCTCTGTCAAGCCTTCTGTGTGTCGTAACCTGTAAAATTCTCATGATGAGGAACTATTCATATCCTCTCTTTGTATACCAGTGCTTAGCATAGTGCTTGACCCATAACTGATGCTTCATCACTGTTTGCTGAATGGTACTAGGTATCTCTTTCAAAGCATTTCATTATATTTTATTGTCATAAGTGAGTTTTCTTGTGTTCTTTTTCAATATAAACTCCATAGGGAACAGGCCTGGTGGCTCACACCTGTAATCCCAGCACTTTGGGAGGCTGAGGTGGGCGGATCACCTGAGGTGGGGTGTTCGAGACTGGCCTGGCCAACATGGAGAAACCCCGTTTTTACTAAAAACACAAAAAAATTAGCTGGGTGTTGTGGCACATGCCTGTAATCCTAGCTACTTGGGAGGCTGAGGCAGGAGAATCACTTGAACCCGGGAGGCAGAGGTTGCAGTGAGCCAAGATTGTGCCATTGCACTCCAACCTGGGCAACATGAGCAAAACTCTCTGGGGAGAAAACAAACAAAAACTCCATAGGGATAGGGACTTCCTCATTATTGTCTGCCCTCTAGTGTCTGGCATGGTAGCTGACACATAGTGAGGGCCTGGCAAATAATTTTTGGACACAGAGTCTTGTTTTTCTTCAAGTGTTCTTACAGGGTCTTGCTTTTTGTTCTTTCTTTTTATTTGAGGTGGAGTTTCACTCTTGTTGTCCAGGCTGGAGTGCAGTGGTATGATCTCAGCTCTCAGCTCTCTGCAGCCTCCACCTCCCGGGTTCAAGTGATTCTCCTGCCTCAGCCCCCAACTTCCCCAGCGCAGTAGCTGGGATTACAGGTGTCCACTACCATGCCTGGCTAGTTTTTTTGTATTTTTAGTAGAGATGGGGTTTTGCCTTGTTGGCCAGCTTGGTCTGGAACTCCTGGCCTCTGGTGATCCACCTGCCTTGGCCTTCTTTAACTGTTCTCATAGATACTGAAGGAGTCTTGTTTTTAGGTACCTATGGTCTGAGGTGGGTAAGTCACCCCAGCTAATGGGGCTTTTCCCATTTGGTTCTTATAACAACTTGGCAGGACTACCATTTAGGAGAGGAAAAGGCCAGTGCTTTTTTTTTTCCTTATAATATATATGGAGACAGGGCCTTGTTATCCTGACCAGGCTGATCTTGAACTCCTGGGCTCAAGCCATCCTCCTGCCTCAGCCTCCTAAAGTGCTGGGATTATAGGTGTGAGCCACCATGCCTGGGGAAGCCAGTGCTTAATGAGTGTTTGCTGAATGAATGCCTCTTGTGTCTGCTACATTGAGCTCACCTGAAGGTGAGGGAAGCTCAGAGAAGAAAAGACAGGCCCTTCTCCCCAGGGAACGTGTAAGCCCCAAGCCTGGCAGACTCTTGGACGAACTTGCCTATGTCCTCTCACCCAGGTCCCTACATCCCTACCCGACCGACGTCGCCGCTTCCTGGCCATGAAGTGGATGATCACTGAGTGCCGGGACAACAAGCATCGGCGGACGCTGATGCCGGAGAAGCTGTCACACGAGCTGCTGGAGGCTTTTCAGAACCAGGGCCCCGTGATCAAGAGGAAGCATGACATGCACAAGATGGCTGAGGCCAACCGTGCGCTGGCCCACTACCGCTGGTGGTAGAGGCTCCAGGAGCCCAGGGCCCTCTGCCGCAAGAAACAGTGTGAGCCGCCACACACTGAAAAATACCTGTGATTAAGGATGTAGTGGCCGGGCGTGGTGGCTCACGCCTGTAATCCAAGCACTTTGGAGGCCAAGGCGGGCGGATCACCTCAGGTCGGGAGTTCAAGGATGTAGCTGCTTTGTAAGGGTGGGCAGGCCTCAGAAGAAAGATGCAGCAGCACGTTTACTGTCCAGGAATCCTTTCTTTGAGGCTAGAACTTGCTCTCTCTGCCCCCATTGCCTTGTAAAGATCCCTCACTGTAAAGATCCCACATTGACTTGGGGATTTTCTGCAGGAAACTCAGTTCCCAGTCTTCTCTTCCCTCAGCTTGGGGTGGACCTTTGAATATAAAAGGAAGCAGTTTTAGTATCAGAAAAGATTTATTGGAAAATTCTCACGCTGACCTGGTATAGCATGTGGTGCAGTGCCAGCATTCACTGAAACTCGCTGGAGGAAATAGGCTTGTTTCCCGAGGTGTCCTTGTACAAAATGTATAAAAAGTAGTTTCTGGTGTGACCTGTGCTCTGCCTCTGCCCCTTGATATCCCAAAGCATCCTACCAATGGCTATGCTTACCCGTTTTACAGATGGGTAAACTGAGGCACCAAGATCGCAGTTACAGTAATGGTTACACAGTGTAGTGGCTCTTAGCTGCCCTTCTCTGCCTGGCCCTGGTGGGAGGTGGTGGGGGAAGGGGCTCAGGGCAGGACCACGGCATAAGTGGGAAACATCTCACCAGGAGATGAGAAAGTCTAGAAGGGAAGATGCTCAAAGTCTGGAAGGTACAAGTCTTTGGGAGGGGCAGAGACTCCACTGCCAGCTTCAAAGGTGGATAGAAGAAAGGCTGGTGCTGGCGAGTTAGCCCAGATCTGGAGGCCTAGTCGGAGACTTCGCTGTAGTAATACTTGTGGGCAGCTGGTGTCGTCTTCCAGCCGGCCGCCCGGAACTCAATGATCTCCAGCAGCAGCAGCTGGGCCAGGGAGCTGAGGCCGGTTGGGAGCAGGAAGCCATCCCGGATCAGCACAAAGAGTTCATCCATGCGCTGCCCGTTCATTTTCTCCAGCTGCTCCCCAACCCGGTGCAGCTGCAACACCAAACAGTCCACCTGCAGGGGACAGTGGGAGTGACACGAGTGAACCAGGGCAGGGCCAGCTTCTACACAGCTTATGCCGAGTGCCAGGCACTGTGCTTTGCCTTTACACTCGTTCTCTTGCTCCCTCCTCCTCATCCAGTGGGTATTACAGAGAAATAAATGAGTTCAGGGACTTGACTGAGGTCCCTCATCTAGCCAGGCTCCACTCAACACCTGTCTCCAAACCACTTCTTCATCCCACTCTCCTGCCTCCCCCACATTTCCTGACCCTGGTTTGGCTTCAGGGCCATCTGTACCCACAGCTGGCCATGGCCACCATCATAGGTTGGCTTTCTGACTGGGAAGGAAGCTGCTGAACCAGTAGGTTTTGGCTGCTTTCTGTTCTGGATAAATTCTGGACCTGACAGCTGGTCGTGTAACTCTGACGGGCCTTAAACACCCCCACACTCCTGCCCCAGAAGTGACGTCCTCAAAGGCCTCACTGAGCAGTGGGCTGGCACTCGGCTGGGCCAGACTGTTCATCCCGCAACCTTCTGTGCCTGTGCTGGGACTGGGGCCACCCACCTCCTCCTCCTTGCTCAAACTGTCTGGCTGGGCCAGCCGGAAGAGGCAGTCATAGACGGGGTTCACCAGGGCCATCATGGGCATGTTGTTCACCTGTGAGGGGGAGGAGGGGCCAGGGCACCGGGCTTAGTGACCAAGGGGAGTAGTCCAACCTGGGCCTCAGGAGACGGCCATGTCTGCCTCCCAGGGTGGCTGCCAGGGTCTCACCCTCAGGTAGTCAAAGATGTTGCAGATAAAGGTGACATAGCAGACCCAGCCCTGCAGGGAGCGTGCTCGCAGCTGCTCCCGAGCCTGGTACTCCTGCTGCAGTCGGTTGAGGAGTCCGCGCCGGAAGACACTCTGGCCTGCTTGTTTACTCTCTGCCTGTGAGCCAGGGAGAGGAAGGTGAAGGGCGGGGGGGGAGTGGTGGTGCCCCTGCAACCCCACCCATCCTATGCCTGTCTCTGTCCTGCAGGCCAGGCCTTCTGCCCACTCCTGAAGCACCTTCCTCAAAGCAGCTTCCTTTACTCTCCCAACCCCCAACCTGAATGATGGCGTAGCACATGCGTCCTGCTTCCTTGCTGAACACACAGTCCTGCAGAGAATGGTCCACAATCACATTGGCTACTTTCTCCAAGTCCACAGCACCTGGATCTAGGGGTAGAGATAGGAGGGGAGTCTAGAGTTGCTGCTTTTTTTTTTTTTTTGAGACGGAGTTTTGTTAACTAGCCTGGAATGCAATGGCGCAATCTCGGCTCACCGCAACCTCCGCCTCCTGGGTTCAGGCAATTCTCCTGCCTCAGCCTCCCGAGTAGCTGGGACTACAGGCACGCGTCACCATGCCCAGCTAATTTTTTGTATTTTTAGTAGAGACGGGGTTTCACCATGTTGACCAGAATGGTCTCGATCTCTTGACCTCGTGATCCACCCGCCTCGGCCTCCCAAAGTGCTGGGATTACAGGCGTGAGCCACCGCGCCCGGCCAAGCTGCTGCTTTATCACATTTGCCTCCACCCACTTCTAAGAAGTTGAGATATTTACAGTAGAGCACTCTTATATGCTTGAAGCGAAAGAGATCAGAAATCATACAGAGGACAGTGGCTCCAGTGGTGCAATCGGTTAGCGCATGGTACTTAGAAATCATGGCCAGGTGCGATGACTCACTCCTGTAATTCCAGCAATTTTGGGAGGCCGAGGTGGGTGCATTACCTGGGGTCAGGAGTTCAATACCAGCCTGGCTGACATGGTGAAACCCCATCTCTACTAAAACTACAAAAATTAGCTGGGCATGGTGGCTTGAACCTGCCATCTCATGTTATCCTAGCTATTCAGGAGGCTGGGGCAGGAGAATCACTTGAACCCAGGAGGCAGAGGTTGCAGTGAGCCGAGATGGTACCATTGCACTCCAGCCTTGGCGACAAAGCAAGACTCTGTCTCAAAAAAAGAAAAGAACAAAGGAATTTCATACAGAGGGCCGGGAGCGGTGGCTCACATCTGTAATCCCAGCACTTTTGGAGACTGAGGCGAGTGGATCACTTGAGGTCAGGAGGTCGAGACCAGCCTGGCCAACATGGTGAAACCCCGTCTCTACAAAAATACAAAAAATTGGCTGGGCACGGTGGCTCACGCCTGTAATCCCAGCACTTTGGGAGGCTGAGGTGGGTGGATCACACGGTCAGGAGTTCAAGATCAGCCTGGCCAATATGGGCCAGGCATGGTAGCAGGGGCCTGTGTCCCAGCTACTTGGGAGGCTGAGGCAGGAGAATCACTTAAACTTGGGAGGCAGAGGTTGCAGGGAGCTGAGATTGTGCCATTGCACTCCAGCCTGGGCAACAAGGGTGAAACTTTCTCAAAAAAAAAAAAAAAAAATCATATAGAGGGCAGTAAGCTCACAAATGAACAGCTTTAGCTGTCTGTCTTCCGGTTGCCCAGTCAGAGAAAATGAGGAGGGTACGTGGCTGGAAGGGACCAATCAAAATAAGAATATCGTTTTTCAGGAAATGCATCTTTTCCTGGCACCAGGTTGAGGAAGGAATACTGACCTGGACACGTCTCCAACAGCAATTTCACAAGAAAAAGTGTTCTTATACTACACATACACAAGTCCCCAACAAGAGAGGGCCACACAGGGCCTCCCAACAGGCTTGGCTTGGCACATGATGGGTCTTGCTAATTGTTGAAGACAAACTTCTGTCCCGCGTGTTACAGCAGGAAGGCATCAGGCCAGGGGAATAACTATAGCTCCTCTGGCAGATGGAATATTCTCCATCTTCTGTCTCAAAGCAGACAGCTGTGCATTCAAGAGAGGGGGCTATCACAATGCAGAAACAGGCAATTCAAATGTAAGCACTTCAAGGGTAGGAGCTGTGTTCTTTTTTTATGGTTAAACTTTTTTAAATTTGAGACAGGGTCTCGCTCTGTTAGCCAGGCTGGAGTGCAGTGAGAGGCTCATGGAACCTGCACCCTCACCCTCCCAGGCTCAATCAGTCCTCCTACCTCAGCATCTTAAGTAGCTGGGACACAGGTGCGTGCCACTGTGCAGGCCTAATTTTTCAATTTTTTTTTTTTTTTTTTTGTAGAGATGGGGTTTGCCCCATGTTTCCCAGACTGCTCTTGAACTCCTGGACTCAAGCAATCCACCCACATTGGCCTTCCAGAGTGCTGGAACTACAGACATGAGCCACTGCACCTGGCCCTATGACTAAGCTTTTTAAAAAGTCTTTACGGTCTGAAAGGTGACTGTGACTCATACTCCAGAATAATGACCTAAAATGTAGCTTGTCTTCCAGTTCAAGAATTACACTGCCGACTCCTATCATCACAGAATGATGGAGGCAATCACCAGGCTCAGCCCTAGGGTGCTGCCCACAGGGGCCCTTCTCTGTGGCTCCTGATCCCAGCTCAGGAGGGGCTCCCGTGCTCACCTTTGAGTGCTGTCTTCAGCAGCTGCTGGGTCTCTGCATCAAAGGACTGGATTTTATACTCCTCTCTACTGGGCTCCCCCATGACCAGCCAGCCCCGGTAGCTCTTGACTGGGCTGGGACTAAGGACAGCACCTGGGGAGAAGAGGCGAAGGGAACGGCCTCAGGTGTGGAGCGCAGGGCGGGTTCTGTCCTGCAGGCCCTGGGCGGGGCTGACGGCGCTCGGGACAGGGGCTCCTGTGCAGTTCGTGGCGTGCAACAGTTGTGGTTGGCTGAGGGCCCACCAGGCTTGGCTTCTGGCGGGGACTGGGCATCAGCCAGGCACCTGCTGCTCTGTTTAGAAACCCCACGCTTGTGGGATTACACACGAGCAAGAAGCTGAAGCAGGAAAGCGCCCACCCTCTAGTCCCAGCAGGAGGCAGGGGTGGACTGGGGCAGGGTGTGTGCGGGCGGACGTTAGAGTTGCTTAAAGAAACCGGCCTGATGCTGCTGGCCCGGCATGATGCCGTGTGAGGGTCAGGCTGGGAACTCCAAGCGGCGCGGCTCTGTCCCCAGCAGGGCTCCAAACCTCTCTCCAACCCTCTCTTCCCGGCTTTCGCCGAGTCTTTCGGTCTAAACACCCGCTGCTGCATCCCCCGGGTGGGGCCGGCCCGCGCGGATGGGGACGCCGGCGCTCTGTCCGCCGCCTCGGCCAGGCGCAGCCTGAACTCCCCGGCCCGGCCAGCTTCTCCCCGGTACAGACTGGTCGGACCGGCCCCAAAGTGGCGGCAACCCGGCCCTACCCACTCGAGACTCCTAATTCCTGAGCTCCATTCTGGATCCTTCCTCTTACGGGGGGTTAGGGGACAGGATGATGCGCCCTCGAGAGGTGGCTCCCACCGGAGGCTCCCCTCTGGCCATAGGAGGCGCCTTCGGGGTCTCCAGCCCTCGGCCGCTCCCCTCGCGCCCGGAACGCCCCTCCCGGCGGCACAGGGCGGACTGCGGACCCCAAGGTCCAGCGTCCCCGCAGGCTGGAGAGGCGGCGTGGGCAGCTGGACCCACCTGCCGGACCGGCGGCGCGCGCGCGTGCCCGGGGCCGCCTGTCGGCTGGGAGCGCGCGACCCGCGTCAGGCGCTGCGGGGGCCGCAGTGAGCTCATCTCCTCGCGCGGCGCCGGGGAAGGGCCGGCTCGCCCGCGCCACCTGCCGGGCCCCCGCGGCACTGCCCTGGCCGACCGGCCGTCCCGGAAGCTGAGTCGCCCGCGTGGGGCCCCGGCGGAGACGCGGGGGACCCTGCGACGCTGCCACCCCGAGCCAGGTGGCGCTCGCTCGGCCCGTCCCCTCCTCACCCGGTGCGCCCCGGCCCTGTCCGGGCCCACGCCGGACCCGCCAGCTCCTCGATCTTGCGCGTGGCCCCGCACCCGGCCCTCCCCGAGCTCAGGTGCACGGGGGGTGAGGGGGCGGGAGACACCGCTGGGCCGCGCGGCGTGGAAAAAGCCTGCAGAGGGTGTGGTGGGGACCCGGTGGCAGGAGAGACGGTATCTGTCCTGGTCACACCACGTTCCCCGCTCCTTCAACCCAGGTAGAGAAGGCAGAGGCTGCAGGGCCGGGGCCAGCCACGACCCCCTCCCGCTCCAAGGAGGACGTGGGCGTAGCGAGTTTCAGGTCAGAGGGGCAGCCCCGAAAAAGGGGCCCCGTGGGCAACTCGCGGCCGTCGGGTGTTGCGAGTGCCCCTGAAGGGGCGCGGACCCCACCGCCCGACGTCTGCCCTGGGTGACAGGAGGGCACCTAGAAGGCGGGAAGAACTGCAGCCGCTCCTGCCGCGGGACTGGGAGAAGCGCTGCCGGCGCTGCCAGCGTTGCGGCCTCCTGTTAAAAGAACCGCCAAAGTGGTCACCGAAAACGGACGAGGAAAAGAACGCTCAGCTGCAGCAAAACAAACTAATGGGCAGGAGAAAGGAAGAGAATAAACTTTAACGGAATTTCGCAAAAAATACATTCAGGCCGGGCGCGGCGGCTTACACCTGTAATCCCAGCACTTTGGGAGGCCGAGGCGGGCAGATCACCTGAGGTTGAGACCAACCTGACCAACATGGAGAAACCCCATCTCTACTAAAAATATAAAAAATTGGCCGGGCATGGTAGCACATGCCTGTAATCCCAGCTACTCAGGAGACTGAGGCCGGAGAATCGCTTGAACCCGGAAGGCGGAGGTTTCGGTGAGCCGAGATTGCGCCATTACACTCCAGCCTGGGCAACAAGAGCGAGACTTCGTCTCAAAAAAAAAAAAATAAAATAAAAAATACATTCAGGCAGCTGCATCCCCGCAGACTCCGCCGCAGCCTGGACCTTGGGAACCAGCAGCCCAGAGCCAAGAAGCCCCACCATTCAGGGCCCAGAAAGACCCCAAAATCCCAGACCAGAGGCAGGGAAGGATGGTGCGAGGAGGAACTCAGGACCCACACACAGCAGGGCCAGGGCTGGAGAGGGAGGCAGAATGGAGAGCTCCCCCCAGGTGAAAGCAACCCCACAGGCCAGGCAGGTGGAGGGAAGGGTGAAGGTCGTATTCTGGAGACCTCCCCTCAGCCTGGAACTGGTTTCTCCTCTGCCTCTCCACCTGTGGGTGTCCCTGTGCTTTGGTAACACCCCAGGCACCAGCTGTGCCCTCACCATGCTGCCTGCCCGCCCCTTCCTTCTGCCATCCCCATCAGGGGGTGCTTCAGAGCCCCCGCCCTTCTGGGGCTACAGGGGAGGACGCACCCAAGCAGGCAGTGAGTGCTGATGCCACCTGTCCTGCCAACAGCTCCTCACCCAGCAAGGCTGACCCAGCCCAGGGTGAAAGAGGAGCCTGTAGACTGGGGAAAGGCTGCCCCTTCACCCACGCCTGCCTATGGCATGGTCTCTCTGCTTCCTGCACAGGCACTGAGATCTGCTTCCCATGGAGTCCCACTGAGCCCCACGGCCATGGCCAGCCTAGTCCTGGGAGAGGACAACCCAGGTGGTGGTGTGTCTGCAGACACCAAGATCTGGGCACGGGGCCCAGGAAGTGACTGGCTCAGCCTGGAGTCTCCACCAGCACTAGCAGAGCTGCCAAGGGCTGCAGCTATGGAGAACGAGGGATTTGAGGAAGGCAGGAGTCCCTTCCCTCAAACTTTGTGAGCAGGAAGGAGATGGGCCAGAGGAGATGGAGGAGTAAGATAAGGAATGTGCGTTTAGCTTTAATGTCTATTAAATAGGTTGGGAAAAACAGGCCAAGTGTGAGCACTTGACTCCTGCAGAGGCCCTAGCACAGCCCTCTGCACTCCAGCTGCAGCCCCATCCAGACCAGGAGTGTTGTGTTCTGGCTGATGGGTGTAGGATGGCGTCTGTTTACTTTGGAGTGTGGGCTGGTCAGAGGAGAAAGAGCAACTTCATGCTCCTTCTCACTACATCGTTGGTTCACCACAGACCACGTCCTGCATTCCCTGATTCTTTCACTGGGAATGCCCTGGACCTTCTGGTGGTGTCCCAGCTAGGTGGGTTCAAGGCCACCACCCTGCTCAGGGCAGCTAGCCTGCAGGGAAGGGCCAGGTAGCACCTCTCAGTGGAGACTCAGTCTTCCTTCCTTCAGAAGGCTGCCTCAAGGGAAGACCTGGGGTCCTTCCTGCCCTCAGCGCTGGCTGGTTGTCTTGTTCATGCAGTGGAAGACGTTACAGAAGAATTCATACCAGAAGAACATGAAGCCCGTGGAGAGGGCAGCCTTGAGCAGGCTGGGGGACAGGCCCTTGAAGAAGCCCAGGGTACCTTCCTCTTGCAGCACCTGCTTGGTACAGTCTACGAGGCCCTTGTATTTCCGCACCTGGGGAAAGGAAAGGGGCGAGAGATGGATGTCCACTCTGCTGCCGTCAACACAGGCCCTGGCATGCCACAGCTCTCAAGAAGTACTTGATGGACAAAGCAATGAATGCAAAATAGCAAATATTTTTATTTTTATTTTTTGTTGAGGCAGAGTCTCACTCTGTCACTCAGGCTGGAGTGCAGTGGCACAATCTTGGCTCACTACGGCCTCTGCCTCCCGGGTTCAAGCAATTCTCCTGCCTCATCCTTCCAAGTAGCTGGGATTACAGGCACACACCACCACGCCTGGCTAATTTTTTGTATTTTTAGTAGAGACGGGGGTTTCACCATGTTGTCCAGGTTGGTCTTGAACTCCTGACCTCAGGTGATCCACTCGCCTCAGCCTCCCAAAGTACTGGGATTACAGGTGCGGGCAACCACACCTGGCTCAAAATAGCAAATAAATTAACCTCATTCTTTCTACTGCAATTGGGTTAAGACTGAACAGATGACAGGCCTAGAAGTCAGCAGCTAGACAGAGCTGCTGCCTGCCCAGGAAGAATGGCTGCCTATGGCTCCAAAGGATCCAGCAATGGCTCGGAAACCTCTTCCCAGAGGTGTCTCTGACCCTTCATCCCATCCCACCTGATCCCTCTTGGGCAGCAGACCTGAACCTGGCCCTCAGTAGCTCTCAGCCGGGCCTCCCTGCCTTCAGCCTCACCCTCTCCAGCTGACTTCACACACTGCTGTCAGCCTTTTGTCCCCAGGCACAGTCCTCAGGCCTGGCTTCCCCTCCAAAAGCTGCAATAACTCCTAGTGACAAGGACATCATGAGAAATCAGGTCCAAACGCCAAGACCTGCTGTTCAAGTCACTCCACCGTTTGGCCTTGACTTCCCTCCCTGATCTGACCACCACTGGTCTTCCCACGTGCCCTTCCCACCTCTGACCAAACTGGATTACACTAGTCTTTGTTAGCAGCAAGGCCTCCCTCTGCCATGCTGGGCTCTTGCCATCGCTCCCTGTCCAAATTCAAACTGTCCCTTCATGCTGGTGCAGTGGTGCATGCCTGCAGATCTAGCTACTTGGGACGCTGAGCCCAGAGGTTTGCTTGAGCCCAGGAGTTCAAGACCAGCCTAGGCAACAGAGTAATATCACATCTTAAAACAAACAAAGAAAAGGGCCGGGTGCGGTGGCTCAGGTGTAATCCCAGCACTTTGGGAGGCAGAGGCGGATGGATCACCTGAGGTCAGGAGTTCAAGAACAGCCTGACCAACATGGAGAAACCCCATCTCTACTAAAAATACAAAATTAGCCAGGCACGGTGGTGCATGCCTGTAATCTCAGCTACTCAGGAGGCTGAGGCAGGAGAATTGCTTGAACCTGGGAGGTGCAAGTTGCAGTGAGCCGAGATCATGCCATTGCACTTCAGCCTGGGCAACAAGAGCAAAACTCCATTTCAAAAAAAAAAAAAGAATACTGGGTACGGCGGCTTATGCCTGTAATACCAGTACTTTGGGAGGCTGAGGCAGGCGGATCACTCGAGGTCAGGAGTTTGAGACCACCCTGGCCAACATGGTGAAACCCTGTCTCTATTAAAAATACAAAAATTAGCCAGGTGTGGTGGTGGGCACCTTGATGCCAGCTACTTTGGAGGCTGAGGCAGGGGAATTGCTTGAATCTGGGAGGTAGAGGCTGCAGTGAGCCGAAATTGTGCCACTGCACTCCAGCCTGGGTGATAGAGTGAGACTCAGTCTTGAAAAAAAATTTTTAGTAGACTCATCTCTACTATATATTTTTAGTAGAGTTGGAGTTTCACCATGTAAGCCATGGTTTTACCATGTTGGCCAGGGTGGTCTTGGAACTCTTGACCTCAGGTGAACCACCTGCCTTGGCCTCCCAAAGTGCTGGGGTTACGCCTGGCCCTCAGTTGTACTTTCCGTGTACTAGGAAGGTTGACCATCCAGAAAAAAAAATACATACACATACATATATATATATATATATATGCTGCTCAAATTCAATTCACCCCATTCCAGAACAGCTACAGCAAAACTCCTCTGTTTTTTAATATTTGGGGACCTTCCTTATGTGAATGTATTCTATTCAACACTGTACGGACATGTTTGTTTGTTTGTTTTGAGATGGAGTCTTACTCTCTTGCCCAGGCTGGAGTGCAGTGGCGTTATCTCAGCTCACTGCAACCTCCGCCTCCTGGGTTCAAGCAAATCTGTCTCAGTCTCCTGAGTAGCTGGAACTATAGGCGCCTGTCACCACTCCTGGCTAATTTTTATATTTTTGTAGAGACGGGGTTTTACCATGTTGATCAGGCTGGTCTTGAACTCCTGACCTCAGGAGATCCACCTGCCTCGGCCTCCCAAAGTGCTGGGGTTATAGGCGTGAGTCACTACATTCAGCCTCTGGACATGTTTTAAGAGCAGAAACTGGGCTAGGTGCAGTGGCTTATGCCTGTAATCCCAGCACTTTGGGAGGTGAGTCAGGAGTGTTCAAGACCAGCCTAGGAAACAGAGTGAGACCTTGCTTCTATTTTTTTTTTTTTTTTGAGGCGGAGACTTGTTCTGTCACCAGGCTGGAGTACAGTGGCGCAATCTTGGCTTACTGCAACCTCCACCTCCCAGGTTCAAGTGATTCTACTGCCTCAGCCTACTGAGTAGCTAGGTCTACAGGCGTGTGCTACCATGCCCAGCTAATTTTTGTATTTTTAGTAGAGACGGGGTTTTACCACATTGGCCAGGATGACCTTGTGATCTGCCTGCCTCGGCCTCCCAAAGTGCTGGGATTACAGGCATGAGCCACCACTCCCGGCCGACCCTGCCTCTATTTTAAAGAAGAAGAAAAAAAGAGCAGACACTGTATATCCTTGGCCCAGATCCTTCCACAGTGCACAGGACCCAGGGCTTGTGTGCAGCTTTCCCACATACTTGGGGATCTCCAGGGATGGACTGGAGGTGAAGGGGCCATGGCCAAGGGCCAAGCTGCCCAATGGGTAGGAGCTGACTACTGGTTCCCTCATGTGCCCAGTGATGGCAAGGGTCAGAGCTGTCTGCCCGGGAATGAATGGCTCACCTGGCCAAAGGCAGCTCTGGCATGCTCGAACCCTCCAACCTGTAGCCGCTTCTTGAAGAGGTCCAGGGGATATGTCAGGGTCTTGCTGATGACGCCAGCTCCACTGCCACAAAGCAGGTTTTTGAGGTTCTCTGAACCGGAAAAGTGGGGTGGGGAGAACGGATGAGAGAAATGCAGTCTATGATGCATGACTTGAAAGGCGCCAGGGCTGAGCGCCCACCACAAACCAAACCCAAGTCCTGCACTTCAGCCTGACCTCCGCTGGTCCTCCCATTCCAAAGAGGAATGTCATCTACGGGGAGGAAAGCCAGACGCAGCCACTTCTGGCGGAGTGATCCGGGCTGGATGGGCTGGTGGTGGCAGTCTCCCAGCTGGAGGCAACGTGGGCCTCAGCTTCTGCAGTGTGACTCAGTTCAGGGCTGGAGAGGGACCAGGATGCCCCACTCCTCCCCAGCCTCCCCCCACCCCCAACCCCTGACTCCCCCTGCCCAGAAAAAGCAACCAAAGAACCTCAACCAAATAACAAGCAGTTTGCAATTTGGACTTCCGACAAAAATGAAAACCATGACCAGTCACTGGAAGTAAATTTCAGTCATGCCAGTGATAGGTGTGGCAGGAGCTGGAAGAAATCAAGTCCTCTGCAAGCATTTGCAGTTGTTTTGTTTGCCACATTACAGAGCCGGGCACAGGGACCCGCAGGGTCTTCCCTTCGGACAGGAGAATTTTAGCTCCTTCGTGATTTGGATGGAAGGGGGCGCTCTGGCGGCTGGGGTGGGAGGGTTCCCTCTCATGTGAGGGCTGCCTCACCATTTTTCTTTCCTTCGGTTGGTATGGCCCACTCGTACATGTGCTTCAAGGAACTGTAGCAGGAGAACTGCAGCCCGGCGTAGGGGAAGATGGCGATCAAGGTGGGGGTCAAGCCTTTGTAGAAGACCAAGGGGCCCTCGCTCCTATACATGGTCCCCACGGCGTGGCGCAGTGTGTTATAAACCTGGACACACACACACGCACCTTGAATGAGCTCAGTGAGGTGGTTTTAGCCCTGGAACAGCCCATCAGAGCTATGTCCCCTTGCCTAAAAACTCAGCTACCAGGAGCGTAACTCCTGCGAGAAAGACAGTCAAAGGAAACGCTGGACAGAGATTCAAAGGGTGGCATTTTCCAGAAACTCCCCCTTCTACACATGTATACCGCTGTTATATCCACAGGTGTGCACAAAAGTATGTGTCCAAGAGTCACTGCAGCATCCTGGGGAAGGGCTAAAGGTTCGATGTCCATCTGTGGGTGATGGTTACATAAATTACGGGACACCAGCTCACAAGAACACAGTGCAGCTGTTCAAATAGGAAGGTGCGGCCGAGCGCAGTGGCTCACGCCTGTAATCCCAGCACTTTGGAGAGGCCAAGTTGGGTGGATCGCTTGAGGCCAGGAGTTTAAGACCAACCTGGCCAACATGGTGAAACCCCGTTTCTACTAAAAATACAAAAATTGACTGGGCCTGGTGGCTCATGCCTGTAATCCTAGCTTCTTGGGAAGCTAAGGCACAGGAATTGCTTGAATCTGGGAGGCGGAGATTGTGGTAAGCTGAGATTGCACCATGGTACTCCAACCTGGGTGACAGGTGAAGACTGTCTCAGAAACAAAAACAAATAAATAATAAAAATAAAGTAGAGAGGAGGTCTTGCTATGACTGGTCTTGAACTCTTGTTCAGTGAGGTGGTTTTAGCCCTGGAACAGCCCATCAGAGCTATGTCCCCTTGCCTAAAAACTCAGCTACCAGAAGCGTAACTCCTGCGAGAAAGACAGTCAAAAGAAACGCTGGACAGAGATTCAAAGGGTGGCATTTTCCAGAAACTCCCCCTTCTACACATGTATACCGCTGTTATATCCACGGGTGTGTGGACTGATCTGGGGATGGGCTGGTCCAGCCTCCCAAAGTATTAGGATTACAGGCATGCGCCACCACGCCCGGCCCCCAGTTGCTTAAATCTGGGAGCCAGAGGTCACAGTGAGCTGAGATTTCACCACTGCACTCCAGCCTGGGTGACAGAGCGAGACTCCGTCTCAAACAAACAAAAAACCAAAAAACAACCAGAAGTTCAAGACCAGCCTGAACCTGAGCAATGTAATGAGACCTTGCCCTACAAAAATAAAAAAATAAAAAACTAGGTATGGTGGCACGTGCCTGTGGTCTTAGCTACTTGAGAGGTTGAGGCAGGAAGATTGCTTGAGCTTAGGAGTTCGAAGCTATAGTGAGCTATTGTAGCCACTGTACTCCAGCCTGAGTGACAAGACCCTGTCTCAAAAAATATATATAAATAATAATGACAGTGGGGTGCGGTGGCTCACACCTGTAATCCCAGCACTTTGGGAGGCCAAGACAGGTGGATCACCTGAGATCAAGAGTTCGTGACCAGCCTTGGCGACATGGTGAAACCCCATCTCTATTAAAAATATAAAAATAAGGGCCGGGCGTGGTGGCTCACGCCTGTAATCCCAGCACTTTGGGAGGCCGAGGTGGGTGGATCATGAGGTCAAGAGATCGAGACCATCCTGGTCAACATGGTGAAACCCCATCTCTACTAAAAATACACAAAATTAGCTGGGCATGGTGGCGCGTGCCTGTAATCCCAGCTACTCAGGAGGCTGAGGCAGGAGAATTGCCTGAACCCAGGAGGCGGAGGTTGCGGTGAGCCGAGATCGCACCATTGCACTCCAGCCTGGGTAACAAAAGCGAAACTCCGTCTCAAAAAAAAAAAAAAAATATATATATATATATAAATAAGCTGCGTGCAGTGGCACATGCCTATAATCTCAGCTACTCAGAAGGCTGAGGGAGGAGAATCACTTGAACCCAGGAGGCAGAGGTTGCAGTGAGCTGAGATTGCGCCACTACACTCCGGCCTGGGCAACAAAGTGAGACTCTGTCTCAAACAAACAAACAAACAAACAAAAAACCAAAGATGCTCTCATAATAATCCAGCAATAAGTTCTTGGGTCTCACTTTCCCAGAAGCAGTCATTGATCCAGCCCACTGCTGGGTATTCATTTGTTCTGTTTCACACTGGTAGGTTCTGTCTCCCCAGGGAGGCTGTGAGCTCTTTTGAGGCAGGGACATAGGGCACGCTGCACAGTGCTGCCCACGGTCATGGGTTTTATAGACTGACTGCCACAAACTGAAAACCCAAACCTCTCCCAGCTTTGCCTTCTGCAAGGACAAGAACTCATCCTTTACCGACTGTGGTGGCTCACGCTTGTATCCCAGCATTTTGGGAGGCTGAGGTGGGCAGACTGCTTGAGCTCAAGAGTTTGAGACCAGTCTGGGCAACATGATGAAACCCTGTCTCTAAAAAAATACAAAACTTAGCCAGATTTAGTCTCAGCTACTGGGGACGCTGAGGCAGGAGGATAACTTGATCCCAGAAGGTCGAGGCTGCAGTGAGCAGTGATTGTGTCACTGCACTCTAGCCTGAGCAATAAAACAAGACCCTGTCTCAAAATATATATATATAGGCTGGGTGCGGTGGCTCACGCCTGTAATCCTGGCACTTTGAGAGGCCAAGGTGGGCAAATTGCCTGAGGTCAGAAGTTTGAAACCAGCCTGGCCAACATGGTGAAACCCGTCTCTACTAAAAATACAAAAAATTAGCTGAGTGTAGTGGCAGACACCTGTAATCCCAGCTACTTGGGAGGCTGAGGTAGGAGAATCACCCAGGAGGTGGAGGTTAAAGTGAGCCAAGATCACGCCTCTGCACTCCAGCCTGGGTGACAGAGCGAGATTCCATCGCCAAAAAAAAAAGAAAGAAAAATGTATATCTATATATAAAATATATTAAAAAAAAGAACATGCTTATTAAATAAAAGATAAAAAATAACACAACCCCTGTGACACCTTCCTATCTGGGCTCCCTGGTCAGGCCCCTGGCCACTCACCTTGGGCTCACCCTGAGCTGCAAAGCGGGTACGCAGAACATCCACAGGGTGCACAGTGAGGGTGGCCACACAGGCAGACAGGCCACCACACACAAAGTGCACCGAGAACTCCCGGGCGTCATACACGCTGCCTCTGTGGACCAGCTCCGTCAGCATTTCAAATGACAAGAACTGCAACAGCAAATGAAGAAGTCACTGATAGCCAAAAGGATGAGGGCAAGGACCAAATACTCCCCAAATGCATCACCTGTGACCTGGCTGGGGCCCAGGCGTAGGGGCGAGGGAAAGGTCAGGAAATGTTCTTCCTGAGCAGTGACAGCATGCGATAAATATAAAACTCTATGCAAAACTCAGATGCCATTTGATACTCTTGAGTAGAGCCAGACTCCCAAAGGGTTAAGAAGATATATGGGGGCTGGGCGCAGTGGCTCATGCCTGTAATCCCAGCACTTTGGGAGGCCGAGGTGGGCGGATCACAAGGTTAGAAGTTCGAGACTAGCCTGCTCAACATAGTGAAACCCCATCTCTACTAAAAATACAAAAATTAGCTGGGCGTGGTGGCGGGCACCTGTAGTCCCAGCTACTCAGGAAGCTGAGGCAGGAGAATCACTTGAACCCAGGAGGTGGGGGTTGCACTGAGCCAAGATCATACTACAGCCTGGGTGACAGAGCGAGACTCTATCTCAAAAAAAAAAAAAAAAAAAAAGATACATGATGGAAAAATGTACATCAGGAAAAGTCACTGGCTAACTTAGTTTTCCGAGAACTGGGAAAGATGACCATGTTCCGATTCCTGCAGGAACCCCCTTCAGTGCAGCCTGCGGCGGCGCTGTCTGAGAAGCGCTCTTTTCCGGGGCAGGTTCTGTCAGGAGCACGTTCCACAGGGTGACTCCTTTACATTCAGATCTTTCTTTGTTTTGTTTTGTTTTTTTGTTTTTTTTTTTTTTTGAGACGGAGTTTCACTCATTACCCAGGCTGGAGTGCAATGGCGCGATCTCGGCTCACCGCAACCTCCGCCTCCTGGGTTCAGGCAATTCTCCTGCCTCAGCCTCCTGAGTAGCTGGGATTACAGGCACGCACCACTGTGCCCAGCTAATTTTTTGTATTTTTAGTAGAGACGGGGTTTCACCATGTTGACCAGGATGGTCTCGATCTCTTGACCTCGTGATCCACCCGCCTCGGCCTCCCAAAGTACTGGGATTACAGGCTTGAGCCACCGTGCCCGGCCCTGTTTTGTTTTTTTGAGACAGAGTGTTGCTCTGTCGCCCAGGCTGGAGTGCAATGGCACAATCTCAGCTCACTGCAACCTCTGCCTCCTGAGTTCAAGTGATTCTCCTGCCTCAGCTTCCCGAGTAGCTGGGATTACAGGCGCCTGCCACCACACCCAGGTAATTTTTTTTTTTTGAGATGGAGTTTTGCTCTTGTTGCCCAGGCTGGAGTGCAATGGCGTGATCTCAGCTCACCGAAACCTCTGCCTCCTGGGCTCAAGCAATTCTCCTGCCTCAGCCTCCCGAGTAGTTGTGATTACAGGCACGCGCCACCACGCCCAGCTAATTTTGTATTTGCAGTAGATATGAGGTTTCTCCATGTTGGTTAGGCTGGTCTTGAATACGCGACCTCAGGTGATCGACCCACCTCAGCCTCCCAAAGTGCTGGAATTACAGGTGTGAGCCAATGAGCCCGGCTTAATTTTTGTTTTTTTGAGATGAAGTCTTGCTCTGTCACCAGGCTGGAGTGCAATGGCGCAATCTCAGCTCACTGCAACCTCCGCCTCCTGGGTTCAAGCGATTCTTCAACCTCAGCCTCCCGAGTAGCTGGGACTGCAGGCGTGTGCCACCACGCCCCGCTAATTTTTTTGTATTTTTATTGAGACAGGGTTTCACCATGTTGGCCAGGATGGTCTCAATCTTTTGACCTCGTGATCCGCCCGCCTCGGTCTTAATTTTTGTATTTTTTAGTAGAGATAGGGTTTCACTATGCTGGCCAGGCTGGTCTTGAACTCTTAACTTGGTGATCTGCCCACCTCGGCCTCCCAAAGTGCTGGGATTACAGGTGTGAGCCGCTGTGCCTGGCCTTTTTTTTTTTTTAGAGAAAAGTATCGCTCTGTTACCTAGGCTGGAGTACAGTGGCATGAACACGGCTCACTGCCGCCTCAACCCACCTGGGCTCAAGCAATCTTCCTACCTCAGCCCCCCAAGTAGCTGGGACTACAGGCGCATGCCACTATGTCCAGGTAATTTTGGTATTTTTTGGTAGAGTCAGGGTTTCACTATGTTGCCAAGGCTGGTTTCAAACTCCTGAGCTCAAGCGATCTGCCCACCTTGGCCTCCCAAAGTGCTGGGATTACACGCATGAGCCACTGCGCTTGGCCCTGTTTTGTTTTTTGAGGCAAAGTCTTGCTCAGTTGCCCAGGCTGGAGTCCAGTGGCACGATCATAGTTCACAGCAGCCTTGACTTCTCTAGCTCAAATGATTCTCCTGCCTCTGGAATAGCTGGGGCTACAGGCATGTACCACCACACCTGGCTTTTTTTTTTTTTAATTTTTAGTAGAGAGGAGGTCTCGCTATGTTGCCCAGGCTGGTCTCAAACTCCTGAGCTCAAGCCATCCTCCCACCTCAGCCTCCCAAAGTGATGGGATTACAGGCATGAGCCACTGCACCAGGGCTATGCTCAGATCTTCCTTCAGCCAAGTGAAGATGGCCTAGCTTCTTTTTTTGTTGTTGAGACAGGGTATGGCTCTGTCCACCTCAGTTTTCTCATACGTGAAATGGGAGTGACACAGCCCCTGCCTTAAGGACTGCTGTGACAGAGTGTACGTGAAGTGCTTCCAACAGGGGCCTGGCCCATAGCTGGCACTGTTCAGGGCTGGTTCTTACCACGTCTATTGCGTAAAACCACACGCTGTGCACTATGACTATACCGGTGCTCCACTGAGTGAAGCCCAAGTTCTAATCCTAGAACCGCCATGTGCAGGCTGTGAGGCCTCAGACAGCTGGTTTCACCTCCCTGAGATCCACATGACACCTGCTCTGCCCTCCTCATGACACTGCGGTGAAGTTCAGATGAGCCACATGTGTGAAGGTGGTACTTCAAAAACTGAAATGCATTAATGCTGTCCCAAGCCCCACAGAAGGCATGACATCAAATCAGTCTCCAAGATGCAACACCTAAGTCACGCAGGATAGACGAGGGGATGTGGGGCAGGGGAATGCCTAAGGCACAGCAGCTCACTCTGACATTTTCCACTGGTCAGGAGAGGCCAGTGGGAAGTGTGGGGCCTGCCTCTCACGTCCTGCCCTACACGCCATTCCCGTGTGCCTCACCCTCCCTCTGCTCCTCCATTGAGCAACGGGACCCCAGAGGCCTGGCCAGGTCCCCTGCCACCTACTTGGACAGCTCCATAGCCTATGGAGAGAATCTGGGCTGGGATGTGTCCCTTCCAGAAAGCTGTTGGCCCCTCCTCCTGCAGAATCTGCCTAATGGCCTGGAGTATCCCATGGTACTTTGCGTTGGGGTCTCTGCGAGACAGGCGCTCATGCTGAAGCTAGGAATCAAAATTGAAAAGATCAGGACAGCAGGGTGGGCTGGAATGTGAAGGGGAACTTTCAGAAAAGGTGAGGCCTTCATGTGGATAGAATTCCAAGTTTTAGGAACTGCTTTGGCAAGGAAGACTGAACTTGTCCTCCAGTCCATTGCATGGAAAAAGGGGAATAGTACCTGGAAACGGATCTTGATGACGTCGAAGGGACTGATCAGTGCCCGAGTGACAAGTCCAGACACAGACCCGGCCACTGCCACCTGGAACCTGGTATTATTCCTGCCATCTGGTTTGGGGTCATAGCCAACCATCCCTGCCTCTGGCCCACACAATGTCCATCAGTATCAAGCTAAATGCAAGAGACATGAAGTAAACACCAGGCAAGTTTCTTAGGGTCTCTGCTCAAACATTACCTCCTCAGAGCAGCCCTCCCTGGCTAGACTGTCTAAAATAGCACTCACTTTTGGACTGAGCTCAGCAGCTCATGCCTGTAATCCCAGCACTTCGGGAGGCAGAGGTGGTTGGATTGCTTGAGCTCAGGAGTTCAAGACCAGCCTGGGAAACATAGCAAAACCCCAACTCTACAAAAAATACAAAAATTTAAACATGATGAAACCCCGTCTCTACTAAAAATACAAAAATTATCTGGGCGTGGTGGTGGGCACCTGTAGTTCCAGCTACCCGGGAGGCTGAGGCAGGAGAACTGCTTGAACCCAGGAGGTGGAGGTTGCAGTGAGCCAAAATCACGCCATTACACTCTAGCCTGGGCGAAAAGAGCAGGACTCCGTCTTTAAAAAAAAAAAAAGAAAAAGAAAGAAAGGCTGGGCGTGGTGGCTCACGCCTGTAATCCCAGCACTTTGAGAGGCCAAGGTGGGCAGATCACGAAGTCAAGAGATCAAGACCATCCTGGCCAACATGGTGAAACCCCATCTCTACTAAAATACAAAAATTAGCTGGGCGTGGTGGCGTGCACCTGTAGTCCCAGCTACTGGGGAGGCTGAGGCAGGAGAATTGCTTGAACCTGGGAAGCAGAGGTAGCAGTGAGCTGAGATAGCGCCACTGCACTCCAGTCTGGTGCCTGGCGACAGAGCAGAACTCCATCTCAAAAAAAAAAGAAAATTATGCTCCTGGGGCCCCCCGCCAGACCTACTGACCTCTTCAGCCTCACTCTGGACCATTCTTCCCCTTTCCTCACTTAACCAGGGTGGTCTGAGTGCTTCTGCCCAGTTCCTGGAAAACTCAGCGAGTGCTCTTATCTACTGCCTTGCCTCCACTCCTCCAGTTCCCCACATCTGAAATGCAGCCCCACTCCCAGCCCCTACTCACTTTTCCAAGGCTAGCTCCTCTCATCCACCAGAGCTCAGCTAAAAAGCATCCCTTCCAGGAGATGTACTTTTTTCCTTTTTTGTAAAAACAAAAAACAAAACAAAACAAAAAACAGTAATACCTATATACGCGCTGTTGAGTTGTACAATGCATAGAAAGAAGTGTATAACCACACATGCATCAACAGGTAATTGGTAACTGATCACTGGGAGAAGGGTTGGGAAGGGAGGAAGGGAGACCTGTTTAGATAATTCTATAATGTTTAAATTTGTTACGGCAAAAAAAAAAAATTCCCTTAAACTAAAACTTAGAATTACCCTAGTTCTTGAATACTTGTGGTAGCGGGGCCGGGGAGGGGGGGTAAGGGGGTGAGAGAGACTTCTTACAGGATGACAGTCTTCACCACAGACATTCCTTTTCTCCTCTCACCCACCCTGGAACTCTTCCCCAGGAGCCCATGAGCAGTTTAAACATGCGGCAAGCGACTGAGAGGCAAAACCTCTCCAGGGGCTACCCAGGGACCGCTCAGGTCACACTGAGCAGTCAGTTTCCCGCCCATCTGGGCGGGAAAGAGGAGCAAGCCCGAGTGGCAGGTGTCCTGGATCGGTGTCAGGAGGAGACCGGAGAATAGGAGGCTCTTCCCGGTGTTCGGGTACCCATGTGCCCAAGGGTTCAGCTGAGCAGCTCTGCAGATGTCCCCGCGTGCGTACACAGATGTCCACGTGTGCCTCGGAGAATGTTTTTTCTCCCCGAGTCCGAGGGGACGCCCTGGAGCTCAGGTGCTCCGGGGCGTGCGCGGGGCTCTGCCGCCGGTGTCCCAGGAGATGCTTCTCAGGTCAGGTGTGACACGTGTGCGCACAATCCCCGCCCCCTAGTGAGCGCCTGGTGCGTGTGCGCCCTCCCGACCGCCCTGGGGAGCCAGGGTGCAGGTCCCCGGGAGGACGGCGAGAAGGACGGAGGTAGAGGTTACTTACACGGCTCGGCTAGTGCTGCCCGGCTCCGCGAACTCTGCTCTCTCTAGCTCCTCGCGCAGTCTTAACAGCAAAACTCCACTGAGCTCGGCCGAAACTGGCGGGCTCCTGGGCCAATCACTGCGCAGCCCCCCGCCAGACGCTGAACCAATGGTTCTGCTCTTGAGGTCCAGCCACCGCCTCCCGCAAGGTATTACTGGGTAATGTAGTCCTTTGAGACCAAGGGCATGTCCGCTGGTCGGCGCACAACCTCCTGGGAGATGTAGTCCCGCTGCTGGAGCGCGCGCGCGCAAGGGCAACGAACGCGTCCGAAGGAGGCTGCTTGCAAAGCTGGACTGCGACCTTAGGGGTCGCCGTGCTCTGGCGAGTGGCTGGGAAATCAGCCTGCAGGCAGGGTGCAAGGTTAGGGGTTCGGGGAACTTAACCCGCTTTCCTCAAACCCTGTTAATGCCAGAACCCGGATAATCTCAACTTGGTAAGAAGACAGGAAGCCTAGCAAAAACCTGGAGGACGAGAGGGAGAGAATCGATGAGAACAGTCCCTTCAGGGACAGGGAGGGCAAAAACACGAGGGTTCCCCCTCTCACCCCGAGTTTTGGAGGAAATGACTCATCCTACCGCCCTCACACAACTAGCGTCATGGTTTTGCATGACAGTATTGCCTCCTGACTTTTTAATTGCATTTTTTTATATTAGTATTATTTTGACGCACAATTTTAAGACATTTTTATTGTAGAAAATTTCAAGATATTGGCCGGGCGTGGTGGCTCAGGGCACTTTGGGAAGCACAATCCCAGCACTTTGGGAAGCCAAGGCGGGCGGATCACCTGAGGTCAGGAGTTCGAGACCAGCCTGGCCAACATGGCAAAACACCGTCTCTATTAAAAAAGAAATAAAATAATAAAATTAAATTTAAAAAGAAATTTTCAAGATATACAGAAGTGGAATAACCCGATGAAGCCGCGTAGTCGCTATCTGACCTCAGCAGTTACCACTCATGGCCAATCTTCCAATCTTGTTTCCTCTATTTCTGCACCTACCTCACACCCACTGCCCAGCGTTATTTTGAAGTAAATACCAGACATCATGACATCATGTGCTTTCACCAGTAAACATTTCAGCATATGTCTTTAAAGGATAAGCATTCTCTTTTTAATATGTATACATTATGTTTCATACACACATAAAACTGTGACTCTGACCCAAAAACAATATTTTCCTAATATCAAATACAAATTAGTGTTTACACTTCTCTGAATGACCTACAAATGTCCTTGGCTCACTGCAACCTCGGCTTCCTGGATTCACACAATTCTCCTGCCTCAGCCTCCCAAGCAGCTGGGATTGCAGGCGTGCACCACCACGCCGAGCTAATATTTTGTATTTTTAGTGGAGATGGGGTTTCACCATGTTGGCCAGGCTGGTCTCAAACTCTTGACCTCAGGTGACTGGCTCACCTTGTCCTCCCAAAGTGCTGGGATTACAGGCATGAGCCACTGCATGTAACCAAGATCTGAATTCAGACAAACTTTTTTGGTCTTAGGTCCAGCCTTAGTGACAGAGCAAGACTCCATCTCAAAAAAAAAAATATTTCTGCTATGTTTTCTCCTATATTTTCTAATAGAAATTTCACAGTTTTGGCCAGGCACAGTGGCTCATGCCTGTAATCCCAACCCTTTGGGAGGCCGAAGCAGGCAGATCATGAGGTCACAAGTTTGAGACCAGCCTGGCCAACGTGGTTAAACCCCGCCTCTACTAAAACTGCAAAAATTAGCCAGGTGTGGTGGTGTGTGCCTGTAATCCCAACTACGCAGGAGGCTGAGGCAGGAGAATTGCTTGAACCCAGGAGGCGAAGGTTGCAGTGAGCTGAGATTGCGCCATTGCACTCCAGCCTGGGCGACAGGGTGAGACTTCATCTCAAAAAAAAAAAAAGAAAAAGAAATGTTACAGTTTCAGGTTTTACATGTAGGTCTCGGATCCATTTTTAGTTAATTTTTGTTTGGTATGAGATATTGAAGTTCTTTTTTCCTTGCATGTGGATGGCTAATCATTCTAGTACATGGAACCCTGTTTTTGTTGAAAAGTCTATTCTTTCTTCACTAAATGGCTTTGCTCATGTTTGTTGAAAATTAGTTCATATGTACACAAAGTGTTGACTTTTGCTTTTTCACTCAATGCAAATAATGATAAGCATTGTCCACATGAAAAGTACAGTTAAAAGATGTTGGCAGATGTGGTGGCTCGTGCCTGCAATCCCAGCAATTTGGGAGGCTAGGGTGGGTGGATCACCTGAGGTCAGTAGTTTGAGACCAGTCTGGCCAGTATGACAAAACCCCATCTCTACTAAAAGTACAAAAATTAGGTGGGCATGGTGACAGGCGCCTGTAATCCCAGCTACTCAGTAAGCTGAGGCAGGAGAATCGCTTGAACCTGGGAGGCAGAGGTTGCAGTGAGCCAAGATCGTGTCACTGCACTCCTGCCTGGGCAAGAAGAGCGAGACTGTGGTCTCAAAAACAAAACAAAACAAACAACAAAAAAAGAGCTGTTAAGGTGGACTGGGCACGGTTGTTCATGCTTATAATCCCAGGACTTTGGGAGGCAGAGGTGGGTGGATCACTTGAAGTCAGGAGTTCGAGACCAGCCTGGCCAACATGGCGAAACCCCGTCTCTACTAAAAATACAAAAGTTAACTGGGTGTGGTGGGCGCCTGTAATCCCAGCTACTCAGGAGGCTGAAGCAGGAGAATCATCTGAACCTGGGAGAAGGAGGTTGCAGTGAGCCGAGATCGCGCCACTCCAGCCTGGGCAACAGAGCGAGAGTCCATCTGAAAAAAAAAATATGTTAAGGTGGCCCATCATGGGCAGAACCTAAAAAAGAAATGTGACTTCCTGTTCTAGTTGAAAGTGTCCCTGACTGTGGCCTTCGGGGCTGCTTTGTCCTCCCTCTTTCCTCTGTCTCTTTGCTTAGGGATGGCCTTATTTCCCCATGGAAGTGCAGCCTTCATGTTTGACGTCTGTTGTCCGGGTCAGTCTGTGGACTGATTGCTAGCCTCTTTCTAGATCATCTCTTTGGCTCAGGAGATCTTTGGCCCTGCTTTGTTTTCCTAAACTAGAACAAACCTGCGTTTTAGAATGGGCCTCTTCAAAGGCCAGTCAGCAGATAAGCCAGGAAGGACCTTTGACTACAGGCTAATCGTAGAGTGACTTAGACGCAGGGCACCAGAGATCGTCAGAAGTGGAAAGATTCATGGGGGTCATTTCATCTGGCCAGGGCCCAGAAGGATTAGGAGATGTGCCTGCAGTCCCTCAAGGTCAGATGGCAAATTGGTGGCTGGAATGAGATGAAACTGGTGGTAGATGCTAGTTTTCCTGGGCTTACCCGGAATGTAGTTTTTGCATATTTGAAATTTGGCCATTTCATGTTAAGTTAAATATATTTAGTAAATGTGAAAAGAGAAACCAGAAAGTGACGGTTCCTGTCAGCTTGGGGAAGTGTATCCTTCTGTGACCTCACCAACACTTACCCTAAAGAGGCCTATTGAAAGCTCCTTTGGACTTCCCCCTCCTCCTTGGAAGGAGTAAATATCTCCTTGGCATTGAGCAAATAGAGTTGGTATTTAGCAGCTGCTTGAGCTGATGCTTCTGAGGCAAAGGAGCCTCTTACTGAGTGAGTTGGTCAGCTCTCTGTGAGATGCCTGAAAGTCAGAAGGCAACTTGCTGTGTGTCTCTGGCAAGTCACTTTCCTTCTCTGGGCTGCAGTTCCTCCATCGGGGCAGATGAAGGAGTTGGACTACAGGGTGGGTCAAGCCTTGCTGCCTCTGCACCTCCACAGTTGTAAAAAATAATCTGCATTTTTGTTTTTGAGAAGGAGTTTCACTCCATCGCCCAGGCTGGAGTGCAGTGGCACGATCTTGGCTCACTGTGACCTCCACCTCCCGGGTTCAAGCAATTCTCCTGCCTCAGCCTCCTGAGTAGCTGGGACTACAGGCACGCGCTACCATGCCCGACTAATTTTTGCATTTTTAGTAGGGCCGGGGTTTCACCATGTTGGTTGGGCTGGTCTTGAACTCCTGACCTCAGGTGATCTGCCACCTTGGCATCCCGAAGTGCTGGGATTACAGGCGTGATCCACTGCGCCCGGCCATAATCTGCATTTTTAGTAAATATCCCAAGTGGTTCTCAATTTCAGCTGCTACAAGAATCACTAGTATGCTTGTTTTTATTTTATTTTATTTATTATTTAATTTCTGTTTGAGATGGGGTCTCACTCTGTCACTCAGGCTGCAATACAGTGGCCCAATCTGGGCTCACTGCAAGCTCCACCTCAAAGACTCAAGCGATCCTTCTACCTCAGCCTCCTGAGTAGCTGGGACCACAGGTATGCACCACAATGCCCAGCGAATTTTCTGTACTTTTGTAGACATGGGGTTTCGCCATGTTCCCCGGGCTGGTCTCAAACTCCTGGGCTCAAGCAATCTGTCTGGGTCAGCCTCCCAAAGTGTTAGGATTACAGGTGTGAGCCACTGTGTCTGGCAGGATGCTTATTTTAAAATGCAGATTACCTCCTACCTAGGGACACTTATCCTGCTCAAGCAGGTCTAGGGTGGTGCCTGAGAAGGTATAAAGAAGCAAGGGCATCCTGGGATCACCAGCTGGGATCTCTCCAGTTCAGTCTGGTCCCTGAACGTGTGGGGCATCAAGCAGGTAGCTGGTATTATAGGCATGCGCAACCATGCCTGCCTAATTTTTGTATTTTTAGTAGCCTGACCAGGCTGTTCTCGAACTCCCGATCTCAGGTGATCTGCCTGCCTTAGCCTCCCAAAGTGCTGGGCATATAGGCATGAGCCACAGAGCCCAGCTCTATTTTCTTTTTAAGTAGAGACGGAATCTCACTATGTTGTCTAGGCTGGTCTTGAACTCCTGGCCTCAAGTAATCATCTCTCTTCAGCCTCCGAAAGTGCTGGGATCAAGGATTTGAGCCACCATGCCTGGTCTTTTTAAAAAAATGTATCAAATATCGAGGGAGTGTTTTGGTCAGACACTGTTTTAGATGCTGGAGATTCAGCAGTGACCCAATCAGAATTCTTGTCCTCTTGGATGTGACTTTCTTTCACTCAGCAACTTGCAGCTGAGGGCTTTCCGTGATTTCTCCCGGCCTGATAGTGCCTTTCTTTTTGGTGCTGAATAACATTTCATGGTGTGGATGCAGCACACAGTTTGCTTATCTATTCATCTATCAAAGGACATCTTAGTGGCTTCCAAGCTTTAGCATTTATGAATAAAGTTGCTATAAGCTTTCATGTGCAAGTTTTTGTATGAAAATAAGTCTCCATCATTTTAATTAATTAATTTATTCATTTATTTATTTTGAGACAGAGTTTCACTCTTGTTGCTGAGGCCAGAGCGCAATGGCATGATCTTGGCTCACCACAACTTCCACCTCCCAGGTTCAAGCAATTCTCCTGCCTCAACCTCCTGAGTAGCTGGGATTGCAGGCATGCGCCATCACGCCTGACTAATTTTGTATTTTTAGTAGATGTATGGTTTCTCCATGTTGGTCAAGCTGATCTCGAACTCCTGACCTCAGGTGATCTGCCCGCCTCTGCCTCCCAAAGTGCTGGAATTATAGGCGTGAGCCACCGCGCCTGGCCATTTTATTTATTTTTAAGTGAGACGGAGTGTGCCCACGCTGGTCTCAAACTCCTGACCTCAAGCAATCCACCCACCTTGGCCTTCCAAAGTTCTGGGATTACAGGCGTGAGCCACCACGCCTGGTCCATTTTATTTTTTTAAACATAATAGCGTTTCAAGGCTGAGGAAATCATGAGAAACCAGCCACTGCTGGAGGAAGTTCTGACAGGCTGCAGGGGCCAGAGATAGGGGTGCCTCTGCAATAGTTCCTTTTTTTTTTTTTTTTCTGTTCTTTCAGATTTACTCAGCAAATGACTCAAACACCAGTAAACAAAAAGCCATGAGCCACTGCACCTGGCCTAATTTTTGTAATTTTAGTAGAGATGGGGTTTCTTCATGTTGGCCAGGCTGGTCTCAAACCCCTGGCCGCAAGTGTTCTGCCCACCTCTTCCCAAAGTGCTGGGATTATAGGCGTGGGCCATTGCATCCGGCCTTAACAGGTTTCTTTATATCTTTTTATTCCTACTCTGTGCTTAGTGTCTGGGTCAGAAGGGCTGGAGGACTGAGTTCGCCTGGTAGTTGGGTGGCTGGCCTACCTTAACCCAGTGCTGCTGCTGGGGCGCCACAGCCTTCTTGACAGTCTGTCCTCCTTTGCTCTGGACTCCAGCTCTCTTGAGGGCATTCCAGTGTCGGTCTCCCTGGGCTTAGTCATGAAAGCCCTGTTTGTTGAGTTGAGGCTGTTCCAGTTAAAGGGATGGAAGCCCTCGCTGGTCTCTTTGTCCTAGTCTTCAGACTTTGCCGGGTCCTTATTTCCTTTCTTCGTGCAACCTGTGACAATCGTATATATATCCACCTATAGCCCACGAGGGCCTGTGTTTTGTTTTGTTTATTTTTTTGAGACAGAGTCTTGCTCTATCTCCCAGGCTGGAGTGCAGTGGTGTGATCTTGGCTCACTGCCACCTCTGCTTCCTTGGTTTAGGCGATTCTCCTGCCTCCGCCTCTGGAGTAGCTGGGACCAGAGATGTCACCACCACACCTGGCTAATTTTTGTTTTGTTTTGTTTTGTTTTTAAGACAGAGTCTCATTCTGTCACCCAGGCTGGATGGAGTACAGTGGTATGGTCTCAGCTCACTGTAACCTCCACCTCCTGGGTTCAAGGGACTCTCCTCCCTCAACCTCTTGAGTAGCTGGGGTTACAGGTATGTGGCACCACACCCAGCTAATTTTTGTATTTTTAGTAGAGATGGCGTTTTGCCATGTTGACCAGGCTGGTCTCGAACTCCTGACCTCGGGTGATCTGCCCACCTCGGCCTGCCAAAGTGCTGGGATTATTGGTGTGAGGCACTGCGCCCGGCCCATTTGCTCCTTTAATGAACTTTCGTCTTCACTGTCTCAGGACAAGCAGAGCTACAGGCAGTGGAAAAGCCTCGGAGTTCACCTGGCCATGGGCTTAAATGTGCCATTTAGACGTGATTTTGAGGCTGGGTTTGGTGGCTCTCACCTGTAGTCTCAGCACTTTGGGAAGCTGAGGCAGGAGAATTGCTTGAGGCCAAGAGTTCAAGTCAAACCTGGCTAACATACCAAAACCCTGTCTCTAAAAAAAAAAAGACAGTTTTGTCTGTATGAGATCGAATGCCAAACCACTGCACACAGACAGGTAATTCAGTAGGGAAGTGAGATCAACATTGTACAGAGAAAGCAATACCTTCCCACAGACAAATGACAGCTAGTTAGAAAACGGGAGGCGGGGCATAGTGGCTCACACCTGTAATCCCAGCACTTCGGGTGGCTGGGGTGGGCAGATCACTTGAGCTCAGGAATTCAAGACCAGTCTGGGCAACATGGAGAAATCCCATCTCTTCAAAAAGTATAAAAATTAGCTGGGCATGGTGGTACTTGCCTGTAGTCCCAGCTATTCAGGAGGCTGAGGCAGGAAGAGTGCTTGAACCCAAAGGGTTGAGGCTGGGATGAGCTGTGTTCACACCACCGCACTGCAGCCTGGGTAACAAAGTGAGACCAGGTCTCAATAAATAAATAAATTTATAGATATAAATTTAAAAAAATAATAAATTAGCAGGTGCAGTGGCACATGTGTGTAGTTACACGGGAGGCTGAGGCAGGAGAATCGCCTGAGCCCAGGAGGTCGAGGCTTCAGTGAGACGTGAGCCTGCGTGATAGAGCAAGGAGCAAGACCCTGTCTCAAAAAAAAAAAAAAGAAGATGGAGGAAGAGAAGTTCTGCTTTAAAATATCAACAACGCTGATAAAATGTCTGGGAACAAATGTCACAAGAAACATGCAAAATCTCCATGAGGAAAATATTCCCAAAGGACATGAGACTGGAAAGACATGCCAAGTCCCTGGACAGGGAGACTCAACATCAGAAAACACCAGCTCTTCTTAGTTTACAAATTTAACATGATCCAAATAAAAACACCAAGCGCCTTTTTTCTCTGGAAGGAGACAAGCTGATGCTAAAGTTTACACTGAAAATATAGACAAGGCCGGGCAAGGTGGCCTTGTAATCCCTGTAATCCCCGCACTTTGGGAGGCTGAGGCCGGCAGATCATGAGGTCAGGAGTTTGAGACCAGCTTGATCAACATGGTGAAACCCCGTCTCTACTAAATATACAAAAATTAGCCGGGCGTGGTGGCGTGCTCCTGTCATCCCAGCTACTCAGGATGCCGAGGCAGGACAATTGCTTGAACTCAAGAGGCGGAGGTTGCGGTGAGCCGAGATCGCGCCACTGCACTCCAGTCTGAGCAACAGAGCAAGACTCAGTTTCAAAAAGAAAAAAAAGAAAAGATAAACAAGGACAGCCAGGACATTCTGAGAAAAGCAATGAGAAAAGAATGGCCGATCTGACATCAGAACCTGACTGTGCGGCAGTAGGTTGTGGACAGGCAGAGGCCCAGAAACAGGACCCCAGGGTAGAGAGGGCACGGGCACTCAGCACACAGAACGCATCCTCTCGCAGGGGCTGCCGATGGCCCTGGGAGTAAGTATATCTGGACGAGCATGTAGCCAGCTGGAAAAAAAGAGAGCTGAATCCATCTCTCACACCAGTATCAGGATACCTTTAAACGGATCAAAGATTTAAACAGGCCAGGCACAGTGGCTCACACCTGTAATCCCAGCACTTTGTGGGGCCAAGGCAGGTGGATTGCTTGAGCTCAGGAGTTTGAGACCAGCCTGGCGACATGGTGAAACCTGTTGTTACTAAAAATACAAAAACTTAGCCGGGCATGGTGGTACGCGTCTGTGGTCCCAGCTACTTGGGAGGCTGAGGTAGGAGGATTGCTTGAGCGCAGGAGGTGGAGGTTGCAGTGAGCTGAGGTCATGCCACTGCACTCCAGCCTGGGGGACAGAGTGAGACTCCATCTCAAATAAAACAAAACAAAGAAACAAACAGAAAAGGCCGGGCACGGTGGCTCACACCCATAATCCCAGGGAGGCTGAGCTGGGTGGATCACCATAGGTCAGGAGTTCAAGACCAGCCTCGGCAAATGATGAAACCCCGTCCCTACTAAAAACTACAATAATTAGGCCGGGTGCAGTGGCTCACGCCTGTAATCCCAGCACTTTGGGAGGCCAAGGTGGGTGGATCACCTGAGGTCAGGAGTTCAAGACCAGCCTGGCCAACATGGAGAAACCCCATCTGTTTAAAAAAAAAAAATTAAAGAAAATAAAACAATCAGCCAGGCATGGTGGTGCATACCTGTAGTCCCAGCTACTCAGAAGGCCAAGGCAGGAGAATTGCTTGAACCCAGGAAGCAGAGGTTGCAGAGAGCCAAGATCGTATCATTGCCCTCCAGCCTGAGCAATAGAGCGAGATCCATCTCAAAAAAAAAAAAAAGAAAAGAAAAAGAAAATCCAGCTGGGTGTGGTTGTCATCCCAACACTCTGGGAGGCCAAGGTGAGAGATCACTGGAGCCTAGGAGTTTGAGGACAGCCTGGGTAACATAATGAGACCTCATCTCAACAAAGAATATGAAAATTACCTGGGTGTGGTGGCCTGTTCCTGGAGTCTCAGCTACTTGGGAGGCTGAGACGGGAGGATGGCTTGAACCTGGGAAGTTGAGGTTGCATGAGCTGCAATTGTGTCACTGCACTCTAGCGTGGGTAACAGAGTGAGAGCCGTCAAACAAAAAAACAAAAAACCCAAAACTGAAAAAAAAAAAACCAGATGAATCTTTTTTTTTTTTTTTTTAAATAGAGTCTAGCTCTGTTGCCAGGCTGGAGTGCAGTGGCGAGATCTTGGCTCACTGCAATCTCCACCTTCCGTGTTCAAGCAATTCTCCTGCCTCAGCCTCCCGAGTAGCTGGGATTACAGGTACTTACCACCACACCCAGCTAATTATTGTATTTTTAGTAGAGACGGGGTTTCACCATGTTGGCCAAGATGGTCTCGATCTCCTGACCTCGTGATCCACCAGCCTTGGCCTCCCGAAGTGCTGGGATTATAGGTGTGTGTCACTGTGCCCGGCAACAGATGAATTCTTTTGCCCTCAGTAAGAACAGAATGAGTCATGGATGGGTACAGGGCTGACCAGGAGTTGGCTAAACTCAAAATGACTTACCAGGTGTGGGCACTAGCACAGATTAGCCCACATTGTGCTAGTTACTTAATACACCGTATCCTGTGTAATCTTCTCACTCATGCTCAGTTTCTTTTATCAACCTAAATTTTTTTTTTTTTTTTTTTTTTTTGAGATGGAATCTTGCTTTGTCACCCAGGCTGGAGTGGCACAACTTAGCTCACTGTAACTCCCGCCTTCTGGGTTCAAGTGATTCTCCTGCCTCAGCCTCCCGAGATAGCTGGGATTACAGCTCGTACCAGCACGCCTGGCTAATTTTTGTGGTTTTTCTTTTTTGGACCTGGAGTCTCGCTCTGTCACCCAGGCTGGAGTGCAGTGGTACAATCTTGGCTCACTGCAACCTCCACTTCCCAGGTTCAAGCAACTCTTCTGTCTCAGCCTCCCGAGTAGCTGGGATTACAGGCGCCTGTCACCATGCCTGCCTAATTTTTGTATTTTTAGTAGAGACAGGGTTTCACCATTTTGGCCAGGCTGGTCTTGAACTCCTGACTTCAAGTGATCCGCCCACCTTGGCCTCCCAAAGTGCTGAGATAATAGGCGTGAGCCACCGTGCCCGGCCAATTTTTGTGTTTTTAGTAGAGATGGAGTTTCACCACATTGGCCAGGCTGGTCTTAAACTCCTGACCTCAAGTGACCTGCCCATCTCAGCCTCCCAAAGTGCCAGGATTATAGGTGTGAGCCACCACACCCGGCCTCAACCTAAATTCTTTTTTTTCTTTAATCTTTTTATTTTTTAAATTAATTAATTTATTAAAAATTTTTTTTTTTACTGAAGGGGGAAGGAGGAGAGAGGGGAGGAGAGGGGAAGGAAAGGAGGAAGAGAGGAGGGAAGGAGGGAGGAAAGAAACAGTCCAACCTAAATTCTTGACCTGAGGTTAAAAAGATAATTTGGCCAGGCATGGTGGCTCCTACCTGTAATCCCTGCACTTTGGGAGGTTAATGGGGGAAGAGAGCTTGAGCCTGGGAGTTTGAGACCAGCCTGGGCAACATAGTGAGACCCCTGTCGCTACAAAAAAAATTTTAAAAAAATTAGTTGGGTGGATGGCACACGCCTGTAGTCCCAGGTACAGGGAGGCTGAAGTGGGAGGATTACTTGAGCCTGGAAGGTGGAGGCTGCAGTGAGTTATGATTGTACCACTGCTCTCCAGCCTGGGCAACAGAGTGAGACCCTATCTCAAAAAAAATAAAATAAAATAAAGAAAAGAAAAGAAAAAGGTGGCCGGGGTGCTGGCTCATACCTGTAATCCCAACACTATGGGAGACTAAGGTGGGCAGATCACTGGAGATCAGGAGTTCGAGACCAGCCTGACCAACATGGAGAAACCCCGTCTCTACTAAAATTGCAAAAAATTAGCTGGATGTGGTGGCACGAGCCTGTAGTACCAGCTGCTTGGGAGGCTGAGGCAGGAAAATTGAACTCATGAGACAGAGGTTACAGTTAGCCAAGATTGTGCCACTGCACTCTAGCCTGTGTGACAGAGACTCTCACTCAGAAAAAAACAGGTAATTTGTTAAAGGTCACTGACCCAGTTATTCTAAACGCACAGGAGGCAACCTTTCCAAGGCCACCTGGAGGCTGGGAGACCCAGCACAACTCTGCTGTTCCTGGCTGTAGATGGTCAGTGCCACCAGCAATGTAGTCATTGAGGCAGGGCCATTGGCTTGGGGAAGGCAGGAGGTGGGAGGACACAGGACAGGGTAAGGAATGTCCTGCTTGCAGACAGACAAGAGACACATAAAATGTCTTTTTTTTTTTCGACACAGAGTCTCATTCTGTCGCCCTGGCTGGAATGCAATGGCATGATCTTGGCTCACTGCAACCTTTGCCTTCCTGGTTCAAGTGATTCTACTGCCTCAACCTCCTGAATAGCTGGGACTACAGGCACCCGTCACACCACACCCAGCTAATTTTTTTTTTTTTTTGTATTTTTAGTAAAGTCGGGATTTCACATTGACCATTGATCACCACATTGACCAGGCCAGTCTCGAACTCCTGACCTTGTGATCCACCCACTTCTGCTTCCCAAAGTGCTGGGATTACAGGCGAGAGCCAATGGGCCTGGCAAAAATGTCTTTTTTTAAAATTTTAACTTTTTTTTTTTTTGAGACAGAGTCTCACTCTGTCACCCAGGCTGCAGTGCAGTGGCATGATCTCCGCTCACTGCAACCTCTGCCTCCAGGGTTCAAGCAATTCTCCTGCCTCAGCCTCCTGAGTAGCTAACAGGTGCCCACCACCATGCCTGGCTAATTTTTGTATTTTTAGTAGACATGGGGTTTCACCATGTTGGCCAGGCTGATCTAGAACTCCTGATCTCATAATCTGCCCACCTCGGCCTCCAAAAGTGCTGGGATTATAGGCATGAGCCACACTTCCCAGCCAAAATGTTTTTTATTTTTAAAATTTTAATATATATATACATATATGTGTGTGTGTGTGCGCGCGTGCGCGTGCACATGTATGTGTGTATATCTATATATATCTATTGAGAAACAGAGTCTTGCTACGTTGGCCAGGTTGGTCTTGAACTCCTGGACTCAAGCGATCCACCCACCTAGGCCTCCCAAAGTGCTGGGATTATAGAATTGAGCCACTCTGCCCATAGGACGATGGAGGAAGGGGACAGGCAGTTGGGAATGCGAGACTGCAGGGGAACAAGAGCCCCCTGGGAGCTGGTCAGGAAGGGGTTCTCAGGACATATGGGGTCTGTAGAGCCAGTTCTCATGACAGGCTGTGGTAAGCAGATGAGCACTGAGAAGGGGCTGAAGGTTAGTTAGAGAGGAGAGGACACTGGCTGGGACAGTGGTGACAGGAGAGACCTTTGCCTGCGATCTGGGAGAAAGGTGGATGCTGACCGAAAGCAAGGACTCAGAAGGGACTTGGTTGGCCAAAGGCTTGGAGAATCGGACCAGGCGCAGACTGTACTAGATCTTGAATGCCAAGATTGTAATCAGCGCCTGTCACGACGCCTGTGTATATAATCATGCTGGCTCCCCAGAGCAACCTAGTGACATTTTTGTTGGTTTGATTTTTAAATAGATGAAGGAAGTGGGTGAGAGGTTAAGGGCCCTGGTCATGGCCTGGTGCCGTGGCTCATACCTGTAATCCCAGCACTTTGGGAGGCTGAGGGAGGTGGATCCCTTGAGGCCAAGAGTTCAGGACCATCGTGGGCAACATGAAACCCTGTATCTATTAAAAATACAAACAAGGGGCGGGACAAACAAACAAACAAACAAACAAACAAACAAACAAACAAGCAGCCAGGAGTGGTGGCACGCGCCTGTAATCCTAACTCGGGAGGCTGAAGTGGGAGAATCGCTTGAACCCGGGAGGCGGAGGTTGCAGTGAGCCTGGATTGCACCACTGCACTCTGGCTTGGGTGACAGTCTTGCTCTGTTTCAAAAAAAAAAAGAACGAAAAAAGGGGGCGCTGGTCACTCGGTCAGGAATAAAGGCCCTGGCCTCGGGCCTGCAATCCATGTCCTTTCTCCTACATCACAGCGCTCCTGAGGGGCAGGGCCTGGACATCGCCCTCTTTGGACAGGCTGGGGAACGAGGCAGGGTGGAGACGCAAGAGGAGGTTTTTATGGCAATGGGGGAAGGGGGATGAGGGGCCGGGACCAGGAAGATACCAGGGAGCGTTTCCCCACGGCCGGCCATGTCCCTGGAGCCCTGTGCGTCCCTGGTGCTGTGGGCTCTGGGCTCACCTCCTGCCCTTCCAGCCTCTCTCCTCTGTGCTTCCTGCCTTCCCCTCGCCTGGCCCTCTGGGGCTGTGCTTCCTTATGGGGACTGGTGTATGTGAGCCCTCACCCATGGCCATGGCTTCAAAGCCACCTCCATGGGGACAACCCCTGAACCGGGATCCCCTGTCACATCTGTCTCCTGAGCTCCAGGTGAACACACCCTACTGCTTTCCAGATGTTTGTCCTCAGGCACCTCAAATCCAACCCTCTAGCCTTTCTCCCCACCTCACGCCACTCTACCTCTCTTCCCCCAGAGTTCCCCATCTCAACAAATAGCCACAGATCCCCCCAACTGCCCAGCAGCCATATGGACCCGCCTTTCTCTCCACCCCCAGTCTTCCCAGCTCCTCCTAAATATGGCTCAAGCCACTAGCTTCTTTGCCTCCTGGACAGCAGTAGTTTCTTTCTTTTTTTTTTTGAAATGGAGTTTCACTCTGTCGCCAGGCTGGAGTGCAGTGGCATGATGTCCGCTCACTGCAACCTCTGCCTCCCAGGTTCAAGCAATTCTCTTGTCTCAGCCTCCCGAGTAGCTCGGATTACAGGCACCCACCACCATGCCTGGTGAATTTTTTAAATTTTTAGTAGAGATGGAGTTTCACCATATTGATCAGGCTGGTCTCGAACTCCCGACCTCAGGTGACCCACCCACCTCAGCCTCCCGAAGTGCTGGGATTACAGGCATGAGCCACCGTGCCTGGCCTACAGCAGCAGTTTCTTATAGCCCAGCACAATTGTGTCTGCTCCTCTGCTTAAAACCCATTCAGGATATGACCCCATAAAACCTTGTACGACAATGTTCATAGCCGCATTATTCACAACAGCCAAACAGAAACATCCCCAACACCTGTTAGCTGATGAATGGATTAACAAAATGTGGTATATCAGGGCAATGGAATATTAGCATACTATTCCCACATAAGAAGGAGTGCTGGCCAAGTGCGGTGGCTCACGCCTGTAATCTCAGCACTTTGGGAGGCCGAGGCAGGTGGATCACCTGAGGTCAGGAGTTCAAGACCAGCCTAGCTAACATGGTAAAACTCTGTCTCTACTAAAAATACAAAAATTAGCTGGGCGTGGTGGTGTGTGCCTATAATCTCAGGTACTCGGGAGGCTGAGGCAGAAGAATTGCTCAAACCCGGAGGTTGCAGTAAGCCAAGATGATGCCATTGCTCTCCAGCCTGGGCGACAGAGTGAGACTCCATCTCAAAAAAAAAAAAAGGAGTAAAGTACTGACTAATCCACGCTGCCATGTGGATGAATGAGCCTTGAAGATGTTATACTAAATAAAAGAAGCCAGATCCATAAGCCACATATTGGGATTCCTTTGAAGTGAAATGTCCAGAATAAGGCCGGGTGCGATGGCTCATGCCTGTAATCCCAGCATTTTGGGAGGCTGAGGTGGGCGGATCATGAGGTCAGGAGTTCAAGACCAGCCTGGCCAACATGATGAAACCCCATCTCGATTAAAAATACAAAATTAGCTGGGCATGGTGGCGGGCACCTGTAATCCCAGCTATTTAGAAACTGAGACAGGAGAATCACTTGAACCCAGGAGGCAGAGGTTGCAGTGAGCCGAGATCGTGCCACTGGACTCCAGCCTGGGTGACAAAGCAAGACTCTGTCCCCCCCACGAAAAAAAGACATTCAGAGAGAAATGGGCGATATTGGCTTGTCCTATGCAGCTAGGTCTGGCGAGTGGGGTTCGTGCCAAAGAGCCAGCCAAGTCTGTGAGGAGGTGGTGCGGTGCTGGGTTTGTGAGAGCTTTGGTTTGGCTATCACTGCTTCCTTCTATTTTAGATGACAAGCAATTCTACTTCCTCTTCCAAAACCTCCTATTTTTCACTGGGCCTCTCAAGTTTCTCCCCAGCTCCTACCCCCAGTGTGGTCCCTGGATAGGGAGCGTGGCTTCTGTAACAAGCAACCCTCCTCCTCCTCGTCAGTGGTGCAACATAACTGATTTTTGTTCTGTTTTTTTGAGACGAGGTCTCGGTCTCTCTCTGCTGCCCAGGCTGGAGTGCAGTGGTGCAATCACGACTCACTGTAGCCTTGACCTGCCAGACTCAAGCAATCCTCCTGCCTCAGCCTCCTGAGTAGCTGGGACTACAGATGCGCACCACTGTGCCTATCTAATTTTTTGTAGAGACAGGGTCTCACTATATTGCCAGGCTGTTCTCAGTCTCCTAGGCTCCAGTGATCCTCCTGCCCCAGCCTCCCAAAGTGCTGGGATTACAGGCATGAGCCACTGCGCCAGGCCCAGACCTATTCCTTTCCTGTCACGTCAAGTCTCACAGGTGCTCTGGGTCCTCTGCCAGCTCTCCTGCATCCAGCCACAGACAAGAGAAGCAACAAAGTGGGGAGGCCACGTGGCCCCAAGCACACCACACACCAGCCAGGACTGGAGCACATGGCTGCTTGGAACTGCAAGGAGGCTGGGCACATGGTCCAGACAACTCGGGAGAGAGCCAGGCGAGGTCACTGAGCGGGCTGTGCCGCAGAGCCTGACTTCACTTAACTACCATGACCCTAGCCTCTTCCAGGCTATCTGGACTCTGGCCTCCCACCACCGCAAGTCAGGTGTCCCTAAAACTCATCTTTCATCATAACACTCATCTCCAAGAGCTACAGAAGCAGCCGGGCGCGGTGGCTCACGCCTGTAATCCCAGCACTTTGGGAGGCTGAAGCGGGTGGATCACCAGCCTGGTCAACATGGCAAAACCCCATCTCTACTAAAAATACAAAAATTAGCTGGGCGTGGTGTCACATACCTATAATCCCAGCTATTGGGGAGGCTGAGGCAAGAGAATTGCTTGAACCCAAGAGGCAGAGGTTGCAGTGAGCAGAGATCATGCCACTGCACTCCAGCCTTGGTGACATTCTTTTTTTTCCTGTCTCAAAAATAAAAACAAAAAAGGAGCTACAGAAGCTTCCTGTGTCAACAGGCAGAGTGGGCATTGCTCAGTCCACATTCGAGGCTCCACAAACCCACCTGGGCTCTTCCTCCCTCGCTGCAGGAGGCCACTCAGGCTCCTTTGAGGCATCTCCAGGCAGGTGCTTGCTCCCACCGCCACACTTCCACTAGACCACCTGGCCTGGGTGTCTACTGTCCTGTTAGTAACTGTCCAAACTCATTTCATCCAATCCCTAGGGCAAGTCCCATCTGCCTCCAAGACTCCCTTTGAGGTTGTGCTGTCTGCATTTCCTCTTTGAAAGTCTCTTTCAGGCCGGGCGTGGTGGTTCATGCCTGTAATCCAAGCACTTTGGAGGCCAAGGCGGGCGGATCACCTGAGGTCGGGAGTTCAAGACCAGCCTGACCAACATGGTGAAACCCTGTCTAAAAAAAAAAAAAAAAAAAGTCTCTTTCGGGGCTGGGTGTAGTGGCTCATACCTGTAAATCCAGCACTTTGGGAGGCCGAGGCAGGCAGATCACGAGTTCAGGAGATTGAGACCATCCTGGCCAACATGGTGAAACCCGGTCTCTACTAAAAATACAAAAAAAATTAGCTGGGTGTGGTGGCGCACGCCTGTAGTCCCAGCTACTTGGGAGGCTGAGGCAGGAGAATTGCTTGAACCCAGGAGGCGGAGATTGCAGTGAGCCGAGATCGTGTCACTGCACTACAGCCTGGGTGACAGTGTGAGACTCTGTCTCAAAAAAAGAAAAGCATCTTTTGGCCGGCACGAAGTGAGCACGCAGGACCCGGCAGCTGCTATTTTGGAGGCTAACACTGCGGACACGCGATTCACTCAGAGAAAGGCTGCAATCGCTGTGCTTTCTCAACCGAATCCAGGAATGTTAAAAAAACTCCAATGTCCTTGGAGATCTAAGACCAGTGTTGCTCAAGGGTGGGCCAGAGTCAAGACCTGAAATACATCTCAGTAGGTTCTTTTTTGGATGGAGTATAGTATGGCTTTTAAGTGTTAGTTTTAAAAGTAGTGTTTGGAATGCACTGAGCAGTCAGTGGCTTAGTCAGTATCACTATCGCGTAGTAGCCATCTATCAGTGCTGTTGGCACACAGAATTGTACTCTTACTTCACTATTTTTTTGAGATGAAGTCTCACTCTGTCGTCCAGGCTGGAGTGCAATGGCACAGTTGCTGCTCACTGCAACCTCTGTCTCCTGGGTTCAAGCAATTCTTCTGCCTCAGCCTCCCAAGTAGCTGGGATTACAGGCATGTGCCACTAAACCCGGCTAATTTTTGTATTTTTAGTAGAGACAGGGTTTCTCCATGTTGGCCAGGCTGGTCTTGACCTCCTGACCTCAGGTAAGGAGGTCAAGACCAGCCGCAGCCTCCCAAGGTGCTGGGATTACTGGTGTGAGCCACCGTGCCCGGCCAAGTTTCGTACCTCAAGGACAGCCATCATTCAAGATGATGCCAGCCTTCCTGGGGGTGAGTACGTGACTCATCTGCCTTGGCACAGCTGACTACAGGGATGAGCCGGGACCCCACCAGACTGGGACTAAGCTTCAGAAGCTCCCAATGAACCCCTTAGGCCATGCGCATCTTTCTCCTTATTCATGAGTGTAAAATGGGGCTCTGGTCTGGGGAATTTGTATTACACATACACATAACTTGAGTTAAAGTATTTCCAAAATGGGGCCAGGCACAGTGGCTCACACCCATATTCCCAGCACTTTGGGAGGCCGAGGTGGGTGGATCACCTTAGGTCAGCAGTTCGAGACCAGCCTGATCAACATGGTGAAGCCCTGTCTCTACCAAAAATAGAAAAATTAGCTGGGCATGGTGGCGGGCGTATATAATCCCAATTACTCAAGAGGCTGAGGCAGGAGAATCACTTGAACCTGGGAGACGGAGGTTGCAGTGAGCCGAGATCATGCCACTGCACTGCAGCCTGGGGGACAGAGGGAGACTCCATCTCAAAAAATAAAAAAGTATTTCCAAGATGCATAAAACAGGTCCACTTTCATCTTTTTCCAGTTATCCAGGAACTTCCATAAAGCGAGCATTTTGGGCTGAAGGTCACCCACTCCGTGAGCAGTCAAGCAGAACTAATGCCCAGGGAAGGCAGGCAGGCTGCGCCATGGCCCTTGGCTCAGAAACCACCTAAACAGCCCTGCGCTGTGGCTCACCATCTCCTTCACACTCAGTGACAGTCTGAAGATAAGCCTGTCACAGGCTCCCAGGTCACTGAGCGGAGGGAAGTGTGTCAGGTGCCCTAAAGAGTGAGGCCATCCGCCCACCTCCAGCATTTCCCGACACACTGAGCAACTCCCGGCTGCACACTGGCCAGAGGGCTCCTGGAAGATGCTGGGAGGTTTCCCAAGGCGCCTCGCCCAGATGCCTTCCCAGGAATCACGGATCCCTGAGGAGGGAGATACAATCATTTAGAAATCTGTGACCAGACAGGAGCGGTGGCTCACACTTGTAATCCCAGCACTTTAGGAGGCTGTGGCGGGCGGGTCACCTGAGGTCAGGAGCTGGAGACCAGCCTGACCAACATGCAGAAGCCCCATCTCTACTAAAAATACAAAAAATTAGGCAGGCGTGGTGGCACATGCCTGTAATCCCAGCTACTCGGTATGCCGAGGGAGGAGAATCACTTGAACCCAGGAGGTGGAGGTTGCGGTGAGCCAATATCGCGCCATTGTACTCCAGCCTGGGCAACAAGAGTGAAAATCCATCTCAAAAAAACAAAGGAAATGTGTGACCTAACTGCTGATCACACAAAGCAGTGGTTTTCCCATTAATTCTGAAACAATTATTCAAATGTGGTGGAGGGGACAAATTGAGCCAAAAGCCTCAAATGAGTCACCATGCCTGCCTTTTCAATTAAATAGCACCGTTTTGTAAACCTCTGCTCAGCTTCAAGGAGGCCAGCCCAAGTGGACCACAGGACTAGCAGCCTTGACCCTTGCTGGGTCAAGCTCCTTCTCAGACAAGGCTGCTGCTGGGGAGAGTCGAAAATGCCCTAGGCCAGGCACAGCTCACGCCTGGAATCCCAGCACTTTGAGAGGCCAAGGTGGCAGGATCTCTTGAGCCCAGGAGTCTGAGACCAGCCTGGGCAACATAAACCCCACAGCACAAAAAATGAAATTAGCCAGGTGCAGTAGTATATGCCTGTAGTCCCAGCTACTTGGGAGGCTGAGGTGATCACTTGAGCCCAGGAGACTGAGTCTGCAGTGAGCTATGATTGCACCACAGCACTCCAGTCTGGGTGGCAGATCGAGACTCTGTCACAAAACAAAAACCCCACAAGCCTCTCCTGCTCAGTGTGGCTACACCAAGAAGAATACAAGTTGAGATTTCTTGGCTATCATTTTTTTGAGACAGGTCTCACTCTCTCAGGCTGGAGTGCAGTGGCATGAATCTGAGTTCACTGCAACCTCCACCTCTCAGGCTCAAGCTATCCTCCCACCAGTCTCCTGAGTGGCTGGGACCACAGGTGTGCCTCACCACACTTGGCTAATTTTTGGTAGAGATGGGGTTTCAGCATGTCACCCAGGCTGGTCTGGCATTCTTGAGCTCAAGCAATCCACCTGCCTTAGCTTCTCAAAGTGTTGGGATTACAGGCATAAGCCACTGAGCCTGGCCTTTTATTACTTTTTGAAACGCCTCACTCTGTCACCCAGGCTGGAATGCAACCACTGCTCACCACAGCCTTGACCTCCTGGGCTCAAGTGATCCACCTCAGCCTCCCAAGTAATTGTGACTGCAAGCATGCACCACTGCATCTGGCTAATTTACCTTTCGTATACATATATATTTTTTTCTAAGACGGGGTTTCACCATGGTCAGGCTGGTCTTGAACTCCTGACCTCAGGTGATCCACCCGCCTTGGCCTCCAAAGTGCTTGGATTACAAGCGTGAGCCACCACGCCCAGCCTAATTTACCTTTCGTAGAGGTGGGGAGTCTCACTAAGCACTGGGATGACAGGCATGAGCTAGCACCGTTGGCCCTCATTTCTTTTTTGTTCAGTCTTCTTTGCCTCTGTAGCCAATGTGTGTGTAAACATGCCTAGTCTCACTCTAAAAGCAGCCTACTGAGCAAACAATACGTTTTAATTACTTAGCATATTAAAACCGTTTCTTCACAGATACGTCCTTCTTCTTTAACACAGAACCGGAGAACCAAAGCCAAGCTCTTTATCCTCCCAAAGCCCTTGGTCTAGACCAGAGTTCCCAAAGCATGGTCAGTGGTTTCTCTACATCAGAAACAGCAGACGTGTCTTCAAACGCAGTGTCTGAGGGTGTGAGGCGGGGTTTGCAATTCTGTACTGTTAACAGGTTCCCTAGGAGTTCCTGACAGTCAACTGTGGGCATCGCTCCCAGGAGGGCCTGGGAGCTCCATATGCTCCCCTAGGGGGGTGTAAGCTGGGTGACTCTGAAATAAGGACCCAAGATTCCTGACTCCCTGATGCGGTTTTAAAATTTTTAAGGCAGGCAAGGGGAAAAAAAGATTCCAAGTGAAGAATTCATTGTATGTTTATTATTCACAGTTAATCACTACCTACCAAATGCTATCCGCAGAGTTAAAGGATTAAGTACATAGGTCTTTTTATTTAAACACTGATTTTTTTTAAATATATACACACAAAACTTAGTTCAGCAAGGCTTCATGATATACACCAATTCCAAAATAAAACAATCAAATGGTCCAGGTGTAGAATGCCAGATTCCTTTTATCATCAGGAGGAGAGGAGAAGCAGAATGAGAGGGAGTGAGGGGAGGCGGGGACAGGTTCTGCCCAGAAGGGCTGCCGCCCCATGGCACAGCAAGCTATCCAGGCTAGTCCCTGTCCATATCCAGAGTCGGAGGGAGACTCCCATCGGCTGCTTTGGGACCCAAAGGCCCAAGGCTGTCACTAACTCCCGGGAGAGAGGGAGGCAGTCCTGCTTTTGTTGTGGGAAGGGGTTTGGATGGAGAAAAAGATTACAGGCACATCACTACAGGGGAGCAGAAGTGGAGAGGACAGAGAGCTCTGCGGCGGTCTTGGTCTTCCCCTTTCCAATCCTGCCTTCCCCAATTCTCCCTGCTTCCTGACCTTTCATCTGTAGGGGTGGGGAGCAGCGGTCAACACAGGCCCCTGGGAAGGGAGGCACCGGCTGCCCTCATGCTCACCTGGACACGTCGGGGGACACAAGATGAAAAGCCATAACCCAATCTCAAGAGCAAGACAAGTGAAAAGTGAATACTCATTGTTTATCCCAGCATAGGAATAGGGTGAAACCTGCTACAGCTGGTGACTGTTCCCTTGACTTTCTCCTCCTCTCTCCTTGTCTGAGACTTGCTGGTTCCAGGGCGCATGTAGGGATGGGGTGGGGGCCACAACCCCCCAAGATGGTGAGGACAGGCTTCCGACTCTCTGTAAGCCAGATCCAGTGGGATACGGAGGGCTGGGCGGTTACCTTCCCTCTTGCCCCAGAAGCCCTGCACAGTGCGCCTTGGGCAAGCAGCTCCCTGAACCCACAAAGGGCTCACAAACCTTGAAGCTGGAGTTTAAAGCCTCCTGGCTTAGTACAAGCAGTAGAATGCCTCACCTTCCACTTCTGCTTGTCTCCTGTGCTCTACCCTGGTTCCCCTGCCCCGAGGGAAAAATATTTACACAGAGTAGGAGACAAATTGGCTGAAAAGCTCTGGACTGTCTTTAACTTATTTTAAAACAAAACAAATTAAAAAAAAAAAAACACCATTCAGAAGCAACCCTTGAAATAAGGAAAAAAGGCACTATGAAAAAACAACATGCTCAATAATACCATTAGAAGGGCAAAGAGGAAAGGTGGGCTTTTTTTTTTTTTTTTTTTTGAGACAGTCTCGCTCTGTCACCCAGACTGGAGTACAATGGTGTGGTCTTGGCTCACTTCAACCTCCACCTCTCAGGTTCAAGTGATTCTCCTGCCTCAGGCTCCCAAGTAGCTGGGACTACAGGCACACGCCACCACACCCAGCTAATTTTTGTATTTTTAGTAGACAGGGTTTTGCCATGTTGGCCAGGTTGGTCTCGAACTCCTGACCTCGTGATCTGCCCACCTCGGCCTCCCAAAGTGCTGGGATTACAGGTGTGAGCCACCACGCCTGGTCCAGGTGGGCTTTCTTGGGAAGCCACGAAGGCAGCTACATGCTTTCCTTCTACTCCACTCTACTTCCAACTTGGGCAAAACACACTGGGGGTCTGGGCTGGAGGCAGATTCCTATGAGCTCCCTTCTCTCGAGGAAGCTAAACAGCAAAGGCATCCAGCCGCCTGCCCGCTCCTTTGTGTGTGTATATACGAAGAACACGGAAACAGCTGTTCTTCTTTCAGTCATTCCAACTAAAACAGACATTTTGCATAGAGAGAATACCAGCCCACTTGGTTTCTTGTCTTTTATTATTGGCGTCAGCTAGGACTATACGTGGCCTTAAACGTCATGCACTGATGGACAGAAGAGAAAAAAGGATGAAAAAAAGGACAAAGGAGGGGAAAGAGGAGCAGCAGTGAAAATTTGTAATAAAAACTCTTCTTAATTTATAGGTAAGTTTTGGCATTTTTATATCCAACACCCCCTCCCACCCCTAAAGTTCCAACCAAAGTGAGAGGGTCACAGGGTGCCCCGGCCAGGTGTTCTGCACTCCCTCACAGGCTGCTGTGAGAGGCAGCTTGTGGGTTTAATTCTTTTGTATGTGTTTTACATTTTTCACTTTCTTTAAATAATCACTTCTTGACTCTTAGACGTTCCGGTTCACAGGGGTGACGTAGTTGCGGGGAAACATGCCGGTCTGGCCGTGGCACGCTCCTTTCCACCAGTTGGGGTCTGAGTTATCCATGACGTGGATAAAATCTCCCCGGCGGAAGCCCAGCTCTCCGTCCTCCTGGGGATCAAAGTCAAAGAGGGCCTGGACGTATGTCGGCTGCTGCAAAACAGAAGCAGGGAAAACCCACATTGGATTCCCGGTCTGTGGCCGGCACCTCCGAGGCCAGATGGGCTCCAGGGGGAACGAATGCATGCCAAATCTCCACGTTTCCTAATATCACCTCCCATCTCCCAACCCGTTTATTCTTACCTATTCTAAGTTTACAAGCTCAGTGGGTTTAGTGTAATCTTTCCCCAATGCTAAAAAAATACTGGAGTATGTCTCCTGGAAGACAGTGGCCAACTGTGCCGACTTATTAAGCAGAGGGCAGGCAGTGAGTGGAGGGGAAAGTTCTTCAAAAGCAGCAGTCTGTGTTTAGCTCGCGGGCCCAGGATTTGGAAATCCCTTCTAAGACACCCTTAAGGTGTTACAGAGTCTAATGTTCTGGAGCTCGAATAACGTAAGGGGCTCTAACCACCCATATGACCAGGGCACTAGGGGTAGGGACGGGTGCCGGTCCCACTCCCTCACAAGCATAGTTTTCCTCATAATTGCTTCCAGGGATAGGATCTTTGGGAAGGCGTGTTAAAGACCATCTCCCTAGAGACTGGCAAGCTGGCCACACACTGCCTTTGGAAAAGCAAAAACCTTGTATGTAAAACAACAATTTTTTTTTTTTTTTTTTTTTTGAGACAGAGTTTCGCTCTTGTTACCCAGGCTGGAGTGCAATGGCGCGATCTCAGCTCACCGTAACCTCTGCCTTCTGGGTTCAGGCAATTCTCCTGCCTCAGCCTCCTGAGTAGCTGGGATTACAGGCATGCACCACCTTACCCAGCTAATTTTTTTGTATTTTTAGTAGAGACGGGGTTTCACCATGTTGACCAGGATGGTCTCAAACTCCTGATCTCAAGTGATTCGCCTGCCTTGGCCTCCCAAAGTGCTGGGATTACAGGCGTGAGCCACCGTGCTCGGCCTTTTTTTTTTTTTTTTTTTTTTTTTTGAGACAGAGTCTCACTCTGTCGCTCAGGCTGGAGTACAGTGGTGCGATCTAGGCTCACTAAACCTCAGCTTCCCAGGTTCAAGTGATTCTCCTGCCTCAGCCTCCCAAGTAACTGGGATTACAGGGGCGTGCCACCACGCCTGGCTAATTTCTTTGTATTTTTAGTAGAGGTGGGTTTTTACCATGTTAGCTAGGCTGGTCTCGCACTCCTGACTTCAGGTGATCCGTCTGCCTCGGCCTCCCAAAGTGCTGAGACTACAGGTGTGAGCCACCAAACCCAGCCAATTTTTGTATTCTTAGTAGAGACGGGGTTTCACCATGTTGGCCAGGCTGGTCTCAAACTCCTGATCTCAAGTGATTCGCCTGCCTTGGCCTCCCAAAGTGCTGGGATTACAGGCGTGAGCTATTAAGCAAGGCCAGAATAAATAAATCTTAAGTGTGAATGGAGGGTAACATTTTCAGTAATGAGCACAGCCCCAGCGGCAATCCTTGAAGGGTGCCTGCGTGTTGAGGAGTGCCTACCCTTTCCTACAGGAATATACACTGAGGAGCTATTTTTTCTTTTGTTGTTTTTTTTTGAGATGGCGTCTTGCTCTGTTGCTAGGCTGGAGTGCAGTGGCGTAATCTCGGCTCACTGCAACCTCCACCTCCCAGGTTTAAGTGATTCCCCTGCCTCAGCTTCCTGAGTAGCTGGGACTACAGGCACGTGCCAACATGCCTGGCTAATTTTTTGTATTTTAGTAGAGATGGGGTTTCACCATGTTGACCAGGATGGTCTTGATCTCCTGACCTCGTGATCCGCCTACCTCGGCCTCCCAAAGTGCTGGGATTACAGGCATGAGCCACCGCACCTGGCCTGAGGAGCTATTCTTAATTGCTAAAAATGATACCCATCTCACCCTGATGAGGCTTACCTGTGGCACCTGTTCTATGTCCCGCAGGAATATCTGCTGGTTTCTGGAGACAGATGTAGATCTGTGATAATCCACCAGCTCATTCAAAGAATTGAACTTCACCACCCAGAGGAAATACTTGCCAGCTCCGTCTCGGAGCACCTTGAAGTGCTGCACATCATTTCCAAACCTGGGAGGAACAGAGAGCACACAGTGAGGGCTCTATCCTGGCAAATCGAGGGCTATCTGCCCACATAGGAGATGTCTTGGCAATCAGGGATGGCAGACAACAAATCACTGCGTGTCCCTGGGACAGACACCTCCTATGACCGATGGGCACCTGGACAACATGAAAAACCCTCACCAGACAGGCACAGGCCATCAGTCACTCTAATTCTGAAGATGTCTGTGGGGTTAGTCCATGCGCCCTGAACCCTACCACATTAAACCATGTCCCTACTTAAGACAAAGGAGTGTGACTTAACTTCCTTTGAATCAAAAATTAATTAAAATCTTACATGTGATATTCAAAGACTAGAAAAGCAAGGCTGGAAGAAGGTGAGGAAGGCTGGAAATACTTTCAACAATTCTCTCGTAACTGGGAATACTTCAAAGTCATGTTTCCTGTTCAGGAATTTTAGCTCCACTCATGGGGAAAAGGTCTCTGAGCAAAAGGACATACTGGGACAATAAAAGAGGCCCACGCTTCGAGACCCAAAAGCGTTTCCATCACCAGATTTCACCCTTTTATACTGGCTGGCAAAACTGGCAAGAGCGTGACTGGCTGGCAGTGGCTAACAGGGTCTGTCATAGGATATTTGGCTAAAACACCAGCCCAGCGAGGGCACTTCTGCCTATCCTGTTCACCTTGCCCGGCACTAAAAAGGTACTCTCGGAGTGCTTGTTCAATGAATGAATGAGTCCCTCCTTAATTTCAATCTTAGAGCTGACAGAAACCAAAGGCTTCAGAAAATCAATCCGGCAGGTGGCAGCACTGAGCTTCAAGGAAACCACTGAGTACAAGATGCCCCGCAAAAAAAAGACTGCTTTTTCATGCAAGACAAAATGTGGAAGGTGAGAAAGCTTCATTAGCAAGGGTATATTTACATGGTACTGCTGGCCCCACAGAGGCCCACTTCCGCTCATGCAATGCAGATGGTTTCTAAAAGAGCCCAGGGCCCCAATAATGAGCAGTATGTTAACTACAGTTTTTCAAATCACAGGCTCAAAACATCCTAAAACTAAGAAACATCTGAAGACTGCTGATGCTTGAACCTCTTTTACAAAGGTGTGTGTGTTGTTGAAGACAGTCATGACACCTGCTTTGTTTCTAAAACAATAAATACACTAAATCCTTAAAAGACTCTACTTGAGAAGGCCGGGCGTGGTGGCTCATGCCTGGAATCCTAGCATTTTGGGAGGCCGAGATGGGTAGATCACCTGAGGTCAGAAGTTCGAGACCAGCCTGACCAACATGGTGAGACCCCATCTCTCTATATATTAAAATAAAAAAAAAAAAGAGTAAGATTCTACTTGAGAAAATGGAAGCTTGGGAGCTTCTGCTGAGCAAACAGCCTCCAGTCGAGCATGTGGCTGCCTCCTGGTTCTGGCCGCCACCCAGGGATTTACTGTTTGTTCCAGTCATCTTATACGGTCTCAGTTACATAAACCCACCCCAAGATGCTCTTCATCAGACCCCTTTAAGTATATCAATTTTGGCTTTTTCATATGTTGGGAATAAAGACTAACTCCACTTAAATATATTTACAAGGTATTACTAATATCATATGGAATCTCTCATGCCTTCCTTTAGAAAAAGAACACACCCGGGCACCTGTAATCCCAGCACTTTGGAAAGCCGAAGTGGGCAAATAATGAGGTCAGGAGTTTGATACCAGCCTGACCAACATGGTCTCTACTAAAAATACAGAATTAGCCAGGCATGGTGGTGGGCGTCTGTAATCCCAGCTACACAGGAGGCTGAGGCAGGAGAATAGCTTGAACCCGGGAGGTGGAGGTTGCAGTGAGCTGAGATTGTGCCACTGTACTCCAGCCTGACGACAGAGCGAGACTCCGTCTCAAAAAAAAAAAAGAAAACAACAACTAAAAGTAAAAAACATATGGAAATAACAAATTAATTCCAAATTCTTACTTCACAGTGAGGTGTGAACTGTTTCCTTCAGGTGCTAATTTCTATTCTCCAAAATTGTTCCAAGGTGGCAGAACTCCTTCTTCTTACCCATCTGAACTTTCCAAAGGGGAAACCCAAGCCCCAAATCCCCTGTGGCAGCCTTCGTAAGTGACCGTGAGGGCCTAGGATGGAGCTGGTGGATTGAAGCTAGTGGACCTGAGCAAGGCAAGCCAAGGCAGCCAACAGGCGCTCCGCTATCCCATTAGAAAGAGCTGCGGGAATCCCTTGGAGGGCAGCAGCTCAGGAGTGCTGCGCACTAGGGAAAACTGGCAGGCTTGGGCTGGCTGCAGGGAGCTGCTGCTCACCTCCTGAAGGCTGTGTCCACAGGGGAATATACATCCAGCGCTGCTAGAACTAATTTTGAGAGGAGCCAGAAATGAGGATTTTAATGTGAAATGAAGGTACTGTTTAGGCTAAGCCTCCACCATTTTGTGTGTAGCCAGCCACCTGTCCAAAGGCTTCACAATTTGCATCAGTCAGAGACAGGATTCCAGGCAACTACAGCAGGAAATACTTACTTGACAGACAGGGAGAAGTCCCCAGGAGCACTCTCACTCTCTCGGATAAGAAAGGCCCCATCGTGCCGCTGTTTGCTAAGCATTTCTTCTGCCTTGGCTCTGGGGATTTTGCCAAAAAACCACCTAAGGAAGGAAGGCAAGCTGGTCAACATCTGCTTCCCCACAAAGAAACGGGAAATCCAGCATTCGAAATGTGAGTAACACAACACTCCTTGCCAGAGGAAGGGGCCTCCCTCCTCATCCTCCAGCCTCACAGTGCCCAATATCAAAATTTGGTCAGGTCCCTCAGAGATGGACCTTCAAATGTCTTTACCCTACTCCATTTCCCAGAAAGCAACTCACCAAGGCACTAACTGTGGGTCACTCTTTCTATAGAGGAAGCCATTTGCAAACAGACCTCACAGGCCAAAGCCCACTGGACTTCCTACTGACTCATCAGAAAGGCACCCGGGGAAAAGCCCAGGCCTTTGGGTTTGGTGTATAAGATGAACTGCCAAGGAGAGACTGGCCCCTTCCTGCAGCCATGTGATAAGGTCGCAGCTTTACCACAGTGGGAGTAAGGGAAAGTGGGGAGGAAACCTGGAAGGCCCAGGATCTGGAGGCAGGGTTACTTCTGCTAATAGCCCAAAGGCAAAAAGGTTCAGACTGTCTGAGAGTGGCCTCCACCAGTAACTAAGGTCAGCATTTCTCTCAAGGCCTGCCTCTGTGGTCACTGCTCAGAGTTCAGCTTTCAGAAGCCACCAGAAATATTGTAATTTACCATAGGTGCAGCAGCTAGCTGCAAAATTCAGATTTTTGAAGTAAGTTACAGACTCTTCTGCTCCCAATTGCTGATTCACCTTGGCCAGAAGAAAAAGTGGCTAAATTCATGAAAACCTGTGAAGCAACTGGCTGTTGCTTATCAAGAGGAAGAGGAGAGGAACACTTCTACAAGAGCTTGGAGTCAAGCTGCCTGGCTACTTCAAATGAAAACTATAACTAATTAGGAAGGAGAAACTGTAAAAACCATGTTCTCTTCTCAAAATCATCTTTAATTATCATTTTTAAAAGCAAAAGTTATTTATAGCTAATAAAGACCTATTTACATGAAAACTGGCATTCATTTAATATGGTAATTATAACATAAAAAGTCCTTTAATGGACCAAATAGTCCATTAAAGTTGTAAATCTAACTTGCGTATCTTATTTATAAGCAACCATATTCAAGATGTCCCTAAAATAATATACTATACTATACTCAAATTCAAACAGAAAGATGTGAACTGTAGGGAGGACATTCTGAGAAGCTGCCCTTAGTAACTCTGAACAGTCCAGCGTCTACCTACTGGAGGCTTTCTCATTTTGCATACTCTACTGCCAGGCTGCTGAGGAGCGGGGACTATAGATCCTCCTGCTTCTACAAATCACTCAAGGCTAGGGCCTGCAGTGCCAGAAATCAGGCCACACAAGAGGTATCACATATCACTAGAACAGAATTCTCTCTAAATATAAAAGGACAGGCCGGGCGTGGTGGCTCACGCCTGTAATCCCAGCACTTTGGGAGGCCGAGGCGGGGAGAATCACTTGAGGTCAGGAGTTTGAGACCAGCCTGGCCAACACAGTGAAACCTCATTGCTACCAAAAATACAAAAATTAGCCGGGCATGGTGGCGGGCACCTGTAATCCCAGCTCCTCGGGAGACTGAGGCAGGAGAATCACTTGAACCTGGGAGGCAGAGGTTGCAGTGAGCCCAGATCGTACCATTACACTCTAGCCTGGGCAACAAGAGCGAAACTCCATCTCTAAATAAACAAACATAAAAGGACGGTTAACAGTTTTGAGACAATTTAAACCTTTTCTCATATTGGGGGCCTTGAGTTTCTAATGTAAGTGTATGCAGCATGCATCTGACTGGGAACAGCAGTGAAAAGCCACAGATGGCCTCGGCTTGCACTCCCCACACTGCGGGGTGAGGGTGAAGCTTCTTCATCAGCCACACTCGCTTTCCTCCTAGACCCCCAAGATCTTGCTACTAGGCAGGTTTTTTCCCTCTTTTAGGTATAAAATAATGAACATAAATTGAAATAGCCTAGATGTACGTGAAGCAAACATAAAAAGCAGGACCCTTCTCTTAAACTCCCCAGAGGCAGCACCTGTTGGCGGTTCTAACACGTAGGTTTCCAGACCTTTCTGTCTGATACACAAATACATAGATATGACTACTGTGTTTTCTTGCCCCCAGCTTAAAATTAATGCAATTTTATTTTCAATTAAAAAAATAAATTGTAGTATAAATCATATTAAAAAAGTATTCTAATTGGAATTTTAAAAAAATAAAGACATCCCTGTTATAAGCACCCAGATCAAAAAATAAAAAGTCTGGGACCAGGTGGGGTGGCTCACACCTGTAACTCCAGCACTTTGGGAAGCCAAGGTGGGAGGACTGCTTAAGCCCAGTAGATCAAGACCAGTCTGGGCAACCCAGGCTGAGACCCTGCCTCTACAAAAAATAAAAAATTAGCCAGGCATGGTGGTGCACAGCTATAAACCCAGCAACTTAGGACACTGAGGTGGGAGGATAACTTGAGCCCAACCTGGATGACAGGGCAAGATCCCGTGAATAGCTATCACTATTATAACACGTAAACATTTCTATAGCATTTATATCACTTATAAATTTGACTAACTTCTTTAAATGATATGTACGTGTGACTACATGCTTATGGATGAATGTTTTATTTTTTATTTTTTTGAGAGAGTCTTGCTTTGTTGACTAGGCTGGAGTGCAGTGGTGTGATCTTGGCTTGCTGCAATCTCAGACGGGCAAATGTTTTAAAAGTCTTTAAAAAGATGGGCTTTGGCCAGGCGCAGTGGCTCATACCTGCAGGAAGCCAAGGTGGGTGAATCACTTGAGGCCAGGAGTTGAAGACCAGCCTGGCCAACATGGTGACATCTCGTCTCTACTACAAATACAAAAATCAGCCAGGAGTGATGCTGTGCGCCTGTATTCCCAGCTGCTCAGGAGGCCAAGGCAGAAGAATCACTTGAACCCAGGAGGCAGAGGTTGCAGTGAGCAGAGATCGCACCACTGCACTCTAGCCTGGGCAACAGAGCAAGACTCCATCTCAAAAAAAAAAAAAGAAGAAAGATGGGCTTATACAACAGAAATAGCAAGGGAGAAAGCTAAGGGGTTGGGGGGAAAAGGCTAATTTTCCAGTATAATTCTTTACTACATCTCATAGGCTCCCATCCATACACATTTAATATGAAAAGCACATATTTGGATCCACTCCTCAAGCATGTACAACTGATGCTACGGCACTAATGCCAACAATCATTCTGTAGTCTGTGTCTAATTTGTTAACTCAAATGCTGCTTTAGCTGAGATGGTGCTCCATTTTAGACTTTCCTTTTCCCTGCCGCCCCTACCCCCCAAAGAAAACCCCAGGAGGTGGTAGGATGGGGAAGAGAAGGCCTGGTACTGACCCTGACCCTATACCTATGAACATCCAGCCAAAGAGCAGCCCTATACAATGGAACTACGTCTGCAAGGCCATACCCCACATAGGCACAAGCATGGTCTTTGTTAGCAATATGGTAGACCTGAATAAATAAGGGGTTTTAAGTTGTTACTTTCCTTTTCAGAGCTCAGAGTGGCTGAGCACTGCTCACCCTTTGGCCAGAGTCTGCAAATAACAATACAGCTGAGCCTGTGCTGGGTGCTTCTCAATCAATTCTTCTTCTAAAGTTCTTCACAGTGGGGGCAAAAGGTCAAGGCAAGGTAGCGACTGTCCCAGTCAGTCTGGCAGTAACTACAACTTTCCATGGATGGTGGTGGCCTTTCCTATCTTTCCTCAACAGTCAGATTTAAATGCCCGTCTTATAGGAAACACTCTCAAGAAAAATAAGAATACAGAGCCACAGGCATTTCATCTAAGAAGTATAGTATGATGTTCTGCTGAATTCCCTTTCAATCTGAAAATATGAAAGTAAAAGGGAACTGAAGTCCATGTTGTGTTTGGATCTAATGAAGGAGTCAGCGAATGATGGCCTTTGGCCTAAATCTGTTTCTACATGGTCCACAACCTAAGACTGTTTTTTATAATTTTTAATCAGTTGTTAAAAGAAAATTTTTACAAGGAATATTTGACAGGACTGTATGCAGCCCACAAAGCCGAAATTACTTGCTATCTGGCTCTTTACAGAAAAAGTTTAGCCAATCCTTGATCTACAGTTTATTTTGAGGATGACTGAAGGGAACAGAAGTGCACAAATTATGTGGCTTATATGGGACCTGGGAAGGATGTGCTGTGATCCAATGGGTCCCTCCCACTCAAGATGCAACCAGCCACCTGAAAGTCTCCACTACCAGCTGGTGTAAAAGCAAGCAGACAATGTCCAATGGCACTCTAGTCTGAGTGTGGAAAGCCTCAGCTCCCCTGACATACTGGCAAGGCAAGCCAACAACTGCTTCTGCGCTAGAAGCAGGGCCTGTGAATGAGGGGTGAGAGGGTGGGAGGACAGTGGTCTGCAGGGGCTCCCAGGGTCCCACTATGTCTTGATCAGTATAAATCACAGCAGGGGTAGCTTCTGAAAAAAATTTAAAAATATTTGCTGCTCTCAGCAGCCAGGAGGAGAGCATACTTTGTTCTCTTCTAAGTAGGAACACTAAGATGGAGGGATAAACATTTATTGAGAACTAGTAGATGCCAAGCACTGTGCTCTAGGATACAAAGATATGAAGATACCGTCCCATAGGAACAGCACGTAATAAACACAAAATCATGTAAGTACCTTTTCTAAAACTAAAAAAAAAAGCAACACATCTGGCCCTGAGACATATTAACAGAAAAAGAATTATGGACCTGCAAAACTACTGTTTTAGTTTTGAAGATCACTGACAGTCATTACCAATCTAAAACATATATTATTATTGACTATTATATATTATTATTATATACTATTAACATACACAATCAATATCCTTTGTTATTCCCTAGAAACGTGAATAAAAGGTACTACATCCATCCCAGTGATCTCAATTTTAAAGAGTGTTTGAAACAAGCAGGTGGGTCCAACCCTTGCAAGACTAATGGAGCTCAACTTACGGATGTGGTTTCATTTCTATGTAGTTCTTGGGAATGAAGCCGTCTTTTCCATTAAGCTCTGCCTTGTACCAGTTCTGATCACATTCTTCATTCAAAACCTGAAAAGAAATAAGGAAAAAACCCAATCATTTCCTTTTCCCTTTTATTTATTTTTATTTATTTTTGAGACAGAGTTTCACTCTTGTAGCCCAGGCTGGAGTACAATGGCGTGATCTCAGCTCACTGAAACCTCTGCCCCCCAGGTTCAAGCGAATCCTGCCTCAGCCTCCCGAACAGCTGGGATTACAGGCATGCCGCCACCATGCCTGGCTAATTTTGTATTTTTAGTAGAGATGGGGGTTTCTCCATGTTGGTCAGCCTGTTCTTAAACTTCTGACCTCAGGTAATCAGCCCACCTCAGCCTCCCAAAGTGCTGGATTACAGGCGTGAGCCACCACGCCTAGCTGCTTTTCCCTTTAAAAAGGTAGCTACAAGACAATTATTCTGTCTTTTAGGTTTGTTTGTGAAAGGCTTCATTTGAAGTATTATCAGTTATATGGATATGACTTCTTGTAACTTCAAACAACTGGCATTACGTTAAACTCTGTTAAAATTAAAAAAAAAAAAATTCTCTGAAAATGAAAAATCAGGCTCCCAAACACCTAAAATGAAATCCTCAGTAAGGAAGGAGAAATAAGAATGGCAAATACTAATTTTTGTTGTTGTTGTTTTTTGAGACAGACTCTTGCTCTGTTGCCCAGGTTGGAGTGCAGTGGCATGATCTCGGCTCACTGCAACCTCTGCCTCATGGGTTCAAGCGATTCTCCTATCTCAGCCTCCTGAGTAGCTGGGATTACAGCTCAAAAAAAAAAAGAAAAGAAAAGTAACTGGGATTACAGCTACTTGGGAGGCTGAGGTAGGAGAATCGCTTGAAACCACAAGGCGGAGAATGCATGCCACGTCACCTAGCTAATTTTTGTATTTTTAGTAGAGACAGAGTTTCACCATGTTGGCCAGGCTGGTCTCGAACTCCTGGCCTCAGGTTATCTGCCCATCTTGGCCTCTCAAAGTGCTGGGATTACAGCCATGAGCCACTGTGCCCGGCCAAGTTTTTTGTTTTGTTTTTCTAAGAAACCTGCAGAGGAGGTTCTGGAAAAATGGCAAACAAACAGGAGAATAAGGGAACCTGACAAAGACTAAGTCTGCTCTCTGGGAGAGAGACGTGTCATAGTAGAACTGAGCAGCAACAGAATCTTTTATTAGACTTTTCTAGAGATCGTCCAACCAACCTCCAGAATCTACAGTGATAGAGTCCTGGGATCCCCTCATAGCTTCTCTAGATTATCGCGAGTATGGGTCACCCACCACCAAACAGCTCCAGAACACTGCTGCTTGTGAGGACAACCATATGCCCTTGGATGAAAAAACTATTTTCAAGAAAAAGCATGGCAAATCCTACTCAGTTCAATAACCCAAATTTGGAAGGCTGAGGCAGGTGGATCATCTGAGGTCAGGAGTTCGAGACCAGCCTGGCTAACACAGTGAAACCCTGTTTCTACTAAAAATACAAAAAATTGGGTGGGTGTGGTGGTGTGTGCCTGCAATCCCAGCTACTTGGGAGGCTGAGGCAGGAGAATCACTTGAACCTGGGAGGTGGAGACTGCAGTGGGCTGAGATCACGCATTGCACTCCAGCTTGGGCAACAAAAGCAAAACTCCATCTCAAAAAACAAGAAAAGAAAAAGAAAAAAGAAAAGAAAAGTTAGATAGTGCTGGAAGCATCTCAACCAGCAGAATTCAGGCAGAAGCCTTGGAAATCCTATAACTGAACCACTGCATTCTACAGATGTAAAAATAGACCAATGGCTGCCCCAGGTTACTAGGTAGTGACTCCACAGAGCTAACATCATACCCAGACTTTCATATTCCCAATGACCGTTCTCTCCAATGCTGCCTCTTGAATTACACGGCCAGGCCAGGCCAGGCCATGACACTGTAAGGTGTAGGGGAATACAGCAGTCCTCCTTATCATGATGGATAAATTTCAAGACCTCCAGTGGGTGCCTGAAACTATGGACACTACAAGACTCTAGATAGGCTGTGCTTTTTCCTACACTATACACATACCTATAAGTTTATTATTACTTTTTAGATTTTTATTTATTTATTTTGCCCAGGCTAGTCCTGAACTCCTAAACTCAAGGGATTCTCCTGCTTCAGCCTCCCAAAGTGCTGGGATTAGAGGTGTGAGCCACCATGCCAGCCCTACCTATAAGTTTAATTTATAAATTAGGTACAGTAAGAGATTAATGATAAAATAGAAAACTCGTAACAGAGCATCTGTGGTGGCTCAAACCTGCAATCCTGGCAGTTTGGGAGGCTAAGGTGGGAGGATTACTTTAGCTCAAGAGTTTAAGACCAGTCTGGGCAACATAGTGAGACCCTGTCTCTATATTCAAAAAGCGTCAAATAAAAGTTGTAACAATATACTGTAATAAAAAGTTATGTGAATGTGATCTCTCTCTCTCTCAAAATATCTTTTTTCTTGAGAAAGGGTCCTGCTCTGCTGCCCAGGCTGGAGTACAGTGGTGCCATCATGGTTCATGGCATCTCGACTTCCTGGGCTCGTGATCCTTCCATCTCAGCCTCCTGAGTACCTGAGACTACAGGCATTTGCCATGTGGCCCAGGCTGGTCTTGAACTCCTCGGGTCAAGTATCCTCCTGCCTCAGCTTACCTAAGTGTTGAGATTACAGGTGTGAGCCACTGCACTTGGCCAAAATATATTATATGTCAGACTGCAATTGGCCGCAGGTAAGGGTGAACTAGTGTATACACAGCAGAACAGAATCAGGTACGCTGTGAAAGTCTCCCTATGAATTCTAGACTTACCACAAAATGCAAAGGGCAGAAGGCAGAAAGTTGGTAAAAGATAAAACAGAAATGTGAACACAAACCCAAAATGGTGGGCACAGGAAAATGTTGGCTAGTGCGGTGGTAATCTATACTACGTAACAAAGTTCTCAAAGGAAACTGGTAAAATTCTTTACAAAATGATTAATTCAAGATGCTGAACAATGCTGTACTCATAGCCAATTAGAAGCTGGATTGCTCTAAAGTGAGTATTGTCTGTGTACTGCCATTCAAAGTGAGATGCAACAGAAAGGGTAGATATTCATCCTGAAAATGGAAGAAAAAAAAAAAAGAAAGGGTAGATAAGAATGACAGATAATCAACAACTAGCCAAGCTACATTAACGACCATGCTAGGCTAATTTCTTTCTTCTGTTTTTTTTTTTTTTTTTTTTGAGACGTAGTTTTGCTCTTGTTGCCCAGGCTGGAGTGCAATGGCATGATCTAGGCTCACTGCAACCTCTGCCTCCTGAGTTCAAGTGATTCTCCCGCCTTAGCCTCCTGAATAGCTGGGATTACAGGCGCCAGCCACCACACCTGTTTAATTTTTGTACTTTTAGTGATACAGGGTTTCTCCATGTTGGTCAAGCTGGTCTTGAACTCCCGACCTCAGGTGATCTGCCCGCCTTGGCCTCCCAAAGTGCTGGGATTACAGGTGTGAGCTACCGCACCCAGCCCACAAATAATTGTTAAAGGTCTGGTCAGAGTTCTCAGCACAAGCAAGCTGCTCCCATCACTGTGTCCTCACTTGCTTATTCACTCCTCTGCACAAACCCAAAGGTGAGCTCACAACCAAAGTTCCTTCAGCTTTGAAATCTCCAAGGAACGTTTCTAGCTACTACCCCACAGCTGCATTTTCTATTCCAACCCCCATATTCCCTCGAGTTATGACTTTGTAGCCACACAAGACACTTTGGTTTAACGGAAGCAGATTGATCAAGAGATGAGATTATGAAAGGAAGAGACAAGTTTCAGTGCAGCGAGTTCTTTTCGTTTTCTTTGCAAAGAGAATGAAAATAATGTTAAGAGCCCAAATCAGGAAGAAATTTAAGAGATGAGGAATGAAGTGAGCTTTATACAGAGGAATTAAAAATTTACAAGCCCTTTTTGTGACGATAGCACTCATGCAAACATGATCAACGTTCCTAAAACGCGCCAGACTTTCTGAAAGAAGTGTGGCAAGCACCAACCCCGCAAAGTGACACCGTACAAGAAGGGCAAGGATTCTCTGTATGCCCAGGGAAAGTGGTGTTATGACAGGAAGCAGAGTGGCTATGGTGGGCAGGTTAAGCCGATTTTCTGGAAAAAGGCTAAAACTACAAAGAAGATTGTGCTAAAGCTTGAGTGCACTGAGCCCAACTGCAGATCTAAGAGAATGCTGGCTACTAAAAGATGCAAGCATTCTGAACTGGGAGGAGATGAGAAGACAAAGGGCCAAGTGATCCAGTTCTATGTGTCATCTTTTGTTTCATTATGAAGACAATAAAATCTTGGGAGTTTATATTCATTTCAAAAAATATATATATGTACGTCAATGGAAGGGGCCATGAAGGAACTCCGGAGAACTGTTTATCTTACATTTCCTGACCTGGGTGTGTTCTGTTTGTGAAAATTCACTGAACTATAATGATATATAAATTTTTCTTTTTTTTTGAGACGAGTTTTGCTCTTGTTACCCAGGCTGGGGTACAGTGGCACGACGTCGGCTTACTGCAACCCCCACCTCCCAGGTTCAATCGATTCTCCTGCCTCAGCCTCCCGAGTAGCTGGGATTACATATGGCTGTCATAGGGCACAGTTAATTTTTTTGTATTTTTAGTAGAGATGAGGTTTTGCCATGTTGGCCAGGCTGGTCTCAAACTCCTGACCTCAGATGATCCACCTCCCTAGGCCTCCCAAAGTGCTGGGATAACAGGCACGAGCCACCACACCTGGCCCTTGCCCTTAATTTTCTATACGAATTATAGAAAAAGGTGTCATTTAGCAAAATGGGAAGTATTTTGTTTATAGATTGCTGCATTTTGAAATAAGGGGATATTTTCTGGCCTGAACATATTCAGTCATCTGTGAATGAATAAAAAATAGAAATCATAACTTTTTAAAAAAGAAATATGCTGTACAGTTATGGTTCCATCAAGCCTTTCATCATGCGCTCCAATTCCAACAGCTTGCAGAAAGTTCAAGATTTCTTCAGGGAAAAATTATTCAAAGTTTTATCAATCTGTGAAGCAATTTGTGTGAGAGCATTTGTGCATGAATGATAGGAAGAATTACATTTTAAAGCTCTTAACACGTAAAAAACCAAAAACACGTTATAGCTGGTCCCTGCAGTGCAGAAATTCAACATAAGCCAGTGAAGCTTCCCCAGTTCTTCAAAGAACCCAGGTAAAACTAGTCTAACTCCTGAGTATCAATCACTCAATCCAAAAGGAGCAACACTGAAATACTGCCATGACTTCAAGACAAATTTCAAGAATTCTAGTGACACCTACTACATAATTTCAAGTTCCTAGAAGAGAAAACACACATGCACGTGTGCTTTTAAAAGACTTTAACCCCTAAGAACAAACTTTTTTTTTTTTTTTTGAGACGGAGTTTCGCTCTTGTTACCCAGGCTGGAGTGCAATGGCGTGATCTCGGCTCACCGCAACCTCCGCCTCCCGGGTTCAGGCAATTCTCCTGCCTCAGCCTCCTGAGTAGCTGGGATTACAGGCACGCGCCACTATGCCCAGCTAATTTTTTGCATTTTTAGTAGAGACGGGGTTTCACCATGTTGACCAGGATGGTCTCGATCTCTTGACCTCGTGATCCACTCGCCTCGGCCTCCCAAAGTGCTGGGATTACAGGCTTGAGCCACCGCGCCCGGCCAAGAACAAATTCTAAGGGCCCTAGCTAGGGTAACAGTATTGGGAGAGCCACTCAAAGTCAGTTCTCTTCAGGTATCTATTACGTATTTTATTAGAAACTATTAGAATGCTCTTCAACTTCCCTTAGCATGGATAACTGACTCAGTTTCAAGCTATAGTGATTCATTACTAACACTTTAAATAAGTGCTTTACAATCACCACCTCCATCTGTTACAGTTTTATGCAACATGAAAAACATCTTGGCAATGTTGCCTGCTATACTATGGGCCAAACCATAAAAAACACCCACAGTGTATTTAAACTATTAAGAACTTTAGTGATGAGATAACCAGCAAAAGTAGTTCAATAATTAAGGTTCCTGGTCTCACAAAAACCTTGAATTACTCACCCAAGAACACAAAGAGGCAAGTTCTTACATTTGCTGAGCAGACCAGTCTCCATCTGGAATGACTGCAACTACAGCAAGGCCACAGCTCAATAAAAATCTGAAAAGCATCTTCGCCAACCAAGCCAGGTGATATATACTTGGCTTTTAACAACCAGAAAGTTGAGAAGAAATGAAATGCATTTATTTAGTTTTAAAACTCTCCTTGCATCTGGGTGCACTGGCTCACACCTGTAATCCCAGCACTTCAGGAGGCTGAGGCGGGTAGATCATGAGGTCAGAAGTTCAAGACCAGACTGGCCAACATGGTAAAACACCTGTCTCTATTAAAAAACACAAAAATCAGCTGGGCATGGTGGCTTGTGCCAGTAATCCCAGCTACTTGGGAAGCTGAGGTAGGAGAATTGCTTGAACAGGGACCCAGGAGGCGGAGGTTGCAGTGAGCCGAGATCGTGCCACTGCAGTCCAGCCTGGGCTACAGAGCGAGACTCCATCTCAAAAAACAAAACAAAACAAAAAACAAAACAGAACCAAAAAACTTCTCCTGGCTGGATGTGTTGGCTCATGCCTATAATCCCAGCACTTTGGGAGGCCGAGGCAGGTGGATCACCTGAGGTCAGGAGTTTGAGACCAGCCTGGCCCACACGGTGAAGCCCTGTCTCTACTAAAAATATAAGAAATTAGTTGGGCTTGGTGGCACGTGCCTGTAATCCCAGCTACTTGAGAGGCTGAGGCAGGAGAATCGCTTGAACCCAGGAGATGCAGTGAGCTGAGATGGCACCATTGCACTCCAGCCTGGGCAAAAAGAGAGAAACTCCATCTTAAAAAACAAAACAAAACAAAACAAAAAAACCAAACCTCCTAATTTTGGTAGATTTATAAAATTGTGTTTAAACAATGCTGTTTTATTAAATAATTAAACATAATTAATTAATTAATTTTTTTGAGACAGAGCCTGGCTCTGTTACCCAGGTTGGAGTGCAGTGGCGGGATCTCAGCTCACTTCAACCTACTCCTCCCCAGTTCAAGCAACTCTCATGCTTCAGCCTCCCAAGTAGCTGGGATTACAGACGTGCACCACCATGCCTGGCTAACTTTTGTATTTTTAGTAGAGATGGGGTTTTGCCATGTTGTTCAGGCTGGTCTCAAACTCCTGGGCTCAAGTGATCCTCCCACCTCGGCCTTCCAAAGTGTTCGTATTACAGGCATGAGACACTGCACCCAGCCTAAAAACCTATTTATTTTAAAAAGTGTTTATGTAATGGAGTCAAATCAAGAGGGTATTTTGCCTCATGTCATCACCCTTTTCAGCAAAAGCGTATCTGTGCCATGAAATGCTACTTTAAGTTATCTGAAATGAACATTTCCAGAAGCCTCTTTTCTTCCCCCTTTTTAAGACAGTTTCGTTCTTATTGCCCAGGCTAGAGTGCAATGGCGTGATCTCAGTTCACTGCAACCTCCGCCTCCTGGGTTTAAGTGATTCTCCTGCCTCAGTCTCTTGAGTAGCTGGAATTACAGGCATGTGCCGCCCAATTTTGTATTTTTAGTAGAGATGAGGTTTCTCTACGTTGGTCAGGCTGGCCTCGAACTCCTGACCTCAGGTGGTCCACCCGCCTTGGCCTCCGAAAGTGCTGGGATTACAGGTGTGAGCCACAGCACCCAGCCCAGAAGCCTCATTTCTTTGGGGGCACCAGGGGTCCTAAATCCTTAATTTCTCATGTCATTTTCTTTTAAGAAAGGAGTTTATTTACCAAACTCTAGGAATCCAAAGGGTATTTGTGGCTGGGCACAGTGGCTCACACCTATAATCCTAACCCCTTGGGAGGCTGAGGCAGGCAGATCACCTGGCCAACATGGTGAAACCCCATGTCTACTAAAAATACAAAAACTAGCTGGGTGTGGTGGCCTGTGCCGGTAATCCCAACTACTCGGGAGGCTGAGGCAGGAGAACCGCTGCAACTCAGGAGGTGGAAGTTGTAGTGAGACAAGATAGTGCCACTACACTCCAGCCTGGGAGACAGAGTGAGACTCTGTCTCAAAAAACAAAACAACCCAAAAAAGAAAAAATAAAGCGTATTTGTTAGTCAAGTCTACCTCCTGACCCCTAGTGATGGAATGGTGAGAGGTTTTGACTTAGCATCTTTTAAATATTTTTAAAGGAAAGGAAGAAAAAAGAGAGAAGGAGAGAAGACAAGGAGGAGGAGGACAGAGTCCCCAAACTCCAATTTTCCATGGTAAAAATCATTCATTACTTTATACTTCCCTCTGCCTGTGAAGGAAGGAGTAGTGTCCCAGGAATACTGCTTTCTTTCCAACTGCCACCTTTCTGAAAAGTAGCTGCTCGAAGTGAGGATCAGTGTGAAAGGGGAACATTGGTGAGTCAGCAGATGGGGGCCAACCAAATGTCCAGGCAACATGGCTTAAGGGCCCCAAAGTTAGTCACCACCATTTTTTCTGTTAAAAAGCCTTAAGTATCCTTCTGTAAGTGCAAATACAGTCTGGCATTCCAGTTTTCATAAATTGGCCATCACTGACTATCTGCCCTGATCACCCACTGTTTCTCCAAATGAACCCTGCAGTGCAGTCAGCTGGTCAAGTCATTGACCTCTAAACACACTGTTCTCCTCCCCACCACTTGACTGTGCTTTCCCTCGTCTACTGAGACCTTTCAAGATTCAGTTCAGAGCTTATAACCACTCTGGTCACCTTTCCCTCTGCTTCAATCTTACAGTATTTAATGGAGGATTACTGTCAATAATATAATCCCTTATGATATCTCGTCTATCACTACTCTGTACCATGTGCTGCTATGACTTGGCCCCCTCTCAAACTAACCCGCAAGCACTGAAGCTGGCTCCACACCCAGTTCTCACTTGTATTGCTCACAGCTCTTAGTATGGAATCTAGCATGTGTTGGCGAACTGACTTACATGTGGGGGCTTGTGTTCTAAGTAATGCATTCAGTGCCCTAGAGCAATCTGGGTCTAGAACACTTTATACATTCTCTCTCTTTTTTTTAAATAAAAAATTGAGATAGGGGTTTTGATATGTTGTCCAGTCTGTTCACTAATTCAAGGCTCAAGTGAAACTCCTTACTCAACCTCTCAAAGTGCTGGGAATACAGGCGTGAGCCACCGCACCCAGCCAATATATACATTCTTGGTGATATACAAGACCTCTTAAATAGATCCTAGAAAGACTATCATGAGTTTGTTGACCCAAGCAAGGAGAGGCAAAGTCAAGGAGGTAACAGAACTAGACAGTCTTCCTGTAACATAAGCACCCTGCCTAAAGGATATGTGGAGTGCCTTTCCACAAGGCCACCTACCTCTCTGTGTAAGATAAAAAGATGTAGGCTGGGTACAATGGCTCAAACCTGTAATTTCAGCACTCTGGGAGGCTAAGGTGGGAGTATGCCTTGAGCCTAGGAATTTGAGACCAGCCTGGGGGTACAGGGAGACCCTGTCTCTACAAAACATTAAACAATTAGCCTGGCATGGTGGTGTACACCTGTAGTCCCAACTACTCAGGAGGCTGAGGTGGGAGGATTGCTTGAACCTGGCAGGTCGAGGCTTGCAGTGAGCTGCAATTGCACCACTGCACTCCAGCCTGGGTGACAGAGAGAGACCTTGTCTAAAAAAAAAAGAAGTATAAGCTTGGGAAGGAGTGGGGGTGGGTGGGTGGAGAAGGGAACTTTCAGTACAACAGGGGGCTGGACTAGGGAGAGAAGAGGTGTAATTCTGTTTCTATACATGTCCTACTAATCCCTCTCAGGATGGGGCGCTACCTGGCAATGTGATGTCTAATTCTGATTCGGTCTGCCTGTCTGACTTGTGACAGACTTCTGCAGGGTGGTAATTTTAATAGCTACAACTCTTCCAGCAAAATTTTTATGAAACACATCTGGAAGACCTTGAACTTTTTGATTCACCCACTGACCAGCAACTAGGTTGATGGAGGGAGAAAAATGATCACATTAAGAGACCATTAAAAAAATTTCTTGCCGGGCGCGGTGGTTCACACCTGTAATCCCAGCACTTTGGGAGGCCGAGGCGGGTGGATCACGAGGTCAAGAGATCGAGACCATCCTGGTCAACATGGTGAAACCCCGTCTCTACTAAAAATACAAAAAATTAGCCGGGCACGGTGGCGCGTGCCTGTAATCCCAGCTACTCAGGAGGCTGAGGCAGGAGAATTGCCTGAACCCAGGAGGCGGAGGTTGTGGTGAGCCGAGATCGCGCCATTGCACTCCAGCCTGGGTAAGGAGCGAAACTCCATCTCAAAAAAAATAAATAAAATAAAAAAATTTCGTTCTTATGTTCATACATGTTAGGATGAACAATTAAGATGACTAACCAAATTAAAGGATATTTCTTTCTCTGAGAGGTATTTTAGTACTCAAAAAATTAATAGCATATGCTCATCAACCTCTTTAGTTGTGACCTCTTATCATCAAGAAAAATTGCTCATATTTTTAACAAAACAGGAAGGTAGTTCACACATATGTGATATTACTCCACCCAGATAAATCTGGAGACCGTGAAACCTAAATGCATAGACAATACCTCAAAATAAACTTCTACCGAAGGGGTACAAAAAGTTTCCATTCAAAATAACTGTCTTGCGTTTTGTGACATGTTGAAGTCCTATTTGGCAGAGCTGAAATGCTCTTGGAATGTCAGAATTTCAACTGCAGAAGTAGGGAGAAGAGAGAAGAAGGCGGCAGGGGGCAGAAAGAGATCGACACAGACACAGAGAGATCAAGAAGTTTCTAGAAAAGTCTGTATACTTGAAAAATTCAACAATCATATGATGACCTGTACTAGAAAAATACCAAGCCCTAAGCTAGGTGAACTGAGGGTAAAATAGACACCCCTCCCAAAGAGCTTAGGGACTAGAAAGCTGCCAGGCGCATCACAGCATGATGGATGTCAGGAGTGGGGAGTTATGGGTACTACGATAGGCATCAATTCAACAAAAAATATCTGACTTCCAAACACCAAAGACGATGACTTAACTCTAGCTTAGCAGATATCAGGAAAATGTCCTAGATGAAGTGTGAACTTGGTTATATTCCCTGTCTGCATCTTAGCTCTGCTTGGTCTGTGTGGATCGTGAGTGGAAGGAACATGGCAGACTCCGCAACTTGCAAATAGAGGGACAGATTGTTCTCCTGGCCAGATTTGGCTGCTATTAACTAAAAGACTGATCAAGCTTCTTTTAGCTTAAAAGTAAAATCTTGCCAGGGCACAGTGGCTCACACCCATAATCCCAGCACTTTGGGAGGCCGAGGCGGGTGGATCATGGATCAAGAGATCGAGACCAGCCTGGTCAACATGGTGAAACCCTGTCTCTACAAAAAATACAAAAAAATTAGCTGAGTGTGGTGGTGCACACCTGTAGTCCCAGCTACTTGGGAGTCTGAGGCAGGAGAATTGCTTGAACCCGGGAGGTAGAGGATGCAGTGAGCCGAGAAGGCGCCGCTGCACTCCAGCCTGGACAACAAGAGCTAAACTCCATCTCAAAAAGAAAAAAAAGAAAAAGTACAATCTTTATTAATGGTATCAGAACTTCCAGCTGGAAGTTATTGGTTATTTCCAACTGGAAATAACCCAAGTAATCTCAACTGCAGCTAATTCCTTTTTTTTTTTTTTGAGATGGAGTCTTGCTCCTGTTGCACAGGCTGGAGTGCAGTGGCGCAACGTCTGCTCACTGCAACCTCCACCTCCCAGGTTCAAGCAATTCTCCTGCCTCAGCCTCTCAAGTAGCTGGGACTATAGACGTGCACCACCATACTCGGCTAATTTTTGTATTTTTAGCAGAGACAGCGTTTTGCCATATTGGCCAGGCTGGTCTCAAACTACTGACCTCAGGTGATCCACTGGCCTTGGCCTCCCAAAGTGCTAGGATTACCAGCATGAGCCACCATGCCTGGCCTCTTTTGAGACAGAGTCTTGCTTTTGTTGCTCAGGCTGGAGTGTAATAGCGCAATCTCAGCTCACTGCAACCTCTACCTCCCAGGTTTAAGCGATTCTCTTGCCTCAGCCTCCTGAGTAGTTGGGATTACAGGTACCTGCCACCAAGCTGGCTAATTTCTGTATTTGCAGTACAGACAGGGTTTCACCATGTTGGCCAGGCTGGTCTTGAACTCCTGAGCTCAAGTGATCTGCCTGCCTTGGTCTCCCAAAGTGCTAGGATTACAGGTGTTGCGCCACCAAGCCCAGCCTCAACTGTAGCTAATTCTTTACTTTACTGACACATATTTAACAACTGTCCTTTTCATCCTTTCACTAACAAAAGGAGACTTTTAATCTTACATGAAATCCTACACTCCTCTCTTCAAAAAATAAAACACAACACAAAGCTCCCCCCACCCGGCCTGGAGGAGCAGCCGTTACTCATGTTTTCTGATGCCAACAGGCAAACCGGCTCCTGTGCATCAGTTCCAGCCTCTAAGGTCTACTCGCTTTCTGCCTCAGCATAAGGCAGAAAACAGGAGTTCAAACCTCCACCCTGAAAATTAATGACAACAGAGTTTATTTAATTCCACGTAAGACTTTGCAATTCAAGAGGTGAATGAAAAGACTGATCAATTTACAGTCGTTCTATGACCCAAGAGCCACCTCAGAGGATGTTGCTGAAAGAAGAAAAAGCAATATTGGTCACAGAGCTATTCCCAACATGTGCATAAAGATACAGGACTGAAAAACTCAAAGCTGGGTCCTTCCACCAGAATGCTGTTAATTTTCAACTCAAAAAGCTAGTTCCAAATCAGGACAAGTCTGCTATAATCACATGACAGAGGAAGAGGAACTGGAGTAGAGTGGCGAGTCCCCACCCCCATCTCCAGAGTAGAGACGAATGCAGACAGTTCCACATGTAATCGAATGCAGAGAGTTCCACGTGTAATCACAATACAAACTGCAAATGTGGATTTGAGCTAGTGGACAGGGTCAGGGAGCAGAAAACAGAGGGATCTAAACTAGTTTGGAGGTGGGGGCTGTCAGAGAAAGCCTCCCCAAGCCAGTGACATTTGAAGGGAGATCAAAGGCTCTCCAGTGGGTAGTCTGGCAGAAGACCACAGTATGCAAATTAAGAAGCTCAAACTTAGATGTTACAATCATCAGAAGTCACTGAGAGTGACATTCAGGTTTCCATTTTACAAATGCTTCTCTGGCTGTCTGTGAGAGGAACTGCAAGGAGGTGCAGGTGGGTGGGGCAGTGTAGGAGAGAGGAGAGAGTCGAGGTACTTCTGGAGGTAGAATCAAAAGGACTTGGTGATGAGATGCTGCTCAGTGGCCTTCCTCTTCACCACTTATTTTTTTTTCTGAAAAGTGCTTTAGAAAAACTGCCATATTGTTGGGGTGAGGTGGCTGATGCCTATAATCCCAGCACTGTGGGAGGCCAAGGTGGGCAGAACACTTGCGGTCAGGAGTTCGAGACCAGCCTGGCCAACATGGTGAAACCCTGTTTCTACTAAAAATACAAAAAATTATCCAGGCGTGGTGGAATGCGCCTGTGGTCCCAGCTACTCAGGAGGCAGGAGAATTCCTTGAACGTGGGAAGCGGGGGTTGCAGTGAGCCAAAATTGTGTCACTGCATTTTAGCCTGGGCAACAGAGTGAGACTCCGTCTCCAAAAAAAATAGATAGGCATCAATCTTGTGCTGCTTTCCTCTACCTGTCTCTCCATATCCTGCTGACATCTTGCTTTTTTTTTTTTTTTTTTGAGACAGAGTCATACTCTGTCGCCCAGGCTGGAGTATAGTGATGCAATCTCGCCCCACTGTAACTTCCGCCTCCCAGGTTCAAGCGATTCTCCCATCTCAGCATCCCAAGTAGCTGGGATTATAGGCGCTTGCCACCACACTTGGGTAATTTTTGCATTTTTTAGTAGAGCCGGGGTTTCACCATGTTGGCCAGGCTGGTCTCAAACTCCTGACCTCAAGTGACTCACCCACCTCGACTTCCCAAAGTGCTGCGATTATAGGCATGAGCCACCAGGCCCGGACTGCTGTTTTTGGATCTGTAAGGACCATATCAACAAGCTCCCTCACTCTCTGGCTCCCAAGGCCGTTAATCAATGGGGAGGCCTGCAGAAAGATCAGAGGAAGGGAGGCTCAGGTCAGGGCATTCATTCTCCCAGCTCCCACCCTAGGAGTGTTTGTGGACAGTCTTGGACCCTCACTTGAAAGTGAGTCCTTTCCTCCTCCAGGTTTTGGCAACTCCTCCCACTTCCTTCTCCCCATCTTAGGCCTCATGGTGGTAACCTGGTTACCAGCTGTGGACACTGCACCATCCCCTGTGGTTTCTAGAGAAACTTCGCCCACACTGATAGCGTCAGGAGACAAATGCCTCACAGGGGCGGGTGCCCAGGGAAACGCCATCTCTAAGCCAAAGACAATTTAAAGCCTGAAACCCACACCACAAGTCAAATCCATGGGTCACTGAGAACCCGTCTTCCCATTTGGTACACTTTGCTCTAATTGATTCCAACTCTTCACCTAGTTTACATATACCTACCCTTTCCTAATTGATTTCTACATTGCCATGCTCACCTTTGAGTGGTGCCTTTGCTTTAGCCCTTCTTTGCATGCTCACAAAAGCCCTGACCCAGCCACACTGGGAGAGAAACCACCAGACTGCAGGGGTGGAGAACCACCACCTCCTCCCCTTCTGAGAGCTGTTCACCCTCAGTAAAATTCTTCTCCACCCACTTTACCCTTCAAATTGTTGGTGTAACCTCATTCTTCTTGGACGCGGGACAGGGGCTTGGGAACTGCCGAACGTAGGTACAAGCTAGTTAACACAGGTGGGCTGGGGCACAAGTCAGACTCAGCCCAGGTGGGTTGAGTTGGGGGGGAGTCACTGTCTGTGGAGGTCCCTCGTCACGGTCAACATCTTGCAAATAGTCTCATTGTTAAAATCCCCTCATTAGCCAATTTAAGTATGTCATGTGTTCTCTACTAGGACCCAGACTGAAATTTGCCTAAAATCAACTGTATATATCCTTTGGAATGCATTAAGGAGATGTTCCATTATATAAAGTGACATTTGCTATGGGCCAGAAAGTATGTAAATTCTACCAACTAGTTGGGAGGATAAAATTATAAAAGAGCCAAACAATTGTTCTGTTAACTACTTTTTCAAAATTTGAGACAGGGTCTCATTCTGTGGCCCAGGTTGCAGTGCAGTGGTATAATCAAAGCCCACTGCAGCCTCGACTTCCCAGGCTCAAGTGATCCTTCCAACTCAGGAATTTTCCCACAGGTAGCTGGGACTACAGGTGCAAGCCACCATGGCTGGCTTATTTTTAAATTTTTTGTGAAGGCGGGGTCTCACCATGTTGCCCAGGATGGTCTGGAACTCCCGGTGTCAAGGTATCCTTCCATCTCAGCCTCCCAAAGTGCTGGAATTAGAGGCATGAGCCACCACACCCAGACCTACTCTTTACTATTAAAAAGATCTGTAATCTCAGGTTTTTAAATCATTACAATTAGATAATCTCAGGTTTGTAAATCATTATGACTAGACTGTTACAATGATTTGCAGTAGCTGTCCCCTTTGAATTGCACTTTAATGTTCAAGTGTCTACTACACTGAAAGCATTGTGTTAGGAAGCTGAAAAGGGAGTAAGAATAAAAGGCACGGTCCCTGCTCTCAGAAATGTTTATGAGCTAAGGGAACTATGTATGTAAATCAAGAGGAAATAAGTTAAAAAGTGAGATAAGGGAAATTGCTGATTGTGAGTTGGATACAGAATTCACAGCAACATGTTTCTATTTACTTTTCAGTTTTGAGACAGGATCTCACTGTCACCCAGGCTGGACAGTGCAGTGGCACGATCTCTGCTCACTGCAGCCTCTACCTCCCAGGCTCAAGTGATCCTCCCACCTCAGCCTCCTGAGTAGCTGGGACTACAGGTGCACGCTGCCATGCCTGGCTAATTTTTGTATTTTTTGTAGAGATGGGGTTTTGCCATGTTGTCCAGGTTGGTTTTGAAGTCCTGAGTTCAAGCAATCCGCCCACCTCAGCCTCCCAAAATGCTGGGATTTCAGGCATGAGCCACTGCACCCAACCCAGCAACATGTTTCTAAATTAGCTGCATGGCTGATGTGAAAAATTCAACTCATATATGGAGATTCTAGAAAAAAGGACAACCTCAAATAGTCTAGGAATAGGGCAAGGACCTAAAGGTAGAACAACTTACAGCAGGTGAGAGGGTATGGTAAGCAAAGTAATCTTCCCTCTTGTATTTTCATTGATTTTAAATAAAAGAAGCCATTCTTGTTTAATTCCATTCTATCCTCTGCCAGACTACACATTGCCCTCTTTTGATGGAGCTGTCATATGTTTAAATGATAAATGGTAATTACATACATTTGGACAGCTGGATGTGGCTCAATCAAGCAGAGTCCTCTCTTACAGGTACCTTGCTGGCCATGTTACTCCAGTGTGGAAAACTACTGCCTAACAGATAAGACAAGCTGTCTTCCCTGTTGTCTTCAGCCTGCTAAGGCTGAAAAACCTGAGAGCCCAGGAGCCTTGAAGGACACAATGTCATGTAGGCTTGCCTGGAATAACTAGATCAAGGGGCTTGGTCTAGCCTTCTGTTTCCATGACTCAGACATTTGAGCCACCCCCTGCCCCGCGTTGGATGATCATATTAGTAAAGATGAAAATAAGTTAATACTCAGTGAGAGACAGTATTGGTGGGAATATAAAAAGGTATATGGTTTTATGAAAAGCAATTCAACTGTATGCATTAAAGATCTAATGTTCATAACTATTACCCAGTAATGCCATTCTTAGGACTCTATCCTAATAAAACAATCAAAAAAAAAAAAAAAAACAAAAAACCATAGTCAAGACTAAGAGAACAGCCGGGCACCGTGGCATGTACCTGCAGTCCCAGCTATGCAGGAGGATCCCTTGAGCCCAACAGTTTGAGGCTATAGTGCGCTACGATTGCACCTGCGAACAGCCACTGCACTTTGGCCCAGGCAATATAGTAAGATCTCATCTCTGAGAAAAAAAAAAAAAAAGACGGAGTAAACAAGTATGAGTGAGTGCCTACTTTGAGTTAGGAACTATGCTAGGTCCTGGGGATACAATTTTAAAAATGAGCCTTACTTTCAAAGAGCTGACAGTAGGGGAAGCAAGTTCATTACAACTTCAGGTATAAATTCTGTGAGTCCAGAGTGCTCTGTATGAGAGAGTACATCTTAGGGAGACCTCATCTAATTACATGCACAGATGGGAGTCAAGAAAAGTTCACCTGGGTGGTAATATTTAAATGGAAACCCTGAGTGTAAGTAGGATTTAGTGAGGCTTGAGGGTGGGCATGGAGGACACATATGAGAGTAGGAAACATTCCGGGCAGAGGGAGGGGCAGGTGTAAAAGTTCTCAGGCAAGAAGGGATGTGGCATAGTCTAGGGGAGACCAGAGAGACAGAACACCGAGGTGGACTGTACAGGGCAGAATAAGGACTTGAGGAATTTGCTCATTAGGATGATGGTTCTGGCTTGTGTGTGGCACACAGCTCTGAGGGGACAAAGATGAGCAGCAGGAAGATCAGGTGGAAAAGGGGTTAGCGCAGAGAGCCAGGAGGGAGCAGACAGGAATTTAGATTAGGGTAGGGGGCTTCTGTTTTCAGGAGAATAAAAATGAACACTGAAAAACCCACATGCATTATTATTATCACTATTTTTGGAGACAGAGTCTCGCTCAGTCGTCCAGGCTGGAGTGCAGTGGCAAGATCTCAGCTGACTACAACCACCGTTTCCCGGATTCAAGTGATTCTCCTGTCTCAGCCACCCAAGTAGCTGGGATTACAGGCACCTGCCATCATGACTGGCTAATTTTTGTATTTAAGTAGAGATGGGGGTTTCACCATTTGTGCCAGGCTGGTCTTGAACTCCTGACCACAGGTGATCTGCCCACCTCGGCCTCCCAAAGTGCTAGGGTTACAGATGTGAGTCGCCACGCCTGGCCACCACATGCATTACTTTAAGAATCTAAGTTTATCCCTCCCTCCCAAAAGATTCCCTCTGTACTTCTGTAGGAGCAGGGTGCACAGTACCATATAGGATGAGACACCAAATTCCATGTCGTATCACAGGCTTCTCAAGGTGACAAAATTAAAAATTAGAGGAAGATGGCCAAGTGCTGGTGGCTCACACCTGTAATCTCAGCACTTTGAGAGACTGAGGCGGAAGAATTACTTGAGCCCAGGAGATCAAGACCAGTCTGGGGGATGTAGCCAAGACCTATCTCTACAATTTTTTTAAAAAAACTAGCTGGGTGTGGTGGCATGTGGTTATAGTCCCAGCTACTCTGAGGCTGCGATGGGAGGATCAGTTGAGCCTGGAAGGCTGAGGCTACAGTGAGTTATGATCATGCCACTGCACCCCAATCTGGGTGACAGAGCAAGACCTGACTCAAAAAAAAAAAAAAACCAGGAAGTTTAATTATTCTCCACCATAAACAAAAAGAGAAAGAAAATATATAAAAGGAATAATCCCTTACCTAGAAGGAATGATCCCATTTTTTGAGAATATAGGTTATATCTTAATTGTTGTATAATTAAAAACAGCAACACACAACTGCTTATAACCAATTACCAATTCAAATAAATATAGAGAAAATCTTTTCAATCTTTTGAAAATTCTAACTAGTACACTCTGACATATTTTATTCACTTATCATGTAGTTACTTCACTTCAAAGAGTGACATTAGGGGGCTTACAAGACCCCAAGTATACACCCTTTCATTAAGAAAATGGACATCAGAGTTCAGGGTATAACAACCCTTTCCTAAGCATCTCTAATGGAATCGGAGACAAATATAAGTGTTGTTAACAGCAGGCTAAATTAACTACCTCCTTTTGCTGCTGGACTGGAGGCCTCTCTAGTTATTAATTACCCAGGTCCTGGTGGACTCCTTCAGGCAGCCGAACAGCTCACAAGAAGCAGGTTCAGGTTGGCTGTGAGGGCTAGGGGGCAGGGCAGCCGCAGCACAGCCCCTGCTCTTGGCAGGCACCATCGCCTTGCTCGGCCTCTAGTTTTCTCTCCCTAAGCACCTACACGCTGCTCAATGTGAAAAATCAGCACTTTCATCTCACACAACTGTCACAACCTGCAGAGAAGAGAGGGACTAAGAGGGCTAAATGATAGGCTGTATTAACGCCAATGGGCTTATCAGACCCGCAACTCCACGTTACAAGAACAACTTCCTGCTTTCATGTTGCACTTAACGGAGAAACAGGCGTTACCATCCCATGATTCTGGGTCAGCCGCCAGTACTAACAGAACATCCATGCTCCCGGGAAACGGAGGGGTGACCAGGCACAAACGGTTCACTCTCCTGCTCACGATAACAAGTAGTTTCCCAAAGGAGAAAAGCGCTCAGACATATTACGTGACAACTAAGATACCCCTATTGTTTGCAGCTACAGCCTGGCATCATTCAGCCTTTATGATCCCCTCTATGCAGTAAAAGTGTTTTAATGTCATTAATGTCTATGTAAAATAAATCTACAAAGATTAAGGCTATCAACTCTGAACTGACTAGATCCAAAATTTCCAGTTTTCTCTAGTTGAATTTCCATCATCAAAGCTCACAAGACTGTTCTCTGGGAGAAAAAGTTAACTTGTTTATTTTTAAAAAGACACAGTTGTACCTTGGTATTCATGGGGGACTGGTTCCAGGACCCCTGCATATACCCAAATCTGTGCATACTGAAGTTGTGCAGTTGTCTCTCTGGGTAACTGGGCTGTGCATCCTGTGAATACTATCTTTTTGACCCACAGGTAGATTGAAAAAAACAATCCGTGTATAAGTGGAACCACGCAGCTCAAGCGTCTGTTGCTCAATGGTCAACTGTACTTCCTTTACTGGATGGCCTTCTGTATTTCCTCGAGTTTCTACAGCCTTAAAAAAATGTTTTCTGGGCCGGGCGCAGTGGCTTACACCTGTAATCCCAGCACTTTGGGAGGCTGAGGTGGGCAGATCACCTGAGGCTGGAAGTTAGAGACCAGCCTAACCAACATGGAAAAAACCCTGTCTCTGCTAATAACACAAAAAATTAGCCCGTCATGGTGGCATATACCTGCAATCCCAGCTACTCAGGGGGCTGAGGCAAAAGAATCGCTTGAATCTAGGAGGCGGACGTTGCGGTGAGCCGAGATTGCACCATTGCACTCCAGCCTGGGCAACAAGAGTGAAACTTTGTCTCAAAAAAACAAACAAACAAACAAACAAACAAACAAAAAAATTCTGCCCGGGTATGCTGGCTCACGTGTGTAATCCCAGCACTTTGGGAAGCTGAGGCAAGTGGATCACTTCAAGACCAGCCTGGCCAATATGGCGAAACCCTACTAAAAATACAAAAAATTAGCTGAGTGTGGTGGCGCATGCCTGTAATCCCAGCTATTTGGGAGGCTGAGGCAGGAGAATTGCTTGGACCCAGGAGGCAGAGGTTGCAGTCACTCAAGATTGTGCCATTGCACTCCTGCCTGGACAAAGAGCAAGACTCCGTCTCAAAAAAAACCCCACATTTTCTGGCTTCATTACATTCCTAAGTTATTACAACTTTTCAAGGATGGTATAAAAATGTCTAGAATAGTCTTTTCCCTCAGATTTCCCTCTTCAATAGAACCCTCTAATACTCTCCCCTCAATTGGGTGTACTGATTCCTAGATTTCATGTCTTTTTCATTCATAGTTTTTATACTAGGGCATCATTAAGAACTTTTCCAAGAAAGGGTGCTTAAGCCAGGTGCGGTGGCTCAAGCCTGTAATCCCAGCACTTTGGGAACCTGAGGCAGGTGGACCACCTGAGGTCAGGAGTTCGAGACCAGCCTGACCAACTGGCGAAACCCCGTCTCTATAAAAAACACAAAAAATTAGCTGGGTGTGGTAGCATGCGCCTGTAATATCACCTACTTGGGATGCTGAGACAGGAGAACTGCTTGAACCCGGGAGGCAGAGGTCACAGTGAGCTGTGATCACGCCACTGCACTCCAGCCTGGGAGACAAAGCGAGATTCTGTCTCAAAAACAAACAAACAAACAAAAGGCTGGGTGCAGTGGCCTGCGCCTGTAATCCAAACCCTTTGGCGGGGGTTGAGGCGGGCGGATCATCTGACGTCAGGAGTTTGAGACCAGCCTGGCCAACATAGTGAAACCCCATCTCTACTAAAAATAGAAAAAGTAGCCGAGTGTGGTAGCATGCACCTGTAATCCCAGCTACTCAGGAGGCCGAGGCAGAAGAATTGCTTGAACCTGGAAGGCGGAGGTTGCAGTGAACTGAGATCGTACCACTGCACTCCAGTCTGGGAGACAGAACAAGACTCTGTCTCAAAAAAACAAAGGGTGCTTGAAGGGTAAATGTTTTGAGTTCTTGCATGTCTGGAAATGTCTTGATTCTATGTTTATACTTGAAGGCTAGTTCAGCTGGGTATAGATTTCAACAGAATCCTAGGCTAAACAGCATTTTTCCTCAGAACTTGGAAGAGACATTGTTTTCTGGCATTCAGAGTTGTGCAAGCCAAATTTATTTGCAGTCTTTTTTTTTTTGGGGGGGTGGGGCAGGGGAGATGAAGTTTCCCTCTTGTTGCCCAGGGTGGAGTGCAATGGTGCAATCTCTGATCCTCCTAGGTTCAAGCGATTCTCCTGCTTCAGTCTTCTGAGTAGCTGGGATTACAGGCGCCTGCCACCACACTCAGCTAATTTTTCTATTTTTAGTAGAGATGGGGTTTCACCATGTTGGCCAGGCTGGACTTGAACTCCTGACCTCGTCATCCACCTGCCTGGGCCTCCCAAAGTGTTAGGATTACTGGCGTGAGCCACTGCACTCGGCCTTTTTTTTTAAAGAGATGGAGCCTTACTCTGTTGCCCAGTCTGGAGTATGGAGTACGGTGATGTACTCTCAGCTCACTGCAACCTCCACCTCCTGGGTTCAACCAATTCTGCTGCCTCAGCTTCCTGAGTAGCTGGGACTACAGGTGCATGCTGTCACACCCAGCTAATTTTTTTTTTTTTTTTTTGTATTTTAGTAGGGACAGGGTTTCACTGTGTTGCCCAGGCTGGTCTTGAACTCCTGAGCTCAGCAATCCACCCGCCTCGGCCTCCCAAAATGCTAGGATTACAGGCGTGAGCCACCGCACCCAGCCCAATCTATCTTAATTTTTAATGCATTTCAAAGTTACAGATATGAGTACATTTTCCCCTAAATGCTTCAGTATATATATTACTACTTAGAGTTAAATATTTGCGCTGGGTACAGTGGTTTATGCCCGTGATTCCAACACTTTGGGAAGCCGAGGTAGGAGGTTCGCTAGAGCCCAGGAACTCAAGACCAGTCTAGGCAACATGGTGAAACCTTGTTCTCTACAAAAAAATTAAAAATTAGGTGTGGTGGTGCGTGCCTGTGGTCCTGAGGGAATGTGTTCTCTTTCCGGGTCCACAAGGGGGCGTAGTTTTAAAGGTAAGAACTTCCCAGCACCATGTCCCCCTCCCATCTCTCTCCATCAGGAGATTTAACAGTCTCTGTTTTAATTTTCGAGGGTGCAGGAAATATCAAAAGGTCAATCACTCCAGCGAAGTTCTAAAGAACTCCTTTCATTGGCCAGAGGAACTTGGGGAGGTGGAAATTTCTCCCAGGATAAATTCCCTGCTCCTTCACCCACACAGGATTTCCAGCTCTCTGGAATCCCCTCCCACGCAGTGGGAGCTCTCTTTCCCCTCCTGGATTTCCTCTCTGGGGTCCTGCTTCCACATGCTCTTCATGGAAGTTTTCTCTCTTCTTCTCCTTTTTCTCTTTATCTAAATAAATCACTTTCTACAAACACTTCTGAGTCTGGAATTTACTGAGCACAGCGCTGTGGTCTCCTCTCCCATTCTTGGGGAGTGACAGACCAAGAACCTAAAGAAACATCCTCTCAGGGAAGCTGAGGGCTCCCTAAGCCCCTGAACCCCAACATTACAGTCCCACCTTGGGATCTGGGAGGCTGAGTGAGGAGGATCGCTTGAGATCAGGAGGTTAAGCCTGCAGTGAGCAATGATCGCATAACTGTATTCCAGCCTAGGTGACAGGGCAAGACCCTATCATTCATTCATTCATAAATATTAGTTTGCGGGTATAATCTGCATTTCCACTACCTTTGAGATACAGAACATATCTATCACCACAGCAAGTTTCCTCATATGGCTTTCCCTGTGCATACCCTCCTCTCTGAACCAGGTCCAAGCATGATTTGGCTCCTACTACTCTACTGAAACTACTCAAGGCCACCAATCAGCTCCTGCTGCGAAATCCAGAGATCAATTCACTGCCCTCATCTGGCTTGGCCTATAAACAGGGCAAAACAGAAGTGATTATTTCCTCCACCTTGAAACACTTTCTTGGCTTCCAAGACACATCATTTCCCAGGTTTTCTTCCTACCTAACTGGCCACTTCTTGTTGGGTCTCCTTTGCTAGTTTCTTATCTCATTAACTTTTAAACGGTAAAGTGCCCCAAGGGCTCCATCCTCGGAACTCTTTTCTTCTCCATCTATACTCATTCCTTTTAATTTTCCCATCCAGGCTCATGGCTTTTATAACATCCCCAAATGGAACACTTGTCACTTTTACCACTATCAGTCTGATCCAACCTATCATTATCTCTTCCTTGGATTAATGTAGGGGCTTCCTAACCATCTCATTGCTTTCACTTTGCTACCATCAGAATCTTCTGAATCCTGCAACCAGAATTAGCATCATTAAAATGCAGCCAGAAATGTTTTTTGTTTTTTTTTTAATTTTTATTTTGTCACTCTACACTGATGCAGTAAGCCAGAAATGTCACAGCCAAGAGAAGTCTAGAAGGACATGTAACTAGGTATAATGTGGTATCCTGGATGGGACCCTAGAATAGAAAAGGACACTGGGAAAAACTAAGGAAATACTGAATAAAGTATGAACTTTAGTTAATACTAACGTATCAATACTGGTTCATTAATTCTAATAAATATGCCATAATGTTAGTAATAGGGGAAAGTGAATGTGGAGCATATGAGGACTCTTGGTATAACTTCTCTATCACTCTAAAATTGTTCTGAAACAAATTAAGTTGTTGGCCAGGTGCAGTGGCTCACATCTGTAATCCCAGCACTTTGGGAGGCCAAGGCGGGCGATCACCTGAGGTCAGGAGTTCGAGACCAGCCTGGCCAACATGATGAAACCCCATCTCTACTAAAAATACAAAAAATTAGCTGGGTGTGGTGGGCAAGCTCCTGTAATCCCAGCTACTCGGGAGGCTGAGGCAGGAGAATTGCTTGAACCCAGGGGGTGGAAGTTGCAGTAAACCGAGATTGCGCCATTGCACTCCAGCTTGGGCAACAAGAGCGAAACTCCATCTCAATCAATCAATCAAGTTGTATTTTTTTAAAGTTGGACTGTCACATCATTTGGCTTAAAATCCTTCAATGGCCCAAATATTCCATTCCTCAAATATCTGGTGCTCCCTGATGGTCTGTTCATGTTTAAAATGAGGCAGGCTGGGTGCCGTGGCTTATGCCTGTAATCCTAGCACTTTGAGAAGCCAGGGCAGGTAAATCACCTGAGGTCAGGAGTCTGAGACCAGCCTGGCCAATACGGTGAAACGCTGTGTCTACTAAAAACACAAAAATTAGCCGGGTGTGGTGGTGCATGCCTGTAGTTCCAGCTACTCAGGAGGCTGAGGCAAGAGACTCGTTGGAACCTGGGAGGTGGAGGTTGCAGACGACATGCATGAGCCAGCACGTCTAGCCTGAAATGACTATTGATTTAATCTAAGTGATGGTGTTGGTTTGCTATGTTTGTCAAAGGTGAGCTCTCTGGAATTTATTTTTTTTTTATCCTTTAATTATTAGGTTCACTGCCCATACAAGTATAGAAGAAGAAAATAGCTAAGTAAATAAATATTTAAACCAAAAATGTGGCCACAAGTCCTGTTAAAATTGATTCCAAGTTGCATTTTACGTAAATTGTTAGAAAAAAATTCGAATATTTAACATTTTGACTAGAGTTTTAACAATCCAATTCATGTTACTAAATATCTCCTACACTATGAGTGGAATGTGTTTTTTGTTTGTTTTAAATCCAATTGAAGTTGCATTCTAGCCTCTTTCCATTGTTTATCGGTGGCATGCTCATTCCCCATTACTTTTGAGTGTTTAGTTCTCTACATTCAGGGCATTATCCTAAAAGGGAGAAACATGTTAACACTGACAGAATTGTCATTAAGATTAATAGGCCGGGGTGGTGGCTCACACCTATAATCCCGGAGGCTGAGGTGGGAGGATCATCTGAAGTCAGGAGTTCGAGACTAGCCTAGCCGGGCGTGGTGGCTCACGCCTATAATCCAAGCACTTTGGAGGCCAAGGCGGGTGGATCACCTGAGGTTGGGAGTTCAAGACCAGCCTGACCAACATGGTGAAACCCCGTCTTTTAAAAAAAAAAAGAGACTAGCCTGAACAACATAGTGAAATTCTGCCTCTATTTTTAAAAAATGCAAAAATTAGCTGGGTGTGGTGGCACATGCCTGTAAACCCAGCTACTTGGGAGGCTGAGGCAGGAGAATCGCTTAAACCTGGGAGGTAGAGGTTGCAGTGAGTTGAAATTGTGCCACTGCACTTCAGTCTGGACGACAGAGTGAAACTCCATCTCAAAAAAGAAAAAAAAACAGACAATACCACTTTGATTAAATTGTCTTCAAACAGCTGACGGCTCATACATGTAATCTAGCACACTGGAAGGCCAAGGCAGGTGGACTGCTTGAAGCCAAGGGCTCAAGACCACCAGCCTGGCAACAAAAGTGAGACCCATCTTTACAAAAAGTACAAAAATTAGCCAGGCATGGTGGCACATGCCTATAATCCCAGCTACTTGGGAGGCTGAAGCAGGAGGATCACTTGAGTCCAGGAGTTCGAGGTTTCAGTGAGCTATGATCGTGCTACTGCACTCTAGTCTGAGTGACAGAGTGAGGCCCTGTCTAAAAAAAGATTTAAAAAAAAAAAAAAAAAAGGAATTTCAGATTGGTGTGAGCAGTACAGCACTGAACACAAAGCTTTCTATTGCCCAGCCCTTGCCTAACTCCCCAGTCTTCACCTGCCCGTCTCTGTCATCACCTGCCTTGAACTCCAAGATTCAACAACACAAAAGCTACCTGCAGTTTCCCAACTGCCAGAATGTTTTATGATTTTCACACTTGTGTATGTTGTTCTCTCTGCCTAAAATAGCAAACTCAAGACCTAATTTAAGGATCACTTTCTTTCCTCCACTGAGCCTTGTATATACTCTTTTCTCTACTAAATTGAACTACGTATGAGTAGTGGCCTCATCTATTAATCTTGGCATATACTCAAGGGCATTCAATAAGTGTTTGACTTGTCTTGGAAAGATAAATGTTGGAAAAAATGGTATTCTACAAAAGTATTCTAGTTCTTTCTGTCTTTAAAAAAAAGAGAGAGACAGACTGGGCATGGTGGCTCATGCCTGTAATCCCGGAGATTTGGGAGGCTGAGGTGGGAGGACTGCTTGAGGTCAAGGGTTAGAGACCAGCCTGGGCAACATAGTAAGATCTCATCTCTAATATGCTTAAACATTAAAATTAAGAAGAAAAGATAAATTACCTCCCAAATGTAAATGTGGAAATGTGATTATAAAGATTTTTTATGCTTAGTTTTCTTCTTATTCACAATAAGCAAACGCTTCAATAACTGAAATCTCAAAAATATGTTTTTAACAGATTGCAAGTTTAGTACCCCCCATTACTATCTTAGAAAGATAATTCTGGACAACAGGGACTAGTTTTCTATGTGTCTGGAACAATTCCTGGTAATTTTAAGCCCTTCACACATAAAAATCAAAGGACCAGATGGGATTTTAGAAGATTTTTCAATCCATATTCCTATCATAAAGCCTAGTAACTGAAGTCGCAAATGCAGGCAAGGTAATTATCTGATTTTAGAAGGCTTCCACAGAACTAAAGAACTCACAGAAATGTAATCCTGTACTGATTCAACTGAGGTCAAACTCAGCAGGCAAAACACTACCATTACCATGTGTGTCTGTATAGTAAGGAGTGACCTAAATAATACAAAAGCAAGGTCTGTGGGGCAAAAAAGACACAGGGACCTTGTGGCATGGGCCCAGCTGCTCCTGCTAACCTTGCTCTCTGCCACTTGACTTCTCTGGGCCTCAGGTAAATTCCATGTAAAATAAGAGTCCTATAATGCTATGTTCTTTTTTACTTTAAACTTTTTCCAAGTTTTTCTGAGACAGGGTCTTGCTCTTTCACGCAGGCTGGAGTGCAGTGGCATGAACACAGCTCATTGCAACCTTCAACTCCTACTTCAGCTTCTGGAGCAGTTAGGACTACAGGCGTATGCTGCCATGCCCAGCTAATTTTAATTTTTTTTTTTTTTTATTTGAGACGGAGTTTCGCTCATTACCCAGGCTGGAGTGCAATGGCGCTATCTCGGCTCACCGCAACCTCCGCCTCCTGGGTTCAGGCAATTCTCCTGCCTCAGCCTCCTGAGTAGCTGGGATTACAGGCACGCACCACCATGCCCAGTTAATTTTTTGTATTAGTAGAAACGGGGTTTCACTATGTTGACCAGGATGGTGTCGATCTCTTGACCTCGTGATCCACCCGCCTCGGCCTCCCAAAGCGCTGGGATTACAGGCGTGAGCCACCGCGCCCGGCCTTAATTTTAATTTTTTTTGTAGAGATGGGGGTCTCGCTCTATTGACCAGACTGGTCTCAAACTCCTGGCCTCAAGTGATCCTCCCACCTTAGCCTCTCAATGTGCTGGGATTTCAGGCATCAGCCACCATGCTCAACCTAAAGTCAAACTTTTAAAAGGTATAATATATTGTGTACTTATCACACATCCTTTCTGTGTGTATTAAAGACAACCCTTCCCAGAGGCAGTATTTTTATTTTACAGATGAACAAACCAGGGCTCAAAGAGGTCAGGTATTTTAACCACAAACACAACTAATAAAAAGCAAAACTGCAATTCAATTCAATTCAAATTCAGATGTGTCATTCTCAAAAACATTTTGCTAACCTGTCTTAAATGAGGACAAGGGACCAGTAAACTACAAAGTGGCAAAGATACAAACACACGAATTTCCTTCAGGCAGTCTAAGGACAGAAAAATAGGTCAAGATGGTCTCCTATGCTGTGGGAAGGATAGGGAAATCCTCAAAAAAACAGGTCCTAACACTTGACCTTAAAAATGTCATCATAAGTCCTATCATCTCCTTAACAACTAACTGCTTAATTTATCAGGAAACACTACTTCCCTCATATATCTAGGCTTATCATATTACAAAGGTACCGAGTTATCTACTTGCAGAATACCAAACATCTTGAACAGAGGTATTAAGGAAATACTCACACACAGAGTTTAAGGAGTCATCCTTAAAAATTATGGGGGGGGGAGGGGTTGACACATGCAGGCCAATAAACTCCCCACCAAACTAGGGGGAAAAATCTTGCCAATTTACTAAGTTTTAGTATCTCTGAAAACATTACGATTTCATGAGCAAAATATATTATGCTCATTACATATCTATTACTAACTGAGCAACTATATTAAAATGAGAGATGGGAGGATCGCTTGAGGCCAGGAGTTCGAGACCAGCCGGGCCAACGTAGTGAGACACTGTCTCTATTTAAAAAAAAAAAAAATTAAATTAAAACAATATTCATTACTTCTTACCCTTGGTATTTTTTCAGAATTTCTCCCTCATGTTTAATGCAATAGTAGGCTCTCCAACATAAGGGAAGTATATAAAATGAAGCATTGCTTATATTCCTGGTAACTGTCAGAACCACATATACTGTACCATAACAATCCTAAAAGTACCTGCTGGCATTCCTGAAGCACTTCAGATAGTAACACCATTCATCACCCTCAGGCCGGTTTTAGAGATGAGAAAAATAAAGAAGGGGCACTAGCCTCTCCACAACACAGACACTTAGGTCCTACAGTTCCTCAAAGGAGAGAGCCCTAAATGTCTTGGTCTTTTTACTATTCGTCATCACCCGCCTCATGCCTTTGTAGACATTTTTTCCTTAATTACCACTTCTCATGAAATTTGGATACCACAGATGAAATACATATATATTTATGTACTATACTGTATATCTGTGCTTTATGCATAAAGAGTTGGGTTTTGTTTCTTTACCCTCCAAGAACCAAATTTCAATCCTTTGTGGGAAAAAATCAAGATCTAGCTCATTCACTCCACCAAATCACTCAGAACACACAAGTCAGAAACCATTAACAATTTGAGAGCCAATAGATATTTTTTGATGTGTTGGTTTTGCCAATAAGCAATAGATACAAGAACTTAATTTTCACTTTATCCCTGTTCTTAGTATTTTTAATTGCTGGGTGTTAAGAAAAACAGAAACAAAAGTTCTGTCGGTTGTAAAGCTTATTCCACTGGCCTCATTAGGTACATGGGCTTTGTCTTACCTTAAAAATTCTAAAACTATACATGCTGCCACCCACCATATCATGCTTTTGTGTTCAAAATCTAGCCAGCTTGCTCTGCTCCTGTGTGGGTACCTAAGTACAATGGTGTGTGGGCCAATCTTAAAAAGGGCAGAACGGCCCCCCACCTCCAGCCAAGCTCATCCAATTACTAATATGACAAATACTGACAGCCAAATAAAGTACTACAGTTAAATGATAAAGACTTTCCCATTTTGGGGGTGGAGGAAGGAAGAGGGGTAAGTCTAGGGAATGGAAAGGAAAAAAATTACAACTGTTTGAGGCAGGTAATAAAAGGAGACAGAAGTGAGAATAAGCACTCTAGGTGCCCAGCAGAAAGTATAAAACGCTTTTAAAAACCCAGCAGACAGTTTGTTCTGGACGCCATATTTCATAATCTATTCCTATCACAAAGTATGTGTATCTGTTTAATTTGGGGAAAAGGGAAGGCTACTTTCCATCCCATTGATCTCCTGGTTTCTAACTTTAAAAGCCAAGAATCCCCTTCTCAAAGACACGGCAGCATCTCACCTAAATTATCTTCTTTGGTCAATGTATGCCCCATACCCACCCATAAATAAGGAACTGCCAGGTCACCTCTAAAAGCAGTTACAGAGGACAGACCACTTCGACTTGTACTCGTTCTAATTTCATTTTCTGCTTCTAAACTTTCTCCATGGAGTATCTTTTCCATTTTGGAAAGCTATGCGGATTGTAGAGAGGACAGTGATAGACATATTATCTGACTATTATTTCAGGAACCCAAGAGTACAACAAATGCAAGGAATGTTATACCCTATTTGCAAAATGCTTTACTAAGTCTCACGCTTACTAAATCACAACTCTCAATTTTTACTGAGCTTAAGAGCAAATGAGCTAAAGAGCACAAAGATGCAGCTAATGTGTGTGCATCAAAAAGTAAGATATGCCTGGTCAAGTTTGACAATGACCTCTTGGCTTCAGAGGCAGTAAGACTGCTTCCACAGTGTGGCTCCTCTTGAAAAGTTTGCCATTCCTCAAGGTTTGCTTTTTGATATTGTTCTAACTCTACAGTTTCACTTTAGAAAAGAGCCCACCTCTGCACAAACTTCATTACTGCCTATATTCTACTTGGATATGCCCAACTCTCTGTAGCCCAAACCAACATATTCAACAGCCCAATACATCTCTTTCCCTGTCTCACAAGAACCACCAACTTAACCATAGCCAAATGGAACTCAGTATATTCCAAAAAATATTCTATCTCCCATATTACCTTGCCCAATTAATAGCACCCACAGCCACCAAGTTGCCTTGTACATTGCCTCTACTAGTGAACTCGAACCAACTGGGCTTAAATCACCAGTCCCAGGGCTGAAATTGCCAGCTCATGTCCTTCACAGTAGCGGCTGTGGTTTTATTACATACCTATACAGACACATTCAACATGTATGAGGAATGAGTTAGTCTCTCTTTTAATAAACAGCAGCTTACATTTATTAAGATTTATTATGTACCAGAATTCATGACAAATTAGGCCATTTCATCCTCACAACTCTGTAAGGTGTATAGGTATTATACCATTTTACAGATGAAGAATATAAGGTCCACCCAGAAAGAACAGATACCTTGCCCAAGGAGACAGAGCTTACAAATGGAAGAGGTAGGATTGGAACCCAGGTCTGACCAATTCCAGAGTCCATGTTTGTAACCACGATGTAAATTTCCCTCCCTGTGTTGTTTTATACCATCTTTAATGGAACCCCAAAGATCACTGTCCATACTATTTCTGACCAGTATTTCCTATCTATAATCAGTTGTCTAATAGCTTTCTATTAGAGTTGTCTATTTTCTGCAGCTGTAGGGGATGAAGTTACTTCAGATTTAAGACTGTTATGGACAATGAACTCAGAATAACAGAATTACTCTAAACTGCTTCAAAGACAAGTATCTACTACCAATCGAACCTTTCCACTCATCCAAACATAAAAATACAGCCAAGCAGAAAAAGGCAGTCTTCTGAAGTCCACTTAGGAAAAAAATCTACTAACTACTTATTTACTTAGGTCAATCCTCAAAGGGAAAAAAGTCTCTCATTTTTCAGAAGGCAGAGCAGTCAGAAAACATCAAAATTGTTTTTATTTGGTAGTTTTGAGCCTAAAACCCAAACTTCTCATGGCAGGCCATGAAGAGTAAAATCAAATGAATCTTGTACTGGCCCCATCTTTATTTTTAGGACATTCTCTGGCACTTCCAGTATCAAATGATTGCTATAATGAGAATATGTGAGCTCCGCAAGCTGGCAGGTGTCCGACAGCAACCCCACTGCAGCTCCATCTGCTTCCCACCCAGATGCTTATGTTGACAGTAAGAAAAGTCCATCGGGGGCAGAAACAAATGGCTCATCTTATGCTAGATCTCCTATGATTAACTTTTTCAAAACAAAACAAAAAACAAAACCCCCGAAACCTCTAAATTAGAACCATTTAAATCTTCCTGGACAGAACAACCTTATATCCAAGAAATTCTAAATCCTACTTTAATCAATTCTATTTTGCTATAAATAATGGTATAGAAAAGTAGGCTATTCTCGCCGGGCGCAGTGGCTCACGCCTGTAATCCAAGCACTTTGGAGGCCAAGGTGGGCGGATCACCTGAGGTCGGGAGTTCAAGACCAACCTGACGAACATGGTGAAACCCCGTCTTTAAAAAATAAAATAAAATAAAAAAAAGAAAAGTAAGCTATTCTCTTACTCAGAAAAAATCAATTTTGCATTTTTAATAGAAGTGAAACACAGAAGACTCGAGAGGCACAGAGCAGACAGGTTATTCCAGTAAGAAGATGACTTAAAAGGTCCACCCTATACAACTGTAGTAGTAATGGACTGCTTGGTTTAACTTGAAAAGGAACATTTGGTACAATCTGTATCAAAGCGAAAAAGTTCAAATTAAAGTACAACGAAGAAAAAATAAGTACAATGAAACTATGGGGAACAGAAAGAAAATGATGAGTGAAAGGGGAAAAAATTATTATCTTACAATAAAAGATAAAACAGAAGTAATGAGAAACAATTAATAACCAGTGGGTGCCCAGGGGTTGCTCAGGAGCACCAAAAAGACGAACAGAATGGCTAGAGGAATGGATTTCGCACTCAGCATGCCCAACCCAACCAATCAGCTACCCATGTCTCCCTTCTATTGAAACTGCCCATTTCTATCAGTACAAATATCATTTTTCACACTATTTCTCCTCTTTCCTGTCTCACAGTTATACCTAATCACACACCAAGTCTCATTCTTCCTTTAAAACACATGTAAATATAACAAGGACGTTTACCTAAGCATTATTTTATTAGTGGGAGGTGGAAAGAAAACATCCTAAAATGTGCAGTAGAGAAGTTAAATAAATTACAGTGCATTCATATAATGAAATACCCTGCAGCCATTACAAATGCTACTTCAAGGCAGAACTTGAAAAAAATCATGGTGATGGTAAGCTTGAGCCCTGATCAAATCTTATCTGATCTCTATACTACCTTTCAACTTTTTGATTATGTGAGCCAATACACACATAACTTGACTATGTAGGCCAGTAGGAGTAGCACATTCTGTTACCTGCAAATAACCATTGCTTAGCACAACGGGAAAATGTTTATTTTTCAAAAAGGCAAGTTATATACAGTATGATCCCTAATTTTAAAATGCCCAGGACAGGCAAGGTGGCTCACATCTGTAATCCCAGCACTTTGGGAGGTCAGCACAGGCGATCGCTTGAACCCCAGGAGTTTGAGATCGGCTTCCAAAAATACAAAAAAAAAAAAAGGCCACGTGCAGTGGCTCACACCTGCAATCCCAGCACTTTGTGAGGCTCAGGTGGATGGATCACTTGAGCCCAGGAGTTCAAAACCAGCCTGGGCTACATGGCAAAAATCCCATCTCTATTTAAAAAAAAACAGGCTGGGCGCAGTGGCTCACGCCTGTAATCCAAGCACTTTGGAGGCCAAGGCGGGCAGATCACCTGAGGTTGGGAGTTCAAGATCAGCCTGACCAACATGGTGAAACCCCATCTTAAAAAATAAGAAAACAAAAACAAAACAAAACAAAAACAAAAATTAGCGCATACCTGTCATCCCAGCTACTCAAGAGACTGAGGTGGGAGGATGATCTCTGAGCCCAAGAGACAGAGGCTATAGTAAGCCAAGATCGCATCACTGCACTTCAGCCTGGGTATCAGTGAGACCCTGTCTGAAAAAACCAGAAAGTAATTCAACAAATATTTTTTCCCTGAAATAAGCCAATGAAAAAAAAAATACTTCTTAAATCAATAATAACAAGATACCAATAAACTTAAAATTTCCAGGTAAAATTTCTTGTGATATACACTAATAAAAACTCAAAAAAGAAGAAAAAAAAAACATATGCAAGGCTTCAGTCCATGAGGGTCTTACAATTTAGATGTGAAAATTCTCACTTAAATCTATCATTTATAGGGCCACAGTATTCTTATGAGGCACAAATAAAATTAAGGTTTACTTGTAACCAATTTAGAAAGTCTATGGTAATGGGATCTAGTGTTTGTCACAAAGGTCATAATCAGACCCACTGCTCTTTTTTTCCCTCTCCATGACAGGGTCTTACCGTCACCCAGGCTATAGTGCCCTAGCTTGATTATAGCTCACTGCAGCCTTGACCTCTCGGGCCCAAGGGATCCTCCCACCTCAGTCTTTGGAGTAGTTGGGACTAGAGGTGTGCACCAACACACCCAGCTAATTTTTAAAAAAAACTTTTTGTAGAGACAGAGTTTTGCTGTGTTGTTCACACTGGTTTTGAATTCCTGGGCTCAAGTGATCCTCCCATCTCAGCCTCCCAAAGTGGTGAGATCACAGACATGAGCCACTAAGCTGGGCCATTACCCTCTTTTTAAGGGAGATCATGAGTAGGAACTGCCTAGAGCAATAAAGTCTCAGAAGTGACTCATGTTTCTCAGTGGTAAGGCTGCTTCTTGCTGAGGAATATGCATAAAGAAGTTACCTTGAAAGAAATGAGTTCAGCGCTTTATTGTTTACTTGATATAGTAGTGGGCAAAGATTCTAAACTATCCACAGTATTTTTAGTCAAACTTTTTCCTGTGGTTTTAGCATTCAGCCTCTTACTTTCCCCAATTAGATAATTTGTAACTTACTCATTTCTGTTAATGGCATCAGTATTGCCTTGGCCTCAAAGCCCTGGAATCCTCTGGCTAAACAGAGTGTCACATCTAACATTAAATCCTGTTATTTCTTCTCTTGAAACACCTCCTAGATTTTTTTGTTTTGTTCTTTTGTTTTTTTGAGATGGAGTCTCGCTCTGTAACCCAGGCTGGCGTGCAGTGGGGTCATGTCAGCTCACTGCAACCCCCACCTCCCAAGTTCAAGCGATTCTCCTGCCTCAGCCTCACGGGTTCAAGCGATTCTCGTGCCTCAGCCTCCGGAGCAGCTGAGATTACAGGCATCCACCACCACGCCTGGCTATTTCTTGTAGAGATGGAGTTTTGCCATGTTGGTCAGGCTGGTCTCAAACCCCTGACCTAAAGTGATCTGCTCACCTTGGCCTCCCAAAGTGCTAGGATTAAAGATATGAGACACTGTGCTCAGCTTTTTTAATATTTTTTTTAAGGATAGGGTCTCGCTCTGTCACTCAGGCTGGAGTGCAGTGGTGAGATCATAGCCCACTGCAGTCGCAACCGCCTGGGCTCAAGTGATCCTCCCAAATCCTCCCACCGCAGACTCCTGAGTACAGGAGGACTGTGGGACTATAGGCACATGCCACTATGCCCAGCTCATTTTTTTATTTTTATTTTTTAGAAACAGGGTCTCACAATGTTGCCCAGGCTGGTCTTGAATTTGGCTCAAATGATTCGCCAGCCTCGGTCTCCCAAAGTGCTGGGATTATAGGTATGGGCCATTGCACCCAGATAATACGACTCTTTTCCATTTCCACTAACATACTATGACTTCTTGTATACTTGCTGTTTTAAGTGCTTCCATATTTCAGTTAGTATAATCCTCACAACATCTAATGAGGCAAGGACCATTATTATCCCCATTTTTTCAATGAGGAAATTTTGACACAAAGAAGTTTTTAAGAAAAAACTTGCCCAACATGATCATGGCAAATGGCACAGCCAAAGTTTGAACTCAGATAATTTGGCTCCAGTCTGGGTCCTCTGTATCTGGCTTCTCCCCTAATTTAATCCATACTGCTCAAAGTCATCTTTCTAAAATACAGCCTTGTATTTTAGAACATCTTAGAAATTTATTAATTAATGATTGTCCTCATTTTACACCAACTTACCACTAGATATTCCTAACCTAGGAATTCACAATGGGATATATCAAAAGTAACGTATTTAAATGATTTTAGGCTGGAACAGGAGTAGCTGCACAATGTTCCAGCAAAACTGAAGGTTTCTTTACACCACAGTCCATGCACCAAAGATATGAACATTTAAGAAGGCAAAATATAAGAAAAATATAAAATTTATAAGATTTATTCCTTTGCTGCTCTGAGCTCATCTGTTAAGTCAGAATGTGAGACTGAGAAAAGGACTTAAGATAGATGGGTATGAGGTGCACTGGTCAAAAACTGTTTCTGGGCTGGGTGAAGTGGCTCACGCCTGAAATCCCAGCACTTTGGGAGGCTGAGGTGGGCTGATCACTTGAGGCCAGGAGTTCAAGACCAGCCTGGGTAACATGGTAAAACCCCATCTCCACCAAAAAATAAAAATAAAAAAATTAGCCGGGCATAGTGGTGCATGTTTGAAGCCCACAGCTACTGGGGAGGCTAAGGCAGGAGGAGAAACACTTGAACCCGGGAAGCAGACGCTGCAGTGAGTCGAGATCGTGCCACTACACTCTAGCCTGGGCAACAAAGACTGTCTCAAAAAAAACAAAACAAAACAAAATAAAAACTGTTTTTGACTCTGGCTGATGGTATTTAAGAACTTACTGACTTTGATGCAAATGTACCTACCACTACTAGAAAAACAACTCAAAGCATATATTCTCCTTTGCTTGAAAGATGGCATTACTTACTCAAACATGGACCATCATAGTACTAATGAAGAGACAGGGATACTCAATGAATGAATGCTTAAAAGTGATGCTCAGACTTGAGGCAATGGCTAAAGCCAGGTCCCATGAGAAATGCAAATTCATTATTTTGTGAATATCATATGGTTAGCATATTAACAGAGGTCACTGATGCAACGTTCAAGCTCCAAGTTTGCCATCAGTATTCATATACCCCAAGAGCTGGCTACTATGGGCAAATTTAAAAAGAGATATTGGTGCCTTGTTGACTGAAACCCACTATTCAAGGCCTGGAAGAACTGAAATGTCAGTTGATGAAAAAATTTTCAGAAGTGTGTCAAATCTGTCTGCATGAATTTCAATATGAAGACTTTCCAAACTCTAAGAGAGAATTTGTACCACTTGTTCCTTCTGACTTCAATATCTTGTTCAGTTTGGACACCTTCCAGGCTGGCTATAGCTATGTTTGGCACCACAAAGCATGCCAGCCAGCCCTAGCTGTGTTGCTAATAAGAGGTCAGAATGCATCCCTGGAAATACAGAGACAGAATTAAGACTTCAAACAGCTGTTTGTTAAGCCAAGCGCTCTGGCAAAGCTTGGAAAAACGAAAACCTTCCCTTCAATCCACCTCACTTTTTTAGCAGCAAAGTAAACTCAAGAGAGTCATCTGATACGAAAGGACTCGTCTTCCCTGGAGGACTTTGGTCCTCTGCAAAGCTGTTCTTTGGTACTTTCTCTAGGGTTATGGGTTGTGCAAATGATGTCAATTAGAACAAATCATCACACTTCCTTCAAACTCTCCCCGTGAGTTTGATTCATTTTTTTTTTTTTTTTTTTTTTTTTTGAGACAGAGTCTCACTTCGTTGATCAGGTTGGAGTGCAATGGTGTGATCTTGGCTCACTGTAACCTCTGCCTCCTGGGTTCAAGTGATTCTCCTGCCTCAGCTTCCCAAGTAGCTGGGATTATAGGTGGCCGCCACCATGCCCAGCTGAATTTTGAATTTTTAGTAGAGACAGGGTTTCACCACGTTGGTCAGGCTGGTCTTGAGCTCCTGACCTCGTGATTCGCCCACCTTGGCCTCCCATAGTGCTGCGATTACAAGCGTGAGCCACCACACCCAGCGATTCTTGTTTTTTATACACCTAAAGAATAAAGAACAAATTCAGGTGGGAAAGCCAGTGTGTTCACCACCTCCTTTCATAGTTGATCTTTCTCACTCATGCTTCGACAATCTACTGAAATATAATGCTGCCATGCTGTTGAAAGAAACGAATATCCAAAAACAAAAACTGGTGGAAACTTGGAATGTTTATTGGGTAGTGACTTTAAGAAATAAAAGTGGGCCGGGCGCGGTGGCTCACGCCTGTAATCCCAGCACTTTGGGAGGCCGAGGCGGGTGGATCACGAGGTCAAGAGATCGAGACCATCCTGGTCAACATGGTGAAACCCCGTCTCTACTAAAAATACAAAAAAATTAGCTGGGCATGGTGGCGTGTGCCTGTAATCCCAGCTACTCAGGAGGCTGAGGCAGGAGAATTGCCTGAACCCAGAAGGCGGAGGTTGCGGTGAGCCGAGATCGCGCCATTGCACTCCAGCCTGGGTAACAAGAGCGAAACTCCGTCTCAAAAAAAAAAAAAGAAAAAGAAATAAAAGTGAAACCAAATATGGTGGCTCATGCCTGTAATCCCAGTACTTTGGGAGGCCAAGGTGGCAGAATCTCGCTTGAGTCCAGGAGTCCGAGACCAGTCTGGGCAACATGGCGAGACCTCATCACTACAAAAATAAATAAATAAAAATTTAAATTAACACTGATTAAATATTAGTTAGATTATAAACACAGTAAAGTCTAATTATACTTTACAAAAACTCAAAAAAAAAAAAATACATTAAGAAACCTAACCAAGGTGCTGGCAAGAAAAATAAAGAAATAAAAAACTACACAGAAAATTCAAGAGTTCCTATTTCTGGTCTGTCACCTAAATAAAGGCAAAAGACCTGAGGCAACATAAGAAACTAAAGGTGAACTCTGGCAGGACAACACTGAGTGACACAAAGAGAATATCAACTATCGACTTAGTTCACACTGAGTAGGATGAACATGGTGTGAATTTCCTCCCTTCCTGCCTCCAACACATTAAACTACTATGTTGCTAGGCACTGTGCAAGATGCTGATATAGGAACCTACTGCACACTGGAGAAACAAAAACACACTGTGGCCAGAGGTACACAATGGTGCTCAGGGGCAGCAGAGGGGAACCTGAGGGAAGAGAAGAACACCTAGAAAACCTGCCGGAGACTAGGTCTGTTCTAAAGCAATGAGAGGTGGCCAAGGCACGTAATTGCTAAAGGTTACACCAGACAAAAAGGAACAACATGACTGAAGACCAGAAATATGAGATAGCCCAGAGGTTAGGGAAAACAAGCAACTAACTGAAAATTGACAAAATTTTGTTTAAATATAGAAACTAAGATCACCCAACCAATTATTTCTGACATTACTAGCAAAAAATGTTGACCAATAAAACACTGTAGAGTTTTCTGGATGAGAATAGCAAATTATACAAAATTCTGGTCAAAGTTAACACAAAGAACTAAAATGACTATCTACAATAAGAGTAAGACTTCGCCGAAGATTATTTGCATAAAACAGAGTTCTGAAAAGAAAACACAATAATTATGGTTTTGCTGAATTCAAAGAAATGCTGCCTCTGCTCTCTGGATGTGTCTCAGATGCTGCTGTCTGCACATTTAGCTCAAGACCACATTACACATCCAATGACACAAGGCACCCAAATTAGAAGAGAAAGCACTAGACTTACAGGACACCCCGGAGCAGTGAGCCTATGAGAAGAACTCTTTTATTTCCATGAGTGAAGATGCAGAACTAGCTGCAACAGGTTTCCAGTATCTATATGCCTCTGCACAGGCTGGAGGTGGAAAAGGTGAAGAAGGGGTTTGAGAAACAAGTGTTCACAAGGAAAGGGAACAGTGCAGACAGGGAAGGCGCTCATGAGAAAGGGAACACCTCACCCCAATTCTACTTCTAGTCCATAGCAGCACTTTACTTTCCCATCCCAACCCAATTTTGCCCAAGGGCCTCACCTCCAATGACAACAATCACCAAGAGTTTATAATGAGAAGGGAAGACATGATTCCTAACATTTCAAAGTGGAACACAAATACTTCAAGCATGAAAACAGTCCAGAAACCCTGGTGATGTTCTACAGCCGGGCTGTCCAATGACACTTTCTGCATATGTCCTGTATCTGCACTATCCAATACAGTAGAGCCACTAGCCACTCACAGCCACTAAGAATTTGAAATATGGCTAAACTGATGAATTTTTAACCTAATATAAATGTAAACAGCCATCTAAGCTAGGGGCTACAGTACTCAACAGTGCAGCTTAGAGTACTATGTAACTATCAGGCACATGGAAGACAAATACTTTGTGGTCTAACCTTAAAACACTATTAATATGCATTTCATGAGAAATAAACCTTCCACAGAAACATCAATTTACAAGCTTTTAGAAAATAATTTGTCACTACATAGGAACTATCAAAAGCTAAAAGAACAGATATTTGGCTAGGCACAGTAACTCATGCCTGTAGTCCCAGCACTTTGGGAGGCCGAGGTGGGCAGATCACTTGAGGTCAGGAGTTTATGAGACCAGCCTGGCTAATATGGTACAACCAAATCCCTGTCTCTACTAAAATAACAAAAATTAGCCAGGCATGGTGGTGGGCACCTGTAATCCCAGCTACTCTCGGGAGGCTGAGGCAGGATAATCGCTTGAACCCAGGAGGCAGAGATTACAGTGAACCAAGATTATGCCACTGCACTCTAGCCTGGGGGACAAAGAGACAGACAGACAGACAGACTGACAGAAGGTCAGTCAGTCTACTTCCACAGAGTATTTCCTTAAGCAAGAGTTTGCTGGAGGCATGAAGTCTGGAGGTGCTTATCTACAGACTTTTACAGAATGTAAAATGAGTGTCATACATATTCTGAAGCTCTTGCACATGCCATGCCGTTATCAATATGGCTCACATCTACTTTTATCACTCTGCCAAACACATTGAAAGGCAATTTAACTTCCAAGTTTAAGTGTTCCAGGACAAGTCCAACATCTCTTCAGAGTTGACAGTAAGCTTGGCTAATGTTAGAAACCAAAGTCCTCAGTAAGTCAGCCATATCTGCATGGACAAAGCAGTCCTGAGTGCTGCTCAATTATCTGAGAAAACTTTTCAACACTCATGTCTTACTAAGTCTGTTTCATTCAGAACATTCCATATACAGCTTTAGCAAAGCTCTTAAAACAGTGTATTTATTAAATTTCACTTTTTTTTTTTTTGACATAGAGTCTCACTCTGTCGCCCAGGCTGGAGTGCAACGGTGCGATCTTGGCTCACTGCAACCTCCACCTCCTGGGTTCAGGTGATTCTTCTGCCTCAGCCTCCTGAGTAGCTGGGACTACAGGCACGTGTGGCTAATTTTTTTGTGTTTTTAGTAGAGACAGGGTCTCACCATGTTGGCCAGGCTGGTCTCAAACTCCTGACGTCGTGATCCACCCGACTCGGCCTCCCAAAGTGCTGGGATTACAGGGGTGAGCCACTGCGCTCGGCCAAATTTCACATCTTTAATTCTGCTCTTAGTATCAACCTTAGCACTAAATACAGTACCCTTTGCTTAGGAGATACTCAATAATTTGTTGCTATAATTCATCAAGGTACTGGACAAGCAGTCTTAAGAATTCATCAAAGCCGAGTGTGGTGGTTCATGCTTGTAATTCCAGCACTTTGGGAGGCCGTGGTGGGCACATCACCTGAGGTCAGAAGTTTGAGACCAGCCTGACCAACATGGTGAAACCTCATCTCTACTAAAAATACAAAAATTAGCCAGGCATAGTGGTGGACGCCTGTAATTACAGTTACTCAGGAGGCTGAGGCAGGAGAATCGCTTGAACCTGGGAGGTGGAGGTTGCAGTGAGCTGGGATCACGCCACTGAATTCCACCTGGGCGACAGAGAAGACTATGTCTTAAAAAAAAAAAATTTCATCAAAATGTTACATTTGGCTGGACACAGTAGCTGACACCTGTAATCCCAGCATTTTGGAAGGCCAAGGTGGGTGGATCTCATTTGAGCTCAGGAGTTTGAGATCAGCCTGGTAACATGGCAAATACCTATAGCTACAAAAGAAAAAAAATAGCTGGGTGTGGTGGTACATGCCTGTAGTCCCAGCTACTCAAGAGGCTGATGGGGGAAGATCGCTGGAGCCAGGAGACTGAGGCTGCAGTGAGTCATGATGACGCCACTGCATTCCCAACCTGGGCGACAGAGCGAGACTCTGTCTCAAGAAGAAAAAAGCCAGGTGTAGTGGCTCATGCCTGTAATCCCAGCACTTTGGGAGGCTGAGGCAGGTGGATCACAAGGTCAGGAGTTCAAGACTAGTCTAGTCAATATGATGAAATCCCATTTCTACTAAAAATACAAAAATTAGTCAGGTATGGTGGCAGCACCTATAGTCCCTGCTACTCGAGAGACTGAGGCAGGAGAATCATTTTAACCCAGGAGGCGGAGGCTGCAGTGAGCCAAGATAGCGCCATTGCACTCCAGCTGAGGTGAGATAGAGAGAGACTACATCAAAAAAAAAAAAAAAAAGAAAAGCTACTACTATCATGACATTCTCATATAACTCTATATGGCATACACTCTGCAGGGTATTCAGATTCATGCACTTAAATAATTATATTTCTTTTGCTTTTTTTTGATACGGGGGGGGTCTCATTCAGTTGCTCAGGTTATACTCCAGCCTAGGGCGATGGAACGAGACCCTATTTCTATTAGAAACAAAAAGTGGCCAGCCGCAGTGGTTCCTGCCTGTAATCCCAGCACTTTCGGAGGTCAAGGCGGGAGGACTATTTGAGATCCTGAGTTCGATCACAGCTCACTGCAGCCTCAAACTCCTGAGCTCAAGTCATCCTGCCTCAGCCTCCTGAGTAGCTGGGGCTGCAGATGTGTGCCACCACAACTGGCTAATTTAAACATTTTGTACAGATGAGGCTCACTTTGCTGCCCAGCTGGTCTCAAACTCCTGGCTTTAAGGAATATTCCTGCCTCAGCCTCCCAAAGTGCTGAGAACGCAGGTGTGAGCCAGTTAGCCTAACCTACATAATTCTATCACTATACTTCTTGTGCCAATCATCACATCACATCATTATGTCTGATCTTTCATGTTCTCAATTGGATACAAGTCCACAAAAGCTCACTTATTCTTTCCTATAATTGCTGATTATGTATTATGATTAAATTCATGGTAATTAAACCCATTTTAACACAACCTTAAAAAAAAAAAAAATTAACCAACAGATCTAACAACATCTATAGAAGACACTACCCAACAACAGCAGAATAAAAATCTGTCTCAAGCACAGAGGAGAACATTCTCCAGGACAAACCAGATGGTAGGCCATAAAACAAGCCCCAATAAATCTGATAGAATTAAAGTCATACAAAGTATGTTCTACAACCACAACGAAAACAGAAATCAACCAAGTGCAAGGACTCACGCCTATAATCTCAGCACTTTGGGAGGCCGAGGCAAGCAGATTGCCTGAGCTCAGGAGTTTGCAACCAGCCTGGGCAACACGGTGAAACCCCATCTCTACTAAAATACAAAAAATTAGACGTGATGGTGTGTACCGTATGTAGTCCCAGCTACTCGGGAGACTGAGGCAGGATAACTGCTTGAACCCGGGAGGCGGAGGTTTGATCCATGCCAAGTAAGCCAAGATCGCACCACTGCACTCCAGCCTGGGGGGCAAAGCAAGACTCCGTCTCAAGAAAAAAAAAAAATTACCTGGGCCTGGTGGCATGCATCTGTAATCCCAGCTACTCAGGAGGCTAAGGCAAGAGAATCTTTTGAACACAGGAGATGGAGGCTGCAGTGAGCTGAGACTGCACTGCTGCATTTTAGCCTGGGCAACAGAGCAAGACTCCGTCTCAAAAAAAAAAAAAAAAGACTAGCTGAAGCATCAACTTCTACTGATTGCCTTGCACATAGACATTTGTAGCCTATATAACATAATCTGTTCTCCAGGTGGATAGTGTCAGAATTTAAATAATTTTTTTAAAAAAGTAATCTGTAACCAACGATACCATCCAATGCAAAAAAGACAACTCTGGCATGAGGAGTCCCCTCCCTTCTTTTAAACTTTCCCATAAAAACCTTTCACAGGCCAGGCTAGGTGGATCACACCTGTAATCTGTAATCCCATCACTCTAGGAGGCAAAGGTGGGAGGATTGCTTGAGCCCAGAAATTTGAGACAAGCCTGGGCAACATAGTGAGACTCCATCCCTACCAAAAAAAAAAAAAAAAAAAAAAAAAAACCCACATAGTTGGGCATGGTGGCAGACACCTAGTTCCTGATATAAGGAGATGAGGGTGGGAGGATCAACTGAACCTGGAATGTTGAGGCTGCACTGAGCCATAATTGTACCACTGCACTCCAGCCTGGGTAACAGAGCTAGACCCTGTCTCAAAAAGATAAAGAAAGCCCTTCACAGCTGGGCCCAGTGACTCACATCTATAATCCCAGCTACTTGGGAGGCTGAGGTGGGAGGATCACTTGAGACTAGCCTGGGCAACATAGTAAAACTCCCCTTTCTACAAAAAAAATTAAAAGTTACTTTTTAAAATATAATATAGGGTATGGTGGCGTGCATCTGTAGTCCCAGCTACTCAAGAGACTGAGGTGAGATTATCACTTGAGCCCAGGAGTTCAAGGCTGCAGTGAGCTATGGTTAGCTGTACTCCAATCGGGGCAACAAAATGAGACCCCATTTCTATTAGAAACAAGTGGCCAGGTACAGTGGTTCATGCCTGTAATCCCAGCACTTTGGGAGGCCGAGGCAGGTGGATCACGAGGTCAAGAGATCAAGACCATCCTGGTCAATATGGTGAAACCCCGTCTCTACTAAAAATACAAAAAAATTAGCTGGGCACGGTGGCGCGTGCCTGTAATCCCAGCTACTCAGGAGGCTGAGGCAGGAGAATTGCCTGAACCCAGGAGGTGGAGGTTGTGGTGAGCTGAGATCGCGCCATTGCACTCCAGCCTGGGTAACAAGAGCGAAACTCCGTCTCAAAAAAAAAAAAAAAAAAAAATTTTAAAAAGGCCAGGTGTGGTGGCTCACACCTGTAATCCCAACACTATGGGAGGCCGAGGCAGGTGGGTCACTTGAGGACAGGAGTTCGAGACCAGCCTGGCCAACATGGTGAAACCCTGTCTTTACTAAAAATACAAAAATTAGCTGGGTGTGGTGGCAGGCACCTGTAATCCCTGCTACTTCGGAGGGTGAGGCAGGAGAATCACCTGAATCTGGAGGGCAGAGGTTGCCGTGAGCAGAGCTCTCGCCACTGCATTCCAGCCTGGGCAACAGTGTGAGACTCCGTCTCAAAGAACAAACCCAAAAGCAAGTTATACAAGATTAATTTTTCATTAGGTTACCTGAGGATATGCAGGTGAGAGGCACGTCCTTTTTGCCAGGCCTTTAATATCTTAGCAGGGAAGGAATGAAGTGAGGGAAATACATATAGAAATTTCACACATGAACGTACAACACTAACAAATTCATAGATAAATATGAAAATTACTACTAAAAACTTTAAAGGTAACAACTGTTCAGGCAGATAACAGGGCTCTAAGCAGATACAGTGTGACTTTCCAAGTTTATGAACAACTCAAGTATTAGTTCTTCTCCATCAGTAACCTAAATACAGAAGGAGACCAACTAATTAATTAAGGGAAGGCTTGCAGGGTCTAACAGTTCTCACTTCTAGCATTAAATGAGGCCATTAGTTACAAATTCACTGGGATATATGATGTAGACAGACTACTTTAGCAAAAAGTTTTGGAAAATTAACACAAATCTCAGATTCACGATCTGTTCTGACTTAGCTTTAATATTTTGAGAAAAGTCTTAATCACTATATTTTCTCTAAGAGCCTGACACAGAAATCCTCTGAGCTACCGCCATTTTCTAAAGAGGCACACTTTAACAGAAACCCCATTCTTCTCTCTAAAGATGAAGTACCTGCTTACTTTCATTATAAAATTTTGAATATGAATGCATTATGTTTCACTGTATCCAGGAACTGTAATAGAAGTAACTATGGCTATATGCATTAAATTTTTTTTCTGAAAGGTAATAGAAAACCTGAATAGTGATTTTCTTTGGGAAGAAGGTTTGGCATATAATTTTTCTAATAATGAGTGAGACATTTATTTATTTGCTTATTTAATTTCAAAATTGTCATCTGGGCATCACGAGGGAATATGACCTAGCTTCATTTACACTTTTTCTATTAAATGATTCTAATAAAAATTTTAAAAGAATTAAATTAAAAAGACACTTGATTTCAGCTTTACGCAGTGGCAGTATCATAGTTCATGAGGTTTATCTAAGGTGTGATTATTGCTAACTGAAAACTTGTCCCAATACCCCACCATGACGACTTGAAAGATAGTTGGCATTGGTAATTTTTGACAGTCTCTACGGAGACTGAATTTTAAAAAAAGACACTTGATTTCTTTAAAAAAAAAAAAAAAGACAGGGTCACACTATCACACAGGCTGGAGTGCAGCGGGGCAAGCAGCTCACTGTAGCCTCCACCTCCTGGGCTCAAGCAACCTTCCCACCTTAGCCTCCCAAGCAGCTAGGACTACAGGCATGCACCACCAAACTGGGCTAATTCTTTTTTAAATCTTTAGTAGAGACAAGGTCTTGATATGTTGCCCAGACTAGTCTTGAACTCCTTGGCTCATGTGGTCCTCCCACTTTAGCCTCCCAAAGTGACAGAATTACAGGTTACCTCCCCTGGTCACTTGATTTCTTAATGCATGACAAATAGCTAAAACACATTATTAATTTCAGATCATTGTCTTTTAATTATACTTTTTCAATGGCAAACATTCTACAAAAATTGATATATAATAAATGCAGGACAGTCAAGGAAGGAGAAACAGATACATGAACCTCTGGAAAACTGTAATTTGTCTGCTTCAGTAATTCTAATACAATGTGGAAACTGACCTAAGTCAAAAAGCAAGTACACAAGAAAGCATATAACATTACTTTCATATCCCATGTGGGGAAAAGATAATTGAGATATAACTAAAAATCTAGATAACAAGACCAGTTTTAGGTCTAATCTGTTTATCCATAGAGAAAATAGCTGAACATGTTATGTTTTTAGTTTATCATCTTAGATTATCAAAACGTCTATGTAATAGCCTTGTACAATGTGGAAGATGATGTACTGCTTACGCCAAGAAGAGTTTTAATATGAAAGGAGTTTGCTCCATGAAGCTGTGCAGAGTGATTTTTTTTCCCTTACAAGAAAGCAAAACAGGCCCTAAAATATTTGTTGACTTGCAAACTGACATCTAGAAAACTACTGTAGTGATTTTTTCACTGCCTTTTCTGATTACAAAACTAATATAAGCTTGCAGTAAGAAATTTCCATTACAGAAATGCACACTAGAGAAAGTTAAAGTTCTCTATTATCGCCTCATCTAGAGAATCAACTGTTACCCAACATCACACTCTTCTTTTTTCTTTATATTTCAGTACATGTGAGGATGTTTCATTAAGTTCCAATATTTTTTCTCAAAAGCTCTCAGCAGAGCCTCCTGGCTTTAAAGCTAAACACTTGCAGCATAAACTAAACAAAGACTGGTTTGTCTGTCTTCCCATCTTGTTCCAAGCATGAGTTAGGATGGATGGTCTCCCTCTAGAAGATATTGATTTAGTTTAAACAAGACAAATTAAATTATAAGTATATGCCAGACTTCTCTACTATCGTAATTACTTATTAATTTAACCTGACAAAGCTATAAAAAAACCAAATTAACCACCTAAAAGAACAGCACAAAACAAAATGTGCTTCTGAAAAACTGTCAAGCATCTTACATGCTGAGATAAAGATGTTTAATCATCTCACAAATCTGGTTAACACAGTCCTATAAAACACTGTCAAACTTCCAAATAATGTCCTATTGTTAAAAGAGACCAGAGAATGATGCAAACCTTAGCTGTGCTAACATTATGTATTCTGGCTAGGACGGGCCATTGTCATTTAAAGTTATCTTAAGTAGGTAAGCATTTGTTGAGCCATTCACACAATAGGACAATACATGTATCAAAACTCACTTGAAATTTTTAACTAAATTATTAACAGAAACAAGTGAAATATACAGCAATAGGCAAATAATTAAGTCAATTACAGAACATTAACTTGATATGTTATACAACCACCGAAAATAATAAACTAATATGGAAAATGGTAAAATATTTTAAATCCCCTGCAATTTGAGGATTATAAAAACGTATACATAACGATAAAGCTTAAAAGAGACCTGAAATAGTAAAAATACTGGAATGGAGAGACTTAAGCAGAATTTTTAGTTTCCTATCTATTAATGTATACTAAGGTAATTTTAAAAGTTAACGTGAAATGGAAATATTGCTAATAAAAGAATCTAAATATATTCTTTTTCCCCAGCACTCCTTTTCAGCCATACATAGTTATCTATGAAAATAAAGATATGCTGGGTGCGGTAGCATACACCTGTAATCCCAGCACTTTGGGAGGCTGAGGCAGGTGGATCACGAGTTTGGGAGTTTGAGACCAGCCTGGCTAACATAGTGAAACCTATCCCCACTAAAAATACAAAAAATTAGCTGGGCATGGTGGCGGGCACTTGTAATCCCAGCTATCTCAAGAGGCTGAGGCAGGAGAATCGCTGGAACCCGGGAGGCAGAGGTTGCAATGAGCCGAGATCACGCCTTTGCACCCCAGCCCAGGTGACAGTACGAGACTCCGTCTCAAAAAAAATAAAAATAAAAATAAAAAAGATATATGAAATAATGACACAAAATGAGACACAAAATAATCATCATTTTCCAAAACACATACTCTTTTCTTGTTATCAGTGAATCCTACAGTTTCAAGGTCCAAAATACATTTTTTCTCACTTTATAACTAAACTGATACTTTAGCATTTTTCAGAAGAAAAATGTTACCAAGGGCTTTTGCCATTTTGTTAAACCTAGATTTTAAAAGTCCTGAGTTCCTGTAATCCCAGCACTTTGGGAGGCCAAGGTGGGGGGATCACGAGGTCAAGAGATCGAGACCACCCTGGCCAACATGGTGAAACCCAGTCACTACTAAAAATACAAAAAATTGGCTGGGAGTGGTGGTACATCCCTGGAGTCCCAGCTACTTGGGAGGTAGAGCCAAGAGAATCACTTGAACCTGGGAGGCAGGGGTTGTGATGAGCCAAGATCGTGCCACTGTATTGCAGTCTGGTCAGAGTGAGACTCTGTCCCAAAAAAGCAAAAATTCCTGGGTAATGTATGGAGACTCTGTCTCAAAAAAAAAAAATAAATAAATAAACAACAACAACAACAAAAGGAATAAAAAGTCCACTGTTAAACTAAAGAATATATTAAATAAAAGCCACTGTTGGGTCAGGCACAGTGGCTCACGGCTGTAATTCTAGCAGCATTTTGGGAGATCAAAGTGGGTGGATCACAAGGTCAGGAGTTTGAGAACAGCCTGGCCAATATGGTGAAACCCCATCTGTACTTAAAATATAAAAATTAGCCAGGCGTGATGGTGGGTGTCTGTAGTCCCAGCTACTTGGGAGGCTGAGGCAGGCAGAAGAATCTCTTGAACCCAGGAAGGCAGAGGTTGCAGTGAGCCAAGATCATGCCACTGCACTCCAGCCTGGGTGACAGAGTAAGACTCTGTCTTTTTTTTTTTTTTAAAAAAAAAAAGGCAGCCAGGCACAGTGGCTCACACCTATAATCCCAGCACTTCGGAGTCTGAGGTGGGCAGATTACCTGAGGTCAGGAGTTCGAAATCAGCCTGTCCAATATGATGAAACCTCATCTCTTGTCTCTACTAAAACTACAAAAATTAGCCAGGCATAATGTAATCCCAGCTACTCAGGAAGACTGACACAGCATAATTACTTGAACCCAGGAGGCAGAGGTTGCAGTGAGCTGAGACTGTGCCACTGCACTCCAGCCTGGGCAACAAGAACAAAACTCTGTAACAAAAAAAAGAAAGAAAGAGAGAAAAAGAGAGAGAGAAAGAAAGAAAAGCCACGCCACTGTTAAAATGAGGAAAAAAATTTTCAATATTTTACTGCTAATAATTAATATAGGTTGAATATATCCCTTATCTGAAATAAGGGACCAGAAGCATTTCAGTTTTTGGATTTTGGAATACTTGCATTTATATGGGTTCAGCATCCCTAAATCTGAAAATCCAAAATGCTTCTTGCATTGCCTTTGATTGCCACATTGGTGCTCAAAAAAGTTTCAGATTTCAGATCTTTGGATTATGGATACCCAATATGTAGCTCTTCTGATAAAAATGTTAGGACAGAAAGTATAAGAACTACTGCTAGAAACTGGACCAAAGTGGGCTAAGCTTTCTAGCCAAGTAAAGAAGGAAATATTAAGCATTATCTATGGCATCCTTAAGATTTTTAGAAGTTGTTGGGGGAAAAAATACACCTATTCTCACTATTGAGACTAGACAGCATGCTTACCCATGGGTTCTCACCGAGAGCAGTTAGAGATAATGAAATCATCCTTAATATCCTTACAGTAGATACTATGAGTTTCCCCCAAGGCTTTTTTTACATTCCTTACTGTTAGCCAACTGCATAATCCCAAAGCTTCAGTAAACTAAAGAAACTTACAGGACATGGCATAGGTTATCCATCTCTTTGTTACAGATGTGTAAGAATGGAAAAAACTCTCCATCAATATGCTGCTTTCGGCTGAGCGCTGGGACAGGGTTTGAACAGTTCTGAGTTTGAGGTAATAACAGATAACTTTTGGCTAGTTTTATGAGTAGAGTCATGTGACTTAGTATTTCCTGAACTGGGGGTCTGGACTAATTACCTCTTATCAATGTTGTGTACCTGAATAACATTAATAAAACTAAAAGCTAGCAATTACTGTCTACTTCATGTTAGTGACTGCTTTAAAAACATCAACATAGGCCAGGCGTGGTGGCTCACGCCTGTAATCCCAACACTTTGGGAGGCCGAGGCAGTCGGATCATGAGGTCAGGAGTATGAGAACAGGCTGGCCAATATGGTGAAACCCCATCTCTACTAAAAATACAAAAATCAGCTAGGTGTGGTGGTGTGTGCCTGTAATTCCAGCTACTCAGGAGGCTGAGGCAGGAAAATGGCTTGAACCCACAAGACGGAGGTTGCAGTGAGCCAAGACTGCACCACTGCACTCCAGTCTGGGCGACAGAGCGAGACTCTGTCTCAAAAAAAAAAAAAAAAAAAATTAGCTATTTTAATCTTCACTATGACCCTAGGAAGGTAGGTAACTGTTGTTCCCATTTTACAGATGACACAACCAAAATACAAAGCCATTCTGTAAATGGCCCAAGATCGCAATGCCAGAGCTGTCAGTGGCAGAGCTGGGATTCCAAGCAGGCAGGTCTTGCCTAGAGCCAGTATTCTTTATCACACTTCAGATGTCTCTCATTCCACATTTAGGAGGAGGTGAAATTAAGGGAGTAGCTGCCAAAAGGACAGATTTTCCTCAAAAAAGTCATTCTGGGTCACTTTTTCAAATGTCTCAAAGTTTTATGATACTGAGCATGGCCAAAGTGAACTTCAGCCTAAAAGATTTAAAATTAGGTTAAACCTCGGCCCTTAGAAAACAAAACCACCCCTTAGCAGAGCACTTCACTTCCTAGAATGTCCTTCAAGGTAAACTGAGATGCAGAATGTTAACTGCTTACTACCTGAATGTAACTTTTTTAAGAAAACTGATAGCCAAGCGCAGTGGCTAATGCCTGTAATTCCAGCACTTTGGGAGGCTGAGGTAGGGGGGATCACCTGAAGTCCATAGTTCTAGACCAGCCTGGCCAACATGGTGAAACCTCGTCTCTACTAAATATACAAAAAAAATTAGCTGGACGTGGTTGCCTGTAATTACCCTGTGATTAGCCCACGCCTGTAATCCCAGCCACTCAGGAGGGTAAGGCAGGAGAATCACTTGAACACAGGAGGCAGAGGTTGCAGTGACCCGAGATCATGCCACTGAACTCCAGCCTGGGCGACACAGTGAGACTCCGTCTCAAAAATAAAATAAAATAAAATAAAATAAAAATAAAACTCACACATACATTAAGTAATTCAGTATAAAAGTGTAAAAATTGCCAGGCAATACTCCCAGCTACTTGGGAGGCTGAGGTGTGAGGATCGCTTGAGCTCAGGAGTTCTGGGCTGTAGTGCACTATGCCGATCGGGTGTCCACACTAAATTCGGCATCAATATGGTGACCTCCTGGGAGCAGGGCACCACCAGGTTGCCTAAGGAGGGGTGAACCGGCCCAGGTTGGAAACAGAGCAGGTCAAAACTCCCATGTTGATCAGTAGTGGGATCGTGCCTGAGAACAGCCACTGCACTCCAGCCTGGGCAACATATCGAGATCCCACCTCAAAAAAAAAAAAAAAGTAAAAATCATCTGAAATCCAGTCACTCAGAGACAACAGTTACTTCATGGGAGACCATTCAGAAAGAGATCTATGTATATAATAAAGAGGAAAAAGACAGCAATTTAACCTAAATGGCCTCTCTCTAGCTTAATCTCATTTGTGTATGGAAAGGTTTTATTTACAGGGGCCAAGTGCAGTAGCTCATGTCTATCTATAATCCCAGCACTTTGGGAGGCAGGCTGATCACTTGAGCCCAGGAGTTCAAGACCAGCCTGGCAACACAGTGAGACCTGCTGGCTCTATTAAAAAAACAACAACAACAAAAAAAAAAAAAACCTTAAATTAGGCAGGTGTGGCAGGGCATACCTGTAGTTCCACCTATTAAAGAGGCTGAGATAGGGGGATTCCTTGAGCCCAGGAGCTGGAGGTTGCAATGAATCAAGATCATGCCACTGCATCCCAGGCTGGGTGACAGAACCAAGCCCCTGTTTCAAAAATGAAAATAAGACCATAAGTGGTGGCTCATGTCTGTAATCCCAGCACTTTGGGAGTCCAAGGTGGGTGGATCACCTGAGGTAAGGAGTTTGAAACTAGCCTGGCCAACATGTTGAAACCCTGTCTCTACTAAAAATACAAAAATTAGCTGGGCATGGCGGCTGACGCCTGTAAACCCAGCTACTCAGAAGGCTGAGGCAGGAGAATCACTTGAACCCGGGAGGCAGAGGTTGCAGTTAGCCAAGATCGTGCCATTGCACTCTAGCCTAGGCAACAAAAGTGAAACTCTGTCTCAGGAATGAATGAATAAATAAATAAATAAATAAATAAAATTAGGACTAAACCAGATTGGATCTGATTCCTAACTTGTGAATTTGGGCAAATTACTCAATCTAAGCCTCAGACCTTTTGCAGTAAAATGGGAATAACAGCATCTGCCTTTACAGGACTTGTGTGAGATTAAAAGAGAAGGGAAGCTGGGCGTGGTGGCTCACCCCTATAATCCCAGCACTTTGGGAGGCCAAGGCAGGTGGATTACTTGAGGTCAGGAGTTCGAAACCAGCCTGTCCAACACGGTGAAACCCCGTCTTTAATAATAAAAATAAAAAGAGAAGGGAAGTCCAATACTTAGTGCAAGGGCATGCTTAGTATTCAATATGTTATGTTATTACTTATTAAAAGAGGATCCATTTAAACATTTCTCTGTGCAAGTGTAGGCATTATTTTGCATTGATACAGATCAACATTAACACCATCACAGTACTCCACTGAACAGGTGCCATAATCTACTTCTGTAAACCCCACTAATTGGTTTTGTTTTTTGGCTAGGATGGCAATTTCATCAACTGGAAGATGCATGCCAATTTTATGTTTTTTGTTTTTTAAGACATTGTTTCTCTCTTGTTGCCCAGGCTGGAGTGCAATGGCGCCATCTCAGCTTACTGCATATCTCTATCTCCCGAGTTCATGCAATTCTCCTGCCTTAGCCTTCCAAGTAGCTGAGATTACAGGCATGTGCCACCATGCCCAGCTAATTTTTTTATATTTAGTAGAGCTGGGGTTTCACCATGTATTGGGATGGGTACACCGCAGCAAGATTTAAGATCAAAGTCCATCTCTATCACTCACTAGATGTGTGAACCTGAGCAAGTCTCTTAAGCTCTGAGCCCGTTTCTGCACCTATAAAATGGGGTTAAGAATGCCAATCTTGGCCAGGAGTAGCGGATCACACCTCTAATCCCTGCACTTTGGGAGGCCAAGGCAGATGGATCACTTGACGTCAGGAGTTCAAGACCAGCCTGGCCAAAATGGTGAAACATACCTCTACCAAAAATACAAAAAATTAGCCAAGCATGGTGGCAGGTGCCTGTAATCCCAGTTACTCGGGAGGCTGAGACAGGAGAATCACTTGAACCCAGGAGGCGGAGGTTTGCAGTGAGCCGAGATTGTGCCATTGCACTCCAGCCTGGGCGACAAAGCAAGACTGCATCTCAAAAAAAAAAAAAAAAAATTAGTAGCTGTAGCTGTTCAACCATATGGTTTAGAGGTGAAACCTCAAAGATCCTGAAGGAATACTACATTTCCTTACTTATTTCTTTCTCCTAACAGGGGAAAGAGAGATCTTCAGCCAGTGTCCCAAAAAGAGTTTTATATAGGAACTGAAAGTTCATTCTCAGCACCTATTTGGAAATAGTCCATTTAGCTGACAAAATGAATATAATAAAAAACAAGCAGATTATTTGCTTTAAAAGAACTCAAACAACAAACTGCCCTTCTCCTTATTTTTTTTTGAGATGGGAGTCTGCCTCTGTTGCCCAGGCTGGAATGCAGTGGCGCAATCTCAGCTCACTGCAACCTCCACCTCCTGGGTTCAAGCAATTCTCCTGCCTCAGCCTCCCGAGTAGCTGGGATTACAGGTGTGCACCACCAATCCTGGCTGTTTTTTGTATTTTTAGCAGAGACAGCGTTTCACCATGTTGGCTAGGCTGGTCTCGAACTCCTGACCTCAAATGAGCCACATGCCTCAGCCTCCCAAGGTGTTGTGATTACCGGCATAAGCCACCACGCCTGGCCACAAACTGCCCTCCTTCTTAAGGAGTAAATGCAATATTCTGGTTTAGTCAACAAGACCGATTAAGAATTCTTACCAAAAGGCAAAGGCTGGGTGCAATGGCTCACACCTGTAATCTCAGCACTTTGGATAGAAAAAAATAAATGCTTCTACAGAGTATACTGATACTAGGACTTTAAAATAGTGAGGGGGAAAATAAAGAAAAACACTCCTACTTTTTTTTCTTTTTTAATTTGCAAATAGGGTCTTGCTTTGCTGCCCAGGTTAGGCTTCAACTCCGGGGCTCAAGCAATCTTCTTGTCTCAGCTTCATGAGCAGGTGGGGTCTTAAGGCTTGCACTAGCTTACCTGGCTTTTTATTTTTTAGGTTAGGTAATTTGAACCCCTAAAATGGGACTTGTGCACTGAAACTCAGGACTTACAACTTGTGAAAACTCTAACCAACCATACTAGAGTCTGGCTCTCCACTGATCTTCTCCCATTGAGGATTATAATCAAAGGACATTCTTTTCTTAGGAGACTTACTGACAAGCAGATATCCCATGATTCTTTCTTTCAGTATCTTTCAAGCCACTCCCCTCCATTTCTAGTACAGAAGTGTGACACATAACCTGATTACTTGCAACCATACAGGCTTGGGACCCCAGGCTTGGCCCCTTGCAATTCATTACACACACACACAACACTCTTCATCACTTAAAAACCTTCCAAGGCTCATGAGGTCAGGAGTTTGAGACCAGCCTGACCAACATGGTAAAACCTCATCTCTACTAAAAATATAAAAACTAGCCAGGCGTGGTGGCACGTGCTTGTAATCCCAGCTACTCTGGAGGCTGAGGCAGAAGAATCGCTTGAACCTGGGAGGCAGAGGTTGCAGTGAGCTGAGATCGCACCACTGCATTCCAGCCTGGGCGACAGAGCGAGACTCCGTCTCAAAAAACAAAAAACAAAACAAAACAAAAAAACTTCCAAGGCTTCTTAAGGACCAGATTAAACTCTTACTGGGCTTTTCTCACCTTGCTCCAACTCTACCTCATTTTACACTATGTCAGTCTAGATTCTTATTCCAGCCTTCCTATCTCAAACACAACAAGCACAACTTCCATCTCCCTTGAAATGTCCTCCTTCTCTTAACCTACACGTCCTGTTCTCCTTACAAGGTTCAGTTCAGGTCACAACTCTGCACACCCCTGAGTGATGTCAGCTCTTGCCAGTCTCATCCTTCCTGAATGACTCTAGCAGTTACAGTGTGCAACACGACTCTAGTATTCCATTAAAAACTATTAAGAATCACTACTACAAATCACTACTAAGAATGATAGTTGTGTGATCTTGGATATATATTTAATCTCTATGGGCCACCATTACCTCATCTGTAAAATAATAAGTCTAACTTAAGAAATTAAAAAAAATCTTCTCCTGTTCTAAAAAAATTTGTATATACCACTGTGTACTCCTCTTTCACATATTAATCTCAATTCTTTTTTTTTTTTTTTTGAGACAGAGTCTCGCACTATCACCCAGGCTGTAGTACAGTGGCACCATCTCAGCTCACTGCAATCTCCGCCCCCTGGGTTCAAGCAACTCTCCTGCCTCAGCCTCCTGAGTAGCTGGGACTACAGGCGTGCACCACCACGCCCAGCTAATTTTTTTGTATTTTTAGTAGAGATGGGATTTTATCATGTTGGCCAGGATGATCTCAATCTTCTGACCTCCTGATCCGCCCACCTCGGCCTCCCAAAGTGCTGGGATTACAGACGTGAGCCACCGTGCCCGGCCTTAATCTCAATTCTCTTACTTGATTTTGGAGTTTCTGGAGGGAGAAAGTACATCTTATATTTTTCTCCCAACTCTCAAAGCAACTTATCCCAGGACCAGATGCTCAGTTTGAGTGTGACAATGAAATAGGCCAGGCAGTGCTGAGACAGAGGATGCTTTGAAGATCTGAATGTCAACTCAAGACCTGTTTTTAAAGTAGTTTAAGAAACTGGCGGCTGGGCATGGTGGCTCACGCCTGTAATCCCAACACTTTGGGAGGCTGAGGCGGGCGGATTATGAGGTCAAGAGATCGAGACCATCCTGGCCAACATAGTGCAACCCTGTCTTTACTAAAAATACAAAAATTAGCTGGGCGTGGTGGCACATGCCTGTAGTCCCAGCTACTCAGGAGGCTGAGGCAGGAGAATTGCTTGAACCAGGGAGGCGGAGGTTGCAGTGAGCTGAGATCGTGCCACTGCACTCCAGCCTGGTGCCTGGCAACGCAGCGAGACTGTCTCAAAAAAAAAAAAAAGTGGGCCGGGCGCGGTGGCTCACGCCTATAATCCCAGCACTTCGGGAGGCCGAGGCGGGTGGATCACGAGGTCAAGAGATCGAGACCATCCTGGTCAACAAGGTAAAACCCCGTCTCTACTAAAAAATACAAAAATTAGCTGGGCATGGTGGCGCACGCCTGTAGTCCCAGCTACTCGGGAGGCTGAGGCAGGAAAATTGCTTGAACCCAGGAGGCGGAGGTTGCGGTGAGCCAAGATCGTGCCATTGCACTCCAGCCTGGGTAACAAGAGCGAAACTCCGTCTCAAAAAAAAAAAAAAAAAAAAGGAAACTGGTAAAGGTAGTTCATGCCAGAGAGAGTAGAATACACCTAGATGATCCAGGGCTGGCTCTTCACTAGAGCTGAAGAAAGCAAGTAGCTGGCTCTAGAATGGAATGAGTACAGATCTGAGAGCTCAAAATGGTCTCTTAATTCCTATGCAGCACAATTTGAAGTACATATACATAAGCCCCTAAATGGCAGCTGCAACTCCTAGGTAAGCTCATCCAGTTTTATGTGCTCTAGTGTAGACTATTTAGGGGTCTTGTCAGTGGAGAACTTCTGGGACTATTTCAAGCCTGCCCTACAATGGTGGGGGGAATTCTGATTTATTCCAACCACACTAGGCCTGAAACCTGCAGTGGAAGAGCAAGTCCTTCTATTTTACATCCCAGTGTCCTCTCCCTCCCCCAACCAAGAAGAACACAAGCTTTTATGAGAGAGAAACAAAGCCAGATATATTGAAGCATTCAACTCCATTTTAGACTTCCAGTAAAATGCTTTATTTTTTCCTCTTTTCTCAGGACAGTAACAGGTCAATGTGTATACAGAAAGTAGGGAAGGGGTCTGCTGGAGGAGAGGAGTCACCATTTTTAACTAAAAGTTAATCAGAAACTCCAAAACAGGAGATGCAATCCTTCTGAACTATAGTCATAAGGTGAAGGTTAAGCCCCTATTTCATTAACTTGAAATGAAACTTACTAAATAACCATATGCACATCTCCTTTATCAAGAGAGTACATATATATGCCTATTTCAATCAAATTGTCAATGCTATTCCAGCAACTTTTAAAACTTGTGTTGGCTTACAACTAATATCCTCAAAACTTAACAAATTAAAGCTATTCAAATGAAGTCAGTTTACTCCCTGAAAAATCAAATGAGGAAAACCCTGTTTTTTTAACTAACAGCTTTTAAGAAAGCATGTCCCTCCTCTTCACCCAGCCATTTCACACAGTTATGAGACAAAGGGCAACTACTGTATCGTCACTCTTTTTTTTCTTTTGGAGTAAAGCCACAACATTACTAACAAACAGCTAATGGCCACAGTTCAAAAGCAATAATGGCATTATGACTTCATATCTCAGTTATCTACCAAATTGAAAAGAACCACATATATGTATTTTTCTCTCTCCTCAAAGAAAGTCTGAAAGTAAATGTGAGTATTTTGATTCACTTTCTCCTCCATAATAAAAATTTCTGAAGGAATGTTAAACAATATCTTCTTCCCTAATAATAGCATGGGAGAGAAGGTGTTTACACTTGTGCCAGAGTTTACTAATTTAAGTTACAAGAACTTATAAAATGTTCATGGTCTAGGTCTAGGACAAATTTCAAAGACAGAAATTAGGGAAAATTCTTCTTTAAAAATTCTTAGAGACTGCATGTGCATGCCCCTAGTTTTAATTTGTTGCTTCAGTGCTTAATGTGCAATGGGACAGATTTTGAGAAAAATAGGAACTGCCCGCCTTCTAGGTTCAAGTTTCTAAGGTAAACTTATGAAAAAGCTGGCTCTAGAATGTATCAAAAACAAAAAACAAAATACTGGCCCAAAAGGGTTTTTGTACAGGCTATAAATGTGGGCATTTGAGTAGCCCATCTTCTACCATCACAAGTGGATTATCTGCGGGAACTAGTAATCACCTACAGAAACATCAAATTACCTCTCCCATACACCACTGAAACCGAGCAATTTTGTAGTCTAAGTTAACTTTGCCCTGATTTCTAGCTGTCCAAGAAAATAGAAACCTATCACTGGTTCCATCTGCTTTCTGACAATTTAGTGTTGACTTTGAGAATACCTGGGAAAAGTGTGCTGTCACAAACCCAGCTTTGAAATGAATACACGGACACAAAGTTTTATTCTCTTTAAAGGGCTCTGCAGCATCATCTTCTATGAGACTCAGCCTACATTTGTAACGTTAAGAAATTACTGGGCAGTTAACTTCAGAGTAGAACTCTACGACACCTTGGGCAACGAGGGCAAAATAGTGACTATCAATAGGTCCACATAACTTAAAAGTAAAAAAACCTCAAGTCCTTTTAAAAGAACCATATTTCTACATCTCCACTTTCTTTCCCCTTATAAAATGCTAAGAATTTCATTCAGGAGTGGTAAACAAATGAGTGGCAAATTCCAACAATAAGTCTAAGGCTCAGAAGGAAAAATGTCAAAACTTAAGACACAGGGAACACTCAAACATTAAACTCCAGCCTTTCCTCTTTTAAAGTTAAGATACTCCAAAAACACTCATCCTTGTTAAAATAAATTACACATCCAAAAGGGCAAACTGCTCCAGTCAATTGGGTAAACAACATAATTAACATGTGCTGGGGGAGAGTGAATCCTCACATAAATAGTGGAGCTCAAAATAAGCTGTGCACTGTATAGAAGCTGATTTTTAAACTGTCAGCAGGTTTCTTTTCTTGCAATTAAAGTTTAATACGGGGTAATTGCTCCTCAAGTTTCTCTTAAGAAAGTCAAAATCTGACTTGTACAATAGCAGGTTGCACCTTATTACTGAGAACTCCATTTGTTTTTTCACAAAGGATAAAAATACACTGAGGTTCTTTAATGAGTTTTGGTATGTACTTCTAACAATCTCTCTAAACTGGGAAAATTAATTTCTAACCTACCAAAATCATATTCCAGAATGCAAAATCTTTTGGCTATGTAAAATAAGACTAACTGAATGCTTTTACATAAATACTTTAAGTCTAGGTCTTTTTAAAAAATGCTAATTTTTAGATAAAACTCAACAGGGCAGATCAATCTACTCATATACTTCCTTTTTACAATCACATTAAACTTTGACTTTACTTGAAATACTACCAGTATCAATAGACAAACAAATACTTGAAGTATTCACACAAAGGCAGTTAAAGACCACACATCACATCAACTCACTTAAGTCATATTTAGTATCCTACTCAGCATATATCTCAAGCTCTCCATATCACATATGATGGTAAATGTTAAAAGTGTACAATGAAAAACACAGCTTCTTTGTGTGTAATCAGGGCGAAAGAAGGTGGATGAGCACAAGGAGAGCAATCTCAGCATTGTGCTCGGCATCAGCACTTACCTTGAGGATGTCCCCCCTTTTGAAGCTCAGCTCGTCGTCTGCAGTAGCTTTGAAGTCATATTTGGCGATGGCTTCCATTCTGAGTGCTGCTCAGTGCTCAGCAGCCTGAAACAGGGGGAAGGGAGTCTTCCCTGCTGAAGCAACCCAGCACTCTGGGCTTAGCCTTGCCTCTCTTCTGGGACTCACTCCGGCACTCTGGGACACACAATGCCACCCTGAAGCAGAAGGGGGACGATTAAGAGAAGTGGCCAGGATTGAAGGCAACCCCGCCCTGCCAATCGGCCTGCGGTCCCAGCCCCCACGCCCCCTGGCTCAGCCTGGCTCAGCCCTCCTCCCTCCCTTCCAGGCAACAGCCCCCTCCACTTCTTCCTCTTTTCAGCCTCAGCCCCCAGGCGACTGACAGGCCTGCTGGCCAATGGCGCAGCTGCCTGAGCTATTCCTGAACACACTTCCTCTTCCTTCCCGCTGGGGGTGCGCTGCGTGCAGGAACCGGCTGGAGTCCCGTTCAGTCTCCGCCTTTCCTCCTTCACTCTTCACAGGCTCTTCTCCAGCACCAAATACGGTCCACTGAAAGGAAGGCCTCACCCTGGAAATGGCACCTGTCTCTCCTCAGTTAAACAGGCCTGTCTCCCTCCCTTCCCCTTGCCATCGTTTCTGGTCTTCTGAGAATGCTGGCTCCCCTACTCCACAGTCAAAAGCAAGTAAAGCAAGACTCTGGTCTCAGCTGCTGCACTCTTCTCGAAACTAAACCATGGTCTGCTCCCAGGAGAGCAGAAGAAAGTAAACGTAGGAACTGCTTTTTCAATCCATTTACTGCTACGAGCACCAGCAGCTCTCCCCCAGCACCTCCCCGCTGTGACAGGCAAGTTCAGGTAAGGAGAGAAAGACCACAGCTCCGAGCAGTGTGCCGGTGCAAATGGTAGGAACAACGCTCTTGCATATGGCTCCCTTTCTTTCCCCTGGAGATCCCCAAGACTCTGGGGTCCCCACCAGGCCTTGAAACAAATGACCAAGGCTCAGCACTCCAGAAATAGCTCTGTATTATTTCTAACTAGCCTAAGGAGCAGAGCTGAAGTCCTAATCTACACTTGAAAGGAATCTGTTTTTCAGAATCTGAGCTGCCAAGTGTCTTGTTTTGGGAAAGAAAATGCAGGGAGATGGTGCCCGAAGAAGGTCAAACAGAAGTCTCTCCCACAGTCACCCTGAGCACAGCTTCTTAGAGCAAGAAGAGTATATAAAACTGATGCAAATTGCATTTTTCAGGTAAAATATTCTGGGAGAACCCTGAGAGACTGTATCAGGCAATGATGAACTGGCAGTAGTACAATCACTGGTGTCGCGAAGCGTCTCCAGCCATGAATATAGGACACAACCTAGATCTTTGGATAACTAAAGAAAAATAAAATCCCTGTTCTGGTTAGCTCGGTCACTGTCTTCATACTTGTTAAACAAAAGCAGAAAACAGCAGAACTGGGACAGGTTATTTATAGTGACACCTTTCTTAGATAATTACGACCTAGCAGCTCATTTGAGGGGCATAAGTGATTATTACTCTCTTGTTCTAAAGGTAACAACTGGGGCACTAATCAAGCATAGCTGCAAATGGACCAAGCAACAAACCAGTGGGTAATATTAAGATTAAACCAACATAAGTACTATCAAAAAGAAAATACATCGTCTGATAATGAGTCCTTCAGTCAAATTCTGAAAGCCAAACATTCTGCTGCAGGTAACTAATAAACCAAACAATGTTTATTCCTTCAGGTCGTACCTAAGATATTCCATGTGGCGCTGGCTATAACAGGGGAAAGTAAAGAAAGAGTCCCAGCAAATATTAAAAAATACAGAGATTGATCTGAGAGTACTTTTGAGTATCCTTAAATGCCCTTCACTTACACTCTGCGTAGTTATTTTGATCAAACTAATCCATGTACATAATTTTGAAAGTCAGAGTATTAAAAGGCTTATGAAAAATGCTCCCGACCAACACCCATAGGCAATCACTCTCAATTTTGTTTTTTGCTTTCTCTTTGTGTTTACTTGGAGCATTTTTTTTTTTTTTTAATTTTGTGGTCAATGTACAAAATGGATAGAGTATTTCTAAAGATTGCGCTTTAACTGCTTTCTTAGTTTATTCCAGCCATTATCTATTGCCTGAAAGGTGAAGATGTAGGTGCTCCACCAGCCAGTTTTCCCTGCCTTATCCCAGTAATATCACATATTCTGGTTTAACCAGTGGTATATTATAAAATACTATTCAATGATAATTTAAGGAATGCACTACAAGAATCATACTTTTTCTTTTTTGAGATAGAGTCTCTCTCTATTGCCCAGGCTGGAGTGCAGTGGTGTGATCTTGGCTTATTGCAACCTACACCTCCCAGGTTCAAGTGATCCTCCTACCTTGGCCTGTAGCTGGGACTACAGGCACATGCCAACATGACTGGCTGCTTTTTATATTTTTAGTAGAGATGGGGTTTTGCCATGTTGGCCAGGGTGGTCTTGAACTCCTGGCCTCAAGTGATTTGCCCTCCTTGGCCTCCCAAAGTGCTGGGATTATAAGCAGGAACCACTGTGCCCAGCCCAATCATACTTTTTTGTACAATCCTTCAATTTTCCCCAGCATTAGCAACTGCTTAGTGTTCTGTTTTTATTTCCCTGTGTATCTACTTTTACTTTTTCTTTTCTCTGTCTCTTTTTTTTTTTGACAGGGTCTTGCGCTGTTGCCCAGGCACAAGTACGGTGGCATGATCATGGCTTACTGCACCGTTGACCTCCTTGGCTCAAGCAATTCTCATGCCTCGGCTTCCCGAGTAGCTGGAACTACAATTGTGAACCACTATGCCCGGCTACTTTTCGTATTTTTTGTACAGAAGGGTCTCACAATGTTAGACTAGTCCAGTGTAGTTAGTGTTGAATCTGCATGGTCTCTAGAGGCAGGTGCCTCACACTAACAGCTACAATTCTGGGCAAACGGAGCTTTTCTCATCTGTAAAAGACCCAGGCTGGTCTCAAACTCCTGGCCTCAAGCAATCCTCCTGCCTCAGCCTCCCAAAATGCTGGGATTACAGGTGACAGAGTGAGCCACCATGCCAAGCCCTGTTTTTTTTTTTTCCCAGAGACAGGGTTTCACCATGTTGGTCAGGATGGTCTCGATGTCTTGACCTTGTGATCCGCCTGCCTCGGCCTCCCTAAGTGCCGGGATTACAGGCGTGAGCCACTGTGCCCGGCCGCCCAGCCCTATTTTTACTTTTAACAAATGCTCCAAAATCTCTGCTACATGCTATCAATACTTTCCTCAGCCTATTTAACTGGTCTCTATTGCTGAAACCATGTATTAGTGATAGAAGCTAAAGAATATTTGAAATAATATGAAAAAATAAGGAGTTTTATTTTTGAAAAACAGAAATCAGATAGAAACCCAAAAGCCCTGTCACTATCAAGGTGCTATGTAGTAAGACCAGCCATAAGTTTCTATGTCATTCAGGATTTAAGACAGCTGCATTGTTAACAGCAGTAGCACAAAAACCAAGACAGTTCTCAACACCTCCTTTCCTGCTGCTACTCAGCTCATCTGTTGAGAGAATGTTTAAAAAGAATAACCTTCTTAAAAATTCATGTTTCGAGTAACTATTGCTTTGTGAGATGCAGAGTTTGACAAAAAATTAAATCCCTGCTTCCATGGCTGTGCTGAGTAAAAAAACAGAAAACTCGAAGGGAAAAGCTTATTAGGTTATCCACACAAAAGAGGGTATTTGCTAAAGGAATTCAAAAGGGTGTGTTTCAGTAAAGGCAGAAGAAAAAATCTAACACACACACAACACTATTACTAAAAGGAAGAAATCTGAAAGCAGACACAATGTATAGTGATTTTAACTGAGTAAATGTTGCTGTTCACTTCCCAAGAAAATTGGGTATAGTGTACTCAACACTGAAGCCTAAGGAGAATAATCTCAAAACTATTACCAGCCCATCCCAAGCAGTGAATTTTAAGCATAGCTTTAATCCTTTTTTTCAAACAATATGAACTGTATCCAAAAAACTACTATCCTAAAGGTATTTGTAAGATTTTTTTTCTTTCTTCCATTTAACTCCCCTCTTCCCAAAATTCACAGAAAATACATGATACCAGTCCAGTATAACTTAGTGTTGAATCTTCATGATCTCTAGAAGCAGGCCCTTCACACTTACAGCTACAATTTTGGGCAAAGTTTTGAAACAAGCTCTGGTTTTTCTTTTTTCTTTTCTTTTTTTTTGAGACTGAATCTCACTCTTGTTGCCCAGGCTGGAGTGCAATGGTGTGATCTTGGCTCACTGCAACCTCTGCCTCTCAGGTTCAAGTGATTCTCCTGCTTCAACCTCCCAAGTAGCTGGGATTATGTAATAGGCATGCACCACCATGCCCAGCTAATTTTGTGTTTTTAGTAGAGACGGGGTTTCTCTATGTTGGACAGGCTGGAAGGTTGCAGTGAGCCAAGATCACTTGAAGGTTTCAAGTAATTCTCCTGCCTCAGCCTCCCAAGTAGGTTTACAGTCGTGTCATCACCAGCTAATTTTTATATTTTCATTTTTTGTTGTTTTTAATGTTTGTATTTTCAAACAGAGATGGAGTTTCACCATGGTGGCCAGTCTGGTCTCCAACTACTGACCTCGAATGATCTGCCCACCTCGGCCTCCCAAAGTTCTGGGGTTACAGGCATGAGCCACCGCGCCCGACCAATACATACTCTTGACCAAGCAATTTCACTTCCCAGATTTATCTCACTGAAACAATGAGACAAAACACAATGTGCAACATACACATATACACACACACCCCTGATCAATATCCATGAGCTTGTGTATGGAGTATCTACATAAATACCAGGATATGTTATTAAATTTTTGTTTTGTTTTCTTTTTTTGAGATGGAGTCTTGCTCTGTCCCAGGCTAGAATACAATGGTGTGATCTCTGCTCACTGCAACTTCCACCTCCCGGGTTCAAGCCATTCTCCTGCTTCAGGCTCCCAAGTAGCTGGGATTACAGGTGCCCACCGCCAAGCCTGGCTAATTTTTGTATTTTAAGTAGAGTAAGGGTTTTCACCATGTTGGCCAGGCTGGTCTCAAACTCCTGACTTCAGGTGATCCGCCTGCCTTGGCCTCCCAAAGTGCTGGGATTATAGGTGGGAGCCACCGCACCCGGCCGCAAATTTTTAACAGAAAAATTACAGTTTATCGTATTTCTCTAAGGCAAAATAATACATCAGTATGTGCTTAAAAAAAAAAAAAAAAAAAGGCAGCCGGGCGCTGTGGCTCATGCCTGTAATGCTAACACTCTGGGAGTCCTAGGCAGGTTAATCACCTGAGGTCAGGAGTCCGAGAAAAAGCTAACCAACGTGGAGAAACCCCCTCTCTAATAAAAACACAAAATTATCCGGCGTGGTGGCGAATGCCTGTAATCTCAGCTATTTAAGAGGCTACTTTACAGGCATTCGCCACGTAATCTCAGCTACTTAAGAGGCTGAGGCAGGACAATCGCTTGAACCCAGGAGGTGGTGGTTGCGGTGAGCCAAGATCACGCCACTGCACTCCAGCCTGGGCAACAAGAGTCAACTCCGTGCGCGCGGGGCGGAGGGGGAGTGAAGCCAGGCGTGGTGGTTCACGCCTATAATCCCAGCACTTTGGGAGGCCGAGGTGGGCGTTATCACTTAAATTCAGGAGTTCCAGACCAGCCTGGCCAAAATGATGAAACCCCATCTTAAAAAAAAAAAATCTGAGCCCACCCGCTGCCTCAGCAGTGCTCTGCTCTTCTAAAACGGCAGCTGCTACCAGTGTGACTGCCGCCTTGGGTCAGGCGAAAGGTAAAAAGATCACCGATCTGGCTGGGCGCGGTGGCTCACCCCTGTATTCCCAGGAGTCCAAGGCGGGCGGATCGCGAGGTCAGAAAATCGAAATTATCCTAACAGGGTGAAACCCTGTCACTACTAAAAATACAAAAAATTAGCCGGGCGTGGTGGCGCATGCCTGTAATCCCAGCTACTTGGGAGGCTGAGACAGGAGAATCGCTTGAACCCGGGAGGCAAAGGTTGCGGTGAGCCAAGATCACGCCATTGCACTTCAGCCTGGGCAACAAGAGTGAACAAACACCATCTCAAAAAAAAAAAAAAAAGAAAAAGCTGAGCCCACTCCCTCGGCAGTGCGCTGCTCTTCTAAGATGGCTGCCACTACCGGTGCGATGCCCACCTCAGGTCAAGCGGAAGGTAAAATGATCACCGATCCAGCCGGGCGCGGTGGCTCGCGCCTGTAATCCCAGCACTTTGGGAGGCCGAGGTGGGTGGATCGCGAGGTCAGGAGATCGACTATCCTGGTTAACATGGTGAAACCCCGTCTCTGCTAAAAATACAAAAAAATTAGCCAGGCATGGTTGGGCATGCCTGTAATTCCAGCTACTCAGGAGGCTGAGGCAGGAGAATCACTTGAACCCGGGAGGCGGAGGTTGCGGTGAGCCGAGATCGCGCCATTGCACTCCAGGCTGGGGGACAAGAGTAAAACACCATCTCAAAAAATAAAACTGAGCCTACTCACTGCCTCAGCAGCGCGCTGCTCTTCTAAGATGGCCGCCGCTACCGGTTGATGGCAGCCGCCGCTACCAGTGTGATGGCCACCCCGGGTCAGGTAGAAGGTAAAGAGATCACTGATCTGGCTGGGTGCGGTGGCTCACGCCTGTAATCTCAGCACTTGGGGAGGCCCAGGCGGGCGGATAGCAAGGTCAGGAGATCGAGACTATACTGACTAACACGGTGAAACCCGTCTCTAATAAAAATACAAAAATTTATTCGGGCGTAGTGGCGCATGCCTGTAATCCCAAATCGCTTGAATACGGAAGGCAGAGGTTGCTCCGAGCCGAGATCGCGCCATTGCACTCCAGCCTGGGCAACAAGAGCAAAACTCCATCCCAAGGAAAAAAAAGCTGAGCCCACTCACTGCCTCGGCTGCTCGCTGCTCTTCTAAGATGGCTGCCGCTACCTATGATGGCCGCCTTGGGTCAGGAGGAAAGTAAAAAGATCACAGATCACCCCGTAATCCCAGCACTTTGGGAGGCTGAGGCGGGCGTATCGCGAGATCAGGAGATCGAGACTATCCTAGCTAACACGGTGAAACCCTGTCTCTACTAAAAATACAAAAAATTAGCTGGGCGTGGTAGTGGGCACCTATAGCCCCAGCTACTCGGGAGGCTGAGGGAAGAGAATCCCTTGAACCCGGGAGGTGGAGGTTGCAGTCAGCCGAGATCACACCATTGCACTCCAGCCTGGGGGACAAGAGTAAAATGCCGTCTCAAAAAAAAAAAAAAAAAAGTATCACTGATCTGCGGGTCATCGATCTGAAGTCCGAGCTGAAGCAGTGGAACTCAGACATCACCCGAGTCAAGACCGTGCTCATCTCCCAACTCAAGCAGGCTATTGAAGAGGAAGGAGGCGATCCAGATAACATTGAATTAACTGTTTCAACTAACACTCCTAACAAGAAACCAATTAAAAGCAAAGGTAAAAAACAAGAAGCAGCAAATGAGCTGAGTGCAGATGCTTCTGTGGAAGATGATGCTTTTATCAAAGACTGTGAATTGGAGACTCAAGAGGCACATGAGCAAGATGGAAATGATGAACTAAAGGACCCTGAAGAATTTGGTGAAAATGAAGAAGAAAATGTGCATGCCAAGGAGTTACTCTCTGTAGAAGAAAAACAACAGAGCTCATAAATTAATAGAGGCAGAAGCAATAAAAAGATATAGAAAAAGAGGACATCGAAAGTCAGATCTTTAGCCATTTTTTTAAACATGACAAAGATAAATTAAGTTTTTTGTTTTTTTTTTTTGAGACAGAGTCTCACTCTGTCACCAGGCTGGAGTGCAGTGGAGCGACCTCGGCTCACTGCAACCTCCGCCTCCCGGGTTCAAGCAATTCTCCTGCCTCAGCCTCCCGAGTAGCTGGGACTACAGGTATGCACCACCACACCCAGCTAATTTTTTTGTATTTTTAGTAGAGATGGGGTTTCACCATGTTGGCCAGGATGGTCTCGATCTCTTGACCTCGTGATCCGCCCGCCTCGGCCTCCCAAAGTGCTGGGATTACAGGTGTGAGCCGCTGCACCCAGCCGATAAAAATTAAGTTTTAAATAATAAAAATTATTTTTTCCTAGTTCAAAAAAAAGCTAACAATGGTTATCTCTGCTAGCGAGATCACAGAACACTTTTACTTTCTGCATGATACACCTCAATTGTATTTTCATTATTTTTACAACAGACATGTATTACTTTTGTAGTCAGAACACAAACCAAGAAGTTTACTGTCCTCCTGGAGTTAGACCTGGATTCAAACGTCACTTTTCCACTTACTAACAAGGAGAAATAACTTACATTCTGTAATCCCTAGTATCCCTCAACTGGAAAATGGGAATGATAACACCAACTACCTTATAAAGTCATTTTGAGAATTAAAAGAGAAACTGCTTGGTAGAAGTCTCTGGCTGTCTCCAAAAGACTGAGCTAATTATCTGCTGTAGTGTGGGCTGTGATGATTTTATTATTATAATCTAGTATAAGCCAGAGATCTTAACTAGTATTTTCAGTCTCTTTTCAAATACTAGCCTACATGTTCTAAGAGTAAATCTGGAGCTTCCATCTGCATAGGCAGGTATTTTGATGAAGCCATCATAAGTTGAAAATATCGTTAAATCAAAAATACATTTTTTTAAAGACAAAGTTTTGCTCTTGTTGCCTAAACGGGAGTGCAATGGTAAGATCTCAGCTCACTGCAACTGCTGCCCTTCAAGTAGCTGGGATTACAGGTACACAACACCATGCCCAGCTAATTTTTTGTGTTTTTAATAGAAACGGGGTTTCACCATGTTAGCCAGGCTGATCTCAAACTTCTGCCCTCAGGTGATCCGCTCATCTCAGCCTCCCAAAGTGCTGAGATTACGGGCCTGAGGCACCTTGCCCAGTGAAAATGCATTTTAATTCACCTAACCTACCAAACACCATAGCTCAGCCTACCCTACCTTACCTTAAATGTGCTCCAAACACATTAGCCTACAGTTGAGCAAAATCCTGTAAAACAAAGACCATTTTATAATAAAGTGATAAATCTCTCCTATAATTTATAATTGTACTGAGAGTGAAAAACAAAACAGTTGTATGTGTAAGTATAGTTTTTACTGAGTGCTGTTACTTTCACAAGTTAAAAAATCTAAAGTCTAGTCTGAGTCTACAGACTCAGAAAAATTCTCTGGTAAGGCAAATTAATGACCCTATTAAGTATAAACTTCAAGTTAAACCACTCCACGTCACAGTACTAAGAATGCTAAAAAATTTACACAGGTAAAAACAAATCGGAGAGGCGCAATGGCTCATGCCTATAATCCCAGCACTTTGGGAGACCGAGACAAGCGGATCACCTCAGGTCAGAAGTTTGAGACCCGCCTGCCCAACATGGCAAAACCCCGTCTCCACTAAAAATACAAAAAATTAGCCAGCCGTGGTGGCAGGTGCCTGTAATCCCAGTTACTCAGGAGGTTGAGACAGGAGAATGGCTTGAACCCAGGAGGCGGTTGCAGTGAGCCGAGACTGCACCACTGCACTCCAGCCTGGGCGACAAGAGCAAGAAAATCCATCTCAAAAAACGAATCACGCCTATAGTCACTTATTCCATTAGGCTATTCTAAATACTGACTTTGTGTATACACAAAAAATGTAATTTTAAGTTGAATAATTTAAAGCTACACAGCAGTCTTATTATTTATGGCTGCATTTGTTAACAACAGTTTTGATCCTTAGACCATCTGTATCAAAATCCCTCCATTCAGAGACTGATTCACTATGGGAAACATCCTGGAGTTCTACCAGAACCTAATTTTAAAAAGATCCCCAGTGATTTTTATGCATACTAAATTTTAAATCACTGCTGTACCATAAGGATGCCTTAACCAGATTTTAAAATTTGCATTCCAGATAATGCACTACAATGTCCTTGCATGAAATGAAAATAATGCATATTCACTTGGCACAACTGGGAAAAAGGCAACTTTGACACACAAAAAAATACAGACTCTCAAAAGCCACTTGGTAATGGTGGAGACTTCCTCTGAATTAAGCAGTCAAGTATTAATTTCTCTCAGGAGAGCATGGCGACTCTATTCTGTATTACTTCCTTTCTCCAAAATCCTTTGCTCTTCTGTTCTATGCAACAATTAGAACTCCAAAGCAAAATATGCAACATAACAGGAATTACCGAGAAGAATCTCTAAGTACCAGCAACTGGTAGTACTTAAAACCCAGCAAGCCTCTCAAATCGGAATAACTTGCTGACAAAGTGCCTCAAATATTTAAATGTTTGAGTTTAGGCTTGGCACAGTAGCTCATGCCTGTAATCCCCATACTTAGGGAGGCTAAGGCAGGCAGATCACTTGAGGTCAGGAGTTCGAGACCAGCGTGGCCAACATGGTGAAACCCTGTCTCCACAAAAATACAAAAATTAGCCAGGTGTGGTGGTGAGCACCTGTAATCCTAGCTACTTGGGAAGGTGAGGCAGAAGAGTGCTTGAACCTAGGAGGTGGAGGAGGCTGCAGTGAGACGAGATCCTCAGCACCACTCACTCCAGCCTGGGCAACAGAGTGAGATTCGTCTCAAAAAATAAACAAATAAAATAAGATAAATAAATAAATGCTTGCTAGGAGATAGCTGATCATGAGAATTAACTCTTTTAAATCTTGAGATTGGGAAGATTTTGAACTTGGGAAGGAGCAAATAGAGATTTCCTTTTCAAAAACAACAACAAAGGCCAGTTATAATAGATGTAGAAAAAAGATCCCTGATTTTTATCTAAAAGCCTAACAACGAATAAATTAGTACTACTACAACGCGCAGGCTTCAACTAATTCGATGGTCTAAATCAGTTCTAGCGTCTTACATTTTTCAGACTATTTTAACCTAATATAGATTTATAGTTGACCTTCACTTTTTAACATTAACACCCCCCACTAAAAGTCAAAAAGTCACATAAGCCCTGAGCTGACCCAATATTCCTTACTATTATAAAGACATACTGGAAGAAAGCATAAACAGGCACAAAAGCATAATCTTAAAAAACTAAAACACGGCCGGGCGTGGTGGCTCAAGCCTGTAATCCCAGCACTTTGGGAGGCCGAGGCGGGTGGATCACAAGGTCAAGAGATCGAGACCATCCTGGTCAACATGGTGAAACCCCGTCTCTACTAATACAAAAAATTAGCTGGGCATGGTGGCGTGTGCCTGTAATCCTGTAATCCCAGCTACTCAGGAGGCTGAGGCAGGAGAACTGCCTGAACCCAGGAGGTGGAGATTGCGGTGAGCCGAGATCGCGCCATTGCACTCCAGCCTGGGTAACAAGAGCGAAACTCCGTGTCAAAAAAAAAAAAAAAAAAAAAAAAAAAAAAAAAAAAAACTAAAACACAAAAATAACAAGCAAACCACACTTGTAACCTAGTGGCAGGACTGAATTCTTAGGGAATAATTCAAACTTTTTTTTTTTTTTTTTTTTGAGACGGAGTCTCGCTCTGTCGCCAGGCTGGAGTGCAGTGGTGCGATCTGAGCTCACTGCAATCTCCGTCTCCCGGGTTGAAGCGATTTTTCTGCCTCAGCCTCCAGAGAAGCTGGGACTACAGGCGCGCGCCACCACACCCAGGTAATTTTTGTATTTTTAGTACAGGCGGATTTCACCATGTTGGCCAGGATGGTCTGGATCTCGATAAAGTGCTGGGAATACAGGCGTGAGCCACCGCACCCCGCTGAATTCAATCTTTTGAGCCCCCTACCCCCTTCTCAGCGGGGGAACTTCAGCCTCCAATGGCTCTCTAGCAACCCTTCTGGCTGACTAGCGAACGCAGGGGAAAGCGCAAAAGTAAAGGAACCAAAGCAGGAAAGGGGGTCTCTTCCCGAGAAAAAGGACGGAATCTTGAAATGAGAGAAAACGAACAGCACGAAAGGGAAGAAACCTCGAAAAACTACGCCACAGTGGGGACTACCAAGTAGGAAGGGGAAGTAGATTAGAAAAAAAGAGGGGGGTGGGGGGAGGAAGGGGCAAATGACTTGCATTACACAAGCATTTCTTGTCCCTAGTGGAATGGACAGAAGTAGAGATAAGGAAATAACTGAGAAGTACTGAAAGAGGGATTAAGAAAGCCAGGGACTAATGCTGATTTCTCTCATGCGTCTGACATTTCTGAAAGTCAACAGCATCAAGAAGAGATACACCTCAAATGCACTTCAGTCCCCTGCAAACTGCACTTTCATAGCGTTTGAAGCCAGCCTTGAAAAACTTTCCAAACAAGCCATAACTCATATGTGGTTTACAATCAGAGAGGGCGCGCTGCAAATGAAAACTACCAGCGCCCGCTCTCGCCGCGATCTTTCCTCGGTGCAGTCCAACCTGCTGCTGCTTAATTTTTCAAATAGTTTTTTTTTTAAGTGTTAGAATAAAGACATCTCCCCCGTCTCCGGAAGCGAACGTTCTACCCCACGGTGGATTCCCGTACAAAATTAAGCCCAAAGACGCCAAGAGATGGTGACGTGGTTGCCGTGCAGGTCGGAGGCGCATCAATCACCACAGCTGCAGCCCACACCGAGTCCCCCGCCGCCGGGATCGGGCGGACTGACTCAGTCGGCGTTCTGCCCGTCCGGGCTTCCCGGGCCCCTTCCGTGCAAACCCTTCCAACGAAGGCAGGGGACTTCACGAGGGAGCCCCGACCTCTACCCCCGGGCTCCCGGACACTGCACAGACAGAGCCGAGAGCCGGAGGAGGACGTTCCCCAGGAAGGAAGCGCCCCAAAAGGGGAAACGCAGAGTCCAGAGCCTCGGGCATTCCGCTCCGCGTCCCGAGCCTCGCCGCCCCGACCCGAACCCAGGAGCCGGTCCCGGTTCCCCCAGGGCCCACTCCCGTCTCAGAGCGGAGAGGAAGAGACACCGGAGCGGCGCCGAGAGCAGCCGCCCGCACTCACCGTGGCGCAGCTAGTCCGCTCCGCGTCCGGCCTGACCCTTCTCAACGGTGCGAGCGGCCGCCAACCCCGAGGCTGCTCCGCGAGGGCAGCGCTTGCTCCCGCCGCCGTCACGGCCACAGACACAGAAACAGTCTCAGCCACAGCCACAGCCGCCGCCGCCGCCCGGTCGCCGAAGCAGCAGAGCCGCCTCGCTTCCGCTCCCCGTGGGTGTCCCGCGAGAACTTCTCCACGAGGCCCCGCCCCGCCCCGCCCCCGCGAGACTTCCCCCGGCGGAAAACGCCCAAAGCGCAAGCGCTCCTCCTGGGCCGGGCTCCTGCAGGTAGTGACTAGCTAGGTCCCAGAGCGCATGCGCCAGACCGCCCGCAGCAGGTGGCCTCGTCACGGCTCCGCCCCTGGGTCGCCCTAACCCTCTCGGTGCCAGAACGGGTAAATAACAGCTTAGCCCTGAAGGAATAAATTCTTCCCCCGTCTAATCACTTTGTTTTCTCCTCTACCAAACCAAGGCAATCGGATATGGATGGGGGCTGGGGGAGGAAGAGAGCTTCCAGCATGAAGCGCTCCAAACGGAGGACCAGGTCTTGAAATATTTGAGAATCCCGTCCGTACAAACTCTGCAATGTTGAATGATTGGTGGGTTTGTTTGCTCATTGATTTAATTATGTGCCTAATATAGGCTGAACACTGTGCTGGGTATAGAACAGAAATCCTGGTCCTTAAGGAATTTATGGTCTAGGGAAGCAGAGAAATAAACAAATAATGCCATAAGTACTGTTATTATTGTTTGGAGTTTGCTGAGGAAGCTAAAAAGATGGAAGAGGAATGGCTACTCTGCCCATTGCAGAAGAGCCTTTACAGAGGTGATGCGGCGATGTCTGAGCTGAGTCTTGGGGGATGAGTAGGAGTTTGCCAGGCAGAGAAGCCGGAGTAAGGGCATTTCAGGGAAAGGGAATGGCACGTAAGTACAGAGGCTAAGTACAGCGGAACGGAGGCGTGAAAGTCGTGTTCTGTGCAGTGCTAAGTAGTTCAATTCCTGTATGAGGCCGGTGAGTATGGGGGAGTGGCAGAAGATGAGGCTTGGAGAAATAATTCTTGTTTTTCAGTTATCAAAGCTCTTTCCAATATAAGGATAGAACAGAACACACCTATTGTTAATGTGCCTTCTTGAAGCCAACAAAATAGCGTTGAGATGAGAATAACCAAGCATCTGATTGTATAGAGAAAACAAGCCCATTGAAACACAGAAAATGAAATGTTCTTTCACCAAGTATTTATTGAGCATCACCTGTATGCAAGGGGCTTTGCAGGGTAAATGACCGACCAGATAAAGCCTCCGCTTTCAGTGCTTTGTAATTTAGAGTTTCCTAATCTGTAAGACAAGCAGTTGACCCCAAGTGCCACTGAACTACACATAGGGATGGCTGAGGAGGGAACCAGTGCTTGGTGCTGAGCTAATCAAGAAGTACTTGGTTTGAATGGCAAAGTGATAGCAGGGAAGAAAGAGGGGGAAAAAAACCTGCCATTTTTGTGTGTGTGTGTGTGGTGGCGGGGGACAGAGTCTTGCACTGTTGCCCAGGCTGGAGATGCAGTGGCATGATCTCGGCTCACTGCAACCTCTGACTGCTGGATTCAAGAGATTTTCCCCGCTTGAGCCCAGGAGTTCTAGGCTGTAGTGCGCTATACCAATCGGGTGTCCGCACTAAGTTCGGCATCAATATGGTGATCTCCCGGGAGTGGGGGACCACCAGGTTGCCTAAGGAGGGGTGAACCGGCCCAGGTTGGAAATGTAGCAGGTCAAAACTCCCGTACTGATCAGTAGTGGGATCGCACCTGTGAATAGCCACTGCACTCCAGCCTGGGCAACGTAGCCAGACCCTGTCTCTAAAAAAAAAAAAGAGAGATTCTCCCACCTCAGCCTCCCAAGTAGCTGAGATTACAGGCGCCTGCCACCATACTTCGCTAATTTTTGTATTTTTAGTACAGGTGAGGTTTTGCCATGTTGACCAAGCTGGTCTGACACTCCTGACCTCAGGTGATCGGCCTTCCAAAGTGCTGGGATTACAGGTATGAGCCACCACTCTCAGCCATCAGCCAATGTTTTTGATTAGTCAGAGCCTAGAAATTGGGGGCAAGAGTAATGAGAGAGAAGGCCAAAATGCAAAATGCATGGCTTAGGAGTCATAGTCAAGTAATGGGCAACCTCTGAAGGTTTCTGAACAGGAAATATCTGATGTGAAGTGAAAAATAACAAAAGGACCCTCTATTTACCACTTGATGCATACTTAAGTCATAGTGCGTCCACAGGGTGGATAATATCCCCATTTTACAGACTTGGAAACTAAGCCTTAGAGAGGTTAGTAATTTACATAAGGAAACCAAAATATAGTAGACCTAAGATTTGGACTAAGGCCTATCTTGTTCTAAAATCCACATTTTTCCCCCACTATGCCACTTCGTTCTAAAATAGCAGCCAGAAAAAGAATAGAAATGAAAGGGAAGGACTTGGCTGCTAAGCAGAGAGGAAGACGTGAGGGAAGAGTTGCAGTTTTTTGTTTTGAGTGGGCCTGGGTAACCGGGAGAACACAGAAATTTGCCAGTCAAGAGGCGTAGCTGACTGGAGGGGGCGGGTACAAAGAACAGAGAAGGGCAGGTGAGGAGATGATTGTAGAGGTGAAGGGAATTTTTCCCTTCCCCTCTGATAGTTTGAGTCTGCTGAAATAAACTGGCAGTAGATTAACAGGAGAAAATGCATACAAATTTATTGACATGCAGTGTGCGCATTTACCATACAGAATATGAGATTCAGAGAAGAGCCAGGTGGCTGAAGCTTAAAGAGCACCATCTTTATAGAGGAGAGGGAGATGAGGGCAGGTCAGCAATATTGAGAGGTAGTAAATGACTTTTAGGGAAAAGGAATGAGCCCAGACAATGACCTGGGACGAAGTTCGTCTGAGCTCTGGGAGCTGGAGATTGTGACAAATTTCAGGAAGGTGAGGTGCGGAACTTCACTGTGAATAAAGGTTGTCTTACTATGCAGATAAAGTCTCCCAGATAATCTAAGCTGTCCTCAGGAGAACAGACAAAAAGCCTGTTTGGATGTGGTGACAACTCAGCCTTTTCTCTGGTAGTTAATCTTTCCTGGTTATTTGATGAGATTCCTAGGGAGAAAGTTTTTAGACAATTGCATCTTTTTTTTTTTTTTTTTGAGACAGAGTTTCGCTCTTGTTGCCAAGCTGGAGTGCAATGGTGCCATCTTGGTTCACTGCAACCTCTGCCTCCTGGGTTCAAGCAATTCTTCTGCCTCAGACTCCCGAGTAGCTGGGATAACAGGCATTCGCCACCACACCCGGCTAATTTGTATTTTTAGTGGATATGGGTTTTCTCCATGTTGGTCAGGCTGGTCTCAAACTCCTGAACTCAGGTGATCCACCCACCTCAGCCTCCCAAAGGACTGGAATTACAGGCGTGAACCACCGTGCCTGGCCTTTTTTTTGGATCCCTTCACAAATTTGCGTTTCTTCTTGCATAGGGGTTATGCTAATCTCTGTTTCATTCCCATTTTACTATATCTGCTGCCAAAGCAAGTACACAGTTGCATTTCTTTTGGTTTTGGTTTCTCAGTCAGCTAAGGGAACTTTCAGACAGCCCCTGCCTGCATGAACATGGGTGATGAGACAAGAGATTAAAAAGTCCTGAGGCAGCTTATAAATCCTTCCAATTCATTCAAAAGTGCTCTGTTGCCCAGGCTGAAGTACAGTGGTGTGATCGCAACTCACTGCAGCCTTGACCTCCTGAACTCAAGCAATCCTCCTGCTACGTAGCTGGGACCGTAGGCATGCGCTGCCACCACACCTGACTAATTTTTTTTTTTTTTAGATAGAGTCTTTCTCCGTCACCCAGGCTAAAGTGCAGTGGCACCATCTCAGCTTACCACAATCTCTGCCTCCCAGGTTGAAGCAATTCTCCTGCCTCAGCCTTCCTAGTAGCTGGGACTACAGGCACCTGCCACCACGCCCAGCTAATTTTTGTATTTTTAGTAGAGATAGGGTTTCAGCATGTTGGTCAGGCTGGTCTCCAACTCCTGACCTCAGGTGATCTGCCCCCCTTGCCCTGCGAAAGTGTTGGGATTACAGGTGTGAGCCACCTCGCCCAGCCTAATTTTTAAATTTTTTTGTAGAGGAGTCTCACTTTGTTGCCAGGCTGGTCTTGAACTCTTGATCCTCCCACCTAAGCATCCTAAAGTGCTGGGGTTACAGGCATAAGCCACCGCACCCACCTTTTCATTATTGCCAAAAACTTGGGACTAGCGAATACTAAAGCAGCAGCAGGCCACAATCAAATTTTTATCTTCCAAATATTTTGTCCCTCTGGCTGCAGAGTAGAAAGCCAATTGGAAGCCAAGTGTGGTGTGGCTCATGCCTATAATCCCAGCACTTTGGGAAGCCAAGACAGGTGGATCACCTAAGGTCAAGAGTTGGAGACCAGCCCGACCAACATGGTGAAACCCCGTCTCTGTTAAAAATACAAAATTAGCCAGGCGTGGTGGCCCATGCCTGTAATCTCAGCTACTTGGGAGGCTGAGGCAGGAGAATCATTTGAACCCAGGAGGTGGAGGTTGCAGTTAGCTGGAATGGCGCCATTGCAATCCTGCCTGGGCAACAAGAGAGAAACTCTGTCTCAAAATAGAAAAGAAAAAAAAAAAAAATTGGAACTAAGACATTTATCATCTGCTGTCTCAAGACCCTTAAAGATCTGGCCCTTCCAGCCAGCCCCACCTTCTCAGTCTCCAGCCAACACACACTCCACTGATACTAACCCACTTGTGGTTTCCGGAAGGTGCCATGATCTTTTAAGTGTCCATATCTTTATACATGCAATTTCCACTGTTCAGCTGGCCTTCTCCCCTTCCTCTAGGTCCCCACGTCAGTTTTAGGGCTTCTTCAAAATTTCCATGGTAGGTCAGGCGTGGTGGCTCACACCTCACTTTAGGAGGTGGAGGTGGGTGGATCAGTTGAGCCCAGGAGTTCAAGACCAACCTGGGCAACATGGTAAAACCCATCTCTACTGAAAATACAAAAATTAGCTGGGCAGGATGGCGAGCCCCTGTAGCTGGGAGCTCCTCAGGCGGCTGAGGTAGGAGGATCACCTGACCCCAGGAGGTTGAGGCTACAGTGAGGCATGATTGTGTCACTGCATTCAGCCTGGTGACAGAGCAAGACCCTAAAAAAAAAAGAATTCCCACCATACCTCCAATCTTTTTATTTTATTTATTTATTTTTAATGCGACAGAGTCTCGCTCTGTCTCCAAGCTGGAGTGCAGTGGCACAATCTCAGCTCACTGCAACCTCCACCTCCTGGGTTCAAGCAATTCTCCTGCCTCAGCCTCCCAAGTAGCTGAGTGGGTGGGACTACAGGTGCGTGCCACCATGCCCAGTTAATTTTTGTATTTTTAGTAGAGGTGGGGTTTCACCATGTTGGCCAGGATGGTCTCGATCTCTTGACCTTGTGATCCATCCGACTCGGCCTCCCAAAGTGCTAGTATTACAGGTGTGAGCCACTGCGCCCAGCCCATCCCTTCAATCTTATTGCATCATTAATCATTCGCTCATTCTACCGGAGCCCCACCCCCCACAGTGGTCTACAAGCTTCCAAACAGACAGGACCACCTTTTCACATTTCTATTCCCACACCCAGCACAGTGCATGCAGTGAATAAATGGATGGATGGATGAATGAATGAAAGAGGCTGACCAGAGACTGAAATGTGGCTGCTTTTCTGTGCCGTGGGATATTTAAAGCTAAGGAAGTGGGTGAGATCTCAGAAAAGAGTAGATGCCTAAGAGAACCGGAAAAAAAAGAGTGATGCATTTCCTTTTAAAATACAGCATTGATAAAAACAGACATTGAGTATGTGTATGTAAAAGTATATGCAGGGGAACCAGATTTGGAAGGGAACATTTAAAAGTAAAAATAATTCTGTTAAAATTGTAGGATCGTGGGTGACTTTTTTTTTAAGTCAACATTTGTTATATTGTCTTTTTGATAAAAATTTTTTTTCTCACAGTCACAGACTCAGAAACTTGAGACGACATTACCCAGGATCATTCCACACAGAGAAAAAAACACATTAGAGGCAGCAGTGTTTTGAATATGTACAGGCTAGTGTTAAATAATGGAAAGAAATAGGAAGAAGAGGCAAGTTGTAAAGTAAAAGTCACATCCTGGTAAGAAAACCTGTTGTCACTGTAGCAAAACTTGCTAATTACAAACCAGCCACATCGGTAGCTTCAGAATACATACATTAATCACCAAAAAGTCTCTTTTCTCCTTGGGGGTTTGCAGTAATTTTTAGTCATTGGAAAGGGCTTCAGGCTTTGTTTTCTGTTAGTTATGGGCCTGCCACCTGCAGGTAAAATCTGGACATTGCCCTGAAACTTACCAAACCTTGGATACAAACCTGGCCTGACATGGAGCCTCTCTCCTTGAGGACCCGGCTCAAGACCACCTCAGGGTCATCCTGAGCCTGTATTTCCAAGCTTCTCTTTAGTGGAAAAGAACTAGATACCCAGTAACAGCCTAAAATTGAGCATTTGAAATTCTGTGCTCACTTGCCCAATTGATCTTGGAAGTTCTCATCTAGAATTTTCCTTGTGAGCCAAGGCTGTGTACTCACTCCTCTCAGGCTTCCAGTGTTCCCTCTGATGCTGAGCTTACCAAGGAGCACCAAGTGCTGTGACCCCTCTTCAACATTCTGGCTCCCTTTTCCTTCCTTCCCTCCTTCCCCCTTTTCTCCCTTCCTCCCTTCCCTCCCTTCCTCCTTCCCTCCCTTCCTCCCTTCCCTCCCTTCCTCCTTCCCTCCCTCCTTCCTTCTTTCCTTTCTTCCTTTCTTCTTTCTCTCCTTCCCTCCTTCCTTCCTTCCCTCCTTTTTATTTTCTTTCTTTTCTCTCTCTCTCTTCTTTCATTTCTCACGGTCTCACTCTGTTTCCCAGGCAGGAGTACAGTGGCACAATCATGCCTCACTGCAGCCTCAACCTTCCCCAGGCTCAGGTGATCCTCCCACCTCAGCCCCCTAGAATAGCTGTGACTACAGGTGTGCACCACCACACCTGGCAATTTTCGTATTTTTCGTAGAGATGGGGTTTCGCCGCATTGCTCAGGCTGGTCTTGAATTCCTGAGCTTGAGCAATCTTCACATCTCAGGCTCCCAAACCGCTGGGATTACAGGAGCCATGGTGCCCAGCCTCCTGGCCCCATTTCTATGATCTCACCTGACCCATACCACCCCCTTCCTGGGGGGTTGCTCTAACCTGCTAACTAATTATCCTGACAGCCTCCAAGACATTATCTACATTGCAACCAGAGTAGGCTTTCTAAAACACAAATAGAATGGGGGTGGGGGGTCACAGATAGGGTTCCAAAATTCTCAGCATGTCCCATATGTCCCTCCATGGCTGGCCCCTGATGAAAACTCCAGCCTCAACTCCTTTATTTTTTAATTTTTTTTATTTTGAGACAGAGTTTCACTCTTGTCGCCCAGGCCAGAGTGCAATGGTATGATCTTGGCTCACTGCAACCTCTACCTCCTGGGTTCAAGGAATTTTCCTACCTCAGCCTCCCGAGTAGCTGGAACTACAGGCATGTGCCACCATGCCTGGTTAATTTTGTATTTTTAGTAGAGACCGGGTTTCTCTATGTTGGTCAGGCTGGTCTCGAACTCCTGACCTCAGGTGATCCACCTGCCTCGGCCTCCCAAAGTGTTGCGATTACAGGCGTGAGCCACCGTGCCTGGCCAACTCCTTTTTTTTTTGAGACAGAGTCTCACTCTGTTGCCCAGGCTGGAGTGCAATGGCATGATCTCGGCTCACTGCAACCTCTGCCTCCCAGGTTCAAGTGATTCTCCTGTCTCAACCTCTCAAGTAGCTGGAATTACAGGTGCACGCTACCATGCCTGGCTAATTTTTTTGTATTTTTAGACCATGTTCCCCAGGCTGGTCTCAAACTCCTGAGCTCAGACAATCCACCTGCCTCGGCCTCCCAAAGTGCTAGGATTACAGGCATGAGCCACTGTGCCCGGCCTCCAACTCCTTTTTTAAAAAGTTGTAAATATGGCCAGGTGCGGTGGCTCATGCCTGTAATCCCAGCACTTTGGGAGGCCGAGGCGGGTGGATCACAAGGTCAAGAGATCGAGACCATCCTGGTCAACAAGGTGAAACCCCGTCTCTACTAAAAATACAAAAATTAGCTGGGCACGGTGGCACATGCCTATAGTCCCAGCTACTCGGGAGGCTGAGGCAGGAGAATTACTTGAACCCAGGAGGCGGAGGTTGCGGTGAGCCGAGATCGTGCCATTGCACTCCAGCCTGGGTAACGAGTGAAACTCCATCTCAAAAAAAATAAATAAAAATAAAATTAAAAAAAGTTGTAAATATCTTCTATAAAGAGCCTCAACTCTTAGCCTAACCTCCTTTTGAATTCTTGGTCACCACTCTTTTGAACTATTTACAGTTTCTTGAATAACTCTATAACTCTCTTACCTTGTGCAGACTACTCCTTTGGGCTCGAATGCCTCCTTTCTTTGCTTTCCCCATCTTTAGCTGGCTTCTATCTGGGTCTTTTACCTCACAACTCAGGAGCCACCTCCTACAGGAAGCCTTCCCAGATAATCTGGTTCCTCCAGTGTATTCTGGTAACACTCCATCTTTGCGCTTTTCATAGCTGTATATGTTGATGTTATGCCTGAATTGTATCCTTCCCTCCAAATCCATATGTTGAAGCCCTACCCCCAGTACCTAAGAATGTGACTGTATTTGAGGATAGGACCTTTAAATAGGTGACTGAATCATCCAGGTGCGGTGGCTCATGCCTGTAATCCCAGCACTTTGGGAGGCTGAGGCGGGTGGATCACCAGGTCAGGAGATTGAAACCATCCTGGCCAACATGGTGAAACCCCGTCTCTACTAGAAAAATACAAAAATTAGCTGAGTGTAGTGGTGCACACCTGTAATCCTAGCTACTCAGAAGGCCGAGGCAGGAGAATTGCTTGAACACGGGAGGTGGAGATTGCAGTGAGATCGCGTCACTGCGCTCCAGCCTGATGGCAGAGAAAGACTCCATCTCAGACACACACACAGACACACAGACACATAGACGTACACACACACACACACACACACACACACACACACACACACACACTAGCTAAGCATGGTGGCGTATGCCTGTAGTCCCAGATGCTTGGGAGGTTGATACAGAAGAATTAATTGAACCCAGGTAATGGAGGTTGCAGTGAGCCAAGATCGTGCCATTACATTCCAGCCTGGGTAACAGAGCAAGACTCTCTCTCAAAAAAAAAAAAAAAAAGGTTCAGATAAGGAAATGGACTCTGGTCCTAACAGCTCCCTGTAGCAATGCCAAGGTCAATTCAGAGGAGACTGCCTTTCTCCTTTTCTTCTGTTTCAGTTTCCACATCTCTTTTTCCTTAGCACGCCTTCTGCCCATTAAGGAGATGAAGTCAGTTCCATTTTGGCCATTAGCTAAAATGCAAGTGATGCATCCAAAGGGTGGAAATTTCCTCTGTGTTCTTACGCCTACAAGAAAGAAGCATTAGCAACTTGATACTAGGAAGTTTCTCCAATGTTGGTTTTTATAAAATTAAAAATATTTCAGGCCAGAAGTGGTGGCTCATGCCTATAATCTGAACAGTTTGGGAGGCCAAGGTGGGCAGATTGCCTGAGCTCAGGAGTTCACGACCAGCCTGGGCAACACAGTGAAAGCCTGTCTCTACTAAAATACAAAAAATTAGCCGGGTGTGGTGGCGTGCGCCTGTAGTCCCAGCTACTCAGAAGGCTGAGGCAGGAGAATTGTTTGAACCTGGGAGGTGGAGGTTGCAGTGAGCCAAGATCACGCCACTGCACTACAGCCTGGGCAACAGAGCAAGACTCCGTCTCAAAAAAAAAAAAATCAAAAAAATTGCCGAGCACGGTGGCTCATGCTTGTAATCCCAGAACTTTGGGAGGCCAGGATGGGCAGATCACGAGGTCAGGAGATTGAGACCATCCTGGCTAACATGGTGAAACCCCGTCTCTACTAAAAATACAGGAAAATTAGCCAGGCATGGTGGCACGCACCTGTAGTCCCAGCTACTCGGGAGGCTGAGGCAGGATGATTGCTTGAACCTGGGAGATGAAGGTTGCAATGAGCCAAGATCATGCCACTGCACTCCAGCCTGGGTGACAGAAGAGACTCCATCTCAAAAAAAAAAAAAAAAAAAAATGGCCGGGTATGGTGGCGTGCACCTGTGGTCCCAGCTACTCAGAAGGCTGAGGTGGGAGGATTGCTTGAGCCTGGGAGGTTAAGGCTGCAGTGAGCTGTGATCATGGCACTGCCTGGGTGACAGATCAAGACCTTGTCTCAAAAATAAAGAAATAATTAAATTAATAAGAATTTCAGTAGCCATGCATGGTGGCACATGCCTGTAGTCCCAGCTACTCAGGAGGTTGAAGTGGGAGGATCACTTGAGTCCAGGATTCCAAGGCTGCAATGTGCTATGATCATGCCTGTGAGCAACCACTGCACTCCAGCCTGGGTAACATAACAAGATCCCGTCTCTACACAAAGTTTAAAAACTAATGCAAAATAAAAAGATTTCATTGACAAAGTTTGTATATATTCATGGTGTACATTATGATGATCTGATGATATATGTATACCTTGTGTAATGATTATCACAAATTAACACATTCACCACCACCTATGCTGTACAGTAGATCCTCAGAACTTGTTTACTTTAAAATAGTAAAATGTTCTACCTATGAGATTCTCCCTTTTCATCTCCTTAACATCTCACATTTAAAAAAAAATTCATTGGTGCCTCTGATGTCCTTTTGCTTATTTATTTATTTATTTATTTATTGAGATGGAGCCTTGATCTGTCGCCCAGGCTGGAGTGCAGTGGCATGATCTTGGCTCACTGCAGCCTCCGCCTCCTGGGTTGAAGCGATTCTTCTGCCTTAGCCTCCTGAGTAGCTGGGACTACAGGTGTGCACCACCACGTTGGTTAATTTTTGTATTTTTAGTAGAGATGAGGTTTCACCATATTAGCCAGCTGGTCTTGAACTCCTGATCTCATGATCCACCTGCCTTGGCCTCCCAAAGTGCTGGGATTACAGGCGTGAGCCACCGTGTCCAGCCATGTCCGGCCATGCTTTTTTATTTTTTACAAATTGACTTTTTTTTTTGAGACAAAGTCTCCCTGAAAGTCTCCCTCTTTCACCCAGGCTGGGATGCAGTGGCACAATCTCAGCTCACTGCAACCTCCGCCTCCCGGGTTCAAGTGATTCTTGTGCCTCAGCCTCCCAAAGTAGCTGGGATTACAGGCACTCGTCACTATGCCCGGCTAATTTTTTGTATTTTTAGTAGAGATGGGGTTTTACCACATTGCCCAGGCTAGTCTGAAACTCCTGAGCTCAGGCAATCTGCTCGCCTCTGCCTCCCAAAGTGCTAGGATTACAGGCGTGAGCCACTGTGCCCGGCCGACTTTTAATTAAACAAATATTACATGAACCTATTTTCCCTTTTAATTAAATAAATACTATATTAACCCATTCTCCCTTACTTTTAATTAAACAAATATTACATGAACCCATTCTTCCTTGGAAGATGAAACTATATATTTAGGAATAGCTAGCAGGTCTTGAGCACAATTTGGGGCCAGGAAAAGTCTAAAGGCTTTATACACATTATTTCACTTAATGCCCACAACAAATATACTGTATGTGGTTGGTGGTGTGACTTATGCCCATTTTACAGATGGGGAAATTGTTCCCACAAGGAGGGCGCAGTTAACTCTGTCCAATGTTACTAAAGAGGATGGGAAAAATGAGGATTGAGAATGAACCATTAAATTTGGTAAGATAGAGATTCTTGGTGATGCTGACAAGGACAGTCTCTAGCTTGGTGGGTGAAAGTCAGATGGAGGGGCTCGAGGAAAGCCTGAGAGAGGCCCAGCATTTTGGGAGGCCAAGGTGGGCAGATCACTTGAGGTCAAGAGTTTGAGACCAGCCTGGCCAACATAGCAAAATCCACTCTCTACTAAAAATACAAAAATTAGCTGGTCATGGTGGCACACACTTGTAATCCCAGCTACTCGAGAGACTGAGGCAGGAGAATCACTTGAATGTGAGAAGTGGAGGTTGCAGTGAGCTAAGATTGCGCCACTGCACTCCAGCCTGGGCAATAAGAGTGAAACTCTGTCTCAAAAAATAGTATTAGTCAATTGTTTTTGAGACAGGGCCTCATTCTATTGCTTGTGCTGGACTTCAGTGCGGCAATCATGGCTCACTGCAACCTTGAACTCCTGGGCTCAGGTGATCCTCCCACTTTAGCCTCCCAAGTAGCTGGTACTACAGGCTCACACCATTATGCCCTGCTAATCATTTTGTATTTGTTGTAGGAATGAGGTTTTGCCATGCTGCCTGGGCTGGTTTTGAACTCCTGAGCTCAAGTGATCCACCCGCCTTGGCCTCCCAAAGTGCTGGGATTCCAAGTGTGAGGCACCACACCTAGCCAATATTAAAATTAAAAAAAATATATTTGGTATCTGGTCCATTTCAGATAAATCAGAATCTCTGGGGTTGGAGCCTAAACATCAGTGTTTTATTTTTTATTTTTGGAATGAGTGTCTCTCTCTCTGTAGCCCAGGCTGGAGTGCAGTGGTGTAATTATAGCTCACTGAAGCCTCGAACTCCTGGGCTCAAATGATCCTCTCACCTTAGTTTCCCAAGTAGCTAGGACTATGAGAGTGCACCATCACACCCAACTAATTAATTTTATTTTGTTTTATTTCTTTCTTTTTTGAGACAGAGTCTCACTCTGTCACCCAGGCTGGAGTGCAGTGGACCAATCTCAACTCACTGCAACCTCCATCTCCTGGGTTCAAACAATTCCCTGACTCAGCCTCCCAAGTAGCTGGGATTACAGGCACCTGCCACCATGCCCAGCTAATTTTTAAAAATATTTTTAGTAGAGACAGAGTTTCACCATGCTAGCTAGGCTGGTTTTGAACTCCTGACCTCAGGTGATCCGCCTCCTCGGCCTCCCAAGTGCTGGGATTACAGGCATGAGCCATTGTGCCCAGCCCATTTTATTTTTATTTGTAGAAACAGGTTCTCATTTTGTTGCTCAGGCTGGTCTTGCAATCCTCCCGTCTCAGCTTCCCGTCTAGCTGGAATTATAGGCATGGGCTACCACACTCTCAACATCAGTATTTTTTTTCTTTTTTTTTCCTAACATCAGTATTTTAATAGACTATGGAATTGCTGAATTAGTACATTTTCTTTCACTCATTGATTCAACAAACACATACTGAATGTGCATTATGAACCAGGCACAGCACCAGGCACCAGGGATACATGAATGAATTAAAAAGGACAGGGTTGGGCCAGGGTGCAATGACTCATGCCTGTAATCTCAACACTTTGGGAAGCTGAGGCAGGTGGATCCCTTAGCTCAAGAGTTTAAGATCAGCCTGGGCAACAAGGTGAAACTCCGTCTCTACTAAAAATACAAAAATTAGGCTGGGCAAGGTGGCTGACGCCTATAATCCCAGCACTTTGGGAGGCTGAGACAGGCAGACCACAAGATCAAGAGATTGAGACTATCCTGGCCAGCATGGTGAAATCCTGTCGCTACTAAAAATACAAAAATTAGCTGGGCATGGTGGTACGCGCCTGCAGTCCCAGCTACTCAGGAGGCTGAGGCAGGAGAATCGCTTGAACCTAGGAGGCAGAGGTTGCAGTGAGGTGAGATTGCACCACTGCACTCCAATCTGGTGACAGAGTGAGACTCTGTCTCAAAATATATATATATATATAAATTAGACAAGTATGGTGGTGCCTGTAGTTGTAGCTACTCAGCAGGCCAAGGTAGGAGGACTACTTGAGCCCTGGAGGTCAAGGCTGCAGTGAGCCAAAATTGCACCACTGCGCTCCAGGCTGGGCAACAGAGTGAGACTCTGTCTAATAAATAAATAAATAAAAGGACAGGGTTCCCACCCTCTCAGAGCTTACAATCATATGAGGAAAGGTGAACAACAAGCAACAAGCCAGTAAACAAATACGATTTAATTCCTTTTTTTTTTTGAGAGCGAGTCTTGCTCTGTTGCCTAGGCTGGAGTGCAATAGCACCGTCTCGGCTCACTGCAACCGCCACCTCCCAGGTTGAAGTAATTCTCCTGCCTCAGCCTCATGAGTAGCTGGGATTGCAGCTCCTGCTATCACGCCCAACTAGTTTTTGTATTTTTAGTAGAGATGGAATTTCATCAGGTTGGCCAGGCTGGTCTCCAACTCCTGACCTCAGGTGATCCACCCACCTCTGCCTCCCAAAGTGCTAGGATTACATGTGTGAGTCATTGTGCCCAGCCTAATTACAAATTTAGAAGCCTGTTTTAACCATCTAACTGAACTTGAACCAAGAAGGTGGATTGGAGATTGATCTCCGTTGGAGGCACTAGAGGTGCCGTGGGATGGGTGGACTTGAGATACTACTGTGGGGAGAAAACAGGTGGCAGGGTTGGAATGAGAGGTGAGTGAGAGTGAGAAGCAGGACGACATCCAGGTTTACACTTGAGCACTGGAGGACTGACCCGAGAGACACAGTGAACTAAGAATAGGATTTAATGTAGGAGAGATGGTTCCAGTGCCAGCCAGATGGTTTCCAGGGCTGACTGAGGAATCTGACATATCTTGTCACTTGTTTATGACTTAATTTCCTCATCTGGAAAAGTGGTGATAATAATATGTCTCAAAACAGGCTGAGCACAGTGGCTCATGCCTATAATCCCAGCACTTTGGGAGGCTAAGGCAGACGGATCACTTGAGGTCAGGAGTTCGACACCAGCCTGGCCAAATGGTGCCAACATGGTGAAAACCCATCTCTACTACAAATACAAAAAAAATAGCTGCGTGTGGTGGTGGGCTCCTGTAATCCCAGCTACTTGGGAGGCTGAAGCAGGAGAACTGTTGAACCTGGGAGACGGAGGTTGCAGTAGGCCGAGATCACGCCAATGTACTTCAGCCTAGGCAACAGAGTGAGACTTCATCTCAAAATAATAACAAGAAGAAGAAATCTCAAAACAGAGTTGACACGAAAATGAAACAAAATAAGACAATGCATATTGGCTGGGTGTGGTGGCTCACAGCTGTAATCCCCGCACTTTGGGAGGTCAAAGCAGGAGGATCTCTTGAGCCCAGGAATTTGAGACCAGTCTGGATAACATTTTGAGATGCCATTTCTCAAAAAAAAAAAAAAAAAAAAAAAAAAAAAAAAAAAAAAACATGCATATTGAAAGTGTTGTAAAATGTTTCTTAATTATAACCTTTTAGACATTCTCCTCTCAATTTTCCCTTTCTTCATCTTAACAATTCCACTTGGATCCACCATTCTCATAGTTATTAAAACCTTATCAGACTGTATTTTTTTTTTTTTTTTGCCTCCAATGCCTCCTCCCCAGACTGTATTTTTTAGCTGTCCTCTCCTGAGCATACCTATATCCCAGTTATCCAATGATCTCAAAAGTTTGTAGATTAAGACCATTATTTATTTTCTTCTTCTTCTTCTTCTTCTTCTTCTCTCCTCCTCCTCCTCCTTCTTCTTCTTTTCTTCTTCTTCTCTCCTCCTCCTCCTCCTCCTTCTTCTTCTTTTTGAACTAGAATCTCCCTCTGTTACCTGCCTCAGCACAGGTGGGCACTACCATGCCCAGCTAATTTTTGTTTTTTTGGTTTTTTTGGAGATGGAGTCTCACTCTGTCGCCCAGGCTGGAATGCAATGGCACAATCTTGGCTCACTGCAACCTCTGTCTCCTGAATTCAAGTGATTCTCCTGCCTCAGCCTCCAGAGTAGCTGGGATTACAGGTGTCTGCCACCAAGCCTGGCTAATTTTTGTATTTTTAGGAGAGATGAGGTTTCACCATGTTGGTTAGGCTGGTCTCGAACTCCTGACCTCATGATCTGCCCGCCTCAGCCTCCTAAAGTGCTGGGATTGCAGGCGTGAGTCACCACGGCCCGGCTTTTGTATTGCTTTAGAGAACGGGGTTTTGCCATGTTGCCCAGGCTGGTCTTGAACTCCTGGGCTCAAGGGATCCGCCCACCTCGGCTTCCCAAAGTGCTGGGATTACAGGCGTGAGTTACCGCGCCCAGCCTCGTGGTTTCGCATTTTACATGAAAGCATACGTCACGGTTTTAATTAGCAAGTGGAATAACTTCAACTCGCTCAGGTCGTCAGCCCTATCTGTCGTCATCAACCGCAGGATAATTAGTGAGGGAAAGGATCAAGCGGCTTCTGTTGTGACACGGAGTCCAACATTTCTAGGGTGATCCTTACATAGGCTGGAAAATCAGGCAGCTCCCTTGGTTGCCATTAGATGTCACTCGAGACAGGCAAGCGCTTCCTCAGAGGCGGTCATAGAACTAACTCTAAAGGAATGCGGTCCTTTGGCTCCAAAAATGGATTCGACCTCGCTGCCGGGACTCGCCACACGAAGAGTGCCAGGAAACGCTGCTTGATGGAGCGTGGAGGAAATATCCTATTGCACCTTATGCAATGGAAACCCTATTTCCCTGGAACCAAATCAGAATTCAGGACCGAACAAGACTGCTCTCTCCCTCCCCTGCCAACCCCTAAATCTCTGTTAACCACAAGTTTCAATTCTTTGTGGTTACCAAAGAAAAGAAGTAATGTTTTCTCATTTACTTAATAAACTCCGAAACTGCATTTTCTCTGCCTTCTTGTGTGAAACATATCTTCCATTTCTGCTAGACTGTTTTTGGTTTTATGGCTCAAGGGTAGAACGTTGTGGAATTTATTCTCTTTTCACTTCTAAAACGTTTTCAGACTTAGATTGCTCAGTGGCAAAATCTGATGTCTTCTTCTCTGGTTAGGATCTTAGCTGTAGGGACATTTTGTCTTAGGAGCCAAAATGAAATAATACACACAGTGTGTTTAGCTCAGAGTCTAACCCTCAGCGAGCTCTTAAATGTTAGCTACAGCTGGGCGCAGTGGCTCATGCCTGTAATCCCAGCACTTTGGGAGGCCAAGGCAGGTGAATCACCTGAGGTCAGGAGTTCGAGACCAGCCTGGTCAACATGGTGAAACCCCGTCTTTACTAAAAATACAAAAATCAGCCATGCATGGTGGCAGGCGCCTGTAATTCCAGCTATTTGGGAGGCTGAGGCAGGAAAATCGCTTGAACTGGGGAGTGGAAGTTGCAGTAAGCTGAGATTGCAGTGTTGCACTCCAGCCTATGTGACAGAGCAAGACCGAGTCTGAAAAAAAAAAAAAAGCAGTCAGGCGCAGTAGCTCACACCTGTAATCCCAGCATTTTAGGAGGCCGAGACGGGCATATCAGGAGGTCAGGAGTTCGAGACCAGCCTGGCCAACATCATGAAATCCCGTCTTTACTAAAAATACAAAAAAAAAATTATCAGGTGTGGTGTTGCGCACCTGTAGTCCCAGCTATTCCGGAGGCTGAGGCAGGAGAATAGCTTGAACCCAGGAGGCAGAGATTGCAGTGAGCACTCCAGCCTGGGTGACAGAGCGAGACTCCATCTCAAAAATAAAAATAAAATAAAATAAAAAATAAAAAGTTAGCTACTACTGCTGTTATTATTATTATATATCTGGATCATGACACTAAGATAATCGTCAGTTAGAACCTAGAGGAACAAGATTGGTTGCAAGGATGCAAGCCCACCCCAAGTTCCCACCCCCAAGATATCCAGTCACCCTGAACCAGGCTGTCACCAGGAACAACCCCCCTCCCTGAGCAGTCTGACCACAGGAGAAGGTGACATTGCGTGGCATAACGAAAACCAATCATTTTGGTGGTAACAGACACTCTTTACTGGCTGTGTTTTATATGACAATATAGCTAAGGGTTTTAATTGGCAAGTAGAATGTACACTCCATTAAGCCTATCTTTAACCCTTCTATTACAAACAATACAATTAGGAGGAGAACTAACTCATACAGAGTACTGACTACGTTTTAGGGCCCTGTGCTGGATACTTGGCATTTCTCAAGTAATGTCCACAAACCTCAGAGTCCTTTTCTATAATAATGTAGGGTGTGTAAGAAATAAGTGATAATGTTCATTTTTCTGTTTTCTAGAGGCTTGTTTCATTTGCAAACAGGGTAAGATTGCTTGCAAATAACTTCTAATGCTTTCTGCTTTTCCAATCCCCTCTCTTTTTTAGCCTAGCTGAGTGTCTTATGAGACGTCAATCAGTCACAAAGCCCCTGGAAGTTTACGAATACCGCCTCTGTTCTGCTCTGAGCTCCAAAGAAATCAAGCAACTTGCTTCAAAGTTCTGCTGGCAGCTTTTCTGGGGCTAACAATCAACCCATTCCTGAATCTTTGGCTCTGCTCAAGAAATCAAATCTCCATCTTCTCCCAAATTAACATGAGCATTTGGTCTTTAGGAAAATTGAATCTCTGAAGTATCCTGAGCTAAGATCAATATAAATACCAGAACTGCCTAGCAACCAGAACGGATGTCATTACTCATTCTCTCTGATATTTAGCTGTGTCAGATGGGGAAAACCTTTTGCTTTATATAGCTGCGCTTATATACACCCAGGCTGAAGATGAATCAGGGAAGCCGCTCCAAATGCCTGTAGGATACAAGGGAAGTAGAAAATCGAGTGAAAGACAGGAGGGATCCTTCCTGATATTCCGTGCAGAGAAAATTCTTCACCAGCTTCCAGCCTGGTTTGGAAGCCATGAAAGGAGGGGCTTATGAACCACCAGCCTCCAGGTAACTGAAGAGTTAGAAATTGAACACAAATAGGGCTGGGCGCGGTGGCTCATGCCTGTAATCCCAGCACTTTGGGAGGCCGAGATGGGTGGATCATGAGGTCAGGAGATTGAGACCATCCTGGCCAACATGGTGAAACCCATCTCTACTAAATACAAAAAAAAAAAAAAAAATTAGCCAGGGGTGGTGGCACGCACCTGTAGTCCCAGCTACTCAGGAGGCTGAGGCAGGAGAATTGCTTGAACTGGGCAGAGAGGTTGCAGTGAGCCAAGATTGTGCCACTGCACTCCAGCTGGGCGACAGAGCAAAAAAAAAGGAAAATGAACACAAATAGAGGCCAGGCACCGTGGCTCACGCCTGTAATCCCAACACTTTGGGAGGCCGAGGTGGGTGGATAACTTGAGGCCAGGAGTTTGAGACCAGCCTGGCCAACATGACGAAACCCCATGTCTACTAAAAATACAAAAATTAGCCAGATGTGGTGGCACATGCCTGTAATCCCAGCTACTTGGGAGGCTGAAGCATGAGAATCATTTGAACCCAGGAGGTGGAGGTTGCAGTGAGCCGAAATCATGCCACTGCACTCCAGCCTAGGCGACAGAGCAAGACTCTGTCTCAAAAAAAAAAAAAAAAAAGAAATTAAACACAAATAGAAGATGAAAGAACTTGAATGGGCTTTCATTTAGTATTAAGGGGACAGAGGCCGGGCGCGGTGGCTCACGCCTGTAATCCCAGCACTTTGGGAGGCCGAGGTGGGTGGATCACGAGGTCAAGAGATCGAGACCATCCTGGTCAACATGGTGAAACCCTGTCTCTACTAAAAATACAAAAAATTAGCTGGGCATGGTGGCGCGTGCCTGTAATCCCAGCTACTCAGGAGGCTGAGGCAGGAGAATTGCCTGAACCCAGGAGGTGGAGGTTGCGGTGAGCCGAGATTGCGCCATTGCACTCCAGCCTGGGTAATAAGAGTGAAACTCCGTCTCAAAAAATAAATAAATAAATAAATAAATAAATAAATAAATAAATAAAAAAGTATTAAGGGGACAAAGGCTTAGTGAATGTCTTAAAGTACAAAGTGCGACGAAATACAACCACTGTTGTTTTCCCTATTTATTGGAAACCAGACGAATTCTAGCATAGCAAATTCAGGTTAGATCTAAGTGGGACCTTTTTGACATTAGAATTAAATACTGGAATGTGTTACTGAGGTTGCAGAATGTCTTTCAGTTGAGGTGATTAGATACCTGTTTGTTTGGTAGAAGGTCAGAGACAAGGCAATAAACTCTCTAAATATATTTAATATATCATATCTAAGCTCTGTAAATCTATAATAATACATAGTGGCCAGACATGGTGGCTCATGCCTGTAATCCCAGCCCTTTGGGAGGCCGAGGCGGGAGGATTGCTTGAGCCCAGGAGTTTGAGGCCAGCCTGGGCAACATGGCAAAACTCCGTCTCTACATAAAGTAGAAAAATTAGCTAGGCATGGTGGTGCCTGTGGTCCTAGCTACTTGGGAGGCCAAAGTTGGAGGATCATTTGAGCCCAGGAGGCAGAGGTTTCAGTGAGCCAAGATCATGTCACTGGACTCCAGCCTGGACAATAAAATGAGACCCTGTCTCAAAAAATAAAGAAATAAATATAGTTACCCTATTAACAGTGTGGCACAAGTGGCCCTGTTTATCCAATAAACAGGTGTGCCTAGGACTTCAGCAAGTTTAAATTGGTCAAGTCGATCGTAGATAAATATAAGATCTGTACATTTTACAGAACAGAAGCTGGACTCCAGCAGCCAGCGGGAGAATGCAGGAAGGAATCCTTGCTCTTTTCACAAAGCCTCTGATCATTGTCTCTTCTAACCTGTCCTTGGGACCCTCTAGCAGCTGAAGGCAAAGCTATGTGACCCCAAGTATGTCTGTCCAGGAGGGAAGAAAATAATCTAAACCCTAGGGGAATGTCAGCAATGTGGGCTCGGCAAACGGGGAATGCAGAGAATGAGACCACAGTCCGCAGTTCAGATATCCAAGCCTGGCTCGCCCGGCCCGGACATCCTTCATGAAAGATGAAGCAAGGTGGCTCCTGGAGAGGGACTCTCTGCTTGGGGAGCTGTCAATTCTGCATCTGAATCATATTGCTTTTCTGAGCCCATGTGTCTTAATATAGCTAGAAAGACTTCATCCAGTCTGGCTCAGGCTGCAGAGAACTAAATATGTTGTCAAAATACTCCTGAAACTCAGGGTCCAACAAGACCACACAGGCAGCTGTCTTTATTATCACACTGCTCTGCCTAATACTTAGCAAAATATTTGTGAGAATGCTCCCATCGCGGTACTCTTCGAAATGAATTTCCCTGGGAGGTAGTTTTTTAACTCAAAGAGAAATTCTGGGAGGATACTCATATATTAGTTGCCTCAGAGGAGGAAACTCAAGAGGTAGGGGACAAGGGTGGGAGAGAGACATATTTTTCACTGTATACCTCTTTATGTCTTCTGAATTTTTTTTTTTTTTTAAAGACAGGGTTTCACCATATTGGTCAGGCTGGTCTCGAACTCCTGACCTCAGGTGATCCGCCCACCTCAGCCTCCCAAAGTGCTGGGATTACAGGTGTGAGCAACCGCACCCAGCCTGAATTTTTTTTTTTAAGATGTAGTCTTGCTCTGTCACCCAGGCTGGAGTGCAGTGGTGCCATCTCAGCTCACTGCAACCTCCACCTCTCAGATTCAAGCGATTCTCCTGCTTCAGCCTCCCCAGTAGTTGGGATTACGGGCATGCACCACCACACCTGGCTAACTTTTGTATTTTTATAGAGACGGGGTTTCACCATGTTGGCCAGGCTGGTCTCTAACTCCTGACCTCAGGTAATCTGCCTGCCTCAGCCTCCCAAAGTGCAAGGATTACAGGCATGAGCCACCGTGACTGGCCATCTTTTGAATTTTTTATGTGTATGTGTTATCTATTCCACAATAAATTTTATTTATTTGAGATAGGATCTCACTCTGTTGCCTGGGCTGGAGTGCAGTGGCGAAGTTATGGCTCACTGTAGTCTCTGTGTCCTGGGCCCAAGTGATCCTCCTACTTCAGCCTCTGAGTTGGTGGAACTACAGGCATGCACCACCACAGCCCGCTAATTTTTTAATTTTTTGTACAGACAGGGTCTCACTATATTGCCCGAGGTGATCTCAAGCATAGGCTCAAGCAATCCTCTCGCCTTGGCCTCCCAAAGTGCTGGGATTATAGGTGCGAGTCACTGCACCCAGCCTCCAAAATAAATTTTATTTTATTATTTATTTATTTACTTATTTTTTTTTTTTTGAGGCAGAGTCTTGCTCTGTAGCCCAGCCTGGAGTGCAGGGGTGTGATCTTGGCTCACTGCAGCCTGCGCCTCCCTGGTTCAAGTCATTCTTATGCCTCAGTTTGTAGTCCGAGTAGCTGGGATTACAGGTGTGTGCCACCACACCCGGCTAATTTTTGTTTTTTTAGTAGAGACAGAATTTCGCCATGTTGCCCAGGGCGGTCTCAAACTCCTGAGCTCAAGCGATCCACCTGCCTTGACTTCCCAAAGTACTGAGATTACAGGCATGAGATTACAGTTTCTGGCTTTCCAAAATAATTTTAAACATAAGGCTTGTAAAATGCTGTGTGAAATTTAACTTAGCTCCTTCTCTTCCAATTCAGGGGTTTATTTCCCTCTCTTTTTCAGCTCTGCGTTTAAGTAATCATCACAACGACCTCATCTACTTTTTACCACTTACTTCACATCTTCTGCTCATGATCTCATTTAACAAGTCAACGAGAAAGTTCCATCATTATTCAAATTCTACAGACTAGGAAACTGAGGCTTAGAAAGAAGTCCCTTTGTCAGTTAAATATCAGATCTAGGCCGGGTGCGGTGGCTCACACCTATGATCCCAGCACTTTGGGAGGCCGAGACGGGTGGATCACGAGGTCAAGAGATCGAGACCATCCTGGTCAACATGGTGAAACCCCGTCTCTACTAAAAATACAAAAATTAGCTGGGCATGGTGGCGCACGCCTGTAGTCCCAGCTACTCGGGAGGCTGAGGCAGGAGAATTGCTTGAACCCAGGAGACGGAGGTTGCGGTGAGCCGAGATCGCGCCATTGCACTCCAGCCTGGGTAACAAGAGTGAAACTCCATCTCAAAAAAAAAAAAAAAAAAAAAGTATCAGATCTAGAGTTCAAACTTGGGTCTGTCTGACTAGGCACAGCTTGTAACCCCCACACCTTCTGCCTCAGTAGTTGTAAGAACACTGAAGTATTAAACTGCATCAAACACATTAGAAACTTTCTCACACGTTCCTTAGTCAACCAATTTCCTGGCTGGTCTGAGTGCAGTGGTGTTTACGGCTAGCTGATCACAACAGTTACAGATTTTTTTGTTCTTTCTCCAATCCCACTGCTTCACTCGACTACCTTTAAAAAATAAATAAATAAGGCCAGGCACAGTGGTTCATGCCTGTAATTCCAGCACTTAGGGTGGCCAAGGTGGGTGGATTACCTGAGGTCAGGAATTTGAGACCAGTGTGGCCAACATGATGAAACCCTGTCTCTACTAAAAGTACAAAAATTAGCCAGGCATGGTGGCAGGCGTCTGTAATCCCAGCTACTCAGGAGACTGAGGCAGGAGAAGCTTGAATCTGGGAGGTGGAGGTTGCAGTGAGCCGAGATCACGCCACTGCACTCCAGCCTGGGTGACAAGAGCGAGACTCTGTCTCAACAACAACAAAAATAAAATAAAATAAATAATAAAAAATAATCGGCTGGGCTCGGTGGCTCATGCCTGTAATCCCAGCACTTTGGGAGGCTGAGGCGGGTAGTTTACCTGAGGTTGGGAGTTTGAGACCAGCCTGACCAACATGGAGAAACCCCGTCTCTACTAAAAATACAAAAAATTAGCCCAGTGCAATGGTACACGCCTGTAATCCCAGCTACTCTGGAGGCTGAGTCAGGAGAATTGCTTGAATCTGGGAGGTGGAGGTTGCAGAAAGCCAAGATAGCACCACTGCTCTCCAGTCTGGGGAACAAGAGCGAAACTCCATCTCAAAAAATAAAAATAGCCGGGCACGGTGGCTCAAGCCTGTAATCCCAGCACTTTGGGAGGCCGAGGCGGGTGGATCAAGAGGTCAAGAGATCGAGACCATCCTGGTCAACATGGTGAAACCCCGTCTCTACTAATACAAAAAATTAGCTGGGCATGGTGGCGCGTGCCTGTAATCCCAGCTACTCAGGAGGCTGAGGCAGGAGAATTGCCTGAACCCAGGAGGCAGAGGTTGCGGTGAGCCGAGATCGCGCCATTGTACTGCAGCCTGGGTATCAAGAGCAAAACTCCGTCTCAAAAAATAAATAAATAAATAAATAAATAAATAAATAAATAAATAAATAAATAAAAATAAAAAATAACAAGCTCTAAAAGACACTAAAATAATGAAGCACATTTAATGCATGCTTTTTGACACAAAACTGGGTTTTCAGTACATGTCTTTTCATGCTGAAGACACAAACTATTTCTTCAGGATGACTGGCTAGCCAGTCTATCAGAGTATGAGTACAAGGTCTCTGGTCCCCTGCAAACAAATCCTGAGCAAGATCCCTCTTAGTGGGACACATTGTAAACAGCATTCAAATGGAAAGGAAACCCTTGGCTGGTGTGGTGGCTCATGCCTGTCATCTCAGCACTTGGGGAGTTCAAGGCAGGCGGATCAGGAGTTTGAGACCAGCCTAACCAACATGGTGAAAATTAGCTGGGCGTGGTGATGCATGCCTGTAATCCCAGCTACTTGGGAAGCCAAGGCAGGAGAATTGCTAGAACTCAGGAGGCGGAAGCTGCAGTGAGCCGTGATCACCGCCACCCACTCCAGCCTGGGCAACAAGAGTGAAACTCCCTCTCAAAAATAGAAAAAAGAAAGAAAGAAAGAAAGGGAAACACTTTAGTTTGAGTTAGAAGACATCACCAACAGACACACCAGCCCTATTTCTTGGTTTAAGGGGAAAAGCTCTTGGGTTCAGAGCGAAGCTGTGAGAATCTTAGAGGCCCCATGAAAGGACAAGCCCCTGCATTACTGGTAGTTTCTATGGACACAAGAAGAAAGGACAGGATTGCAATGAAAACTAACCAAGCAGCCCGCAATTCAAGAGGAGGCTGCAGAAGGCCAGGTGGAATAACAGCTGATGACACATCACACACTCGCACAAAGCCTCTGTCATCCAAAGATAGAAAAGGGGTTTTACAAACAGCTATCAATTACCCCAACTTTTTGTGGTGAAAATCAAGGCAGGGATCTGGTAATCATCCTTAAATAAAGCTACCTTCCTTATCTAGCTTATTCCCACTGTTAGAGGGAGATTTTATAAGAGTATTCTTGACATGCTTTGCAGTTCAAAAGTATCTCCGCATGCATGATTCCATCTGAGGGAGCAAGGGACCGTCTCCCTCTAGTACTGGTATCCAACAACCTCTCTCTCTACATGCCCCAACAAATAACCAAGTGAGGTGGGCTGCTTTGCAACAGCAGCCCCTGGAAGGCAGCAGCAAGCAGGGTTCCAGGTCTACAGGCTCTGACCAGGGTAGAACATCTGGGGACGAAGACTTGGTTTCAAACAATAGGGGTCATGGTGATTTAGTGTTGGCACTAGAACAAAATGTAAGACAGATTTCTCCCACTTTCAGAGTTTGCATCCATGATCCCCCCCTTTATTTATTTATTTTTAGATGGAGTTTCACTCTGCCACGTGGCTGGGGTGCAGTGGCACAATCTCAGCTCACTGCAACCTCCGTCTCTTGGGTTCAAACGATTCTTGTGCCTTAGCCTCCCCAGTAGCTGGGATTATAGGCATGCACCACCATGCCTAGCTAATTTTTGTGTTTTTAGTAGAGACAGCGTTTCACCATGTTGGCCAGGCTGGTCTCAAACTTCTGACCTCAAGTGATCCATCCACCTCAGTCTTCCTAAGTGTTGGGATTACAGGCATGAGCCACTGTGCCCAGCCTATTTATTTATTTTTAAAATAAATAGAGATGAGGTCTTCCTATGTTGCCCAGGCTGGTCTCTAACTCTTGGGCTCAAGTGATTCTCCCGCTTCAGCCTCTCAAAGTGCTGGGATTGTAGGCATGAGCCACCGTGCCCAGCCAAATGTTTATTTTTTAGGAATATAATTTTTCTTTCCTAAATGCAACTGGTATTACAATGCTAAGTAGGAAAAAAAAGTCTGTTGTGTATGTTTCTATATTTTAAATCTTTGGGTTTTTTTTCCCAATCAGATAAATTTGGTTTTTATTATCTGCTGGATGCTCATACTTGTGCCTGGTTACTTTCTTTCTTTCTTTTTTTTTTTGAGACAGAATCTCACTTTGTCACCAGGCACCAGGCTGGAGTGCAGTGGTGCGATCTCAGCTCACTGCAACCTCCGCCTCCCGGGTTCAAGCAATTCTCCTGCCTCAGCCTCCTGAGTAGCTGGGATTACAGGGGCGCACCACCATGCCCAGCTAATTTTTGTAGTTTTTAGTAGAGACGGGTTTCGCCATGTTGGCCAGGATGGTCTCAATCTCTTGACCTCATGATCTGCACGCCTTAGCCTCCCAAAATGCTGGGATTACAGGCGTGAGCCACCTTACCCAGCCTCTTTTTTTTTTAAGACCGAGTCTTGCCCTGTTGCCCAGGCTGGACTGCAATGGCCCAATCTCAGCTCACTGCAACCTCCACCTCTGGGGTTCAAGCAAGGCAAGATTCCCCTGCCTCAGCCTCCCAAGTAGCTGGGATTACAGATGCACGCCACCACACCCAGCTAATTTTTTGTATCTCTAGTAGAGACGGGGTTTCAAATTGGCCAGGCTGGTCTTGAACTCCTGACCTCGTGATCTGCCCGCCTCAGCCTCCCAAAGTGCTGGGATTATGGGCATGAGCCAATTTCAATAGCATGATGAATGCAAACTTTAAAGAGGAGGGCAGGAGAACTCTCTCTGACATTTTGTGTTAGTGCCAACACGGAATCACCATTACCCTCATTTGTGGACCACAGATTTTAAAACATCTTTGGCCAAGTTGGTCCTCTGCAACCCTGGAATAGCGTGGTTGTTTATTAAGGACAAAGAAAACAAGGTTGCATACTGTACCTTCAAGTTAAGCTCAGATTTTCCCCTTCTGGTTTAGAAGCTGGAATGGCATGTTCAAATCGGCTGGGATCTCCAGGGGTGTGTGAAGCAGGCATCTGCTCCCTAAATAAGGCGCCCTCTCCTCTTGCAAGCTCAAACAGCAATGGAAAGTCAGCCTAATCTCTCCCACTGTGGAAAGGGTATAATGAATGACAAGCTTAGGGTTTATTTTCAGCTTCCACCCACAGTCCATTTATTGTGTGATCCTGAGTAAAACCACTTATCCTGGTTGTCTCACATTTCTGCCTTCCAGAATATGGATATGGTGTTGTTACATCTGCAGGGATGTCTTAAGAGGAAGAGAGGTCAGTGGTTGAAAGCCCTGTGAGGACCCAAAGGGAATGTGTGGAAATTCAAGGGCTTATTACTAGAAAGGCAAATAGATCTGAACTTCAGTTTAATAAAGACATCCAAGGAGTTCTCTCTCTCTCATTTTTTTTTTTTTTTTATATAAAGACGGGGTTAAGGGCTGGGCGCGGTGGCTCACGCCTGTAATCCCAGCACTTTGGGAGGCCGAGGTGGGTGGATCACAAGGTCAAGAGATCGAGACCATCCTGGTCAACATGGTGAAACTCCATCTCTACTAAAAATACAAAAAATTAGCTGGGCATGGTGGCGAGTGCCTGTAATCCCAGCTACTCAGGAGGCTGAGGCAGGAGAATTGCCTGAACCCAGGAGGCGGAGGTTGCGGTGAGCCGAGAAGTGAGCCAAGATCGCGCCATTGCACTCCAGCCTGGGTAACAAGAGCGAAACTCCATCTCAAAAAAATAAATAAAATAAATAAATAAATAAATAAATAAAGACGGGGTTTCACCATGTTGGTCAGGCTGGTCTTGAACTCCTGACCTCAGGTGATCTGCCTGCCTCAGCCTCCCAAAGTGCTGGGATTACAGGTTTGAGCCACTGCACCCGGTCCATGAGCCACTGCACCCGGCTCCAAGGAGTTCTAAAGTTCATTCACTTCTAAACCACATGCTAACCACACCCCATGATAAAATCAAACAAAACCAAGGCAACAACTTGTATTCCTTGATCTTCTCTTCCAAGACAAACTGCTCGGCCACAGGGTTGTCTACTCCTGAGCACAGGAGAACTGCTTTCCCAGGGAGGGCACCTGCATTTATTAACTGACATCGCTCACACAGTCATTGCTGTGCCAACTGACCCCTGACCCCACCCCCTCACCTGGTGAAGGTGGCAAATAAGGAACAGTGACAACTTGGACATCTGACACCACCAACCTGTCAAGGAATTGTCAAAAACTAAGCAGGGGTCAGGAATGGTGGCTCATGCCTGTAATCCAAGCACTTTGGGAGGCCAAGGCAGATGGATCACTTGAGGTCAGGAGTTGGAGACCAGCCTGGTCAACACGGTGAAATCCTGTCTCTACTGAAAATACAAAAATTAGCCAGGCATGGTGTTGGGTACCTGTAGTCCCAGGTACTCGAGAGGCTGAGGCAGGAGAATCGCTTGAACCCCAGCAGCAGAGGTTGTAGTAAGCCAAGATAGAGCCACTGCACTCCAGCCTGGGCAACAGAGCAAGACTCTGTCTCAAAAACCAAGCAAACAAAAACTACTAAACCTCTATTTTGAAAATTTTTATTTATCGATTTATTTTTTGAGACAGAGTTTTTGTTGGAAGATTGAATAAAAAAGGCTTCTGTCGCCAAGTGCCTGGCCCGCTCTGGGGACAGTGCCAGGTGGGGAGTTTGACTGGGGTGGTATACTTGTCTTTCATTTTTTATTTTTAAAATTATAAAAAAAAAAAAGAGAGAGAGAGAGTTTCCCTCTTTTTGCCCAGGTTGGAGTACAATGGCATGATCTTGGCTCACTGCAACCTCTGCCTCCCGGGTTCAAGTGATTCTCCTGCCTCAGCCTCCCAAAGTGCTGGGATTACAGGTGTGAGCCACCATGCCCGGCCTAAAAATTTTTTTAGTAGAGACGAGGTTTCATCATGTTGGCCAGGCTGGTCTCGAGCTCTTGACCTCAGGTGATCCACCCAACTCGGCCTCCCAAAGTGCTGGGATTACAGGCGTGAACCACCACGCCCAGCCTGACCAATTGTTTTGAACAGGAATATCATATTCCCAGGTATTGACAGCACCTCCAGACACCAGCCAGTCACACTGCAAATTCCTGCCCTTGATCAGAAAGGATCCTGGGCAAAAAGTTGCAGGTGAACTGACACAAACCCATCACTCCCCTTACACAAAGAGGAGTAGCCATATGGGGACATGACCTTCCATAGGGAAGTGCAACAGGCAACAGTTATTCCTCTGGGGGTATCTTCCTTCTCAGGGGCAACTCATCACCTCTCAGATTTGAGTGTACCCAGAAGTGTACCCATTGGGTCAGGGAGGCGCTAACTGTGCTAACCAAGAATCTTAAGACTGATGCATGAGGCTGGGAACAAGGGCTCACGCCTGTAATCCCAGCACTTCAGAAGGCTGAGGAGGGCAGATTGCTTGAGCCCAGGAGTTCGAGACCAGCCTGGGCAACATGGCGAAACCCCGTCTCTTACAAAAACCGGAAAATAAATGTTAGTCGAGTGTGATGGCTCGCACCTGTAGTCCCAGCTACTTGGGAAGCTGAGGTAGGAGGATCACTTGAGCCTGGGAGGTTGAGACTGCAGTGAGCCATAATTGTGCCACTGCACTCCAACCTGGGCAACAGAGCAAGACGTTGTCTCAAAATAAATAAATAATAATTTTAAAAATTAGCTGGGCGTGGTGGCACCTGCGTGTAGTCCCAGTTACTGGGGAGGCTGAGGTGGGAGGATTGCTTGAGCCCAGGAGCAGGAGGCTGCAGTGGAGCCGCAATTGTGCCACTACACTCCAGCCTGAGTGACAGAGCAAAACCCCGTCTCAAAAACCAACAAACAAGAAATAGGCCAGGCGTGATCATGCCTGTAATCCCAGCACTTTGGGAGGCTGAGGAGAGTAGATCAGGAGTTCGAGACCAACCTGGTTAACATGGTGAAACCCCCCATCTATACTAAAAACACAAAGATTAGCTGGACGTGGTGCTGCACACTTGTAATCCCAGCTACTTAGGAAGCTGAGGTGGGAGGATCACTTGAACCAGGAGGCAGAGATTGCAGTAAGCCTAGATTGTACCCCTGCGTTCCAGTCTGGGCGACAGATCGAGACTCCCTCTCAAAATATAATAAGAAAGAAAGGAAGGAAGAAAGAAGGAAGGAAGGGAGGGAGGGAGGGAGAGAGAAAGACCAAAGTACGAATGCAGTGGAGCCACAATTGTGCCACTGCACTCCAGCTTGAGCGACAGAGCAAAACCTTGTCTCTAAAAAAATTAAAAAGACTGGGCATGGTGGCTCACCCTGTAATCCTAGCACTTTGGGAGGCCGAGGCGGGCAAATCACCTGAGGTCAGGAGTTTGAGACCAGCCTGACCAACATGGTGAAACCTCATCTCTACTAAAAATACAAAAATTAGCCAGGCATGTTGGCAGTTGCCTGTAATCCCAGCTACTCGGGAGGCCAAGGCGGGCAAATCACCTGAGGTCAGGAGTTCGAGACCAGCCTGGCCAACATGGAGAAACTCTATCTCTATTAAATACAAAAAATTAGCTGGGCATGGTGGCAGGTGCCTGTAATCCTAGCTACTTGGGAGGCTGAGGCAGGAGGATTGCTTGAACCCAGGAGGCAGAGGTTGCAGTGAGCTGAGATTGTGCCATTGCACTCCCACCTGGGCAAGAAGACTGAAACTCTGTCTCAAAAATAAATAAATAAATAAATAAATAAATAAATAAATAAATAAATTCTCGATCAATGAAAACGTCAAATCCTAGAAAACATAGCATTCCTACAAGTGATGTTAACATGTTCTTGAACAGTTGTTGGCCAAAGATTCATTTGATTAATTTGATTTTTCTGAAATTCGGATGATTCAGATAGTTCTGATGTTACTTCTGTTTAGAAATAAATCCAAGAACAGTTTTTATATTTTATCTTCACACTGAAAATCAGTCAGATATCCTTTAGCCTCAAAGAGCGTGTTTATGTAAAATTAAATGAGCGCTAGCAGCTAGCTGCATTTTTTTCTTTTTTTTTTAGACAGAGTCTCGCCCTGTTGCCCAGGCTGGAGTGCAACAGCATAATCTCAGCTGACTGCAACCTTTGCCTCCGGGGTTCAAAGATTTTCCGGCCTCAGCCTCCCGAATAGCTGAGATTACAGGTACCCACCACCACGTCCACATATTTTTTATTTTTTTTTTTAGTAGAGACAGGGTTTCACGATAATGGCCAGGCTAGTCTCAAACTCCTGACCTTGTGATCTGCCTGCCTTGGCTTCCCAAAGTGCTGGGATTACAGATGTGAGCCACCACACCCAGCCCACTTTTTTCTTCTAAACAGGAAAAGGGTTAAAAAAAAAAAAAAAGACTCTGAGGCTGGGTGCGGTGGCTCATGCCTGTAATCCCAGCACTTTGGGAGGCTGAGGCAGGCGGATCACCTGAGGTTAGTAGTTCAAGACCAGCCTGGGCAACATGGTGAAACACTGTCTGTACTAAAAATACAAAATTAGCTGGGCGTGGTGGCACATGCCTGTAATCCAAGCTACTTGGGAGGCTGAGGCAGGAGAATCGCTTGAACCCGGGAGGCAGAGGTTGCAGTCAGCCCAGATCGCGCCATTGCACTCCAGCCTGGGCAACAAGAGAAAAACTCCGCCTCAAAAAAATAAATAAATAAAATTAAAAAGAAGACTCTGGTCTCAATTTTTTCATTTCCGAAATGTTCACAATAGTTATTATGTAAAGCACTTAGGACAGTGTATAGTACACAGTAAGCCCTACATAAGGGTTAACTATTATTGATATTATTATTATTGTATCATTATTATTACTGACAAGTGTCTCGTAGGACACCCCCTAGGTGGTTTTAAGGCACTCAAGAAGCTGAGTCAAAAGAACGCTTAGAAAGCATGAAGTCAGAAGTACGTGGATGTCCTTGTGGGATACTGCATGAGACCCTGGAAAGCCCTTCATTCGCTCATCCGTCAGTTACATGAATCTGTGCCAGGCACTGCTCTCAGCACTGGGAAAACAGCAATGACCAAAATAGACACAATTTCCTGCTCGTATGAAGCATATATCTTAGTAGAGGAAGACTGGAAATGAACAAATAAACAAACAAATGGAGCAGGCAAAGTTCAGTATTCTGAAAAAATAAAGTCAGTATGATGGAAGCTGGGGAGCATATTAGCTTGAGAGTCGAGGGAATCTGCTCAGAAAAGGGGACATTCTGATTCTGGAAACCTCCTGGGGAAGGCATTCCAGCTGTGGGAATAGCTGCTGCATAGGTCCTGAGGCAGGAACACACCAGGTATGTTGCAGGAAAAGAGAGAAGGCCAGTGTGGTTGGAATATGTTGAGCCTGGAGGCAAGGAGTGGCAGGAAGCAAGGATGGAAACAGGAAAGGCCTGCAGGTCACATGTGACAGCTGTCTCCATGAGGGCCCCCAGTGATCCCTACTTTATTTATTTTTTTGAGACATAACCTCACTCTGTCGCCCAGGTTGGAGTGCAGTAGACCAATCTCGGCTCACTGCAACCTCTGCCTCCTAGGTTCAAGTGATTCTCCTGCCTCAGTTTCCCAAGCAGTTGAGACTACAGGCTTGTGCCACCATGCCTGGCTCATTTTTGTGTTTTTAGTAGAGATGGGTTTCACCATGTTGTTCAGGCTGGTCTCGAACTCCTGACCTCAAGTGATCCACCCACCTCGGCCTCCCAAAGTGCTGGCATTACAGGTGTGAGCCACCAAGCCCAGCCAATCCCTGCCTCTTGGTGTTAACTCCCTGTGTGGTCCCCTCCCACATTGAACAGGGCTGTCCTGTGTCCAATAGGATATTAGAGAAATGATGGGATGTGACTTCCAGGGATAGAACCTAAAAGACATTGAGGCGTCCTCCTTGTTCTTGCTTGGATTATTTGCTCTGGGGGAAGCCAGAAGCCATGTCCTGAGGACACTTAGCCTAGTGGAGAGTCCATGTGATGGGGAACTGAGGTCCCCTGTCAACATCCAGCATTAGCTTTTCATGTGAGTGGGGCACCTTGGGTGTCCTAGCCCCAGCCAAGCCTTCCAATGACTGTAGCCCTGGCTGAGATCTTGACTTTAACCTCATGAGAGACCACAGAGCCGGTGTTAGCCATCAGAGCTGCTCCCAGATTCCTGACCCACAGAAACTGTCTGAGATAATTGATGTGTATTATTTTGTGTTTTTTTTTCCCTCTCTCTCTTTAAATTTTTTTTCCCTTTCCTTTTCCTGTAAGTCAGGAAACAAAGATGTGTATTTATGTGTATTTATTTATTTATGTTTTTGAGACAGGGTCTTGCTCTGTCACCCAGGCTGGAGTGCAGTGGCTCGATCTAGGCTCGCTGTAACCTCCACCTCCTGGGCCCAAATAATCCTCCAACTTCAGCCTCCCAAGTAGCTGGGACTACAAGCATGTGCCACCATGCCTAGCTAATTTTTGTATTTTTTTGTAGAGACATGGTTTTTCCATGTTGCCCAGGCTGATCTCGAACTCTTGGATTCAAAGGATCTGCCCACCTCAGCCTCCCAAAGTACTAGGATTATAGGTGTCAGCCATTGCACCTAGCCAGATGTGTGTTTTTTTTTTTTTTAAGATGGAGTTTTTTGTCTGTTGCCCAAGCTGGAGTGCAATGGTGTGATCTCGGCTCACTGCAACCTCCACCTCCTGGGTTCAAGCGATTCTCGTGCCTCAGCCCCCTGAGTAGCTGGGATTACAGGCACCCGCCACCATGCCTGGGTAATTTTTGTATTTTTTGTAGAGATGGAATTTCACCATGTTGGCCAGGCTGGTCTGGAACTCCTGACCTCAGGTGACCCACCTGCTTTGGCCTTCCAAAGTTTTGGGATTACAGGCATGAACCACTGCACCTGGCCTAGATGTATATTGTTTAAAGCACCAAATTCCAGGGCAGTTTATCATGCAGTAATAGACTACCAATATACCGTAAGAACTTGGGGTTTTGGTCTAAGTATGATGGAATGCCAGTTAAGTATGAAGGAATGCAGGGGAGGGTCATGACCTGACTTCTGGTGTGGAAAGACTTTCTGACGGGTGAAATATGGATAATAGGGAGCTAGAAGCAGAGATCTACTTAGGAGCTATTTTTTTTTTTTTTGAGACAGAGTTTCGCTCTTGTTACCCAGGCTGGAGTGCAATGGCGCGATCTCGGCTCACCACAACCTCCGCCTCCTGGGTTCAGGCAATTCTCTTGCCTCAGTCTCCTGAGCAGCTGGGATTACAGGCATTTGCCACCATGCCCAGCTAATTTTTGTATTTTTAGTAGAGACGGGGTTTCACCATGTTGACCAGGATGGTCTCGATCTCTTGACCTCGTGATCCACCCGCCTCGGCCTCCCAAAGTGCTGGGATTACAGGCTTGAGCCACCGCGCCCGGCCCTATTTTTTTTTTTTTTTTTTTTGTAACATGGACCGCTTCACAAATTTTCGTGTCATCCTTGCACAGGGGCCATGCTAATCTTCTCTGTATCATTCCAATTTTAGTATGTGTGCTGCCGCAGCGAGCACTCCTTAGGAGCTATTAAACCAGTACAGCAGGTGTTGATGATGGCCTGGACCCAGGTCGCAGAGTTGGAAATGACCGAAGTGGACAGATTAGGGTTGTAATTGGAGTTAGAGCCCACAGAACTTGCTGACAGTTGAATATGATAAGGGAGGCAAGGGAAGAAATCAAAGATGCCAGGTTTTGGCTGAAGCAACTGGGTATTCATCAGTGCCATTTCCTGCCAAGGAGAGACAGCTGGGATTACGGGTGCCCGCCACCACACCAGGCTGTTTTTGTTTTTTTTTTTTTAAAGACAGGGTCTTGCTCTGTTGCCTGGGCTGGAGTGTATTGGAGCTGTCATAGCTCACTGTGGCCTCCAACTCCTGGCCTCAAGCAATCTTCCTGTGTCAGCCTCTTAGAAAAAAGTATTTCTTTCTCTTTCTTTTATTTTTTTTTTTGAGATGGAGTTTCCCTCTTGTTGGCCAGGCTGGAGCACAATTACGCAATCTTGGCTCACCGCAACCTCTGCCTCCCAGGTTCAAGCGATTCTCCAGCCTCAGCCACCTGAGTAGCTGGGATTACAGGCATGTGTCACCCTGCCCGGCTAATTTTATATTTTTAGTAGAGATGGGGTTTCTCCATGTTGGTCAGGCTGGTCTTGAATTCCCGACCTCAGGTGATCTGCCCTGAGACCTTGGCCTCCCAAAGTACTGGTATTACAGGTGTGAACCACTGCACCTGGCCAGAAAAAAAAAGTATTTCTAAAGCAGAGAAGGGTGAGCCAAAAATAGCTGTAACTTTCAGGATGCATGTCTGTTACTGTACAAGGTCCTGACCTGTCACTGACACAGAGTGCTCATGTGCACGATGTTTTACTGCTTCCCGAATACTCTCCATCCTGTTTAAACCAATGTGTCTCCCTCTGTAGATGAGCCCATGTTCTATTGGCCTGGGAGGAACCCAGCTACCTCCTCCTACCAGCTACCAGGTTGAACCAACTCAGTTTAGAGGACCAGAGGCAGCTGTGTAAATGTGGTTCAGGTTCAGCAGGGGGCTTCTTTGGCCCTTACAGATCTAGACAATTCTACTTAAACCCCCTTCGAAAGACTTCTTTGAGGCCGAGCACAGTGGCTCATGCCTGCAATCCCAGCACTTTCAGAGGCAAAGGTGGGTAGATCACCTGAGGTCTGGAGTTTAAGACCAGCCTGGCCAACATGGTGAAACCCATTTCTACTAAAAATACAAAAATTAGCTGGTCATGGTGGTGCGCACCTGTAATCCCAGCTACTCAGGAGGTTGAGCAAGAGAACTGGTCGAACCTGGGAGGCAGAGGTTGCAGTGAGCTGAGCTCGTGACACTGCACTCCAGCCTGGGCAACAGAGTGAGACTCTGTCTCAAAAAAATAAAAATAAATAAAAAATAAGAAAGACTTCTGGGGCTGGGCGTGGTGGCTCACGCCTGTAATCCCAGCATTTTGGGTTGCCGAGGAGGGCGGATCACCAGAGGTCAGGAGTTTGAGACCAGCCTGACCAATATGGCAAAACCCCATCTCTACTAAAAATACAAAAATCAGCTGGTCGTGGTGGCAGTTACCTGTAATCCCAGCTAGTCAGGAGGCTGAGGTAGGAGAACTGCTTGAACCTGGGAGGCAGAGGTTGCTGTGAGCCAAGATCGCCCCATTGCATTGGACAAACTCTGTCTCTACTTAAAAAAATACAAAAATTAGCTGGGCATGGTGGTACACACCTGTAATCCCAGGTACTTGAGAGGCTGAGGCAGGACAATCACTTGAACCTGGGAGGCGGAGGTTGCAGTGAGCCAAGATCATGCCACTGCACTCCAGCCTGGGCTACAGAGCAAGACTTCGTCTTAAAGGAAAAAAAAAAAGGCTTCTTTGCAGGATGTTATGTTCTCACGGTCGCTTCTGGTTCCCATGAACTGGTTTACTTGAGGGACTCTCCCACCATCCCACGGGTCTAGTTCCTTATCTAAGAGAACAGACTGAGGTGTGAAACATACCCTTGCCACTTGTCACTAAACCAACCACTCACACAAGGTTTCTATATATTTGGAGAGCTCTGTAGAACAGTTGGGAAGATGCAGGGATTTATACTGTAGAAACATGAGCAGCTTGAAATTCAGTGTCAGTGATTTTTCTCCCAAAGTCCTCTGCCATTTCCACAGTTCAGGCTCCAACTTCCTTACACATGGCTCAGCCTTCCTCTCTGCTCTTTCCTCTCTTCCTTTTCCAATTCTAAATTTTTGGTTCATTTTAAAATGCACGCTGGGTGAGCTCATGCCTGTAATCCCAGCGCTTTGGGAGTTTGAGGCAGGCAGATCACTTGAGATCAGGAATTTTAGACCAGCCTGGCCAACATAGCAAAACCCTGTCTCTACTAAAAACACAAAAATTAGCAGGGCATGGTGGCACATGCCTGTGATCCCAGCTACTTGGGAGACTGAGGTGGGAGGACTGCTTGAACCAGGAAGGCAGAGGTTGCAGTGGGCCGAGATTGCACCACTGTACTCCCGCCTGAGCAACACAGAGAGACAATTAAAAAAAAAAAAAAGCAGTCACTCCTCATTCTTCTCTCCACACCCTAGCCCCTGGCAACCATTTATGGCCAGACATGGTGGCTCTTGCCTGTAATCCCAGCACTTTGGGAGGCCATCTAAGGTCAGGAGTTCGAGACCAGCCTGGCCAACATGGTGAAACCTGTCTCTACTAAAAATACAAAAATTAGCCAGGTGTGGCGGCGAGTGCCTGTAATCTCAGCTACCCGGGAGGCTGAGGCAGGAGAATCTCTGGAACCCGGAAGGCCAAGGTTTCAGTGAGACAAGATTGTCCCACTATACTCCAGCCTGGGCAATGGAGTGAGACGCTGTCTCAAAATAAATAAATAAATAAATAAATAGGCCAGGAGCGGTGGCTCACGCCTGTAATCCCAGTACTTTGGGAGGCCAAGGCAGGTGGATCATTTGAAGTCAGGAGTTTGATACCAGCCTAACCAACATGGTAAAACCCCATCTCTACTAAAAATGCAAAAATTAGCTGGGTGTGGTGGTGGGCACCTATAGTTCCAGCTACTCCAGCTACTCGGGAGGCTGAGGCAGGAGAATCACTTAAACCCGGGAGACAGAGGTTGCAGTGAGCCAAGATCAGGCCACTGCACTCCAGCCTAGGAGACAAAGTGAGACTCCATCTCAAAAAATAAAATAAAATAAAAATAAATAAATAAACTGCAGAGCATTTGGGCTCATTCTCTTATTGCTTTGATGCATGCTGACCTGGGCTCTGCATCTCATCTTTTCTTAAAACATTTACCAGTGATTTTCCTAAACAAAGACAGTTTCCTCCCCAGGAGGAATTTTGGTGTCATCGTTAGGACACAAATGTACATGTCAACAATCCCTCTGATAATCTGGGAGAAATTAAAAAGTAGTAAGGCACTATCCATGCTCTCAAAGAGCTTAAAATTTAGTGAATGAAGTGATATTTACACCTTAAATACTAAGAAGCCGTGCAAAAATGAGTCCAGAATGCCAGGCAGAGATGATTGGGATTGATATTTGCGAAATAAAGTGCCAGACAAGGTTCCTGGGGTGGGAGTAGGGCTGGCTGTCTTGTGAGCTAGTGTCTGGACCACTATGGCTGGCACTGGCTTCTCTTCCTCCTCTCCCCTCCCCTCCCCTCCCCTGCCCTCTCTTCTCCTTACCTCTCCACTGGCTCCCTTCCCCATCTCCCTGCTAGAGTGCAGTGGCGCGATCTCAGGCTCACTGCAACCTCCGCCTCCTGGGTTCAAGCAATTCTCCTGCCTCAGCCTCCTGAGTAACTGAGATTACAGGCACCCGCAACCGGGACCGGCTAATTTTTGTATTTTTAATAGAGACTGAGTTTCACTATGTTGTCCAGGCTGGTCTTGAACTCCTGACCTCAGGTGATCCACCAGCCTCAGCCTCTCAAAGTGCTGGCATTACAGGTGTTAACCACTGTGCCCGGCCTGAACATAGCTATTCTTGCCAACCAGGTGCTGCTACTTTAGCACAGGGCCTGGGTTGCCGAGATTACTGTAAAGCCTCCTTTCTTGGTTGAGCAGGGTGGCTCATGTCTATAATCCCAGCACTTTGGGAGGCTGAGGCGGGAGGATTGCTTGAATCCAGGAATTCAAGACCAACCTGGTCAACATAGTGAGACCCTGTTTGCACTCATTTAAAAAATAAGACCAGGTGTGGTGGCTCATGCCTGTAATCCTAGGACTTTGGGAGACTGAGGCGGGCTGATCACCCTAAACCTGGTCAGTTTTGAAAGGGTTTATTCCAGGCTGATTGAACAACATTTGAAACCTGTATTCGGTTTTTTTTTTCTTTTTTTTGAGACAGAGTCTCCCTCTGTCCCCCAGGCTGGAGTGCAGTGGCGTGATCCCGGCTCACTGCAACCTCTGCCTCCTGGGTTCAAGTGATTCTCCTGCCTCAGCCTCCTGAGTAGCTGAGATTACAGGCGCACATCACCACACCCAGCTAATTTGTTTGTATTTTTTTTTAGTAGAGATAGGGTTTCACCATGTTGGCCAGGCTGGTCCCGAATGCCTGACCTCATGATCCACCCGTCTCAGCCTCCCAAAGTGCTGGGATTACAGGCGTGAGCCACCCCGCCCCGCGGAAACCTGTATCTTCATACCATGTGACAATGAAGTTTTCAGCTGTATTTTGTAAATATTCCACGGGGTCACAGAAGGAAGGAAACAGTAATTCTCTGTTTACTGTAGCAGCTGAGCTGAAGTCACTGGGTGTTAATACACTGGCTGGTGTAACCAAGACGTGTCACTGAAGGGGTTCACTTACTGATTGATTCATTAGCTACATGGCAGAGGAGTGTCGCATGGTCCAGTTTGTCTAATGTTGAAGGTCTTCTCCACCTTTTCCTGCTCCTGCTTCCTCTCTTCTCTTTTCCTTCTCTTTCCTCTTGATACTTCCACCTCCTCCTCCTTTTGTTTTAATTAGAAAGGAGAACAATGAATATTTATATGGCTAGGGGAAAAGAGTCAATAGAAAGGAAGTGCCTAAAAATACTGGTCAGGGCCGGGGCTCACACCTATAATCCCAGCACATTGGGAGGCCGATCCCCTGAGGTTAAGAGTTCGAGACCAGCCTGACCAACATGGTGAAACCCTGTCTCTACTAAAAATACAAACTTAGCTGTGTGTGTTGGCACAAGCCTGTAATCCCTGCTACTCAGGAGGCTGAAGCGGGAGAATGGCTTGAACCTGGAAGGTGGAGTTTGCTGTGAGCTGAGATTGCACTACAGCCTGGACAATAAGAGTGAAACTCCATCCCCGCCTCAAAAAAAAAATTAGCTGAGTGTGGTGGCACGTGCCTGTATTTCCAGATACTTGGGAGGTTGAGGCAGGAGAATCGCTTGAACCTGGGAGGCAGAGGTTGCAGTGAGCTGAAATCACGCCACTGCACTCCAGCCTGGAGACAGAGCAAGACTCCATCTCAAAAAAAAAATAAAATAAAATAACTAAAGTCAGGATCATGGAGGACTCACATACAAAGAACCATGTGTTAGCAACCAAAAATAACTGCAAAGCAACTTCAAATTTCATTGTAGTCTCTTGAGAAAAATGTCAAAGTGGGAATTACATAAATTATTATGAGAAACTTTCTTAAAATCATATTGTTCACTTCTCTTTCTCTTTTTCTCGTCTTGTTTGCAAAGAAGGAGACCTTTTTTTTTTTTGAGATGGAGTCTCACTCTTGTCGCCTAGGCTGGAGTGCAATGGTGTGATTCTCCTGCCTCAGCCTCCTGAGTAGCTGGGATTACAGGTGCATGCCACCACACCTGGCTAATTTTTGTATTTTTAGTAGAGATGGGGTTTCATCATGTTGGTCAGGCTGGTCTTAAACTCCTGACCTTGTGATCTGCCCACCTTGGCCTCCCAAAATGCTGGGATTACAGGCATGAGTCACTGTGCCTGGCCAACTGTTTTTACCTGTTAGGTTATCGAATTGTTGTATAGCATCAGAGCAATAGGGGAAACACATTTCACCCATTTGGCCAAAGTATTTCTCACTCTGCCCTAAAGACTTTCTTTTCCCTCCCTCCAAACTTTCTCCAGCTCTTCCCTAATCCAGACCATCCTGGCTCTTCTCTCTTCACTCTTCTCTCTGCCCTCTTTCATTAATTAATTAATTAATTTTTTTGAGACGAAGTCTTGCTCTATCGCCCAGGCTGGAGTGCAAGGGCACTATCTCAGCTCACTGCAACCTTACAAGCAATTCTCCTGCCTCAGCCTCCTGAGTAGCTGGGATTACAGGCGCCCACCACCATGCACGGCTAATTTTTGCATTTTTAGTAGTGATGGGATTTTACCATGTTGGCCTGGCTGGTCTCAAACTCCTGACCTCAGGTGATCCACCCGCCACGGCCTCCCAAAGTGCTGGGATTATAGGAGTGAGTCACTGCGCCCGGCTTCTCTGCCCTCTTTTAAAACACATCTTCTCTCATCTGCTGGTAACTGCCCATCTAAAATAAGTCAAATTACCCAAGTCTCAGCCTTTCTCAATCCTACCTTTCACCTATTATTCTGATACCGTGCAATGATCTGGGAGCATCGCAGGTCCTAACAGAATCCTCCTTAGCAGGTGGGAGGAGGAAGAGACTGTGGATACTCATGTGTTATTAATAATTATTTTCCTGTCAAAGATATAAAACAGGGCCGGGCGTGGTGGCTCACGCCTGTAATCCTAGCACTTTGGGAGGCCGAGGTGGGTGGATCACCTGAGGTCAGGAGTTCAAGACCAGCCTGGCCATGATGGTGAAACCCCATCTTTTAATAAATAAATAAATAAAATAAAACAATGTGGTAAGCAAGGTGATGCAGATATTCACAGGCAATTATAAGAAAACAGAGCAGGGAGAAGACAACTTGATCTTAAAAGATGCTACGCAGTCAACCAGAAAGGAAGAAGGCAAGAAGGGCATTTCAGGCTCAAAAAACAGCATCAGCTAAGGCAAGCTTGTTTGACTCGAGGCCCGAGGGCCACATGCAGCCCAGGACAGCTTTGAACATGGCCCAATGCAAATTTGTAAACTTTCTTAAAACACTATGAGATTTATTTTGCAATTTTTTTTTAGCCCATCAGCTATCATTAGTGTATTTTATTAATTTATTTATGCTTGAGACGGAGTCTTGCTCTGTCGCCAGGCTGGAGTGCAATGGCACCATCTCAGCTTACTGTAACCTCCGCCTCCCTGGTTCAAGCGATTTCCCTGCCTCAGCCTCCTGAGTAGCTGGGACTACAGGCACATACCACCATGCCCAGTTAATTTTTAAAAAAAATTTATTTTATTTTTTATTATTATTTTTGTAGAGACGGGGTTTCACCATCTTGGCCAGGCTGGTCCTGAACTCCTGACTTTGTGATCTACCTGCCTTGGCCTCCCAAAGTGCTGGGATTATAGGTGTGAGCCACTGTGCCCAGACACAAGGCAGCAAGTAAGGTGCTGTGGAAACTGCCAAGGTAAGCCAGCTGCCTGCAGAGAGTTTGAGAACCAAGCTGTACAAGACAGACTTTTGCAAAGGAGGTAATGAAGACACAGAGAAGGAGGCACAGCTTTTTTTTTTTTTTTTTTTTTTCTGAGATGGAGTCTTGTTCTGTAGCCAAGGCTGGAATGCAGTGGTGCGATCTTGGCTCACTGCGACCCCAGCCTCCTGGGTCCTGGTTCAAGCAATTCTCCTGCCTCAGTCTCCTGAGTAGCTAGGATTACAGGCACATGCCACCATGCCCAGCTAATTTTTGTATTTTTAGTTTCACCATGTTGGCCAGGCTGGTCTTGAACTCCTGATGTTGTGATCCACCTGCCTTGGCCTCCCAAAGTGCTGGGATTACAGGCATGAGCCACCGTGCCCAGCCGAGGCACAGACTGTATATAAAGAGAGTCAATGACTAAAAGCCAGGGAAAGGCTGGGAGTGGTGGCTCACACTTGTGATTCCCGCACTTTGGGAGGCTGAGGCAGGAGGATTGCTTGAGGCCAGGAGTTTGAGACTAGGCTGAACAACATAGCAAGATCCCATTTCTAAAAAAAATTAAAAAGTTAGCTGGGGGTGGTTGTTCACATCTGTAGGCCGAGCTACTCAGAAGGCTGAAGTGGGAGGATTGCTTAAGTCCAGGTGTTTGAGGCTGCAGTGAGCTATGATGGCACCACTGTACTTGCCAGCCTGGGTGACAGAGTGAGACCCTGCTCTAAAAATACATACATACATACATAAATACAAGAAAAAAAAAGTCAAGGAAGGTAGTATTTGAGGTGGGCCTTTAGGATGAACAAGTATTTATTTGCATCCTGGCTTTACTGATAAGAACCATCAGGCCGGGCACAGTGGCTCATGCCTGTAATCCCAGCACTTTGGGAGGCCGAGGCAGGTGGATCACTTGAGGTCAGGAGTTCAAGACCAGCCTGGCCAACATGGTGAAACCCTGTCTCTACTAAAAATACATAAATTAGCAGGGCATGGTTGTGGGCACCTATAATCCCAGCCACTCAGGAGGCTGAGGTGAGAGAATCACTTAAACCTGGGAGGTGAAGGTTACACTCCAGCCTAAGCAACAAGAGCAAAACTCTATCTAAAAACAAACAAACAAACAAACAAACAAACAAAAAAAGGAAAGAAAGAACCTGCAAAGCATAGGGAACCACCTTACAAAGGAGCAGAGGTGGAAAGTTCTCTGACATGTTTAAAGAATGGTGGTGAATCTATGTGGCGGCAGAAATAGTTTAGCCTGTGGGTAGTGAGACCTGGAAATGTATGTCTGAGGTCTGAGTCAATTTATGAAGGGCTCTGAACATCAGGCAGAGAGATTTGGACCTGCCTATTTGCAAAGGTGAGCTATAGATTTTTGTGTGTGGGGCAGTGACTTGATTCTAATAGTGTTTTAGGCAACAGCTAAATTGGGTCATACAAAATTAGGTACTAAATGCCATCTTCTTGTCTAGCTGAGAAAGGGATTTTAATTACATAATTAAATTCACGAATGTGGGCAGGAAGGGGCTCTTACTTCACAGGGCCAGCCTCAGCTTTTTCCCAATTTTATAAACAAGTTTTGTTTTTTCTTTTAAACAAGACTTCTAGACTTAGATCTCTGGGAAAAGAGAATTAAATACTGACACAGGCTTGCTTTGTTTTCCCAAGAGAGGTCTCCCAGACGATTTCTCTAATTATCTAGAAAAAAATTTTTAACTTGTTTTTCCCTTTAGATTTCAGCCGAGCTGGAAGGGGGAGGGAGGAATTGCAGTATTGCTTTAGATTTTCTAGCTTTGGTTTGGACGCACTATTCGTCCTGAGGCTGTCCCTCCAAGGCCCCTCGCAGCAAGGCGTCTCCAGGCATTTGTTCCAGGTAACAAGGGGGGCGCTTAGAAGAACTTGAGAGAGGCGGGGAGCTCTGCAAAGGGCTTATTTTAAAAAGAAAGGAAAAAAGGGGCGTGCCATCTAGCTTTTTAGAATAATTCTGTAAGAAAATGAATCGGAGCGAAAAGCCGTGCCCTCTGGTCAGGGCTTCTGGACTTGAAAGTGCCCGAGCGTTACGCCCAGGAAAACACAGTGGCTCTTTACCCTCCTGGCCGCATCATTCGGCACCTAATTCCGCCAGGCTCCCAGAGGGGCGGGTGCCGCTACAGCCTAGCATGACGCATAGCCAATAAGAAGCCATAATTCTCTCCCAGTCTCAAATTTTGACCAATCGATGGCCTGAACTTTAGCTCTCTGGCCCGGGCCTCCGTTGTCCGGAAGGGAGGCAAGCACTCTTAGAGTTGCCAGTAACGGACATGGCTGCGGCCCCCGGAGGAGGGGACATGAAGTGAGGAGGGGGCTGGGAGGGGAGAGGACGCGGGCGAGGAAGACCGGCCCCCGGGCCCCGGTAAGTACAAGAAGGCCCGTGACCCGAAAGTGGGGAGCAAGGGGGCGTGGGGCTAGGCCTTGAGCGTCTTTTGGATTCTTGGTCAAGGAGAGGTGAGTCTGGGGTCTGCACCCAGAGAACGGCCTCAGGGGATGCCTCCTGAGGGGGAGTCCAGGGACTGGCTCTGGTCTCCAGCTCTTGACCATTGCCTTCCCCCGAGTCTTCAGACTCTTGCTCTCATCCCTGGCTTGGTCCACTGTAGGGTCTGTCGCCAGAAATAAAGCCTCTCGCCAACAAAGAATCCCTGACCCAGGTCTGCCGTGCCTGGGCCCTGGCCCACAGGGCTCCCAACGCCTACGACCTGAGTATTTATTTCGAGGCCCCTGGGAGACCTCATCCCCTGACCCAAATAAAGACCGTTGCCCCGCCTGCGCGCGCTCTCCGCAGCCGCCCGGGGTCCTCGCGCGGCCGTCCTCAGCTGGATGGAGCCGACCGAGGGGCTCCTGGCAGCCCTCCCTGATCCTGCAGTTTGGAGCGTGCTTGCTTTTCCTTCCGCCTTTCCAGAAGCGTTTTCAGGCTCCTCAGAAGCTACCACAGGCTCACCATCATCACCATCGGATAAAGTGACTCCTGTGCTATGTATGCCTTCGTTCCTGTGCCGCACGCCCCTGGAGCCCAGGTCTCCCTGTCCCTTGTATACCACGATGCGGCCCCTGCCCGCTGCCCAGCGCCAGTTGCAAGCAAAGCCCCTCTCTTTCTTTCTTTGGTGTGTCACCGCGGGCTGCACTTTGGCGTTGCCTTGATCACGTGCTGCTACATCCCACCCTCTCCCCTGAGTTTTTTTGTGGCTTTTGGGGGGAAAAACGAGGGAGCGCTCTCTAAGGAATCGGTTTTCCTTCTGGTATATGGGTGTATGCATTGGAGAGAAGGATAGTTTCTCATGAATTATCCAAGATGCTCAGCTTTAGTGACATAGGTGAGTTATTCCGTAGGTAATCTTAGAAGATGGAAGCGGGGGCGGGGCAGTTTTAACATTTTCATTTTACAGATGTGGAGATTGTTTGTAGAGGGAAGGCCAGGGTCACCTAGAGCCAGACTAGAATCTGAAAGTCCATGTGCTTGAGTCCTTTATCCGCTACAGCCCGTTGTTGCCTAGGTGTGACCTGAGAAAATCGCGTTCCCTGACCTCCGCCCCCCACCCCCACCCAGCCTCTTGCAGGGTGGTTGTGGGCATTAAAAGTGATGATGTGTGTAGGATCCTCTTATGCTGTCTAGTACTTACTAGGCTCTTCATGCCTGGTTTGCATTAATTAATTTTTATTAATTTTTTCCGAGACTGACTCACTCTGTCTCTTAGGCTGAAATGTAGTGGCGCAATCTCGGCTCACCACAACCTCCACCTCCTGACTTCAAGGGATCTCCTGCCTCCGACTCCAGAGTAGTTGGGATTACAGGCAGGTGCCACCACACCCAGCTAATTTGGTATTTTTAGTAGAGACAGGGTTTCACCATGTTGGTCAGGCTGGTCTTGAACTCCTGACCTTGTGATTTGCCCACCTCGGCCTCCCAAAGTGCTAGGATTACAGGCTTGAGCTAGTGCACCCAGCCTGCATTCATTAATTTTAAGAAGCAAGCAGGTAGTTACCTGGTGGACTTCTTGTATTAATATTTATGGTCTCTGTCTATATTGGAAGCATGAATTATTTCAGTGATTCTCAGGGCAGCAAGAGGCAGAGTAGGAGGAAGGTGTGCCTCTTCCTTGGTTTTTGGGAACCATTATAGTGTCATTAGAGATGTTACTAACAGGAATGCTTGGGTACAAGAACAGCGTGGAAGCAGACAAAGATTGAGATCCACTGAGGAGGGAAGAAGATACCACTGTGGTATCTCTTTATAGTACTTTCAGCAAAAGAAGAGCCGATCTTGGAATTCTAAAGAGGTAGTTAAAAAGAAAATAATTTAGATTCTCAGGCAGAACTAAAAGAATACAAATAAATAAATACATTTAAAGCAATGGCACTAGTAAGGTTCAAAAGAGCCAAAATAACACTTGTAATCCCAGCACTTTGGGACGCTGAGGTGGGAGGATAGCTTGAGCCCAGGAGTTTGAGATCAACTTGGGCAACACAGTGACAAGAAAACAAAAAAATTTGCTGGGCATGGTGGCACGTGCCTGTGTTTCCAGCTACTTGGGACGTTGAGGCCAGAGAATTGCTTGAGCCCAGAGGATCCCTTAAGCCCAGAAGGTTGAGGCTGCGATGAGCTGTGATCATGCTACTGCACTCACTTCAGCCTGGGCAACAGAGCAAGACTCTGTCTCCAAAAAAAAAGAGTCAAATAAAAGTGATCCATAGAATCAAAAAGTTTGAAAATCACTGTAAAGATCAGAGCACATTAGAATGCAGACTGCGGTTAACCATAGAACAAGAGACAGCGCGTTCAGATAAAATCCTCAGACATTGGAAGTCTTAGCCGCTGTGTTAGCTCTACCTTACTTGCTCACTGGTTCTCTTTGTCAAAACGGCAAACAGGGAAACTGGTGGATACTGTGGAGTAGTGCATTGACCAGGAGGATTAAGTACAAATCATCCTCTTGATTATCAGCCTGTAAATAACTGAGAGTTAACTGCCCTTGAACCCCCAGACCACCATGCCCCTTGTTTGTGGTGACTTGACATCAGATGAGACTGGGAGAGCCAGGCCTGGACAGTGAAATGGAAGAGAACAGAAACTCATTGACATTTCTATTTTGAGAAGTTACTAGGGAGTGCCAGTTCCTAGTGCTGAGAATCAGCCTTTTGGAAACCTTAACTCCTGTAGAAACTAATGAGAAATGAAGGTTGTGATCTTTCCGTTCCTCCCTCCTGTTTTCTCCCTAAGTTGGGAGAGGAAGGAGCCGTAATGTAAATACTACCCACACCCAAGACTATGTATTTAGCTTAATCTGATGAATCAAGTTGAGCTCTTACTATAGCAATCCAAGCCTGAATGACACAAAGCCTTTAAGTCCATTCCTGGTGTTCAAGTGAGAAGGTTTGGGGTCAGACTTGGCACTGGTTGGTAAATATGTGTCAATATTTCTTATTATTGCGTTAGTGTTGTTTTTACGATGGAGTCTTTCTTTACCGAAATGATAGGATTTAAAACTATTATTTAAAGCCTGTTTCTAAGCAAGCCTGGATTTGTTTATAGCAGCACAGGTGAACTAGAGGGTAGGCCATGACCGAAACAGGAATGCTTTTTCTTCAGAGCAGACCCGCCAGCCAGAATGTGTGGTTTGGTGATCAGGGGTTTGTGTAATAATAAGCTTTGCCTGTGGCTGCTGAGGCGGGAGTAAACAGTATGGGTCACATGACATGACAAGTAGGTTAAGGGTCAGATTTAGACCCAACACTGATGCCTGCGTAAGGAAGAACAGACTATACACTGCTTGCTTTGGGTTTCTCTAGCTCCGAAGGCCAGAAGTGACGGGACATGGGTAAGGGATGTCAAAGAGGAGAACCTTGAAAGGCTTAAAGTGGTATATGAGGAACCAGAAATTTTACCGTACTATAATTAAATGAACCCAATTATCATAACTACAAGGGCTTCTTGAAAAAGAAGTTCATGGTACCAGTCTTGCTTAGTAGGGAGGTGAACAGAAAATTACTGGGAAACACTTAGGAAAGATATGTGTTGGAGAAAGACTCAAAGGTGTACTCAAAGAGCGTAAACCTTTAGAAAGCTGACATGGAAGCCAAGTGGGGAATATTGCTTAGATATTAGGCAGAGCCTATTGCAAAATCAGAATCAGGAGTTGCTGATTTTTTTTCTTTTTAATTGAGACGAAGTCTTTCTCTGTTGCCAGGCTGGAGTGCAGTGGCTCGATCTCGGCTCACTGCAGCCTCCAGCTCCTGGGTTTAGGCAGTTGTTTGCTTCAGCCTCCTGAGTAGCTGGGATTACAGGCGCCCGCCATCACGCCTGTCTAATTTTTCTTTTTTTGCATTTTTAGTAGCGATGGGGTTTCACCATCTTGGCCAGGCTGGTCTTGAACTTCTGACCTTGTGATCCACCCACCTTGGCCTCCCAAAGTGCTGGGATTACAGGCATGAGCCACCATGCCCAGCCTTTGTTTGTTTGTTTGAGACAGAACTTGCTCTGTTGCCCATGCTGGAGTGCAGTGGTGTGATTATGGCTTACTGCAGCCTTGATCTCCCAGGCTCAGGTGATCCTCCCGCTTTAGCCCCCTGAGTAGCTGGGACCACAGGCACATGCCACCTCACCTGGCTAATTTTTATATTTTTTGTAGAGACGGATTCTTGCCATGTTGCCCAGGCTGGTCTTGTACTCCTGTGTTCAAGGGATCTGCCTGCCTTGGTCTCCCAAAGTGCTGAATTACAGGCATGAGCCACTGTGTCCGGCCAGAAGTTGCTGATTTTTAAGATTATGGAAAAATATGCATAGCATAATATTTTCCACTGTAACCAGTTCTGTGGCATTAAGTACATACTCATTGTTGAACAACCCTCATCACCAGCCATTTCCAGAACTTTCTCATTTTCCCACACTGAAACTGTGTCCCCATTAAACACTTTTTTTTTTTTTTTTTTTTTTGAGACGGAGTTTCGCTCTTGTTACCCAGGCTGGAGTGCAATGGTGCAATCTTGTCTCACCGCAACCTCTGCCTCCTGGGTTCAGGCAATTCTCCTGCCTCAGCCTCCTGAGTAGCTGGGATTACAGGCACGCGCCACCGTGCCCAGCTAATTTTTTGTGTTTTTAGTAGAGACGGGGTTTCAGCATGTTGACCAGGATGGTCTCGATCTCTTGACCTCGTGATCCATCCGCCTCGGCCTCCCAAAGTGCTGGGATTACAGGCGTGAGCCACCACGCCCGGCCCCCCATTAAACATTTAACTCCCCGTTCCCCCCTGCTCCCACCCCTTGGCAACCATCTTTCTACTCTCTGTCTCTGTGATTTTGACTATTCTAGACATAGTCTTAAATGATTCCTTATATAAGAGGACTCTCACATTTGTCCTTTTGCAATTGGCTTTTTCTTTTTTGAGATAGAGTTTTGCTCTGTCGCCCAGGCTGGAGTTTAGTGGTCCAATCTCGGCTCACTGCAACCTCCGCCTCCCAGGTTCAAGCAATTCTCCTGCCTCAGCCTCCTGAGTAGCTGGGATTATAGGCATGCACCACCATGCTCAGCTATTTTTGTATTTTTAATAGAGCTGGGGTTTCACTATGTTGGCAAGTCTGGTCTTGAACTCCTGACCTCAGATGATCTACCTGCCTTGGCCTCCCAAAGAGCTGAGATTACAGGCATGAGCCACCACGCCTGGCCCTGTAATGTCTTCAGGTTTCATCCATGTTGTAGCATGTGTCAAAATTTCCTTCCTTTTTAAGACTGAATAATATTTTCTTGTAGGGATCGACTTCATTTCATTTATTCATCCATCTGTCAGTGGACACTTGGGTTGCTTCCACCTTTTAGCTGTTGTGAATGCATAACACTCTTATGAACATGGGTGAACAAAAATCTATTTGAGTCCCTGTTTTCACTTCTTTTGGGCATATACCCAGAAGTGAGAAGTTGCTGATCTTTTGAAGATATATTGGATACATTCACATGGTTTCAAAATCAAAAGGCACAAAAGTATATGTATTCAAGGGCAGGAAAAAGTATAAAAAGTAATTAAAAATAAAAAAATACATATAGTAAAAATTCTCCCTCCTGCTCCCAACCACTCCCTAGGCGCTGAGTTCCAATTTGTTAATTTTTCCTTTTGTGGATTATGCTTTTGGTACTGAATCTAAGAAATGTAACCCACGGTCACAAAGATTTTCTCCTTTCTCCTATGTAAGTTTTACAATTTTACAATTAGGTCTATGATCCATTTTGAGTTATTTTTTGTATATGGTGCAAGCAATATTTCCAAGTTCTTTTTTTTTTTTTTTTGCATCTGAATATTCAATTGTTCCAGCACTGTTTGTTGAAAAGACTATCCTTTCTCCACCGAACTGCCTTTCATCTTTCTCAAAAATAAATTAAACATACATGCCTGGACCTATTTTTGGCACTCTCTAATACCAGACTATAATACAACATTGCTTTATTGTTGTTGTTTTGAGACAGAGTCTTGCTCTGTCACCCAGGCTGGTGTGCAGTGGTGTGATCTTGGCTCACTGCAACCTCCGCCTCCTGGGTTCAAGGGATCCTCCTGCCTCAGCCTCTGAGTAGCTGGGATTACAGGTGTGTGCCACCACACCCAACTAATTTTTTGTATTTGTAATAGAGACAGGGTTTCACCATGATGGCCAGGCTGGTCTCGAACTCTTTACTTCAAGTGGTCTGCCCACCTTGGCCTCCTAAAATTCTGGGATTACAGGCGTGAGCCACCATGCCCAGCTCCACATTGCTTTAATTACTATAGCTTTATAAGGCTTGAAGTTAGGTGGTGAAAGTCTTCCAATTTTGTTATCTTGGTATAGTCTGACTTGAATGTCTCTTTTTTTTTTTTTTGACACAGAGTCTCGCTCTGTTGCCAGGTTAGAGTGTAGTGGCGCAATCTCAGCTCATTGCAACCTCCACCTCCCCAGTTCAAGTGATTCTCCTGCCTCAGCCTCCCAAGTAGCTGGGATTTCAGGTGTGCACCACCACGCTTGGCTAATTTTTGTATTTTTAGTAGAAACGAGGTTTCAGCATGTTGGCCAGGATGGTCTTGATCTCTTAACCTTGTGATCTGCCACCTTGGCCTCCTGGAGTGCTGGGATTACAGGCATGAGCCTGTAATGCTGAATGTCTCTTATGAGCAGAGTTGAGCATCTTTACATAGATAAAAGCTATTGGATTTCTTGGTTTCACATTCTCTCAGGGTTACAATTGTCTTCTTTTTTTTTTTTTTTTTTGAGATGGAGTTTCGCTCTTGTTACCCAGGCTGGAGTGCAATGGCGCGATCTTGGCTCACTGCAACCTCTGCCTCCTGGGTTCAGGCAATTCTCCTGCCTCAGCCTCCTGAGTAGCTGGGATTACAGGCAGGCGCCACCATGCCCAGCTAATTTTTTGTATTTTTAGTAGAGACAGGGTTTCACCATGTTGACCAGGATAGTCTCGATCTTTTGACCTCGTGATCCACCTGCCTCGGCCTCCCAAAGTGCTGGGATTACAGGCGTGAGCCACTGCGCCCGGCAGAATTGTCTTCTTAACCTCCACTTCATGTATTAATTATCTCCATAATTTCTGAGCCTCTGCTTGGTTCCCTTGGTTAGTGAAGGGGAACTCATTGCTTCACGGGGCAGCCTGTTCCATTTTTTAAAATGTACAGTTCTAAGACTGGGCACGGTGACTCATACCTGTAATCCCAGCACTTTGGGAGGCTGAGATGGGAAGATTACTTGAGGCCAGGAGTTCAACACCAGCCTGGTCAACAAAGTGAGACCCTATCTCTAAAAAAAAAATTTTTTTTTTAAATAATACAGTTCTAGGCTTGACTCAGTGGCTCACATCTGTAATTCCAGCACTTTGGGAGACTGAGATGAGAGGATTTGCTTGAGCCCCAGAGTTCTAGACCAGCCTGAGCAATATAGCAAGACCTTGTTTCTATGGAAAAAAAAAAAAAAAAACTGGTCATGGTGGCATGTATCTGTGGTCCGAGCTACTTGGGAGGCTGAGGTGGAAAGATTATTTGAGCCCAGGAGTTTCAGGCTGCAGTTACAGTGAGCCATGATTACGCCACTGTACTCCAGCCTGGGCAACAGAATGAGAACGTGTCTCCAAAATAAAAATATTTGAAATTTTTTGAGACGAAATTTCTCTCTTGTTGCCCAAGCTGGAGTACAATGATGTGATCTTGGCTCACCACAACCTCTGCCTCCCAGGTTCAAGCAATTCTGTCTCAACCTCCCAAGTAGTTGGGATTACAGGCATATGCTACCACGCCCAGCTAATTTGGTATCTTTAGTAGAGACAGGGTTTCTCCATGTTGATCAGGCTGGTCTTGAACTCCCGACTTCAGGTCATCCGCCTGCCTCGGCTTCTCAAAGTGCTGGGATTACAGGCGTGAGCCACCGTGCCCAGCCGATATGGTGCATTTTAAGTCTCAGTCTACCTCTTATAGCATCCTCCCGCTGGTCCTAGTTTCTGTTTCGGGATCTCCCAGAGTAAGCCTGGCCCTTCTCACTCCTTGTAGCCATTATACCTTTCTAGCCCTGCTTGCACCCAAAATGTGTTTTTGGTGTACTGGCTAAGCATCTTCAGTTCTTTCTACCATTTCTCATGTCTTGGTTTCTCCAACCTGGTTGCTGTTCTCTGGAAGCCTTCCAGTTTTGTTAGCATCCTTCTTAAAGTGTGTGATGTACAACTGAACAAAATATTCCAGGTATGCTCTGATATGTATAGAAATCAGACTTCCCCGTCTCTTGTTAGGGACATGGGATGTTTGTTAATGCAGCCTAAATGTGATTGAACTTTGAGTGAGCTTACACTTATATGGAAATTGCATCTAACTAAGCCATTTGTGGTAATTTTATACAGTAGTTTTTGAACCTACGTGCAGGACTCAACATTATTTCCATTTAAACTGAACCCATTTGATTTGGCCCATCACTTGAGCCTGTTGAGAGCTTCCTGGATTTTGACTTTGGTCTCCTTTCCAGGTTTATGCTATCCAAGAATTTGATTAGCATACCATCTGTTTCCTCCCCAAGTCATTGATAAAAATATTGACTATAATGCCACCAAGGATAGAATCCTACAGCTTGCTATTAAAATCTTCCCTCCAGCTTAACACAGATCTATCAATTAGTACCCCGTGGATACAGCTATTAAACTGAATACAAATCCACCAAACTGTTTTTGGTGTGTTGGGTATGGCTAGCGTACAAGCACAGCTAATGAAGATTGTGCTAGAAGGAATTATAAGGGCAGCCAACTCCTCATCCCGCCTTCAGCCTGAGCCTCAGGCTCCCACTTAGCTCTATTTATTGATTGGTTGATTTGTATGCCACTTAGCTCTTTTTGACCTCGTTTCTGAACTTGGCAGCAGGAAGCATCCACCCCTTTGTTTTCATGGCTACTATTGTCTCCTTTATCTAGATACTTCACATGGCAAAGCAAAATTATCATCCTTTTCTTCTAACTCTTCTGCCTATAATTTCTTTCCTTTTCCCTCTGATCTATTTTCTACCCTCTTAAAGTACTGGAAACAGCCTGGGCAACAGAGTGAGACCCTGTCTCAAAAAAAAAAAAAAAATTCCCAGGTGTGATGCAATGCCTGTGATCCTAGCTACTTGGGAGGCTGAGGTGGGAGGATTGCTTGAGCTGGGGAAGTTGAGGTGCAGTGAGCTGTGATCGTATCTCTGTGCTCCAGCCTGGGCAATAGGGTGAGGCCCTGTCTCAAAAAAACAAACCAACCTGGGGCCTACTCAGAAACCCAGGCTCTTCGGTGACTCCTCAGAGCCTCTACATTTCTTTCATTTTCTTCCTTTTTTTGTTTGTTTTATTTTTTTGTTGGAGACAGAATCTCACTCTGTTGCCCAGGCTGGAGTGCAGTGGTATGATCATAGCTCCCTGCAGCCTTGAACTCCTGGTCTCAAGGGTCCTCCTGCCTCAGCTATATCTCAGTTTTTTTCACATTTTAGTCATTCTAATGGATGTGTATTTGTCTCTCATTGTGGTTTTAAATTTTTTTTGTAGAGAGAGGGTCTTGCTATGTTGCCCAGGCTAGTCTCCAAATCTTGGCCTCAAGTGATCCTCCCCCATCAGCCTCCCAAAAGTGTGGAAATTACAGGAGTGAGCCACCATGCCTGGCCTTCTCATTGTGGTTTTAATTTTTGTTTCCCTAGTGATTAATGCTGACCATCTTTTCATATTCATATTGGCTGTTTGTATATTATGAAATGTCTGTTCAAATCTTTGCCTGTTTATTATTTATTTATTTATTTTTTTAAGACAAGGTCTCACTCTGTTGCCCAGGCTGGAGTGCACTGGTGCGATCATGGCTCACTACAGCCTCCAACTCTTGAGCCCAAGTGATCCTCCTGCCTCAGCCTCCCAAGTAGCTGGGACTGCAGTGTGTGCCACCATGCCTGGCTGAAATCTTTGCTCATTTTAAAATTTGGTTGTTGATTTTGCTACTGAGCTGTAAGAATTATATCAGTGTGTGTGTGTGTATCATATATATACACATTTATATTATATATACATATATATAATCTATATATATTTTAATCCCAAAGACTTCAAAACTACTTTTGCTTTATGAGACATGATATTGTTATGTTGCTCAGGCTAGACTTGAACTTCTGACCTCAAGTGATCTGTCTGCCTTGGCCTCCCAAAGTGCTGGGATTACAGGCATGAGCCACTGTGTCTAGCCTCAATTTCTTTATGGCATTAAAGAATGGACAATTTTTTATTTTTATGGAACAATTTATCAGTTGTTTTCTTTTATTTGTTTGTTTGTTTGTTTGTTTTTGTTTTTGTTTTTTTTGAGACGGAGTTTCGCTCTTGTTACCCAGGCTGGAGTGCAATGGCGCGATCTCGGCTCACCGCAACCTCCGCCTCCTGGGTTCAGGCAATTCTCCTGCCTCAGCCTCCTGAGTAGCTGGGATTACAGGCACGCGCCACCATGCCCAGCTAATTTTTTGTATTTTTAGTAGAGACGGAGTTTCACCATGTTGACCAGGATGGTCTCGATCTCTTGACCTCGTGATCCACCCGCCTCGGCCTCCCAAAGTGCTGGGATTACAGGCATGAGCCACCGTGCCCGGCCCTGTTTGTTTGTTTTTTAGAGGCAGGGTCTCACTCTGTTGCCTAGGCTGGAGTGAAGTGGCACAATCATAGTTCACTGTAACTTTGAACTCCTGGGCTCAAGTGATTCTCTTACCTTAGCCTCCCAAGCAGTTAGGACTATAGGCATGCTGTGCCAGACCTGGTTAAAGTTGCTTTCTTTTATGGTTTATGTTTTTTAAGAAATCTTTGCTTATCCCAAGTTACGAAGATTCTTGCCCCCATCCCTCCTGCATATTTTCTTCTGGAAGTATTATTGTTATAACTTTTTTTTTAGACGGAGTTTCACTCTTGTTACCCAGGCTGGAGTGCAATGGCGTGATCTTGGCTCACCGCAACCTCTGCCTCCTGAGTTTAAGCAATTCTCCTCCTGTCTCAGCCTCCCGAGTAGCTGGGACTACAGGTGTGCGCCACCATGCCCAGCTAATTTTTGTATTTTAAGTAGAGACGGGGTTTCACCATGTTGACCAGGATGGTCTCGATCTCTTGACCTCATGATCCACTGGCCTTGGCCTCCCAAAATGCTGGGATTATAGGTGTGAGCCACCACGCCCGGCCAACTTTTTTTTTTTTTTTTGAGGTAGAGTCTCACTGTCACCCAGGCTAGAGTGCAATGGCATGGTTTCGGCTCACTGAAACTTCTGCCTCCCAGGTTCAAGTGATTCTCCTGCCTCAGCCTCCTGAGTAGCTGGGACTACAGGTGGATGCCACCACACCCAGCTAATTTTTGTATTTTTGGTAGAGATGGAATTTCACTATGTTGGCAAGGCTGGTCTTGAACTCCTGACCTCGTGATCCACCTGCCTGGGCCTCCCAAAGTGTTGGTATTACAGGCGTGAGCCACTACGCCCGGCCTATAGTTTTAACTTTTATGTTTAGATGTGTGATCCACTTTAAGTTAATTTTTGTATATGGTATGAAGTAAGGGCCAATATGTGTAAATCTGTTGCTAGACTCTGCTCTGTCCCATTGATTTGTATGCCTCTCCTTGTATCAGTACCACGTGTTTTGATTACTGTAGCTGTATATTAAATCTTCAAATCAGGTAGTATAAGTCCTCAGAATTTGTTTCTCTTTTCAAAATTGTTTTGCCTATTCTAAGTTATTTATCTTTCCATATACATTTTAGAATCGGCTTGCCAATTTCTATGAAAGTCCCAGCTGGGACTTAAATTAAGATTGTATTGAGGGGCTGGGCATGGTGGCTCACTCCTGTAATCCCAGTACTTTGGGAGGCCAAGGCGGGTGGATCACCTGAGGCCAGGAGTTCAAGACCAGCCTGGCCAACACGGTGAAACTCCGTCCCTACTAAAAATACAAAAAATTGGCCGGGTGTGGTGGCAGGAGCCTGTAATCCCAGCTACTTAGGAGGCTGAGGCAGGAGAATCACTTGAACCCAGGAGGTGGAGGTTGCAGTGAGCTGTGATCATGCCATTGCACTCCAGCCTGGGCAACAAGAGTGGGGAAAAAAAAAAGATTGAATTGAATCTATAGATAAATTAGGAGATAATTGCCATCTTAATACTGAGCCTTCCAATCCACGAGCATAATATATTTCCCCATTTATTTAGTCTTTATTTATTTATTTATTTGTTTGTTTTTGTAGAGACGGGGTTTCACCATGTTCACCAGGCTGCTCTTGAACTCCTGACCTCATGCCTCGGCCTCCCAAAGTGCTGGGATTATAGGCGTGAGCCACTGCACCCAGCCAGAAATAGATTTATATTTTGTATTTTGACCTTATATCCTTCAACTTTGCACCCTTATTTGTTCTAGTATCTTTATTTGTAGATTCCTTAGGATTTTCTCTATATACAATTGATCTTGTCTTCTGCAAAAAAGACAGTTTTACTTTTTCTTTCCCATCATTATGCCATCCATTTCTTTTCTTCTACCTTACTTTTGAGTCCTTATTCTTCAATTAAGTGGCACTTGGTTCATATTTTTTGCTTGCTGCTGATAGTAATGACAATTGTTTATTGAGTACCTACTATATGACAAATATTATACTAGACCCCCTGCATATAGTATTTTTCATAATTCTATAGCTCCTCTGTGAAATAGGTATTGTCATTTCCATTCCATGAACAAAGACACTGAGGCTCAGAGGGACAAATAATTTGCCAAGGTCATTGGCGTTTGAGACATAGTGAAGCTGGGGTTTGAACCCAGGGATATTTGGCTTTGAATCTTGTGCCTTTTTTCAAAATGGGCTAGGAGCAGAACTGGCCCTTTAAGGATCCTGCTGCTGGTTTCAGATCAGACAGTTAAGAATAGCTGTCTCCCAGAATCCCATGTATGGAATGATGGGAAAACAGAGACTCTTAGAAAAATGTCCTGTTCCTGGCTGCCCTCTCTGTACCGCTGTGGTTCCAGCTGGCCACAGAGTGATTTTGCTTTTGCAGCATTGGCAAAAGGAGTTAACAGGCACAATCCCCATCTGGCTCCTGGTGCCTTTCCCTGTGTGGCAACGATCTCATCCAGCCCCTGCTGGGATGGGGTGTCATGGGGACCTCCAGCTGCAGTCGTAAACAGGACTGGGGCAGCCTGAGTCAGACAGTGGCCTTGGGGAGGAATGGATTTGGTCCCTCAGGATCCCATTTCAGTTGGCTGCCAAAGACTGAATGTCACTGCATTGCAAGGCCACTTCCAGTGTCACTGTTTGTATCTGACCCTTTGAGGCCGGCTCAGCTTTGAAGGGCAGGGGTGGGAGAGACTTGGTTGCTCAGCCTGGGGCACCAGCATGGGTGCTGCTTTGAGAGGAATTGGGTGGGGTTTTGGAGTAGAGTTGGTGGCAGAACCTGGGCCTTGTGGTTGGGTCCTCTAGACACAGCTTTTATTGTTTCTTGACAGCTTTTTTCTGGGTCAGTTCTCCTGGGTTCTGCCTGGCATCCCTTGATAAGGCTTGCTGCTGGCCCCCAGAAGAACTGTCCTAGTCAGCAGGTGAGTGCTTTCTCCCAGAGGAGTCGCTTGGCATCAAACCAGATTACTCAGTGTCCCTTTTTGTACTCAAACACGCCCTGGTCTGAGATCAGTAGAGTTGTGATGGCCGCCAGGACGGGAGCGTGAGGCTGGTGAGGGTAGGTGGGGAGGGAGAGCTAACCTTCATTTTCCAGGTAACCAGCCCGCTTTTGTCAGACCTGTGGTCAGATTGGGTTGCTCATCCTGTGTTCATCTGCCCAGGTGCCTGTTGAGCACTGCACTCAGACACACAAGGGGCTGGGGGCTTGCACATGCTGGTGAGTGTGGCATCTGACTGCCAGCACATGGAAAGAAATCAGTGCCTTATCCTAGGAATGCAGTGGACGTCCTCCCTGCTGCTGTCCCAGCTGCCCCTGATTATCCAACTTACATACGTAGATTTCAGCTGATGTTAAGACCAACTTAAACCTAATTTTTTTTTTTTTAGACCGAGTCTCACTCTGTCACCCAGGCTGGAGTGCATTGGTGCCATCTTGGCTCACTGTAACCTCCACCTCCCAGGTTCAAGTGATTCTCCTGCCTCAGCCTCCTGAGTAGCTGGGATTATAGGTGCCAATGACCACGCCTGGCTAAATTTTGTATTTTTAGTAGAGATGGGGTTTTACTATGTTGGCCAGGCTGGTCTGGAACTCCTGACCTCAAGTGATCTGTGCCCAGCCTTAACCCTAAATTTTTTTTTTTGAGACAGAGTCTTGCTCTGTCGCCAGGCGCCAGGCTGGAGTGCAGTGGCACGATCTCGGCTCACTGCAACCTCCGCCTCCCAGGTTCAAGCAATTCTCCTGCCTCAGCCTCCCCAGTAGCTGGGACTACAGGTGCATGCCACCACGCCCAGCTAATTTTTTTTGTACTTTTAGTAGAGATGGGGTTTCACCATGTTGGCCAGGATGGTCTTGATCTCTTGACCTTGTGATCTGCCCGCCTCGGCCTCCCAAAATGCTGGGATTACAGGCGTGAGCCACCGCTCCCCACAACCCTAAATTTTTAAAATGCTGGCTGGATGCAGTGGCTCATGCCTGAAATCCCAGCACTTTGGGAGGCTGAGGTGGGCAGATCACTTGAGGTCAGGAGTTTGTGACCAGCCTGGGCAACATAGCAAGATCCCATCTCTACCAAAAAAAAATAATAATAAATAAAAAGGCCAGTAAACCAAGGCTTTTCCTGCATGCTGCAACTCAGTGATAAACAGAGTATGTATGAAACGAAACACAGTGTGCCTTTGAAAATGAAGTTTGAGGCTGGGCACAGTGATTCACACCTGTAACCTGTAGTCCCAGAACTTTGAGAGGCTGAAGTGGGGAGGATTGCTTGAGGCCAGGAGGTCAAGACCAACCTGGGCAACATAGCAAGAACCCTTCTCCTCGCAAAATTAAAATAAACAATAATAGGCTGGGTGCAGTGCCTCATGCCTGTAATCGCAGCACTTTGAGAGGCCGAGACAGGGGGATCACTTGAGGTCAGAAGTTCGAGACCAGCCTGACCAACATGGTGAAAGTCCGTCTCAACTAAAAATACAAAAATTAGCCACACATGGTGGTAGATCCCTGTAATCCCAGCTACTCGGGAGGCTGAGGTAGGAGAATCACTTGAGCCTGGGAGATGGAGGTTGCAGTGAGCTGATATCGTGCCACTGAACTCCAGCCTGGGCAACAGAGTGAGACACTATCTCAAAAAAAAAGAAAAATAATAATAATTTTTAAAATGAAGGGTGAAAGAAAGTTTGCGTTCCTCCAGAATAATCTCTGTAGCCATGTCCTGCCTGGCCTCAGAGAGTGGAATTCATCCAGAGGGCTGGTTGGGGGAAGCTCTGCTGCTCACCGGGGCTGACCAGGGCACTGATGGTCAGCGAGTCCAGTTCTTTTCCATGTACCACGCTGTTGTTCAGATGATACTGTTGTGTTGGGAGGCTGAGGTGGGCGGATCACTTGAGGTCAGGAGTTCGAGACCAGCCTGGCCAACATGGTGAAACCCCATCTCTACTGAAAAATACAAAATTAGCTGGGTGTGGTGGTACACACCTATAATCCCAGCTACTCAGAGGCTAAGGCAAGAGAATCGCTTGAACCCAGGAGACAGAGGTTGCAGTCAGCTGAGATCGTGCCACTGCACTCCAGCCTGGGTGACAGAGTGAGATTCCATCTCAAAAAAAAAAAAAGTAAAAAAGATGATACTATTGTGTTTTACAGTAACTGCCTGTTCCAGCAATCTGGGTGATGATTTCTTTCTTCTTTTTCCTCAGATGCTGTGACTGCGATAGCCTCACTGGGGTTTGTACATGTTGGGGAGGAGCCTTCCTTTCGGGGGTGACCACGTTCATCTGGGCATGCCTGCAGTACTCTTGTCCCATGGACCTGAAGGAGAAGCACCTGGTAGGCCATAGCCCATTACCTTATAGGTATTGTCCATGTGTCTCTTTTGAACTCCCCCTACTTATATTTCCTGGGGGCTTTGAACCAAAGTTGAGAAGGGAGGCGTCGTTCTGTCTTAGGGGATGCAACTGTGACCTTGAGGCTGGAAAGCACAGATTCAAGGAGCTGTGAATAAAGGATGAAGGAGGACCCGTTAACACAGCTGCGTGGGAGCAGGTTTTCTGAATGAGACTGGCTCCAAGCCCGTCTTCCACGTCTTGCCCGGGGGTGTGTAATTTAGTTTGTTTCCCCTTTGCTAGGGCAATGTCCTAACCTGCTGAACCATGTTGAGGGCTGTTGGGCACCCTCTCTGTGGTTAGGGAAGAGCTCCCCAATCAGACTCCAAACACAGCTGCCTAATCAGCTGCTGGTGAGCAGGTAGGTGGCCTGGACCATCCCTAAGATTGGCCTTCTCCTCCCAGCCTGGCTTGGCACAGCCTCCATGTATACCATCTTTGTAGGTAGAGTTGTGAATCAGAAAACTCCTCTCCCTTGACAAAGACTGCCCACAGGAAGTCCTTTTGTCTCTTGCCTAGCTTCTGCCACACCTTCCTAATAGATCTTTCTGTCTCTGCTCACCAGCCTCCACATGGCTACCACAAACCTAATCAGTGGTTCCACACCACCTACTTAACCTTCAGTGTGTACACAGCCCTCTAGACTCCTGCTCCTGCCCATGGATCGGTGTCCCTAGCCTCATTGCCTTGCCTTTAGCACTAGTAATTACCTCTAAAATGCTTCCCACCCCTCTTCCTGGAAACTTCTTCTATTCTTCCTTCAAGACTCAGTTTTGGCATCATCTTCTCCAGTTAAGTCCTCCTTCTTTCCAGAGTCCTTCTTTTCAGAATTCATAGTACCTCCACTATTGTAGTCCCTATTCTATTGAAATAATTCATCTCTTCTACTTCATCTCAATATCCCTAGCTCACAGCACTCAGCCTGGCATATAGCAAGGGCTTAGTAAATACTTATTGACCTGAACTTCTGAATAGTGATCTTCCTTCCGAAGAGATCTTGGGGTGGTCTGGACAGGGGGCTGTGGGTTCACTCCCCGGGCCTCTGCTGGCACCTCTGCAGGCACCAGCCATGGCTAGCTGGCTGCTGCCACCTGTTAAGCTCCAGGCTTCCTGTGTCTCTGGACCAGCTGTGCAATAGGCTTCTGGAATTAAACTTGAAGCAGGCATGTTTGGCCTCCTGCTCACAGCCACCTCTGGGTGCTCAGCAGATACCCATCCTAGCAGTGATTGGCATGGAGGGAAAGCTGCACCTGTCTGTCTCCTAGCTGGGAGGAAGGCTGCTGCAAACAGCCGCAAGTGCTCTGCAATGCTGAGTTCCAAGGAGCACGTCCCCAGAGGTTCTGCTATTACGCACTGCAGTGGCCTGCTTGGGTGAGGCTGAATGCCCCCCAAACAGAGCATGGTATTGTCTTCTGGTTCCAGCCAGAACCACTGAACACTGGTGCCTAGTATATGGGGGAAACAAAGTTCTGTATGGGGGGGCTGGCTTCTCTTTCCAGCCTGAGGGAGAAGACTTGAGGACCCAGGCTGGATAGCTCTCAGGTCCTCAAGCCTGATAGCTCTTATTTTTCCTGGAGGATTTCTCTTTGTCCTCCTCCACCTCCTCTTTCTGGATAGGTGAGCCCTGACCTGGAAAGGATCGTCATCATGGGCAGTGACCATATTGTGGAATGGCAGCTTTGGGTTGATAGAGCTCTGGGCACCAGAAAGGTGGCCCATGGCTTAGAAAGGCTTATCGCCTAGTAGAGGAGTTGACAGTACAAGCAGGCTGGGATCATGCCTTTAATCTCAGGACTTTGTGAGGCCAAGGTGGGTGGATCACTTGAGGCCAGGAGTTTGAGACCAGCCTGGCCGACACGGCGAAACCCCATCTCTATTAAAAATACAAAAAGTAGCCAGGCATGATGGCGCATGGCTGTAATCCCAGCTATTTGGGAGGCTAGGCAAGAGAATTGCTTGAACCCAGGTGGCGGAGGTTGCAGTGAGCAGAGACTACACCACTGCACTCCAGCTTGGGTGACAGAGCAAGACTCCATCTCAAAACAACAACAAACAAATGAAATGGATAGTACAAGCAGTTAAGTAATAGGACCTAGTAGGGCCTCTAGCTGAGATAACTCATGAGTTGTATAAGTGGACTTCTGAAGATGATCTTGGCCGGGGGCAGTGGCTCACACCTGTAATCCCAGCACTTTGGGAGGCTGAGGTGGGCAGATCACCTAAGGTCAGGAGTTCAAGACCAGCCTGGCCAACATGGAGAAACCCTGTCTCTACTAAAAATATAAAAATTAGTTGGGCATGGTAGTTTGTGTAATCCCAGCTATTTGGGAGGCTAGAGCAGGAGAATTACTTGAACCTGGGAGGCGGAGGTTGCAGTGAGCTGAAATTGGGATCATGCCACCGCATTCCAGCCTGGGGTACAGAGCAGAGTCTCTAAAACACCAGTCAGAAGGTGTCTTGGAGGTAGGCTTTGGAGGATCTGGCATGGTGGTCATTGATGGTAAGAGGGTGGTTGACCCTGGCTTAGCCCAGGAGTGGTTGGCTCTTGCTAGATGATTCTCTGCTTCCTGCCCTTCTCTTTCTGACCCATCAGTTTTGTCTTTCCTTCAAAGTCCTCACCCCTGTCCCCGGTCCTCCAGCCCACAGTGGCCCTGCTGTAGCAGTGACAGCCTGGCTTCCTGCTGCTTGGGTGCAGGGCTCCCTTCTCCATTTGCTGAAGTGGGCAGTGTAGGAAGGGAGGCAGGGCCCAGCGAGGGCTGCACTGGGGCCTGCACAGCACATGGGCCAGCCCCTGCGTGCTGTTCTTTCTGGGGCCTGTCTCATAGAAGGGACAATGTTTGTAGACTTGTAGCTCCCACCTGAGCAGCGCCTCTGGGAACAGGAGAGAGGGGACAGGAGTCTTTCTGTTTGCTATAGCCAGATTGCAGAGCAGCAGCATCCTCACAGTGGCTGGTGTGGAAGCTGACCCCCACTGCCAACCTTTCCTGCTCTCCATGTAGTCTTCCTGTTCTTAACTTCTGGACTGCCCGGGCCCTCCCTTCTGTTCTCACTCAGCACTCTGTTTGGGGACCCCACAGGGAGCTGCGCTTGTGAAAGGGGAGGGGGAGGCTGGCTTGGGCTGCTGAGGCTCCTTCTTCCCTGCAGCTCGAGATGGTGTCGTCTAGGAAACGGAGGACCCTGGAGAAACATGCTCAGGCTCCAGCTCACACTCTCCAGCTCTGGGACCTGTTAGGCTGTTTCCTCTCCTCTGGGGTGTGTAACCCCATTATAAGGATGGCTTTAGGCAGAGAAGTGTCCCATCTACTCCCTGTGCCTTGGTCCCTCCTTCACCCAGGGTGCCTGTGCTGAGAGCATCCTGTATGTCAAACTCGGGGTCCCTGAACGATGCCTCTCGAGCCACGACTCACTCAGGCTCTGCCTGATGCTCTGGCATGTGCTGAGGCAGGAGCTCCAGGTATCTGGGGTCCTCTCTGCCTGGGGAATGCGGGGCCTGGGCGATTTGGGGCCTGGGTGTTCCTGGGCACTTGGGCAGGTGTGTCCGAATGCACTGGGACATCACCAGCTCTGGCCTTGCTCTTTCCTGCATGGCTGTTGGGGTCTCCATGCTACCTGGCAGGAAGGTGTTAGTCTTCAGAGGCCCTTTGGGCTGGCTCTTCCCTTCCTGCTGGATCCTTCCTTCTGCCAGCTGCCTGTCCTTGGGCTTTGCCTTCCTAGAAGTCACTGCTCAAGTGTTCTCAGTGGCCAGTCCGTCCCGTCCTCTCCACACAGGATGTGCTGCTATTAATAACCCACAAGTCCCCTTTCCCCTCCTTCCTGCAACTGTAACTGTGGAAAGGGCTGTTGGCTTGACTCCACGCTGGGGGGTTGCCATGTGATTCGGGGGGCTCTCATGGATAATGGGCTCACCTAGTGACTTGGGGGCAAAGGTCAGGTAGTTTGGGAAGAGAGCTGGGATTTGTGTGTCCCAGTGTTCCCCTTGATACTGGCAGTTGTCCTCAGGTTTCTGGGATGGGAAGTTTCTCCTCCATCTGTCCCTCTGTCTGTCTCTCCATATCCTGGCTGCATGGTGCCCCTCAGCTCACCCCACAGTGGCTTCCTCTGAAAAGCAGGCCAAGCTCCCGGACATCTGGCAGAGCATTGGACAAACTTTCTCTTCTCAACGCTCCTGTTTCCTCCCTCCTTCTCTTTCCTCTCCTCTCCTCCCTCCCGCCCCTCCAGGGCTGCTGCCTCCTCCTCCCTCCCTGAATCTGCTGCGTGACTGGAAATAGGCTGAATTAATCAGCAGATTGAAGCTCTGCTCTGCTGCGCCTGATTCTCCGCAGCACCGGGCTCCTTGCTCACACGCTCTCAGCTCTCTCCGTCTCTTCTCTCCTCTTCTCCCTCTCTCTCTCTTCACCCTCCCCCGCTTTGAGGGAGGTGTTGGAAGTTCCTGCAGCTGACTGCTTGTGGCTCAGGCTCTGGCCCATGCTCTTTAAGCAGACAGAGCTATGGATGCCCCATCAGGGCAAAGGCAGCAAAGTGAGTATGCTAGCGGGGCTTTTACGCTTCTCTTAAAAATGCCATGTTCCCTGCTTTGTGTGGGAGTCTCTGGGGTAGCAGTTGCTGTGAGAGTCCTGAAGACAATGCAAAATGGGAGGCTGCTTGAATGAGCCTGGGTAGCCGGGACCTGGGAAGGGGATTGGGAATGAGAACCAGAAGGCCAGTGTGCCTGGGGAGCTGCCAGCCAGGTGCCCGAGCCACCAAGAGCAGGACTGGACCCAAGCCTCCCAGGGTACACCCTGCCAAGGCATGTGAAGACCTGGGTTTCCATGAGCAGGTGACAGAAGCTCAGGGCTGGGATGCCAGCCCTCCTCAGGGCCAATGAAGGCACTTTTTTTGCTGGACCACGTGGGGAACTAAGACAGGAACCACCAGGGCAGGGAGGATTTTTTCCTAGGCCCTGGTGGCTACAGGAGGTGGGAAAGGATGTGGGTGAAAGTGCTAAGGTCAGCATGAGCCAGGAAGAGGAAGCAGCTCCACTTCAGGCTCTGATTTGCCTGGCTGCAGTTAGAGGCCATCTGTGTCTGGCCCAACTCAGAAGAGCGTATAGTGGCTGAATCTCTGCTTCTGTGAATTGGGCATTGTGTGGAGTCCAGCTCTGTGGCCCTTCCATACCTGCACTGACAAAGACAGTGGGAACCCAGAGAGGGGGACAGGCTGGAGACAGGGTCTCAGTATGTTGCCCAGGCTGGTCTCGAACTCCTGGGCTCAGGCGATCCTCTTGCTTCCCAAGGTGCTGGGGTTTCAGGCATGAGCCACCATGCCCAGCCAGCCAGTTCTAATTAACAGTTACCTGTGGTCGTCAAGGCTGAAGGTCAAGGTCTAAATTCATAACCTGCCTACCTGAGCCTAGGGGATCTTGATTCTGTTGCTCCTAAAACAGCTGGAATAGGAAGAAGAGCAGCTGCTGTGCCCAGAACACCATGCAGGATCCCTGAAAGGGAACAGGGCAGCTGGGTGCAGTGGCGAACACCTGTAATCCCAGCACTTTGGGAGGCTGAGGAGGGCAGATTACGAGGTCAGGAGTTCGAGACCAGCCTGGCCAACATAGTGAAACCCCGTCTCTACTAAAAATAACAAAATCAGCAGGGCATAGTGGTGGACACCTGTAGTTTCAGCTACTTGGGAGGCTGAGGCAGGGAAATCACTTGAACCCAGGAGGTGGAGGTTGTAGTGAGCTGAGATCACACCGTTACACTCCAGCCTGGGCAACAGAGCAAGACTCTGTATCAAAAAAAAAAAAAAAAAAGGAGGGGACAGGGCCCAGGCTCTGGGTTACCTGAGTGAGAAACTTGACAGAAGCGGTGCAGGAGAGCTCAGGTGTGTCAGCTCTTGAAGGCGCCTTAGCCTATGCAGGTGCTCAGCCTCAGACCTCCAAAGCTGGGCCTGTTCAGTGGCAGACTCCTTGTGGTTCTGATTTGATGGATAGAGGTCTTTCACCACCCTGCTGTTCCTCCAAATCCCCATGCTCTGTCAGCCTCCCTTTGATGATAGAACAGAAAGAGCAAGCCCTGTGATGGGCGTTTGTTTGCTGCCTGCCTCTCCCGAGTCAGGACTTCCTTACAGCTATGTTATTTTCTGCTCTTGCTCCAGTTAAGCCTGAGCAGTGCAGTGGAATGGGGTTAGTTCTGCCTGAAAAGCATCCATGTAATTTGAGAAGCAGGGCCTCCCTTCCCCTTGGCATGGTGGGAGTTTTTAGCATGCGGGAAGTGCTGAGAATCTCATGTCACCCTTGGGTACTTAAGGCCAGGTTAGATTTTCTTCTCAGCCATCTTGGCCCCAGGAGGCAAGAAAAGGCGACCTCAGCTTGTGTGTGTCAACCCGTATTTCTGTTTCTCAGATCATAAGAACTGCGCCTGTTCCCTTGCTATGCCCTGCCATCGGTGCCCAGGCAGGTCTGGTACGCAGCCTAATCCATGCTTTGGGACAGGCAGGCAGAGCCCACTCACCCACCAACCCATTATGAACTTCCTTCAGAAAGTACAAAGATCTTCCGCTCTTATGTCACATGTCAAAGCTGAGGCACAATGACCAAGAAAGCAGGCCAGGCACAGTGGCTCACGCCTGTAATCCTAGCAATATGGGAGGCAGGAAGATTGCTTGAACCTGGGAGTTCGAGACCAGCCTGGGCAACATAGTAAGACCTCGTCTCTACAAAAAAATTTTTAAAAGGCTAGGTGCAGTGGTTTCCACCTGTAATCCCAGCACTTTGGGAGGCTGAGGTGGGCAGATTACTTGAGCCCAGGAGCTCAAGACCAGCCTGGGCAACATGGCGAAACTCCATCTCTACTAAAAATACAAAAAATTAGCCAGGTGTGGTGGCATCACCTATAGTCCCAGCTACTCGGGAAGCTGAGGTGGGAGAATTACCTGAGCCTGGGAAGTCAAGGCTGCAGTGACCTGTGATGGCACCACTACATTCCAACCTGGGCAACAGGAGTGAGACCATCTCAAAAAAAAGATTAAAAAAACCCAGCTGGTCATGGTGGTACACATGTGTGGTCTTAGCTGCTTAGAGGCTAAGGTGGGAGAATTGCTTGAGCCCAGGAAGCGGGGGCTGCAGGGAGCGAGATTGTGCCATTGTACTCCATCCAGCCTGGGCAACAGAGCAAGACCCTGTCTCAAAAAAGAGAGAGAGAGAGAGCAGTGACTTGTCCCTTAATTCAGACCCCCTGCTGGAGAGGGAAGAGGTGAATGACTGGGCAGTTGAATAAGCTCAGTTGAAGGCTACAAAGAGCAGACTGGCCCAGAAGGCCGGGTCCTCACCACAGGTCTGGCCTGTGCGGGCAAGTGCTTCCTTTGGGCAGCATGTAATTACAGAATGGCTTATTTTTCCTCTACTGTGCTGTCTTTAATTGCCAGTCTGGAGCTGGTGTCCCCGGCCAGACATAACATGTGGGGGCAGATGCACGCAGACAGCCCTGCAGGCGCCCTGCCTGGGAGCATCTGCCACCCTCTGGCCCATACCTCCCACACCTGGAGGGGAGCAGAGCACAGCTTCAAGGTACCTGGAGGTAGAGACAGCAAGAGAGCAGATGATGGCCTTGCGGGGTGAGGAGATCCTGGTTTAGGGCTGCTTGGAATGAGGCAGCAGGTGTCAGGACAGCCACCATGTGGCCCACGGGAATCGATGAATGTCCAAGATCTTCAGGCCTGTCCAGAGGAGGGACACCTCCCTGGCTCTCTGACTACTCCTCTTAGCCTTTTCTCTGCCTTGCTGGAAACTGTCACCTTCCTGAGTGTGGTCCTCATTCTAGGCGGAGCATCTTCCCAGCTGTGTACGGTTGCCTGGTCCTTCCTCTCCTCCTCCCTTCCAGTCCCCATCTTTTGACAGACAGCCTCCCCCTCTGCAGGCCAGCTCTCCCTGCCTCCGTTGTGTTTCTCACTCGATCATTTCTGGAGGCCTGGCCCAGGCATGTGTGTCCTGGGAACACTCACTTCCCTCTCGGTGGCGAGGAAGCTCAGAAGGCTGAGCCTGAAGGGAAGGCACTGGAGGCCAGGGGTCTCTGTATACAGCCTCTGTGTCTCCTAGATCCTCCCTTTCCCTGGGGTGGGAGGAACAGACATCTAGCCCCTCAGACAGAAGGCCTATGGGCTCCTCTTCCTGTTTCTGTTCCTCCCTTACAACCCTCCCTGAAGCTTTCTTTCCCTCCATGTCAGGAGCTCCGGGAGGCAGTAGGACGGGTATAGACATTCATTTGCCCTGGACCGTGGCCTCTTTGGGAGGCCTCAAGATCCTTGCCAAAGGGAGGTGGGTGGGTTGGAGCACAGTATTTACCCATGTGGGGGTATGAGGCCCCTGCCCAGAGGGCCATTTCTTCCTGAGCTGAAATATCCAGTTTATCCCCTCTGGGAAGAGGCAGCTCTTATCTTTATAATCCCCCAAAGCCACTGTGGAGAGCAGGGATTAGGTGAGATTTAGGCAAGGGAGCTGGGGAATCCTGGGGCTGGGCCCACTCTGGAAGCTGAGCCCATCCCTCAGGCCAGCACTGGGGGCTCCACTCAGGCGCATCCCGTGATGCCAGGCTGTGGCAGAGGGACAGCACCCCCTGGCCCAGCAGCCACTTGTGGTTATGGAATGTGTTCCTGCCAGGGCTGAGGCTAGGTTGATGAGGAGGGGGTGTGTGTGGAGACAGGGGGGAAAAAAGGAAGTCCAGAAGGCTAGGGGGCACAGCCAGGGCAGGACTCTGGAAGATGGAGCTGTGGGCCACATGGGGGGCGGGGAGGGCAGTGAGACGAGGCAGCCAGCAGTCACCAGCCCCACAGCCCGTGGCCAAGACTCCTGTATGGCTGCCCCGAGTCCTTTCCTGGTGTCTAAGGTCTAGGGATTCGCTCCTCTTGCTCAGGAGGTTTTCTGGACGGAAGCTCACATGAATGCTCCTCAGGTGGCCCTGGAAAGACTCATTCCTCCTTCAGGCGTTGCCTTTCCTGGGGCTCTTCTTTGTCCCAGGGCCTCAGAGCTGGGGTGTGGTGGCTCATACTTGTAGTCACAGTACTTCAGCAGGCTGAGGAGGGAGGATTGCTTGAGTTCAGGAGTTCAAGACCAGCCTGGGCAATATATCGAGATCCCATCTCTACAAAAAATATGCAAAGAAAATTAGCTGGGTGTGGTGGTTCGCGTCTGTAGTCCCAGCTACTCTGCAGGCTGAGGCAGGAAGATCGCTGGAGACTGAGAGGTGTGAGCTGCAGTGAACCATGTCCACACCACTGCATCCAACCTGGGTAACAGAGCAAGACCTTGTCTCAATTAAAAAAAAAAACAAACTAGGCCGGGCGCAGTGGCTCACGCCTGTAATCCTAGCTCTTAGGGAGGCAGAGGTGGGAGGATAGCTTGAGCCCAGGAGTTCGAGACCTGCCTGGGCAGTAATATAGCAAGACCCCGTTCTCCACAAAAAGGGGGGAAAAAAAGACAAAGAAAAGTATAAGCAAAATTAAAATACAAAATTTTTTGCTCATGCGTGGCTAAAAAAAAAAAAAAGAAACAAAAATCTAACCTGGGATTGGCTTCATCCCCAGAAATTTTGGTTCGTTAGGTCCAGAGTGGAGCCTAGACATCCACATTTTTAAAAGCTGCATGTCTCAGCGACACATTTTGGGCTGACATTCTCTGATTAGGGTGAAACCGTGACTAAGCTGCAGAATGCCTCGGGTTGTCCCTGTTGCTGCTTCATTGGGATCAGTGCATTCATTCATTCATTCATTCACTCAGCAAGTATTCATTGAGCTTGTGTGTGCTGTGCATTGTTTTGGCAGTTGGATGGTGAGGGTGTGTGGAAATGGAAGAATTCAATGCCTGTTTTTTTTTTTTTTTGAGATGGTGTTTCGCTCTTGTTACCCAGGCTGGAGTGCAATGGCGCGATCTCGGCTCACCGCAACCTCCGCCTCCTGGGTTCAGGCAATTCTCCTGCCTCAGCCTCCTGAGTAGCTGGGATTACAGGCACACGCCACCATGCCCAGCTAATTTTTTGTATTTTTAGTAGAGACGGGGTTTCACCATGTTGACCAGGATGGTCTCGATCTCTTGACCTCTTGATCCACCCGCCTCGGCCTCCCAAAGTGCTGGGATTACAGGCGTGAGCCACCGCGCCCAGCGTTCAATGCCTGTTTTTAAGGAATTTGCAGTCTCGCGGGAGAGCCAGGCATGTAAATCTATGATTACAGTTCTGTAAGGTGCAGGCCGCAGGCCAGGTTGCCCAGGACACTGACATATAAACCTCCCCTGAGTGCAACCCTGGGTTTTAGGAAAATGTCCCAGAGGAGGTGATGTTTGAACTGAGTGTTGGAGGAGAAGCAAGAGTTGTCTGTCGAGGTGGGCAGATCACTTGAGGTCAGGAGTTCAAGACCAGCCTGGCCAACATGATGACACCTTGTCTCTACTAAAAATACAAAAAATTAGCTAGGCATGGTGGTGTGCACCTGTAATCTCAGCTACTCGGGAGGCTGAGGTGGGAGAATCACCAGAACCTGGGAGGCGGAGGTTGCAGTGAACCGAGATCGCACCACTGCACTCCAGCCTGGCAGACAAAGCAAGACTCTGTCTCAACCATGCAATCAAAGACTTGCCCATTGCAATAAATTGGGAGATCAGTGGGGAGCACAGCCTGGGTGGGCAGGGAGCCTGGTGGTGGCAGTGGGGAAAGTGAGTTGGGGAACATGGAATATAGAAAGAGGTTTTGTTTTTTAACTTGGCTTTAGAGAGTAGGGTAGGAGGCTGTGCACTTGAACACTTTGTAATTTGGTAGAGATGGACCTGGTCATACCTTGAGGGGCCAGAGCTGGTAGGGGAAGAGATGTGAGGATCCCAGAGGAGGGGAAGGATGAAGGGCCTGGGAAGGGGAGGGTTGGGGCCCCCCTGCCTTGCACAGCCTCGGCCTGGCAGTGACACCGAGCGCCTCCTGCTTGCCTGCAGGGCGAGCCTCCCTCGGCCCTGGGCCTGTCCACAAGGAAGGCCCTCAGCATCCTGAAGGAGCAGCTGGAGGCAGTGCTAGAAGGACATCTCAGGGAGTGGAAGAAGTGTCTGACCTGGAAGGTGAAGCTTCTTCTCGGGGCCGCCAGGGCCTGGCTGGGATGGCAGGGAAGTGTGGGAGGCCCCTACTCAGGGCTGTAATGCACCCTGTCACCCTGGGCGGTGTGACCCAACGGAGGCCTCATGAAATATCAGAAGGCAGCTGTGGTTCCCCTCAGAGTGGCTCCCGAGCCTGCTTGCTGCAGGAGCTCAATAGGCTGGAGCACAGCTGAGGTCAAAGGGAGGGGACCAATGTGCCCATGGGGGCTGGGGAGGGTGCAAGGAGAGGCGGCCAGATTGGAGTGGGACTGGCCTCTCACTGCCCCCTCCCTGTTCCTCCCCAGGAGGTGTGGAGAAGCAGCTTCCTCCACCACAGTAACCGCTGCTCCTGCTTCCACTGGCCAGGGGCCTCGCTCATGCTGCTGGCTGTGCTGCTGCTGCTGGGCTGCTTCGGGGGCCAGCCGGCCGGGAGGTACGCACCCAGGGGCTGCTCCCCAACCTCTCCAGCTGTCCCTTCCATCCTGCTGCATCACTTGGGACAGCCCAGGGCTCCAAGGGGGCTGCCACCTCCAAGCTGCTCCTGGGATGTAAGGGAACCTCCTCAGTTCCCTTGACTGGGGTCAGAGACATAGCTGGTGTCAGGGCACCAGAATGGGACACTCTTTCCACAAGGGACTGGGGTGGGAAGGGGAACTGTGGCCTCGGGGCGGCTGGGTGGGTGAGCCTTCACTCCCTGTGGGTGCCCCTCTCTTTCCTCCCGCCAGCCGTGGGGTGGGGCTGGTGAATGCCTCGGCCTTGTTCCTGTTGCTGCTTCTCAACCTTGTGCTCATTGGGCGGCAAGACCGGCTGAAGCGTCGGGAGGTAGAGCGGAGGCTGCGTGGGATCATCGACCAAATCCAAGGTGAGGTCAAGGGCAGGCATATTGGTGGGAAAAGCTGACCCGGACATATCAGAGCCCTGAGGGCTCCCCTCGTGCACCCCAGCACAGATGGGTTGCCTGTGGCCAGCATTTCAGGGGCTCTTGTCATCTGGGGAGTTAGAAGGATGCCCACCCTCTTTTGAGCAGGGCAGTGAGAGCTGTGGGACGGTGGTGGGTGCCCAGGCAGAGGGCTGGGCAGGCAGGAAGGCTAGGGGTGGCAGGTGGGCTTCTGGGCTGGTTCGTGTTGGAAAACTAACAGGGAAGACCCCCACATGGTGGGAGGATGGTTGGGGTTTTCTTGTTCAAGTCCATCTTGTCTGGTGTTCTGTGCTGGGAGACGTGAGGGTGGACAGAGATACCTGCAGGAATCGGGGTGGGGTAAGGGACCGGGAGCCTGAGGTGGAGCAGCCCAGTTCCAAAAGGGAAGGGACTGGCTTGGATTTCTTTCTTTCTTTCTTTCTTTTTTTTAAGATGAAGTTTTACTCTTGTTGCCCAGGCTGGAGTGCAATAGTGTGATCTTGGCTCACTGCAACCTCTGCCTCCTGGGTTCAAGTGATTCTCCTGCCTCAGCCTCGTGAGTAGCTGGGATTACAGGCATGTCCCACCACGCCCAGCTAATTTTGTATTTTTAGTAGAGATGGGGTTTCTCCATGTTGGTTGGGCTGGTCTTGAACTCCTGACCTCAGGTGATCCGCCCGCCTTGGCCTCCCAAAGTGCTGGAATTACAGGTGTGAGCCACTGCGCCCAGCCAGGAGTTGCTTGGATTTCTGCTTGGCCTTTCATTCAGGTGGTGTTCATGAAGCTTGGCTGTGGATTGAGGGTTGTTTAGGCTCTTTTGAGGGACTGTGGCTCCTGCTGTTCAGGGGCATGTGGTGCTCTGGAGAAGCAGCGCCCGCTCATGAGACCTTCCTCCAACAGAACCGGGCAGTGGATGTTCAGGTGCTAAGTGAGAATCTGTCTTTTCATTCTGAGATGGCTAATTGCAACCATGTGCCAGGCACTGGGAGTGCAATGGTAACAGCAAAAGACGGGCCCTGCTTTCCAGAGCTTAGTCTCCTGTCTGGGAGCATCAGTGGCTCCCTCTTGCTTATGGAATCCATCCCACATGCACACATGGCCTCCCAGAGCCTCCAACGGAGGCTCACCTTCCTCTCCAGCCTCTTCTCTTCCTCCTCATTCTCATGTTAGAACTACTCACCAGTCTTAGACCCACTATGTATCAACCTGCCTCTGTGCCTTTGTCCCCTGTTCTCTGCTGGTGAGGTTCTCCCTCCCTTGTCTCCAGCTGACAAACTCTCACCCATTTTCCAGGCCCATCCCCAATGCTTCCTCTTCCAGGAAGCCACCTCTGATTGCTCCAGCAAGTCAGTTTGCTCCCTCTTCTGGACTCCTGCAGCACGGGGATCTTTGTTAACACTTGGCCGTGTTTGCCTTGTTTGAGTTATCTGTCCACATGTCTCATCTCCCCCACTGGGTCATGGCTCCTTGAGGCCAGAGACCATGTTGTCTCCACCTTGCACCTCTCACAGGCCCTCTGCGCTGTTTGTGAAGTGTATCTGAATGGGATATGGGTACAGAGAAATGACAGTTCCAGTTGTTGAGAGGAGGTAGAGGCACTGGGGCTGGAGTGGCTGGGTAGGGCTTTATAAGGGAGGTGTCCTTGAAAGCAGGGAAGTGTTGGAACAGACCTCTTGGGACAGGAAGTGGGCAGACAGTGCTCAGAAGTGCTGCTATATCTGACTGGGTAGCAGGCAGTGCTCGGAGGTGTTGCTGTATCTGACTGGGGAGCAGGGCTGAGGCTGAGAGGGTTGTTTTCCCCCTTTCCGTTTCCCTCAGATGCCCTCAGGGATGGCAGGGAGATCAAGTGGCCCAGTGCCATGTATCCAGACCTCCACATGCCCTTTGCACCATCCTGGTCCCTGCACTGGGCCTACAGAGACGGACACCTGGTCAACCTGCCAGTCAGCCTGCTGGTTGAAGGAGACATCATAGCTTTGAGGCCTGGCCAGGAATCGTTTGCTTCTCTGAGGGGTATCAAGGTAGCTTGAGGCTTTCCTCTTCCCCGGATGTGCGGTCCACAGGCAGTGGCGGGAGGGGCTCCAGACTTCACCCTGCAGCTTCCGGGCCAGCTCACTGACTTTTTGGCAGAGGCCCCGGAACATCTTCCATCACCCTGCTGTTCTTTTGTTTGTTTTTTGTTTATTTACATTTATTTATTTTTTTTGAGACAGGGTCTCACCCTGTCGCCCAGGCTGGAGTGCAGTGGTGCAATCTCAGTTCACTGAAGCCTCTGCCTCCTGGGTTTAAGTGATTCTCCCACCTCAGCCTCCCCAGTAGCTAGGATTACAGGCACCTGCCACCACACCTCACCTGGCTAATTTTTATGTTTTTTGGTAGAGACAGGGTTTCGCCATGTTGGCCAGGCTGATCTCAAACTCCTGACCTCAGGTGATCCACCTGCCTCGGCCTCCCAAAGTGCTGGGATTACAGGCGTGAGCCACCATGCCTGGTCCCCTGTACTGTTCTTTATTCTAGCTAAGAATCCAGTCCCGCAGGCCCTGCCCCAGTGGACTCTGGACTAACTGATGGTCCCTAACCCCAGGGGAGGTCTGTACTTAGCTGAATTGTCCAGGAAGAGTGGCCTCTGATAGGACCCTCTCGTTGCCCCCACCCTCCCACTTGCTGCCGGCAGGATGACGAGCACATTGTCCTGGAGCCGGGAGACCTCTTCCCCCCCTTCTCCCCTCCACCCTCGCCCCGGGGAGAAGTGGAGAGAGGGCCACAGAGCCCCCAGCAGCACCGGCTTTTCCGTGTCCTTGAGACCCCTGTGATTGACAATGTCAGGTAGGGGTGCCACTCCGCCTCCCCCTGTCCCCGGTACCTTCCATGAAGAGGGGGATGGGACTGACAAGGAAGGGGTTCTGTTCATCTCAAGGTTCTCTTGAGGGCTGGCATCTCCTTAGGCTCCTGTCCTTAGCCTCTTATGAGAATTCTTAGACTAGGTGGGGCCCTCTCCCAATCTCTACTCTGAGGGAACAGCTTTAGAGGTGAACGCAGGCCAGGGCCAGGGCAGAGTGTGGAACTGCAGGACTCATGGTGCTTGAAGAAGCAGTTTCTGGCAGAGAGGCCCAGAATCCTCCCAAGGTGCAGGTTTCTGGCCTCTCCACTGAGTGGGACTGACAGTCACCTCTTTCTGCAGGTGGTGCCTGGATATGGCCCTGTCCCGCCCAGTCACTGCCCTGGACAATGAGCGGTTCACAGTGCAGTCGGTGATGCTACACTATGCTGTGCCCGTGGTCCTGGTGTGTGCGGCGGGGCTGTGCGTCGGGGGCAGGGCAGAGGGCTGGACGTGGAGGGTCTCAGGCCACTCACATGAGCGGGAGTGAACACAGAAGGCCCCAGAGCAAGCTGGCCTGTGGATTAGCAAAGGAAGGGGAGTGGCAGCGCCTGGGTCCCCCTCGAGGCGGGGGAGGGGGTCCAAGGGGTCCAGGCTGTGCTTCTGCTGTTCCCGACAGGCTGGCTTCCTCATCACCAATGCCCTGCGCTTCATCTTCAGTGCCCCGGGGGTCACTTCCTGGCAGTACACCCTCCTCCAGCTCCAGGCAAGGACTGCCCTGTCCTCTCTGTCATGCTTCCCTCTGACCTGAGGGGCTGGCTCTTCTAGTACCCTGGCTGTCCCTCCCTCTCTGCAGCCCAGAGGTCCCCTCAAGCTTCAGCTTAAGAACACCTCTTTCCCTTCTTTCCCTTCCTGCCCCCGAGATAGCTGGCCCTTCCTGCCCAGGGAATGGCCGTGGGGCCAGGGCAGCCCTTCCCTTCCTTCCTCCCCAGGCCCAGAGCTCAGGATCCGTCTGTGTGGTCTGCTCCTTCCCAGGTGAATGGTGTCCTGCCCATCCTCCCCCTGCTCTTTCCAGTCCTCTGGGTTCTGGCAACTGCCTGTGGAGAGGCCCGTGTCCTGGCCCAGATGAGCAAGGCCTCGCCCAGCTCCCTGGTAGGTTTTTTCAAGGCGTCTGGGGGAAGTGACAGGAACAGAAAAAGGGAGTTAGCTATGCCAGAGGACGGGGCAGAAGTCCAGCCTCACCTTGGGCTTGGCATGTTAATCGGCCCAGGCAGCTCTCCAGGGCTCGGGCCCTCTCTATTCCAGAAGAGCCTCCAAGCCAGGCCCTGAGTGAGGGTGAGCGCCTATCCTGGCTTCCATCAGATGGAGAGTCAGGATGACTGGGCCCTTTACCGAAGGGGTTGGGAGTCCCGCTGGTGTGGGCCCCACCTCTGCCAGCTTGGAGAAGCCTGTGTGAAGCCAGCTTTTTCCTCACTGAGGCCCTCACCCTCTCTCCGTGCAGCTGGCTAAGTTCTCAGAGGACACTCTCAGCAGCTATACGGAGGCCGTCTCCTCTCAGGTACAACACTGACCCAGGATGGCTTCTCCCACAGGTCTCTAGAGCCGTAACCCTGGGACTCCCCTATTTATGGCTGCAAAGCCTCCAGCCAGGCTCTTGGAGCCCCATGTCTACCCGCTACATGTGGACATAACCTGGGCCTGTTCCCATTACACATCCACGCCCTGCCCCAGAGAAGTGCCTCTCCACCCCAAGTTCATGGGGCTCCCCTGGATTTCCGCCTAGAGGCCGTCTCCAGGGAAATGAGGCTGAGCCCTGAATGGCCTTGCAGACTTGCCCTCTCCCACCAGGAAATGCTGCGCTGTATTTGGGGCCACTTCCTGAGGGTGCTCCGGGGGACGTCGCCCACGCTGAGCCACAGTTCCAGCCTGCTGCACAGCCTGGGCTCTGTCACGGTGAGGGTGGGCTGTGCGGCGGGGAGGCACCTGTCGTGCCTGTCCTGCTCTCTGGCCAGGCCTGGGCTATCCACCTGCCACTTGAGTGGCCCCTGGGCAGGGTGGGCTAGTGCCAGGCCCCTTTCCCATCCCAACCGCTTTCCATGCAGGTCCTTTGCTGTGTGGACAAACAGGGGATCCTGTCATGGCCAAATCCCAGCCCAGAGACTGTGCTGTTCTTCAGCGGGAAGGTGGAGCCCCCTCACAGCAGCCACGAGGACCTCACGGATGGCCTGTCCACCCGCTCCTTCTGCCATCCCGAGGTAGAGGAGGAGGTACGGCCGGCTCCCGTGGCCCTACTCTGGGCCAGGCTGTTTAGCCTTGGAGCCTGGCCAGGGAGGGTGAGGTTTAGGAGGGCAAAGGAGGGTTCGGGCACCATTGGGAACTGCTGAGCAGGTGAGGTAAAGCCACAGCACAAGGCTGCGAGGGGACCTAGAAGCATCCTGACTCACTGGTCCGCGGGAGCCACCGGTCCTAGGCCTGTGCTCCTCATTCTCTGCAGCCCCATGAACGAGACGCCCTCCTGGCTGACTCCCTGAACAACACCCTGCACCTTTCCAATGAGCAGGAGCGCGGTGACTGGCCTGGGGAGGCTCCTAAGCCCTCTGAGCCCTATTCTTACCACAAAGTGCACGGCCGCAGCAAACACCCATCCGGCTCCAACGTGAGCTTCAGCAGGGACACCGAGGGTGGTGAAGAAGAACCCAGCAAGGTGAGGGGAGGAGGTGGCACAGGGCAGCCACGCCCTCAGCCACGGGCCGTCCTGGCCTCCCTGGCCAGCCTGGCCCCATAGGGTCTGAAAGAGCAGGTGTCCCTGTCCTCTGTCCCGGTCCCTGCTGCGAAATAGACAGAGCCTCCCCTCCATTCTGGTCTCCCTATTGGAACCTTCCAAACACACACCAGGCTTCCTCTCAGAGATGTTCCCTGGCCACAAAAGATTCCTCAACTGTGTCCTCTTTGGTCTGGCCACCCCTCTTTTTGGCTCCTGCCAGTGTCATGAGATTTATTAATAAGTTCCTAGAAGCAGACAGGAGCCCAAGCAGGACAGGAAGCTGATTTCAGGAGGGAGGGGAGGGGGAGAGAGTGGGCAGGAGCTCTCTCCTGGGAAGGGTGCCTTTCAGGGGCAGGAGCCCTCCCCAGCCTTGGGAGGCAGGTGGAGCCAGTGCTGGCTTCCCCACATCCCCTCCCGGGCTGAGGCTTCCCTCCATGTCTCCCCTAGACCCAGCCTGGGATGGAGGGCGACCCCTATGAAGCAGAGGACTTTGTGTGCGACTACCACCTGGAGATGCTGAGCCTGTCCCAGGACCAGCAGAACCCCTCCTGCATTCAGTTTGATGACTCCAACTGGCAGCTGCACCTCACGTCCCTCAAACCCCTCGGCCTCAATGTGCTGTTGAACCTGTGTAACACCAGCGTCACCGAGCGCCTGTGCCGGTTCTCCGACCACCTGTGCAACATCGCCCTGCAAGAGAGCCACAGCGCCGTGCTGCCCGTGCATGTGCCCTGGGGCCTCTGTGAGCTCGCCCGCCTCATTGGTACGGGCCTCCCTGGCAGGGATGGCTGGCTGGACTTGCCTCCTAGAAGAGGCCCAGCACCGACTCATCGTGGGACTTCATGGACCTGGCTGGGCATTGCCAGGGCATGGCCCTAAGTTCCTGTCCCCTGCCTTGCAGGCTTCACTCCTGGGGCCAAGGAGCTCTTCAAGCAGGAGAATCACCTGGCACTGTACCGCCTCCCCAGTGCCGAGACAGTGAAGGAGACTTCGCTGGGGCGGCTCTCCTGTGTCACCAAGCGGCGCCCTCCCCTCAGCCACATGATCAGCCTCTTCATTAAAGACACCACCACCAGTGAGTCCCACCCACCTCAGCCAGCACCAGGCCAGACTTTCCAGAACGTGCTTGGCAGGGGGGCTCTGTCCATCCCTGCCCATTGCTAGGGAGGCCTGGGCAGAGGAACAGTGGGCTGCTTCCAAAGTGCTTTGCTGTGGCAGGGGCTGGACTTGGGGACTATGGCTGGGATGGTGTTGGCTGCAGAGGCTGGGATTGCCCAGAGGATGGGAATATGGTGTCTGCATTCCAAGCGCAGTAGCCTTGCAGAGCCTGCTTGATCGTGAGTCCCAGGGAGGCTCCTCCTCTGTCAGGGGCTCCTCAGCGCCCTTCTCTAGGAGGACAGCGTGCTGCCTGTCAGGTCAGAGCGAGGGTGGGGGGCTGCTTAGCGACACTCAAGAGTCTGACCTCTTTCCCCCAGGCACAGAACAGATGCTGTCCCATGGCACTGCTGACGTGGTCTTGGAGGCCTGCACAGACTTCTGGGATGGAGCTGACATCTATCCTCTCTCGGGATCAGACAGGTGGGTGAGGAAGTGCAGGCCAGCAGCAAGAGCAGCCGCTCTGCTGGTGCCCCTGCCCTTCACAGGCAGGACCACTCACCTCACCTCTGCCTGCTTCCCTGGCAGAAAGAAAGTGCTGGATTTCTACCAGCGAGCCTGCCTGTCTGGGTATTGCTCCGCCTTCGCCTACAAGCCCATGAACTGTGCCCTGTCCTCTCAGCTCAATGGCAAGTGCATCGAGCTGGTACAGGTGCCCGGCCAGAACAGCATCTTCACTACGTGCGAGCTGCCTAGCACCATCCCCATCAAGCAGAACGCCCGCCGCAGCAGCTGGAGCTCTGATGGTACTTCGTGTGTCTGTCCAGCGGGGCCAGTGCTGGGGCTCCCCTGGGCTGCAGAAGCCCAGGACACAGGGAGGGTTTCCAGAGGGCCCTGGCACCCACCACAGCAAAGGGTGCAGTGGCCACAGCCCCAGGCTGGGACGTTAGTGCGACACTATCCAGTGACATGGGGAGTCCCTTAGTTTTCTCCCTTACCAGGAGATGCTCATTTTGCCTGCCTCTGCGGTTGGTTATGATGCTCAGGTGGATAGCGTGTGCATCAGAGTGCTTTCCTGGGAAGTTACCAACCAGCGTTCATGCAGCATTAAGCTTGGCAGAATCAGACAGGATACCAGGTCTCTCACCTTGTTGGTGCAGAGGGGCCCAGAGAACCCAAGAGACCGTGAACTGAAGCAGTCGCTGAGGGTGGGGCCAGTACCCCAGCCCTGGAGCGGGACTGAGCAGGAGCTAAAGCCATGCCCTGTCATGGCTCCCAGCTCAGCCACCTGACTGATGCCTACTTTTTATTGTCTTTCCTCCTGTGTCTGTCGGCGCCTTCTGTGTCTTGGCTGTGTGTGTGCGTGCGGTTGTGTGTGGTCCCCTGGGGCCTGCGTGCTCATTGATTTGGGTGTGGCATCTGTGCGTGTGGCCCCGGCTGCCTCCTGGAATCTGCCTGTTCCTGGATGTCCTGATTGGGCTGTGTCCTGTGTGCCCTGGCTGGGCTTTGTGCCTCGTGCCTGCCTGAAGAAGGGATCGGGGAGGTGCTGGAGAAGGAAGACTGCATGCAGGCCCTGAGCGGCCAGATCTTCATGGGCATGGTGTCCTCCCAGTACCAGGCCCGGCTGGACATCGTGCGCCTCATCGATGGGCTGGTCAATGCCTGCATACGCTTCGTCTACTTCTCTTTGGAGGATGAGCTCAAAAGCAAGGTGGAGAGAGCCATCCCCTCTGCCACCACCAACTCTGTTTCCCACGGGCTTTTGGGCCCGTATGTTCAAGGCCGTCTGCTTTTCACAGGTGTTTGCAGAAAAAATGGGCCTGGAGACAGGCTGGAACTGCCATATCTCCCTCACGCCCACCGGTGACATGCCTGGCTCTGAGATCCCCCCTTCTAGCCCCAGCCATGCAGGCTCCCTGCATGATGACCTGAATCAGGGTAAGGGCAAAGGCGTGGGGTGGGGATGGGAGGTTTCCCCTCCTCAGAGCCACAGCCAGGAAGAGCCTCCAGAGAGCCTTCCGGATAAGTACATTCCCTTGGGAAATGGCTCTGATGTCCCTGCAGGAAACGGCAGTCAGCAGGGAGGAGTGGAGACGGAGGCAGGAAATTCTCTGCCATCTGCAGGGCAAGGACAGGCCCACAGAAGGCTGACCCCAAGGTGAGGGAGAGGCTCTTGTCCCCACAGTGTCCCGAGACGATGCAGAAGGTCTCCTCCTCATGGAGGAGGAGGGCCACTCAGACCTCATCAGCTTCCAGCCTACGGACAGTGACATCCCCAGCTTCCTGGAGGACTCCAACCGGGTACGATGGCAGCATCTGTCTCACATGTCCTTGTAGTGGCCCCATAGCTGGTCGAGGGGAGAGGTAGTGGGCAGGCACATGAAGGGGAGGCATGCTGATCCCCATCCTGAAGCCACTGGCATCTCTGCTTTCTCCAGGCCAAGCTGCCCCGGGGTATCCACCAAGTGCGGCCCCACCTGCAGAACATTGACAACGTGCCCCTGCTAGTGCCCCTTTTCACCGACTGCACCCCGGAGAGTGAGTACTGTGGCCAAGGGTACTTGGGCAGCCTGATCCCTTCAGCTGAGCTCTGCCTGGGTCTGGACACCCCGTGGGCTCTGGAGGGATGTAGGTTTCCCATGCTGGGAGCGAAGGAACCTGGGCTGGGATCAGCCGGGGAATCCTGTGGGTTGGAGTCAAGAGTGCCGATGTTCACATGATCCCGCTGCTGGGCGTTGGGATTGTTTCAGAGAGGGGCTGCCCTCCTGTTGCCTCCCACTCTCTTGTCCTGTGGGTAGAGACCCAGCGCCCACGTGGCGCTCTGCCTGCCTGACTCTTGTGCCCTCATATGCCATCCTCAGCCATGTGTGAGATGATAAAGATCATGCAAGAGTACGGGGAGGTGACCTGCTGCCTGGGCAGCTCTGCCAACCTGCGGAATAGCTGCCTCTTCCTCCAGAGCGACATCAGGTCAGGGCAGGACCCTGGAGCCTGTGGGCCAGCCTCTACCTCCCAGACTGCGATGGGCCTGCATGGGGCTGGGGGTGTGTACCACGGCTGACCTCGCCGTAGCGGAGACCAATGCACCTGGGCATGGTGGGAGAAGGAGGGGGTGCCCAGTCCTGTGGGAGATGCAGCTGAAGGGTGTGTGTCCCCCATCCTGAGCAGCATTGCCCTGGATCCCCTGTACCCATCCCGTTGCTCCTGGGAGACCTTTGGCTACGCCACCAGCACCAGCATGGCCCAGGCCTCGGATGGCCTTTCTCCCCTGCAGCTGTCGGGGCAGCTCAATAGCCTGCCCTGCTCCCTGACCTTTCGCCAAGAGGAGACCATTAGCATCATCCGGCTCATCGAACAGGTGGGAGCTTTGGCAGGCGAAGGAGAAGCATGCAGGGCCCGCCTGGGGTGGGAGTAGTAGCACAGGACCTGTTTGGACCCAGGGACCTCATGCCCCAGCCTTCCAAGCGGGGCCTTTTCAGGCAGTTACATTAGCCTCTGCTCCCCTCATAGGAGCATCCTGGGCGTCTGGCTCTTGGCTGAAGTGTGTCAGTTGTTGGGCCTGGGAGAGGCCAGGCAGACCCAGGCCATAATGTGTACCTCTCGGTCCATAGGCTCGGCACGCCACCTATGGCATCCGTAAGTGCTTCCTCTTCCTGCTGCAGTGCCAGCTGACTCTCGTGGTTATCCAGGTGAGGTGGGGCCCGCACAGGCATCGCCCCTGTGCCACTCACCACCTTCACTCAGGGGCCAGCTGAGAATCTGAGGAGGGAGGCTGGGGGTAACAGCATAGTCCAGGGGTCCCCTAGAGCCTCTGTGAAGCTCCTGGGCTTTCCAAGATGACCTCACTGGCAGAAGAGTATTCCCTCTGGCCCCAGTTCCCTCTGGCAGGATGTGAGCATCTATCTGGGCCCAGGGCAAGGCAGCTCGGGGGCTCCTGTGCCCTTATTTTGTGCCTGAATCGAACTGTGGCTCTTGGCTTCTTTCCTACTCTAGTTCCTTTCTTGCTTGGTCCAGCTGCCACCACTCCTGAGTACCACCGACATCCTGTGGCTGTCCTGCTTTTGCTACCCTCTGCTCAGGTGAGAGGCCATGCAGCTCCCCTACCCCCCATGTCCAAGCAGGACGGGGGTCTGGATGTCACTGTGCAGCCCCAGGAGCCCAGGGTTCTGGAACTGCTCAGGGCTCACCTTCTCTGGTACAGGAGGCACGGAGGGAACCTCCTTTGCTTTTTTTTTTTTTTTTTTGAGACAAGAGTCTCGCTCTGTGGCCCAGGCTGGAGTGCAGTGGCGTGATCTCGGCGCACTGCAACCTCTGCCTCCCAGGTTCAAGCAGTTCTCCTGTCTCAGCCTCCTGAGGAGCTGGGATTACAGGCACCCGCCATCACACCCAGCTAACTTTTGTATTTTTAGTAGAGATTGGGTATTTCACTGTGTGGGCCAGGCTGGTCTCGAACTCCTGACCTCATGATCCACCTGCCTTGGCCTCCCAAAGTGGAGGGATTATAAGCGTGAGCCACCACATCCAGCCTTTTTTTGAGACAGAGTCTTACTCTGTCGCCCAGGCTGGAGTGCGATGGCACAATCTCTGCTCACTGCAACCTCTGCCTCCTGGGCTCAAGTCATTCTCCTGCCTCAGCCTCCTGAGTGGCTGGGATTACAGGTGCTCACAACCACGCCCAGCTAATTTTTGTATTTTTAGTAGAGATGGGGTTTTGCCATGTTGGCCAGGCTGGTTTCAAACTCCTGACCTCAAATGATCTACCTGTCTTGGCCTCCCAAAGTGCTGGGATTACAGGTGTGAGCACTGCGCCCGGCCTTTATCTTATTTCATCCCCTCACCAGACTTGACCTCACGCTCGACTCCCTAGAAGCTCCCTCTGTGAGAACTGGGGGACAGAGGATCACTGTCACCATCCCTGTACCTTATCTCTGCTTTTCAGCATCTCGCTGCTGGGGAAGCCCCCCCATAGCTCCATCATGTCTATGGCAACAGGGAAAAACCTTCAGTCCATTCCTAAGAAGGTAAGCGAAGCAGACCCTGTGAGCCTTGCAGGTGAGCATGGAAGGGACTGAGGAGTGCAGGAGGAGAGAGGGCCTAATCTGGAAGGCTCTGGACAGGGACTCCAGCAGAACTGGGAAGTGAGCATTCGGTTCCCAGTCATCCCCCAGATCAAAGAGGAGGTGGTGGCACAGAGCTGGGAAAGATCCTCGGTGGGGCGTGAGCTCTCTATCCCCCCAGGCCCGACCATTTACTAAAAGCCTGTTGAATATGTGGAAGAGCCAGGAGTGGCCGGCAAAGGGGCTATGTGCCCCAGGAGTGACCCAGCCTTGTTCCCCGGCAGACTCAGCACTACTTCCTGCTCTGCTTCCTACTCAAGTTCAGCCTCACCATCAGCTCGTGCCTCATCTGTTTTGGCTTCACGCTGCAGAGCTTCTGTGACAGCTCCCGGGCCCGCAACCTCACCAACTGCTCATCCATCATGCTGCCCAGGTGAGTCCCAGCCCCGAGAGCCATCATCGCCTACGTCACTTTGCGGCTTCCTCCCTCCCCACCCCAGCCTACCTCCCTGCGACGCCAGAGGGGCTGAGCCCACGCCTCGCTTTAGCAGCAACAACGACAGGGCTCCATCCTGGTTTGAGGACTTTGCCAACGGACTGCTGTCGGCTCAGAAGCTCACAGCCGCCCTGATTGTCCTGCACACTGGTGAGGGGGCTCTCTGGGAGGGTGCAGATGATGGTGGGGAGGGGCCCCACTGTGGAAGTCTGACCCCACATTGCCCCACTTTCCCCAGTCTTCATTTCTATCACCCATGTGCATCGCACCAAACCCCTGTGGAGAAAGAGCCCCTTGACCAACCTCTGGTGGGCCGTGACAGTGCCTGTGGTGTGAGTATTGCTAGGATGGAGGGGTAGAGTGGGGCTGGGGAGGAGAGGGGCTCTGGCGGGCAAGGACTGGAGGGCGGGACCGGGGCCAGGGGTTTAACCATGCCCTGCTTGAGCTAATTGTACTGGGAAGAGGAGGGAAGGAAGAAGGCAGTGTCAGGGTTCACACAGGGCCTCCAACTCCCGCAGGCTGCTGGGTCAGGTGGTCCAGACAGCTGTGGACCTGCAGCTGTGGACACACAGGGACAGCCATGTCCACTTTGGCCTGGAGGACGTGCCCCTGCTGACGTGGCTCCTGGGCTGCCTGTCCCTGGTCCTTGTGGTGGTCACCAATGAGGTCGTGAAGCTACATGAGATTCGGTGAGCTGCCAGCAGGGTGCCTCCCTCTGGGCTCAACCATGTTCCATAAACCCGTCACTCCTTTGGTGACACTCCCCCACCTTTCCGCTGCCCGTCCCTCCCTCCTCCTCTGCTGTCCTGCCCAGGCCCCTGGTCTAAGGATCTTTGCCAACCTGTACTTTAATCTCCTGCCCTGCCAGGGTCCGAGTCCGCTACCAGAAGCGACAGAAGCTGCAGTTTGAAACTAAGCTGGGCATGAACTCTCCCTTCTGAGCCCCTGGCTGTGGTGGCCACAGTTGCCTCCATCCCTGGGGCTAAAGCCAGACCCATTTCTGAACAGGGGAGTTGGTATCATGAATGTTTCCGGGTTTGCTCCTACACCCGTGGCACTGGAAGCCCAGCTCCCCGCATCAGACCCCGCTGTCTCCCTGAGCCCTGGGGCTTACTGTGGAGGAGCCGACGGGCTGGGCCCTCGGCCAGTCCTGGCTCTTCCCTGGGCCTCACCAGAGGCGCTCTTGAATGTATGGCCTCAGGTGCTCCTTAGAGGGGCCCTCACCCCCTCACCTGTGGGCTGCCCCCTTGGGGACCCCTTGCCCCCCAGTGCCTCTGCTTGTGGGTCCCTGGACATGGCCTTGAAGTGAACCTTCTTTGGAGGAGCAACAGCAGCAGCAGCCTTGGCTGATGTGTCCAACTCCCAAGGCTGCCGTGGAGGGCAGGGTGGTGCTGCATGCTCCCCATCCCATCCTCCTGGGGCAGGGGCCTGGAAGTGGCCCCAAGTGCCTCCCCTTCCTCCCTCTGTGGGGGAGTCTCCCACCTGATGAAGATGGAGCAGGGCCCCCGCTTCGCCCTGGAGCCTCTTCCTGTGCCTGGCTCAAGCTGCCTGCCTATGTCTTGGGGAATCTGGCCTAGGTCTCCTCAGCCCCTGCCCCAGTTCTGGGTGAAGTTTCTACTGGTGTATATTTTTTACTGGAAATCAGCCTTTTAGGAATGAATGTAGACTGGTTTGTATTAAAACGTGTCAATTGCTTAAGAAACACCTGTGGCTGGTCCGTAAGGCCACTCCAGGGTCTGCCCACCCACGGCGGTGGCTGGCAAAGGGAGGCCTAAGCCTTCCTCCATCTACACTGGCAGGTCTCTCAGGTCTGGCTCAGGTGAAACCTGTGGGGTCAGGGTTCCCCGTGTCACAGAGGCAAACACACAGCCCAGTCACGTGGAATGGTATTTTCATTGGTGTTAGTTAGGGCAAGAGGTTAATGGTTACAGAGCCAGGGCCTGGGCCAATGGGGTCAGGCTCCCAGCCCTCAGGTGGGCAGCGGGGGCTTCTGCTGTAGTCTGAGGCCCCTCTCCCATTGCGTCCTCTCAGGCAATTAATAGAATAAATTCCATTTAAAATATATGCATTTCTCTCTGCTTAAAAAATAACATTTACAATGGAAAAGTTGGACTTGTGGGATCTGTTAACCCCACTGCCTCCCACCCCTGCCAGCTCTGCCTCAGCGAGGGAAGGCGGGGGCAGGAGGTGTGTATTTACATGTCCTCTGTACACCTATGGAGGGCGGGGGCTCGGCCAGACACATGCCTCCTTTGGCCTCTGAGGGCTTGGGCAGCACGGTGGGTGGCAAGAGGCTTCCCTTGGCACAGTGACTTGGGACACAGGCTGGGGGTTACAGAGAAAGCACCCCCAAAGCCCTACCATCCCCCCTGAGGAGAGAGCTCTTACCAGGGTCCCTGTCCGGGAGCAGGACTCTTGAATGTATGGCCTTACCCCAGTCAGATCACCCTGGGAGGGGCTTTGCTGAGATGCAGTGGAGGCCCCTCGCTAGTCAGGTGCTGATAAGGTGGGCCTGTCCCACAAGAGCTGCGACGCCCACAGCTGCTGGCTTACGGTGGGAAGGGGCTCTGCTAGGAGGGGCACTTCAGCCTGACCAGCCCTTGTCCCATCCCTAGGGTGGCAGGGGACCCTTCTTTTTTTTTTTTTTTAGAGGACAGGGGCCTCTTCTGTGCTGGGGCAAAGGCAGTGGACGTCGGCAGGTCATAGTGGGCACTGCTGGAGGGCTCAGTCCAGCATGGCGTCCAGCTGGTCAGCCAGGGCGTCGAACATGGTGCTGATGTCATCCAGAATGTGCTTGGTGGAGGCGCTGGGGGCGCTGCAGCAAGGGAAGGACATGGTCAGGTCAGCCAGTGGCCTGCACCCCAATGGCCCTGGGGCAGGAGGCTGTCATAACTCCTGGAGGCTCAGGGAGGCAAGGGACATCCCAGGCTCATATGCCTCTTAAATGGGAGCTACTAGGATTCCCTGAAGGTCAGATCTGGGTGACTCCAACACCTGGCCTCTTATCCCATTAGTGCCTGCGATGTCCCCCTCCAACATCCCCAGGAGCTCCGGGCAGAGGGCGCAGGGACCGCTATTTCTCCGCAGCCTTCTCTCCCTCCCCTGCCAGCCCCCCTCACCCCTCTTGCTCCTTGGTGCCAATGCTCTTCTCTGCAGCTCTCAGTGCAGCTGCCAGGGACGAGCTGGTCTGCTCCAGTCTCTGCTGGGCCTGGCCTGGGCCCACAGTCCCAGTGCTCTCAGGCCGTGGAGGAGGCACTGGACGGGGGCCGAGCCGGGGCGCTAGCTTTGGGCCAGAAAATGCCAGCTGGGTGCAGGCCACCGATACAGGCTTGGGGGCTGTTCCTGCAGAGACAAAAAGGTTGGCCTGGGACTTGGCTGGACCGGACGTAACCCTGCCAGCAGTGCCTCTCACACAGGCCTCGCCTCTTACCTGCTCCAGGCACCTTGAGGAGGGCAGCAGGGGCAGCTGGGGGTTCTGTGTCCCCATTCCGCTGACTAGCCGCTGAGCTCTCCAGCCCCGGCCCTGGGCAGGGCAGCACTGAGGGCTGTGTGGCAGGGCTGCGAGCAAGGGGGGCTGGGGCTCCTTGGGCTGGAAGGCTGCTGGGCTCAGGCTGAGGAAGGCTAGGAGAAGCTGAAGGAGACTCGCCAGGAGCTGGGGAGGGCAGGGGGGCAGCAGGGCCAGGCGTGGCGCTGGCCACTCCGAAGGCCAGCAGGGCGGTCTGCAGCGGCTCTCTCTCCCGGCACTTGGGCCTCCGCTTTACAGTGTCTGATTCCGTGAGGTTGAAATCGAGGCCCGGGGGCACGGATGTCTCTCGGGGTGGGGGGCCAGCGGGCTTTGGCCGCTGTTTGATGGTCAGGTTCCCTTCCTCTGCAAATGGCAGCCCTTCCCCAGAGCTGCCCCGAGATGGGGTCGTCTCCTCGGGGCCTGGCTCCTCCTCCTCCGTGTCCGATGAGGGCCCCGATGGGGCAGGTGGGCCAGGGGGCTCTGAGGGGCCAGCGGGTTCACTCAGTGTTCGCCTTCGGGGCCCTGAGGCCCCCTCCTTGGGCCCTGGGCTCCCGTCTAGGGGAGGTGGCTCTGGGGTAGGGCCAGAGACAGAGCTGAGGCGCTTGGGGGGTGGGGGTGGGGGGCCTTTGCGCCGGGCCCGCAGGGCGAAGGACTGGCTGCGAGGAGTCCCCCGAGCTGGGGTCGGGGTGGTGCTAGGACTGGTCCGGGCAAGGGTGCTGTGTCCTGGCCGCCGGGTAAGGGTGGCATAACTGCCCAGGGTACTGCCCACTGGCCCTTCGGCTTCCCCCTCAGCGTCCCCCTCCGCGGGGCCAGGGCGGCTCAGGCTGTGGGACCGGCGCTTAGGTCGAGGCGGGTCTGGGGGAGTGGCAGGGGGCCCAGCCAAGTAGGAGAAGGCCCAGGGTGCGCCAGGAGGTGGCCCTGGGGCCGGGCTGGAGGGGGAGCCCTGGGGGCTCATAAAAACATAGGGTGGGGGTCCTTGGCCAGGAAGTAGGGTACAAAGCTTAGGGGGCCGCTCTGTGCCCTCTGGAAGGTTCCTCTCTTGGAGGATGCTAGGATCTCCACCGCTGGGCTGTAGGGTAGGCTGTTCCTGTGAGTGGCCAGACCCCTGTGAGCGTGCCCCGATGCTCTCCTGGCTGGGAGAGCGGGCAGGTGGGAGGGGGAGTGGCTCAGGGCCACCCCCTGCCATGGCTGCCTGTAGCTCTGGGCTCAGCTCGCTGCCCTGGAAGGTGAGGAGCCGTGGGCCGGCGGTAGCTGGGCCTTCCCCATTCTCCAGGCCCTCGATGGCCATCAGCTCTGGACCCTTGGCCAGCTGGCGCCCACCTTCGCCGAGGGCCTCTCCCTGCAGCAAGCCCCGCCGAAGCTCTGCCAGCCGCTTCACCCCCAGCATAAGCTTCTTCTGATGCCCTGAGATGGAAACAGAAGTGGCAAGGTTAGCTGGGGCTGGGGTGGTCCTGGTCATGACTGGGCCCCATTCTCTCTTCTCTTGGAGACCCCAGAGGTGGGTGGGGACCCATCCAGGCCTCAGGGCAGTCCTCACCGAGCTTGTTGACCCCGATCTCCTGCAGCTCCTCCCAGGTGAGGTCGGTCACCAACCCCATGGAATCGTAGCCGCTGCTCACCAGCTGCTTGTGGTACTGCGGCAGCCCCAGTGCACACAGCCACTCCAGCAGGTCCGTCTGGAAGAGCACCGTCCTCAGAACAGCTCCCAGCCAGCCTCCGCCCCCAGCCAGAGAGGAAAAGGCACCAGCACATGCCCTACTCCCCAGCCACCCTGATGGGCGACAGCACGTGCCCCACTCCCCAGCCATCCTGATGGGCAACAGCACGTGCCCCACTCCCCAGCCACCCTGATGGCTCACCGGGATGTAGGTGGGCAGCCACTCAGCAATGCTGAGCTGAGCAATCTCTGAGGCGATCTTCTTCCTGTGGCCAGGCTTGGTCACCCCAATGGCCGTCAGATCCTGCCGCACAGAGTCTGGCCATCAGGCCCTTCCCCTGCCTGCTGGGCCCTCCCCGGCCCACTGGGCACTGCTCCCGGGCTGCAGCACCCACCTCAGGCGTCATGCGGCTGATGGTAGGCACGTCATAGCCGGCCTGCAGAAAGTGGGCAGTGTAGCCCTCCAGCTGGAACTCACTCAGCCAGTTATAAATGGCCTGTGCGTCCTGTGGGGTGGGGGAAGAGGGCAGAATTAGCAGGAACTGGGCCAAGCCCCCAGCCTCTCCCTAGGGGCCTGCCTGAGCGGGACTTCAGTCCATACAGAGGCCCTTGCATCTCCCTGCCCTACCTACCCCAGCCCCAAGGCCCACAGTGCACCCCAGGGGAGGTCACACCTTCCCCTCCAGCAGCTGTTCCGGCCGAACGTCCTGGGTGAAGATCTGCTCCCCAGAGCGGCAGTTGGCCAGAGGGCGGTGGCTCAGGTTGTCTTCAAGGAGGGAGAGACATGGAATGGAGAGGTGGCAGGAGGAAGGGGTGCCCACCTTGGCCTCCTTACCTGCACCTCTCCTAGCCAACCCAGCTCCCCTGACCCTTCCTACCTGCCAGGGATGGTGGGTGGAGTCCCGGCAGCACCTGGTCCTCTCCGGCTGAGGGCAGTGGCTGGAGACAGGGCAGGAGCTAACTTAGCATTTGAGGAACTGGCAGTGGGGGGGTGAGCCCTGCCCTGGTTCATGACCTCACCATCCTACCTGGGCATTCTCAATCAGGAGGCCAGGACCGTGGCCGTTAGTGCCCTCGGAGCTCTGCCCGCTGCCAGCGCTGCGGATACTGCCCACACTGCCCTCGCTGCCCACGCTATTCCTGTCACCTGCTGTGGGGGGGGAGAAGCCAAGGGGTCAGAGCCCCAGGGGACACTGCCAACAGCTGACTGGCAGCTTGCCCAGACCACACACCCACACAGTGCCCAGCACTGCCCTCTGGGAGGATGTACCTGGGCTGTCTGGGCTGAGGCCCACCCGAGGAAGCTGGCCGTAGGTAAGAGGGTGCAGGGGGTCATCGGCAGGAGGCTGCGGTGTCCGGGAGAAGCCTGGGCGCAGGGGGGTGGGTGCGGAGGGGAGGCGGGCTGCAGGGACACCCACCCGCTTGCTGACCACCTCGACGATGCCCGGGGGGAAGTAGCCTATGCGGTCTGTGCCCCTTTGGCTCTCGTGGATGTGGCCCTTCCAGCGGCCGTCGGGATGCTGTTCTAGCACCTGCGGCCAGGGGTGGAGGACAGGGACCTGGTCACTCCCAGCACCAGGCAAGTGGCAAATAGCTGTTCCTGCAGCTGCAGTCCAGCAACCCTGGTCCAGCTCTTCCCCTGCCCCCAAGTAGCTGGCCTCTGATGCCCACACTGGCCCACATTCTACCCCTGCTGCCAGCAGCCAGCCCAGTCTCCTCTGTGCTTCCAGGATGAGCCTTGGTGGCAGCCTGTGGTCAAACCACAGCTCCACTACTTGCTAGCTGTGTGACCTTGGGCAAGTCGCTTTAATTTCTCTTAATTTTATTTTGTTTAATTCTCAAGTTTGTCATCTCTAAAGAAGAAATGCTAATCACACTGCCTTCCCTGGCTTTGGGAAGAGTTAAATGAGGGTGAATATAGAAACCTCAGAGCAGAACCTGGTAACATAGCCAGGTGCCCGAGTCAGTAATCGCAATCATTTGTATGTGCCAAGGAGTGTCTGCCTGGGGCCCCTCACCGTGATGACATCCCCTGCCCGGACATTGAGAGCAGTGGGATCGTGGAGGTTCCAGAAATCCTTGAGCGCTCGGACCTTCAGGATCCCTGAGGCCTCTAAGAGAATGGGGTAGGGGAAAGGTGTCATCTAAGGGTCCTTAGGGCATCTTCCCAGCCCCCATCCCCTTGACAACCCTCCCCCAGAAATGTCCACTCCCCCTCCACCAGGCCCCCTGGGCAGGGTCTCCTCCCTGCACTCACCCCGCAGTAGCTGCTTGATTTCCCGGCTAGCCTGGGAGGTGGTGAACTGATTCACTATGTCCAGCGCCGTCTGGTTATATGTATTCCGGATGTTCACATCCACACCTCCCTGGGCGCACAGTGACGTATAAGCACACGCTAGGCACTTTGACACCTCTCCCCCGCTTCTCTCAGCTACCCGGGATGTAGGTACTATTATCATTTTCAAATCTTACAGATGAGGCTCAGGGACTCAATCAAGGATAAGCTCAAGTTCACTCAGCTAGTAAGCGGCAGAGCGAATTGGGCTGGTCTGCTCCCGATCCATCTCTACTGCCTCAGCACTGTTCAGAAGGAAGTCAGGCCTCTTCCCTGACGCCCATGCAAAAGTCATGCTGGAGTCCTCCCTCCTGGACCTCCCCGCCAGTCAGGGCCCAGGGCAGAGGCTCCAGGGACACCTGCGAGGGAGCAGGGGCCCACACCCACCTCCAGGAGCAGCCGCACCACCTCGGTCTTGCCGTACAGTGCGGCCTCATGGAGCGCTGTGCCCGTCTTGGTCTGGCGGTTGATCTCGATCCCGGCTCTCAGGAGCTGCCTGCAGTGGGCCGGGGGGAGTCATGGGGAGGTGGGGCAGGGGACACTGACTGCTGGGGGCTGGGAGATGGAGAGCCCGGCTAAAGAGGGCAGCGGGGGAGGGCACTGAGGGGCACCGATGGTCCCACAGGAAGGTGATGAAGAAGCGGGGGGTACCCCAGGGGTACCTGATGACTTCTCTGTGGCCATTCTTGGCAGCCAAATGCAGGGGTGTGGTGTAGTTGGGGTCACATGGGTCCTTGGCCTCGCCCTCCAGTAGTGCCACACATAAGTGGCTGTTCAGTAGCAGCTGGGCCACCTACAGCAACACAGCACCCAGTTAGAGCCTCCTCCTCAGACCTTGTACACGTCTAGGACCCAGCACCCCAGGGCTGCGGGCCTCACCTTGAGTCGGCCAAATTCACAGGCCAGATCCAGGGGTGTCTTCTTGGCCTTGTTGACCAGGCACGGGTTGGACTGGTGCTGGAGGAGCATTTCTGACTAGGGTCAAGGGGAGCCAAGTGAGGGGGCCTGGCTTGTCTAGCACCCCGCCGCGCCCTGTGCCAAGTCCCTGTGGGCAGCCTCACATACCACCTCATAGTGTCCATACTGCGCGGCCAGGTGCAGGGGGATCTGCCCGTCCAGCGAGGCAGCATTGACGGCCGCGGAGGCACGCAGCAGCAGCCTCACAGGCTCCAGCCGGCCCTGCCAGGCTGCATAGTGCAGCGGGCGCATGCCTGGCAGAAGGGAAGGGGTTCTGAGGAAGGTCCTGGGGTGGCATTGGGGGTGGAGAGGAACTGGGCAGAGGATGGAGCCAGGCCAGCTGGGGGGACCAGGGGATGCAATGCCAGCTCCACCTGCATGTGGTCAGGAAGAGGTCTGGCTCGACGGGGCTGAAGCCAGAGTCCCGCTGTGCCCACCTCGGATGATGATGACCCCAGGACAGCCACAAGACCTCGCTGAGCCTCAACCTACTCATCTGAATAATGGGATGTTAGTACCACCCTCTATGCAAGAAGACTGTGAAGATTAAACAGGGAAAAGCCACTTGCAAGCCTGGAGAAGCTGTGCTAACATCTATTAGCACTGCTACGTTGTAACGGGAGCAAGCTCTGGTACCAGGGTCTGGGTAGGGCCCCTACCTGCCCGGGGTGGGGGTCAGGGGCACATGGGGGTCTCACCATTGCTGTCCTTGATGTCAACAGTGGCCTGAGCCTCTAGGAGCAAGGCTATGAGCTCCAGGCTGCCCCCCAAAGCAGCGTGGTGGAGGGCAGAGAATCTGGTGTGGGGGGACACAAAGTTGGGGGTGTTGGTGGGCAGCCCTCACCCCCAAATCTTGGTCTTCCATACCCAAACCTCTCCTGGGGACTGGCAGGGATGGGTTACTGGCCACCCCACCCTGCCAGCCCTGCCGTGGGAGCGCAGTGGCTGGGCCACAGCATAAAAGGGCTCTGTGTCTGCACTGAGAGGCCTGTTTGTCTGGCCCCCAATTCCCAGCTGGCCCAGGGGAGGGGGTCGTGGGAGCAGGAGCCTGAGGGCTCCTACCCTCCAGGGAGAAAAGGGGGCCCCAAAGGAATCTGACCCCAGGAGGCCCCTCACTCTGGGCTAACTCCACAGGCGGGTGGGTGCCCCCTCCCTCTGGCCCTAGGGACAGGGCCCACAACTCGAAGCAAATACACGTCCAGGGCCAAAGGTACCCTGGGCCTCAGGATCTTTCCTTCTAGCCCCACCCCTGGGGCTCTACTGCTCCCACCCAGCAGCTCAGCAGAGGGAAGCGGGCTCCCACTCACCCATCAGCGTCCTGGTAGTTCACGTTGAGCCTCTTTGTGGAGCCCAGGAGCTCTGAGGGGGTCAGGAGAGGAGGTGTCAGGGCCATCAGATGATCTGCTCTCACCCAGCATCCCTTCCCCCACCTGTTACAGCCCGGCTGACCTCTTGGCGTGCAGGAAAGCACCTGCCCCATGACCTTTTGCCCGTCCCGTCCCTGTGGCTCCCACCCTGGCCCACCAGCCTGTCAGCGTGATGGCAGCCAGGGCAGGATGCTGCTGCGGCGGTGCCCTGGCTTCCCCTCACCCCAGCCCCACTTGTTTATAGAGCTAAAGGGGGCAGGGGGTGGGACTGGCACGATGTGCCCTTGGCGGGCAGGCCCACGGTGTGGATGGTTAGCATTCCTGCCTGAATGGGCCAGGGAGTGAGTCACGTTGTCCTATTGGGCCGAGGGGCGGAGGAAGAGAAGGAAAGAGGCACTAGGTGTTCAAGGGCAGGACAGACGCTGCCTGAAGCGCCACTATGCCCAGTCCTGGGGCATTCCAGGGGAAGCTGACATCAGTCAGGCCTCTACCCCACCCCGGCTCTGCCAGGGGCTAGCTGTGTGACCGTGACAAGTCATTTAACCTCCCAGGCTCAGTGTCCTCAACTGTAAAATGAGCTGATTAGAACCTGCTCACAGGGGCTGTGAGTACAGTGCATGACCTTGTCATATGCAGAGAGGTGCCCTCGCCATCTAGCCCTCCTGATGTGTTGGTCAGTACCATCCCGATGTTAAGGTGACGGTCCTCCAATAAGAGCTGGCACAGGAGCCGCACTGTTCCCACTGGGATCCCAGTGGGTTCTCAGACTGCCTGGGGAGTCCCTGCTACTGCTGACTCCGCACCGACAGGGTCTCAGCTGAGATGTCCCTGGCCTGGACAAGAACTCTGCAGGTTGGTGGTAAAAGGCGCTGGGGCCAACCCCTCGGGGCAGGGTTCAGGCAGGTGTGCTCCCTGAGTGATCCAGGGAACTGGTGGGAGTGGTTCTTGAAGCGCTGGGGAGGGAAGGAAGGCCTGTCCCAGGCGGCCCCTGCCTCCTGCTAGAACCCTGCAGGGAAGGAGTGAGCCTGGCTCAATGAGGCTGGGCGGAGTGCCAAGCGTGCTGGCCCAGGCCTGCCCCCCAGGCTCCGGTGGGCCCCTCAATACCCCAGTAGCCCAGGCAGGGCTTCATTCCAACAGGGAGGGGAGGGACCAACCTTGCAGTGGGGAGCATGGCACGGGGAGGGAGGGGACAGCTACACTGAGGGCCAAGCTGAAGGACACTGTGCCACAAAGGTAAAGACAGAGCCAAGGAGGGACAAAGAGCTAAAGGGGCTGCAGCCACTGGGAAGAAACACAGACTCCATTTTTCTCCAGTCCCCTTGGAAAGAACCATTTCCCCTTTTCATACAGAACTATTTGAGGCAGTAGAAAGAAGAGGGACTCTAGAAGCGGAAGTGCACAGTTCAAATGCTCACTCTGGCTGTGTGACCTTGGCCTGTCACCGTACCTCTCTGAGTCCCAGCGAATATGAGGTCAGCAGGGAAGAGACACAGAGCGCCCTTCACGCTGCCTCCTCTTCCATCAGCCCTCCTCCTCCTCCAACAGCCTGGACAGTTTGGGATGAGGCAGCTGGGTGGCGGGATGCAGTTCCTCCAGGGAGGGGCAGGACAATGTGACAGGCGGGACAGGAACAGGGCAAGGGCCAGGCTGGGTGGCTCCGTTCTTTCCAGAACAATGGCCGGAAAGGCGGCGGGGGAGAGGCTCAGAATGACCGGGCTGGGGACCTTGGCGGGAGGGCAGAGGGTTCCAGTTCCAGGCACTTCCTCTGCAGTACGACCTACTTCCCGGGCCTGGTGCTGGGGGTGGAAGGGTGGCTCCTGATTTAGGCTCCTGGGCAGAGGATGTGAGCTCAGCCGGCCGCCCCAGCACACCCCATTTCCTCTGGCCAAAGAAGGAGATTGTTCGGAAAAGGGAGTGGTATCGGGGCGGGGGGCAGGGTCAGGACAACTGTATCCCTCTTCTCTTAGCCACCTGCTCCCTGAAGGGGACCTGGGTGGGGGCAGAGAATCAGCCAGATATCAAAGGGAGGAAGCTGAGGGAGCATCTCTCGCCTCTCTGTTCTCTCTCTCTGGATAGCTATAAAGTTCCAGCTACCCCTCAGAAGGAAAAAGGGGAGTCCTGACACCTCCCTTGTAGCAGTTTCCTTTGCTTTCTTGTGATACGGAGCAAGAGTTCCCAGTCCCACTTCTGAGAACCGCATTAGAATCACCAGGAGAACGTCCTGATTCAGAGTCCTAGGCCCTCTGATGAGTCTGATTTTCAGGGGAATCCAAGGAGTCTGCACTTTTATTTGTTTAATTTTTTGAGACAGGGTCTTGTTCTGTTGCCCTGGCTGGAGTGTAATGGCACGATTTCAGCTCACTGCAGCCTTGACCTCCCAGGCTCAAGCAATCTTCCCACCTCAGCCTCCTGAGTAGCTGGGACTACAGGAATGCACCACCATGCCCAGATAATTTCATAATTTTTTGTAGAGACAGCATCTTACTATGTTGCCCAGGCCAGTCTCAAACTCCTAGGCTAAAGTTATCCTCCCGTCTCAGCCTCCTGAGTAGCTGGGACTATAGGTGTATGCCATCATGTCTGGCCCAGTCTGTACTTCTATTATTATTATTTTTTTTTTGAGACAAAGTTTTGCTCTTGTTGCCCAGGCTGGAGTGCAATGGTGCAATCTTGGCTCACCCCAACCTCCGCCTCCTGGGTTCAAGCAATTCTCCTGCCTCAGCCTCCCAAGTAGCTGGGATTACAGGCATGCGCCACCATACCTGGCTAATTTTGTAATTTTAGTAGAGACGGAGTTTCTCCATGTTGGTCTGGCTGGTCTCAAACTCCTGACCTCAGGTGATCCGCCTGCTTTGACCTCCCAAAGTGCTGGGATTACAGGCGTGAGCCACTGCATCTGGCTCAGTCTGTACTTTTAAAACACTCCCTAGGCCAGCATGGTGGCATTGCCTGCAGTGCTAGCCACTCAGGAGGCTGAAGTGGGAGGATCACTTGAGCCCAGGAGTTCAAGGCTGGGCAACATAGCAAGACCCTATCTCTTTCCCTATATTTTGTTTTGTTTTGTTTTTGAGACTGACTGTTGATCTGTTGCCCAGGCTGGAGTGCAGTGGTGTGATCTCAGCTCACTGCAACCTCTACCTCTCTGGTTCCAGAGATCCTCCTGCCTCATCCTCCGGAGTAGCTGGGTCCACCATGCCTGGCTAATTTTTATATTTTTAGTAGAGACAGGGTTTTGCCATGTTGCCCAGGCTAGTCTCGAATTCCTGACCTCAAGTGATCTGCCCACCTTGACCTCCCAAAGTGAGACCCCCATCTCTGAAAAGAACTGGGAATTCTGATGGGCAGCTGAGTGCAGAGCACAGGGGACAGGGTGCAGCTTTGCCTCTGCTCTCCCATGCTATGGCTGTGTGACTTTAGGCAAGTCACTAACCCTCTCTGAGCATCACTTTCCTTATCTGCAGAATGAATATTGAAATACCTATCTCAGAGGCAAGTAAGGAAATTACAATATTTCATAAACTATAAGGTTTGCAAATGTCGTCTTGTGATCTCACTTTTGTCACCAGCTTCTCAGAGGACTTGGGAGGAGGAACAGTGCCAGGACCTCACAAGGAATCCCAGGCCCCAGTCACGCTGTGCCTGTGCCTACACCCTGCACAGGGTGAATTCTCCCCTGTGGGACCGAAGGAAGACCTCTTTCCCCACAGACATTTCCCACTGGGCACAAGGGACCTTCTCAGAGCCTAAGAGCCTGGATCTGCAGTTCCAGCCACTGGTCTCCAGACCCCTCCTGCCTTCCCTCCTGAGGGCCTCATTTTGAGGCCCTAGAGCTGCAAGGCCAGCAGCAGCTTGACCAAGGCCCCACTGGGCAGGTTGCCAAAAACAACACAGAGGTGACAGATGAGGGGAGTGGCTGCACTGTTGGACCTTAGGGCCTTCCCCTGGGACCTCCTTAGCACCTCCCCTGTGGCACTCACCCTGTGTCCACTTCCCTAGGCACAGAGACCACCCCACATCGCCACCTCTCCGGGCCCTGGGTCTCCCGCCCCGCCCTGATGCGCCAGTGGATGCATGAGGTTAAAGCCCTTCCTCTGGTACCCAGACCCCAGGTGTTCAGGTAGCCTGGGGGACTCCTTCCAGTGCACATGGCCAAGGTGTGTCTTGGGGCTAGAGCCCCTGCACTCCAGAGGAGATCTTCCCATCCAGGAAACTCCTCCTGCCTCAGTCTGGTGGCAGGACCCACCTTCTGCCCATGCTGATCTAGGATCTCAAGGTGACAAGTCCAGTGGCCTGCTGGGACAGCCCAGAGAGCTCTCCCTGAAGCCCAGGGGTCTATTCTCCCTGTAGGGGGGGTCTCACCACAGAGGGACCCAAGACATGGGGCTCAGGTGTGGCCACTAGTGCATCGAGCTTCCAGGCTATGTGAAAACCTCCAGCAAACAAGCTCTGGCCACCCCCACTCCCCGGCCCCAGAGGGCACACATGTCAGGGTAAGAGGGACTTTAGCAAGTGCTTAGAAAGTGCTGAACTTTTTTTAAGCAGTAGAACTCCCTTTTTAAAAGCGATCTTGCCACCAGGTGCGGTAGCTCATGCCTGTAATCCAGTACTCTGGGAGGCCGAGGCACCTGTCTCTACTAAAAATAAAAAAATTAGCCAGGCATGATGGCAGGCACCTGTAATCCCAGCTACTTGGGAGGCTCAGGCAGGAGAATCACTTGAACCCGGGAGGCGGAGGTTGCAGTGAGCCGAGATAGCACCACTGCACTCTAGCCTGGGTGAGAAATCGAGACTCTATCTCAAGAAAAAAAAAAAGCTATCTTACAGATATCCTCTTAAGACACAAACACAGAGATGCTCTGGTTGAAATGTGTGCATCTGAGGTTGGGGGTAGGGATGAAGTTCTCTCTATTCAGTCTTCTCTAACCCACTGTCAGAAACCCCATGGCTCCAAAGAACACATCAGAAAGACCAACTGCTAGAAGGCGACTCCATGAGGATAGGAAGCTGGGTCTGTTTTGTTCACTACTATGGTCCAGTGCTTGGAACAGAGCCTGAGCTGGGTGCCGTGAGTCATGCCTATAATCCCAGCACTTTGGGAGGCCTAGGTGGGTGGATCACTTGAGGTCTGGAGTTCGAGACCAGCATGGTCAACATGGTGAAACTCCATCTTTACCAAAAAAATATTTTTAAAAATTAGCCAGGTGTGGTGGTGCACACCTGTAATCCCAAGTACTCAGGAGGCTGAGGCAGGAGAATGGCTTAAATCCAGAAGTTGGAGGTTTCAGTGAGCCAAGATCATGCCATTGCACTCCAGCCTGGGTGACAAGCAATAGGCAATAACGATGTGAATGAATGTACTTCAACCCTCTCATTTTGCAAGCAAGGAAACCGCAGCCCAGAGAGATTAAGTGATTTGCCTAAGGACACACAGCAAGGGGAACCCAACTTTCTCTCTGGCTCTCTCACACAGAGGCACTTCTTATTGAGAACAAGACAGTCCACCCTCCTCAAGTACACAGATCACAGTGACCCACCCCCATGCCCCAAACGTCTGTGACCTGAACACTCAGAGGGCCTCAGCTAGATGCTCACCCCACCAAGTACTCACTTGTCTTTGTGGCCTTGACCTTCGCCACCAGTTTCTGCACACCGGTCACATCTCCATTCTTGACAGCGAGGATCAGGTCCTGTTCACGACCCATCCTGGCTCCTGGTCTGAGCTCTGCGCTCAGAAGTCCAGGACAAAGGCAGGCAAGAGTCCGAGCTGGGGTATCAGGGCACCATGCCGCAGCTCCTTGGAGGGCTCCCGGTTCTGGGGGAGCAAGTCTGGTGTCCCAGGCAGGGGGCTCCTCGTCAGGTGCTGAGGGACACTCCCAAAGGTGCTCTGTGAACTGCCACCATAGGAAGGAAAGCCAACCTTTGCGGGGGTGGAGGTTACGTGGAAATCTGGATGGATATCAGCTTGTGGCTTCCGACAGTTCCAGGATGGGCTGGGACTGGGCACACCAATCTTCCAGGCTTGGCTGGGGAACACCAGTGCCCACTCAGAGAGCAGCCAGCATTCCCTTGGGCCTCAGGCAGCACGGGTCCCAGGGGTCTGGAAAAGGGGCAGTGTCTCTGTTGAATGCTGGGCCACAGCCTGCAAGGGTTCCAGAAGAGGGGGTGCAGAGGATGAGCAGGACAGGACCTTAAGGAAGCCCCGAAGCCCCTCTGGCTCCCCTCAGAGTTGATGGAGGAGCTGAGCTACTTGAAGTTCGGAGGAAGCTGCCATGCTTGAGAGGAGTATTGGTGGTGGGGAGGTGGCATTCTGGGAGGGGGAGGCTGAGTCACTGGGGCCCCAGGGCACCTGGCAGTACCTCAACCTTGGGCAGGAGGGGCCCTGGCAGCATGACATACTGGGGCAGGCCGGGCCAGCAGCCTGTTCTCCACAGCCCCAGGCTCCGACACCCACAGACAACTGGCGGGCCAGGAGGTGGGGCCGGGAGGGTCAGGCACAGGCAGGCGGGCAGGGGTCACTCCCTGTCAAAGGCGCCAGCCCCCAGACTCCTCCCTACGGAGGAGTAATGGCTGGATGCCCTAGCCCTAGGGCTCTTTGTGAACGGAGGGCATGAAGTGCTTCTGGCCCCCCGTTTCTAGGGGCTCTGCCTGCTGGAGAGCGAAGCTCACAGCACCTGTTGCTGACCCGTCCTCGCCCCTTGTGTCGGGTGGAGGAGCAGCTGGGCAACGAACACAGACAGAGCTGGGGCACGGCTGATAAACGGGTTCCCAAGCCCCCCAAGCCTGAACCTGAAGCCCAAACCCTGGACTCCACTGCAAAGAAGCTTACGTCAGTTTCTCGGTGGCAGCGAATTTGTTGCCAAAGTCTTGTGGCATGAGATCCTCGCAGGCCTGGGGCCCTAGCCGGGAACCCCTCACTCCCTAAATGTCCCAAGCCCAACCCAGGGGCACTCCCACTCGGGGCCCGCTGCCGACACAGGCGGAGGGCGCCCTTGGCAGTGCCTGGGGTCGGGCTGGCTCCCCCGCCCCCCGGAATGTCCCTCCAGAGCCGCGCAACCCCCCAGTCCAGCCCAGCCCAGCCCAGGCCCACCCGGGGAACAAAGCGGCGGGAGAAGCCGGGGGGGCCAAGCCCCGAGGTATAAACGCGGAGGATGGAAAAAGGGGCGCGAGGAGGACGGAAGGAGCGGGGAGATGGAGGCGCCCGCCAATCCCGCAAGGAAAGTTAGTTTGCGCCCGCCCCCAGGGGCGCTGACCCCCAGCGCGGGCCTCACCTTTCCCGGCCGCCGGCTGGGGTCCGGCTGGCCCTGCTCGGTCCCTGGTACTCAGGACGGCGGCTCCCACTCCCCCCCTGCCCCCCTTTCTCCTTCTCCTTTTCCAAGGCCGGCTCGGCGCCTCCCGCAGGAAATCCCGCCCCTCCCCCCTCCCTCCCGCCGGATCGGGAGCGGAGGGACCATCCCGGCCGCGTAGCCAGGCTGTCAGTCAGCAGTGGCGGCTCCGCCCCCATCCGTGCCAGGTCCCGCCCCCATTTTCTTCTGCCCGCACCGGGGGCGCTGACCGGATCAGCGCATGCGCCCAGGTAAAACGGAGAGGAGGGGTGTGGTGGAGCGGAGGTGACCTGGGGCCCTGGAGTTAGAACCAAGGGCGAGACACCCCGGGTCTGACTGGTAGGAGAGAAGACGTAAGGTGAAGGGGGTTGGCAACCAAGACGCGGGATCCTGCTTGCAGTACTCTCCGCCCGCGGCCGGTGTCGCCCACCCGTGGCCGCTGGCCGGGCAATGGCACCACCTAGCGGACGGCGCCAGAGCGGCCCGCGGGGGCGATGCGGGGACCCCAGCCTCGAGGAGGCGCTCGTGCCGGGCGGAGGTGGCGCTTCAGCACCGTCGCGTGCCGGACAGCGCCTCCCGCCCCTGCCCCTTGAAACCTGGCTTCGGAGCTCAGCCAGAGGGACCCGACGGAAGACCCCAAAGGAATGGCAAACCTCCCCGGATCGCTCCTGACAGTCCCCGGGTGTCCTTTGGCCTGCAAAGTCTGAATTTGCGCACCCTCCGCTCGCCCTTCTGCCCTCCTTGCCCAGCCCGGACGGTGGGACTAAGCAGCGCGGGGCTGCGCAGGGGCGGTAACACGTGTGACTATTCGTACTGCCCTCCAAGCCGCCGGCTCCTGAGGCTTTACTGGTGAGAAGCCCCAGGAGGGCTGGGAAGAGGAGAGGGGGTTCGTGCACCTCCAGCAACCTGCGGGCTGAGCTCCGAGCCTCGGCGTCGGGGCGCTTGCCTCAGGGCGGGCACTAGGACCCGGGACAGTCAGGAGGGCGCAGAGCGGGCGGGGAAAGGGGCGGGGCTGCCGCTGCGGCACGGATCGGCGGACGCTAGGGCAGCGCGGAGCTCCGGTGGTGGGCGGGGCGTGGCGGCGCGCGCAGCGGCAGGCGGCGGCGGGATGGAGCCTGAGCGTGAGCCCGAGCCCCAGCCGGCGGCAGTGGAGGTTCCTGCGGGACGCGTGCTCAGGTGCGGCGCGGCGCGGCGCGGCGCGGCCCGGCCCGAGGGGGATGTGAGGGGGGCGCTAGACCAGAGCGGGTAGGGAAACCAGCGCCCAGACCGGGCCGGGCGGCCCCCGATGCGTGGCGCTGATCCTGAGTCCCCTTTTCCCCCAGCGCCCGGGAGCTCTTCGCCGCCCGCTCGCGGTCGCAGAAGCTGCCCCAGCGCTCGCATGGCCCCAAGGACTTTCTGCCTGACGGCTCGGCGGCCCAGGCTGAGCGGCTGCGCCGGTGCCGGGAGGATCTCTGGCAGCTGCTGGCGGAGCAGCGCGTAGAGCGCCTGTGAGAGGGGCGGGCCCGGGGATGGGAGGAGCAGGGGCGGAGACGGGCCGCGGGGCTTCCCGCGTGAACTGACGCAGACCCTTCCCCACTCCTCGCCAGGGGCAGTTTGGTGGCTGCCGAGTGGAGGCCAGAAGAGGGCTTCGTGGAGTTGAAGTCTCCTGCGGTGAGCAGCGGGCTCCGAGCTCAGGGACCGCCTTCCCTGCCCTCCTCCCTCCCTTGTGACACTTGCTCTGGGCCCCACACAGGGCAAATTCTGGCAGACCATGGGCTTCTCAGAGCAGGGCCGGCAGCGGCTTCACCCGGAAGAGGCCTTGTATCTCCTGGAGTGTGTGAGTGGGGCCCGGGAGGTGGGGAAGGAGTTGGGACCGAAGAATGGGAAGGACACGTTTTATCGGATAAAAAGCACACACAACCCGCTCTTTAGAGAACGAATAACCGAACCTCTAGAGCAGGAGGTAGTACTTTGCAGGCAGCAGGGATTCCAGTCCAAATTAGTGATGCCGCTCCGCTTTTCTGGTTGGCCACATTCTTGATGCACTGCTGGGAGGGGGAGGGGGAGGTTTCAGAGCCGGGAAGTTGCCCCACTACTCTATGGCAATGCAGAGAGGGCTCATAAGCTGAGCTGTTGGCCCCACTTCCAGGGCTCCATCCAGCTCTTCCACCAAGACTTGCCACTGTCTATCCAGGAAGCTTACCAGCTGCTGCTGACCGACGACACTGTGACCTTCCTGCAGTACCAGGTATCTGCCCCCACCCCGCCCCCAGGAGCCACCCATCCACTGAATCCGTGAGTACTGACAAGTACCCATGAGGTGCCTGGCACAGTGTCACATGCTGGGGCTGCAGGGCAGACGAGGGCTGTGCGGTCACAAGGCTTACATTGCAATGGTGGCCTGTTGGCTTCACGTAGAACCCAGTGCTGGCAGAAGATAAGGTCGGGGAGGAGAATCAGAAGAGACTGGGCTGTTCATTCAGGTCAGAGAAGGTGGGAGCTTGTCCCAGGTTGGGGGTGGGTGGTGTTGCAGTGGTGAAAAATAGATGAATCTCAGAAATATTTTAGAGAAAGAATGGATAGGATTTTGCCAATGGATTACATGTCAGGATTAAGGAGAGAGAACCCAGGATTACCATCCATGATTTGGGCATGTGCAAGCGGGTGAAGGGTGCTATCATATTCTGACTGTGAAGAATGAAGAGGAGCAGATTTGGGAAGATCAGACTAGTCAAAGGAGCTCTATTTCGGTTAATTTTGAGGAGCTTCTTGGACATCCTAGTGAATGTCAAGCAGATGGACAATTGGAATCCAAGTCTGGAGCATGAGGAGAGGTCAAAGCTAGATGTCAATATGGGTGCCATGAGCACCTGGATGGTATTGGAACTACTGGACAGTATGAGAGTGCTGTCAGAGTAGAGGGCTGGGTCTGAGCCCCGGGGCTCTCTGAGTAGGTTAGGGGGCAGATAAGAGGCAGAAACAGACTGAGGAGTGTCTGGTGATACAGGAGAAAAACCAAAGTTGCTGCCAGGCATAGTGACTCATGCCTGTAATCCCAGCACTTTGGGAGGCCAAAGCAGGCGGATCATGAGGTCAAGAGATAGAGACCATCCTGGCCAACATGGTGAAACCCCATCTCTACTAAAAATACAAAAATTAGCTGGGCGTGGTGGCGTGAGCCTGTAGTCCCAGCTACTCGGGAGGCTGAGGCAGGAGAATCTCTTAAACCTGGGGGGCAGAGGTTGCAGTGAGCCAAGATCAAGCCACTGTACTCCAGCCTGGGCAACAGAGCGAGACTCTGTCTCAAAAAAAAAAAAAAAAAAAATAGGGGCCGGGCGCAGTGGCTCACGCCTGTAATCCCAGCACTTTGGGAGGCCGAGGCAGGTGGATCACAAGGTCAAGAGATCGAGACCATCCTGGTCAACATGGTGAAATCCCGTCTCTACTAAAAATACAAAAAATTAGCTGGGCATGGTGGCGTGTGCCTGTAATCCAAGCTACTCAGGAGGCTGAGGCAGGAGAATTGCCTGAACCCAGGAGGCGGAGGTTGCGGTGAGCCGAGATCGCGCCATTGCACTCCAGCCTGAGTAACAAGAGCGAAACTCCGTCTCAAAAAAAAAAAAAGGAAAACCAAAGTCGCATCACAGAAGCCAAGAGAAGGTCTTTCAAAGAGGAAGTGGTTAGCTACGCTGAAGGCTGCTGAGAGATCCGGCAGGATGGGGGACATTCTTGTCTATGTCCTTCTGATATGAATACAGGGACACTCCACCTGTATCTGTGGAGGTGTGAGACTGGGGAGATGCCCACCACCTTCTGCTATCTTTTTGTTCCCATGGTGGTCAGCAGCTTCACTCTCATGAGCTTTGGTATCAGAATACTCAAATATTTCAGGGCGTGGTTGTTTTCTGGTTTCATGGCTGTCAGTTTTTTGGGATTTGCATCTAAGTCAAGAAATGGCTAAATGTCATTTATTCTGAGTAAGGTAAGCAGGAGGACACAGGAATTCTGAGCCTGAGATCTTTGGGGGTGGTGCTCGTAATGGAGCATGCTCCAACCTTAGTTGCAGGGTTTGGAAACTGGGGGCGTACAGGAGGGGCAGGGAGGGCTTGGGGATGGCATGTGTCTGGAGAAACCATTTGGTTTTTCCAGAAGTGGCCATCTGAGCTTCCTTTCTTTTTCTTTTGAGGTCTTCAGCCACCTGAAGAGGTTGGGTTATGTGGTTCGACGATTTCAACCAAGGTAAATCTCCTTCCTGTTTCTCTTCCACATATTCTAGTCCAGGGACCTGGCTGACTGGTCTCTGGTAGAAAATGGCCTCTCCTTACCTGGAACCCTTGGCTGGAGTGCAGCTCCTTGTACATGGACTGGGAGCCTCTGCTGGAAGTGTTCTGAGAGAGACAGGTTGGGAGGAATCCAGGTCATTGCACTTTATTCTGGGTTATGAAATCGAGCCCCATCTTCAGGTGACCTGCGCCTGCATCTGAGTGTGAGCACTGAGAGGCAGGGTTGGAACAATGTCCGACACTTAGTAGGTGCACAGGCAGGTACGTAGCGTGTATGCTTAAATGAAGGACTGGGTGAGGAATTTATAGTTAGTAGGGTTTCACATTTTTAATGCCAGGTTAAATGTTTTTTCTTTCATCACCTTAGTAATTCAGCATTGCTAAGAGGCAGAGACCTTCAGACTTAGCGTGGAAATGAGTACAGCTTTTGCAGTTACGGTATGTCACAAAAGCTCTAAAGCAGGGACATCTTTTTTCTTTTCTTTTGTTTTTTTGAGACTGAGCGTCGCTCTTTCACCCAGGCTAGAGTGCAGTGGTGCGATCTCGGCTCACTACAATATCCGCCTCCAGGCTTCAAGCAATTCTTCTGCCTCAGTCTCCTGAGTAGCTGGGATTACAGGCGCCCGCCACCACGCCTGGCTGATTTTTGTATTTTTAGTAGAGATGGGGTTTCACCATGTTGGTCAGGATGGTCTCGAACTCCTGACCTCGTGATCCACCCGATTCAGCCTCCCAAAGTGCTGGAATTACAGGTGTGAGCCACCTTGCCCAGCCCATCTTCTTTCTTTTCTTTTCTTTTCTTTTTTGAGACGGAGTCTCTCTCTGTCACCCAGGCTGGAGTGCAGTGGTATGATCTCAGCTCACTGCAGCTTCTGCCTTCTGGGTTCAAGTGATTGTCCTGCCTCAGCCTCCCAAGTAGTTGGGATTATAGGCGGGTGCCACCATGCACGGCTAATTTTTTAAAAAATTTTTAGTAGATATGGGGTTTCACCATGTTGCCCAGGCTGGTCTCAAACTCCCGACCTCAAGTGATCCTCCCGCCTCAGCCTCCCAAAGTGCTGGGATTACAGGCGTGAGCAACCATGCTCAGGTTTATGTCTTTTCTTTTCTGAAAGTGGAATCTAGCCTAAGGAAATAATCGTGGATGTGTACAGTGGTTCACCTGTGAGAATGATCAACAATATTTGTTGACTGTTTGCTGGGGGCCAGGCCCTGTACACATTGCTGAGAACAGAAGAGCAAAATCACTGCCCTCACAGAGCTTGCATTTACTGAGGAGTCACACAGAACACCCTCACTGTGCAAAATCAGTGTACTTGCAAAGAAGAGCTGAACAAGAGGCAGGCTCACACAGGTTAGAGGTGATCTCTTAGAGCACCTTTGTCCAGTGGAACTTTCTGTAGTGATGAAAATGTTCTGTGTCTGTGTTGTCCAGTACATGGGGCTAGAGCAACTGTGGGACTGAGTGTTTATTTTCATTTAATAACTTAAATAGCCTGGGCGTGGTGGCTCACACCTGTAATCCCAGCACTTTGGGAGGCTGAAGCGGGTAGATCACCTGAGCTCAGGAGTTCAAGACCAGCCTTGCAATGTGGTGAAACCGTATCTCTACTAATACAAAAAAAAAAAAAAAATCAGCTGGGCGTGATGGCAGGTACCTGTAGTCCCAGCTACTCAGAAGGCCAAGGCATGAGAATTGCTTGAACCCAGGCAGCAGAGGTTGCAGTGAGCCAAGATAGTGCCAGTGCACTAAAAAAGAGAAAATTTAACTTAAATAGCCACCTGTCGCTAGTGGCTCCTGTATTGAACATCATAACCTTAGAGCCTTAAAAATTCACAGCAGGGGTCGGGTGCCGTGGTTCACACCTGTAACCCCAGCACTTTGGGAGGCTGAGGCAGGCAGATCACGAGGTCGAGATGGAGACCATCTTGGCCAACATGGTGAAACCCCGTCTCTACTAAAAATACAAAAAATTAGCTGGGCGTGGTGGCAGACGCCTGTAGTCCCAGCTACTTGAGAGGCTGAGGAAGGAGAATTGCTTGAACCTGGGAGGGGGAGGTTGCAGTGAGCCAAGATCATGCCACTGCACTCCAGCCTGGCGACATAGTGAGATCCCATCTCAAAACAAAATTCACAGCAGGGAAGAATGGTGCAGTGACAGGGGGCTGTGTCCATACTATATTACTGAGTGAAAAAAAGATCACAAAACAGTGTGCTAGTACAATGCCATTTTTGTTAGAAAAAAATATATGGAGATTGAGTCTCATACAGAAAAAAAAAAATATATGTATATATGGAGAGAGATTAGTCAGTGTGTACATAAAAGAAAAAAGTGTTAATAGCAGTTATCCAAGGTTTTTATTTTTCTGTATTTTCCAAGTTTGCCAGCTCCTTTGGGCCATTGCCTAGGCAGAGGCACGTGGCTGGGCCCTGTGGCTGGGCCTGTACCCCTCCTGCAGGTCTGGGGCCTTAGCCCTTGGGTATGGCTCCGATCCTGGCCCACCAACTGTCCCCTTGACCCCTTTCCTCATGTATCACACCAGATCCCCAGGCTAAGGAGGTCGGTCAGTGGCCCACATGCTCTTCTCACCCCACAGCTCTGTCCTGTTGCCGTATGAGAGGCAGCTTAACTTGGATGGCAGCATGCAGCACTTGGAGGATGGAGATGGCAAAAGAAAGAGGAGCAGCTCCAGCCCTCGGTAAAGCCCACATCAGGGGCACCCCCCAGGGAGTGCTGGTGTCTGGGACCTTGGAAAATGCACAGGCTTTTCTAAGAACTAGGCTTGGGCAGCTCCCATGCAGGCTCAGGAAGACACTAGGGGACCTGTCTTCAGCTCCCATGGGACATGTGCACCTTAGCACCCAGGGGCAGATGTGCTGCTTTTCCCCCACGTCCCTCAGGTCCATTAATAAGAAGGCCAAGGCCCTGGAGAACTCCCTGCAACCTGAGAGTCTGGCAGCCTCCAGCCCACCTCCCTCCAGCCAGCCCAGCCAATGCCCAGAGGAGAAACCCCAGGAGTCAAGCCCCATGAAGGGCCCAGGGGGCCCCTTTCAGCTTCTGGGGTCCCTGGGGCCCAGCCCTGGCCTGGCCAGGGAGGGGGTGGGGTGCAGCTGGGAGAATGGCAGAGCTGAGAAAGGAGTCAAAGGGGCTGGCAAGCCACGCTGGAACTTCGAGCAGATCTCCTTCCCCAACATGGCATCAGACAGCCGCCATACCCTCCTGTGCGCCCCAGCCCCAGAGCTGCTCCCAGCCAATGTGGCTGGGCGGGAGACAGATGCAGAGTCCTGGTGCCAGAAGCTGAACCAGCGCAAGGAGAAGCTCTCCAGACGGGAACAGGAGCACCATGTGGAGGCCACGAGCTTCCGGGAGGATGTCAATGCCGATCCCGAGGTGCAGCGCTGCTCTAGCTGGCGGGAGTACAAGGAGCTGTTGCAGCGACGGCAGCTGCAGAGGGGCCAGAGCCAGGCCCCTCACCTGTGGGGCCAGTCCGTCACCCCCCTGCTGAGTCCAGGCCAGGCCAGCTCCCCAGGTACCCCCTCAGCCTGCCACATCCCGGAGGGCCACTGGCAGCTGAGGAATCACAGGACTTTGGAAGGGGCACAGATGAACCAGGACAGACTGAGGCTTAAGAAAGATGTGGGAGGAGGGAGCAGACCCACAAGGGAGGTCCGTTCTCCCAGGGAGCAGCAGGGCCTGTGTGGAAAAGCTTAGAGATGGTGAGTCAGGAGAGGTAAGGAGGGGTGGAAACTATGACCATATCCTTAAAATCATAACACGCATGTGGATGGCTTTGCCACCATCTAGCTGTGATCCCAACCTGTTAGATGGAAAAAGGAGGCGCCTTCTTGGCCAAGTGAAAAAAAGGCTTGCTGTCTGCTCTAAGCACAGGGAACCAATGGGGAAAGAATAAGCTAATTAATGTATTAACGGATTCCAAACTACTTAAAGCTTTCATGGGAACGTGGTAGATTGTAGATAACTAGATAGGATTGCCAGATCAGTTCAATTTGACTTTCAGATAAACAACTAATTTTTTAGTATAAGTATGTTCCAAAACTTGCATGGAATATGCTTATATTAAAAAAATGTTGCTAGGCCAAGCGCCATGGCTCATGTCTGTAATTCTAGCACTTTGGGAGGCCGAGGTGGGGAGATCACCTGAGATTAGGAGTTCGAGACCAACCTGGCCAACATGGTGATACCCTGTCTCTACTAAAAGTACAAAAATTAGTCAGGCATAGTGGTACACACCTGTAATCCCAACTACTTGGGAGGCTGAGGCTGAGACAGGAGAATTGCTTCAACTTGGGAGGCAGAGGTCGCAGTGAGCTGAGATCACGGCTCTGCAAGACTCCATCCCAAAAAAAAAAAAATAAAGTTGCTAAATCTGGCAATCCTAAACTAGATGGTAGACTGAGAAGTGTGACTCCCTCCCCAGTACCTTGTTTTCTCTGTCCTTGTAGCCATGGTCCTTCAGCATATCTCTGTGCTGCAGACCACACACCTTGCTGATGGAGGTGCCTGGTAAGTTTCCAAGCAGTGACGTCTCCATGGTACCTTGGCCACCAGGAGTTGGTGGTTAGGATTTGGCTCCTGAAATAGGGTGTGAGCTAGAGGACTGTTTTAGGGACCTCTGCCCCCATGCCTAGCTCTGAGCCATAACTAATGTTCATGTGTGTCTAGGGAAGAGGGAGAAACAACCAGTGGGTTAGCCCAAGGGTTCAGAGCTCCCCACCCTCAAGTGGCACCTCCGTGAGGCTGCTTCCAGGAACTAGTGGTGGGAAAGGGTGGGGTGGAAAAGAAAGGCTGGGAAGAAGAGTTCATGTCCTAACATTTCTCACTGTATTGTCAGGCTGCTGGAGAAGTCTGGGGGCTTGGAAATCAGCTTTGATGTTTACCAGGCCGACGCTGTGGCCACATTCCGAAAGAATAACCCTGGCAAACCCTATGCCCGGATGTGCATTAGTGGGTATGCAGTGAGCCAGCATTGCCCCTCTCCCAGCTGGTGCCAGTTCTCCTGTGAACCCAGTGGGACTCCTCTGCACTCCCCTGGCCAGTGTGCCAATCTCTGATAGGAACCTGAGGTCCAGAGAGGCTAAGCAACCCACATAAGGCCACACAGCCAGTTTGTGCTGCCCTCCTCTGAGCACCTCATTGCTGGCATTTTAGGGTAGTCTCTCACCAGTGCCATTTTAGTCTAGGGCTCACCCAGCGGAAGGGATGTGGATTGGGGGGATTTACAGGTTGAGAATGGTGGGCACCTTGCTCTTCTTAGCACCTCCCCAACCAGGGCTCTGGGGCTCTCTTCGTCAGAGCCCTATGTTTTGCAGACAGGAGAGATCCTGGGCCAGAATTCTTGCACCCTAGCTCCTGCCTTGGAATCTCCCTTCTCTGAGAGCCATAGAGCTTAGGAGTGGGCTGTGGCTGGGTCTCACTCTAACCCTTTGTCCCTGCAGATTTGATGAGCCTGTCCCAGACCTCTGCAGCCTCAAGCGGTTGTCTTACCAGAGTGGGGATGTCCCTCTGATCTTTGCCCTGGTGGATCATGGTGATATCTCCTTCTACAGCTTCAGGGACTTCACATTGCCCCAGGATGTGGAGCACTGACCTCACAGCTCTGCAGGGGATGGAGCTTGCTCCAGGGGACCGGGACTGTTTGTTCTCAGGGACCATCTCGGCTGCCTCCTGTACCCAGACTCTAACCTGTAGCTTCAGGGGCCAGTCTGGGCATTAGCCCTGGGTGTCTGATACTAAGAGTGAAACTGTGACCCTCTCCCCTTCCCTGCTGCCTTGCGGTGACCCCCCTGGAACTCAGGATTAGATTTTAAGGACCCAGGAGGTGGGGCAGAGGAGAGGACTCTGTGCCTTTAACGAGAGGGTGCCTGCTTCCGTGCCATAAAGCCAAAGCCATTAAAAATAAATCTCTTTTCTGCTGTTTCTGTATGTACTAGGTAAACCCCTCTGGCCCCAGCCCCTCACCCCTGCTTTATCCACTTCAGGAGATCCGCTTCCTCTGGTGCGGGATCTAAGAGTGAGGGAAGCCCGCGGGAGGGCAGGAACGCGACCTCGAACCTTTTGAGCCTTTCCCGGGCCTGCGGCGGAGGGGATGGGACATCACAGGGCTCCTGGAGGGAGGGCGGCGCGCCCACGGCCCTTCCCTGGGCGCAGCGGGGTGCGGGTGGTGAGAGGCGCCACCTGCAGCTAGGCGGTGGAGCCCGCTGCAGCCCGGGCCTCCGCGCCCTTTCCGCTCCCGCCTCATTGCTCCAACACCCTCCCTCGCTTGTGCTAAAAACTCCAGCCGCTATTGCAGACCCTGGGGCCAACACAGAGGCAGTGGGGCCCCCGCCCCCGAAGAAAGGCGTCTTGTTGAGACGCCCCGGTTCCCACACCACCCCTCTCGTGGGGCTGGAAACCCGGTCCTTCGTCCCCCAGTCACCCTCTCTGGGCTGGGCGCTCGCAGAGGAGCTGGCCCAGCTCCGCCCTCCCCTCGGCAGCTCCGGGGAGTTGGAGGGACGGCTCCTCTGGAGTCTGGGAGGCGGCCCGGGGCGGCGGGGGTTCCGGGAACTACTTCCGCCTGCAGGAGGCGGCGGAACTCTGGGCGCAGCGCGTGGTCCTGCGTCCAGGTGCGCGCAGGTGAGGCCGGGGTGGGCCCGCGGAGCCCTGAGCCTGTTCGCGAGGCCCCGCCTCGCGCTCCCCCGGACCTCGGATTGGCTGGAGCGCGGTCCCCGCCCCCGAGGGCGCCCCCGCCCCGTCGGCGCCGAGCTGGGGGGCGGGCCCGGGCCGGGGGCGGGGCCCTGGGGCCCGGCCGACTCTCCCTTAATTTAAATAGTGCGGCTCCGCCCCTGGCTCGCCGCGCCGGAGGTGAGCAGGAAGGAGACCGCCGCCCAGCAGCCGGTGGGCCGGCGCGGCAGAGCGAGCGGGGCCGGTGGCGAGCGCCGAGGGACGCCAAGGCCTCGGGCGGGGGTCGGGCCGCGGTTCCAGGTGAGGTGCGCGCCGGACTCGCCCAGCCGGTCCCGCCCCCTTGGGGCGCCCACCCGGGGCGGGGAGGCCGGGGAGGGCCGGGACCCCTGGGTCGCCCGGCCGGGGCGGGAGGGCTGCGCTCAGGTCCACGCGCCTTGCCCCTTTCCGCGTCGCTGGGCTGGCCTGGGAGAAAGACACCTGTGGAAAGTTCCGCGGGGAACTTCTCTCTGCCTGATCCGCGCGATGACTGAAACTTGGGCTTGGGTTTGCACAACAGTGTTGGCTTAGAGAAGCCGGGGAACAGGTGCCTGGCACGGCTGGGTTCTGGGGGCACCGCGGGCGGAGTCCCCGGGCCCACATGCAGGCACGAGGCCAGCGAGGCCGGCGACCACACATCTGCGGTGACCCCCTCCTCACGGGCGGCGGCCGAAGCGCGGTGCCCCGGCGGCTTAGCCCCTGCTCCTGCCATCTGGGCTGTGTCCCTGCCGGCCCTTTGTGCCTCCTAATCCCCGGACGCAGGAAGCTCGCGGGAGGGACTTCGGTCTCGGGCCTTTCTCCAACCGGGACGGCTTTGGACACCCTCACACGACGGTGCGGAGACCCAGTCTGCCCTCCATGCTGACGGGTGGGGTTTGCGCTGTGGGATTTGGCGAGAAATGGAAAATTCTGTCTTGCCAAAGAAAGTGTGTCTTAGTTTGCTCCGGCTGGACGATTGGTGGACACACTGGGCCTTGGCTGTGGGGAGAACTGACCATAACCAGGGGAGCTGCAAAGTGGCCCTTTGAGGTCTCACCTGAACAGGTGACCTTTGAGTGAGGAGGGCGCCCCTTCCCCTGGGGATCCGTAGGCGACTGCTGAAGGCGTTAACCTGGGCTCCAGGGACCCCATGCAGGAGTTTGTAACTCAAGAGAACCTGGAGTTCTCTTGAAGGGGCTGCAGAGGGGATTCTGAGCAGGGAGGAATGGGTGTGCCAAGGGTACCTCTTCCACAGGTAGGAAGAGCAGAGCTGCCACAGAAGAGCTGTGGCCCAACCCCGGGGAAGCCAAGGTTAGAAGTGGCATTTGAGGCTGGGCTCAGTGGCTCACAGCTATAATCTCAGCAATTTGGGAAGCCGAGGCCAGGAGGATCACCTGAGCCCAAGAGTTTGAGACTAGCCTGGGCAACATAGTAAGACCTCGTCTCTATAATAACAAAAGTTAGCCAGGCTTGGTGGTGCGCACCTGAGGTTTCAGTTACTCAGGAGCCTGAGGTGGGAGAATTGCCTGAGCCCAGGAGGTGGAGGTTGCAGTGAGTCTTGATGGCGCCACCATACTTCAGCCTGGAGACAACGTGAGACCCTGTCTCACACACACACACACACACACACACACAAAGTGGCATTTGAGGAACACTGTCTGGGTCTGTGTGAGCAGAGGCACAAGGAGAATTGTGGGAGAGATGTCTCAACTTTTTTATTTTATGAACTGGGATTTGGGGTTTAGTTTTCTTAGGTGATCTTCCCACAGAGCTAGCTGTGGCAGTCAGGACTCAAACTCAGCTCCTGGGCTTCTAATCAGAGTTTACTCCTTTACTCTGATGTTAGACTGGGCCTGTTTTTGTGGGGGCCCCTGGACAGGGTTTCAGGGCTCCGGAGTCATTCAGCATCCCTATTCTTCCTTGAGGCAATGCAGTTTCCCCTTTGGTGTCAGATTAATATACTTTTAATTATATTAAAATGACACTACATTCATAAAAATAAGATTTAAAAAAGTAATTTTTTTCTCTTTCTTTTTTTTAAACTAAGTTGGCCAAACTTTTTTTTCTTTTTAATAATATATTTTTTATTTTATAGAGATGGGATCTCACTATGTTGCCTAGGCTGGTCTCAAACTCCTGGACTTAAGTGATCGTCCCACTTCAGCCTCCCAAAGTGTTGGGATTACAGGCATGAGCCACTGTGCCCAGCTGTTAGTAACTTTTTTTTTCTTTTTTTGAGACAAGGTCTTGCTTTGTCACTCAGGCTGGAGTTCAGTGGTGCAATCACTGGGAGATGGAGGCTCAGTGCAGCCTCGACCTCCTGGGCTCAAGTGATCCTCCCACCTCAGCCTTCCTAGTAACTGGGATTATAAGCGGACAGCACCATGCACAGCTGATTTTTGTATTTTTTGTAGAAAGGGGGTTTTGCCATGTTGCCCAGGCTAGTCTCGAACTCCTAGGTTCAAGTGATCCTCCCGTCTCCCAAAGTGTTGGGATTATAGATGTGAACCCCCATGCCAGACCTGTTAGTATAAATAACTTTAAAATATGCCACAATATTAAAAGAAAAAAAAAAAACAGTCCATAATCTCAGGTGATCGCTGTTCATTTAAAGATAGAAAAGGCAATAGAAGCCCACAGTGGGAAAGAGGAAACATTGTAGAAAGTGTAAAATTAGAGCAAAAAATTATCCCTCCTGCCAGACAGTCCTTTTCTTATTCTTTTTTTCTTTTGAGATGAAGTCTCCTCTGTCACCCAGGCTGGAGTGCAGTGCTGCGATCTCGGCTCACTACATCCTCCGCCTCCCGGGTTCAAGCGATTCTCCTGCCTCAGCCTCCCGAGTAGCTGGGATTACAGGCAGATGTCACCACACCCGGCTAGTTTTTGTACGTGTAGTAGAGACTGGGTTTCACTATGTTGGCCAGGCTGGTCTCAAACTCCTGACTTCAGGTGATCTGTCTGCCTTGGCCTCCTAAAGAGCAGGGATTAGTGAGCCACCACGCCCAGCCCCTGAGCATCCTTTATCTTCATCTTTCGTCTTTCTATCCTTCATCTCTCTAAAAACAAAAAATGTTTTAAAAATTAAAAAAAAAGGGTGCCGTGGCTCACGCCTGTAATCCCAGCACTTTGGAAGGCCTAGGCGGGTAGATTAGATCACGAGGTCAAGAGATCGAGACCATCCTGGTCAACATGGTGAAACCCATTAGCCGGACGTGGTGGCACATGCCTGTAATCCCAGCTATTTGGGAGGCTGAGGCAGGAGAATCACCTGAAGGTTTTGGCGAGCCGAGAATGCGCCATTGCACTCCAGCCTGGGGGACAAGTGCGAAACTCCGTCTCAAAAAATAAATAAATAAATAAAAAGGTTTTTAGTGTCTTTCCAGGCATCAGGTGTAGTTTTTACTTATTCCTTGCTGCGTTCTTGCTGTGTGACCTTAGTGTGGTCACTGGCCCATGCTGAGCTTTAATGAGATGAGAGTATGAGAAAGGTCCCCAGCACGTGTAGTCTGCCACACAGCAGGCGCCCAGTGAGGGTGGACTCAGCTTCTATGAAGCATAAGAAGCATCGGTCACTCCGGGGCCTTTGAGTGGGCACTTGGGCTTATTGGAAATGCCTGACGGGTCTAGAGAATTTGTCTTTTCTGGAAATCAGCTGACAGCTCATAAATTTGTGATATTTTAAAGTTTCTGGCTGGGCGTTTTGGCTATGCCTGTAATTCCAGTGCTTTGGGAGTCTGAGGAGGGGGGATTGCTTGGGCCCAGGAGTTCAAGACCAGCCTAGGCAACAGTGAGATTGCGTCTCTACAAAACTTTTTTAAAAAATTAGCTGGGCATAGTGGTGTGCACCTGTTGTCCCAGCTACATGGGAGGCTTAAGCAGGAGGATCACTTGAGCCCTAGTTTAATTCTGCAGTGAACTATGATGGCGCCACTATACTCCAACCTGGGTGACAGTGAGACCCCCAACTCAAAAAAAAGAAAAGTCTCTGGGGGTCAGAAGTTTTTCAGTGAAGACCCTTTTCAGGAGTTGGGGGCTGCAGTGGAGGGCGTGGCCTCTCCTTAACTGACCTTGCGTTCCAGCGGCCCTTGGTGCTTCCCTTGCTCCTCGGGAGGGCCAGGAGTCAGAGCTGATTGCCTGGGACTCTTTCCTGGGGTGGGGATATCGGAGAGTGCAGGACTGAACCTGCTCTGCCTTCTGCTCCAGCTGGGAAGTGCTTGCTGGGTACATGTTCCTCACCCTGCCAGGTGGCAGAGAATACAGGCCTGTGCGGCTCTGTTGGCATTAAGGAGACTTTCTAGGAATGCCATTGTGTCCCCTTTCTTTCTTTTTTTTTTTTTTTTAGTCGGAGTTTCACTCTTGTTACCCAGGCTGGAGTGCAATGGCGCGATCTCGGCTCACCACAACCTCCGCCTCCTGGGTTCAAGCAATTCTTCTGCCTCAGCCTCCCGAGTAGCTGGGACTACAGGCACACACCACCATGCCCAGCTAATTTTTTTTGTATTTTTAGTAGAGACAGGGTTTCACCGTGTTAACCAGGATGGTCTTGATCTCTTGACCTCGTGATCCACCCACCTCGGCCTCCCAAAGTGCTGGGATTATAGGCATGAGCCACCGCGCCCGGCCTCATTGTGTCCCCTTTCGACCTTGCTTGAGGAGAGGATGTCCTCTCCTGCCAGGACTTCCCGGTCCTGGGACTCTCCCTTAGGAAGATGGACTGCTGCATGGGGCTGGATGGCCCGTGATCCCCTGCCTGTGCTGTGGGAGACCTGCCCATCTCTGGCAAGAGCCTCCAGGAGCCATCTAAGGACTTTAGTTTCCCCGGTGGTTATTTGGCCTTCCTGGTCTTTCCAGATGAGTCAGAAGCAGCTGTTGAGATGCCTAAGTTGGGGGCCAGGATGGAGGCCCAAGAGACGGATGTCCTCTCTCCTGGGCCGGCTGCTTTGAGCAGCACTGGCAGCCTGAACTAATTTGTCCTCAGTCATCAACTCTGAGAGGCCCTCTTATCTTTCTCAGGTGATATCATTCTCAGGGCTCCTCCTGGGCGAGGCATGCCAGGTCTGCTTAGCAACGCTGCTTTCCTCTGTCAGGAGCAGTTTGCAGGGAGAAAATTGGGGACAGGGCAGGAGGTGGGTGTCCCTCAGTGGGGCCACCAGCCCTGCTCGCCCTCCCACCCTGGCTCCCTAGGAATTCCAAGGAGACCCTCCCTCTCTGTGCCTGTGGCCATGACTTTGCCCAGGTCCCTTTGAGGTGGCCTTCCCTCAAGCCCTGCCTCTCAGAGGAAAGTGGCTTTGAATTCTCACTTTGCTCTTCTTCCCAGGAACCACAGTGAATTCTTGAGCTAGGAGAGGCTCCTCTGGGCATGGGGACAAGGAGGCTGCAAGGCACCTGACTCTACCCTTCAGGAATTCGGCAGAAACTGGAGCCTTCTCTCGAGACACCTGACTCAGTGTTCCCAGGGTTTGACAAGAGGGACATCTGGGCACAGGACCATTTGACTCAAGTAAATGTTTTTTTTTTTTGAGACAGAGTCTCGCTCTGTGGCCCAGGCTGGAGTGCAATGGCGCGCGCGATCTTGGCTGCAACCTCCGCCTCCCAGGTTCAAGCAATTCTCCTGCCTCAGCCTCCCCAGTAGCTGGGATTACAGGCATGCGCCACCACGCCTGGCTAATTCTTGTATTTTATTTTATTTTTTATTTTATTTTATTTTATTTTATTTTATTTTTTTGAGACAGAGTTTCGCTCTTGTTACCCAGGCTGGAGTGCAATGGCGCAATCTCGGCTCACCGCAACCTCCGCCTCCTGGGTTCAGGCAATTCTCTTGCCTCAGCCTCCTGAGTAGCTGGGATTACAGGCACGCGCCACCATGCCCAGCTAATTTTTTGTATTTTTAGTAGAGACGGGGTTTCACCATGTTGACCAGGATGGTCTTGATCTTTTGACCTCGTGATCCACCCGCCTCAGCCTCCCAAAGTGCTGGGATTACAGGCGTGAGCCACTGCATTTGGCCTTCTAGTAAATAATATTAGCATTTAATATAATTCTGGAATCTCTGGGGGTCCTGAAACTTTGGTATAAGGCAGTGCCCACAAGGGTGTTCTGCCGGGCATGACGTCCACAGGGCCCTGGCCTTGGCTGGAGACTTGAGAACAGGATAGGGAAGTTCCCTGAGGACCCTGTGAGGCCCCACCTCAGTGTTCCATGGGGCCAGTGATTGGCAGATACCTTGCCTAGTTAATCCCTAGTCAGTCCTAACTGTTCATTCATTCATTCAAATCTTTTCTGATGCCTCTTGTGTGGTTCTAGATGTTGAATGTGATCCTTAAACAAAGATCTCTGCCATCATAGGAAGTTCTTTCTTTTTTCTTTTTTTTGAAACAGAGTCTCGCTCTTGTTGCCCAGGCTGGAATACAATGGCATAATCTCAGTTTACCACAAACTCCACCTCCTGAGTTCAAGCAGTTCTCCTGTCTCAGCCTCCTGAGTAGCTGGGATTACAGGCATACACCACTACGCCCTGTTAATTTTGTATTTTAGTAGAGACGGGGTTTTTCCATGTTGGTCAGGCTGTTCTCAAACTCCCGACCTCAGGTGATCTGCCCGTCTTGGCCTCCCAGAGTACTGGGATTACAAGCTTGAGCCACCGCGCCCGGCCATAGAAAGTTCTTTCTCAAGGGTAGGAAGCCTGAGTAACAGAAACTAAGAGTAACTAATATATTACGTGTGAAAAATCGATAGGGGCTATATGGTAAAAAGAAGTAGAGCAGCAATTGGGAACCCCCATGGTTGGGGGGCAGGTTGCAGCTTTAACAGGTGGTTAGAGTGGCCCTCTGCCAGAAAGTGACATTTGAGCAAAGCCTTGAAGGAAGTAAGGGAGCTGTGTAAATAAAATTCGAGTACCGTGGGCATGGGAGGCCGAAGTGGATGAATCACGAGGTCAGGAGTTCTATATCAGCCTGACAACATGGTGAAACCCCGTCTCTACTAAAAATACAAAAATTAGCCAGGCATGGTGGTGCATGCCTGTAATCCCAGCTACTTGGGAGGCTGAGGCAGGAGAATCGCTTAAAATCGGGAGGCGGAGGTTGCAGTAAGCCAAGATCGCGCCACTGCACTTCAGCCTGGGTGACAGGAGTGAGACTCCGTCTCAAAAAAAAAAGAATTGAGTATCTCCCATGAGGCACTGGGGGTGCAGTCATGGATGAGGCCAGCACGATGCCCACCTCCTGGAGCTGACATCTTCTAGAAGCTTCTTGTGACAGCTGTTCCAGTCTTAGGGCAGGTAGGAGGCCCCAGAAAGGGGCTTGACTGGATGGGCTGAGCGGCCTGCCCACCCCCGCCCCAGGTGGGTTGTCTGTCTTCTTGTACTTGACTTTTTTCCAGTCACTTCCCTGGAGAGCCTGGTGCTGGATTGTGAAAGGGGGCCAAGGCCCCCAAAATGGGGGTGCATATCCACCTTCCACCCCATCCTCACAGACCCAGGAGGGGCAACAGAAAGGAAACTTCAGGAGGAGCCTGGGCACGGTGGGAGGAGCCTCTTGGGGTTGTGGGATGGTTATGGTTCTGTAAGATAGATGGTGGGGGTGGTGGAGGCTGACCCCAAATGGGGCCCATCCAGCCTGCGGGCAGGGAACCCCCTTGTCCTGGGAGAGAGGCCTGACCTGAGCAGAAGATTCTGGAGTCAGATTGGAATGCAAATTGGGACTTGGGTTTTTTTTTTTCTTTTTTCGAGACAGGGTCTTGCTCTGTCACCCAGGCTGGACTGCAGTGGTGCCATCATAGCTCACTGTAGCCTCAACCTCCTGGGCTCAAGTGATCTTCCCACCTCAGCCTCCTGCATAGCTGGGATCACTATGGCTGGCTAATTTTTAAGTTAGCCAAGTGTGTGCCACCATGGCTGGCTAATTTTTAAGTTTTTTGCTGAGACAAGGTCTCCCTAAGTTGCCCAGACTGGCCTCGAACTCCTGGGTTCAACAGATCCTCCTGCCTCAACCTCCCAAAGTGCTGGGATTACAGGCATAAGCCACTGAGCTTGGGAAAGGACTTGGACTCTTATTAACTGTTAGGGCTTGGGGCCACTCTGAATCATCGATCATTTCATAAGTAATTGTAAGTATTAAATGAGGTGCATGTAAAGTGCTTAAAGTCACATCCAGCTCGAGCTAGCTCTCAATCCCTTTATTACCTAACAACCGCTGGGACTACAGTCCTCTGGCTATGCCCCTGTTCCCTCTGGTTTGTGTTCTCCTAGGTCCTACTCCATGGAACTGCCCTTCAGCCAAGGTTTGGTTGCCAAGCTGCTGGCCAGGGACCTGCCTGGTGCCTCTGGGAGATTGGGTTTCCCAGGGCGACACGGGCACTTGTAAAGCGCCTACAGGCATCTGAGTTGGCACAGATGCCGCAGGGGTCAGCAGCTGCCTCTGTGGTTTAGATCCCTGCGCACCACTGCCATCAGAGTAGGAGGTGCAGGGGCGGATTCACATCCGTCAAACAGGAGGCCACAGCCACACACAGGCCTCACACAGGATGTCGCAGAGGGGAAGGCAGCTTCTTAATCAGCAGCGGGCTGTGGGGAGCAGAGTGAAGGGAGAAGAGCATGGGACATCAGGAGGTGCACCCTGAGAGCAGGCAGCTGACACTGGGTGCAGCCCCAGGGCCCTCTCTGGTTTGGGCTGGGTCTGGAGTCCTGCTGCTGGGTGTGGACTCTCCCAGCAGATAAATGAGATCAATGGAACTTCCTGAGCTATGAGGGACCTTCTTGAGGGCTGGCCCCTCCCACATCTCCAGGCCAGAAGGTTGCCTCGGCTGGGCTTGGCCAAGCCTTGGTCTCACAGGGACAAAGCCCAGGTGCCCCAAACAGTGGCAGGGTGGGAGAAGCAGTCTGGCCTGGGAGTCCCCTCTCTCTTCTCTTTTTTATCAAGTTCATGTCTTTAGTTTTTCAGCACCCCTCTCTCTTCTCTAGGGCACAATCACATCTGCCCCTTAAAGCAAAGGGAGGCCCCAGACAAGCCCACCCTATGCAGTTGTTCTCTCTCTGCCTCCACTGGGCTCTTGAGCTCTCGAGATGGAAGGTGGGCCAGAGTGTGGATTTTCTGGCCTGTCACCAAGTAGAGAGCTTTCCTGTTTTTCTCCAGGTGGGTGTCAGGGTGTGGGGACACCTGTCCTAGACCCAGAAATGTTTTGCTGGCCAGCTGCAGAGGTGGGTGATTGGAACAGTGAGGAGGGAAGGAAATTGGCTGATCAGCTGCCCACAGGGAGCTCTCAGCTAGTTCCACTTGCAAGGCACAGACTTAGGGAGAAAATGGATGGGAACCAGCCACAGGGCAGCAAGCCTCCTGTGGGCTGGCCCTAAACCCTGGCACCCACTGCAAGGAACAGAGCAGGGCAGAGCAGGGAGGGTGGCTCAGAGGCTGGTCTGGTGACAGGCAGGAGTAGAGTCTGAGGTTAGATGGCCTTTAAAAGTTAGGGGGGCAGAGAAGGTTTTCCCAAGAAGCCTCATCTCAGAGGTTGCAGTCTGGCTTGGTGGCAACCCCAGTGACTGCCCTAGACCGTTTCTGGTGTTAGACTTGAGGACTTGGGGGCTCCTCAGCCTGTGGGGCTCCTGAACTTGCCTCTTCTCCACGTTCCTCCCAGGTGCGTCACTTAAGTGCACAGCACCTGAGAGTTCGCCAAGCCCGCTCCTTGGCCCCACTTTAACACTTCGAGACAATGGAATAGAAAAGTCCTTTCTAGCCTGGTGTGGTGGCTCACGCCTGTAATCCCAACACTTTGGGAGGCCGAGGTGGGCTGGTCACCTGAGGTAGGGAGTTCAAGACCAGCCTGACCAACGTGGAGAAACCCCTGTCTCTACTAAAAATATAAAAAATTAGCTAGGCGTGGTGGTGCATGTCTGTAATCCAAGCTACTCGGGAGTCTGAGTCAGGAGAATCGTTCGAACCCAGGAGGCAGAGGTTGCTGTGAGGTGGAGGTTGCTGTGAGGTGGAGGTTGCTGTAAGGCGGAGGTTGTGGTGAGCTGAGATCACTCCATTGCAGTCCAGCCTGGGCAACAAGAGTGAAACTCCGTCTGAAAAAAAAAAAAAAAAAAAGCTGGGCACAGTGGCTCACGCCTGTAATCCCAGCACTTTGGGAGGCTGAGGTGGGCAGATCACAAGGTCAGGAGTTTGAGACTAGCCTGGCCAACATGATGAAACCCCGTCTCTACTAAAAATACAAAAAATTAGCCAGGCATGGAGGCACGTGCCTGTAGTCCCGGCTACTCAAGAGGCTGAGGCAGGAGAATCGCTTGAACCTGGGAGGCAGAGGTTGCGGTGAGCCGAGATAGTGCCCTCCAGCCTTGGTGGCAGAGCAAGACTCTGTCTCAAAAAGAAAAGAAAAATATTTTCTACTCTGAAGCCCAAGGTCGCATAGCTAGTCCCACCTGCCTGTCTCCCTGGCTTTCTGGGCCTAAGTATTGGGTGTCTCTAGGGGGCACCTCTCCCCACTCAGGTTGGAGTGACTGGAGTGGAGCCCACACCTGGTGAGCACAGGAACATTCCATATGCAGGACGGGGCTGGACCCACCCTCCCACTTGACCATGCCTGGGGCCTCATCCTTTCTCTTGTTTGATCCTCTTATCCACCCTGCCTAGGAGGCAGATAAACAAAAAGAAGAAAAAAGAATCACCACTAATCCCATAACTCTTCCAAGTACTTTGTGAAACATGGGTAGAGATTTTTAATAGATTCTACCTGACTCTTGGATGCTTTGTACATATGGTCCCGTGTCATGAAATAGTCTTTTGTCCTTTTATTTTTTTATTTTTTTGAGAGGAGTCTCACTCTGCCGCCCAGGCTGGAGTGTAGTGGCGCGATCTGGGCTCACTGCAGCCTCCACCTCTCGGGTTCAAGCAATTCTCCCACCTCAGCCTCCTGAGTAGCTGAGGTTATAGCACCCACCACCAGGCCCAGCTCATTTTTGTATTTTTAGTAGAGATGGGGTTTCACCATGTTGGTCAGGCTGGTCCCAAGCTCATGACCTCAAGTGATCTGCCCGCCTGGGCCTCCCAAAGTGCCGGGATTACAGGTATGAGCCACCACATTCGGCCCTTTTGGTCTTTTTAATGACTGCCAGTCTTTTGTCATGGGCCTGAGCACACTTCACTTGTCCCCTGTTGTGGGTCATTTAGGTTGCTCCTAACTTTTTCTGACAGCTTAATAAACAGCACATCAAGACCGGGAGACATGCGTGAGGCTGGGAGGCTGTCCCTGTCCACCATGGTTTTAATGGATCATTTAATCCTGAGGTACAGTCCTTCCCCATCTGAACCCATCCTGACCATTCTCAGGACTCTGAGATAAATGGTCTCTTTACCCTTTAAGATAAAATGATCCCAGGATGGACATGGTGGCTCCTGTCTGTAATCCCAGCACTTTGGGTGGCCGAGGCAGGCAGATTATGAGGTCAGGAGTTTGAGACCAGCCTGACCAACATGGTGAAACCCTGTCTACTAAAAATACAAAAATTAGCCAGGTGTGGTGGTGCGCACCTATAATCCCAGCTACTGAGGAGGTTGAGGCAGGAGAATTGCTTGAACCTGGGAGGTGGAGGTTGCAGTGAGCTGAGATCGTGCCACTGCATTCCAGCCTGGGTGACAGAGCAAGACTCTGTCTCAAAAGCAAACAAAAAAAGATCGCTTAAAACTATGATGGACAGGGACAGGCTCTCAAGACTCTAAGAATGGTCAGGATGGGTTCAGATGGGAAGGCTTTTTGGAAGGTGACTTTTTTTTTTTTTTGGAGACAGAGTCTTGCTCTGTTGCCCAGGCTGTAGTGCAGTGGTGCAATCTCGGTTCACTGCAACCTCTGCCTCCTGGGTTCAAGCGATTCTCCTGCCTAAGCCTCCCAAGTAGCTGGGACCAGAGGGTACCCGCCATCATGCCCGGCTAATTTTTTGTCTTTTTAGTAGAGAGGAGGTTTCTCTTTGTTGGCCAAGCTGGTCTTGAACTCCTGGCCTCAAGTGGTCCACCTGCCTCGGCCTTCCAAAGTGCTGGGATTACAGGTGTGAGCCATGGCACCTGGCTTGTAAGGGGGCTGGGCTGCTTGAGGGGGCAAGAAGGTATTTCAGACAGAGAATGGCAGAGACCATAGTGAATGGGGTTGGGGTGGGGCTGAGTGGATGGAGCAGCCAATGCAGGGTCAAGGAGAGGGCCAGTGGCATGGAGGAGGGGACGAGTGGGAGGGCAGGCCCCATCAGGTCCCTGCTCAGGACAGCCCAGGAGGCCCACTTTATGATCTCTCTCATGTCATCTGCACGGATCTCTGCATTGGGCCCTCCACTTGTCTTCATCGTGAAACATACAAGCCTCTCTCATCCTGAGGCTTTGCGGCTGTTGTTCCTTCTGCCTGATACACTGTGCCCCGAGTTGTCTGAGGCTGGCCCCTTCCCATCAGTCAGTCTCGGTGGAGATCTCACCTCCTCTGTTCATTCATTCATTCAACAGATAATGAGTGAGCACACACTGTGTGCACTCGGATACAGCAGTGAATAAAAGGACAGAAGGCCTTGACTAGGAAAAAGAAAGCTACTGCTTGTGGAGGATTACACAGGTAATCAACAAGATTAATAAGTAAGCTATTCAGTGTGTCCAAGTGTGGCCGGGGCTAAGGAGAGAGAACGTCCCGGGAGGTTGCAGCTTCAGGTAGGGAGGGCATGAAGACATCTGGAGAAAGTGGCCCAAGCAGAAGGAACAGGGAGCGCACAGACCCTGACAAAGGAATGGTCTGAGACCTTTCAACCACCAAAGCCTAGTTGCTGGATCTTCACATCCTCCTTTCTTTTTCTTTTTCTTTCTTTTTTTTTTTGAGACAGTCTCGCCCTGTCACCCAGGCAGTGGCACAATCTCAGCTCACTGCAACCACCACCTCCCGGGTTCAAGCAATTCTCCTGCCTCAGCCTCCTGAGTAGCTGGGACTACAGGTGCACGCCACCATGCCTGGCTAATTTTTGTATTTTTAGTAGAGACAGCGTTTCGCCACGTTGGCCAGGCTCGTCTCGAACTCCTCACCTCAAGTGATCCACCCACCTCGGCCTCCCAGAGTGCTAGGATTACAGGCATGAGTTACCGCGCCTGGCTGAAAATCATCCCATTTTCTGATTTGTGTCCTGTCAAGTGTCTGTCACTCCCCTGTCACTGCTGTATCCCTGGCCTAGGACAGTATCTGCTCCATGCCAAGCTCCTGCTCCTTCTAGGGGACCTGTGTGGGAGGTAATGCCATCTCCCTTTACAGAGGAGCTGTCTGCAGAGGCCACGCGGCTCAGGGGAGCTGTATGTGCTGTGATAGCCAGCCCCGGCCTGTTGGCCCCTAGCCCAGGTCTCTTTCCCTTACAACCCCTGGCTCCCTCCAAGAATGGGCTACGTAGGTAGGATCTGTTTATACCAGGCAACCCTAGGCCTGGCTTCCTGAAGTTCTCTGCAGAGAACCTGCTTGTCTGCAGTGGGGAGCTGAGGGGCCACCTGGAGGTGAGCCTGGCCAGGCCCAGACCAGCCCCCTCTTCAAGAAAGTGTGGCGCTTTTCCATGCCTTGACCTGGGCAGTGGGTTGAAGTGTGGGGATGCCATGCCCACCCTGCCTTGGTCCTCCTGCCATCACCCCATGCCCATGAGGTCCCAGCCGCCTGTGGGAAGAGCAGCAGGTCCACACAAAACCACCAGCCCTGCCCAGCCAGACCTCACCAGCACCCTATCAGCAGCGGCCAGTCCCCAGGCCCAGATTGCTGGGTTGGCTCTGAGCAGCACATGTTGGGGTATGTCTGCGTGTGTCACTGCCTTTTTTTTTTTTTTTTTTTTTGAGATGAGTCTTGCTCTGTCCCCCAGGCTGGAGTGCAGAGGCACAATCTCGGCTCACTGCAACCTCCACCTCCTGGGTTCAAGCCTCCTGCCTCAGCCTCCCAAGTAGCATGGTGGTACAGGTTCATGCCACCATGCCTGGATAATTTTTTGTATTTTTAGTAGAGACAGGGTTTCATTGTGTTAGCCAGGATGGTCTCGATCTTCTGACCTCGTGATCCACCTGCCTCAGCCTTCCAAAGTGCTGGGATTACAGGCGTGAGCTCCAGCGCCCGGCTGTGTCCCTGCCTTTTAACTGCAGGGGCATCGTTGGGCATCCTCTGTCCCATATCATCCATCCTTCACTGCCGCCCAGAGCCCTTCTGACATGGGGTCCAGTCTGAGTTCTGCTGCTTCCTACTTGGTGACCTTGGACAAGGTGTTTCACTGCTGTGGTCCGTTTCCTCGCCTGTCAAGTGGGGACGTTCCACTTACCTTTCAGGTGGCTTCCGAGATCAGGGTGGTGTTGAGGAGCTCCACGCTCACAAACGTACTCAGCACCAAGGAAAGGAGGTGGCCAGGACATTCAGTGACCCATGACAGTGGCTCTCTGGGTGCTGGGGTTTGGGGAGGATTTTCTCCTCTGTATTTGCTTTTTCTACATTGGGCACAGACTACTTGAACAAAATTGTTTAAATGCAATAGGCTGCAGAGGGTTTGGTACGCTCGTTCCGGGTGCACAGCAGGTGCTCCAGCATTTGGGTGGGTGGTGCTCAGTGTCCTCACCCCCCTGACTCAGTGGGGCCCTCTCCTGATGACATTGCTGTACCGTCTCCCTCCTTCCTACCGGCACCTCCTCCCAGCCCCCAGTTCTGCCTTGTCACCTTTGAGCCTTTGTGGAGTCTTTGGCACAGATGGCCCTGTGCCCTCTTCTCCCCTCCCTGGAGTCTGCAGGCCGTGGTCGCTCTCCAGGGAGCCCCCACCAAGCTTCCTCTGACTTCTGACCCAGTGACCTCGGCCTGGGCCCTGGGTTGGGGTGTGAGCCCCCAGGAGTCTGACTGGTTTATGAGCGTGAGCTGCTCTCCGCTAGGCTGGAACGCTGGGCCGGTGGATCCCAGTGTCCTCTCACTTCCACTCCCAGAAGCCCCAGGGGCTTTCCCAGCCAGTGTCTGTTCTCTGAACCCCCTCAGGGCCTTGGATCAAGTGGGCCCTAGGAGTTTCCCGGCCACCTTCTCTTCTCCAGCAAAGTGGGGGCCCCACCTTTGGGCTGACTCCTCCAAAATATAAAGGCAGGAATGTCTCATACTGACCTTGACCCACCTTTTCAGTTTCCCCAGAATGGGGCTGGTTCCTGGTGTTCGGTTTAGAGGTAACTGACCCTGCAGATCCTTTCACTCAAGGAGGATGTGGCTCTGCCTCTTTTTTTTTTTTTTTCAGAGGTTGTTTTTATTCTGTTGTCCAGGCTGGATTGCAATGGCCTGATCTCTGCTCTGCAACCTCCACCTCCCAGGTTCAAGCAATTCTCCTGCCTCAGCCTGCTGAGTAGCTGGGATTACAGAGTCTGCCACCACACCTGGCTAATTTTTGTATTTTTAGTAGAGATGAGGTTTCCCCATGTTGGCCAGGCTGGTCTTGAACTCTTGACCTCAGATGATCTACCTGCCTTGGCCTCCCAAAGTGCTGGGATTACAGAACTGCCTCTTTTTTACACTGTGATTTTGCAGAATCGGGTCACCCTCCCAGCATGGCAAAGCCCTCTGCCAGAAGACACCCCCCAACTCTGCCACGCACGTTACCTACCTTCTTCCCCCCGGCCCAGATCACATGGGATCCTGTCATATGCAAAGTCCTGACCTGATAGTTAATTTTTGCCATCTCCCAAGAACCTGAAATCCTTCAAACCTCAGCTTAGATACCTTTTGTTTGTTTCACCACATTGGCCAGGCTGGTTTCAAACCCCTGACCTCAGGTGATCCACCCACCTCGGCCTCCCAAAGTGCTGGGATTACAGGCGTGAGCCACCACACTCAGCCTTCACCGCCCCCCACCCCCCATAATAGCTGGGACTACAGGTGCCTGCCACCACGCCCAGCTAATTTTTGTATTTTTAGTAGAGACAGGGCTTTCACCATGTTGGTCAGGATGGTCTCCATCTCTTGACCTCGTGATCCACCCGGCTCTGCCTCCCAAAGTGCTAGGATTATAGGCATGAGCCACTGTGCCCGGACTTAGATACCTTCTTCTCAAATATGAGCTGCCCTCCCTGCTACAGGCCAGGTGTTCCCTCTCCTTCCTGCAGTCAGAGCACTCAACACACTGAGCTGCCCTGTCTCTACCTGCCCCTGCCCGGAGTGCCCGCCTCCAGGGTGGGGATTAGATCTGCTTCCTTCCCCATCCTGCTGGGAGTGAACAGAGCTGTGCCCCAGGTGGGCCTGTGTCTGGGCTTCCCAAGGACGGGCCTTGCTGTCCTGTGGTCAGGAGGAGGCTGAGCTGCTAGAAGCCAAAAGCTGGAGCACAGAGGCTCCTTCCCCTTCCTCCAAGGATAATCCAGAAATAGTTTCCCCTTGGGCTGGGAATGGATTCTGTGGTGGGCGGAGAGTTTGGGGGCCTCAAGCTGGTTTCTTTATTGGGAGCAGATTTCTCCTGATTATTCTCCACTTGAGCCCATGGGAAAGAGAACCTTTCTGAGCACACCCCAATAGAGCACAGGAAGGTTGGACTGGGGCTAGCCAGAGAGAGGGGAGGGGACTCACAGAGACCCCGGGCACAGTGGGATGGGCCAGCACTTTTACTGAGTGCCCTGTGCCACCCCTGCCCACTCGAGTTCCTCGTGGCCGTGGCTGATTGGAGAGGCTGAGGCTGAGAGCCCATGGACAGCCTTCCCTGAGGTTAGAAGGAAGAGGCATCTGCCCCAGGGCCCTGGCCTGGAATCACCTGGGCCGCCCCAACTTGGGCTCTGATCTGGGAACAGCCTTGGTGTTTCCACCTTCCACCTGACTTTGGACGAAGAGGCTTGTGAGGTTTCCCTTTCTGCTTAGCTGGAGTTTCATGGTTTCTCAGAAAACAGGTTAACAATTAAGCTAATTAACCTCAGGGCTGGCGGGCCCTCCTTGTGCTCATAAAGCCAGGCTAAATGGCTTCCTCCCCCAGCTTTTCCTGCCCCATTATAAGGCCACAGGTGGTGAGAGCCTTCAGCCCTGAGGTGGTCCGGCCTCTAGATCTGAGCGTGGGGAAGCCAGGGTGCATGGGCGATCACCGTGAAGCCGGCCTGGCCCCGGGGTGGCTGCCTACTGGACTTGGAGAGAGAGGGCCGCTCCGCCTGTTTGGGCCGGGCCTCATCGATACCCGAGTGCCAGGACAGGCCCCTGCAGCTCCTCCCGTTTCTCCAGGTTTCCGGTGGGGGCTGCAGACCAAGCAGAATGAGGCGGTTCCTGAGGCCAGGGCACGACCCTGTGCGGGAGAGGCTCAAGCGGGACCTGTTCCAGTTTAACAAGGTAAGTCAGGGAGAGCAGGGGAGGTGACCTGGGTTTTGGGTTGGGGAGCTCAGGCTGGGGCTGGATTAAGGTATAGCTCTTACGTGGTACCTGCAATGCCTCCTGGGACTCTGACTTTGGAAATGGGGCCCTGTGAAAGGGCTTTTATAGGAAAGAGGAATTGGATGCCCTCATGACTCCTCATCCCAAGTCTTTCACTGGCTCTGTGACCTCTGCAAGTCACCCCACCTCATCGAGCCTCAGTTTCCCTACTGGTATCATGGGAATAAAACTATCTGCCCTGCCTACCTTGGCACAGGGTTGTCAAGGAGGCTTAGGGACGTGCGTGATGAAAAGATGAACTCTGCAGGGGGTAACAATGTCCCTTGGGGCCCTGGAGTCACAGGCCATGGCTGTTTGTCCCTTCTCAAATTGCCCCTGAAGGAAAATGCAGCTCCCCTACAGGCTGAGCACGTGATTCCTTCTGGCAGGCTCCGGCTGGGAGAGTGGGGAGAGGTGCCAGGGAGAATGAGCCAGAATTGGCATCGGACTATACCAATCCCAAACCTGTACCCAGGGCACCAGAAGCCGCATGGGGCTTCCCCTCAGGGACCTGGGACCTGAGAAGGTCAGGACAGGTCTTAGTGCACAGGAGGTGTACAGTGTGGCTTTTCAGCTCCTGGGCCACCGAGCAGTGTGGGGCTTTCTCACCTGTGCTTTGATTCACTCTGCTGGGAAGGTGGGCTGCAGGGACCAGGACACTGTGATGCTCTTGCCCCGGGGATCCAGGAGCCTCCCAGCATGCTGAGGGCTGGACATCTGGCTTTTGTTGGGGGCTTCCGTTTGGGCTCCCTTTCCCCTAAAAGGAAGCAGTGCATGTAAGACCAGGTAGTCTGGAAAAGGAATGTCTCCCTGTGACGGATGAGGAATTCTCTTTGGTTGTATTTATTTTTATTTTTATTTATTTATTTATTTTTGAGACCAAGTCTCACTCTTTTGCCCAGGCTGGAGTGCAGTGGCGCAATCTCGGCTCACTGCAACCTCTGCCTCCTGGGTTCATGGGATTCTTCTGCCTTAGCCTCCCGAGTAGCTGGGATTACAGGCACTCACCACCACACCTAGCTAATTTTTTTGTACTTTTAGTAGAGATGAGTTTTCACCATGTTGACCAGACTGGTCTTGAATTCCTGACCTCGTGATCTGCCCACCTCGGCCTCCCAAAGTTTTTATTTTTTATTTATTTATTTATTTATTTTTGGCTTTTATATCATATATTTATTTTAAAAAATGAGAAATTGACAAAGTTACCACATTATTCTGCATGCTAACAGGATTTCCCAAGCCTGTGAGAGATAACATTTCTTGACCAATTAAAAAAAAAAAAAAAAAGACTTCCTCAACAATGTAAAGATCGGAAACCTTTCAAATCCAAATTCAAGGTCTTTATTACTAGTTCCACCTCATAAGCTAGTGGGATGGATCTGTGTCACAAGCTGAACTCCTTGGTAAAGAAAACTTGAGAAGACACTAAGCAAGGATGTTAATGAGGATTACAGGCGGAAGCCACGGCACCCGCCTGCTTGTATTTTTGTTTGTTGATTTGAGAAGTGCAGAAGTCAGCTTGCCCAGGTGCGAACCCAACTTTGCCACGTAGAAGCTGGATGATCGTGTGCCTGTCACCCAAACCATAGGCTTGTTAAGGGCTTACATGGGATGAGGTAACAAGGCTAGCACAGTGGCCCAGGAATGTCGGCTGCTGTTGTGGGGTGGAGGGGACCTCCCTGTTGGGAGAGGTGGGTCAGTGGTCCCCACCTGCCCTGCCATTTTCCTCTGGGTTTCTTAGCCTGTGGGAGAAGTTGGTGTCCCTGATGGAGCTTTGCCACAAGGACATTTGCCTCCGGAGTTAGGACTTTCCTACGCCAGCGTACCTCCCACCAGCTCGCTTTTGGGCCTTGGGATATGGGGGTGCAGGTGTTGGGAATGGGAGATCTCAGGACCCCTAGAGCCTGCTACTCTTGCTCTGGAGGGAGTAGCCTATGGGTGCTGGGTCTCAAAGCTTCAGTGTCCACAGGGGATGGAAGGGAGCTGGGTGACCCCCATCCGCCTTCAGTCTCTCACTCTGAAAAGATGGCAGGAACCTGACCCACAGGCTCAGCAAACAGGGCTGAACTCCTCCCCTGCTCCCAAAGTTCTTTCTGTACAACTGGGGTGGAGCTGGGGTGAGGAATTGTCCCTCCCTCTTTCCCCTATTCTCCAGCAGTGGTTCCTAAACTTGACTGGCCCACTCCCAGGCCTGGGGGTGGCAGAGGGAGGCTCCTGGGCCTCCTCCTCCTCCTCTGCCTTCCTCTTTCCATTCATATGCAAGAAGCATGCATTGAGCACTTACTGGATCCACAGCCCAAGGCTCAGGGCTATGGGAATCTGATTAGGCCTCTTCCCTTCACTTTTATAGTCTGCAGGAAGGAGGAGGCTTATGGCCTGAAATTTCAGGCCTTGGGAATAGAGAGAAGGAAGGAGAGAGCCTTCCAGGCTCGGCGAGTGTTGTGGAGCAGGGTGGGATTGAAGGATGAGACCAGATCCCAGAGGATTTGGGATCCCAGATGGTCTGCCCCTCCACAGCCTAGGCTGAAGGGGCAGGGAGGATGCTGGATGCTGGCATCTGGGCCTGAACTGACTGACCCTGCAGCCCTAGGGGGTTATGAGCAAGGGAGTGAGTAATGGTCCCATTTACAATGTAGGAAAGATAAACCTGGAGATATTTTTACTCTTTGGGCAAATCAGGTAAGCTCAGAGCAATTAGGAGACATTGCATGACTAGAAATGGCCCAGAAGGAAGGGACTGGGGGACAAGGCATGGGTTGAGCAGGGTTTCTCAGCTTCAGCACTCACGGATGATACTTGAGGCTGGCTGTGCTGTGGAGGCGGTCCTGTGCACTGTAGACTATTTAGCAGTGTCCCTGGTCCTACACACACAGCCTGCCAAGATGTGATACCAAAAATGTCTCCAGACACTGCGGAATGTCTCCTGAGGGGTAAAATCGCTCCTGGTTTGAGACCCATTGAATAGAGAACTATTTAGGGCATCCGATTGCAGAGACCTGCTGATCGGGCAGTAAAGAGAGAATGGGGCCGGACGCGATGGCTCACGCCTGTCATCCCAGCACTTTCGGAGGCCCAGGCCAGCAGATCACAAGGTTATGAGTTAGAGACCAGCCTGAACAACGTGGTAGAACCCCGTCTCTACTAAAAATACAAAAATTAGCCAGGCATGGTGGCGCATGCCTGCAGTCCCAGTTACTCAGGAGGCTGAGGCAGGAGAATTGCTTGAACCCGGGAGGCAGAGGTTGCAGTGAGCTGGAATGGCACCACTGCGCTCCAGTCAGGGTGACAGAGCAAGACTTCATCTTGAAAAAAAAAAAAAAGAGGGGATGGGAGGCAAGGTGGGTGTCCAGGATGACCATGGAGTCTCTGACCTGGGTGGGTGGTGGTGCCAGGCCTTGGGAGGGGGAGCCCAGGCCAGGAGTGGCGAAGAGCAGATTTGGGGAAAAGTAATCTTTTTTGATTGTTTTGATTTGCACACAATCGCAACAACAGTGCTCTCCATTTATGGAGAGGTAGCTTGCCCAGTGGTGAGTGGTGCCAACTGTTGGGCTCGCCAGCTGTGTGACCTTGAGCAGGTTACATGCCTCTGAGATAGACACGATACTCAGAGCCATTCCATCCATGCTGTTGGTGTGAGGACTACATGAGTTTCTGCATGATTCGAAGGCCACGCCTGTCTGGCTACTGCAGCGTCAGACAGCAGCATCCTATGGTGGGTGTCACGTGGCTTGAGGTTGAGTTGAGGAGCCTTGGGACAGCTCCAGCAGACGGTGTGATACCCAGGGCTGGAGCCTGGAGTGGCATGTGGGCTGTTGGTATAGGAGAGGGTCAGCTCCCAGAGAGTGTTCACGTCTGGCAGTTCTCAGGTTATGTTTCTTCCAGTGGTCCTGGAAGGCCAGTCTGCTGGGTACTGTGCTGGGACACACACAGTACAGTCAATCGTAGCTTGACCCTAGGTGGCTTGTAGGCGCCGTCTTCTGAACCAGTCCCAGCCTTTTTCTCCAACACCTTCTGGCGCAACTGTCTTATATCCACACCAAGCCGGATGCCTCAAAGAGAGCAAGGACATCGCCCTGGGGGCCCCGAGAATCAGACGTCCTGTTTCTTTGGCTTCAGTACCTGCAGAGGATCCGTGATTGCGAACAGTCTCTGAACTCTGCCAGGGGCTGGCTGTCAGAGCAGTAACTCCAGTTCACTGAGGGCTATGTGCCAGGCATCAGAGGGCCTGGGTAGTGGTTAGGGGCAGGGACTTTGCAGCCACATGGCCTGGGTCTAGATGCTGGCACTGAGTCTAGATCCTGGCTCTGTTGCTTCCTCACTGTGTAAGACACAGCAGACGTGTTACTTAGCCTCTCCGTTCTTTAGTTTCCTCATCCATAAAATGGGCGTTGTAGGGGAGCAAAAACTGGCTTCCCTCCAGCCTTCTAGGTTCTTTGACTGAGCCAGGAATTAAATTGACATGAGGCTGGGCACAGTGGCTCACTTCCTGTATTGGAAGACTGAGGTGGGTGGATCAGTTGAGGTCGGCAGTTAGAGACCGACCAGCCTGGCCAACATGGCAAAACCTCGTCTCTACTAAAAATATAAAAATTAGCCTTGTGGTGATGCACGCCTGTAGTCCCAGCTATTCGGGAGGCTGGGGCAGGAGAATGTTGAACCCGGGAGGTGAAGGTTGCGGTGAGCCAAGATCACGCCACTGCACTCTAGCCTGGGTGACAGAGTGAGACCTTGTCTCAAAAGAAAAGGCAGGGGGACTGGGTTAGGGTGTGACCAGGTTGACCAGGTTATGGGAAAGTGAGAGGAGGAAGGTTATCCTGTTATGTATGCAGAGACGGTCTCCTGGGTAATAAAAGTTGCCTTAGAGCAGCCCTCTTCCTGATACAGATATGGGTTGAGCATCCATGATCAGAAAATCTGAAATCTGAAATGCTCCAAAGTCTGAGTTTTTGAAGTGCCAACATGACTCTGAAAGGAAATGCTCACTGGAGCGTTTCAGATTTTGAAATTTTGGATTTGGGATAGTCAACCAGTAAGTATAATGCAAATATTCCATAATCCAAAAGGTTCTGAAATCCAAAATGCTCTAGTCCCAAGCATTTTATTTCTTTTATTTCATTTTTTGTTTGTTTGTTTTAATAGCTGCCCATCACTGAAGTCCCAGGCATTTTAGATGAGGAATATTCAGCCTGTACTTGACGAATGTAGATTTCCTTTATGGATGTAAATTTCTTTAACAAAAGGACAGCTTTTCAGAACTACTCCCATGTCTGCACTTTCTGAGAATAAGTAGCTCAAATTATGCCAAAGAAGTAGCTGGGAGACGTGGCTCATGCCTATAATCCCAGCACTTTGGGAGGACAAGGCAGGTGGATCACCTGAGGTCAGGAGTTTGAGACCAGCCTGGCCAACATGGTGAAACCTCATCTCTACTAAAAATTTAAAAATTAGCTGGGCATGGTGGTGGGTGCCTGTAATCCCAGCTACTCAGGAGCCTGAGGCAGGAGAACTGCTTGAACTGGGAAGTAGAGGTCACAGTGACTTGAAATCGCACTAGTGCACTCCAGCCTGGGCGACAGAGCGACTCCGTCTCAAAAAAAAAAAAAAATAGTAGGCCAGGCATAGTGGCTCACGCCTGCAATCCCAGCACTTTGGGAGGCCGAGGTGGGTGGATCACAAGGTCAGGAGATCAAGACCATCCTGGCCAACATGGTGAAACCCCCGTCTCTACTAAAAATACAAAAAAATTAGCTGGGCGTGGTGGCACATGCCTGTAGTCCCAGCTACTCGGGAGGCTGAGGCAGAATTGCTTGAACCCAGGAGGTGGAGATTGCATTGAGCCGAGATCGTGCCACTGCACTACAGCCTGGGCGACAGTGTGAGACTCTCAAAAAAAAAAAAAAAAAGTATATTTTGGGGTAGCACATTCTGGTCTCTTACAGTGTTGTTTTGGGGTGGTATGTCCTGAGCCCCAACAGCATCATACCTGTCCCTAAGGGAGTATCATTGCTTCAAATGGTGCCTGGTACAGGTGGATGCCTTACCAGGGCTTGCCTTGTCATGGCGTCATCCTCACCACAACTCACGATGGGTGTTGCTCCCATTCTGCCAGGGAGGACACTGAGGCCTCCAGGGCCTGCACAGCTGGAGGATGTCGTGAGGGGCACAGGCTGGGGATGAGGATGTTCTGGTTCCACCTGCTGTCTGGCTGTGTGGCCTTAGGGTGGTGGCTTCACTTCTCTTCACACCTCAGTTTCTTCACTAGCGAAGTAACTGTTTGCTATATGTGGTTGGCCCCTGAGGCCAGTGGAGGGATGGACAGACAGACAAGTCAGCTGCAGCGCCAGGACAGGGCCACTGAGGACCAAGGGAGGGGACCATGGGACTTCAGAAGGGAGGGAGTGCTGCTGGAGGAAAAGTCAGGGTAAAACCCGTTCCTAGACAACTGCCCGCAGCCTCCCTGCCCCGCCACGGCCAATCCCAGGCACACCCCAAGCAGCCGCACCCATCAGGGCAAACAGGCCACTGTGTTTGCCGGGGCTGCCGCAGAAGCACCTGCCTGGGCCCTCCCTGCCCATGCCCACCCTCCCTGTCCCCTTAGGTCCTGAACAAACAGTGTGTTTCTGACCCAGCAGCCCCTGCGGAGGGCCAGGTTGTTCTGTATTGGCTTTTGCATGGCTGGGCCCCTGGTGTCAGGTGACAGCAGCCACACTGGGAAGGCCAGGTTGCTGCCACTGCCAGGAATCTGAGCTGGCCACACCCAGCCAGTATCGGGCAGAGCGGCCCAGCTAGGTGGGTGTGCCCCCCACCCCGCCCTGTGCAGCCTCCAAGGACCTGGTTCCTGGCATTCCCTCCTTCCCACCCCCTGGGGAGTGCCAGGGACTCCTTGGTTCTAGCCCTCAGGCAGGGTCCTCCCTGGCTGCGGGCAGGATGAAGGCCCCACTGTCTCTGACAAACAGCCTTAGCTCACTCCCGCCCCTTCCGGGACCTGGAGAGGGCCTTCTCTCCCACTGTAGGCTAATGTTGCAGTCTGGCAGCTTCTGCAAATCTTTGCTCTCCTTTCCCAACCCCCCGTCAAAGGAGTTCATTGTTCTTTCCTCCCTTGGCAGAGGTCACCTGAGCCAGGTATCAGATGTGGGCGGTGCCAGGTAGGCTGGATGCCGTGCTCAGGAGGTCCCAGTGGCTGCCAGGCTTTGGTCAGCCTCCTAGTTTGCATCTGAAGAGAGATAGCTGTGGTCTTAGAATAGCTGGGAGGGCTAGTCTTGGAATTCCCTGACCTCCCAGGGGCTGTACCCTGTCCCACCCTGTGTTCTGAGTGGAGCCATGCATGATTCAGGGTTGCTGTCTGTGCCTTTGCAGGAACACAGCCCTGGGGTTGAGCCCAACCTTCTGTGCTCAGGTGGGTGCCTCCTTTCAGGGAGGCCATAGGCACTCCCTCTAACAGGGACCTGGAACTGTTCCTGAACCCTTAACAAGGGGGAGTCACCACCCATGTGATGACTTGTTCACCAGCAGGGAAGCTGAGCCTTACAAGGCTGGTAGGAGTTGGGGATGGGAGAGTAAGGGGGTGGGAAGGGCACCAAAGTAAGGGGCAGGCCAGGCGCAATGGCTCACACCTGTAATCCCAGCACTTTGAAAGGCCAAGGCAGGTGGATCACTTGAATCCAGGCGTTCGAGACCAGCCTGGCCAACATAGTGACACCTCATCTCTACAAAAAAATACAAAAATCAGCCAGGCATGGTGGTGCAGGCCTGTAATTCCAGCTACTTGGGAGACTGAGGTGTATCACTTGAGCCTGGGAGGCGGAGGTTACAGTGAGCTGAGATCACACCACTGCACTCCAGCCTGGGCAACAGAGTGAGACCCTGTCTCAAACACACACACACACAGTGGGGGGCAACTGGGGCACACCAGAGGTGCCCATGGTTCTTTCCCTGACTGGTTTCCTCAGGACACTGGGTCCTGGGTTTCTATCTCCTCCCTGTCCCTTCATCAGCTGCTCTTAGTCCTGTTCCCAAATCTCAATCCCTTCCCTGTTTCCAACAAGATCCCTTTGGCTTCTCATAACTAACCTAGTGCTCCTGTGCCTCTCTGCCCAGCCCGAGTCCCTTCCTCATAGGACTGCCCAGACCCCTGTCAAAAGAGTTCCTTGTTCTGTCCTCCCTTGGCAGAGGTCACCTGAGCCAGGTGTCATCTATGGGTGGGGCCAGGTGGGCTGGATGCTGCCTCCCCTCCCCGACCTGGGGAGTCCCTGGGGAGCCATGCCATTTACAAGTGAACTGACTCTCTTGGGCCTGCCCAGGCAGAGTCCCTGTGAAGGTCACTGCCTTTATTTCGGTTTTGGGGGAGCCCTGGTCCCTCTAGAGTTGCCAACTTGGAGAAGTGCCCAAGGGGATACCATGGAATGATTCGAGGCTTCGAAGGAAGCAGAGGCCCGTGTGTGCTGTGGGGTGGCTGAGGCTTCCAGCCGCACCAGGTGGCCTCAGGTCCATCATGTCCAATCCGAGGACAGCCCTGCCCGGCGCAGTCACCAGTACCATCCCGTTTATTACCTGAGAAACGAAGCTCAGGGAGGCCTAGCAGCCTACCCACTACCAAATGCCTCGTACGTGGCAGGAACGGATTCAAAGCTTAGTGGGTCTGACTCAGCCCCTGTTCTAAATCAGCCTTTGGAAAAGAAAGTGGGGATGGGAGGGAGGGGTGGCCACAGTATCTCCAAGGCTAGAAGGGAATGAGGAATGAATGTGGGTGGTTGAAGGATGGGCCCATCCTCTTTGTCTTCCTCTGGGTTAGAGGAAAGATACGGAGCCCGAGCAGGAGAGACTCAGGTGAAATGTTAGAACTGCCCATGACATGTGGCCTGAGAGCCCAGCAAAAAGTTGCAGGCTGTTTTCTCTATGGCCTGACTTTCCTGCTGATGTGCAGAATTGTTGAGGTCGGTAGGAATGTAATATGAGCCACGTTTGTAATTTAAAGTTTTCTAGAAGCTGCATTATAAAATTATTTAAACATGTGAAATTAATTTTAATTATGTATTCTGGCCCGGTGCTGGCTCACACCTGTAATCCTAGCACTTTGGGAGGCCAAGACAGGTTGATCACTTTAAGTCAGGAGTTTGAGATGAGCCTGGCCAATGTGATGAAGCCCCATCTCTACTAAAAATACAAAAATTAGCAGGGTGTGATGGTGCGTGCCTGTAGTCCCAGCTACTTGGGAGGCGGAGGCAGAAGAGTTGCTTGAACTGGGAGGTGGAACTGAGCTGAGATCTCACCACTGCACTCCAACTGGGTGACAGAGTTAGAGTCCATCTAAAAAAATTCTAGAAGCTGCATTATAAAATTATTTAAACAAGTGAAATTAATTTTAATCATATATTCTGACCGGGCACAGTAGCTCACACCTATAATCCCAGCACTCTGGGAAGCTGAGGCTGGCAGATTACTTGAGGCCAGGAGTTTGAGACCAGCCTGGGCAACATGGTGAAACGCCGTCTCTACTGAAAATACAAAAATTAGCTGGGCTTGGTGGCGTCTGCCTGTAATCCCAGCTTCTCTGGAGACTGAGACAGGAGCATCACTTGAACTGGGGAGGCGGAGGTTGCAGTGAGCCGAGATTGTGCCACTGCACTCCAGTCTGGGTGACGGGCACAACCCTATCTCAAAAATAATAATAATCATAATCATATATTCCCTTTAATCTAACATATGCAAACTATTGTGACATGTAGCTAACTTAAATTACTAGTGATGTTTTTTCAGTTTGTTTTTTCGAATGCTAAATATGAAATCTAGGTGTGTTTTACACTTAGAGCACATCTCAATTCAGACATTAAATCTTCTTTGGAAGTACTAGATCTGTATTTGGAATTTAGATGATTTACAGTAGAAAAAGGGGGATTTGAAGCATGGTCTGCCTGAGTCCAGCCCCTGTTCTTCTAGAACCCAAGTTGTTCCAGGCATACTTGAAGAGTTTCCAAGAACTGAATTAATCCTCCTTGGTGACATGAGCCATACTGAAAGCGCTTGGTGGCTACCTGGGGCTCATGGCTACCATTCCGTGCAGCCTGGGGCGTGGGGCCTGCTCCTGGCCAGGCCAGCGGGCTCCTGTGGGGCATTTCTGCCAGAGTCCTCCAAATTCCAGAGGCTGTTCCCTGAGCTGCCTCTGCTGCTGGAAAGTGCTGCTCTCCCAGGGGGACGCTCTGGCTGCGGATCCTGAGGCCCCAGCAACGTGGGGCTGGCTGAGGTCTGGCGGGGCCCCTGGGGGAGCTTGTCCTTCACATCCTAACCAGTCGCCTACTCCTCTTTTCCTGGGAAATGTTTACATTCCAGACACTCAGCTATCTCTACCCAGGGCTTCTCCAGGCTCTGCATTTTTCACATAGCTGAACAGGGACCTGGGCTGGCCTGGGGGCCGCTGCTGGGCCCCATCTGTCTCCCCCTGGCTATCCCATTCAGGTATGACCATTTGCAGGGCAGATGTGTTCCTGGCAAAGAGCCAGGCCTGAGGCACCCCCATCTCCCCCAACCTTTTTATCCCCAGGCATACCCCCCAAATAGACACTTGGAGCTCTCCTCCCTGTCTGACCTCAGCATGGGATTCCTTGTGAGAGCCATCAGACTAGACTAACATGGGGGAGGCAGGTAGCAATTGGGTTCTCTAAGCTGTCATTGCCAGGTCTCACCAGGGACTTCTCCCTTTCTGCTGCTTTGAGGTGGCAGGGCTGCAAAGTAAGAGAGCCTAGGGCCTAAGGAGGCTGCCTCATTGTTGGGGCCTTTTTCTGCAGGGCATAGTCTCTGTGGTTGCTTTTTGTTTTAAGTCTTTAAAGCAACCAGTTGACATGGCATTACTCTGTGCTGTTCTCACCCAGCTCTGCAGAGCTAGTATCTCCTGCAGTGGGAGGTGGGGGTCAGACTGGGATAACTGATTAAGTAACTGAACCGAAAACCTTCCTGAAGATGGTTTATCCCTCTAAATTTGTAGCGTTTATGTTCATACCTTTCTTGACCCACAATTCTATCCCTGGGACATCTGCCCCAGGAAATACTCAAGTGTTGTAGACAAAGATAGGAGTCCAAGAATGCCGTCAACATGGTTGTCAGTTGCAAACCCTCTAGCGACCAAGTAAATGCTCAACAATGAAGCCCTGGTGAGTTAGGGCATCTCCAGGTAAAGAACATTCTTTTGCTGTTTTTAAAGTTATTTTAGTCTGATGTGGTAGCTCACGCCTGTAATCCCACCACTTTGGGAGGCCGAGGCGGGCGGATCACCTGAGGTGAGGAGTTCGAGATCAGCCTGTCTGACATGGTGAAACCCCACCTCTACTAAAAATACAAAAATTAGCTAGGTGTGGTGGTGGGCGCCTGCAATCCTAGCTACCTACTGGGGAGGCTGAGGCAGGAGAATTGCTTGAACCTGGGAGGTGGAGTTTGCAGTGAGCTGAGATCCACCATTGCACTCCAGGCTGGGCTACAAGAGCGAAACTCAGACTCAAAACAAAACAAAAAATCATTTTAGGCAGGTTGCAGTGACTCACGCCTGTAATCCCAGCACTTTGGAAGGCCAAGGCAGGAGGATTGCTTGAGTCCAGGAGGTCAAGACCAGGCTGGGCAACATGACGAATTCCTGTCTCTACAAAAAATTAAAAAGTAGCCGGGAGTGGTGGCGTGTGCCTGTAGTTCCAGCTGCCTGGGAGGCTGAGGTGGGAGGATCGTTTGAGCCTGGGAGGCCGAGGCTACAGTGAGCCAAAATCACTCCACAGCACTCAACCAGGGGAACAGAGTGGGACCCTGTCTCAAAACATATATATAAATTAATTTAAAATTTTTTAAAAGTCATTTTCAAGCTTTTAACAACCTGGGCTGGCTGTAAGTAGGAAACCAGGCTACAAAGCTATACCTATACATGATCTTGTATATGTATATCCATATGGCATGATCCCAATTATATCTTTTTAAATATAGACACGTGCAAACATTCACAAGCGAGAAGACTCAAAGGACGCACGCTGAGGTGTTAGCAAGCGTTACTTCTGGTTGTGGGAGTCTGGGTAACTTTTGTTCTTAAACATCTTTATACCTCCCAAGTTCTTCACAATGTGTGTGTATTACTTCCATTATAAGAAATGAAAAAGCATGTGTCTGCAATGACGCTCCAGGAATTCCCTTTCTGGGAAGATGGTTGAAACGTGGTGGCAGTGAGAGCCTGTGAGACGCAGCTGACTGGGGCCTGGAGGAGACCGGAGCCAGGCAGGGCCTCTGTGATATTCTGAGTACTCTAGGCCCCTGGTTGGGCCCGGAGCTGCGCTACCACCAGGCTTTTCCCCCGAGGGACCAGTGTCTCACTGTGCCAGACTCCCCCTACTTTCTCCATCCCATAAGGCCCCCATGCCACTGAGGAGGGCAGGGTCCATCACGCAGGGCACATGTGGTGGAGGCACCAAGTCCGTGCCTGGAGAGCATCAAGAGGCTGGCGTGGTGTTGGGGAGGATGAGCTTGCAGGGGTGGCCATGAGGCCAAGGGCAGAGTCATGAAGGGACTGGGGGTAGGGCCTGGTAAATTTGGGTTAGGCTTCAACACTCAGGTGTCTGGGAGGAACCTGAAAGGTACAGAATCCCTGCTTCCTGCTGGGGTGGTCCGGTGCTACAGCTTCCCCAGCCATGGTGGTGTGAAGGGGACAGGTCTACAGGCTCACGCTACGTGGTTCTCGTTGCAGACGGTGGAGCATGGCTTCCCGCACCAGCCCAGCGCCCTCGGCTACAGCCCATCTCTGCGCATCCTGGCCATTGGCACCCGTTCTGGAGCCATCAAGCTGTATCCTCCGTCCCCTCACTCCCAACTGGGCAGGGCCTTGGGGTGGATGAGATTTGGGGAAGGACATCTTTTCCCTCCTTGTCCAGGGCTGCTGGGATAAAATGAGGGACTTTCCTGAATTTCCAGCTTTGGACATGATTTTATTCCAAAGTGAGGAAGGTATGGTTTATGGCAGGACGGAGACCTGGGCATGGCGGGATGTGACCCTGTCCTTTGCAGGAGGACAGTGAGGGTGAAACTGACCGAGGAGGTACAGGTTTATTTCATCCCCTGTGTCCTTTCAGGACGTTCATGTGGTCTCCTCCCTGTACTCAGTTTCCCCTTCTCACCTGTTGCTGGAAGTTTCAGGACTCCCTGGGCAGGGGGCAAGGCCACTGTGGAGATCAGGGACCTGTTTTGCATGGGCTACATTGGGGGATCCAGGGGGAAGGACCTGACACCAGTCTCAGCCATTGCTCAGTAAATGAGGGGCTGGCTGGTGGGTCAATAGCAAGGCCTGGCCCTTCTGTGCCCCTGCCTCCCTCAGCGCCCCATCTCCCCACCAGAAAAGCAAGTTACAGGGACCTGTCTTGTCACTGGGGATGTTTGTAATTAAAAAAAATTTTTACCAGGCGCAGTGGCTCACGCCTGTAATCCCAGCACTTTGGGAGGCCAAGGCGGGTGGATCACGAGGTCAAGAGATCGAGACCATCCTGGTCAACATGGTGAAACCCTGTCTCTACTAAAGATACAAAAAATTAGCTGGGCATGGTGGCGCGTGCCTGTAATCCCAGCTACTCAGGAGGCTGAGGCAGAAGAATTGCCTGAACCCAGGAGGCGGAGGTTGCGGTGAGCCGAGATCGCGCCATTGCACTCCAGCCTGGGTAACAAGAGCGAAACTCCGTCTCAAAAAAAAAAATGTTTTTTCAGCACTTTGGGAGGGTGAATCACTTAAAGTCAGGAGTTCAAGACCAGCCTGGTCAACATGGTGAAACCCTATCTCTATTAAAAATACAAAAAAGATAGCAAGGCATGGTGGCACGTGCCCGTAATCCTAGCCTGAGCAACAGAGCAAGACTCCGTATCAAAAAAAAATTTTTTTTTTGTAGAGGCAGGGTCTTGTTATCTTGCCCAGCCTGGTCATGAATTCCTGGGCTCAAGCAACCCTCTGGCCTTGGCCTCTGAAAATGCTAGGGTTACAGGCGTCAGCCACTCCACTCCCCACTCCACTCCCAGCCGCAGTTTTGTTTTTAAACCTTCTTCCCCGATAAGAATCAGAGGTGGACTGGCCCCAGGGCCCTAGCCACAAGCAGAGATGGGGCTCAGGTAGCCACCTTCCAAATTCCATCCCCACCCCCACAGGCAGCAGATAGTGGAGAGGGCTCTGCCTGGCAGGGACAGCCTTCCCCGGCCTGAGGCTGAATGTTGTCCTGTTGGGTCATCTTTTATCCAAAGCACTGGTTCTGGCCGACTAGGGGCTCCCGGTGCTTTCAGAGATGAAAAACCAGATCAGGTTGGGCACCCTGCCAATCTGATCTGTGCTCCCAAGGCAGGCCCAAAAGGAGTTGAGATATGGGGGACCAACTCCGATAGCTTGGCTGGCACCTCCAGTGGAGCCCAACCTCCCTCTTCCCCTCTGCCCAGTGTGGGGGAGTGGTATGGAGCGCTGGAGTTCCAGGCTGGGCTGATGTACACAGGGGCCCAGGGCCTTGCTGCTGGCTCAGCCTTCCCTCAGCTGGTTAATCATTGCCAGGCCACAGCCAGACTCTGGTTACCAAAGCCCGGTGCTGAGACTCATGGGCAGAGGCTGTTGGGGACGGGCCTCCGGGTACTGTGTGTTCTCACAGGTGCCACCAAGCCACAGCCGATGTGTCTCTTGTGGCTCAGGTTCAGGGTGGCAACCTGACAGTTGCCATGGTTGGGCTTCATCTTTTTTTTTTTTCTGAGACAGAGTCTCACTCTGTTGCCCAGGCTGGAGTGCAATGGCATGATCTCAGCTCACTGCAACCTCCATCTCCTGGGTTCAAGTGATTCTCCTCCCTCAGCCTCCCATGTAACTGGGACTACAGGTACTTGCCACCACGCCCTGTTTTTTTGTATTTTTAGTAGAGATGGGGTTTCACCCTGTTAGCCAGGATGGTCTCGATCTCCTGACCTCGTGATCTGCCCACCTCAGCCTCCCAAAGTGTTGGGATTACAAGTGTGAGCCACCGCGCCCAGCTGGGCCTCACCTTTCTGTGGAGTTGCTCCCACTGGCCTGACTGGGAAAAATCTCCCAGGGGTCTGTTCACTAGCCTGGTGCCCCGGGGGCCAGGGCTGCTGTATCTCTTCCCTACCCCGGGCCCCATGCATGAATCTTGCTGCCTGCAGGGAGGGCAGCCCCCCTCTGTGTTTGCGCTCCTTGCACATGGGCCCTGAGGGCCTGGTACTCGAGGTGGGCAGGGCATGGTGTCTGGCCTCCCAGAGCTTTCCTGAGCCTACTCCTAGCTACGGAGCCCCGGGCGTGGAGTTCATGGGGCTGCACCGGGAGAACAACGCGGTGATGCAGATCCACCTCCTGCCCGGCCAGGTGAGAGGCCTAGGGTGGGACAGGAAGCCACCTCCATGCCCTCCTTGCCCTCACTGCTTCCAGCAGGGCTGTTGTGGAGAAGCCAGCATTCACTGGCCCTGGGCTTGGTGCTTATGGGAAAACCTGGGGCCCCCTCCCTTTCCACAGTTGGGGCTCATGGGCCACCCTGCTAGTGGCCAGGGGTCTTTAAACAACCAGCCCAGGCTGGGCGGCCCCAGTATGTAAAGACCTTGCCCAGGTAGCAAGACCACATGCTCCCATCCCTATTCCCTCACTAGTGCCAGCTGGTCACCCTGCTGGATGACAACAGCCTGCACCTTTGGAGCCTGAAGGTCAAGGGCGGGGTGTCGGAGCTGCAGGAGGATGAGAGCTTCATACTTCGTGGCCCCCCAGGGTAAGGGCTCAATCCCCATCCCCTTCCACTCCCAGCCCAGCCTGACCTTTGCCCCACCTCTGGAGTGGACTCACCCTTTGTGGGCCCTGTTGTGCCCCTGGCAGTGCCTAGCATGCGTTTGAGCTGATGCATCACCATGCTCAGATGCTCTGAGTGGAGTGGGTGGGGCTGCAGCCCGCCTTCCCCATCCGCACCCTGGGTCATGCTGGAGGGTCCCTGGTGTCTTTCCTGCCTCCTAGCCCAGGCTCTCCGCTATTGGTCTCCTGTCTTGGCAGAAAGTGACCAATGTTTGTCCTGGCCCAAAATGCTGTGAACCCCATTAAAAGGCCTTATGGGCTTGTTTTCTGAGGAGTCAGGGGACCCCGTCCATGGGGTCTCCCCTCTCGGGCAGTGGTCAGCTCACAGGCAGCTGTTCTCGTCACAGGGCTGCCCCCAGTGCCACACAGATCACCGTGGTCCTGCCACACTCCTCCTGCAAACTGCTCTACCTGGGCACCGAGAGTGGCAACGTGTTTGTGGTGCAGCTGCCAGCTTTCTGCGTGCTGGAGGACCGGACCATCAGCTCGGACGCGGTGCTGCAGTGGTGAGCCCAGAGCCCGGCTGCTGTTAGAAACCTTAGCCCCTCGAGTTAGGCATGGCTTCTCCCCTTGGTCCCCAGGAGTCTCTCGGGAGCTGTCATTTCTCTGCTGGGAATTCCATGGGGCTAGCAGGGGAGACTCCTGGCTTCCTACTTGTCCCCTCCTGAGAATCTAAAGCCTTATCATAGGTTAGCATCATATCAGTAAAAAGGGGGATTTAGGGGTCCCTCATCTAAAGACCCCAAATGACTGTGTAATGTCACTGACTCAGTCCAGTGTCCTTTGCACTATGGGTTTAAAGACCCCATCGACTCCGCAGCAGTGGAGTCAGGCCCAAACCTCCCTACGTCGCTGGGGCAGCTCCTGTGGGCACTTTGCCTAGGTTCCATTTGCTCGCAGCCTCCATGGCTACAAAGCCTTGACCGCCACAGGTGTGTGGGTCTGTGGAGATCATTTTGGAAGCTTTGCTCCTTACTGATGGTACCACAATAGAGAGGGAGTCATAGCAGGTTTAGGTGTGGAAGTAGGAGATGGGGGCCCAAAGAAAGAGAGGAGGCAGCGTCTGACAGGAGCATGTGGGGGCCGGGTCAGTCATGGTGGAGTGATCTGTGGTTCCAAGGGGCAAGAGGAGGCCAGGGTGCTAGGCCCCTGGCCCTGCAGGGCTTTGGACTGGGCCCAGGACAGACTCCTGCAACTGGCCAGCAGGCTGTCCAGCCGTGGGTGGTGGTGATGAAGCAGGGCCTGTCTGCCTAGGGCAGCGCATTGCTGGGCTGGGAGGACCCCCATTGCAGCTGTGTCCCTCTGAGTCCATACCTCTGCCTTTCCCGTTCAGCAGGGCAGGGCTGGGGCAGCGAGTCCAAGGTCAGAGCAGAACACTTTGCAGGATGACAGGTGGCACAGTGGGGTACAGCCTGTGGGCAGGATGGCGGGAGGACCTGCACCCCAGCAGACGGCCATACCAGCACCCAGCTTCACCCTGTAGCTAGCTGGCAGGAGTCTAGTTGTGGGGCAGTGGGGAGGTCCAAGTGTCCTGAGAGCCCCTCCTGCCAGTTTGTTTATTTGTTTATTGAGAGAGAGTTTCACTGTGTCCCATGCTGGACTGCAGTGGCGGGATCTCCACTCACTGCAACCTTAACCTCCCCAGCTCAAGCAATTCTCCTGTCTCAGCCTCCTCAGTAGCTGGGATTATGGGTGCGTGCCACCACACCGGGCTAATTTTTTTTTTTTTAGTAGAGATAGGATTTCACCATGTTGGCCAGGCAGGTCTCGAACTCCTGACCTCAGATGATCCACCCACCTCAGCCTCCCAAAGTATTGGGGTTACAGGTGTGAGCCACCACGCCCAGCCCCTTTCGCCAGTTCTTGTCCACTTGATGACACTTAGAATCTGAGGTTTTTTTTTTTGTTTTTTTTTTTGAGACGGAGTTTCGCTCGTTACCCAGGCTGGAGTGCAATGGCGCGATCTCGGCTCACCGCAACCTCCGCCTCCCGGATTCAGGCAATTCTCCTGCCTCAGCCTCCTGAGTAGCTGGGATTACAGGCACGCGCCACCATGCCCAGCTAATTTTTTGTATTTTTAGTAGAGACGGGGTTTCACCATGTTGACCAGGATGGTCTCGATCTCTTGACCTCGTGATCCACCCGCCTCGGCCTCCCAAAGTGCTAGGATTACAGACTTGAGCCACCGCACCTGGCCAGAATCTGAGTTTTTAAAATGTCCAATCCTTTAGTCTCACAACTCTGTCTCTGAGAAGTCTCTGTCCTAAAGATACAGGATAAGAATGATCTGCCAGTCACAGTGGCTTACAATCCCAGCACTTTGGGAGGCTGAGGCAAGAGGATCACTTGAGGTCAGGAGTTTGAGAACAGCCTGGCCAACATGGAGAAACCCCATCTCTACTAAAAATACAAAAAAATTAGCTAGGCATGGTGACAGGTACCTGTAATCCCAGCCACTAGAGAGGCTGAGGCAGGAGAATTGCTTGAACCCGGTAGGCAGAGTTTGCAGTGAGCCAGAATGTGCCACTGGACCCCTAGTCTGGGTGACAGAGTGAGACTCCATATAAAAAAAAAAAAAAAAAAAGGTATATCATTGTAGTGATGTTTTTAATGGCAAAAAGTTGGAAGCTGACTAATTGTCTAACAATTTCATCTGTGTAAGCGTATTATTTGCATTTTTTTTTTCTTTTTGAGACGGAGTTTCGTTCTTGTTGCCCAGGCTGGAGTGCCGTGATGCCATCTCGGTTCACTGCAACCTTCACCTCCCAGGCTCAAGCAATTCTCCTGCCTCAGCCTCCCGAATAGCTGGGATTACAGGCATGTACCATCACACCGGCTAATTTTGTATTTTTAGTAGCGGGGGAGGTTTCTCCATGTTGGTCAGGCTGGTCTCGAACTCCCAACTTCAGGTAATCTGCCTGCCTCGGCCTCCCAAAGGGCTAGAATTAGTAATCTCAGCCCTTTGGGAGGCTGCAGTGGGAGGGTTGCTTGAGGCCAGGAATTCGAGACCAGCCTGGGCAACATAGCAAGACTCCATCTCTCCCAACAAAAAATAAAAATTAATTGGGCAAGGTGGCACTCACCTGTGGTCTCATCTACATGGGAGGTGGGAAGATCACTTGAGCCCAGGAGTTGGAGGCTGCAGTGAGCCACGATCAGGCCATTACCCTCCAGCCTAGGTGACAGAGTGAGAGCCTGTCTCTAAAAAAAATTAAAAATTAGGCCGGGTGAGGTGGTTCACACCTGTAATCCCAGTACTTTGGGAGGCAGAGACGGGTGAATCATGAAGTCAGGTGTTTGAGACGAGCCTGACCAATATGGTGAAACTCCATCTCTACTAAAAATTAGCCGGGCGTGATGGCACATGCCTGTAATCTCAGCTACTCGGGAGGCTGAGGCAAGAGAATCGCTTGAACCCGGGAGGTGGAGGTTGTAGTGAGCCGCGATTGCACCACTGCACTCCAGCCTGGGGGACAGAGCAAGACTCTGTCTCAAAGAAAAAAAATTAAAAATTAAATGCAGCTTTACCGATCGGGTTAAAGTCCCCTTCAACTCTCACTCTCAATTCAAATTCGAATATCACTGAGGTCAGCGCCAGTAGCGGATGTGCCGGGTGTAGATGATGCGGAGAGCTTGGGTTTAGTGTGGCTTGGGTCCAGGCTGGGTCCACTTCCCACTCCACATCCTTGCTGTTGGCTGTTGGTCCCGTGCCTGCTGCCTTGTGGTTTTTTGTTAGCTGCAACACCTCCAGCCCTCATGTCAGCATCCCAGGCCTGGAGACGGGGGAGGGGTCAAGGTTCCAGGGCCAGGCCAACTCATATAGAGTTTTGTTTGATAGGGCTAAAAAATTTGCTTCTTATGAAATATCCCCTTTTGCAGAAATGCACTGAATATGAATGTATAGTTGAACAGTTCTTGTAGAGCATCCTTGCAGCCACCCCCCAGGCATAGAAATAGAACGTTGACGCCCAACGCCTTCTCAGTCAAGGCTCCTTCCGGCCCCCACGTTGACTTTTCCGGAAGTCGCTGCCTTGCCTTGCCTTACAGTTGTACCGCTTGTGTTTACATCACTAGCATTGTTTCCATGTCACTGCTTTGTTCTACATGCTGCTCCTCTTCTCTTGGTGACCTGTCCTAGCCATCTTTCTTTTTTGAGACAGAGTCTCTCTCTGTCACCCAGGCTGGAGTGTAGTGGCGTGATCTCGGCTCACTGCAACCTCCACCTCCCAAGTTCAAGCGATTCTCCTGCCTCAGCCTCCCAAGTAGCTGGGATTACAGGCACATGCCACCATGGCCAGCTAATTTTTTTTATTTTTAGTAGAGACAGGATTTCACCATGTTGGCCAGACTGGTTTCAAACTCCTGACCTCAAGTGATCCACCCACCTTGGGCTCCCAAAGTGCTGGGATTATAGGCGTGAGCCACTGTACCTGGCCATCCACCTCGCCCAGCCCCTAGCCATCTTTCCATGCAGGCACATGGAGCAGCCACCTCTACGTGGGGAACCCCGTGGCCGTGCCATGCTGGGGCCATACCCCCTGGCGGTGGCATCAGAGGCTCATAGCACTCCCCTCACCCAGGTTGCCGGACGAGGCCCGCCACCGGCGGGTGTTCGAGATGGTGGAGGTGCTGCAGGAGCACCCTCGAGATCCCAACCAGATCCTGATCGGCTACAACCGAGGCCTCGTTGTTATCTGGGACCTGCAGGGCAGCCGCGTGCTCTACCACTTCCTCAGCAGCCAGGTAGGCAATGCCCGGGACATGGCAGGCGCCATGTTGCTCTCCCAGGCCCCACATGGCATGTACACGCTCTGTGCAGAGGCATGGGCTGCAGGTGATGGAAACGCTGCCTCGGTCCCAGCCTGCTGCCCTCTCTCCCTCTCCTCCTCCATAGCAACTGGAGAATATCTGCTGGCAGCGGGATGGCCGCCTGCTGGTCAGCTGCCACTCCGACGGCAGCTACTGCCAGTGGCTCGTGTCCAGCGACGCCCAGCAATCAGAGCCCCTCCGCAGCCTCGTGCCTTATGGTCAGTGTTTCACCCGCCAGGCAGGGCCCACCCCCAGTGCCTCCTGGATTCAGGTGCAGGATGTTCAACTCAAGCAAACTCTGGGGCCAGAAGGGGAAAGGCTTTGTCCAAAGCCGCACAGCAGGGTTCCTGTCACCCAGTTTCTTGGGGAACTTCTCAGAGCAAGAGTCCCAAGCAGGTCTACCATGTGGGTGTGGGCATGAGCTTGAGGGATCTGTGCCCGTGGGGACTGATGCTTGTCTGAGAGCAGGAGGATCCGTTCAAGCCCATTTGTTTCCTTGCAGGTCCCTTTCCTTGCAAAGCTATTACCAAAATCCTCTGGCTGACCAGCAGGCAGGGGTAGGTATCCATGCTGGTCCTTTTCCCTCTCCAGAGCCTTCCTGGAGAGCTGGAAAAGGCTGGAAAGGTCACTTAGGCCTCTGCTTGGGAAGACAGTGCCTAGTGAACACTCTCAGGTCCCACGTCGGGGTCTTGGATGCCAGGGAGGGGAGAACGGGTGGATGCTGTTTATGTCTCTCAGCAGCCCAGTTCCTGCCAAGTTCATTCCCGCTCCTTCCTTCCACCCTCCCAGAGAGACGGTGTTGAGCTGCAGGTCTCAACCCCCTTTACTGGCAGCCCTGTTCCTCGAAAATCACTCTGGGTGATGTTTAAACGGAACTGGGGGGAGTACCCAGCTTGAGGCAGGAGTGGCTGCCGAGACTTAGCGCCCCCAGCCTGGATGCTCCCACCTTGCCCCCAAGTTCTCCTGGTCTGTTGCAGTTGGAAGGAGATGGGGTCCAGCTCCATCTGTTCCTGGGGAACTTGACTGAGTGATCTCTTTGATCGCTGGCCTGTGGCTTTGAGGCCATGCCGGGAGACCCAGCCCACCCCTGCTCCTCTGTGCCTGCCAGGTTGCCCTTCATCATCTTCCAGGGCGGCATGCCTCGGGCCAGCTACGGGGACCGCCACTGCATCTCGGTGGTCCACGACAGCCAGCAGACAGCTTTTGACTTCACCTCCCGGGTCATCGACTTCACTGTCCTCACAGAGGAGGACCCCACAGCCGGTAGGAGAGCTTCGGGAGTGGGTGCCCAGGGTTAGGTGTGGGAGGTGTGGGGCAGGTCCATCAGTAAAGAAAGGGCGAGGTGCAGTAGCTCCTGCCTGTAATCCCAGTGCTTTGGGAGGCCAAGGTAGGAGGATCGCTTGAGCCCAGTCATTCAAGTCCAGGCTGGGCAATGTAGGGAGACCCCTACAAAAAACAAAAAAAATTAGCTGAGTATTGTGGCACACACCTGTAGTCCCAGCTACTCAGGAGGCTGAGATGGGAGGATCACTTGAGCCTGGGAGGTGGAGGTTACAGTGAGCCAAGATCATGCCACTGCATTCAGCCTGGGTGATGGAGCCAGACCGAGTCTTAAAGAAAAAAGAAAGATGGGCTGTACACAGTTGTTCCTAAGCCTGCCACTGTCCTGAGTCCCTTAGCCTCACTACACCCCAAGGTGGAGTGTCACCAAGGCCTGCAGCTCCTTTCTCTGCCTCCCTGCCACCCTCCCCAGCTGGAGACCCAGGCCGGCCATACCTCCTGCCTGCCCTAGGCGCTCTGCCCTTTCCAGACTGGAATGGAAGTTAGCCCACAGGGGGCTGATCTGGACTGTTGGATTTAACATTCACCTGGCTGAGGCAAGAGGGTCCTGACTAAGGGTTGGCAAAGACTGCCTTCTGGTCAGGGCAGAAAGTGGCTGTGTGGCCTCCTGGAGCTCCAGCAGGACTGTCAGAGCCCTGAGTCAGCCTCGTAAATAGTGTGACAGGCAAGACCAGAAAGGGCCGATGTCGCAACCTGGAGAGGAGGCCTGCAGGAGCTCCAGGAGGGAGGGCCCTCTCCTAAGGACGCCAGCCTGAAAGGGCCTGAGGCCGAAAGGTGAGGGGGCGGGGCTGCTCAGGACACCTGCTCTGTATTCTCACAGCCTCTCCCCTGTTCAGGGGAACCCCAAACCTGCTTTTCCTTCTTTCTTAGCCTCTCTTCCCTCCTCACACCCTGGATGCTGAGAGCAGGGCCCAGCTCCGCTCTTTCCACAGCACTCGGGCCACGCAGGCACAGAGCGAGGGCCTCCTGGGCTACGGTGGCCACACTCGCTGGGCTGAGTTAACTGGATTCCCAGGGGAAAGGTCAGGAAGGGAGGGGAGAAACTTGCTGAGCTACAAGTTTAAGACTGCTGGGCTTTCTAGGACAGGCCACCTTCCTGCAATTATCCCTCTGTGCCCCTAACTCCCCACAGTCCCACAGGCCAGAAGATGGGTGCCTGATGAGGGGTGCTCCCCTCAGATGAGATGTGGGCACCCTTAGGCTCCCACATAGTGGTTCTGCCCTGCCAGGTTCTGACCCAGCTGTCCCTGGAAGGCTTTCCTGTTTAATGAGCAACTGCTATGTGCCACGCCCTATTCTAGAAACAGATGAGGCCCCTGTTCCCATGAAACTTAGATCTGAGTTTGGGGACAGAGTGACCAGGTTGCCAAATAACGTCAGAGGTAAGAAAAAAGCCAGGCAGAGGACAGCAGCGCTGGTTTAGACGAGGGTTAGCGAGGCCTCCCTGATAAGGGGACATATTTGCATAGACACAGGAACAATCTGAGAGAGGGCTCATTCTGTAGGGACCTGGGGTGCAGACTGAGCTGGGGGAGCTCTTGGCTTGCTCCATTGAGGTAGGGGCGGAGGAAGGGCAGAATGGCTGCGGAGATGATGCCAGATGTGGCCAGCGCCGGATCGTATAGAGCTGTGGAAGCACGGTCAGGACTTGGTGTTTATTTTGAGGGAGATGAGGGCCCCCAGCAGGGGTGCCATGACCTAGCCTCTGCTCCAAAAGGATCTGTCTGGCTGCCATGTGAGGAATATGGAGTGGAGCAAGGATGGGAGCCCCGTGAGAGTCGAGGGAGAGCTGACCTCGGCTTAGGCTTTGGTGCAGGCCATGGGGCTGGCAGGAGGTGGCTGGGGTTACACTGTCTTTTCTGATATTCAGCATTGAGGGGCCAGGTCAGGGCTCATGGACTGTTTCTGTAAAGGGCCGGATAGCTTTCTTCACCGCAGCTACTCAGTCTAATGCCATTGCAGAGCAAATGTAGCCACAGACGAGACAAGGGGTGGATCTGTTTCAGGACAACCGTATTGACAGGAATAGGCAGGAGGCCAGATTTGGCCCTCGGGCTGTAATTTCTTGGCCCCTTGTCTAGGGAGAGGTGAGTGAAGGGAGGAGAGATCACTCAAGGATGGCGTGAGGTTTTGCTGGGAGCACCAGGAATCCTGGAGAAGGCAGTGGCGAGAGGGTGCGGCAAGCTCAGCTGGGTGGGAGTCAGGTTTGAGGACTTAATCTCTCCTCTGAACTCCAGACGCATAAGGGAGATGCTGAATAGACAACTGGGGTTTATGGCTCTGGAGTTCAGAGGAGAGATTGGGAAGGCGTCCGTTTGGAGTCTTCCACGCAGAGATGTGTGAAGGCTACTCAGTGATTTTGAGGTTTAAAGAAAAAAATGTTAGAGAGAGATGTGAAACCAGGGGCCCTGATGAGGCTTCCCAGGTGGTGAGGAAGACAGAAGAGAAGCCACGGGAAGGCTGAGCCCGGGGCACCCTCCGGCCTTAGAGGCATGGCGCTTGGTGGTGATCTGGCTAAGAACACCCGGGAGCAGCCAGCGAGCAGCAGACCCCAGAGGAGCAGGGAGGACAAGCGCTTCAAAGACGCAGTGTCAGCCAGGCGTGGAGGCTCAGCTGTAATCCCAGCACTTTGGGAGGCCGTGGCGGGCAGATCACCTGAGGTCAGGAGTTCAAGCCAGCCTGGCCAACATGGTGAAACCCCATCTCTACTAAAAATACAAAATTAGCCAGGTGTGGTGGCACATGCCTGTAATCCCAGCTACTCAGGAGGCTGAGGCAGGATAATCACTTGAACCTGGGAGGTTGAGGTTGCAGTGAGCTGAGATCGCACCACTGCACTCCAGCCTGGGTGACAGAGCAAGACTCCATCTCACAAAAAGGTTAAAAAAAAAAAAAAAAGGCTGGGTGTGGTGGCTTATACCTGTAATCCCAGCATTTTGGGAGGCTGAGGGGGCAGATTACTTGAGCCCAAGAGTTCAACACCAGCCTGAGCAACATGGCAAAACCCCATCTCTACCAAAAATATAAAAATTAACCAGGTATAGTGGCTTACACCTGTAATCCCAGCTACTCGGGAGGCTGAGGCAGGAGGATCACTTGAACCGGGAGGTGGAGATTGCAGTGAGCCGAGATCACACGACTATACTCCAGCCTGGGCAACAGAGTGAAATCCTGTCTCAGAAAAAAAAAAAAGAGGGCCGGGCACGGTGGCTCACGCCTGTAATCCCAACACTTTGGGAGGCCGAGGTGGGTGGATCACGAGGTCAAGAGATCGAGACCATCCTGGTCAACATGGTGAAACCCCGTCTCTACTAAAAATACAAAAAAAAAAATTAGCTGGGTACGGTGGCGCGTGCCTGTAATCCCAGCTACTCTGGAGGCTGAGGCAGGAGAATTGCTTGAACCCAGGAGGCAGAGGTTGCGGTGAGCCGAGATCGCGCCATTGCACTCCAGCCTGGGTAACAAGAGCAAAACTCCGTCTCAAAAAAAAAAAAAAAAAAAGAGGGAGAAAGAAAAGAAAGGAGGCCTGGCGTGGTGGCTCATGCCTGTAATCCCAGCACTTTGGGAGGCTGAGGTGGATGGATCACGAGGTCAAGAGATGGAGAACATCCTGACCAATATGGTGAAACCCCATCTCTACTAAAAATACCAAAAAAAAAAAAAAAAATTAGCTGGTCATACTCCAGCCTGGGCGACAGAGCAAGACCCTGTCTCAAAAAAAAGAAAAGAAATGATTTTATCATCCAGCGCACGTTTATTGAGTGCTAGCTGGAGCCAGGCCTGAGTGAGGTGAGGTGATTGCATGCAGTAAGAAAATGCCACCCCTAGCAGCTGGTGTGCTGAAGACCAGGTTTGCTGCTTCCTGTGGGGAGAGGCTGGGCAGGCGCATCTGAGCAGGGAGCAGGCCCCGTGGAGGAGGAACCAGGGAAGGGGGTTGGCAGGCACAGCTCCATACCTCTGGGATGCCTGTCCTGGTTGGAACCCTGCCTTCCAGCCAGGTATGCCCCCCTCAAGAGCCCTGTGCCAGGTAGCTCTCAGCCACTTTGCACACAGAGGCAGGGCTGCTGCCCACACCTGCTGCCCTCCTGGAGTGGAAAGGCTTTGCTCAAGCAGCCAAGAACAGGGCTTTCTGGATCTGCAGATGCCCTAGCTCCCACCCTGGAGCTTCTGATTCCACAGGGCTGGGCTGCTTCCTCCTGGCCCCAGCCCCTGATCCTTGGCCTGTACCCCAGCCTTTGACGACCCCTCCGTGCTGGTGGTGCTGGCTGAGGAGGAGCTGGTGGTGATTGACCTGCAGACAGCAGGCTGGCCACCAGTCCAGCTGCCCTACCTGGCTTCCCTGCACTGTTCCGCCATCACCTGCTCCCACCACGTCTCCAACATCCCCCTGAAGCTGTGGGAGGGGATCATCGCCGCCGGCAGCCGGCAGAACTCACACTTCTCCACCATGGTAGGTCTGACCCCGGCCCCCGCCCCAGCCCCAGCCCCCGCCCCAGCCCCAGCCCCAGCCCCAGCCCCAGCCCAGGCCAAACTCTCCCATGGTATTCTTGGTCTCTTTCTCTAGGAGTGGCCGATTGACGGTGGCACCAGCCTGACCCCAGCCCCACCCCAGAGGGACCTGCTGCTCACAGGGTAGGGGACTTTGATGCCTTCCTCTTCCCAGCAGGATATGTGGGGTGGGAGCAGAGCCCTGAGGTGGACGAGCCAGCCCCTGGGTGCCCCGGCCGGCATCCCACTCACAGCTGGCAGGCGGGCTCTGCCCACAGGCATGAGGACGGCACGGTGAGGTTCTGGGATGCCTCGGGCGTCTGCTTGCGGCTGCTTTACAAACTCAGCACGGTGCACGTGTTCCTCACCGACACGGACCCCAACGAGAACCTCAACGCCCAGGGCGAGGATGAGTGGCCCCCACTCCGCAAGGTGAGGCCAGGAGCCTGGGAACGAGGAAGGGCAGAGACCAGCTGGGTCCCGCTCCACATGGCCGCTCACAGGGCCCCTCTCCTTCGCCAGGTGGGCTCCTTTGACCCCTACAGTGATGACCCCCGGCTGGGCATCCAGAAGATCTTCCTCTGCAAGTACAGCGGCTACCTGGCTGTGGCAGGCACAGCAGGGCAGGTAGCAGGCTGGTCCGGGGAAGGAAACTCAGGGAGGAGTGATGGGTGACTGGGGACAGCAGGGACAGGAGCCAGCCACCTGCCTGACACACATTCTGTGTCCTGTGCTCTTCCAGTGGATGGAGGTGGCTTAGTCCTCTTGGCGGGAGGTCCGTGGGATGGTTGTTTCTTCTGCAGAAATCAGAATTAAGGGCTGGGCCAGGCGCCGTGGCTCACGCCTGTAATCCCACCACTTTGGGAGACCAAGGCAGGCGGATCACCTGAGGTCAGGAGTTTAAGACCCGCCTGGCCAACCTGGTGAAACCTCATTTCTACTAAAAATACAAAATTTAGCCAGGCATGGTGGCTCGCGCCTGTAATCCCAGCTACTGGAAGGCTGAGACAGAAGAATTACTTGAACCTGGGAGGTGGAGGTTGCAGTGAGCCCAGATCGCAACACTGTGTTCCAGCCTGGGCAACAGAGCAAGACTGCCTCAAAAAAAAAAAAAAAAAAGAATTAAGAGCTGGGGTTGGACAGAGGTCTCTGGCCCTGCTTGAGCCCTGGGCATTGGCCTGGGTCCCGGCTCTTCTGCTGTCCCCACTGGTAGCACCCTGCGGCCCTGCTGTCCCTTTGCTGAGGGTTTGCTGAGCTGCCTGCCACTGCCCAGGTGCTGGTGCTGGAGCTGAATGATGAGGCAGCGGAGCAGACTGTACAGCGGGTGGAGGCTGACCTGCTGCAGGACCAGGAGGGCTACCGCTGGAAGGGCCACGAGCGCCTGGCAGCCCGCTCAGGGCCTGTGCACTTCGAGCCTGGCTTTCAGCCCTTCGTGTTGGTGCAGTGCCAGCCCCCGGCTGTGGTCACCTCCTTGGCCCTGCACTCCGAGTGGCGGCTTGTGGCCTTCGGCACCAGCCATGGATTTGGTCTCTTCGACCACCAGCAGCGGCGGCAGGTCTTTGTTAAGTGAGCAGGGCGCTGGGACCTGGGGCTGGGAGAGGGCCCCATGAGGACCCCCAGGACCTGGCCGCACTGACAGCCTGCCGTCTCCCCAAGGTGCACGTTGCACCCCAGTGACCAGCTGGCCTTGGAGGGCCCACTGTCCCGCGTCAAGTCCCTCAAGAAGTCCTTGCGCCAGTCATTCCGCCGGATGCGACGGAGCCGGGTATCCAGCCGGAAGCGGCTCCCCGCTGGCACCCCAGGAGAGGTGAGGCCCTTGGAGAGCCTGCAAGTGGCCATGCGCCCAGGTTCAGCTTAGAGCAGCCAGCGGGGGGCGGTGCCACACAGCACCTGCTCCCCAGGCTTGCGGGGCTACAAACAAGACTCAGGATCCAGGCCGCATGAGTTTGCCACCATGTGTGACCTCAGACAGGTCCCGCTGCTTCTCTGTGCCTCAGCTTCCCGAGCAGAAAGGCAGTAACTGTAACGCTTACCCTAGAGGCAATCCCCAGTAAGCATGAGTGATTTTCTTTTTCTCTCTGCGACGTGCTGGGGGCCCAAGCAGGCTCCCCCCAGGGCACCTCCCACTTGGACAAGGGTCCCCCTAGACGCAGGCCTGGCAGGTGGCTGGCATGGCTGTGGCCAGCCTTCCAATGCAAGGATCGGCATTGAGCAAAGCACTGTCCCTGGGGTGGGGAGGCCAGAGCCGACCCTCAGGCCAGCCACACCCCACAGGTACAGGAGGGGAGCACCAAGGCTGAGCGGCCGGGCCTGCAGAATATGGAGCTGGCGCCTGTGCAGCGCAAGATCGAGGCTCGCTCGGCAGAGGACTCCTTCACAGGCTTCGTGAGGACCCTGTACTTTGCTGACACCTACCTGAGGGACAGTGAGTGGCCAGCCTGCGGTTGGGGGGTGGGGGGCAGCAGACACCTCCTGACCTGGGGGCATGCGGGGGCTGCTGCCTGCCTGGGTGGTGGGACCTAAGACGGTTTTCCCTTGTGAGCAGGGGCAGACTGCAGCCTCTGCCTGCCTCCTCCCCTCCCTTGCCTGGGCCTTGGAGTCAGCTTGCTTTGGCTTCCTATCCAGGCTGTAGCATCCTTTAGAAGCATGGCCTCAGACCCGTCACTCAGCCTTTCAGGGCCTCAGCTTGCCCCTCTGTAAAATGAGGGAATGATAGCTTCCTCCTAGAGCAGCTGTGACAATCAGGGATGGCAGAGCCTGCTGGTCCCCAGAGGGTGTGCCTTTCCCTGGCGGGTTCTCCCCTGCTGTATCACAGCAAAGGCTGAGCTGACCCAGCATTGGGGTCCTCTATGTTGGGGCCTGTGTGGTTGTCAGAGAGCCTTCCAGCCTCTCCCAGGAGGGAAAACCTGGGAATAAGCCCTGGTTGCCCAGCTCTACCCGCCTCCCACTCCAAGGATCAGACACCCAAACGTGGCTTCTTGGCAGGCTCCCGCCACTGCCCCTCACTGTGGGCTGGCACCAACGGGGGCACCGTCTATGCCTTCTCCCTGCGTGTGCCCCCCGCTGAGCGGAGAATGGATGAGCCTGTGCAGGCAGAGCAGGGTGAGTGCTGGGCAGGGAGAGCAGAGGGTGCTCGGGCTGCCTGGGCTGGGGCCAGGAGTGGCTCCAGCCCCACACCCCGCTCCTTCCCATAGTCAAGGAGATCCAGCTGATGCACCGCGCGCCTGTGGTAGGCATTCTGGTGCTCGACGGACACAGCGTACCCCTTCCCGAGCCCCTAGAAGTGGCCCATGATCTGTCGAAGAGTCCAGACATGCAGGGAAGCCACCAGCTGCTCGTCGTGTCGGAGGAGCAGTTCAAGGTGCCACACGGGCAGCGGCGGGACTCCCCGGGACTCTTGGGACATCCAGGAGGCTCGGACCTTGGGCACAAATGATGGCTGGGACTCAGGCTTGTTTGTAGTTGGTGTCTGAGGGGCCGCAGAAGCACAGGAAATAAGGCGGGGAGAGCTTGTATGAGGACACTGAGGCAGGACCTATGTCTGTGGAAGGGATAAAATCCAGACAGGGGCCCAGGCGCAGTGGCTCACACCTATAATCCCAACACTTTGGGAGGCCAGATCACAATGTCAGAAGTTCAAGACCAGCCTGGCCAACATGGTGAAACCCTGTCTCTACCGAAAATACAAAAAAATTAGCCCAGCGTGGTGGTGAGCACCTGTAATCCCAGCTACTTGTGAGGCTGAGGCAGGAGAATTGCTTGAACCCTGGAAGCAGAGGTTGCAGTGAGCTGAGATCATACCATTGCACTCCAGCCTGGGCAACAGAGCAAGACTCTGTCTCAGAAAATAAAATCCAGACAGGAAATTCAGTGACCTTGGCATCCTCCCAGACTGTGCATCTGAGAGCCAGGTTTGCCAGGACACCGGGAGGCATGGGGGAGGGCAGGGCCCAGCAGCAGCAGCAGCAGCATGGGGCAGGAGAACTGTGGTTTAGCCGTGGGCATGAATGACCACCCCGTGCCCGCAGGTGTTCACACTGCCCAAAGTGAGTGCCAAGCTGAAGCTGAAGCTGACAGCCCTGGAGGGCTCTCGGGTGCGGCGGGTCAGCGTGGCCCACTTCGGCAGCCGTCGAGCCGAGGACTACGGGGAGCACCACCTAGCGGTCCTCACCAACCTGGGCGACATACAGGTGGTCTCGCTGCCCCATCTCAAGCCCCAGGTGCGCTACAGCTGCATCCGCCGGGAGGACGTCAGCGGCATCGCCTCCTGCGTCTTCACCAAATACGGCCAAGGTGTTCGAGCCGGGCTGGGTGGGGTGGGGCCCGGGCACTGCAGGGGCAGGGCAGAAGGTGGCCAAGATTGTGGCCACAGCCAGACTGGATGGGCCTTAAGCGGAGGTCAGGCTGCTAGCGCTGCCCCCACTCCCCAGGCTTCTACCTGATCTCTCCCTCCGAGTTCGAGCGCTTCTCTCTCTCCACCAAGTGGCTAGTGGAGCCCCGGTGTCTGGTGGATTCAGCAGAAACCAAGAACCACCGCCCTGGTAACGGGGCAGGCCCCAAGAAGGCCCCGAGCCGAGCCAGGTAAGTGAAAGGGCTGGAGGCCTCTCCCGCCCCTCCCTGCCCTCTCTGAGATACCCTGAGGCTCCCAGTGCTGCCTGGCCGGAGGCACCTCCCCACAGCTCAGCCCACCCTCCCAGGACCCGGCTCTCCATACCTCTTTGCGTGCCTCTCGCCTCCATGCAAGCTGGCGGCCCAGGGCTGGGCTCAGTTTACCTCCCAGGGCTGCTGCTCAGGGCAGGTCGCGCCAGTTGACTTTGTTCATCACGGGACCAGGGCTTTCAGAGCCGGGCAGGGAGCCCAGGGACCCTGATCCTCACTGTCTCTCCCCTGCAGGATCTCAGGAACCCAGAGTGATGGCGAAGGTAAGACAGGCCTCCTGGGCCCATGCACTCCTTGGCCACACCAAGGCCAGACCTGGGGCTGGACGGGAGGGAAGGGGTCCCAAGTGAGCAGGCAGTGTTCAGGCTGGGAGTAGGGACAGGATTCCTTCCAGCCCTGCACCCTGGGCTTCCAAATCCTGACCTCAGTGAGGAAAGAGCTGGGCCGAGGAGGGCCTAGGCGTGGCTCCCTGACCGGCCTCTACCTTCCAGAGAAGCCGCCGAGCCTAGGGATGGAGCGTGCTCTGCTGAGTGATGAGAGTGAGTCGGGTGGGAGAGGGTGGGGCTGGCAGAAGGCTTGGGGAAAGGGGTCAGGGTCAGGGAGGCTGGACAGGCCATTGCCCTGAGGCGGGGGCAGATCTATCCCGCACCCTTGGTGAAAGGGGGCGGAAGGGCTGTGGCTGGCTGCCCGAGGGCCTTAGTGGGCCTCTGTTCCCACCCGGCCTGCAGGAGTCCTGAAGGAAATCCAGAGCACACTGGAGGGAGACCGCGGGTGAGGCACCGCCCAGGCCGGCTGGGGTGGGCCCGAGGCTCTGCGAGGGGCCCAGGGGAGCGCTGAGAGTGGAGGTCCCCTGAGGTCATGACTCCCCTGCCTTTGCCCTGCAGGAGCTGCAGCAATTGGTGTTCGCCTCGAGCGGCCGTGGAGTGCAGCCTCAGCAATGGCGGAGGTGGGGGCTCTGGGCTCCGGTGCAGCTGCTGGATGTGCTGGGAAGGGATGGGAGAAAGAACCCTGCCCCGCCTCCCCTGGGCCCCACAGGCCTGATGTGTGCCCTGATGACCTGGAAAGCACCATGTCTGGGCTCGCGGTGGGCGACTGGGGCACCCCGTCCTGCCCAGGGTGATCCTGAGCTGTCCCTCTCTGTCCTTCAGCAGAGTGAGTAGCTGGGCGTCCAGGCTGCGCGATGAGCACACACTACTACTGATGGCCTTTCAGGGGTCCCTGACCCAGCAGAAGAGGCCGGTGCACAGGGCCCCACCAGAGGCTGGGGGCACCTCGGCTTCCACTCTGCAGCTGCTCTGGGCCTCGGGAGAGGAGAGACCCCGGCCCCTGGGGCTGCCCCTCCCGGCCTCGTCTGTCTGGGTCCTTTGGTCAATGTTGCACAGTTTTTATGGCTCCCATCCCTTTTTGTAGTGGGCTGGGTTTTAAGTTATAAATTTTAACTGCCTCTGGGTGAAAACGTTTTTAATAAACACCTATTACCTCTTCACTAATATTTCAATTGTGTAGATTTTCCATGTGAATGGAAAGTGGGAGCCAGTACCTTGCCTGTCCCCCGAGGCTCCAGCCCTGGCCTGTGCCACGTCAGGAGAATCCACCTTGGAAGTCACGTGACTCAAACGGGCGCTTAGTCGTGTCTGAGCTGGCTGCGCCTTCCTCTCTGGGAACACGTGGCAAGCACGAACCATCCTGAGTCCATCTGACTTGTATCCCTGGGGGTCCTGGCCACCGCTGGCTGGCCTTTCCCTACTGTCAGGAGGGGAAGGACACCCATAGTATCTCAGACCTGGTGGCTTCCTCTGGACAGCAGGGAGGACTGTGGGGTGCTGCTGAAGATGAAGGGGGGTGGGGGTGGTACCCCAGGAGAAAGGCCTTCCCCCAGGGGAGGGGCTGGGTTATTTTGATTGGACACGGGCTGGATCTTTATTCACTGGTCTTCATTGAGCACCTGCTGTATGGCCAGTGCGTGGGGTTCTTGGGGGTCTGAGACAACTGTGGTTCCTGCCACAGTTAAGGCTCGTTGTCCTCAGTGGGCACTGGTGAGAAAGAACCTGGGGGTGACCTGAGAGAGAACCAGGGATTGGCAGGGAGCATGGTGGGCGGGCAGACTGTTCCGGAGAGAGGATAAGAGGGGTCAGCAGCACTCCAGGAACTCACCCGCCCTGGGAGGCGGTGGAGAGCTGAAAGTGGCTGGCAGGCAGGACCGAAAATGAGCCTAGACTACGGAGGCCCAGTGAGGGCCAGGTGCTGTCGTGTGTGTGATGAGTGACTGCCCTGCCTGAGAGGGGAAAGGGCCATCAAGAGGAGCTGGGCACCAGGCGTTCCATCCGGCCATGTCCAGCTCGAGATGGCCAGGTAGCCACCCCTTGTGTCCCCTGGGGAGGGTGCAGAAGGACTTCTGCGACGACCAACTCAAGGACTGTGAGGATGTGGGGGAGCGGTTCCCCAAAGAGAGAGGAGTGCCGTGCTGGAAGAAGCAGGGAAGGGATGATGCCTGGCAGGGACCAGCCACAGGGGTGGGGGACACCTGCTGAGACACCTGTATTAGTCCCTTCCCATACTGCTATAATGAGAGAGGTAAGCTGGGCTCGGTAGCTTACACCTGTAATCTCAACACTTGGGAGGTTGAATCAACACTTTGGCGGGCGAATCACCAGGTCAGGAGTTCGAGACCAGCCTGGCCAATATGGTGAAATCCCGTCTCTACTAAAAATACAAAAATCGTTGGGCATGGTGACTCACACCTGTAATCCCAACACTTTGGGAGGCCGCAGTGAGCAGATCACCTGAGGTCAGGAGTTCGAGACCAGCCTGACCAATATGGTGAAACCCCGTCTCTACTAAGAGTACAAAATTTAGTTGGGCTGTGGCAGTGCGTGCCTGTAATCTCAGCCAGTCAGGAGGCTGAGGCAGGAGACTCACTTTGAACCTGGGAGGCGTACGTTGCAGTGAGCCGAGATCAAGCCACTGTACTCCAGCCTGGGTGATACAGGGAGACCCTGTCTCAAAAAAAAAAAAAAAATTAGCTGGACATGGTGGCGTTCACCTGTAATCCCAGCACTTTGGGAAGCCAAGGCAGGTGGATCACAAGGTCAGGAGTTTTGAGACCAGCCTGACCAACATTGTGAAACCCTGTTTCTACTAAGAATACAAAAATTAGCTGGGCATGGTTGCATGCTCCTGTAGTCCCAGCTACTCAGGAGGCTGAGGCAGGAGAATCACTTGAATCTGGAAGGCAGAGGTTGCAGTGAGCCAAGATCGTGCCACTGCATTCCAGCCTGGGCAACAGAGTAAGACTTTGTCTCAAAAATAAATAAATAAAAACGACCAACCTGGTCAACATGGTGAAACCCTGTCTCTACTAAAAATACAACAATTGGCTGGGCATGATGGTGCACTCCTGTAATCCCAGCACTTTGGGAGGCTGGATCACTGGAGGTCAGGAGTTCAAGACCAGTCTGGCCAACATAGTGAAACCCCGTTTCCTCTAAAAATAAAAAAATTAGCCGGGTATGGTGGCAGGTGCCTGTAACCCCAGGAACTCGGGAGGCTGAGGTAGGAGAATCACAAACCTGGGAGGTGGAAGTTGCGGTGAGCCAAGATCACACCACTGCACTCTAGGTTGGGCAACAGAGTGAGACTCCGTCTCAAAAATTAAAAAAGATAATGGTGATAATGCAAGTATCAGTGAATCAGAAGAAAATGGCAGAACCTGCACTTCTGTGGCACAGAGGAGCCTGGTGGCCACAGCACAGATCTCGCTGATGAGATTGAACAAGAGGTCCAAAACACACAGTCCTGAAAATATCAGGAAGACTCCGAACATGGACTTACTTCCACGCTCATTCCGGCGGAGCTTTGAGCTTTGCTGTAAGTACGCTGTGCTTTGAAGTATTAGCTAATGTTGGTTTGCGTATTTCAGTTTAAGAAAACGTTCTCTTACTGGGAGTGTGAGATGAACAATTTTTATTGATGGATGTGCACAAATGGAAGGACGTGGCATCCTCCTCTCTCGAAAGTGAACTGGAGGAGGCTGGGGTCGCCGCAGCCACCCAGGGGCAAGGCGATGGTGGTGGTGAAATAGAGGCATTGGGGGGTTATCTTGACCAGTATGGCTGCCAGATGGGAGGAGGTGAGTGAGTGTGAGGGCTACCCGTTGCCTCCAAGGGCTGGGGAGGTGTAAAGCAGGTAACTGGATTCATGGTCTGGAGATTTATTTATTTTTATTTAATGGTTTTTTAGAGACAGGGTCTCTATCACCTAGGCTGGAGTACAGTGGCATGATCATGGCTCACTGCAACGTTGACCTTCAAGGTTCAAGCAATCCTCCTGCCTCAGTTGTCCAAAACGATTACAGTCATAAGCCACCGAGCATGACCATGGAGATTGATTTATTTTAGAGATAGTCTTGCTCTGTTGCCCAGGCTGGAGTGCAGTGGTGTGATCACAGCTCACTGTAGCCTGGAACTCTTGGGTTGGAGCAAACCACCCCAGTAGCTGGGCCCACAAGTGCATGCCACCGGGCCTAGATAATTTTTTTTTTTTTCAAGACAGAGTCTCACTCTGTCACCCAGGCTGGAGTGCAGTGGTATGATCTTGGTGCAATGCAACCTCCGCCTCCCAGATTCAAGCAATTCTCCTGCCTCAGCCTCCTGAGTAGCTGGGACTACAGGCACACACCACCACACCTAGCTCATTTTTGTATTTTTAGTAGAGACAGTGTTTTACTGTGTTGGCCAGGCTGGTCTCAATCTCCTGACCTCGTGATCTGTCCGCCTTGGCCTCCCAAAGTGCTGGGATTACAGGCATGAGCCACCGCACCTGTCTTAATTTTTAATTTTTATTTTATTTTATTATTATTATTATTAGTTTTGAGATGGAGTCTTGCTCTGTAGCCCAGGCTGGAGTGCAGTGGCACGATCTTGGCTCACTGTACCCTCCACCTCTTGGGTCCCAGTTCAAGCAATTCTCCTGCCTCAGCCTCCCGAGTAGCTGGGATTATGGGCACACACCACCACGCCCAACTAATTTTGTATTTATAGTAGAGACGGGATTTCACCATGTTGGCCAGGCTGGTCTTGAACTCCTGACCTCATGATCCACCAGCCTCAGCCTCCCAAAGTGCTGGAATTACAGGCATGAGCCACTGTGCCTGGCCAATTTTTTGTTTTTAATTTTGTAGAGACAGGGACTCCCTATATTGCCCAGGCTGGTCTCAAATTCCTGGTCTCAAGTGATACTCCTGCCTCAGCCTCCCAAATTGTTGAGCTCATAGGCACGAGCTGCCACATCTGACCAGTCTGGAGATTCAGATGTGAGGGTCTCGGGCACTCAAAGTGGTGGAGACCCGGTGTTCATTAAGCCTTTGAAGCCAGGTGGATCCAGCCCTTGAACACTGGCTTTCCCATGACTGGCTGCATGACCTTGGGTGCATGACCTTGCTCCTAGTTGACTTATCTGTAAAGTGAGGGATAATAATAGGACCTACCTCAGAGGGTTGTAAAGGATTAAATGAGAGCCCGTAAAATCACACAGCACCGACTCCTAGTAAACACCCAACCCTAGGAGGTGAAAGTTAATGTGGATGGTGGGTGAGGGCAGGAGAGAAGGAGATGGCTCCAGAGGAGGGGAGTGGAAGGAAGTCTAAAGAGGGCTCGGCATGCAGCCCCAGGGAGGAGCTCACTATATACTGGTGAGCAAAGCAGGCAAAGGATGGCAGTGGGAAGCAGAGGCCGATCTCCCCCTCACCCATGTCAAGATTAGCGAAGCTGTCCCCTGAAGGTCATAGAGCCAGGAGGTGGAGCAGTGCAGCTGTGATGGGGGACGAAGGCTGTCTGGTTCTAAAGTTGATTCCAGCAGCAGCGCTGCGGAGCTCCACAGTGTGGGTTCAGCAGAAAAGTGGGTGTTAAAGGCCAGAGGGCCTGGGGTTGATCTGCAATTCCTTATTTACTGGTTATGTGACCTTAAGCTACTGGGGTTTTTTTTGAGCAGAGTCTTACTCTTACCCAAGCTGGAGTGCAGTAGCAGTGATCTTGGCCCCCTGCAACCTCCATCTCCCAGTTCAAGCAATTCTCCTCCTCAGCCCCTTGAGTAGCTGAGACTACAGGTGTGTGCAACCACACCCAGATAATTTTTTTTTTTTGAGACAGTCTTGCTCTGTCACCCAGGCTAAAGTGCAGCAGTGCAATCTCAGCTCACTGCAACGTCCACCTCCCGTGTTCAAGTGATTCTCCTGCATCAGCCTCAAGTAGCTGGAACTACAGGCGTGCGCCACCATGCCCAGCTAATTTTCGTATTTTTAGTAGAGATGGGGTTTCACCATGTTGGTCAGGCTGGTCTTGAACTTCTGACCTCAAGTGATCTACCCACCTCGGCCTCCCAAAGTGCTGGGACTACAGGCATGAGCCACTGCGCCCATCCTGGGTGCCTCCTCTTCTTTCTGCTAACCCAGGCTGGGGCTTGTATCTCACTCAGCTCAGTGGGCATGGCAGGCTTCTTACCCTGTGAGCATGATATTGGGGCCATTGAGGAACTGGAGCTCTGTTTGCAGTGATGTCAGCTCCTTTTTTCTTTTTTGAGCCACAGTTTCACTCTGTTGCCCGGGCTGGAGTGCCGTGGGCGATCTCGACTCACTGCAACCTCCACTGCCTGGGTTCAAGCGATCCTCCCACCTCAGCCTGTAGCTGGGATTACAGGCATGCACCACCATGCCCTGCCAGTTTTGTATTTTTAGTAGAGATGGGGTTTTACCAAGTTGGCCAGGCTGGTCTCCAACTCCTGACCTCAGCCTATCCACCTGCCTCAGCCTCCCAAAGTGCTGGGATTATAGGCGTGAGCCTCTGCGCCTGGCTATTAGCTCCTTTTAAATAAAACTTTTAACATTGATTTGTACTGAGCTCCTGCACTAGACCCAATAAACCAAACCAAAATGGAGTCACTCTTGCTCAAGTTCCACACCACCAAGCCAAAACTAAGTTGTTTATTTGACCTGCCAAGAAATCAAGAGAGATAGCAGCCAAATCCCCAAACAGGCCAGTTTTAGACAGCATGATAAGGAAGTCCCCTTTGTGTTAACCTTTACAAGGAAAGTCACTTTGAAACCACCTATCTGGGCTGGGCGAGGTGGCTCATGCATGTAATCCCAGCACTTTGGGAGGCCGAGGCGGGTGGCTCACAAGGTCAGGAGATGGAGATCATCCTGGCCAACATGTTGAAACCCCGTCTCTACTAAAAATACAAAAATTAGCTGGGTGTGGTGGCATGCGCCTGTAATCTCAGCTACTTGGGAGGCTGAGGCAGGAGAACAACTTGAACCCAGGAGGAGGAGATTGCAGTGAGCGGTGATCGTGCCACTGCACTCCAGCCTGGCAACAGAGAGTGACTCCATCTCAAAATAAATAAATAAAAAGGAAACCACCCATCTGCTTTCTGTTCTCTGTGTCTGCTTCCCTCACCCCTTTTCTGTCTATAAAACCAGCCTTTACTGTCTATAAAGCCAGCCTCAGGCCGGGCACAGTGGCTCATGCCTGTAATCCCAGCACTTTGGGAGGCCAAGGCAGGTGGATCATGAGGTCAAGAGATCAAGACCAGCCTGGCCAACACGGTGAAACCCGTCTCTACTAAAAATACAAAAATTAGCTGGGTGTGGTGAAGTGGGAAAACTGTTTGAACCCAGAAGGTGGACTTTGCAGTGGGCTGAGATCGCGCCACTATACTCCAGCCGGCCTCCTCTGCCTGGCTCATGAGAACGCTCCTTCTATTTTATAGAATTCTATTTTTTTTCCCACAGCACACACCTAGAATTCTATTTTGTAGAATGAGGTGTTGCCTGATTCTAGAATCACAAGTAAAAGCCAGTGAAGATCTTTTCTTTTGAGATAGAATCTTCCGGGCCGGGTGCTGTGGCTCACGCCTGTAATTCTAGCACTTTGGGAGGCCGAGGTGGGTGGATCACCTGAGGTCAGGAGTTCAAGACCAGCCTGGCCATCATGGTGAAACCCCATCTTGAAAAATAAAATAAAAAAATTAAAAAAAAGAGATAGAATCTTCCTCTGTCACCCAGGCTGGAGTGCAGTGGCACAATCTCGGCTCACTGCAACGTACACCTCCTGGGATCAAGGGATTCTCCTGCCTAACCCTCCTGAGTAGCTGGGATTATAGGTGCACACCACCACACCCAGCTAATTTTTGTATTTTTAGTAGAGATGTTGCTCAGGTTGGTCTTGAACTCCAGACCTTGTGATCCTCCCACCTTGGCCTCCCAAAGTGCTGTGATTATAGGCATGAGCCACCACGCCCAGCCTGCCCCAGTGAAGATCTTTTAACTAAACGTGTTGTAATTTTGTTGACACTCCTCTCACACCCATTCTCCAACTGCCTGAGCTGGCATCCCAGCTCTGACACCCCTAGCTGTGTGCCTCCGTGGAATGTATCATCCCTAGAATGAACATCCTGATAGCACCTTCCTCTTAGAGTGCTTTCTGCATTAAATGCATTCATAGGAAAGTGCTTAGGACATGTGCAGCGCATAAGAAGGCTGGTGCTAGCTATCTGCTACTAGTATTGTCATCATTTATCCAGGGCAAAACAGTGAGCTCTTTCTCTATGCTATCTTAATTTTTTTTTTGTGTGTGTGTGTGGGTTTTGTTTGTTTTTTTTTTGAGACAGGGTCTTGCTCTGTTGCCCAGGCTGGAGGGCAGTAGCACAATCACAGCTCTCTGCAGCCTCCACCTCCCGGTCAAGTGATCCTCCCACCTCAGCCTCCCAAGTAGCTGGGACTACAGGTGTGTTCCACTATGCTCAACTAATTTTCTTTTCTTTTTTTTTTCTTTTTTTGAGATGGAGTCTCAGTCTGTCAACCAGGCTGGAGTGCAGTGGCACAATCTCAGCTCACTGCAATCTTTGCCTCCCAGGTTCAAGCGATTCTCCTGCCTCAGCCTCCCAAGTAGCTGGGATTACAGACATGTGCCACCACACCTGGCTAATTTTTGTATTTTTAGTAGAGATGGGGTTTCTCCATGTTGGCAAGGCTGGTCTTGAGCTCCTGACCTCAGGTGATCCGCCCACCTCGGTCTTCCAAAGTGCTGGGATTACAAGTGTGAACCACTGCACCTGGCCTCCAGCTAATTTTTAAGAATTTTTTGCAGAGAGGGGGTCTTGCTGTGTTGCTCTGGCTGGTCTGAAACTCCTGGGATCAAGCAATCCTCGGCCTCTCCAATGCTGGGTTTACATTTGTGAGCCTCCATGCCCCACTCACTGTGCTATAAGATACAAACCAGGGCCAGGCGCGGTGGCTCACGCCTGTAATCCCAGCACTTCGGGAGGCCGAGGCAGGCGGATCACGAGGTCAAGAGATCGAGACCATCCTGGTCAACATGGTGAAACCCCATCTCTACTAAAAATACAAAAAAATTAGCTGGGCGTGGTGGCGCGTGCCTGTAGTCCCAGCATTGGAGGCTGAGGCAGGAGAATTGCTTGAATCCAGGAGGCGGAGGTTGCAGTGAGCTGAGGTTGCACCACTGTACTCCAGCCTGGTGCCTGGTGACGGAGTGAGACTGTCTCAAAAAAAAAAATATATATATATATATATATATACACAAACCAATTGTGCACAAGTCACAGGAGAACAACTCAGCAAATCCCCACAAACTGAACAAACAGGCCGAGCGCGGTGTCTCATGCCTGTAATCCCAGCACTTTGAGAGGTCGAGGTGGATGGATCACGAGGTCAGGAGATTGACACCAGCCTGGCCAACATGGTGAAACCCCATCTCTACTAAAAATACAAAAATTAGCTAGGCATGGTGGAGCGTGCCTGTAATCCCAGCTACTCGGGAGGCTGAGGCAGGAGAATTGCTTGAATCCAGGAGGCGGAGGTTGCAGTGAGCTGAGGTTGCACCACTGTACTCCAGCCTGGTGCCTGGTGACGGAGTGAGACTGTCTCAAAAAAAAAATATATATATATATATATATATATACACAAACCAATTGTGCACAAGTCACAGGAGAACAACTCAGCAAATCCCCACAAACTGAACAAACAGGCCGAGCGCGGTGTCTCATGCCTGTAATCCCAGCACTTTGAGAGGTCGAGGTGGATGGATCACGAGGTCAGGAGATTGACACCAGCCTGGCCAACATGGTGAAACCCCATCTCTACTAAAAATACAAAAATTAGCTAGGCATGGTGGAGCGTGCCTGTAATCCCAGCTACTCGGGAGGCTGAGGCAGGAGAATTGCTTGAAGCTGAGAGGCCAAGTTGCAGTGAGCCAAGATCTCACCACTGCACTCTAGCCTGGCAACAAAGCTAGACTCCCCCTGCAAAAAAAAAAATAAATAAATAACTGGGCAAGGTGGCTCACGCCTATAATCCCAGCATATTTTGGGAGGCCATGGCAGGCGGATCATGAGATCAGGAGATTGAGACCACCCTGGCTAACATGGTGAAAACCCATCTCTACTAAAATAAAAAATAAAAAAATTAGCTGGGTGTGGTGGCATGTGCCTGTAGTCCCAGCTACTTGGGAGGCTGAGGCAGAATTGCTTGAACCTGGGAGGCAGAGGTTGCAGTAAGCTGAGATCATGCCACTGCACTCTAGCCTGAGTGACAGAGCAAGCTTGACTCTGTCTCAAAAAAAAAAAAAACTGAAGAAACAGCATCACCCATATCTCAGAGGTTCCCTGTGTCCCCTTTGAGTCACTACTGACCCTGGGGAGACCACTCTGTAAATCACTTTGCCTGTTTCTGCACTTTATGTAAGTAGAATGCAGTGGAGGCTCTTTCATGCCTGGCTTCCTTCACTCACCGCCACGCTTGCAAGATTATCCGCGTTGTTGCTGACAGCTGTAGACAGTTCTCAGTGCTATGCACTAATTCACTGGGTGAATACCTTGCCCACATTCCGCTTCTTGCGGGAGAAACGAGTGCTCAGAATGTCATCATCCTTTGCCCCCGTAGTGCTGGTAGTGGGGGAGTACAGCTTGCGGACATCTACGGGCTGAGGTTACCTGTGAGCTTGGTGTAAAAGCTGCCTCCCTCTTCCGAAAGCTGCTTCCTTGAGAACGCAGACTACAAAGGCCAAGTCACTGTCAACTTGCTCAAACCAGGCCTCTGGGCTGTGAACAGCCCTCTTGGGCAACATGGGCGCTGGCAACAGCTGCACCCAGGTCTGAGGCTGGTTCTAGAAGGTGTGCAGAGAGATGGATATAAGGCAGGCATGGGCTGATGAGTGCATTCCCAGAGAAATGCTGCAGTCTGGAACATCATCTCCTCTGCTCTGTTCTGAGTGCTGCTCCTGGTGAGGAAAGGCCACAGCAAGCTGGTCAGTGAGGGCACGGGAGTCCCTGTGGGGCAGGTCACAAGCCCAGTCTGGACGACCCATCTGGCTCCATCATGGGTCCCCTGAGCCTGCCCCTGCATAGCTACCTTGCCCCAGGATCCTCAAGTGGCCTCACAAATCCTGCCCAGGTTTAACAGTCTAACCACTAAGAAACAGTCCTGAATTGGCAAGGTGGCTCACACCTGTAATCCCACCACTCTGGGAAGCCAAGGCGGGTGGATCACTTGAGGCCAGGAGTTCAAGACCAGCCTGGACAACATGGTGAAATCCTGTCTCTACTAAACATACAAAACTATCAGGGCATGGTGGTGCACGCCTATAATCTCAGCTACAGGCTGCTGAAGTGGGAGGATCACTTGAACCTGGAGGCAGAGGTTGCACTGAGCCAAGATCGTGCCACTTCACTCCAGCCTGGGCAACAGAAGGAGACTCTGTCTCAAAAAAGAAACAGACCTGCTCACATCCAATAGAAAGACGGGGAAGGGTGAGAAAAGACAGGTTCCAGAAACAGAAGCAAAGTGGCTCTCAGAGCTGGAGAGCTGCTTATTTTCAAAGAAATGAATTTGAAGAGGCACCGAGTTGATTTTTATTTTTTTTGAGACAGAGTCTCTGTCACCAGGTGCCAGGCTGGAGTGCAGTGACACAATCTCGGCTCACTGCAACCTCCGCCTCCCGGGTTCAAGCGATTCTCCTGCCTCAGCCTCCCGAGTAGCTGGGATTACAGGCATGCGCCACCACACCTGGCTAATTTTTGCATTTTTAATAGAGACGGGGTTTCACCATGTTGGCCAGGCTGATCTCGAACTCTTGTCATCAGGTGATCCGCCCACCCTGGCCTCCCAAAGTGCTGGGATTAAGGTATGAGCCACCTCGCCCGTCAGGATCCACTTTGGATGTAAAAACTTATCAATAAGGAATTGGTTCAACCATGGTGCATTTATTTGCAAGGGAGGAGGGAGGAAAGCAGACTGGGTCTTTATAGTATTATTTTGAAATCACCAGGTTATGCTGTTAGGCAAAAAAGGCAAAGTGGAGACCCCTGAGCTAGATAAGCTGCCACTTGTGCTAAATGGGGAAAATGTAATATTTGCTTTTCTAGCATGGAGAGCTTTGGAAGGAAATACAGAAATGGGTAACCTCAGGGGAGCGCTGAGTAGCTGAGGGTCAGGAATGGGAGACTTTTACCTTGTGATGTTTGGATGTTTGAATGATGTGAATGTATTACCTGTTTAAGAAATATTTTTAAAACACACACACTGGGACAATCAGGAATTTATGGGGTGTGGTTCTGTTCCACGACTCCAAGGAGGGATACAGGCATGTTTTACACCAGCTCAAGAGGTACATTTATGTTTTATGCACTTGTTGGTAAATTGTATTCCACAATTGAAGAAAACAAAACCGCTAACGACGCATGGAGTGCTGCCGTGTGCCAGGTGAGCCTGGTCCCAGTCCCTTGGAACCCCCAGGAGGAAGAGGCCCAGACAAGTTCTCTGGCCCCTTCCCTGCTGGGCAAGCACTGAGGTGGAAGCGTAGCATCAGCCCCCTCAGTATGGCACGGTGCCAGGCTGGCGTGGCTGGCAGCGCCTCCCGGCCGCACGGTTCCCCTGTCTGCAGCTGCGGCGTCTCCTCTTTCCTGGGCGCCTCTGCTTCATTGTTGGCCGAGGGGGTCAGGACCCGCCGCCTTCTGCATTATTGATGTTCCTGTAAGGCGGGCGCCCCGGGGAGTAGAAGGAGCCCGTAGACCCCGCGAGAGCAGAGCCAGGGTGGTGCACCGCGCAGAGGGTCACCGCGGGCGGCCCGATCCCCGGGAAGGGGTGAGGACCTGGGCCCCGGGAAACCCATCTCCTCTGGGCCAGCCATGGACAGGAACCAGGGCAAAACATCCCAGCGCCTGGCGAGACCCGGGAGGCCGGCTTCACGAGAGCAGGAGTCGGGGCCAGCCAGCACGGACAGCGCGCCCAAACGCGAACGCAGACACGACCGCGGTCAGGCGGACAAGGCGAGACCGGCCGCCGAGCGCGCCACCGCCGGAGGCCAGGGGACCGCTGGTGGCCGCAAGAAGCCTACCGTAGAGAACGGCGGCTGCAGACGGCCAGGGGCTAGCTCGCCCACGGAGGCCCAGGAGAGGCAAGGCAGTGCGCGGTGTCAGGGACGCGGGCCCAGGGACGGCCGCGGGGGGCGCCTGGAGGAGGGGAGCCTGTCCCGAGAAGAGCGAGGCGGTCGCCGCAGGAGGAAGGGGAAGGGGCGGGAGTCCTCGGCTCTGCGGGACCACCGGGCGCCCCGGAGTCTCTATGGGGACACGTCGGGCGGGGACGGAGGCAGCTCCTGTCCGGACAGCGAAGCCCGCGAGGCCCCGGAGAGCGGCAGCCAGCGTGGCGGAGCCCGAGAGCTGCGGCCCACGCCGGAGCCTACGGACACGGGCTCGGAAGGGACGAAAACCGGGCCGGAGTCAGCGCTGGACCTAAGCAGCGACGGCCTGGACAGCGACGGGCCCCGGGCACATCCCCGGAGCCGGGAAGGGTCGTCGGGGGCGGGACCCCTGGGAGCCAGCGAGCATTCTGGGGGGGACTCCGACTCGAGTCTGCTGGGAGCCGGACCCGGACAGGGCCCCGGGGGAGCTACGGCCTCCAGGACCTTCGAGGGCAGCTCGCGGTCTCCTCGGGACACTGGGCCGGCCCAGGACCCGAGCGACAACCGGGTGCAGCGGGGCGCCAAGCCAGAAACAGGGGAGGGCTCGACTGCCCGGGCTCCGCGCCGCCAGGTCGGAAAGGCTTTGGGGCCGGTGCCCCCGGCCGCAGGCGAGGGCGAAGCGGGAGCCGCAGCGGGAGCGGGGTCGGAGGAGCCAGCCCCGCTGGCCTCCCTCCTGGCGGTCCGCAGGCTCCTCGCGAGGCCCCCGCCAGGCGCCGCTTCCCAGGTCGTGGGCCCCCTTCGCCCTGGCCTCAAGGAGCGGCTCGGGCGTGTAGCCCGAACCCTGGGTCTCCTGAGCTGGCTGCGGCTGCGGCTGAAGCTGAGGCCGCCAGAGGGCGAGGGCCTGGGGGCGGACCCACGGGCGAGCGAGGGGCGGGGCCATGGGAGAGGAGGCGAGGGGCGGGGCCGCGGGAAAGCGGATAAAGGGCGGATCCACGAGAGTGGGGACGAGGGGCGGGGCTGCGGGAAGGCAGACGATGGGCGGGGCTCCAGGAAAGCGGACGAGGGGCGGGGCTACGGGAGAGGGGACGAGGGGCGGGGCTACGGGAGAGCGGATGAGGGGCGGGGTCACGAGACAGGGGACAAGGGGCGGGGCCGCGGGAGAGCGGACGAGGAGCGGGGCCATGAGCCCGGGCTGCGGCGCCGTCTAGCGTTGCGCCTGGCGGGCTTAGCAGGGTTTGGGGTTAGCCCGACGGCTCCCCCTGGCGGCCGCTCGTGCCCTCTGCAGGTCCCGACGAGCCCAGTCCCCGACTACCCTTTCGACCAGGAGGACGGGACTCCAGATCCCAAGTTCGCGGTCGTGTTCCCCAGGATCCACAGGGCAGGGAGGGCGTCGAGCAGCCACAGCTCTGGAGAAGCGTCCGCGTCCGCCGATGTCCCCACGGGGGAAGGCCGAGGTTGGCCTGGTGCAGGAGAGTGGGGACATAGTGAGGGGCGCAGGGCGAGTGGGGAAGGGGTGTCCTGGCCTCATCCGGGCTCCCTCCTCTCCTCGACTGTCCCCGACGGGCCCTCGCTGGACGAGAGCGGCTCCAGCAGTGAGACGGAGTCGGAGACCCTGGACGACGAGCCCCCAGTGCACTGGGCGCAGGGCTCCGGCCCCCGCGAGGGTCCTGGGCTTGGCGCCGCCGTGCTGCTGCCCCGACTCGCCCTGGAGACCCGCCAGCAGCGGGAGGGAGACCTGGGCCCGCGCGGGTCCCTGAGGGAGCGGTGGGAGCCCGAGGATGAGGCCGAGGCGGTGCTGGAGCGGGATCTGGAGCTGAGCCCCGGGCCGGGCCTGGAGATGCCGCCCTTCCCCGGTGCCGAGGGCAGGAGCCTCGCAGACGGCCTAGAAGACGCTGAGGACCTGGCCCGGCTGCGGTGAGCGGGCACGGTGCCAAATCTGCCATCCCTGGCTCACAGTTCCTCATACCCCACCCTGCCCTCATCTTTATGAATTGCGTGGAGACCCCTATTGAATCCTTAGAAGGATGGGTTTGAACACTTCTGGCAGGAAGGGGCAGGTGAGGGGCCACAGGTGCTACTCCCCAGGACTGCCTTTCTAATTAGTACAAAGTTTCCCTCGGGTCAGCGCCAGCCCTGCTTGTAGCCCCCATTTTATGGATCAGGCTCTAGGAGGTTAAATGATTTGCCGGTGTCCCTGCAGTGGGTGGCAGAGCTAGTCCACAACCTCCTGCAGCCACAACCCGTTGTCCCCACAGGCTGGTGTGTGACAGCTCTGTGCTGCTGTGCCTCAAGAAGAGATTTCACCTGGGCCGCATCTATGTATGGGGGGCCATAGGGGGCCAGGGGGAGGGACAGTGTGCTGGGATCCCCTTTCCTCTGGGGCAGAGGGCTCCCCAGCACCCCTGGAGCGTCTCCTTCCTCTTCCTCCTGGGCTGGGCAGTGAACCCTCTCTGGAGCCCTGCAGAGCCAGGCTGGGGGCTGGGCTCCGTTTGCATCCCCGCTGCTCCCTCCACACGCTGATGAGAGCTTGTTTTCCTCCCCAGACCTTTGGGGGGCCCCTCCTGCTCGCTCTGAACCCCTACCGGTCCTTGCCTCTCTTCTCACCTGAGGTCCAGGCCAGCTACCACCCGGGGAAGGCCCCCAGCACCACCCCGTATGTGACTCTGCCCCATTGACCCTCTGCTCACCTCCCAGGCAGCCCAGTCCCTGCATGTCCCCTTGACTGGGGTCCCAGGGCCTGTGAGCACCTCTGCTACACCTCGGAGGGTCCCAGGTCCCCATGTCTGGCAGCCTTCTCATCTCCCTCAGGCACATCTTTGCCATCGTGGCATCAGCCTATGACCTGGCTCAGAATACTGGGCAGGACCCCTGCATCCTCCTGCGGTGAGTGGTGGCTGTCCTGCATGGCTGAACCCACGGGCCACACTGAGGGTTGGTGGGGCGTGGCTGAGGTCTGCACTCGAAGCCACTGGTCTTCTCCACCGCCGGGCTATAGTTCTGGGCTCCTCAGGCTGAGCTCCTGGCTGAAATCATCGCATGAGCCCCTGGAATCTGAAATCTTGGGGACTTTCTTTCTGTTGGGCCTCTCCCTGCCCTGGGGCTATCTTTCCTCATTTCTGGGGGTCTCCCCAGGCTAGCTGTCACTTCTTGTGGCACATCCCACTTCCTGGGTTCAGTGGGGTGGTCCTACATGCTCCTCCCTGGAGACTCCACCAGCCAACACACCTTAGCTCTTCCCGATGCAGTGGGCACAGCGGCTCAGGGAAGACGGAAGCCGCCAAAAAGATCGTGCAGTTCCTAAGCAGCCTGGAGCAGGATCAGACGGGGAACCGAGGGTGTCAGGTGAGGGCCAGGCTAGAGGCACCTCATGGGCTGAGCTGGCCACGTGTCCTCCCTCCAGGGGACAGCTGACCATGTCTGAGGGACCATCTTTCTCCTTTCAGCCAGGAGAGGGGTGGTCTACAGGCCTCTGGTGTCTCCTGGGGTCAGCTGCAGGCACTGCTCTTTCTGATGTGACTGATGCCTCCCTGAACCTGCCCCCAGCTGGGATGCCTGCTGGTGGGGGCTACTGCTGCCCAGGGATGCTTGAATGCCCCTCTCTGTACAGGTGGAGGATGTGCTGCCCATCCTCAGCAGTTTTGGCCACGCCAGGACCACCCTCAATGCCAATGCCAGCCGCTTTGGCCAGGTCTTCTGCCTCTACCTACAGCAGTGAGTGGCAGGGTTACAGGGGCATCTATGATCACTTACCCTTGCTGGGTCCTTGGTCTGCTTCCCTGGGGTCCAGCCCTGCTGGGGCTTCTTCTGCCCCGGGCCCCTGGGTGGTCTGCATCCTGGGTACTCCCAACAGTCTTCTGTGCCCACAGAGGGGTCGTCGTGGGAGCCCATGTGTCTCATTATCTACTTGAGACCTCCAGGGTGGTGTTTCAGGTAAGGGCGGCCCTTCTGTTCACCCCTCCCCAGTTCCCAGAGTAGGAGAGGCAGAGGGGGCCACTGAGTCCCTAAGCCAGTCCTGCCCCCAAGGCCCAGGCTGAGCGGAGCTTCCATGTGTTTTACGAGCTGCTGGCAGGGCTGGACTCCGTGGAGCGGGAGCGGCTCTCCCTACAAGGACCAGAGACTTACTACTACCTCAACCAGGTAGGGGGTGCCCTTGCGGTGCAGCGGGGAGAAGGCCTGCCCAGAGGAGGATCTTGGCCCAGAGGTCTGAGAGGCAGCCGGAGTAGAGGGAGGCTATGGCGGGGCCGGCCCTGCCCCCTCACCCCTGCTGTGCTCTGCAGGGCCAGGCCTGTACGCTCCAAGGCAAGGAGGATGCCCAGGACTTTGAGGGGCTGGTGAAGGCATTGCAGGGGCTGGGCTTGTGCCCCGAGGAGTTGAATGCCGTCTGGGCTGTGCTGGCTGCCATCCTGCAGCTGGGCAACATCTGCTTCTCCTCCTCAGAGGTGGGCTTCCCCATGGGCAGGGGTCATCCGGGTGCTGGGTCTGCAGAATCAGGGCAGTGGTGATGATGCCAGGCACTTGTGTGTAGGAGACTAGAGAGCAGTGGGCTGCCCTGGAAAGCGGGCAGATCCGCACTGTGTGGCTGCGAAAGCTGGTACCTGGAGCGCCTCCATCTCTCCCAATGTCTGCCGCCCCTAAGAACATCTGGCATTAGATGAGCAGCTATGGCCAGGAATGGTGGCTCACACCTGTGGTCCCAGCACTTTGGGAGGCCGAGGCAGGAGGATTGTGTGAAGTCAGAAGTTTGAGACCAGCCTATGCAACTAGAGAGATGCCATCTCTCTGTCTCCTTTTTTATTTTTAAATAAAGTCTGGGCATGGTGGCTCACACCTGTAATCCTAGCATTTTGGGAGGCCAAGGCAGGCAGATCCCTTGAAGTCAGGAGTTTGAGACCAGCCTGGCCAGCATGCTGAAACCCTGTCTCTAGTAAAAATACAAAAACTAGCTGGGTGTGGTGGCTCACACCTGTAATTCCAGCACTTTGGAAGGCTGAGGTGGGCAGATCACTTGATGTCAGGAGTTTGAGACCAGTCTTGCCAGCATGGTAAAACCCCATCTCTACTGAAAATACAAAAGTTAGCTGGGCGTGGTGACGCGTGCCTATAATCCCAGCTACTCAGGAGGCTGAGGCAGGAGAATCGCTTGAACCTGGGAAGCAGAGGTTGCAGTGAGCCGGGATTGCGCCAATGCACTCCAGCCTGGGCAACAGAGTGAAACTTGGTCTCAGGAAAAAAAAAAAAATTATCTGGGCATGGTGGCATGCACCTGTAGTCCCAGCTACTAGGGAGACTGAGGCGGAAGAATTACCTGAGCCCGGGAGGTGGAGGTTTCGGTGAGCCAAGATTGTGCCACTATGCTCAATCCTGGGTGACAGAGTGAGACCCTGTCTCAAAACAACAACAACAACAAAAAGAAGTAAATAAGCGACTATTATGTGTCCAGCGCTGTGTAAATACCTTGCATTTGTTTCTAAGTTAGTTTGCCGGACAGTCCCCTAGCAAGGGTCCCTGCTTTCCCTTTAGCGGTGAGGCCATGGGGGCAGGAAGGAAGGGGCCTGGCTGGCCAGAGCCATCTGAAGAGGGAAAGTAGGACTTGCTCCCAGGGTCCTGGGAACCAGAACCCGGCTCCTGACGGCCCAGATCCCCTCATGTGACACATCTCCCCTTTGGGTGGCAGGGCCACTTGCCGGGCAAAGCCCAGCCTGCCAAGGGAGTGTGTCCATTCCTGAAGCAGAGCTCTCCCTGTCCCTCCATCTCTGTGTAGCATGAGTCCCAAGAGGTGGCTGCTGTGTCCAGCTGGGCCGAGATCCACACAGCAGCCCGGCTGCTGCGGGTACCGCCAGAGTGCCTGGAGGCGGCTATCACCAGGAGGGTCACGGTGAGCCCGAGGGTCCAGGGGAGAGGGGCCCCGCTTGGCCAACCCGCAGGCTGAGTAAGCACCATGAGGGCTGCGGGCCTGACACATCAATTGTGCCTCCTCTGCCCTCCAGGAGACACCCTATGGTCAGGTCTCACGATCCCTGCCCGTGGAAGGCGCCGTTGATGCCAGGTGGCCCTGGAGACGGGTGAGAGCCGGAGCAGGACACGGAGCACAGCTCTATGTGGCTCACCCACCTATCGTGCCCACAGGGACGCCCTGGCCAAGGCCCTGTACTCACGGCTCTTCCACCGGCTTCTGAAGAGGACCAACGTGTGGCTGGCACCGCCAGGGGAGGGAGGCAGCATTGGCACCGTGACCATCGTGGACGCCTATGGCTTTGAGGTCACTCCTTGGGGTGGGGTCCAGGACAGGGGGCGCTCATATAATTCAGTTGGATTTCTGGGACCCCCACAGCTCCAGCTTTCCCTGGGGGAGCTCAAGAGGTTCTTGCCTGTCAGGCCGGGCGTCTTCAGGGCTCCTTGTGCATCTGCTAGGCTGAGCCTGCTGGGTGGGGCGCAGGGATGGAGAGGAAAAGTTGCAGGCCTGCCTCTGGGGCTTTAGAATCTCTTGAGGGCTCAGGCTGGCTGCACGCCTTAAGGGGTCTGGCTTCCACATATCTCCAGAGGATGAGGCCCCCGCCTCACACCCACATTCTTCCAAGCATGGCCTCTGCTCCCTTCTCTGGTCCCCAGCTGAGCAGCCTGGGCCACCTGGGCCCGGAGTGACCCTGGCTTCTCTGGGATGACTGGGGCCGGCCCCGGCACCATCCTGTCCTCCTGCTGGGAGGAGTTGCTTAGTGCAGCAGACAGGAGCAGAGGCTTGGAGAGGTCCTGCTACTCACTAGCCGTGTGGCCCTGAGCAAGTGAATGAACCTGTCTGAGGTCCAGCATTCCCGTCTGTAAAGTAGAAACCCTAACAGGGCCTGTCTTGTGAGTTTCATGAGAGAGCTGTGTGCTCCAGGGCAGCCATTCTGGCCCACTCTGGCTGGTCCTGCCTTTGGTGTGGCCTGTCCTGCCTGACTTTGTAGACACAGAAGTCTCAAAGGCAGTGGAAGGCAGAGGCCCCAGCGTGGGCCCGCCCACAGCCCCACCTCCCCCACGCCAGGTGGAGAGGGAAGAGGGAGAGTCCCCCAGTCGCTCTGAGTCAGCAGAGGCTCTGCAGCCCTTCACAGAGGATCCTGCCGCCTCGGGACAGCCAGGAGGGGGCTGGAGGGAGAGGAGGTGGCCCCTGCAGTCAGTCCCTGGACGGGCACTATCCATGCCTGCTGTTCTGTCCCAGGCTCCACAGTGGGTTCTTGTGACTGTGCCCTCCCTACAGCTGAGCTTCTGTGTGTGTGTTTCAAGGGTGCACAAGCTGCACGAGGCTTCCTAGTGGAGTGCTGAGGGAGCAGAGGAAGGAGCCTGTAATCCCTATTAGAGGAAGGCTGGAAGGCTTCCCGGAGGCAGCAGCCTGGAGCCCTGCTCATGAGGATTGCGGGACTCTGATAGCCAGCCTGATAGTTAGTAGGGAAAGGTGCCTTCCAGGCCACAGGATGGCCGTGACAAGAGGCCTGAAGGCTCACAGGAGTGCTGCAGCAGAGGGCAGGGGTGCGGGCGGATAGAGGGACGTGTGGCTGGGCAGGGCTGAGGTAGGCCATGTGCTGTGCGGGAGCCTTTGGACTTGACCTGTTGGCTGCATAGCATCAGCCCTGGGCATTACTCATCCCTGCGCCCTGGCCAGAATGAAGGAAGTCCCTGGGGTCGGGGGAGGGCACAGGCCTGTGTGCTGGCCCCTGCCAGTCCCACGTACCCTCCTCACTGCCGTATGCCCCCAGGCCCTGCGGGTGAATGGCCTGGAGCAGCTGTGCAACAACCTTGCCAGCGAGCGCCTGCAGCTCTTCTCCAGCCAGATGCTGCTGGCCCAGGAGGAGGTAAGGGGACTAGGCGCGGATGCGGCAGGGGACACTCAGGCATTACCCAGGGAGAGGCCATCCTTAGTGAAGGAGAGTCGGGAACTGAGAGCTCTGCCCAGAAGCCCCCTTTCCATGTGACATCTCAGTCTTCTGAGCCTCATTTTACTATTCTATAAGATGGGAGGGTGACTCATCCCTGCTCCCGTGAAATACCCAAATGCCGGCTGTTCCCAGGAGGAGTGTCGACGGGAGTTGCTGTCCTGGGTGCCTGTCCTTCAGCCTCCGAGGGAGTCCTGCCTGGACCTCCTGGTAGACCAGCCCCACAGCCTCCTGAGTATCTTGGATGCCCAGACATGGCTGTCCCAGGTGAGGACCAGGGTGGTGACCCTCCACCCAGTGTTGGGAAGAAGGAGTGGAGGCCCTGGGTGTCCAGGCTGTAGCTGGCAGAGCCTCCCAGAGGGGACAAGGTTATGGGATCCAGAGACCCTGCCCACAGTTCCTCAGCACAGTCTGGGACAGCAGCATCGAAGGGGAAGAACCTGGGCTCCTGCAGAGCTGGGTTCACATCTGGCCGGGCGTGGTGGCACGCGCCTGTAATCCCAGCTGCTCGGGAGACAGGCAGGAGAATCACTTGAACCTGGGAGGCGGAGGTTTCAGTGAGCTGAGATTGTGCCATTGCACTCCAGCTTGGACAACAAGAGCGAAACTCTGTCTCAAAAAAGAAAGGGCCGGCGCAGTGGCTCACACTGTAATTCCAGCCCTTTGGGAGGCTGAGGAGGGCAGATCACCTGAGGTCAGGAGTTTGAGACCAGCCTGACCAAAATAGACAAACCCCCTCTCTACTAAAAATACAAGAAAAAAAAATTAGCCAGGCATGGTGGTTCATGCCTGTAGTCCCAGCTACTCAGGAGACTGAGGCAGGAGAATCGCTTAAACCCGGGAGGTGGATGTTGTGATGAGCTGAGATTGTGCCACTGCACTCCAGCCTGGGCGATGAGATCAAAACTCCATCTCAAAAAAAAAAAAAATACAGAAAAAGAAAATGAAAGGTGAAAAATAATGGTAAAATAGTCCAATATGTTATCGTAATAGTTCATTGATCACTGTTATGTTAATATACACATCTTCATGTACTATATATTGATATATAACAAGTCACATGAATATATAATATATAATGTTCATTTATTAACACTTATACATATGCAAAATCCTGTACTAGATAATTAACAGCATGTTAATTTATAAATGATTGCTTCTCCCAGTTCACATTTCAAAAGATTTTGCTAGGGCCAGGCGTGGTGGCTCACGCCTATAATCCCAGCACTTTGGGAGGCCGAGGCTGGTGGATCACGAGGTCAAGAGATCGAGATCATCCTGGTCAACAAGGTGAAACCCTGTCTCCACTAAAAATACAAAAATTAGCTGGGCATGGTGGCGCACGCCTGTAGTCCCAGCTACTCGGGAGGCTGAGGCAGGAGAATTGCTTGAACCCAGGAGGCGGAGGTTGCGGTGAGCTGAGATCGCACCATTGCACTCCAGTCTGGGTAACAACAGCGAAACTCCACCTCAAAAAAAAAAAAAAAAAGAAAAGAAAAAGATTTTGCTAAAACTTGCCCCAAGTGTCTTTGAAGTCCCCAGGCCACTTTTGGAATCCCCCAGCGTGGTTTTCCAGCACTCCGCAATATCACTTAGGTCCATGTTATGTGACATGTACCGCTTGATTCCAAGGTGGGTGCTGAGCCTGGAGTTGTTACCCTAAACCCAAGTTCTCATTTGCATAACATTAGGCAAGTTTCCCTATGCACTTGCTGTGATATGTTCATTAGCTCAGTAAAATAACATTGAACCAAGTTACTTTTTGTTTTTATATTTTAAAAAATAGAGATGGGGTCTTGCTGTGTTGCCTAGGCTGGTCTCTACCTCCTGGGCTCAAGCAAGCCTCCCACCTCTGCCTCTCAAAGTGCTACTGCACCTGTCCTTGAGTTCCTTTGTGTGTGTGTGTGTGTGTGTGTGTGTGTGTGTGTGTTTTAACTATCATTCCCAACTGAGTTACTTTTTGAAAGTGATCTTTGAAAGACTTGTTTAAAAGCACATGTGATTGTGGGACTGTTCTTCCAGGAATGATTGCTAAATCTGTCCTAAAGCCCCCCATCCCACTTTTTTTAAAAAGTAGTTATTTATTTATTTATTTTAGAAATGGGGTCTCGCTCTGTCACCCAGGCTGGAGTGCAGTGACACCATCATAGCTCACTGCAGCCTCAAACTCGTGGTCTCAGTCAATCCTTGGACCCAGCTAATTTTTTTTTTTTTTGAGGTGGAGTTTGGTTCTCATTGCCCAGGCTAGAGTGCAATGTTGCAGTCTCAGCTCACTGCAACCTCCGCCTCCCAGGTTCAAGAGATTCCCCGCCTCAGCCTCTCAAGTAGCTGGGATTACAGGCATGAGTCACCATTCCTGGCTAATTTTTTTGTATTTTTAGTAGAGATGGGGTTTCACCATGTTGGCCAGGCTGGTCTCGAACCCCTACTCAGGTGATCCTCCTGCCATGGCCTCCCAAAGTGCTGGGATTACAGGCATGAGCCACCACACCTGGCCCCACCCCGTTTTTTAATTTTTTTGTAGAGACAGGATCTGGCTATATTGCCCAGGCTGGTCTTGAATTTCCTAGCCCCAAACGGTCCTCCCACCTCAGCCTCCCAAAGTGTTTGTTTTGAGGAACAAATCCAAACCTACCCTTATAGTCGGTGTGGGCAGTACTCTTGTGCACCAGGAGAGGGCGCCATCCAGGCAGGGACAGCCTGTGCAGAGGCGTGAAGGGAGCGCATGGCCCCTCTCCTAGGCCACAGACCACACCTTCCTCCAGAAGAGCCACTACCACCACGGCGACCACCCCAGCTACGCCAAGCCCCGGCTGCCCCTTCCTGTGTTTACAGTGCGACATTATGCAGGGACTGTCACCTACCAGGTACATGGCCTCAGGGACAGGCCAGGGTGAATCAGCGAGGGCAATGTCCTCTCCCAAGCTGAGTCACCTGACAGCTGAGAGGAGTGGGTGTGGGGAGGCCCCTTGCAAGGCCTGGACACCTGTCCCTATCTAAGCCATGGGCCCTGCCCAGTTTTGAGCATGGTTTACTGAGTTCTAGGTGACAATTATGGGGTCAGGGAGTAGAAGCCTTGGGACCCTCCAGGCAAGCGGGCAGAGCACAAGCACGACACCCAATGACCTTGACAGTTTACTTTGCCTTCTGAGCCTCCATTTCCTCACCTGTAAACGGGCATGGAAACCTATACTCTGGCACTGTGGTGAGGGTTAGATGCGATAACGTGGAGACAGCCTGGCAGGTGCCTGGCACATAGTAGGTGCTCACTGAATGGACTTCCCTTGCCCCTTCTGTGTCTATCTACAAGCTGCACACCTACCCCAGTAGGAGAGGCACGGGGATGGGAGTGGGATAAAGGGAAGGACAGTAGGAAGAATCAGTTCTCCCTGGAGGAGGTGGCACACTCTGCTTGAAAAAGAAAAACTACAAACTACCCAGGAGTTACCCCCCCAAGAAAAGAAATACAAGGAGTTAAAGAAAGTTGGGAAAATGTAAGTCACAAAAGATTTTCAAATAGAGAGACAAGTGTTCCTGTCTGGTCGACCTACTGACCAGCATAGGTTCAAGGCCCAGTGGGGAGAGTGTGGTGCTGCTAGGCAAGGCTAGGTAAAGGACTGGAAACCCGGCAAGGTGGCCTTTCAGGTCGCTTGGGGAGAGGGTGGATTCCTCTCCAAATCCAGCCTCCCCTCCCTGGTTCCTGCTCCCCTCCCTTCCCCGCTTCCCTCCCCACCAGCCTCGTCTCTTGCAGGTTCACGAGTTTTTAAACAGAAACTGGGATCAGCTGCACCTCGCCACCAGCCTCGTCTCTTGCAGGTTCACAAGTTTTTAAACAGAAACCGGGATCAGCTGGACCCTGCCGCCATGGAGATGCTTGGCCAGAGCCAGCTCCAGGTACCCCTGTCTGCCCTTCCAGGCCCCCACCCGCTCCATACTCTGTCTCCCAATTCTGTCCTCTTCCCCTGGACACTCTTGGCCAAGGGCTGGCCCGCAAGCCCCTGGCACCTTGGGCCGTGGGCTGAGCTTGCCAGGATCTAGACGCCGAGGGCTGGCTCACTCTGGCTCCCTGGGCTGAGGAGTGTATCGGCAGCCCCCGGCGGCCAGCTGGCTTAGCCCTTCACCCCACAGCTGGTGGGCAGTCTGTTCCAGGAAGCAGAGCCCCAGTCCAGGGGAGAGCGAGGGAGACCCACGCTGGCCTCTCGCTTCCAGCAGGCCCTGGGGGACCTCATAGCCCGACTGGGCAGGTAAGAACAGCGCCCGCCACACCAGACCCCAGGGAGTTGTATGGGCGCTGGTCTGTGCCCAGGTGACCCCTCATTCCCTCTCAGGAGCCATGTCTATTTCATCCAGTGTCTCAGTCCTAACCCTGGAAAGGTGAGCTCCCCAGCACCTGGCCTCGGGGGCTCCCCCACCCTGCACCTCCCTCCTCACGGCTCCTGGTCCCTTGACTCCAGCTGTCCTTGGCTCTGTCTTGTGGCCACAGCATCCAGGCCTCTTTGACGTGGGACATGTGGCAGAGAAACTGCACCAGGCAGCCATCCTGGAGGCCGTGGGCACCCGCAGTGCCAACTTCCCCGTGCGCTTGCCCTTTGAGGCCTTCCTGGCCAGGTGGGGCCCAACACCTCGGGGCAGGACTGACAAGGAGGCCCCCAGGAGTCACTGGCAGCCCCGGGGGTCCTTCTGGGTGGAGATGGACTCACTCTGCCCAGGACTGGACCTAGCGCCCAACCCTCCCTCTCTCTCCTCGTCCTCTCCTCTTCTCTCTCTCTCTCCCCCCCATCTCTCCTACCATTCACCATCCCTCCGTGCATGTGTGAGTCCACCTCCTTTACGAAACATCTCCAGTGCTGATGCCTGGGCACGGGAGATGAGGTGGGAGCAGTACCTGCCCTGGGCAGGGCTCATGGTCTAGTGCTCACAGCAGCCGTCCGGGAAGTGCAGGCTGAAGCAGGGAGATGGGAGGGCGATGGAGTGAGAATGGGAGCTTTTCAGAAGGGCAGGCGGGGAGGGGTGGCAGGAGGGGCGGGCTGGCAGGAGGGGCGGGGTGGCAGGAGGGGCGGGGTGGCAGGCCGGACTGGCAGGAACACCAGCGGCAACTCTGTTCCCAGAGTTCAGAAACCTTGAGAAAAGCTGGTGACATTGTCTGTTTTGTTGGTTTGCCTATCTGGCCTTTGGCTGTTGACTGGATGGCCTCTCGGGAATCCTCTGAAGGGCTGGAGTTTTCCCCAAGGACAGGGACAGAGGGGGCAGGTGGAGTCACTTCTCGTTGATGTCCAGGCCAGCTGGGCTGGCGGGCGCCTCAGAAGGGAGGGGCAGCAGCCAGGATCAGTAGCCTCACCTCAGGCCTCCACGGACCTCCTTAGTCTGTGATGGCCTTGGCAATGGGGACAGCCTGGCTGGGGACTGAGCCCAAGGCAGGCAGTAGGGATGGGTGTGCCAAGCCTTGAGTCAGATCCTGAGACGCTCCAGGGTGGGGCACGATCTGTCTCTGCCATCTGGAAACCTACCAGCTACAGCAGTTGTCACCTCCGCCAAGGAGCCCAGAAGCTGGGTGAGAGGAACCTCCAGGTACAACTCTCCACCCAGCACAGACCAGGTCTGCCTATCTGTGCCATTCCCTGAGGTACTGTGGCCTCCTGGGACCACAGACTGTCACCCACATGTCCCCAGAACCTGCATAGTGCTTGCTTCGTACAGACTAACTACTGAGTGTCCATTGTGCTAGCTGGGACCATGATCCGGACCTATGAAATGGCCTTAAACACTCCCCCACCCATCCCTTCCTGCCATGCCCCTCCCTCCCTTCCACAAACTTGTCTTGAGACCCACCGTGCCGGGTGGCAAGGAGACCGAGGCCTTGGGAACCACATTCCTGGTGCTCCCGTGGCCCAGAACCAGCCCTTGTGCCTCCCCGGCACACCAGGCTCACCTGTCTTCCCCTGAGCTCCAGCACAAAGGCCCTCGCTGCCCAAGTTCACTGCAGTGTCTCAGTGCCCAGCTGAGCACCTGGCCTAGAGCAGGCACCTTCCAAATGGTTGAATGATCTAGGAACAGGATGTCGCACAAGTGTGGAAGGAGTTCCTGGCTGTTCTGACCTCCGCTCCATCCTTGGAGCAGGTTCCGGGTCCTGGGGTCAGAAGGGCAGGAAGACCTCTCTGAGCGGGAGAAGTGTGGTACCATCCTGAGCCAGGTGCTGGGGGCCAAATCACCTCTCTGTCACCTTGGAGCCACCAAGGTGGGTGGGTGCGTCCCTATGTGCAGAGGGTGACATGAATGGGAAAGGAGAGATGCATTCTGGGCCAAAAGGGACAAACCCAGGATTTGGGGGTCCATCCAAATGGTGGGAGACAGAAGGGCTGGTTGGCAGGCTGGCCCCAGCACCCCAGAAGAAGAAATGGCTTGGCGGCTAGAAGGGAGGAGGCTGAGACTGGAGGAGGAAAGCAGGTGGGCCTGGGTCCTGGTGCCTGGCTGCAGACCAGGCCTCTGCCCACAGGTCCTGCTGCGGGAGCAGGGCTGGCAGCAGCTGGAGGAGCTCCGGGCCCAGCAGCACTCCCAGGCCCTGCTCAGCCTGCACCGCGGCCTTCACACCTGCATCTCCAGCCAGCGCCTCCTGCTCCGGATGCAGGCTCGTGTGCGTGGGTTCCAGTCCAGGTCTGCAAGCGTTGGAGCCAGGGCTGAAGCGGGTGGGGTGAGGCTGTGGGCTTGTCCTCCAGGTGGTGGGGCAGGATTGGGGAGACATAGGGCCTCAAGGCAAATCACCCTGCCCCGGTGCCATCCCGTCAGCACTTGACTCCTTGACAGCATTCCTGCCCATACCCACACAGCCTCTGCTTGAATACCCCAGTCACGAGAAACTCATTACTTGTTGAGGCCACCTGAACCTATGGTCCTGACTCTTTATCATTCTGTCTTTTCTAGTCTGTTCTCTACCTGTGGCAACAGTCATCTTTTCTTTTTCTTTTTCTTTTTTTTTAAAGATGGGGTTTCACCATGATGGCCTGGCTGGTCTTGAACTCCTGACCTCAGGTTATCCACCCACCCCAGCCTCCCAAAGTGCTAGGATTACAGGCGTGAGCCACCGCGCCCGGCAACAGTCATGTTTTCAAAGCACGAATCATGTTGTGTAAGGCCCTGCCTACCTCCCCAGCCCAATTTAGGCCAGATCATGAGATCAGGGATTTGAGACCAGCCGGGCCAATATGGCAAAACCAGGGCTGATTTAGCAGACTTTTTTTTTTTTTTTTTTTTTGAGACGGAGTTTTGCTCTTGTTACCCAGACTGGAGTACAATGGCACGATCTCGGCTCACCGCAACCTCCACCCCCTGGGTTCAGGCAATTCTCCTGCCTCAGCCTCCTGAGTAGCTGGGATTACAGGCACGCGCCACTGTGTCCAGCTAATTTTTTGTATTTTTAGTAGAGACGGGGTTTCACCGTGTTGACCAGGATGGTCTCGATCTCTTGACCTCGTGATCCACCCGCCTCAGCCTCCCAAAGTGCTGGGATTACAGGTGTGGGCCACCGCGCCTATAGGCCAGACTTTTACCCTGCAGTGACTTTAGACTTCTCTGTCCTGTAACATGACCCTCCCACTTCTCACCTAATCGTCTCTCATTCACCCACACAGCCCGTCTTCACGCATTCCTCCAACAGCTGTTGGCTGACCATCTGCCTCCTCTGCCCTGGGCCTGATGCTGGTGGCAGAGCTGGAGGTGCCAGAGACAGGGCATCCCAGTCTAGCTGGGGAGTTGGATTCAGGTGGTAAACCAGCCAGTCAACATCCCTGAGAGTAACTCAAGGGCCGAGAATAAAGTGAAGACAGTGCCAGGGTAGAGAACACCAGGGGAGCCAGGCATCTCCACTCTCTATTTTCAAAACTTTTTCATCCTGCAAACAGGAACTCTGGACCCATTAAGCAGTAACAATTCCCTCCATTCTCCTGGTAACTTTCCACTTGAGTCTCTAGGAAGCTGCCCATTCTAGGTATTTTGTGTAAGTTGACTCATACATTTCCTTTTATGACTGGCTTCTTTCACTTAGCATAATGTTTCAAAGTTCATCCATGTTGTAGCACGTGTCAGAACTTCATTCAGTTCCAGGCTTCAGGGCTAAAAATAAAAAATTACGGCTGGGTGTCGTGGCTCACACCTGTAATCCCAGCACTTTGGGAGGCTGAGGCAGGCATATCCCCTGAAGTCAGGAGATGGAGACCAGCCTGGCCAATTTCACATGGTGGAACCCTGTCTCTAGTAAAAATACAAAAATTAGTGGGGCATGGTGGTAGGTGCCTGTAATCTCAGCTACTCGGGAGGCCAAGGCAGAATTGCTTGAAACTGGAAGGCAGAGGTTACAGTGAGCTGAGATCGCACCACTGTGCTCCAGCCTGGGCGATGGTGTGAGACTCCATCTCAAAAATAAAAATTGAAAACAGGCCGGGCGCGGTGGCTCATTCCTGTAACTGCAGCTCTTTGGGAGGCTGAGGCAGGTGGATAACCTGAGGTCGGGAGGCAGACCAACCTGATGATCATGGAGAAACTTCATCTGTACTAAAAATAAAAAATTAGGCCGGGCGCAGTGGCTCATGACTGTAATCCCAGCACTTTGAGAGGCCAAGATGGGTGGATCATGAGGTGAGAAGTTCAAGACCAGCCTGACCAAGAAGGTGAAACCCCATCTCTACTAAAAATACAAAAATTAGCCGGGCATGGTGGCCTGTGCCTGTAATCTCAGCTATTCAGGAGGCCAACGCAGAATTGCTTGAACCTGGGAGGTGGAGATTGCAGTGAGCCAAGATCGTGCCACTGCACTCCAGCGTGAGCAACAGAGCAAGACTCTGTCTCAAAAAAAAAAACAAAAACAAAAACAAAATTAGCCGGGTGTGGTGGCACATGCCTATAATCCCAGCTACTGGGGAGGCTGAGGTAAGAGAATTGCTTGAACCTGGAAGGCAGAGGTTGCAGTGAGCCAAGATCACACCATTGCACTCCAGCCTGGGCAACAAGAATGGAACTCCATCTCGAAAATAAATTTAAAAAAGTATTATTTTGAGATGGAGTCTCACTCTGTCATTCAGGCTGGAGTGTAGTGGTGTGATCTCAGCTCACTGCAATCTCCACCTCCCAGGTTCAAGCAATTCTGACTCTGCCTCCAGAGTAGCTGGGACTACAGGCCTGTACCGCCAAGTTGGCTAATTTGTTTTGGTGTTTTTAGTCAAGGCAGGGTTTCACCATGTTGGCCAGGCTGGTCTCAAACTCCTGACCTCAGGTGATCTGCCTGCCTCAGCCTCCCAATGTGCTGGAATTACAGGTGTGAGCCACTGTTCCTGGCCTAAACATTAATTTTTAAAAAGAAAGCTTCATGCCTTTTTGTGGCTGAATTCCGTTCCATCGTGGGGATGTGCCACACTTGGTTCATCCATTCATCCATGGACGGACGTTTGGGTTGTTTCTACATTTTCACTTATGAATAAGTCTCCTCTGACTACAGATCAGCACATATCTGCTCTAGTCTGTTTTCTGTCGCCCAGGCTGGAGTGCAGTGACGCCATCTTGGCTCACTGCAACCTCCACCTCCTGGGTTCAAGTGATTCTCCTGCCTCAGCCTCCCGAGTAGCTGGGATTACAGGTGCCCGCCACCATGCCCAGCTAATTTTTGTATTTTTAGTAGAGCCGGGGTTTCATGATGTTGGCCAGGCTGGTCTCGATCTCCTGACCTCAGGTGATCTGCCCATCTCGGCCTCCCAAAGTACTGGGATTACAGGCATGAGACACCGCACCCAACCTTTATTTATTATTATTATTATTATTATTTTTGAGACAGACTCTTGCTCTATCACCTAAGATTACACCTGTAATCTCAGCATGATCTCAGATCACTGCAAATTCCAACTCCTGGTTTCAAATGATTCTCATGCCTCAGCCTCCGGAGTAGCTGGAATTATAGGCATATGCCACCATGCCTGGCTAATTTTTAAATTTTTAAGATGGGGTTTCACCATGTGGCCAGGCTGGTCTCAAACTCCTGACCTCAAGTGATCTGCCCACCTCGGCCTCACAAACTGCTGGGACTACAGGCATGAGCCACCATGCTAGTCCTGTTTTTTTTTTTCTTTTTTGAGATGGAATCCCAAAAAGGCTGTGTGCAATGGCATGGTCTCAGCTCACTGCAACCTCTGCCTCCTGGGTTCAAGTGATTCTCCTGCCTCAGCCTCTCAAGTAGCTGGGACTACAGGTGCCTGACACCATGCCCAGCTAATTTTTGTATTTTTGGTACAGACAGGGTTTCACTATGTTGGCCAGACTGGTCTAGAACTCCTGACTTCATGATCCACCCACCTGGGCCCCCCAAAGTACTGGGATTACAGGCGTGAGCCACCGCACCTGGCCTGACGTTACTTTCTAATAAGTTTTGCTGCTTTTTTGTGTGTTAACAAGACAGGGTCTGGCTTTGTCACCCAGGCTAAAGAGCAGTGACCCCAATCATAGCTCCTACCTCAGCCTCCCAAGTAGCTAGGACTACAAGGACACACTATCATGCCTGGCTAATTTAAAAAATCTTTTTTGTAGAGATGAGTTCTCACTATGTTGCCCAGGCTGGTATGGCACAGCTGGCCTCAAGCAATTCTCCTTTTTCAGCCTCTTAGAGTGCTGGGATTACAGGTATGAGCTACCATGCCCAGCTAAGGGAAGTGACTCTTTTTTGATCAGTGAGCATGCAGGGAATGATTGGAACCCAGGTAATCCAGGCCCAGAGTCAGATCTTAATCCCTCAGGCTAAACAGTCTCTCAATTTAGCAGTTTTTTTTTTCTTTTTTGAGATGGAGTCTTGCTCTGTCGCCTAGGCTGGAGTACAATGGTGAGATCTAGGCTCACTGCAACCTCCGCCTCCCAGATTCAAGGGATTCTCGTACCTCAGCCTCCTGAGGAGCTGGGATTACAGGTGCACGCCACTGCTCCTAGCTAATTTTTGTATTTTTAGTAGAGACAGAGTTTTGCCATGTTGCCCAGGCTGGTCTTGAACTCCTGACCTCAAGTGATCCACCCGCCTCGGCCTCGAAAAGTGCTGGGATTACAGGTGTGAGCCACCACAGCCGACCCTTGCTCTTCTTTTGAAGTGTCCTGTTCTTCCTCTGTTGTTTCTGTGAAGCATCCAGGGCTTCTCTGGTCCAGAATCAGTTTTTACATGAATGTCCAGGCTTAGGGGATTCCAGTGCCCGTCAGGAAGCAGAAGTTTGGACTCCTCATTTTGACCCCTCCCTCTCCCGGCCTCCAGGAAGCGGTGCCTCCGGCGGCAGGCAGCCCTGGGACAGCTGAACACCATCCTGCTGGTGGCCCAGCCCCTGCTCCGGAGGCGGCAGAGACTGCAGGTGCAGGAGCTTGGGGAGGGTAGAAGCCAGGCTGTCTGGGCTGGCCAAGCTGGCCAAATCCCAGCAGCGTCTACCCTGTTGGCCCAGCCTCGAAAGGGCTGCAGCTTTAGAGACAGTCCTCCTTGATCTGCCCCTTTTCCCTCTGGCCAGGGCAGGCAGGGCCCCTGGGAGGTGCTGTCTTCCTCCATCCCTGCCCATTCTCCCCAGGACCTGGCTCCTCCCTCTTGCCTGGGGTTCCCATCCCTTTCAGACCTCCCCTGGGCCCCTTTTGCTCTCCTCTTTTGCCTGATGACTCTGATCTAAGGTCCATATAGCGGCTCAAAGGTCAGTGCCCACGTGCTACCTCCTCTCTGGCCCCTCCCTGGCTGGACTTTGTCCCCTGGGACCATTTCTTCCCTTCTTCCTGCCCTCTTCCCGATGCTCTGGCAGATGGGCAGCACTGAGGCTGGTGGCCCCTCCTGATCTGTTCTGACTCCTTTACTTAGAACCTCCCAGGGGCAGGAGGGGACAGCTGAACTTCAGAGCTGGGGAGGTGCCCCCAGGTGACTCACATGGGAGGCATCAGCTCTTCCTACATCTCCTCCAACAGCTTGGGCATTGGCGGGGCTGGCACAGCAGCAGAAGGGCCTCAGAGAGAGTGCCAAGCATGGTAGGTGGCCTGGAAGATGGGGGGTGCTACGTGGGGCTATGATCCTGAAGAGACTGGAGTGGCTTAGGGGTTGCCAGGATGCTGCTACGGGTCCTGTCCGTCAGGGCCATGCATTGCACCTCCTGAGAAGAGGACTGGGGTGCCCTTGGCTCTTGGTTTTTCTCAGAGGGTCCTTGGGGCTCTGTTGGTTTGAGTGTCCAGGGTCAGAATCCTTGGTCTTAGGCTGGGCATGGTGGCTCACCCTTATAATCCCAGCACTTGGAGGCCGAGATGGGAGGATTGCTTGAGCCCAGGAATTTGAGACCAACCTGGGCAACATGGCAAGACCCCATCTCTACAAAAAACAATCAAAATTAGCTGGGCACAGTAGCACACGCCTGTAGTCTCAGCTACTCAGGAGGCTGAGGTGGGAGGATGGCGTGAGCTTGAGCCTAGGAGGTCAAGGCTGCGGTGAGCCGTGATTGCACCACTGCACTCTAGCCTGGGTGACAGAGGGAGACTGTCTCAAAAAAAAAAAAAAAAAAATCCCTGGTCTTTGGAGGGGATGTTTATAATCTTGGGGTTGAAGGGGTGGGGAGGGACACTGGTCCCTAGCCCCCTCCTGTGGGTCCTGGGTAAATGGGTCCTCTCTGCCAGGAGCTGGGGCGCTTGGAGATCCCAGCTGAGCTGGCCGTCATGCTGAGGATGGCAGAAGGTAAGCCTTGTTGGTGTCCTCTTGTTAGGACCCCCTCTCCAGTCCCTTAACCATGGGGTGGGCCTGTCCCCTGTGACCCCTCCCTCTGATGCTCCAGGCTCCCCTGAGCTCACTGCTCAGGTCCCTGTGGACAGGGACTGATGGCTCGTGCTGAGGGGCGGAGGTGGTCCCAGGGCCAGGTACCACACCTGGGTGTTTCTGGGCTGCCTCCCGGTGCTTGTTCCCAGGCCATCAAGACGCCCTAGCTGGGAGCATCACAGAGTCCCTGCCCCCTGAGGTTCCCGCCCGGCCCAACCTGAGTCTCCCACCAGACATCGACCGGTTCCCTTTCTCCAGCTTCGTCTCCATCGGCTTTCAGGTGGGCGCCTGGGCCTAGGCCCTTCCCACTGGCCTCACTCTTCTGAGTTAGCACCTGCCTGGCAGAAGCTGTGTTTCCCCCTCCCCCGCTTTCAGCCCTTTCCCTCCTCCCTCCCCAGTCTTTGGGGCTGTGAATGGTGCTGAATTGCTCTGAAAATAACTGTTGAATGTAAATGTCTCACCATAGAGTGTTGTTGGTGATAACAATTGGTGTTATTGAATGAGGGAAGTTATTTAGATCCACAATGCCACACCTTTATTTTACCAGCGGTAGTGCCCTGCTTTTGAAGTCAGGTCTTTAGAGTTTGTTGACAAGGGAAACTGGCCAGGTTACAGCAGTAAATACAAATGCAGGATTCAGAACTGCACATATAGGCCGGGCATGGTGGCTCACGCTTGTAATCCCAGAACTTTGGGAGGCCAAGGTGGGCGGATCACCTGAGGTCAAGAGTTTGAGACCTGCCTAGCCAGCAGGTGAATCCCTGTCTCTACTAAAAATACAAAAATTAGCCGGGCGTGGAGGCAGGTGCCTGTAATCCCAGCTACTCAGGAGGCTAAGACAGGAGAATCACTTGAACCTGCCTGGGAGGTGGAGGCTGCAGTGAGCTAAGATTGTGCTACTGCATTCCATTTGGGGCAACAGAGCAAGATTCCGCCTCAGAAAGAAAAAGAGCATTAAGATGCATTTCTGCCCAGCCCTCTGCCTCTCCCGAGGTGCCGGCCCCGGTGGGGCTCCCTGGCGCTGTGTGACAGCTGGCCAGCGTGGACTGGGGCCTCCTTCCTTGCAGGAGCCGTCCCTGCCTATGCCGGGGCAGCCACTGTCCAAGCCCCTAACCCAGCTGGACGGAGAGAACCCTCAGCACGCCCTGGACATCAACAGAGTGGTGAGTGACACATTGGAGAAGGGACAGGATGGGCCCTCGAAGGCATGGGACAGGTGCCTGGGAGCCTTGCACCTCCTGCCCTCACCTGACTGTTGGCAGATGCTGCGGCTCCTGGGGGACGGATCCCTGGAATCCTGGCAGAGGCAGACCATGGGCACGTACCTGGTGCGGCAGGGGCAGCGCCGGCCAGGGCTGCGGAATGAACTCTTCAGCCAGCTGGTGGCCCAGCTGTGGCAGAACCGGGACGAGCAGCAGAGCCAGCGTGGCTGGGCCCTCATGGCTGTCCTGCTCAGCGCCTTTCCCCCACTGCCTGTCCTGCAGAAGCCGCTGCTCAAGTAAGGGGCCTGGGAGGTGGGGACCTGGTGGGTGGGGCCCCTGGACCTCCCGTCTCTACTGCCACCTGTGCCCGTCCTGCAGGTTTGTGTCCGACCAGGCCCCCAGGGGCATGGCGGCACTGTGCCAGCACAAGCTCCTGGGGGCCTTGGAGCAGTTGCAACTGGCCCCTGGGGCCACTCGGGCCCACCCCCCGACCCAACTGGAATGGCTGGCTGGATGGCGGCGGGGCCGCATGGCGCTGGACGTGTTTACCTTCAGTGGTGAGGGCTCCCAGGCCTGAAGTGGGGCCAGCCCACCCCCTGCCCTCCCTGAAACCCCTTCCTGCCCCAGCCTTCCTGCTGCCCTGTACTCAGTGGCCCTGATCTCCCTCCCTCTGTCCTGCTTTTGAAACCCTCATGAGGACAGCAGCCCCTTTGCGTCAGGATGGACCCTGCTGTCCCTCACTCTTGCCCCCGCCCCCTGCACCCCTGCAGAGGAGTGCTACTCAGTCGAGGTGGAGTCCTGGACCACTGGGGAGCAGCTGGCCGGGTGGATCCTGCAGAGCAGGTATGGGGGGACCCAGAGTGGGGAACAGTGTGGCCAGAGTGACCATTGTCCTGTACCCTCCTCCTCTTCCTCCAAGCCCAATCTCACAGGCCGGGGGGAGGTACCCTGGGGTGGGCAGAGGTCAGACTGCAGATGGCGATGGGGACCAGGGAGCAGATCAGGAATGAGGGATGTGGGAGCTCCCACAGCCCAGATTCTAACTCAGTAGCTCAGAAAATAAATGCCCGCGCTGGAGCCCTTGTGGAAACGGAGGGCCGTGAGGTGTGGAGGGGAGCAGGCCCAGCTGCTGAGCAAACCTGGGTCCCAGTCCAGGCAGTTCCAGGGCCACCCTCCCTTCCCCAGCCCCCTCCCCCTTGCCCTGCCCTGGGGTCCTTGCCCCTTCTGGATGGTTGCCTGCCTTGCTGACTGCCCCCCCACTCCCACCCAGAGGCCTGGAGGCGCCTCCCCGGGGCTGGTCGGTGTCACTGCACTCCAGGGACGAATGGCAGGATTTGGCTGGCTGCGACTTTGTGCTGGACCTGATTAGTCAAACTGAGGACCTGGGGGATCCAGCTGGTCCCCGCAGCTACCCCATCACTCCCCTTGGCTCGTAGGTGCCACCCAGCACCCTTTTTCCTGGTCTGCTCCTGCAGAGAAACCCCACAGCCACCCTGTCATACCCAGGGGTTTATAGGAGCTGCTGCAGGCCCAGTCCTTCCACCCGTGGGGTGACCCCCGCAGCAGCTTCTACCCCTTGACCCAGCCTGGGTGCCCCCCAGCCTTGGCCACCCCCTTAGCTAGATCCCCTTTCCTACAGAGCCGAGGCCATCCCCCCTGCCCCTGGCATCCGGGCCCCCTCACTGCCCCCAGGACCCCCTCCAGGTCCAGCCCCAACACTGCCCAGCAGGGGCCACACAGGTAAGGCCGGAGTGGGCACATGGAGGTTGGCAGAGCATGGGAAGCCCCACGCCCCAGGCCACAGCACCAATGCTCTCCCTGCCCCACAGGGGAGGCCCAGAAGTCAGGGAGCCTGGATGGCTTCCTGGAAGATGTCTTCCAGCCAGTGATCTCCCCCGGCCGCAGCGTGAGTCCTGCACAGCCCGCATACCTCTGCCCCCACCCCCCGGAGCTCCTGCTGCCCCTTCCATTTTCCTCAGGGCTCTCACTCTGACCTGTGACCATTGTCCCTTCAGGATCTGGAACAAAGCCGGACTCTAAGCAGCCGCATGAAGGGAGGCGGCGCCATTGGGCCCACGCAGCAGGGTTACCCCATGGGTGAGTGCGGGGCTGATGCCTCACCCAGGGCCTCAGGGCCCAGCAGCATGGCAGGCATGGCCTGGGACTCCTGGCAGTGGCAACTGGTGCCCTGGCCAGCACCCCAGTGTCCGATGCTCTTCTCTGTGCCTGGGGCTGGAGGGAGGTGACACATGGGACTAGGCAGGGACTGACAGGGAGGGTGTGTTCCCACAGTGTACCCAGGAATGATTCAGGTGCCTGGATACCAGCCAGGCATGGTGCCTGCACCCATGCCAATGATGCCAGCGATAGGCGCAGTCCCCACCATGCCACGTAAGGCTGGGCTGGGGGCACCAGCGTCCCTTCTCAGGAGAGCAGCCACCAGCTCTGGGACTGGAGGAGGGAGGGTCCTGCCAGGAGTCCAGAGTGCACAGTGGGCAGCAGGCATCAAGGCTCGCCATGATGCCTACTGTTCTGGCCGCCTGCCACCCTCACAGCCATGGTGGTGCCGCCCCAGCCAGCGCAGCCGTTGCTTCCCAGCCTGGACGCAGGGCAGCTGGCCGTCCAGCAGCAGAACTTCATCAACCAGCAGGCACTGATCCTGGTGAGAGCTGGCAGGGCCCTAGGGCAGGTCTGCAGCTAGGGGACGATGCTCTGAACTAGCTGCTTCTCCTGTATCAGGCCCAGCAGATGACAGCACAGGCCATGAACCTGTCCCTGGAGCAGCAGACCCGGCAGCGGCAGCGGCGGGCTCAGGCCTCCGAGGCTGCATCCCAGGCCCCACCCTCGGCCATCACCTCCAAGCCCAAGAAGCCCCCCATACCCACAGAGGAGTCACAGCATGCCCTGGAATCAGAGGGTGGCAGTCGAAGGGTGAGGAGGCAACCGTGGTCTCAGGAAAGGGTGTGAGAGTGGGGGCTGCAGGGGCGGGGACATGGGCAGGGCGAGCAGGTGGACGCAGGGAAGAGGCTGCTGGCCTGGGCCTGGGGACCTGAGGGGTGTGGTGAGTGTGGCACCCGGTCTGGCTGGGCTGCCACTCACTTTTGCTCCTGCCAGGAGACCTCCGAGGAGGCTGAAGACAGGCTCTGTCAGCCCAAGAGCTTTCAGCAGAAACGGAACTATTTCCAGAAGATGGGTGAGAGTGTGTGGGGTGGCAGGCCCAGGCAGGAACGGGGCTAGTGCCCTGAGCCTGGGCTGGGGAGGGTGGGGTATTCTCTGTTCTCCAGAGTTGGTGTGGCCCATCCAGGAGCCCAGCTGGGCCAGCGTCGGTAACTTTGAAGGCATCTGACACTTGCAGGGCAGCCACAGATCACAGTGAGGACGACGAAGCCCCCAGCCAAGATCCAGATCCCCCAGGGGGAGGAGCAGGAGGAAGAGGAGGAGGAGGAAGAGCAGGACAGGAGCGCAGGTTGTGGGGAGCTGGGCAGGGCCTGGGGCTCCTGGGGCTCTGCACAGCGTTTAACCATCTCTCCTGTTTTCCTGATCAGCACCATCCACTCTTCCTCCTCCCTACATCATGAAGAAGCCACTGAAGCAAGGTGGGGCCAAAGCTGCAAAAGAGGCTGAGGCTGAGCCAGCCGAGGAGGCAGCAGCCAAGGGCCGGAGCCAAGGGCTGGCCCAAGGCAGGGGGACTGTGGTGCACAGCTCAGACCCCAAGCCCAAGCGGCCACAGCCCAGCAGGGAGATTGGCAACATCATCCGCATGTACCAGAGCCGCCCAGGCCCCGTGCCTATGCCCGTGCAGCCATCCAGGTGCCCCTGGGGGAGGTGGCTGGGGCTGTCCCGCTCCTCAGGGAATTACTCTGTGGACCTACTGACCTCTTATTTCTCCCACAAGGCCTCCCAAAGCTTTCCTGAAGAAAAGTGACCCCAAGGATGAGGCTCTGGCCAAGCTGGGTATCAATGGTGCCCACTCGCCCCCCTTGGTGAGTACCCCAGCCCGTCCCCCTCAGAGTGTGTGCTGCTGCCCTGGGGGGGCGCGAGGCTCTCCGAAGCGAACTTGGCCTTGTGCCGTGACTCAGCCCATGCGCTTTCTCTGTTTCCCCACAGATGCTGTCCCCCGGCCCAGTGAAGGGCCCCCCGCCAGCTGTGGCTCCTCGACCCAAGGCCCCACCACAGCCTGGGCCCTCAAGCTCCATCAAGGAAAAGCAGGGGCCCCTTCTAGACCTGTTTGGCCAGAACCTGCCCACTGCCCAGACATCCCCACCTCCACCAGTGCCACCAGCGCCACCACTGCTTCCGCCCAAGGACCCAGAGACCCTTTCCTTGGGGCATCATCGTAAGGAACCACACTTCCCCTGCGCGGTGGGCTTCGTGGGGGCTAGGGGTGGGGTTCGCACAGCCTCTTGGTGCCCAGGGCTGAAGGCATTTCCGCGTGGCTGAGATCAGCTGCTCAGCCTTCTGGACTTTGGAGCCATCTGTGGGTGGGGAGCCCCAGCTTCCACGTTCCCACCCAGGGCAGGGTCTGGTGCCTTTGGGGCTGTCATTGAGAGGCTGTCACATACAGGGTGTTGTCCTTGACACCTGACAGCTCTGCGAGAAAGTTAGTGGCAACACACACAGGGTGTTGTCCCTGACAGCTCTGTGAGGAAGTCAGTGGCCCTGGCTGACGTGGTCATAGAGGGCCCACGAGCCTCAGGGATGCCAGGGAGTTTACAGCCAGAAATGGAGGTGGAGATGGTGCCAAGGAAAGAGTGGGGCAGCTGGAGGCTGGGAGAGCCAGGTCCTGGGAGGGCTCTTGGGGACGAAGGTCTTCCCTCCCGTGCCCCCATCACTCTGGCTTTGCAGCCCCTCGCTGAGGCCCCTCGCCTGCTCCTCTCTGCTAGGCTCGACGCAGCCCATGGAGGACCAGGGGCTCTCCACCCAGCTCCTTGAGCCCTCTGGCAGCGTGTGCTTCTCCTACACTGGCACACCCTGGAAGCTGTTCCTACGAAAGGAGGTGGGCATGAGGGTGGGGCCTTGGCCTGGCCTCCTTGGGCTGGCAGAGAGGGGGCAGGCTGTGGGTGTCCCCACAGCTCACCGTCTCAAGGCTGGCTTTCCAGGCCTGGGAGGGCAGAGGCTGGTTGGGCAGAGGCACCAGACCCACTGATCGTCCCTCTCCTGTGCTTCCTTCCTCCAGGTGTTCTACCCACGGGAGAGCTTCAGCCATCCCTACTGCCTGCGGCTCCTCTGTGAGCAGGTGAGAGCTGGGCCACCTGGCAGCCAGAGGCATCTGCAGAGATGGCATCCCTGGTGCCCTTTGCCTCATGCCTGGGCCAGGTTAACACCATGTGGGGCGTGTTGGCAGGTAGCACTAGGGGGCACTTCTGTGTGCCCAGCCCTGCGCCATTGAATCTTCACAATATCCCTAAGAGGTAGGGACCACTGGACGGGCACGGTGGCTCACATCTGTAATCCCAGCACTTTGAGATGCTGAGGTGGGTGGATCATGAGGTCAGGAGTTTGAGACCAGCCTGGCTAACATGGTGAAACTCCATCTCTACTAAAAATACAAAAATTGGTTGTGCATGGTGGCACATGTCTGTAATCACAGCTACTTAGGAGGCTGAGGCAGGAGAATTGCTTGAACCCAGGTGGTAGAGGTTGCAGTGAGCTAAGATCGTGCCACTGCACTCCAGCCTGGGTGACAGAGCAAGACTCCATCTCAGAAAAAGAAAAAAAAAAAACAAAAGAAGTAGGGACCATTATTCACCTAGTTTTATAAAAGTTAAAAGCAAAGTATATACAGTACATAACCCAGGCTCTAGCACACAGTAGGTACTTAATAAACGGTTGTCGCTTTGCCACCTCTGAATGCTTCCAGGAGTGAGCCTCTGTTCCCCCAAGTTATTTTTTTTCCTTTATTTTATTTTATTTTTCGAGACGGAGTGTTACTCTGTCACCAAGCTGGAGTGCAGATGTAGGGCTGATGACCCCACAGGGTTGTGGGGTGAGCCTTATGCTGTGCTGAGGTGCAGGATCCGAGAAATAAAGAGACAGGACACAGAAGTACAAGGAAAACGCAGCTGGGCTCAGGGGCCACGCCACCTATGAACGGAGTCAAGCAAGGCCCCGAATGTCCAGAAGCGTGAGTATTTATTGTGTATAGGTTAGGGGGCAGGGCAGTGAGTGAAGTCATCTCTAAGGATAGTGATAGGGTCGTGAGCAATAAAACAAGGGGTCCACCCCCATTAGGTCACCTAGGCTAGGAAGTGGACAGTGTGCAGCAAGGGGCCGATTCCCATCAAGGCAAGGGCCGTGTGCAGTAAGGGGTCCACCCCCATTAGGTCACCGAGGTTTGAAGGTGGGTCATGTGCAGTGAAGAGGGTGCAGTGTGCAATACCTCTATCTATGGGCAAACTACTTCTAAGATTTATAGGGGGATGCTTTAAGCCACACAGTAGTGACAGAGCTGTCAGCGTTACCGCCACCTGCTGGCAGCTTCCAATGAGTTCTGTGGGAAGATGCTTTTCGAGCAGCACAGTAACAAGAGCTGATAAAGTTCAGTCACCAAGGTGGATTGACGTTCTGAGGGCAGCCTTCCACAAGAACTGGAACAAGGTCCTACAACTCCATCAGGAGGAGTGGCTCTCGCCCCAAGCCTGCCATACAGCAGGTATCTTTACAATACTGAACGCTGCCGCCTGGGCCATGGGTTCTTGTCCTGGTGTAACTGTTTTCCCTTAAATCATGCTCTGCACTGTGTCTGCTCTAGGCATTCCTCCGATTATGAACTAAGATATTATTTTATATATATATATATATATATATATATATATATATATATATATATGTAGGGAAATACTCTTTAGGCATTCATACTATGAACTATTATATGATTATATAGAAAGGATTATATAAAGGGATTCTTCAGGCCGTAATTCTAGAAACTAATATATGATCGTATAAAGGATTATATAAAAGGAAATAGTTAAGTAGTAACACTATAAACAGATATTATTATTCAGGCCTTAATTGTACCAGGCTTAGCTCTCCTTCCTCGGTGCCTATATGGGAGGTTACCCACATGCGGTGACGTGATCTCGGCTCACTGCAACCTCCACCTCCTGGTTCAAGGAATTCTGTGCTTCAGCCTCGCGAGTAGCTGGGATTACTGGCACCCACCACCATGCCCAGCTAATTTTTGTTTTTTTAGTAGAGATGGAGTTTCACCATCTTGGCCAGGCTGGTTTTGAACTTCTGATCTTGTGGTTCACCCGCTTCAACCTCCCAAAGTGCTGGGGTTACAAGCATAAGCCACCGCACCCAGCCAAATCCCACGAGTAGCTCCTGTCCGCGGCCCCTCCCCCGGCCCTGAACAATCTTGTTTCTTCTGGGCAGTGTCTCTCGGTTGACCCAGGGGCAGTTACCACAAGGTCTCTGGGCAGTGAGTGAAGAGGGAGGGCTGGCAGTTGCAAGGGAGGGGACAGGTGAGCCGTGTGGATGGAGGTGGCCCATGCCCTCCGTCCCTCCCTGCCCCACCTAGACCCTCTGCTGAGCACACACGCCCCGGGAGCCAGTGTGCCTGGCTCCACCAGCTTCCCCCGATTTTCCTTCACGCATGTCGATGGCTGCTCTGGGGGCGGGCTCTGCCTCGGGACCTGGTGCTGACCACCTAGCTCTGCCCCCAGATCCTGCGGGACACCTTCTCCGAGTCCTGCATCCGGATTTCCCGGGATGAGCGGCACAAAATGAAAGACCTGCTGGGTATGATCCAGGGACCGTGGAGTCAGGAGCTTGAATGCTGGGGGCTGCGCCTGACCTGAAGGAGGGACCAGCTATGGGAAAAAACTCTAGAGCCCCCTCTGTGTGAGCAGAGGACAGTCTGGGTCCTTCCTGCCCACAGGAGACTTGGAGGTGGACCTGGACTCCCTCACCACCACTGAAGACAGCGTCAAGAAGCGTATCGTGGTGGCTGCTCGGGATAACTGGGCCAATTACTTCTCCCGCTTCTTTCCTGTCTCGGTCAGTGGCGCTGGGGTAGGGAGTTGGGATGCCAGGCCCCCAGCCTGGATCCTGGGGTGCACGGGCACAGACCCTTCACAAGCAAGAGAGCTATAGGGCAGGTGCCAGAGGAAGGACAAAGCCCAGCCACCAGCCCTGGGCAGCTCTGGGGTATTGTGGGCAGCAGCAGGACCTAGGAGCCTGCCCTTAACCTACCACCTTCCTGGCAGGGCGAGAATGGCAGTGACGTGCAGCTGCTAGCCGTGTCCCACCGCGGGCTGCGACTGCTCAAGGTGACCCAAGGCCCTGGCCTCCACCCCAACCAGCTGAAGATTCTCTGCTCATACAGGTGCGCTGGCCCAGGGCCCTGAGCTGGAGGTGGGGACAGGTGATAGGGTGGTCCCAGCTCATGCCCAGCCCCCATGCAGCTTCGCAGAGGTGCTGGGTGTGGAATGCCGAGGCAGCTCCACCCTGGAGCTGTCGCTGAAGAGCGAGCAGCTGTTGCTGCACACAGTCCGTGCCAGGGCCATCAGGGTGCTGGTTGAGCTGTTCCTGAGTGAGCTTAAGAAGGCAAGTGTGGGGTGCAGGGTGGGAGGCTGGGTGGGGGCAGGGGCTGGGAGTTTGGGCCAAATCCCTGGAAGTCTGGGGTGCTAGGGGGAGGGGGGAGGCCAGCGGGGGGAACAGGTGGGCGGGCAGGACAGGGAGGCGCAGACAGGCTCACTGCTCCCGACCCTCACCCGCTTGCCTGCAGGACTCCGGCTATGTCATCGCCCTGCGTAGCTACATCACTGATAACAGCAGCCTCCTCAGCTTCCACCGTGGCGACCTCATCAAGCTGCTGCCGGTGGCTACCCTGGAGCCAGGTATCGCCAGAGGCCAGCAAGGGCTCACACAGGGAGGGCATCCACTTGGCAGAGCCTGCCCGGGGCGGAGGACCCAGTGGGTGAGCCACATCCTTGGGTACCTTCCAGGCTGGCAGTTTGGTTCTGCCGGGGGCCGTTCCGGACTCTTTCCTGCCGACATAGTGCAGCCAGCTGCCGCTCCCGACTTTTCCTTCTCCAAAGAGCAGAGGAGTGGCCGGCACAAGGGCCAGCTGTCCAACGGGGAACTAGGGTTGACTCGGTGGGACAGGGCCTCAGAGGTGAGGAAGATGGGAGAGGGAGAGCCAGAGGCAAGGCCTGCCTGAGAGTGAGAAAGGAAAGGGATTTGACTCCCACCCAGGCTGCCATACGCCGGGACCACCCTGCTGCCCACCTCCTGCGGCTGCCCCTCTGCCCACTCCTGACGGCTTGCCTTGTTTCTCTAGCAAGACTGTGTGCTCCTTGCAGGCAGGGGCTGGGCTGGGCTGGGCTGGGCACTGCTCTTGTGTCCCATGTGGTACTTAGTTCAACACTACCCTAACAGATGCTTACTAAACAGCTCTTCACTTTCCTGGGAGGGATGGGGCTGAGGCTGAACTCCTGGGACAGGGCACTGGACACTCAGGTGGCACCAAGTTTCTTGTGCTCCCAGAGCCCTGCCGGCCCCCAGAGCCAGACACACAGTGATGACTCAGAGGCCACCAGCCTGCCCTCCTCGGCGGCCTACGCCTCTCTGCCCACCGACTCCAGCAACTACACCATGCAGGAATTCGCCCTGCGTTACTTCCGCAAGTCCGAGGCCTCGTGAGTGAACTAGGACAACCCCTGTGCCTGTCTGTCCTCAGTCTTCCCGAGAGAGTGCCATGCTCAGAGAAACCAGGCTGTGCTCTTAGCACTCTCCTTGCCTGGCTGGGATGAGGGCAGGAGGGCTGAACAAGCTGGACTGTCTCCTCCTTCCCCCCACAGGCTGGGTCAGAGAGGTGGAGGTGCTGCCAGGAAGGACACAGACAGCCTGGTGCAGTACACCAAGGTGGGGGAGAGGTGGGGAAGGGTCTGGCCGGTGGATCTGCCCTCTGATCCCTGAGGGCCTCAGACCCACAGCCTCTTCTCTTTGGCTGCAGGCTCCCATCCAGGAGTCACTCCTCATACTCAGTGATGACATGAGCAAGCAGGCTGTGGCCAGCTTCCTGGGTGAGTGGCCACAGGCATTCTGGGTCCCCATGTCTGCAGTGCTGTGGACCTGGGTGTCTGGTCCCCTTCTCTCCTTGAGCTCTGCGTGGCTCTGTCCCACTCTGCCAACTCTGGGAAGCTCAGTGATAGCTCCTGGACCCCAGGGCCCTCACCTGCTTCTACTCCCATCCAAGGGTTGTGGGTTGTGTGGAGTCTGGGGCTGCAAGGCAGTCCAGGGGTCCAGAGGATGCTATGTGCTGTGTGGAGCCTTGGGTACCCATGAGTCTCAGTTTCCCCGAGTTGAACAGCAGCCAGCTGCCCTGCCTGGCACACATGCATTTTGAGAGTGAGGCATCAGATGGCAGATGAAGGCCCTGCACAGCGACAGCATGAGCCGGGGCCAGCCCCAGCCCAGCCCGCCCTGTTTCTTATCCTGCCTGCAGCCCTGATGCAATTTATGGGCGACCAGTCCAAGCCCCGGGGCAAGGATGGCATGGATCTGCTCTATGAGCTGCTGAAGGTAAGCCTGGGATGTGACCCCCAGTGCCTGTGCCTGTCCTCCTGCCTGGGCCCAAAGAGATCCCCTTCTCTTGGTCACTGTCCTTCAAATCTTTCCAAAGTATTTACTGAACACCCACTGCGTGCAGAGGGCGTGGCTGTGAAGCCAACAGGCTGTCTCTGCAGTGCTTATGATAAGACAAGGACGTTATGTGTCTGGGAGTGAGAGGTCCCTGGAGAGTAAGAATGCAGGGAAGGGGATGCTGCAGTGGAGAAGGCTTCCTGGCGGGAGCCTTCCTGCAGGGAGGGAAACCATCACGCGCTGGCAAGGCCAGCACAGCTGAGCCTACTGAGTGGTGGGGAGAGCGGAGGATGAGAACAGGGTGCAGACGGTGAGTCCAGGCCACCGCATGCCTTGTACCATCATCGGCCTCTGATTTTTGGAGATGGGAAACCACCAGAGGCTTCTGGAAGCTCGGCTTACATTTTGCAGGGTCGCTCAGCTGTTGTTTGAGATTCTGGGGGTTTAAGTTTAAAAACAAAAGGAGTTATCACAGTGGTCCCAGGTGAGGAATGGTGTTGCCCTGGGCCCAGGGCCAGCAGCAAGGGGAGAAGCAGAAGATTCAGAGCCAGCAGGTGTGCTGACCAGTCTCATGTGGGCTGGGGAAGGAGGACAACTGTCTTCAACAAGGAGCAGGTCTCGGCTGGCGGAGGAATGTTTTGGACACATAAGGTTTGAAATCCCAGACTTCCCAGTGGAGGAGTCTGGGGTTCAAGGGAGAAGGCTGAAGGCAGGCACTAGGGAGCATCAGATGGGAGCAGCTCAGGCCACAAGGAGAGGGGCAGACAGAAAGCGGTTCTAGCACGGCACTGCTCAGAGGTCAGGGAGTTAAGGTGGAGCCAGCAGAGATGACTAAGAGGTCAGAGAAGCAGGGGCCAGGCGCGGTGGCTCACGCCTGTATTCCCAGCACTTTGGGAGGCAGAGGTGAATGGATCACCTGAGGTTAGGAGTTCCAAACCAGCCTGGCCAACATGGTGAAACACTCTCTACTAAAAACACAAAAACTAGCTGGGCCTGGTGGCATGCATCTGTAGTACTCCAGAGGCTGAGGCAGGAGAATCACTTGAACCCGGGAGGTGGAGGTTGCAGTGAGCCAAGATGGCATCACTGCACTCCAGTCTGGGAGACAGGGAAGCAGGGAAGAAAGTGACTGAGTGGCCAGTGCAGTGATGCTCTTAAGCTGAGTGAGACGTCCTCTTGACCTAGCCCTAGCCCATGGCCTTAGCAGGGTTTCTCCAGGGCTTCAGACCCCAGGTGTACAGCCCCCGTCCCTCACCCCACCTCCCTTCCTGTCCCCGCAGCTGTGCCAGGAGGAGCAGCTCAGGGATGAGATTTACTGCCAGGTCATCAAGCAGGTCACTGGACACCCCCGGCCGTGAGTAGGGACTGGTGGGGTAGCCGGCTACCGTGGGCACCTGGGGGCAGCTTGGCACTGTAGCCTGGCTAGCCTGAAGCCCGGGCTCTCTGCCCTGCAGGGAACGCTGCATTCGAGGCTGGAGCTTTCTCAGTCTTCTCACAGGCTTCTTCTCCCCGTCGACCAAGCTGATGCCCTACCTGACCAAGTTCCTGCAGGATTCAGGCCTCAGCCAAGGTGCCTGTGAGAGGGGGAGATGGAGGAGGAACAGGGGCTTCTAGGAATGGGAACTTGGTGGGCTGGGGGAGGCCTGGCTACCTCATGACCTCATTCTGGCTCCTCTGCAGAGCTGGCCCAGAGCAGCCAGGAGCACCTCCAGCGCACAGTCAAATACGGGGGGCGACGGCGGCTGCCCCCACCGGGTGAAATGCAGGCTTTCCTGGTACTAGGGATGGTGAATGGGCACTGTGGGACACCCTGGGGTGGGAGGTGCCCCCACAGGAGGGCAGGGACCTCTGACCACTGGTGGACTGACCCTGTAACCTGCCTTGACAGAAAGGAAAAACCACCCGCCTGCTTCTTATTCACCTGCCGGGGGGTGTGGATTATAGGACGAATATCCAGACTTTCACGGTGAGTTCAGGGGCCCCCAAGGGAGGAGACCTTGGGTGTCAGTTCTGGGCCCCCCAGCATCCCTCCCCTCTTCACGGCCCGTCCACACGCCCAGGTGGCAGCAGACGTGCAGGAGGAGCTGTGCCGGCAAATGGGTATCGTGGAGCCACAGGAAGTGCAGGAATTCGCCCTCTTCCTCATCAAAGGGGAGGGTGAGCTTGGGGACGGAGCCTCACTGTGGGACCACTCCCCTGCCCAGGGGTGAGGTGGTTTGGTTTCTGCTGTGGTGGCAGGGCGGGGTGCATGTGGTCTGAGCAGCGGTGGGCCTGGCCTCCCCATGCAGGTGAGCTGGTGCGGCCCCTGCGGCCCGCTGAGTACCTCAACAACGTGGTGATGGACCAGAACGTGAGCCTGCACAGCCGGCGGCTCGGCTGGGAGATCCCACTGCACTTCGACAACTCCACCTACATCACCACCCACTACAGCCAGGTCAGTCTGCCTGCCTCCAGCCGCTGCAGTTTGGGGGTGTGGCTTCCTGCCTGGGCGACCTCCAAGCCCCCCTCCCCACAAGGGTGTGGGTCTGTGGTGGCTGGGGCGTGACAGTGGCAGAAGTGGGTTTGGGTCTCTAGAGCCAACTGATGGGGGCTCTGGGCCACCGCTGCCCTCCTCCCCATGCTCCCCACGCAGGTGCTACGGGACTACCTTCAGGGGAAGCTGCCAGTCAGTGCCCAGGCAGACGCGCAGCTCGCCAGGCTGGCCGCCCTGCAACACCTCAGCAAGACCAACAGCAACATTCCCTCAGAGTGAGTGGGGACACCTCCAGCCCCTAACCTCTCACCTTCTCCAAGGTCAAGGCCATTTGACTAGTACCCTTCCTGGCCCTAACTGGACTGGCTTGGAGCAGCAGGGCCTGTGGACACCTGTCCTCTCCACCCACCCCGAGCTCCTCTGGGGCAGGGCCCTCACCTCGCTCACATGTATGGATCCCTAGTCTTGCCCACAGTAGGCACTGGTTCAGTTATCTGGTACATGCTGTATGCCCAGCCCTACACCAGGTGGTCAGGGGTCGAGCTGACCCCGGCTGTGCATCCTAGGCAGGACCTGCTAGATTATGTGCCAAAGCAGCTGCACCGGCAGGTGAACACGGCCTCCATCAAGAACCTGATGGAGCAGGAGCTGAGACGGCTGGAAGGACACAGGGCCCAGGAAGCACAGATCAGCTTTATTGGTGGGTCTGGGGCTAGGGGACCACTGGGGTGGGGGCTGGAGGCCAAGAGGGGAGGAATGCAGGTAGAGGAGGGAGGAGGGGTCTGCACCTGCCCTGTCCCTCTCAGCTGACCTGGGGGGCCAAGCATTGCGAGTTCCAGGGCCCCAACAGTCAGAATTCCTGCCTGCGTCCTCCCCACCCACAGAGGCTGTGCGCCAGCTGCCTCTCTTTGGTCACACTGTCTACATGGTGCTGCGAGTGAGCATGCAGGCCCTGCCTGGATCTGCCCTACTGGGACTCAACCGCCAGCATCTCATCCTCATGGACCCCAGCTCCCAGGTGGGTAAGGCTCTAGCCCCTGCACTGGCCTGGGGGACCCTCGTCCATTCCTCTTCCCTCACCCACAACGACCCTTCCCGGGAGAGAAGCCCAGCCCTGCTCTCTGCTGCCCCCAGAGCCTGTGCTGCTGCATTGCCCTGAAGAGCCTGCAGCGGGTCCACCTGCTAAGCCCGCTGGAGGAGAAGGGGCCCCCTGGCCTGGAACTCAACTATGGCTCGGCTGACAACCCCCAGACCATCTGGTTTGAGCTGCCGCAGGTGAGTGGCCAGGCCTCCGACCACCTTGGGAAGGTGAGTGTGAGGGCCTTGCCCCGGCATGGCATGCAGCGGGAGTCCAGGCTGATGCCCGCTGCTCCAGAGTGCTGTGGGCAGGGCAAAGGCAATGGGTGGGTTGGGGAGCCCTCCTGTAACAGGCCTCTCTCTGGGCAGGCCCAGGAGCTGCTATACACCACTATCTTCCTGATGGACAGCAATGTCTCTTGCACCGAGTGGCCCAGCGTCAACTGAGAGGAGTACAGGCGGGGTGGAGACCAGGAAGAGGCCTTCCCTGGCCCAAGTCGTACCCTGATGGTCTGCCTCAGATGCTATCAGATCACTGTTCCAGAACCTGCCACAGCACAGCACAGCCGGCCCACGTGCAGGCCACAAGGGCAGGGGCTGCTATCATGTCACCAACAGGGAAAGAAAACAGACCCTCTCCAGGATGGCCTGGGCCCAAAGGGGACTGCAGGAACTCGGCTGCGGCATCTGAGGTTGCCCAGTCTGAGGGAGATGCCCACCCGGCCCCAGGCTCACCCAGGCCTGGGAGAAACAACTGCTGAGGAAATAAAAAGGGCTGTGTGTGCACACATACGCAGCAGAATGACTTTATTCCTCTCCTAAACTTCTTGGTCAGGCCTGGCCTTCCTAAGCAGCAGCTGAGCAGGGAACGGGGCCTGGCTGCCACTCCCCTGCCACAGCTCTAACCTGGGCAAGGCTGGAAGCTGGCACTGTAATGGATGGGGGAATGGGCGAGGACCTGAGGTTCCCCTGAGTAGGTCCCAATACCTTTGAACAGGTGGGCCTTGTCCTGACTTAAATGTGTGGAGGGGCCACCCTTCCTTCCCCTCCTCTGGCAGCAGCTCCACCACCCTCCGCCATCTGCCCTGGACATGTGTCCCAGAAAACTCAGCGATGAGGGCCAGGAGAGGCAGGGAGGCTCTGAGAAAGGTCCACGGGCTTTGCAAGCAGAAAGGTGGCTGACCTCTGACCGGGATTCAGGAAGTATCTGGGGCCATCACCAAAGCCGAGTATGGTTGGCAGGTGGAAGGACAGAGAAGATGATGGCCCTGGCAGCTGCAGGCAAGGCCCAGGCTAGAGTCTAGGGGAGGACGCGGGCCCTGCCCAGCCAGCAGTTGGTCATCTCTGGGGGCCACACAGGCCGTGCCAGTCAGCTTCACTCTCACAGCGGGCCCGGCCATGGAAGAAGAGCCTGATGAGGTTCTGGGCCTCTTCTTTCACTACAGATTCAGGTTGGGGGCGTGAGGAGGTGAGCGTTAGCCTCCTCCCCGCAGACCACTTCCCCTACCCCAGGTGCCTCCTGGCCCTGGCAATGCCAGCACTCACCACTCCTTCCTGGAGAGATCTTCTGAGCCAGCAAATGTGAGAGGTGGCGGGCAAAGCCTTTAAACAACTCCTGGAAGGGAGAGAGAGAAGAGAAGCAGAGAGCAGGACCCAGCCCTGACCCCCAGAGGACCCACAGCCACGACTCAACAGCAAGGCAGGTCCCTGGGAGGGCAGGTGCTGGGCTGGCCCTGGGCCCAACCTGCTCTGATCCACTGCGTTCTGGGCTCACACTCCCTGCCTCCCGCACCCACTACACCCACGTATCCCAGGCCTGGGAGAGGGCAGAGCCCACCCACTCACCCTACCTTGGAAGCAAACTTGCCCTCCTTGTAGAAAGGGGTCAGGCACTTGACCACAACACTTGCAGCCTCCTTCAAGGGGATGCCAGGAACTGAGAGCTGGCAGGGGTCTTGAGCTGTGGGATTCATGGTGCCCTGATCGCTGGCCAAGATGCCGCTCTTGACCTCAGCTAAGACAGAGGGCTTGGCTGAGGGGCGCAGCCTCTTCTGAGCCTGGCTCTCTGGGTTCTCCTGAGAAGGGCCACAGCAGAGGGTCACTCCTGGGCTCCCTTCCACTGGCCTGCTCCCCTCCTCTAGAAGACTGGGTCCCCACACCAGCTGTCTCCCTCCAGCCCAGCCCAGTCCATCAGCTGCTGGGTGTGGAAAGCAGCGCTGATTTTCCCTGGTCCCTATGACTAGGGCACAACCGTGCCCAGCCTTGCCCACAGCCCTCCTGTCCTCCCCAACGGCCTCATCCCTGCAGGCACCTGCTGGGATTGGGGTCGCTTGCCCTTCCATGTGTCCTTTGTGGGGGTGGGCTGGGCTTCAGGGCTCCCCTGGTCTCTGGGCGGGCAGGTGCTGGTGGAGGAAAGAGCAGGCATCGCAGCTCTAGGTCCTAGCGGCTCCTTCATCCTAGGAGGCCTAGGAGAGCCCATCTTAGGGATGAGCTCTGAGCTTCAGAGGCCCAGTGAGCAAAGGGGATGCTGGCAAGTGGATTCCAGAAGAGTCTATGACTACCTGTACCCTTACCTTGGCCTCTCCCTGAGGCACTCCTCAGTCTGGGGAGGGGCAGGCGAATGTCCTCCGGCTCCATCTTCCTCCCCTGCGCACGTCTTTGGGGCCATCGGGGGTCCCTGAACCCCCTCACAGGAGGGGTGGGCACCTTCTGCCTCTGGGGCTGATGCCAGCAGAGCTGGGCTTTCAACCCTTCGGCAGAAGCGGGCGATGCTCTGAGAATCCTTGTGGGCCGATGCGGCTAGGAGCTGCTGTTTCTTGCTAGCCCGGCCCTTGGCAAGGGAACTGCCCCTGGAGGAACTTTTTGCCTTCTTCTCAGGGGAGGGCCCCCCACAGTGAGCACTGCCTCCAGGGACCTCCCCTCTGGGCCCAGGAAGGGGCTCACTCCTATCCTTATCCCGGAGGCCACAGGGCGGGCTCGGGGGCTCGTGCTCGCCTGCCCGCTCAGGCCGGGGGGCTTGCTCCCTGATTTGAGTTGTCTCCATCAGTTCCGTGGCTGTCTGGAACAGGCAAGAGCCTTTGGGAAAACCAGCTCCCACCCGCTTGGGTTTGAGCTGTAAATGTGAGCAGGAGAGGAAGTTCAGCCCACCAGGCCCCCTCTAGGGCACCACTGGCTGGGCCACTCACTCACATTGGGGCGGGGCTCTCAGGAGGTGGGAGGAAAGAGGCAGGCAGGGCCCTGTTGGGGAGCCAGGCCACGGAAAGAGGTGCACCCCCCGAAGGCAGAGGGGAAGTGGAGCCTTTCCTGGCCACAGGTCTGGGGACCCCTGGGCCCCAGCTCACCGAGTACACATGACAGGCTGGTGGAATGTCATACTCGTTGGGCTCTGGGGGCTCAGCCTGGGCACTGCAGCTCTTGGCACTGCCTCCCATGTCATAGGGCTGCCCATCCTTGGAGGCTCTGTGAATCTCGGCCACCTGGGCAGGAAGAGGCAGGGAGGCTGTGGCACCTGCTAGCTCCCCCTGACAGTGGAAGTACTTTTCCACTAGGCACTAGAAGTGGGTTTCTGTGGCCAGTGGCTACAGGCACCCGACCACTGGGCAAGTTTTAGTCCTCACATCCTCACAGGGTTGACTAGAAACCCTCCCGCTAGCGGAGAATGGAGCTCTACCCCCATGAACTGCCTCTGGGGTGGACTAGGGAGGGTGGGTTCTGGGCTGCCTGTGGCCAGATGGCTGGCAGACAGCTTCTGCCTCAGTGTGGAGGTGCCCCCTCAACGACCCTCAGTCTGCCTGCACCAGGCCCACCTTCTTCAGCACGCTGGCCTTGTATAGGTTGGCCACCTTGGCGTTCCGGAAGGTCTCGTGTTCCAGCTCCACGGCCTGGGCCCGGAGGTCAGCTCTGTGGGTGCAAGGTAACAGGCACAAGGTATCAGGTGGGCCTGGGGCTCTCCCTGCCGAGCTCCTGTGGGACTCGGGGCCTGGTGGGGAAGGCCTTGGGCACAGAGATTCTGACTAGGACTCTCTGGGCACCCTGTGGCTTACTGTCCCTCAGCAGCTGCTGGCGGCACCTAAGTTGAGGCCATTCCTGGCCCTGGTGAGGTACTGGGGGTGACAGGGTCCTGTAGTCTCCAAGGGAACAAGAGCTTGGAGGGCTCCTCAGTCTGGCGATCGTGGAACTCACCCATCAGTGGTATGTGTGGACTGGCGGTTACTGCTCAGCGCCTCCTCTAGAAGCCCCAGGCAGTGCTCCCGCGCCTGGCACAGGAGAATGAAGTTGGTCACATGGCCTGGGGCTGGGGGAGGGCCCTGGGGGGTGGCTGAGGAGCTGCCCGTCTCTTACCTTCACAGTCAGTCTGGGGATCCTCCTGCTAGAAGCCTCTTTCAGGGGACAGTTCTCATCTGTGGGGAGTTGGGGGGGGATCCTTCCACTCCACCTTCTGCTCTCTGAAGTCCCCCACACCCCGATGAGAATCCTCCCTCTATGCCCTGCGAAAAGCCCGCAAGCCTCCAGGAACATTTCTGTACTGACCTGGGGGTACGAATTCTTCTATCTTGGGGTCTTTGCCCTGGAAGACAACATGAAGGGCCCATGAGGCATCCTGCCCTGCCGCAGGACAGTCCCATCCAGCACCAGAGCAGGCCAAGAGGCTGCGAGGAGGGGGACCACAGGGGCCCTGCACAGGACACCGAGCACCTCCCCTCACCTTGCGCAGCTGCATCTGCTTCTGATAGAAGAGGTTCCACTCCCGCTTGTGAGCCTCATCTCTGCCCTCGTCCCCGCTGCCTCCAGAACCTTCATCGTACCTAGGGACAGGCCAGGCGTGAGTGGTCCTGGCCTGGACTCTGTTTCTGCCCATGTGTGCTGCTGCTGGGACGGTGATGTCCCCGATGTCCTAGCAGCTCATGGTGGGACTGCCACTTCTGGTCTGGCCTTGGCGCCAAGGGAATGCAGATGATTCCAGTGGGTTGGGAATCCCTGGCTTCTTGACCCCTTACCTGCTGAAGCCCCCGTAGCCCTTGCGGCCTCCCTCGTACAGCTCAGGGTCAAAGCCATTCCCCTGGGAGGGCCCGATGCAGGTCTTGTTCCAGGTGCTGCTGTGCTCCAAGGCCTCCAGCTGCCTCCGCACGGCTGTAGGGTTCTGGCAGTGGTCGCAGCCTTTAGCACAGGCAGGCGGCGCATCCCCGAAGTACTTGGCAATGGCAGCATGGCGGCACCTGGAGCAGGCAGCACCGCAGAGGTGAGGGGTGGAGAGTCCAGCTGACTGGTGTCTGTTCACCAGAGGCTTAATCACTGGCCAAGCAAGCACTGCCATGTCTGCCACCATGCCAGGCGCCTCATCCCATCCGAGCCACACCAGGCATCATTCAGCTCTGCCCACTTCACAGATGAGGACAATGAGGTGAATGAACTTTCCCAAAGTCATGTAACATATGGGGGTCTTCTGGGAAGCAGGATGTGAACCCCACTGTCTAGTTATGCCTCTGCACCTCCCCTCTGTCGTCTGGCAATGGGACATCCTGCAGAGTTCAGGCTCTGGGTGCAGATGCCGGCTCTGCCATGAAAGCTGTGTCCTTTTGGTGACACATTTCGCCTCCTACAGCCCATGCATTCCCATCAGTTAAATGGTGCAGGAAGGCACAGGCCTCACAGGCTGAGCGCTGATGGATGAAAGGATGTCATGAACTGAAGTGACTGCATATCTAACGGCAATCCCCTAAGATTCTAACACCATATTTTTACTGTACCTTTTCTACATTTATGTGTTTAGACACGTGAATACCACTGTCACAACTGCATACGGTAGTCAGGACAGTAACATGGTGTACAGGTTTGTGGTCTAGGAGCAACAAGCTGTACCACATGGCCTAGGTGTGTAGGAGGCTATGCCATTTTGATTTTATTTTCCTTCTTCTCCCTGGAATTGCCGTTTGATTTCCGTAAATACACTCTGACTGCACAATGACAGATTAAATTTCTCAAAATGTATTTGCATTGCTAAGGCAGGCATGGCTGTGTAGTAATAAGTCCCATCATAAACCCCTAAGGATGGGCCCGTGAGCGGTCACAGGTGGGGACCTTCAGCCAGGGGGAAGACAGAGCCTTGCCTGGAGTCCTCCTCTCATCTTCCTCTGCCTCAACCCTGCTGCAGCCCTCTGGGGGTGAGTGGCCTCTGCCTATGCTGGGAGCAGGGAGCAGCCTCTGGCTGACCCAAGAGGCTTTGTCACATCTCTGATCCCTATGTATGGGGGTAGCTGTCAACTCTTGAGGCAGGTGCAGAGGCCACAAGAGGGGCCACAGCTCTCTCAGGCTCCTTACAAATAGCCATTCCTGCCACCAAGAACGTAGTGCAGGGTAGGGAGGCCCAAGAGGAGATGCCGGAACAGAGGCAGGGCTGTCTGGGGTGCCACATCCCAGGGACAAGAATAGCTGGTGTTAACTGCTCTAACTAGCACTCCTCTCAGTGTAAGCACTGCTGGGGCTTCAAGAAGCCCTTTGAGGGGCTGCGACCCCAAGGCACAGGCTCAAGGATCCAAGGCTGATTTCAACACCGCCCTGAGGAAGCAGGGCCTGGCTGACTTGCCTTTAGCTGAGTGAACGCAGCTCTGAAGCCCAACCTGAACAGCCTGGGACAGCTGAGGTGGCCACCAGAGGGCGCTCTTGCCCCCACTCCGCTCCGCTGAGTAAATGCGACAAATGGTCCCTCCACAAGAGTCTGTGCGTCTGCACAGCTGCACAGTGGCTGCCTGTCCAGCCTCTGGGAGGCTCCGGCATCCAAGTGTTGTGGCCACATGGCTGGCTTCCTCCCCGCTGCCCTCCCCAAGCCCTGACTCACTGGGGTTTTGTGCTCGGACTCAAAGAGCTCCATTGACCGCGGGACTGGGGTTGGTTTCTCTCCACACAGCCTGGCCTGCTGGGTGGCACAACCAGGCAAATGTCACAAGGCCCAGCCCCTGGACTCTGGAGCCCTGCCCTGACAGCCAGGCCAGGAGTGCGGTCACAGCCCCAGCAGAAGGCCCCCCTCTCACGAGGAACATGAGGCGCCTTGCCGGGAGCGCAGGCCACTCCCAGGTCACTCAGATTCCAAGTTCTCCCCAAGATGCCTTTGGATGCTGAGCACCACAAGGGCCCCCCAGGGGCTGGCTGCAAAGCCTCCTGCTCGGCCTGGGTTGGGGGAGCCAACTCCCCACTGCTTACTGTTTTTCCTGAGGCCAGAGGGAGGGACCAGCCAGGGAGTGGCCTGAGGGACAGAAGGGGTGGCCCTCCCGAGGGGGAGGTGGGTGCCCCAGAGCTGGGAGCGATGCAGGACTCCCCTCCACAGGCTCAGGTGGAACCTCCCCAGGGTCCTCCTGGCCAGGGAAGCAGAGAGCCGACTTCTTTCTTCAGCTCCCAGCCCAGGCCCAGCCCACAGCGTGGGAGGGAGGGGGGAAGGAGGGGAGAGGGAGGGGAGAGGGAGGGGACAGGGAGGGGAGAGGGAGAGGAGGAGGAAGGGAGAAGGAGGAGGAGAAAAGAGGGAGCAAGTCCTGTCCCCAGGCAGCCCTCCCAGGGCAGAGGTGAGGCACCGGGCCATGAAGTTGGAGGACAAGTTCCCAAGCAGGGCTTCCTCGGGCTCCCCCTCGCGACAGTAATTTGACACTTGGATCTCCAGGACGACTGACAACAAAAAAGCCAGGCGGAGACAGCAGCTGGCTGTCAGCAGAGGAGCTGGGCTGAGGCGCCCAGGGGAGCAGCGGCACCCACAGAGGAAGTACAAGGACAGCACAAGGAGGCTCCACACTGGGGCGCTGCTGCTCGGCCCCCAACACCTGAGCTCCCAGGTGAGTGGCACTGGCCACAGAAGAAGGGGGGCTAGGGAGGGAGCAGCAAGTGTCTCCTGCCCCCGGGTGAAGGGCCACAGTCCACCATAAACACAGAGAGGAGGTCTTGGGAAACACGCCGGGTCACTTCCCTGCAGCGAAGTCGGGCAGCCTCCTGCACGCACCTACGCTGTCCCTTCTGTTAGGACCCTGCGCTACAGGAGCGCCAGGGGCTCTGCTCAGAGCGCCTCCCCCTCTGCCTACTGTGCAGCAGAGGGGCCCCCAGGGCCTGCTTACTCTGCAAGTGCATTTCAGCTCTTTCTATTCAGGGGGCTTAAAAGCGGGATTTGGCTGTCCGGCTTGGGAGAGAACGGCTGCTGGCCTGCTGAGCCTCCCTTTTTCCCGGGATTAGGGCAGAGCTCAGTCGAGAAGGTCAGCGAAGGGTCTGCCCAGCCAGCATGCGGCGCCCCCAGGATGCAGCAGGACTCTGCCCATCTGTCTTTTCGGGGGCTCGGCCCACTCACTGCCAGATGTCCTCAGCTCAGGGCTCAGCCTGGGTCTTCCTTCCTCGGCCCATCTAGAACCCCATAAGCCCCCAGATCTCCCTCTGGCAATGAGGCTTCAACACCAAACCAGGAAACTGGATGACTGACTTTCGACCCAGGCTTAGGTGGGGTGGTCACAGAAATGAGGCTAGGAGGGACTATGCTGGCATCCAGGACCTCTGCTGTGCCACCGTGATGCACAGGCTGATTGTGACACCGGCCCTAAGGAAGCAGGGCCCGGCTGTTTGGTTATTTGGTTCTTTGGGAAGCACCAGGAGCAGCCCTCCTGGGCAGGCCCATGCGCCGAAGCTGGATATCCTCCTGCCTCCCTGTCCTCAAGCCAGCGTTAAAGCCACCCCTCAACCCCCAAACACTTTCCTCAAAGCAAACAAGCTGGCATCTAGTAAGAAAGAAAAACAATGACCCAGGGAAATGTGAAAACCAAGGATCAGTCCAAGTGTTCTGGGCTCAGCAGAGGCTGGGGGCTTGGCTGGGGCTGGTGCCTGGGGAGAGCGACTCCTGTGGTGTTGGTCTGGTGAGCCTGGAGACCCCATTGCTGTCACTCAAGATGCCCCAGGCAGGCAGGTGGGGATCCCTGTCCTGCATCCATAGGACACAAGTAGACAGGGTTCCTCCAACATAGTCCCTGAACCAGGACGGAGGGGGAATGAACGGCCAGCTTCTGTAGATGCAGAAGGAGCGCCTACTGTTTCTAACACCAGCAGCAAAAAGCACTTCCCCCTGCTCTGGGTGACTACAGGAGCAGGGCCTGCCAGGGGTTCAAGTACCACTTTCTACTTTCAGTTGGAGCCAGGGCAGAAAGGGGAGTCACCCAAAGGCTCAGTGCCACAGACAGGGGCATTCCCTCGGCTGCTCAGGCACTAGACCCTGCAAATCTCCCACAAGCGGCAGTTATGCCTCCTTCTAGCTGGACCTCAAACAAGATAATGCCTGGCAGGGCAAGGGTGGCTGAACCCACCATGACGAAACAACAGGGCAGAGCAAGCAGCCCTCTGGGGCCCTGCGCCACCAGCACACCTCGCTTATCAGTCTCAAACATGCCGCCTGCTGCCAGCCCTTCCTTGTGGGGTGCCTGGGGTTGGAGTATCAGCTCTGCGAGGAGGAAGCAGGGAAGCTTCAGGACCAAGTGGCAGCTGTCTGGCCTGCAGGATGCCTGCCTCTCTGTTGCAAGGCTCCATGTGCCAAGACATGCCACACAAAGGAATGCTTCCCGTCCCTCCAGCTCTGCCAGCCTTCTCTGCCCTGCTCATTTCCCCTGTGCCGCCTGCTACTGCAGCCAGGGTGCACCCTCTGAAGGCTCCAAGCTGGGCTGCCTGGGCAGCAGGAGGGCCTGGTGGCGGCTGGGCTGCATTCCCTCTTAGGGCCAGAGGAAGCCACCACTTGCTCTGGCAGCCACTCAGGAACCCCTGAGAAACCTCCAACCAAGGCACTACCAAGCATGGGGCTGGGAGGGACTCTGGTTGCCCTGGTTCACAGGTGGGAAGTGTGGTTTTGGAAGGAGTTGGGTGAACCTGAGATAGAAAGACTGGAAAAATACAGAATTGTAAGTAGCCCTTCTGGGCTTCCCTGCCTTCCACCTGCCGAACCTAGGAAGGGAAAGGGGAGGGGAGGTGACCAGCCTCAGAGCTCCCACATCACCCCCGCCACAGCTGGGAACACCAACATTCCCTTAGGAGCAGCGGTTGGGGCACATGCCACACAGTCACCTGACGGCTGCTGGTTATATTGGGCACCAAACGTCAGGCACTCCCTTGGCCTGGCTTTAAATAGCCCACTGGGAAGACCGCTTGGGGACCGGCTGGAATGCTCCTCCTCCTCTTTGGAGAACAAGACCCCTCAGCTCCCCAACCTACCCCACGAAGGCTCAGCCACAGGCTTCTGTTCCAAATGACAAAGTATCAACTGCAAAGCAAAGGGGCTCCTGGGGTTCCTCTCCAGCTCTCTGGGGGCAGAACAGCCATGTCCAATGGCCCCACTTCTGCTAACTGAGGGACAGGATACCATGAGCAGCCCTGGTCAGACACCCCAGGCTGGATAAGGCTGTCCACGCCTGGCTGGCATACTCAGCTCCCAGTCAGCCCCCTAGGGAAGCCCTGGGTGCAAAGCTATGCCACTCTCCCCAGCCGCAGCCTGCTGCTGGTGGGAACTGACACTTTTCCTGGCTGGGGGCTGAGGTCCACCTGGCATGAGTCTGTAGCTCCCCATTTTGCAGCCCCTGGAGGCTGGCTGGAGCTTCTCAGCAACAAACCCCACTTTTCCCGCACAGTAAATTCAGCCTCAGCCCAACCATCCTCCTCCCTGCTCCTCCCAGGTCTCCATGCCACTTCTCACTCACAAGGAAAAGCTCCCTCCGCAATCTCTCCCTGCGTCTCTGGGTGTGGCACACAAGCGAAAAAGCTCTCCCTGCCCTCCCACCGCCCGCCCGCTTCCTCTTTTAAGGAGTGTCTCTGTCGGGCTACATTAGGCCATGTGGGCACAGTGCCAATAAGGCTGAAAACACCAGACCAAGTGTAGACAGAGATGGGGAGGAAGAAGGCAGCCCAGCTTCTGAGCCATGTGCAAATTGTCCTACAAGGGACATGGTCAGCATCATCATCCCTTTAAGAATGAGGGAACCTGGAAAGCTGGGGAGTGAGGATGGCACAGAGGTCCCAGAACCGAGAGGGGACCACTGTCCTTGTGCAAGCCTGCTCCACCGGGCCAGAGGGAGTGTCCCGTTTGGCCTTACCAGAAGAGACAGTCCTTTGCTCAGGCTGGCTAGGCACACAAGACCTGTACCTGTGGTGACAAAGACTCCAAGTAGTCTCAAAGAGCCTAGTGTGGACCCAGCCTGGTGGTGATGTGCTGATAAAAGCGGCTTCAGATCCACAAGTGTGGGCCGGGGCTGGCCAAGCACAACCAGTTGGCTTCCAGAGGGCTCTGGGGCCCTGGCTCCTGCACTGAGCCCACTGCACGAGCAGCGCCCTCAGGGGGCTCTCCTATCTAGCGGGTCTAAGCTGGAGACAGGCCTCCATTGAAAGATAGCATGGGGTGCCAGTGGGGGTGCTGGTTGGGCCCCTGTCCTGCTGTGTAAACTCAGAGAATCCACTTGCTGTCTCAGGTCTCAGTTTTCCCATGTGTAGAAGGAAGGCGGTGGGAATGGATGACCTGTGGCATTCTAGGACCCTATGCCTCTCAGTACACTTGAAAACTGGGATCCTTACCTCCTCTGCAGAAACACACTCACCACAGGTGAGGTGTGAGAAGCTGGGAGGATCTAACTCAGGGAACCTCCTGTTTTTGACAGGAGCTCATCTAATTTTCCACAGAGCCATCTTCTGCCTGTCACCCCCATCATCCCTTAAAAAAATTTCCCAGCCGAGTGCAGTGGCTCACGCCTGTAATTCTAGCACTTTGGGAGGCCAAGGCAGGTGGATCACAAGGTCAGGAGTTCAAGACCAGCCTTGCCAATAGTGAAACACCATCTCTACTAAAAATACAAAAATTAGCTGGGTGTGGTGGCAGGTGCCTGTAGTCCCAGCTACTCGGGAGGAGGCTGAGGCAGAAGAATCGCTTGAACCTAGGAGGCAGAGGTTGCAGTGAGTCAAGATCATGCCATTGTACTCCAGCCTGGGTGACAGAGGAAGACCCTATCTCAAAAAAAAAAAAAAAAAAAAAAAGCAAAAAACAACTCTCCACCTCCAGCTTGCCTACCTTCCTTCAGTACTCACACCGCAGATGCCCTAGGACAAACACCCAAAAGGTGTTGTGGGTGCTAGTGACGGTGCATGGGGGGTAACAGCCCCCAAAGCCAGTGAGACCACTCCCACAGGGGCATTCTCGTGTGCTGGGCACCCCCTACCCCATGGCTGTCTACAACGTGCTGCTGATGGTCAGTCCTCCCAACAGCCTCAAAACATCAGCATCTCATTCCATGTCAGAGACATGAAGCAACCTGTTCATGTCGAAAAAGGAAGAAGTGGAGGTGGCATTCAAGGAAGACAGCTGAAAACACTCACGCAGGCCCCCTGGCAGAGAAGGAAATCCAGAAGGTACACGCCGGCTACTATCTTGCTCCTGAAGGACTGAGGCAGAAGGCGCAAGGTCTAAGTGAGCACAAGTGGGACGAACTGGGGTCCAGCAGGGGGTCCAACCTTCTGCAGGGGGTGGCCTGCCTCAGCAGGCGGGGGTTCCTCACCATCCTGGGTGCTCATGCAAAGCCCACACACAGGCCAAGTGCAGGGTGGAGGGCTCCGTTCAATGACCTTCATGGTGGTTCTAAACCAGCTCTACCAAGGCAGCAGCACCGGGAGGGACCAGCCTCACTGCCTGCAGCCATTTCAGGGAGAACCAGCTGAGACCTGAGCGAGGCCACAATCATTACAGCCAAAATCTGGCATTCGCCCCTGCCACCTGCCCCCCCACCCCTGGATTCAAGCAACTGCCTGGATTAGGCTGGGGTGGGACAAGGCTGTCTCCAGTCTCTCTCTAAAGAGGCTCCAGCTCCCTCACGCCCACAGGAGAGGCAGAAGAGGAAAGTGGCTCAAAGACACAACAGCCTAGACAGGCTCAGCCTGGAGCTGCACCCTGGGCCTCTCAGGCACCCTGAGACAGGAAGAGGCTCTCCTGGGGCAGGGGTGGGAGTGGAGAGGGCTTTCCTGGTCAGGCCAGAGAAACAGGTGAAGCCAGCAGGGAGGAGCTGACTTGAGCAGCCTGGGCCTCCTGACACCCTCCCAGCAGACAGGACAGAGTCCTGGCAAAACCTGGAGGGACATGGTTCGGCCGCTCCGCCATGGGAGAACACACGAGTGTGGAAACGGCTGGTGGGAGAGGTAGGGTGGCCTCTCCCCACTTGGGAGAACACACATGAGTATGAAAACTGGGCTGATGGGAGAGGTGGGGGGCCCTCTCCCCCACAGGAGAACATGCATGAGTGCAGAAACTGGGCTGGTGGGAGAGGTGGGGGGGCCTGGGGGACGGGGACAGTTTTCACCTCTGCTGACCTTGGCCAGAAGCCCTATGAACCTGCTCTTGAGAGAACCTGCTTCTTCTGTCCCCATACTGATGGAAGGCAAGAGTACCGGCTTGGCATCCATCCTATGCCAGTCTCCCCACCCCGAGGGACCCAGTGGCCAGCAGGGAGCTGTGCCAGTCCCAAGCACCCTGGCAAAACCTAGGAGTGGTGCCTCAAGACAAGGGAACAGAACAGAAAAGCCAGAAACCACCACCAACCTTGGCCTTGGCCGGCAGCCCCTGAAGCAAGCCCTCGGTCTCACTGTCATCACCAACTTCTCCTACCCTGGGCTGTGTCAGCTAAGTGGGGACTGAGGGCCACCACTAGGTAGAAGTCACCAGGGTGCAATGCGTGAGACCTGACAAACTCGTTCTGCGGGCTGAGGATGGGTGTGAGGGTGGAATCTTGGAGGGTGGAATCTCGGTGCTGTGGCCAGTGTGGGGCCAGCTGTGGAAGCTCCAGTTGTTCTCTCTGCCCTGGCACAGCCTGGCAGGAGCCCCAACAGGAAGCCAGTGCAGCATGGCCGCCACCAACTTCGTGCAGGAGATGCGAGCCGTGGGTGAGAGGCTGCTGCTCAAGCTGCAGAGACTGCCCCAGGCTGAGCCCGTGGAGATCGTGGCCTTCTCGGTCATTGTCCTTTTCACAGGTCAGTCGGGGCACTCAGTGCCCCATGGTTCACCCTGGCATCTGAGAGAGACCACACCATGGTGCTAGCCAGAGGGCTGGCAGAGGTGGCAGGTATCTCCCAGATCAAGGAGGAAAGCCAGTTGTCCCTTGGAGGAAGCCAAGGGACTTCCCTCATCCCCTGATATGCTGCTTGGATGATGGGCAGTGCTGGGAACTGGGCCCAGCAGCACCCCAGGACCCCATTGCAGGGATGATGGGAGCCAGGCTTGGGCAGGGAAAGAGGAGACACAACAGGGAGGAGGTTGGCCCAGGCAGCTGGCATGGGGACCATCTACACCTCTCACCAGCCTCTCGGGTCTTTCCGACCCCTCCACCAGACCTGTGAGGGAAGACCCCAGCATGCAGCAGGTTTCTCTGGGAGGAGGGTGGGCAGCCTTTCTCTCCCCTACCTGAGTCTGTGCTCTCTCCCCGCCCTCCAGCCACTGTTCTGCTGCTGCTGTTGATAGCCTGCAGCTGCTGCTGCACTCACTGCTGCTGCCCCGAGCACAGAGGCAGGAAGGTCCAGGTACAGCCGACACCACCATGAGGGACGGGGGATGGCTGAGAAGCTGGAGAGACGGCCAACACCATGACACAGGTCATCAGCCTGGCCCTGCAGCCCTTGCCTCTCAAAACCAGGCTCCCCTGGCCCCAGCTCTCAACTGGCCCAGGTACCTGGACACTGACACCTGGAGCCCTACCAAGGAAACCAGGGCTGTTACAGCTGCCTGTGGACACTGGGTGCTGAGGAGTCAACTGTTTCAAAGACTGGGTCAACTGCCTGGGCTTCTTCACCTACTTGCACTTTTTAACAAAACAAGGAAGTAGGGGTCCCCATACCTTGATGGAGAACAGTCCCCATCTGTGAGCAACTGGCCCTTGGGGCTCTACTGATCCATGCCAAAGAGAAGCAAGGCAATCAGAGGGGCTCTGTGCAATAGCTTCTGCATCTGCACTCTGCCAGCGTGTGAGCATGTCAGTATTCTAGTCCAGTATTTGCCCATTTCCAAGTAAAAGCCTTTGGGTTATGTGTTTCTGTGGTGCCAGACTCCCTGAGGTTGGGCTGCGCTCTGTGCATCCAGAGGGGTGTGGCCTCTGCTCTCCCTGTGCCCACGAAAGCTGGAAAACCATGCAGAGAAGAGTGCCACACAGGCGGCAACACCACGGGACCAGTGGAGGGTGCCATGAAATTCCTGTCATGCATTAGCTGCTAACGAGCTCTGCCAGGCCGAGGCTTAGGCTAGCTAGGCTCAGGAACTGCACTGCATTAGCTGCTAACGAGCTCTGCCAGGCCGAGGCTTAGGCTAGCTAGGCTCAGGAACTGCACTTAACTCTCTTTACTGCCTGCCCTTTGGCCTGTACACCCCAAACCAGCAGACTCAGGCCGGTGGGTCTTCAAAAACTGCCAGAGGAAGGCCCTAATGTAATCTGCATGCTGACCCCGTGGCCCTCCCCCACTTGTGTGCTGTCTGGGCTCACACCCTCACCCTGTCAGCTGCGTGACTCAACCTCCTTAAGCTGAATTCCTCCTTGGTGAAATGGGGCAAATCCTGGTACTGCTTCCTGGGGTGTGCTGTGAGAATAAACGCAGATGACTTGCATCTAGCACTTAGCACGGTGCTGGCCATATCCAAGAGCCTCATCAACATGAACTGCCATTATCTGCCCCTCAAAACATGGCACCAACCAGGGGAACAGGGACCCATTTTAAAGACTGGTCCTGCTCCGTTCAGCTGAGTTTTTCTTCCAGAGAACTTTCCAGCTAGAGCTACGAACCCAGGAGTGCGGGGAGGGGAGGCACACAGCTCCAGAAATGTCAATGGGGCCGAACAGAGCATCCCGAGGTGTCTCCCCAGGGCTTCTCCAGAGCCACGAGGTCTGTGTTTTTCTGTTTTCTTTCTTTTTTTTTTTTTTGAGACGGAGTTTCGCTCTTGTTACCCAGGCTGGAGTGCAATGGCGCGATCTCGGCGCACTGCAACCTCTGCCTCCTGGGTTCAGGCAATTCTCCTGCCTCAGCCTCCTGAGTAGCTAGGATTACAGGCACACGCCACCATGCCCAGCTAATTTTTTGTATTTTTAGTAGAGACGGGGTTTCACCATGTTGACCAGGATGGTCTCGATCTCTTGACCTCATGATCCACCCGCCTTGGCCTCCCAAAGTGCTAGGATTACATCTGTTTTGTTTTTTGAGAGGGAGTCTCACTCTGTTGCCCAGGCTGGAGTGCAATGGTGCGATCTCGGCTCACTGCAACCTCTACTTCCTGGGTTCAATGACTGTTCTGCTTCAGCCTCCTGAGTAGCTGAGACTACAGGCATGCGCCACCATGCCCAGCTAATTTTCTGTATTTTTAGTGGAGATGGGGTTTCACCATGTTGGCCAGGCTGGTCTCGAATTCTTGACCTCAGGTGATCCTCCCCAAGTGCTGGGATTACAGGTGGGAGCACCAAGCCCGGCCGAGAGGTCTGTGTTTTTCACATGCTTCCATCATTTTGCCCTGCATGGCCATGCTCTGGCTGCCTGGGAGCAGAGCCCTGTCTACCTGAGAAACATGTCATGGAGAAGGGATGCCAGCCCCTGCCACAGCTGTGCCACTTCAAGCTGGCAGTCCAGGACACACTGGCAGTGGCAGGCAGGGAGGAGGAGCTCTCACCACCTGCTTTCACTTTCTGGTGTCCACAGACTTGTCTGACAGGTTTAGGTTAAAGACCCAGAGAAGTGTAGAAAAGAAATTCAAGAATTTGCCCATTCTCAGCTCCCTCCAAAGAATAAGATTCAGAATAATGATGATGATGATGAAGAAGAAGACGGCTAAAATTTACTGAGGGCTTACACACACTGAGCATTGTCTTCAGCATTCTGGTGCAGATAAACTCATTTACTCATCACAACACCTCAGTGTTGAAGAGAACACTGTTACCCCCATTTAGAGATGAGGACATGGATTGATGCTAGCTTACTTGTCTAAGTTCAACCAGCTGAAAAGCAGCAGAGCCAGCCTGAGTCCAGCCTGTCTGGCTCCAGAGCCTCTGCTCACCACACCCAGGGCTCCCGATCCAGAACGTGGCCTCCTGGTTGCAGGACAGACAAGGCTCTAATTCCATTATCCTCCAGTGACCAACCCTATACCCAAAACACCCACATACCAAACTTTGTCTCAGAATAACCTTCGCAGGAGTGGGTGGGACCCAACAGGTAAGAACTAGGGTGGTGCCCAGTGAGGCGTCCCTCCCAGAAAAACACAGGGGAGTGGACAGACAGGAAACCCTGCATTTTTCCCTCCCAGCACCAATGGCTGGAGGGTCCCTGGAAGCCGTCTGATTGGGAGATGCCCCAACAGGGAAGCAGCCCAATTCCTGGGTGACTTTTCCATAAGCCAGTTTTCATCAGCATAAGAATGGCCCTGCTGGAGGGTGGCTGAGGCTGAGGCTGAGGCTCTTTGCTAGAAAATATTCTGCTTCTCCAGCCTAGTTGTGGAGAAGTGGGAACCACAGACAGCCCTGGGCACAGACAGGCTGAGTGGCTGCTCCAGGGCAAGTGGTGCACAACTGTTAACCCCACACAGGATTCAGTCCCTACCGTCATAGGACTCACTCCCTGCTCCTCGGCCGACTGGCACACACTCAGCCCAGCTGTCGGGCCAACTCCTTCTCAGGCTTCAAACCCACTGAGATTAACAAACCAGGTCTGCTCTCTGACAGCAGCCTGGCCCACTCCTTCAAGAGGCAGCTCCTTGTGCCAGTCTTCCCTAGGGAAGATGGGCATGGAAAGGCGGCAGTTGTCCCACTATGGGAAAGAATAAACAAAGCTGCTGCAGACCTGGGTGGCCTGAAGACAGACGGGGGCCATGGGAGGGGCGGCCATCAGGCTGGTTTCAGGTTTAGAGGACGTCTGGCTTGGCCACCACCTCTCTGTTCCTGCCACTGTGCCTTCCTGGACCACGCCACCATCAATGCTTACTGTGGTCACTGCAGAAGCATCCTAAGTGGTCCGACAATCATCTCGTGAGCCTCTTCATGCTCACCCCCCGCTGTGGCCTCTGCTTCCACCACAGGGCAGGCTGCTCTTGGCTCCTCAAAAGGGCTGCACTCTACTCAGAAGACCTGTGTGCCATGCTGTCTGTATGTCATGCCTGATTAAAAACTACAATAGGGCTGGGCGCAGTGGCTCATGCCTATAATCCCAGCACTTTGAGAGGCCAAGGCAGGCAGATCATTTGAGGTCAGGAGTTCAAGACCAGCCTGACCAACATGGTGAAACCCCAGCTCTACTAAAAATCCAAAAAAGATTTAGCCAGGTGTGGTGGTACATGCCTGTAGTCCCAGCTACTCAGGAGGCTGAAGCAGGAGAATCACTTGAACCCAGGAGGCAGAGGCTGCAGTGAGCCAAGATTGCGCTACTGGACTCCAGCCTGGGCAACAGAGTGAGACTCCATCTCAAAAAAAAAAAAAAAAAAAACACAATGAAACTACAGTAGGCCAGCACAGTACATCACATGCATGTAACCCCAGCACTTTGGAAGGCCAATGAGGTAGGATCCTTGAGCTCAGGAGTTTGAGACCAGCCTGGGCAACACGGGGAGACCCTGTCCCTACAAAAATAAAAAAAATACGTAAAATAAAATAAAACCGACAATAAAGCCACAGATACAAGAATCTCATTGCAAAACTTGGCAGAGTATATAAAAGTTTCCTGGCCGGGTGCAGTGGCTCACCTCTGTAATACCAGCACTTTGGGAGGCTGAAGCAGGTGAATAACCTGAGAGGTCAGGAGTTTCGAGACCAGCCTTACCAGCACTAAGAAACCCCATCTCTACTGAAAATACAAAATTAGCCGGGTGTGGTGGCGCATGCCTGTAATCCCAGCTACTCAGGAGGCTGAGACAGAACTGCTTGAACCTGGGAGTCAGAGGTTGCAGTGAGCCAAGATCACGCCATTGCACTCCAGCCTGGGCAACAAGAGCAAACTCCGTCTCAAAAAAAAAAAAAAAGTTCCCTTCCAGTCAGGCATGGTGGCACACGCCTGTGATACAGGCTGAGGCAGGAGAATCGCAGAGGTTGCAGTGAGCCGAGATCACGCCACTGCACTCCAGCTTGGACTACAGAGTGAGACACTGCCTCAAAAAAAAAAAAAAAAAAATTATCTGATTGGGGCTAGCAATTAATTGAAAAAGCTAGTTAAAGCAACTTTTGTTAAAAAACCTAAGTTCTCACTTCTTCTGCCGCTCCTGGTGCTGCTTGTGTGCTCGTTCGGTGCGGACCTGGTACCTCTTTTGTGAAGCGGCAGCTGAGGAGACTCCGGTGCTCGCCATGGCCGACGAAAAGCCCAAGGAAGGAGTCAAGACTGAGAACAACGATCATATTAATTTGAAAGTGGCGGGGCAGGATGGTTCTGTGGTACAGTTTAAGATTAAGAGGCATACACCACTTAGTAAACTAATGAAAGCCTATTGTGAACGACAGGGATTGTCAATGAGGCAGATCAGCCTTTCCAAAAATGTATCAAAAAGCAAAGAGCATCAACACAATGAAAAATTTACACCAACTAAAAGGCAAAACAGCCAGCTAGCATCAAATGGCAGTATTAAACTCATATATATTCAAATTGGAAAAAAGCCAAAACCCATCGGTATGCTGCATCCAGACCCATCTCACATGCAACGATACACAAAGACTCAAAACAAAGGGATGGAGCAAGATCTACCAACCAAACAGAGAGTAAAAATAAACAAATAAATAAAAAGTAGGAGATGCAGGATGGTTCTGTGGTGCAGTTTAAGATTAAAAGGCATACACCACTTAGCAACTAATGAAAGCCTATTGTGAATGACAGGGATTGTCAATGAGGCAGGGCAACCAATCAATGAAACAGACACACCTGCACAGTTGGAAATGGAGGATGAAGATACAATTGATGTGTTCCAACAGCAGACGGGCGGTGTCTACTGAAAAGGGAACCCTGCTTCTTTACTTCAGAACTCTGTTCTTTAAAGACCAAGATTACATTCTCAATTAGAAAACTGCAATTTGGTTCCGCCACATCCTGACTACTACGGTATAGTTTTCTCTATTCTTTCATTTTCCCCTTCCCCATTCCTTTATTGTACATAAAGTAACTGGTATATGTGCACAAGCATATTGCTTTTTTTTTAACAGCCAATGATATGTTTTGATTGACATCAAGTGGAGACGTGATGGGGAAAAATACTGATTCTGTGAAAATACCTCCTTTCTCCATTAGTGGCATGCTCATTCAGCTATTATCTTTATATTCCAGTAAGTTATTTTGCTCTCACTGTTTTAACAAAAAAAAAACATAAAAATCCTTGCATACCTTGTTTGATTAGAGACTTTAATGTTTTTCATTTATCATTGTAAAACCAAGGACAATTTTATAACTTTTTTGTACGTAGCTGTTACATGTAGGGCAATCTGTCTTTAAGTAGGGATAAATTACTCTAAAACAAAAGAATCCTAGATAGTTTTCCCTTCAAGTCAAGCGTCTCGTTGTTTAAATAAACTTGTTTAAAATGAAAAAAAAAAAAAAAACACCTAAGTTCTCTACCCATCTCATTTTATTATTTTCTTACACATCTCGCATTAAATGGAAACATACACGTTCCTATTCCTAGGCTGGTCTTCCTGACCTTTCTCTGAGTGTGGGCTTGCTGATCAGAGTTCCTGTATTGTTACTTTCTAGTTTTGGTTTCTTTAAAACAGAGCAAGAACTTACTTAAAGGCAAAGGAATCTGAGTGTGAAAGCCATCTGGGTTTTTACAAAATGTCCCCAATGTTTAGTTATCATGTCTGCATCTTTTTCAACAGAAACATTCTCTGAGTAATTCCAAAGTCATCCCAAAGTGGTCAACAGGTATTTATAGAAACAACTCGTTTGTCTACTCGCTCTGAGGTGCAGCACAGGTGCTTCAGAGCTCAGACTGTGCCACTGGATTCAAACTCCAACTCCCAGAGTTATTTAACCTCTCTGTGCCTGTTCCCCATATGTAAAATTGGGGTTTCAGCTATTATTGCTGCTTTGATGGTTCCTGGGATGTTAAATTCAATTATGTAATTACAAGTACAACTGCCATGAACAGGTTTGGGAACCAACTTGACTCTTGATAAGCATCTGATTTAACTGACTGAGCCGCAGGCCAAGGGTGTGCTAGAGACTGGCCTACTGCTGTGAGTGTTCAGCATGCCAAGGGCATTAGTCAGTAAGTTTCACACAAGGAAACGGAAAGCATTAGGTAAGCCGGGCCAGTGACGCCCCTGATAGTTAAGAACAACTGTACTAAATCTGCCACCATCTGTCATCCAACCCTGGCCACAACGAGGGGAATCACCTGGGGAACTGTAAACAACACGATGTCCTGGCACCCCCAGAGGCTGATGTAAGTGGTACCAGGTGGCCTGGCCATTTCTAAAAGCTCCCACATCTTTACGAGCAGGGATGAGCACCCAAGGGCTAGAAGGGAAGCCCTTGGAGGGCAGGGCCCACCTTTCTGATCTCACAACTCTACAGTGCCTGGCGTGGTTCCTGGCCACAGTGGGCCCTCACATCCTAGCTTTTAAATGAGTAAATGGTGGCCACTAGGTTTCACACACCGGGGACAGGCTTGATTCCCTCTTCCCAGCTCCCCTACTGTGCCAGTAGGCAGAAATCAACCACACAACGTTGCTGAGGACAAAGGCACCAATAGGAAGCCTCAGCGGGGAGCAACACTTCCCCCAGAAACAGTTCCAGGAGGTGCCAGGCGCCAGCCAGGGCTGCAGTTAATCATTCACCCCACAGCACAGGAAGTGAGGCCTACGCCAGTCCCAGCCCCAGGCGTAGCCCCACAGCACAGGAAGTAAGGCTTACACCAGTCCCAGCCTCAGGACTTCCTGAGCTCCAGGCAGGTCCTCTCAGTCCACACATCATCCAGACGGGACAGCCCAGTCCAGACCAGCCACAGGTGAGGTGGCCTGATGGCCTGGGGCAAAGGCCCTGGGTCCAGTCTCTTCCCCATCTACCCCAAGTCTGACTTCTCTCAGGAGGGGCTCATTAACACATGTGCCCTGAGCACCCCTAAATGACATCACACAAGGGCAGAAAGCACCTGAAGGGGGAATGTGAAAGGCAGAAAGGGAGCCATGGTTGCCAGGCAACCAGCCTAGCCCATCTTTGTTTGCTTTGGTGACAGGTCTGGTCAGGGCCCCTCTGCCACGCTCACGCCTTTTCCTCTCAACAGTGGCTTCTTTGAGTCCGGGTGCAGCTCTGGTCACCTGGCAGCCTCTTCAGCTCAGCCCCTCACAAAGTGTAGGCCTGAAGGACCACCCTGAATTGCCCTTGTAGGACCCAGGATGGCTACCCAGCAGAATCAGGTAATGGCTCCCTCCTTCCCCACCTGGGCAGCCCTCACCTGGCTACAGGCTTGCAGTCTGTGATAATGAGCTCTGCTTCTAGAAGTTCTGTTCTCAGCTGTCTCCAAGAAGCCTACCGAGGCCTCAGCTGGAGTTGGCCCCTCCTTGGCTGCTATACAGTAGATCTCTCGAATGCCTCCCAAATGTTTGGCAGTTGGGGCGGGAAAAACAGGGAGGATCTATCGTGGTATTTTTTAGATTCCAGCCAAGCAGATCTTGGGAATGGGAGAGGAAGTTCTTGCTCATGCCAGGGCTACTCAGGAAAGAAGGATTGGAGAATCCAGGGGCAGCCCCCAGGAAGAATCCAGGGACCCCCTCCTTGCGCCAGTCCTGGCTCCTGTAGCTAGAGTGGGGAAACACCATTTTCTGCTGGCTGGAGGCATTGAGCACAAAGACTATTCAGCCCTTCCATGTCCCCCAGCTGCCAGGGAGGCTGGCTGCTCACAGAGGCTGCTACAGAGACTGGAGTCAGGGAGCAGAGCATAGCACCTGGGACAGGGCCTGGGAGGGCCGCCTGCACTCAGGTCCTCTGTCCCTCTTTTCCAGATTCTCATGAACCAACTGGTAATCAAGGAGACAATCTGGAATGATGAGTTCTGGCAGAACCCCTGGGACCAGGGGGGCCTGGCAGTGATTATTTTATTCATCGCCGCTGTCCTGCTTCTCATCTTATTTGCCATCATATTTGGTTTACTCACTTCCACAAAAAACACCCAGTGTGAAAAGCGTGAAGAGGAGTGACCTGACTTCCTGGGGGCTGAGACAGCAGCAGGGGGAGGCGAGCTGACCTCCCCCTATTCCGGTGGTGGGTCCCTCTGTGATTGCCTCTGGCTCAGGGGCCAAGCCCTGGTGTCTTCTTTTCCCACCAGGAAAGACTCTAGGAAAATACTGCATCTGGCTTAGGGTTACTCAGACTAATAAGATGGGGAAGCTGGTCTGAGACCAATTCTGGGTCCCTGACCCTATTGTTTTTAGGAAACCCTAAAAGCACATGGAGAGGACGGCTCTGGTGGAAGAAGCAATGGCTAACAAGGTTCTCTAACAGGCTCACAGCCCCAGCCAGCAATTTCACAAATCCTTGACATAGAAAGACACAACCAAATGAAGAAAAAATTCCTTTTCAAATCTGCTAACTTGTGAGTGCTCATTTTTAATCTAGATATAGCCACCAGGGCAAGCTTCCCGAACAAAGCCTCACCCCGGGCCTGCAGGTCCCTACGTGGTCTGGCCCCCCGGTCTCCAGCCATCTCACTCACTCATCCCACCCCACCCTGCGCCTGGGTTCTCAGCATGTCTTTCAGTTCTGGAATATGCCGTGTTCTCTCCCACCACAGGGCCTTTGCACATGCTATTCTCATTGACTGGGATGCTCTCCCTTACACCATACTTTACTCCATGGCCTAGTTAGTCCTTCCTCATCCTTCATATCTCAGTTTGAACCTGACTCCCTCAGGTAAATCATCCCTAACCCTTGAGGATTAGGGTAAGGCCACCTGTTTTATACTCTCAAAATACCATTTACAAGATTTACGTGTCTCTTTTTTTTTTTTTTTTTGGAGATGGGGTCTCACGCCCATCGCTCAGGCTGGAGTGCAGTGGCACAATCTCGGCTTACTGCAGGTTTGATTTCTGAGTTCAGGTGATCCTCCCATCTCAGCCTCCTGAGCAGCTGGGACTATAGGCATGTGCCACCACGCCTGGCTAATTGTGTGTGTGGTTTCTTTTTTTGTTGTTGTTGGTTTTTGTTTTTTTTATTTTTAGTACAGACAGGGTCTTGCCATGTTGCTCAGGCTGGTCTTGAACTGCCAGGCTCAAGTGATCCTCCCACTTCAGCCACCCAAGGTACTGGTATAAAAGGTGTGAGCCTGGTCAGGAGCAGTGGTTCACGCCTGTAATCCCAGTATTTTGGGAGGCCAAGGCGGGCAGATCACCTGAGGTCGGGAGTTCAAGATCAGCCTGACCAATATGGAGAAACCCTGTCTCTTACTAAAAATACAAAATTAGCTGGGCATGGTGGCGCAGGCCTGTAATCCCTGCTATTGAGGAAGCTGAGGCAAGAGAATCACTTGAACCTGGAAGGCAGAGGTTGCAATGAGCTGAGATCACCTCACTGCACTTCAGCCTGGGCAAGAGCAAGACTCCATCTCAAAAAAACAGGTGTGAGCCACCATGGCTGGCTCTGGGACTTACATGTCTCTACTGTGTCTGTAGTGCTCTCTTCCCTACTGGATCAAGCACCATAAAGCAGGGGCGGGGCTCTTTCTGCCCACCATGGTATCCCCTATGTTCAATGTGCCTGGCACAGAGTTGGCATCAGTCAATATTTGTTGGCTGAGTAAATGAATGAATGAGCAAACATACAGATAAGAAGATGCTGGGCACTCCCAGCCCCAAGATCCCAGGAGACAACAGGGCCCAATTCAATCCAGGTCTAAATATAAGGCTGCTCTTCTATCTCAAAATGCTGAGGCCTTAAGCTGGAGGTTGCTTCAAACCTAATAACTTGCCGGGTGCGGTGGCTCAAGCCTGTAATCCCAGCACTTTGGGAGGCCGAGGCAGGTGGATCACGAGGTCAAGAGATCGAGACCATCCTGGTCAACATGGTGAAATCCCATCTCTACTAAAAATACAAAAAATTAGCTGGGCATGGTGGCGCGTGCCTGTAATCCCAGCTACTCGGGAGGCTGAGGCAGGAGAATTGCCTGAACCCAGGAGGCGGAGGTTGCAGTGAGCCGAAATCGTGCCATTGTACTCCAGTCTGGGTAACAAGAGCGAAACTCCGTCTCAAAAAAAAAAAAAAAAAACCTAATAACTTTTCCTTATGATACTAAAAGATGCTCATTGTCATGAATAATCAAACACTGCTTTTTCAAGTCTGTAGCCCAGAGAAAGTAACTACATGCAGAGAATAAAGGAAACCACTGGCTGCCGCAGCCCCATCTCATTAGCAACTGACCCAAGTACCTTTTCTGCTGGTCCCATTCCCATGTACCTCAGACCCGACAACAAACTGACAGGAAACCTACAGCTTCCTTTGCAGAAATGTACCTACTTCGGCCGAGCCACCAGGTGCCTACCCCAAGGGACTGCTGGTGGGAGGCTGCTTCAACTTCAGCCTTCAAGGAGAACCATTTTTAGGGAGCAAATATCTGGTGGAAAAGGGGCTTTTTCTTTGTGCTATACACCAGTTAAGAAACATTCACTTATTTAAAGAACAGTAGCCAATACCAACATACCAGCAGTGTTTATTATAGCCTGCCACCTGGATTTCAGAACCATCATACATAGCAAAGGAGACAGGTACGAGGCTGCACAAGAGGCAGCTTGAGGCTATCACTTGGACTCCTCGGGTCCACAGATGCCTGGATCTCAGCCCCTGGCAACCAGGTCACTGATGCACTAAGAAGTCCCAGCTCCCTGGAAAGTGACAGGAGAAACAAAGGCAGAGGCCCTTAGGAGGACCTGTTCCCTTGCCTGACAGGCTGAGCAGACCCCGGGGACAGGCAGAGTTAACCCTCCAGAGAGCCTTCCATAGCCTCAGACAGCCCCAGGGCTTTTTTTCAGCAAAGAGGACTCACAATGAACAGGAACACTTGGCCCTTTCATTCCTCACCAGAAATGAGAGCTGTGCTCAAGAAGCCTAAGAAGGCCAAATTTAGCAACCCCTGTATTAATTGTGCTTGAAAAGGGCTCTGGTCGCAACAGCTGCAGGCCAAGGGTGGTCCTGGCACTACAGCCAACCACTTCTGCTGGGCGTGGTCATGCCACAGAGGCCAAATTAGAGATGGCAGTTTGGAGAAGAAAATAGCTTCAGTCCAGGAGCCACCGACTCAGTGGTGAACAGGAGGAGGTAGAAATAAAAACATACAGCCCAAAGAAGAGCTGCTCTGATTCCCTGAGGAGAGCCCAAATATCTGCTAGACACCAGTTCCGTGCACTTAGCATCGTGCTTCAGGACGCTCCTCTTGCAAAAACCAAGATGGCCCAGGTGTATGAAAATGAGCACACCACTGAAAATCAGGAGATGGGAGTTTAGTGGCCTCAGTCTACCATGAGTTTTGTGACTGTGACCTCCCTGGACCTCGATTTATTCACCTAAGTCTGATGCAATCACGTCAGCAGCATCATCTCACAGGATCATTCCATGAGATCAGATGAATCCAAAAGCTTTTTAGATTAAAATGTAAACAACTCCTCCTGGTGTCCCTCACCCAGGCACTCACAACTCCGCATGCCTGGACATGACCCGACTACACTGAGCAGTCCTCTGGCTCTTTCCAGGGTCCTAGCCCCATTGCCTGAAGATGAAGGTAAAACAGATGAGTGGGTTCAAAGCACATGACTCCCTGAGGTAAGCGGGGCCACAGGCTTCTGTGTGGGTCCTAGATAAGGGTGAGGACTGCTCAAGTGAAGGCAGAAGTCCCACACACAATGACCACAAAGCTGACAGCTCAGAGCTGATCACATCCCTTGGGACTGAGTGGCCTGTGATGCCAGCCATCTCAGAAGAGGGTGGAGTGGGGGGAAGGATATCACCCAGAATGCTGAGCAAATCCCCACACTGCCAGAGTTCCTGGGGCCTCCAATAGAGAAGAACAAGGTCCTGACTTCCACGCTGCCCAATGCAACGGCCCTCGCAGGCAAGGGTCCCTTGGTAGCCTACAGGCTGTCTTACATCAGCTGCTTAACTAAGGGGTGGCGGGGGAGTAAATGATGTCAATGACACTTTGCTCCACATACAAAATAAGTCACTTACCCCAGTTCTTCACAGAAGGTCACCAGGGCATCAAAGGCCATGATACTGGCTTTATCAGATGCTTTGTTCCCTCTCTTTTCCTGGGGACAAAAAATGACCACTTAGCAAGTCTTATAGAATTGGACTACCTTAGAGCCACAAAAAGTAATGAGGAGGCGGGGCACAGTGGCTCACACCTGCAATCTCAACACTTTGGGAGGCTGAGGCAGGCGGATCATTTGAGGTAAGGAGTTTGAGAACAGCTAGGCCAAATGGTGAAGCCCTGCCTCTACTAAAAACAAAAAAAAATCAGCCAGGCATGGTGGCACATGCCTGTAGTCCCAGCTACTCAGAAGGCTGAGGCAGAAGAATTGCTTGAACCCAGGAGGCAGAAGTTGCAGTCAGCCAAGATCATGCCACTGCACTCCATCTCAAAAAAAGAAAAAAAAGTAACGAGGGAGAAAAATATTAACTTATTAACTAACAGTAATAAAGCCACTTAAAAAGTATCCCCAGACCTGACTATGTATCATAACCACAGACTACTGAACTGAATTTTCTGGGATGAGCTTTTGAGCATTTCTGAAAAGATTCTCAGGAGATCCTCATGTAAAGGGCCCATGGACTGGCATTTGGAAAGCACTATATAATATGACCCATTTTAATAACAGTAAATACATGCACAAATGTTGCGTACTTAACATATGTATGAACATATATATTTCAGTATATATTGGAGGGAGATATATTAAAATGTTAAGTGATTATTTTTGACAAGCTTAAAACATGAATTTAAAATACAATTTATATGTTACTGGATGGCAAGAAACGGAAAAGAAAAAAGAAGAAAAATAAATAAATAAATAATAAAATACAATTTATAAAATGCTTGATCTATGGCCGGGCACAGTGGCTCACGCCTGTAATCCCAACACTTTGGGAGACCGAGGAAGTGGGGAATCACCTAAGGTCCGGAGTTCAAGACCAGCCTGGCCAACATGGTGAAACTCCATCTCTACTAAAAATACAAAAATTAGCTAGGCAAAGGTCAGGAGTTCAAGACCAGCCTGGCCAACATGGTGAAACTCCATCTCTACTAAAAATACAAAAATTAGCTAGGCATGGTGTTGCACACCTGTGATCCCAGCTACTCAGGAGGCTGAGTGAGGTAGGAGAATCTCTTGAACCCAGGAGGCGGAGGCTGCAGTGAACTGAGATCGCGGCACTGCATTCCAGCCTGGGCAACAGAGCAAGATTCCATCTCAAAAATAAATAAAATAAAATAAAATGCTTGATCTGCTAACTCAGAAGCCCATGGTGTGGGGTGGGGGTGGGCAGCTGTCAGCTACACCAGGAGAGCAAGATGGCAGGGGTGTCTCCCTCCCAAGCTCATCTGTTGCACCCTCATCCAATTGAAAGGACAGTCTCACCTTGGGCCAGGAACCACTATTAGGTGAGGGATGGGCACTATAGATTTTGAATGTGGACACTTGGTCAGGGCAGTGGAACTCTAAAGATGGCAGCCAACTTCCTTCCTTGCCCACTCCTGAAGGTAATTCCCCTCTTACTGACAGAAGCTGTTATAGCTCTGCTCAGAGACAGTTCCTGGTTTCACTCTGTTGTAAGCCTGACTATGGACTTGTGGCTGAATCAACTAGCAGAACAGTGAGCATTTGTGAGTGATGTCATTATGCAACAGTGGCCTTTTTGTGTACATGTCTATTTGCCAACATATCCTTTTAAAATATTGTGAATTATTTTTTAATACAGAAAAGAAAAAAAAAAAGGCCAGGGACAGTGGCTCACACCAGTAATCCCAGTACTTTGGGAGGCAAAGGTAGGCAGATCACTTAAGGTCAGGAGTTCGAGACTAGTCTGGCCAACATGGTGAAACCCCATTTCTACTAAAAATACAAAAATTAGCCGGACCTCCTGGGCTCAAGTGATCCTCCCACCTCAGCCTCTAGAGTAGCTGGGATTACACTGGCAGGCACCTGTAATCCCAGCTACTAGGGGGGCTGAGGCATGAGAATCATTTGAACTTGAAGGCAGAGGTTGCAGTGAGCCAAGATTGTGCCACTGCCCTCCAGCCTGGGCGACAGAGACTCTGTCTCAAAAACAAATAAACAAACAAACAAAAAAAACGAGATACTCATATTGGAGACATTGTCTATTGAGTTTCTGCTTTGGGCAGGTAACTCATCCCCACCAACACCACCAACACACACAAATACACACAGATTCTGTACCTGCAACTTTCCAAATAGGTTTACAACACAATTTCTTATGAAATCCCTATTTTCCTTATTACGACTATGTCAAGAGTTCAGAGCTAAACCGAGTGATTGCATTTTTATATTTCCTATGATCACATTTCCTCTCTTGTATAACTGTGTTTCCCCTGAAATTAATATCTTTGCTTTTTCTATTTACTTAGATTTCAGTATGTCATTAATTCACCCCTAACAGTCCTAACAAAATGAACAGTTCATTTTGATAGGAGCCAGAGATGCCAGCTTCCACTGTGATTTTTGGAACCTTCCTTCCTGGAGTCTTCTGCCCCCTAGTGCAATCTGGACCCGTTTTCCGTAGGCATGGGACACAGCTATCTTTCAGGACTACCCTCCAATATTGTCCTGCGCCAAGACTTACCCCTGAGTAAGTCTCCATCTTTGCTTTCTAGGTTTACTGCTTCTTTACAATGGAGAACATCCTTTAATAGCTTCTGAGACATGACATACTGGGGAAAATTTTTCGAACCTTTGTATCTGAAAATGTCTTATTTCCTTCAAGTTTCCACATACAGCATTAAATATTTATTTATTTATTATTTATTTAGGAAACAGAGTCTTGCTCTGTTGCCCAGACTGGAGTGCAGTGGCATGACCACAACTCACCACAGCCTTGAATCCCTGGGCTCAAGCAATCCTCCCGGCTTGGTGTCCTGAGTAGCTAGGACTACAGGTGCATATTACCATGCTCAGCTAATTTTTATTATTATTTTTTGAAACAGGGTCTCAGTCTGTTACCCAGGTTGGAGTACAGCGGTATGATCTCAGTTCACTGCAGCCTTGACCTCCTGGGCTCAAGTGATCCTCCCACCCCAGCCTCTCGAGTAGCTGGAACACACACCCAGCTAATTTTTAAATATTTTGTAGAGATGAAGTCTTATTACATTGCTCAAACTAGTCTCAAATTCCTGGCCTCAAGAGATCCTCTCATGTCATTTTCCCGAAGTGCTGGGATTACAGGCATGAGCTACCTCACCCAGCCTAAATTTGAGCATCTTTTTTTTTTTTTTTTTTGAGACGGAGTTTCGCTCTTGTTACCCAGGCTGGAGTGCAATGGCACGATCTCGGCTCACCGCAACCTCTGCCTCCTGGGTTCAAGCAATTCTCCTGCCTCAGCCTCCTGAGTAGCTGGGACTACAGGCGTGCGCCACCATGCCCGGCTAATTTTTGTATTTTTAGTAGAGACGGGGTTTCACCATGTTGACCAGGATGGTCTTGATCTCTTGACCTCGTGATCCACCCGTCTCGGCCTCCCAAAGTGCTGGGATTATAGGCGTGAGCCACCGCGCCCGGCCTAATTTGAGCGTCTTTAAATGTGTCATTTGATAAACTTTTCTGGGAACTTTCTTTTCATATTCTTTGCTTTTCATATCCTTTTTTTTCTTGTCAATAGGTAAAAGCTGTTTATTCTTTTGTTTGCCTTCTATATTAAAGTATTTCCCCAGATTTACTATTTATCTATTGACATTGTTTATGGTGTCCTTTGTCATATTTCATATTTTCAGGTTTTATAGAAATTTAAGTTTTTATATATTTAATATATAGCAGGCAGGGTGCAGTGGCTCATGCCTGTAATCCCAACACTTTGGGAGGCCAAGGCAAGTGGATCATGAGGTCAGGAGATCAAGACCATCTTGACCAACACAGAGAAACCCCATCTCTACTAAAAATACAAAAAATTAGCCGGGCGTGGCAGCATGCGCCTGTAGTCCCAGCTACTCAGAAGGCTGAGGCAGGAGAATCACTTGAATCAGGAAGGCGGAGGTTGCAGTGAGCTGAGAGTGTGCCACTGCACTCCAGCCTGGCAACAGAGCAAGACTCTGTCTCAAAACAACAACAACAACAAAAACACAATATATAGCTATCTGGGTTTCTAAGCTTCATTATAAAAGTATCCTCAGTTCTAGATTACACGTTGGACTACATTTTCTTGTAAAACATTGCTTATTATTTCAATGTAGGTCCTTAATCTGTCTGCAATTTTTGTTTGGTTGTTTTTGAGACAGGGTTTCTGCTGCCCAGGCTGGAGTGCAGTGATGGGATCACACCTCACTGTAGCTTCAACCTCCTAAGCTCAAGTGATCCTCCCACCTCAGCCTCCTGAGTAGCTGAGACCACAGGCTGGCACCACTATGCCAGGCTAATTTTTGAAATTTTTGTAGAGATGGGCTTTCACCATGTTACCTATCCTGGTCTCAAACTCCTGGGCTCAAGTGATCCACCTACCTCAGCCTCCCGAAGTGCTGGATTACAGGCATGAGCCACTGCACTTGGCTCCAGAGCTTGTCTTCTCTTGATGAGATCTGAGTTTTCTTTATTTAAACCAATGGTTGTCAACCCTGGCCATGTATTAAAAGCAACTGGGGAGATTTTTTTTTTTTTTTTGAGATGGAGTTTTGCTCTTGTTGCTCAGGCTAGAGTGCAGCAGTGCAATCTCAACTCACCACAACCTCCACCTCCCAGGTTCAAGTGATTCTCCTGCCTCAGCCTTCCGAGTAGCTGAGATTACAGGCATGTGCCACTACACCCAGCTTATTCTGTATTTGTTAAGTAGAAATGGGGTTTCTCCATAGCTTTTTGAAAAAACTATTGTTAACAGCTTATAACATTTATTCCTAGGTATTTTACAACTTTTATTTTTGCAAATTTTTTTTGTTTCTATTTCTAGGTATTTACAGTAATGTGGAGAAAAGTTACTGATTTTTTTTCCTTGGATTTCATCTGATCATCTAACTAGAGAAAAGCTACCAATCTTTAAATTTTTTTTTTGAGATGGAGTTTCGCTCTTGTTGCCCAGGCTGGAGTGCAATGACACGATCTCAGCTCACTGCAACCTCTGCTTCCCAGGTTCAAGTGATTCTCCTGCCTCAGCCTCCCAAGTAGCTGGGATTACAGGCATGCGCCACCACACTTGGCTAATTTTTGTAGTTTTTAGTTGAGATGGGTTTTCTCCATGTTGGTCAGGCTGGTCTCAAACTCCCGACACAACCTTAGGCTTTAGGGAATTTATCCCTGTTGATTCGTGCAAATTTATTGTGCCATTTTTAACTCCTCTGAATCATTCCACTATGTGACTAAAACAGTTCATTCAACCATTACCCTACAGAAGAAGAGCTAGATTTCACTATTATAGTGTTGCAGCAAACATGCTTGTTCATCCTTATACATGTACATTCCTTGTACACATGATGATTTATCTACCAAGAAGTGGAATTACTGAATCACAGAGCACTGGTGTCTTCCACTTTATAAGTATCACTTCATTTCTCTTTGAAGCAGCTAAAGCAGTTTATGTTCCTGACACATTTTTTTTTTTTTTTAGACAGTTTCACTCTGTTGCCCAGGCTGGAGGGCAGTGGCGTGATCCTGGCTCTTTGCAACCTCTGCCTCCCAGGTTCAAGCGATTATCCTGCCTCAGCCTCCCGAGTAGCTGGTACTACAGGTGCTGCCACCATGCCTGACTAACTTTTTGTATTTTTAGTAGAGACGGGGTTTCACCGTGTTTGCCAGGATGTTCTCCATCTCCTGACCTCATGATCTGCCCATCTTGGCCTCCTAAAGTGCTGGGATTACAGGCGTGAGCCACGGCGCCTGGCAACATTGTTAAGATGAACCCTTTCCCCACATCCTTACCGACAGTGATTATAAAGACATTTTTGCCAATATGATGGGTGTAAAATGATGGCTTGTTGTCTAATTTGTGTACTTCTGCTTGCTAGGTGAGGTTGAACATCTCCTCATATATTTATTAGCTACTCTGTTTTTCTCTTCTATGAAATACCTATTCATCCTTTTTGCTATGCAGGTGTATGCCTTTTTAAAATTTACCTGTAAGAGCTCTCTATATAGTCAGTCAATTTTATATATTGCAAATATCTTCCCCAACAAGGGCTCATTTCATCAGCTTTATTTATGGTAGCTTCTATTATAGGGAAATTTTTAGTTTGAATTTATTCAAATAGATTATTTTCTTTGGGGTTTCTGCTTTTAAGATCTTGAGATACTCTCCTTCCTCAGGATCATAAAATATTCCCCCCCCCCAACAATTTTACAGTCTGTTGAGGTTTTTAATCCATCTGTAATTCATATGTGTGTGGTATCAGGTAGGAATATAACTTCATCTTTTTTCAGCACAAACTTTTCAAAAGTTAATCCTTTCCATGTTGATTTATAATGACACTTATCGTATCAAGTTCCCTTATATACTTGGGTCTGATTCTAGGTTTTCTACAAAGAATGTATAACCAGTAAAAGAAAAAAAAGAACTAATAACAATATGGAAAAATGCTTACATAGCAATGCTAGAGCATTGCCTTAAAACAAGGCAAGAGCAGCCATAGAAAATGATGAGTTTGTGTCCTTTGTAGGAACATGGATGAATTTGGAAACCATCATTCTCAGCAAACTGACACAAGAACAGAAAATCAAACACCGCATGTTCTCACTCATAGGTGGGTGTTGAACAATGAGAACACATGGACACAGGGAGGGGAGCATCACACACTGGGGTCTGTTGGGGGGAATAGGGGAGGGACAGTGTGGGGTGGGGAGTTGGGGAGAGAAAGAATAGGGAGAAATGCCAGATATAGCGGATGGGGAGGAAGGCAGCAAATCACACTTCCATGTGTGTACCTATGCAACAATCTTGCATGTTCTTCACATGTACCCCAAAACCTAAAATGCAATGAAAAAACAAAATAAAATAAATTAAGGTAAAAAATAATAATAATAAAAAAAAAAGCAAGACCGGCTGGGCGCGGTGGCTCACACCTGTAATCCCAGCACTTTGGGAGGCTGAGGCGGGTGGATCACCTGAGGTAGGGAGTTCGAGACCAGCTTGAGTAATATGGAGAAACCCCATCTCTACTAAAAATACAAAATTAGCTGGGCATGGTGGCTCATGCCTGTAATCCGAGCTACTCAAGAGGCTGAGGCAAGAAAATCGCTTGAACTGGGGAGGCAGAGGTTGCGGTGAGCCGAAATTGTGCCATTGCTCTTCAGCCTGGACAACAAGAGTGAAACTCCATCTCAAAAAAAAAACAAAAAAACAAGGTAAGACTGGCTGGGTGCAGTGGCTCAAACCTGTAATCTCAACACTTTGGCAGGCTGAAGTGGTAGGATCACTTGAGCCCAGGAGTTCAAGACCAGCCTAAGCAACATAACAAGACCTTGTCTCTACAAAACAAACAAACAAAAAACAAGGCAAGACTAAGCCAGGTGCTGTGGTAAATGCCTCTAGTCCCAGGTACTTGGGAGGCTGAGGCAGGAGGATTGCTTGAGCCCAGGAGTTCAAGGGTATAGTGTGCTACGATTACACCTGTGAATCTCCACTCCACTGTACTCTAGCCTGGGCAACACAGTGAGACACTATCTCTTTAACAAAAGAAACAAGGCAGTACTGATCTTGACCACATAAAATAACATGTACACAAAAGACAATATTAAGGTTGGGTGCAGTAGCTCACACCTGTAATCTCAGTAGTTTGGGAGGCTGAGGTGGGAGGATTCCTTGAGCCCAGGAGTTTTGAGACCAGCCTGAGCACCACAGTGAAACCCCATCTCTGCAAAAAATTGAAAAAATAAAAATAAATAAAAAAATAGCCAGGCACGGTGGCACACACCTGTGGTCCCAGCTACTCAAGGTGGGAAGATTATCTACGGCCAGGAGTTAGAGGCTGCAGGGACCATGAACATGCCACTGCACTTCAGACTAGGTGACAGTGAGAGACCCTGCCTCTAAAATATTAAGATTATTTAAATATTTATGAAGAAAAAGTTGTTTCCTTTCTTTATATTTCTAGGTACCTACCCAATGTGCCATTTCCCCTTGCCATACTTACAGGCTGGGAGCAGCCTCCTCTAGCTTACACAAACATCATCTGGGTTCAGAAATCAGCTTCACAAAACTGGACAGTGGTGAGTCAGACTGAGATACATTCTACTGCCCAGGCCTTACCTGGAGTTTGGCTACTTCCTTCCTAATCAGGAAGCTGACTTGGTCCCGGTCATTCCTGGAGTAATAGAGACGGCACCAGGAAGGCTTCCCATCCCTGCCAGCCCGGCCAGATTCCTGGTAGTAACCAGCCATAGACTTGGCAATATTCCAATGGGCAACAAACCTGTAGGATCCAAAGGGACAAGCAGCATGAGATGGTGGAGAAGTTGAGTGTCCTTTGGAGGAGTAATCATGAGTAGGAGAGCAGGGAGGCCAGCAGACAGGGAGGCAGAGGACACCTGCATCCCATCGACACATCTCCCTGCTAGGAGCAGCCCAGCTTAGAGGCTACAGCAGGAGTTAATGGCGGCAAATCCAGCACATGTGAGGGACCAAAAAACTCAGCCAGGGCCCAGTGGAAAAAATACTGACCTAAAGAAACAAGATGAGACTCTGCCACTTATGAGCTATACACATTTCAATAAGTTATTTACAACTTCTTTGGAGAGGGAAATAATATTTACTAAATACCTACTATGAGCCAGATTATACATTTGTCTCATTTAATTGTTAGTCGCCATAATGTGAGGTAGCCCATTCTCCAGAAGATGAACTTGGGATTCAGAGGTAAATTTGTACAAGGTCACACAGTAAAGGGACAGAAGAGCTAGAGTTTGGGCGTAGGGGTCTCTGCCTTCAAAACTGGCTCTTAAGACACCAGAGACCTAGGGTTCATTTTATTTATTTTGTTTTTTATTATTTTATTTATTTATTTGAGACAAGAGTCTCGCTCTGTCACCAGGCTGGAGTACAGTGGCACAATCTCGGCTTACTTCAACTTCTACCTCCCAGGTTCAAACGATTCTGCCTCAGCCTCCCGAGTAGCTGGGACTACAGGTACTTGCCACCATGCCCTGCTAATTTTTATATTTTTAGTAGAGATGGGGTTTCACCATGTTGGCCAGGATGGTCTCAATCTCTTGAACTTGTGATCCACCCGCTTCGGCCTTCCAAAGTGCTGGGATTACAGGCGTGAGCCACCGTGCCCAGACTTGTTTTTTATTTTTTAAGACAGGGTCTTCTCTGTTGCCCAGGCTAGAGTATGGTAGCAGAGTCACAGCTTGTTACAGCCTCAATCTCCTGGAAGTGATCCTTCCACCTCAGGTTCCCAAGTAGCCAGGACTACAGACACCTACCACTATACCTGGCTAATTTTTTTTCCCTTTTTTTTTTTTAACCTGGCTAATTTTTAATTTTATAGAGGTGGAGTCTTGCTATGTTGCCCAGGCTGTTCTCAAACTCTTGGGCTCATGCAATTCTCCCATCTGGTCCTCCTAAAGTGCTGGAATTTTAAGTGTGAGCCACTACACCAGGCTGCAGACTCAGGGTTTGAACTCTGATTCTAAAGTTGGTGTTCTTTCAAATGTAGTGCACTATAAAATCTCTACCCTGACTAACTCAGGGTCACTGTGAGGTTCACCAAGACCATGTATGCAAACATGCTCCATAAATCATACAAGGTATTATTGTTTGGTGTTAATCAGAGCAAAGGGCTTCAGGCTGTAGCCCAAAATGCCTCTTGAAGGTCATGGAAAGACTTCCTAATAGTTGCCAGTGTGGGGCTAGGAGGCTGGGATGCATTGACTCTTCTAGACTATTAGTAAGCAGTAATAAGAAATGATGGTCCTAAGAACTTTGCCTTTGACCTTTCACAGGGAACAGCTTAAAATACAGTCATACATTACTTAATGATGGGGATACAATTTGTGTTTTGGTGTTTTTTTTGTTTGTCTGTTTAAGACAGGGTCTTGCTCTGTCGCTTAGGCTGGAGTGCAGTGGCACAATCTCAGCTCACTGCAACCTCCACCTCCCAGGCTCAAGCAATCCTCCCACCTCAGCCCAAGTAGTTGGGACTAAAGGCACGTGCCACCAAACCTCGCTAATTTTTACGTATTTTTTGTTGAGATGGAGGTTTTGCCACGTTGCCCAGGCTGGTCTCAAACTCCTGGACTCAAGTAATCCACCTGCCTTGGCCTCCCAAAGTGCTGAGATTATAGGTGTGCACCACTGTGCCCGGCCAGGGATACGTTCTGAGAAATGACTTGTTAGGAGACTTCATCATTGTGTGAACATCACCGTGGATAGTCTTTATGTAAACCTAGATGTTACTGCAGGCTACACAGCTATGCTGCAAACATGTATCGTGTGTTACTGTACTGAATACTGTAGGCAACTGTAACACAAATCACTAGGTGATAGGAATTTTTCAACTCCATTATAACCTTACAGGATCCCAGTCTACGCAGTCTGTCATTGTCCAGAACATCAATATGAGGAACACGACTATAGTTACTTTATTCCCACCTCCTCGCAGGATCTGCCTACTGAGATGTGAGTGAACGGGGCTGTGTGAAAGGACAACCCTGATGGACTGCATACTGCCCCATCCTGGGGGTGGCAGAACCGCTCTGTGCAGTCACCTGGGAGCCGGCCACACGGGAACTGTCCACATTCAGGCTGTGTTCTAAGGACTGTCTCCTGAAACTTCCTTCTCCTCTGGCCCTCGAAGGAGCACACGGACCTGGTCCTTTGGGCACAGCACTAGGCAATCCGCCCTGAGCCAGGACCAGACCAGGAAGGCAGGGCAAGAAGCAAAGCTCACCTGACGTTGGCTTTATCCACTCCCATCCCAAAACTAATGGTTGCAACAATTACAGGGACCTTCTCCTCCATCCACTCATTCTGCACCAGTGTTCTTTCAGAAGCCTTCAGCCCTATAAAGGAGAGAAAGATGGAGAAGGGAACTCACATTTCCCTTGGGTTTACCCGAGGTCTATTTTGGGTTTGACCCCGTGCTAGGCACTTCACAAACCCTGAATCCTTCACCTCCCAGCTGTCTGATCTTATGTAAGGCACTTAACTTTACTGAGCCTCAGCTGACAGACACAAAGACCCTAGTCCATGTGTGGCACGGAGCATTCGGTTAAGGTCGGGGCCATGATTCAAACCCAAACCTGTTGGCCTCCAAAGCCTCTGCTCTTCCTACAACACCATTACCTGGGCTTATAAAAACTAATTACCAGGTCAGGCGCAGTGTCTCACGCCTATAATCTCAGCACTTGGGAGGCCGAGGCAGGCAGATCACCTGAGGTTGGGAGTTCAACACTAGCCTAACCAACATGGAGGCTAGTCTCGAACTAAAAATACAAAATTAGCTGGGCATGGTGGTGCATGCCTGTAATACCAGCTACTTGGGAGGCTGAGGCAGGAGAATTGCTTGAACCCAGGAAGTGGAGGTTGCAGTGAGCCAAGATGATGCCATCGCAATCCAGCCTGGGCAACAAGAGTGAAACTCCATCTCAAAAACACAAATAACAAAAAAACCCTCATCACCTGCTGCTGGGTAGGCACACAGTAAGAACTCAGGAGTCACAATTCTCATTTTAGACTTCATTCATGTCTAGATTCCTTTTGGGTGCTTTAAGTGAATCACTTTAGCTCTGCCTGAGTATCTGCGATAAGACAGTCAGTCACCTGATAATCAGGATCTGTAAAGAACAAGAGACCTGCTGAGAAGCCTCTGAGGGTGAAGAGACCCACGTGGCCTGGGTGCCCCTTACCTGCATGGTAAGCCTTGGCGTTCACGCCCCTGCAGCTGAGCTCTATGGCTAGCTGTTCACAAGCCTCTCTAGTCCTGCAGTAGACAATGCCGCAGCCAGACAACTGAATGGGGAGATGCAGGAAGAAAATAAGCTTGGCAAGAACAGAACAATCGGCCCAATGTAGTGCGCCCTGCTCTAAAAGAAGCTATGTGTCCCTTCCCTCGTCAGCTTCACAGTTTCCTCTGAGGCAGGACACCCAGCAAGGCTCTCTCACTTTATATAAAGCAGGACCAGACTGGCTGCAATGGCTCATACCTGCAATCCTAGTAATTTGGGAGGCCGAGGTGGAGGGATCACTTCAGGCTAGGAGTTAGAGACCAGCCTGGGCAACACAGAAAGATCCCATGTCTACAAAAAAATTTTTTTTAATTAGCTGGCCATGGTGGTACACTCCTGTGGTCCCAGCTACTTAGGAGGCAGAGGCAGGAAGACCACTTGTGGCCACGAGTTAAGAGGCTGCAGTAAGCTATGATCACACCACTGCATTCCAGCCTGGGCAACAGATTACAGGTAATCCTTATTACCTATACATGTTTTAATTTAAAAATTTTAAAAGCAGGCCCAAAGCTGCTCAAAACTCAACCTATTTAACTTCTCTGGCTCCTCCTCTCAAATTCTGCATGGGTCTGCAGAGGCCTCACACAGAGGGGCTGGCTGCTTGCCTTCCACAGAAGGATCCTGGACAAGGGAACCCCAGTAAGAAGGACAATGCCAGGAAACCAAAGGGACAATTCTCTTTGTGCACGAGTTTTAAGAAGCCTGGCTGAGGAAGCTAGAAAAAGCAAAGGTCTTAGAAAACCCATCTCCATCTCCATATTGTACCCCACTGCTCTAGCAGCTGCTTGGCCCTCAGTGCCTCACCCCTTTATCAGTCTTCTGTCCAAGCGCCTTAAGGCAGAAGTCCGTCAGGTTCCCATAGGGATCAGAAATCAGTTCCTTGAATTGCACATCATAGAAGAGATTGGCCCGGAAGCAGGGAGTCTTGAAGATGGCAACTGGTTGCTTCAGGTGCAGGGCAGCAAACACGTCCTCTTGGACTTGTGGGGTGGCTGTGGCAGTCAGAGCCACACACGGGGCATGTCCTAGGCGGGAGCGCAGGGCACCCAGACGCAAGTAGTCAGGACGAAAATCATGCCCCCATTGGGAAACACAATGAGCTTCATCCACCACCAAGTAAGACAGCAGGTAGCGGGACACCAGGGAGTTCAGGGTGGGCTGGAAGGAGGATGAAGCCGCCATTTCCGGGGTGATGTACAGAATCTTGGTCTGGGGCTTTTCTTGCTCCAGGTCAGCAAGCAGCTCCTTCCTTTCCTGTGCAGAGAGCTTCGAGTTCAGGGAACTTACTCGTACCTTTAGGGCTAGCAAGTGGTCCACTTGGTCCTGAGAGAAGAGAAAGGGGCTATAATTGGCCCTCAGGACTCAGGTAAACATCACTGCAAGTCCCTAGAGGATTTCCTAGTCATAAATTTTCCTCCCCTCATTCTCCAATATGCCTTCTCTTTGCATAGTAGTATAGGTTGAATATCCCTTATCCCAAATGCTTGGGACCAAAAGTGTACTAGATTTCAGATATTTCTGGATTTGGGAATATTTGCAGATTGCATATACATCATGAGATATCTTAAGGATGAGACCCAAGTCTAAACAAAATTCATTTTTTCTCTCATATATACCTTATACATACAACCTAGATGTAATTTAATATAATATTTTTCATAATTTGGGGCATGAAAAAAGAGTTTTGACTGCAACCCATCACATGAGGTCAGAAAGGTGTGGAATTTTCCACTTGCGGTGTCATATCAGCAACAAAATTTTTTGGATTTTGGAGCATTTCAGATTTCAGATTTTGGCATTAGGGATGCTCAGCCTGTATGGAAAGTGAAGTGGTTTAGAGAACAGGCTCTGAAGTCAGACAGACCTAGATTTAATCCTGGCTCACTTAATTGCCACATGCCCAGTCACTGTTTCTTACCCTCTGAACAATTTATACAATTCTATCTAATAGAATTGTTGTATAAATTAAAATTTACATCTCAGAGATGAAATTAATGTATGTAACGCACTAAGCACAAAGCCTAGGACCTGGTGAACATTCACCAAGCTATTACTGTTTTTCCCTCTCTACCTTTCTTCATGGTGGATAGCTCTTACCCACACAGCCATACTTCCTCAATTCTGATTCTATCAGCCCATCTGCAGGCCTTAAATAGTCAGAACACCTGTAGAGCGGCTCTTAACAAGGCTCTAGCCAGTTTCTCATCTTTTTTTCTGTTTCATACTGTGCCCTTACCAAAATAAGCAGGACACTGGATTTTGCCCTTACCAAAATAAGCAGGATATGGATTTCTCCATATCAACCTAACTATCCATCTGCAACTTCTATCCCAGCATCATGAGTGCACGTGTGTGTACACATGAGACTGAGTGTGTATGTGTGTACAAATAGTTTCATACTCCTCCGGACAAAAAAATAATAAAGAAGGGTGAGGGACCTCAGAGGAGTCATTCGTAACCCCCTAGAGTGATATGCACCATTGCAGAACGCTACACTGGGGAAACACAGAAACCCAATATAGAGAATGAAATAGGCAAATCGTAAAAAGTAAGAGGCAGGGCCGGGTGTGGTGGCTTATGCCTGTAATCCCAGCACTTTGGGAGGCCGAGGCAGGCAGATGACTTGAAGTCAGGAGTCTGAGACCAACCTGGCCAACATGGTAAAACCTCATCTCTATTAAAAATACAAAAATTAGCCAGGCATAGTGGCATGTGCCTGTAATCCCAGCTACTTGGGGGACTGAGGCACAAGAATTGCTTGAACCCAGGAAGCACAGGCTGCAGTGAGCTGAGACTGCACCACTGCACTTCAGCCTGGGCGACAGTGAGACTCAAAGAAAAAAAAGAAAAGAAAAGAAGAGGCAAAAGACCAATAAAGAAGTGAAATTTCCAGCCTCAAAACACCTTCCCCGAATCTTTTTGGGCTACCATCTGTATTGCCCTAAGCCTCACCTGAATCAAAGCAATGAGAGGAGAGACTACAATGGTGATGCCCTTGGCCAACAGTGCAGGTAGCTGATAGCACAGGGATTTTCCTGCCCCTGTGGGCATGCATACAAAGACGTCCTTGTTACCTGCAAAAATACAAGACAACAGTATCTCAGTGCTTCCTGCCTTTTCATTGAGGTTGTTGAAAATTAAATGAGAATATAGGAAAAGCACCTAGCAGAGTGTCTGCCACCTGGGAGGGTCTCATTGTAATGCTAATTCCCCTCCTGTCCTTTCTATGAAAAAAGGCAGGGATCCTGGGAAATTTGGATAAGTGCACAAAACATTTCTAGTAATGGTAATAAAAACAAGATTTAAGAAGTCTGAGTCTGCTACGATATAAATGATTGAACTAAACAGCCACGGAAGCAGAGTACTGCTAGATAAGTGGGCACACCTGTGTAGACATGGAAGGCCATTCCTTAGAGGGCTTTTGTTTAAACATGTATCATTAATATTACATTGCTGCTCGCCTCTTGGCAACTTTCATTTGTCACCAAATCTCAGGTTTATAACATTATTACTCTTTCTTTATCTGGGATCCAGGCCACTCAATCTTCCACAAGGGAATTCTCTACAAGGCCAGTGACTAAGTTATTCCTGCCACCCTCATTGCTGCTGTTCGTTTATGTGTACAGACAAATAATAATGGGAATCTAAACTGTTTTTCAAAGACCATGTGTAGATCTGGCTATGAAATATAGAACAGCTGGGTCGTTCTGCCATTAAAACTACAAACTTTGGGCCAGGCGTGATGGCTCATGCCTGTAATTCCAGCACATCGGGAGGCCGAGGTGGGAGGACTGCCTGAGCCCAGAATTTGGAGACAAGTCTGGGCAACCCAGCGAGACCCCGTCTCTAATTAAAACAAATAAACAAAACTACAAGCTTTGGATGACAACTCTAATAGATTTCCAAATCCAGTTATGGACCAAAGGTGAGGCGGTACGAAGGGTCAGGAGGAGGGTGTTCTGCCGCAGTGTTATGGTATAGCCAGCATTAATTTAAAGGAAGGTAGCTTGGTAATGTTACCTTTTACTACAGCCATGGTCGCACTCTCCTGTAAAGGCGTCTTAAAAGAGTCAAACCCAAAGACCTTCTTCAACGTACTCCGGACTCGCCGCTCAGGGTCAAAAGGAAAGGAGGTATGGTGGGTGCTCATCTTAGCCAAGAACAGTGGCCAAAGATTAAGGCAAAGGTGGTAAAAGGTTGTCACGAGAACCCTCTGTTTTGCTTTAAAAATACAGCTTTTTCTGAGTAAAAACTTCCTGTATCACAGTTAAATGTTATTTTTAAGTAATAAAGCTGAAGGTGAATTGACTCAAACAATACATTCCTGGGTAATTAACATCTCCACTTTTAAGCTCAATGAATATAAAAACATTGAACTCTTCCAGGCCACGGTATAGCACAGATCTAGAAATAAGATCAAGAGAAGAAACACAAATGTCTTCAGAACAGTTTGGAGAACGGGGAACTGTTTTTCTAAGATCCACCACCTGCTTCTTCTTCTCTAGGCACAACCACGACGACCGCGCTTCCACCCCGGGACCCTGATCCCCTTCTCCCTTATTCCTGAGACCAAAATCCGCAATTTTCTCTCTTGGCCGGCCGACGCCTCCCTCTCTTCACCCTAAGATATCAGGGCCGGCAGTGGTCCGCCCAGGAATAAAAGGCCCTTACTGGGCCGCTGCTGCCGGCTGGTTCCGGAACTATTCGAAGACCTCTATAACACAACCCCAACTCTGAGAAGCCAAAGCGCCGGGAATTCAGCTTTTACTTGAACCCACACAATCTTACATCCGTCGCGCAGTGATGATGTAGCACGAGCGTTACCATGAGGGCGGAGCCAGACGCAGGAAATTGCCGTTTTGATTGGTTTTCAGTCTGGCGCGGGATCTCCTGGGATCCGAAAGAAATTGCCTTTCCGCCCGGAAGTCGCCGTCTTCGAGTCACAGGAGTGAGCCGCGCCGGGGCTGTGGGAATAAGATGGCGGGGAAGAGGAATGTTCTATCATCTCTGGCAGTTTACGCAGAAGATTCAGAGCCCGAGTCTGATGGCGAGACTGGAATCGAGGCGGTGGGCAGCGCGGCTGGTGAGTCCCAAGTGGGAAGCTGGAAAAGGGAATCGGGTGTCTGTCCGGAATGCTGTACCCCTCGCTGGGCGGGAGGGAACGAGATGGTCATTGTGCTCCAAGTACCGCACCCCGAATAATGCTCCGGGGTCCTGGGTGAGATAGAGCATTAGAGACTCTGTGCTAGGAATGAAGAATCTCCTTCCCATTGTTTCGATTAATATGCCTAACTTACTGAAAGTCTGCATGCCGGTTATCGTGATAGGCAGAGGGATGGACAAAGAGGGAGCGGCTGCTGAGCCACTGCCTGTTCCTTCTGGGCTCGTTTGATGAGGGAGAGCGATGAATAAAACATAGGTGGAAGATGGTAAAGATTGTGTTTGTTAAATTTATAACTTTTAATTAGGAATGTGCCCTAAACACATCTTGGAGCTTTTGAAAATAAACATTTTTTCTGATCCCCAAAGTGAAATGATCTAATTCGGTAAAACTGGGGTAGGATGTGGGCATTTGTGAACTTTTTGAGGATCCTGGGTGATTTTTTTTTTTAATTTTATGAGTTTTTAAAACCTATCGGTGATGTTCTCCTCAGGTTGAAAAGCACAATGTTTGTTTCACATTTGAAATAGATTTCTTTGGGAGAATAGAGAACAAGTTACCTAACGTATCTGGACCTTAGCTTCCTCATCTGGAAAGTGAAGGGGATTGGATTAGGTTAGGTACTTTCATGTTTTGTGGGTTTGTGTGGTCTCTTCCAGTCAGAAAGTTCTCCGGTGGTTTCCCATAAACATTATAGTGTTTATCTCCTGTTTACAGCATTAGAAACTGAATTTAGTACTTGATTTTGTTCCCTGCCCTTTTAATGATTTTATTCACTAAATGATGGTCTTCTTAAGAGCCAAATCTGGGCCTATGGTCACTTAACATGAAATTTAGGTTCCCCTTGTATCTTCAGAGATAGTCCTGACCACTCAAATCTCGACATTTTTCTTACATTGTAACTCTTGATTTTTTTTTTCTTTCTTTATTTTTAACTTTTCAGAGGAGAAAGGCGGATTGGTATCTGATGCCTATGGGGAGGATGACTTTTCTCGAGTAGGTGGTGATGAAGATGGTTACGAAGAAGAAGAGGATGAGAACAGTAGACAGTCGGTAGGTAAATCTCTCAAATTCAGAGCTACTGAAAGCACAATTTCATTTGTCAGACTTTGGAACTGTGCCAACAGTGTTCCATATCATGGCTAGCTTCATCCCCTGCTACCCTCTTTTGTTTGGTATTAGTGGAAGAAACTGGGTTGGATATCAGTAGTTCTGTTTGAAAATTTATTTTCACATGGATCATTTTTTATTAATCTTTGAATTGAAATTTGGGGGAAAAGATAGTGGATTGTTTTATTTAACCCAGATATCAATTAGTATTTTCTGTTGATTTTCCCCTATTTAAATGATTTACTCCATTTATAGCAGGTATTCATCCTAATTGATTTATCATTTATATCTACAATCAACTCTGTTTTTTTTTTTTTTTTTTTTTTTTTTTTTGAGACAGAGTTTCACTCTTGTTACCCAGGCTAGAGTGCAATGGCACAATCTCGGCTCACCGCAACCTCCGCCTCCTGGGTTCAGGCAATTCTCCTGCCTCAGCCTCCTCAGTAGCTAGGATTACAGGCACGCACCACCATGCCCAGCTAATTTTTTGTATTTTTAGTAGAGACAGGATTTCACCATGTTGACCAGGATGGTCTCGATCTCTTGAGCTCGTGATCCACCCACCTCGGCCTCCCAAAGTGCTGGGATTACAGGCGTGAGCCACTGCGCCCGGCCCCTCTCTGCATTATTTATAATCTTGGTTGGGATCATTCAAATCTTGTCAGTTTATTCAAGATTAGCAAGGAAAATTAGTTTTCACCTGTTTCTTCCTCTCTTTTGAGACAGGGTCTCACTCTGCTGCCCAAATTGGAGTGCAGTGGTGTGATCATCAGTAGTTCATTAAGGCCTTGAACTCCTAGGCTCAAGTGATCCTCCCACCTCAGCCTCCCCAGTAGCTGGGACTACAGGTGGGAGCCACCATGCCTAGCTAATTTTTTTTTTTAATGAGTCGGAGTCTTGCTCTGTCACCCGGGATAGAGTGCAATGGCGCGATCTTGGCTCACTGCAACCTCCGCCTCCCAGGTTCAAGTGATTCTCCTGCCTCAGCCTCCTGAGTAGCCGGGATTACAGGCACCTGCCACCATCCCCAGCTGATTTTTGTATTTTTAGTAGAGACAGAATTTCACCATGTTGGCCAGGCTGGTCTTGAACTCCTGACCTCAGGTGATCCACCGGCCTCAGCCTTCCAAAGTGCTGGGATTACAGGCATGAGCCACCACGCCCGGCCAAGTTTTTAAATTTTTTAAAAATTTTTTTGTGAAGATGGGGTTTCACTGTTTCCCAGTCTGGTCTCAAACTTCTGGCCTCAAGCGATTCCCCTGCCTCACCCTCCCAAAGTGCTGGGATTACAGGCACGAGCCACCATGCCTGGCCTTCTTAACTTCTTTTTTTGACATTTTACTTGGCACTTTTTATCATGGTGCCCTTAGTTCTTGATCACAAATCTTGCCTGAAGTTTAGTAGGTGCTGGCGAAGGAGAACCTGTGCAATTATTAACAAGAAAGGCTTTAGATACATAATCACCTTTTAAATTGAGGCTGGTGCATAACACAAGACATGCAGAGTTGAGTCTGGATGTCGAATCTGACTACTTAGTAACAGTTTTAATTGAAACACTCACAATATATTATTTGTTTGAAATTTGTGTTGCATGTTGGTATGTAAATGTTAGCATTAAATTCTTTCCACAACAAACAAATGCGCTTTGTACATTATGCATTTTGGGAGATATTTTCATGCCTTTAGCCCCATCCATTAATACTGGTAATTCAGAGTTGACTGAAATTATTCAGAAAAGTTTTGCAAGTTGTTTTCTCTTCTGACTTTTCTGAAGTACCCACATTCTGGCTTAATATCCATAACTCTTTAGTATATTTGCATAATGTGTTTTTTAAGTGTTGTTTCATATTTGCTTTGCTTAGAATGAATTTTCATCATGTTAAAGCTTCATTTCATATTTTAGTAAAATCCTCTCATCAGATCTTACTGTAGACATTCTGAAATGTGATTGTATTTGTCTGAGCTCCAGCTCTGTTTATTTGGCATGACTGATTTTATTTTAAGAAGATTATGGAAATTGCATTTAAAGCCTTGGACTCACTGGCACCTTACAGTTAAGTCTCCAAATCATCAGTCTAGTTTGTTCAAGTCTCTTGAGTGGCATTTATATTAGTATGTGGAGTGCTCTGTAATGTTTGGGCTGAAGTGTAGCTTTGTTGAAAATAACAGTTTCAAATTAAATCATTTTTTGCTGGGTATTTAGTTAAAGGCTTCTGTGCATTAGGAATGTTCTGGGTAGTGGAAGTGACATGGATTTTGCCAGCTAATAAGGTAGATGATTCAGCATCTGCTCCTGATCTTTGACCTTCATAGCATCAACATTAGTGTTCAGTGGAATGGTGGGCTCACTTTGGAGAATGCCTTACCATGTGTGATCCTTTGTGTCAGGCTGACTGGATAAGGAACAGGACTGGGTAGAATGGGTCATAGGCAGTTCTGTGAGCACTTGGGTAGAGGCAGAGCCGACTCAACTGGGACTCTTGAAAGGTTGGGCATTGCCGTTTAGTCCTGCCTTTCCCAGGTCACTTGCTCTGGTCATGATGCCTACCTTCCTGTGTTGATGTTAGTAAGTGCAAATGCTGGTTGAGGTGCTGTGATATAGCTGTGTGTAAGTTTTGGAACTTGGTGTTGAACAGTGTTACGGTAGGTCTGAGTCTGATGTACATATGTATATGAAAAGCAAAGAAGGCTCATAATCCTGGTTTGAAGTAACTGATATTTCATTGGAAACCCACTGCCTGTTTTATTGTGTGGCCTAATCTTACTCTTTCCTGAAGCACACTTTTATGTCTGTGATTTTTAACTGGGGCGTTTTCATTGATGTGGACTGTCTCACCATTACAGTAACCTGACTTTGAGCTGCTGACGCTTTTTTGTCCCCGCCCCCAGAATATCTCTTTTTCCCCGTATCTTTCTCTGGTTCTGAGTTATATGGTAGGGGAGGGATTCTCGGTGGGATGACCCCAGCTGGGTACATGGGCTGTTTGCTCCAGCCCCTAGTTATGCATGTGAGACTCCTCAGGCCCGCTCCTTTAAGCTTAATCCTCTAAATTCTTTGTCTTGTAGGAAGATGACGATTCAGAGACTGAAAAACCTGAGGCTGATGACCCAAAGGTATTTGGTGTTGGCTGTGGTGGGTGGCTGGATGCAAACAAGGTGTTTGAACATTATGGCTCAGTTCGTATGTCTGTTCAAGATCTGTCCCACTGACAAACTGTGCGACTGCATGGACATTTTCTGGGATAAAGTAAGCTTTATAAGAAAGGACCTGAAGACCACTCAGGAATGAACAAATCCTGAGACAGATTGGATTTCCAGCCTTTCAGATTGTGCCATATCTCCCGACTAGAAAGGCGAGAGGCCTGGCTGAGTCCAACAACCCACTTGCATTCTGCATCCCAGATGGGGCTTTCTGGTGTCACCACCGTGCAGGTTTATTGGTCTGTTTCTAGACTCAGGAAGCTGTAAGGGCCGCCTCGTGTGCTTTGGATTCTCTTTAGTCATCTAGAAGTGAACAAGAGGCTATAAGAAGGTCAGACCAAAATGAGGCCTCTCCCAGCTCTTGGGGTTGGTGGGTCTAATTCTCATTTTCCCGGGGGTGTGCTCATCTACTTTTGGGCAAGCTGTGTAGAATGATCTTTTTTGGAACAGCATAACTATTCTCATAGTTCCATCCTAGTAGCAGCTGAGGGTAATTTGCAGCAATTTCTATCACACTCCTTAATGATCTGTTGTGAAGGTTAAGACACCCTTGTGTTGGTTAAGCTGCTATGCTGTGCATTGGGCATTAGAAATTACTTGTTGAAGAGTCATTCTTTATGAGACAAAATCCCACTCTCCAAAGAAGACGACTTAATTCTATCACTTTAGACCTGGAGAATAAGGACCACATTTTGCAGTTAAAAACTGCTTTGAGAAAAAAAAATTGCTTGAGGCCGGGCACAGTGGCTTATGCCTATAATCCCAACAATTTGGGTGGCCGAGGCGGGTGGATCACTTGAGGTCAGGAGTTTGAGACCAGCCTAGCCAATATGGTAAAACCTCGTTTCTACTAAAAATACAAAAATTAGCTGGTGGGTGGTGCATGCCTGTAATCCCAGCTACTCGGGAGGCTGAGGCAGGAGAATTGCTTGAACCCAGGAGGCAGAGGTTGCAGTGAGCCAAGATCTGCCAGTGCACTCCAACCTAGGCAACATAATGAGACTGTCTCAAAAAAAAAAAAAAAGAAAGAAAAGAAACTACTTTGAAACCAGTTATAACTTTCAAGATGACCTAGTAAAATTTAGGAAATTTATGCCCAGTTATAATCTAAAACAGTAATATATTTGAAAATACAATGTGAGCTTTTCCATATTTGAGCTGATTCTATGATTGGATAGAACTGTGTGTAGCCACTAAAATAAATCATAGAAGGTTGTGAGTGAGAAAGATAAGAATGTGTTTTACCAAGAAAGAAAGTTTTGGCACCAGCAAGCAGGAGAAAAAAAAAAAAAAGAACCCCTAAAAACTGTAAATGCAACCTACTTTCTATGCTGAGTGAAAAACCCGAAACCCAGGCCTAAGAACTGGTAAGATGGTATGGGGCAGACCTGTGGCCCCATAGTTCAAAGTCAGTCACAACTCTGCTTGGGCTTCAGAATGAAAACACTCAGTAGTGATAGTATTCTTATCTGTCCTAGTGTTTAGGGTTTATAGAACTTAGAGCCTGCATATAAAGCAAGCCTAGAGGAGCTGTTAAGTGTTTGGGTTTTAGTTGTGTAGGGAAGGGAGGATGTGGATCCCAGAGTCTTTCTGGGTACAGTTGCAGCCTTTGCTTAAGGCTGGAAGGCCTCCTGGGGAAGTTGGCTGAAGAGCAGGGTACATACACTAAACAACCACCCCTTCTAAAATACTGTGATCAGGCAGCAAATCCTTGGAGAATGACTTGGCTTTGTGAGTGAGGGTGAGGGCCACGTGAAAAACAAAACAGACTTTACTGCTGTCTGCTAGCAGTCACTAAAGAACAGGGTCAGGGACGCAAAAAAGGTGAAACTGGAAAGATTGTTGAAGTGCCTTTCGTGCTCAGGCTCCCCTTTCTCAATCCACATCAGAGCTGGACAGCCCTGTCATTTCTGCCTGCTCCTTGACGGATGTCAAGTCATGTGTATTTCAAGTCTTATTGTGGAATGAAAAGTCTTTCATGGAATAATTTCTGTTCCTGTTGAAGAGCCTTCAGAAATCAGAACACAAAATCCAACCCTCAAAGTAACATGATTTAGTTCTTTTGGAGAATGATGGAGGAAGATTTAGACAGAGCCAACTTAGATGTTCCCCAGTCCCCAGTGGCTGCCAGGCCTTGAATAGTTCTCATGGCATCTCCAAGGACTAGAAATGATCCCCAGCATGAGTCTTCTGTAATACTCTTGTCTTATTCCTGGCCCTGGCATCCTCCTGCTTGAGCTGGCCTGAGACTGCCTTCCACATTGCAGCATGTATCCCAAATCCAGAACTTTCTGGCACATTTACATTTTATTTTTATTATCTTATTGAGACAGAGTCTTGCTCTGTCACTCAGGCTGGAGTGCAGTGGTGCTATCTCTGCTCACTGCAACCTCCGCCTCCTGGGTTCAAGTGATTCTCCTGCCTCAACCTCCTGAGTAGCTGGAATTACAGATGCCAGCCACTACGCCTAGCTAATTTTTTGTATTTTTAATACAGATAGAGTTTTACCATGTTGGCCAGGCTGGTCTTGAACTCATGGCCTCAAGCGATCTGCTCGCTTCAGCCTCCCAAAGTGCTGGGATTACAGGCATGAGCCACCACGCCCGTTCTACATTTTTTAAAATTGATATGTAACGATATTTTTTATATTTGAAACTCTTAATTTTGAACATTCTGCTTTAAGCATATAAAGTTTCTTTTTTTTTGTCTTTTTCTTTTTTAAGAGACAGGGTCTCACTCTGTTGCCTAGGCTGGAGTGCAGTGATGCAATCATAGCTTACTGCAGCCTTAACCTCCCAGGTTCAATTAATCCTCCCACCTCAGCCTCCCAAACAGCTGGGACTACAGGTATGTGTCACCACACCTGGCATTTTTTAAAGTTTTTTTGTAGAGAAAGGGTTTTGCCATGTTGCCCAGCTGGTCTTAAACTCCTGGACTCAAGCAGTCTGCTGCCTTGGCCTCCCAAAGTCCCAGGATTACAGGTGTGAGCCAGCAGGCCCAGTGCATATGAAGTGTCTGACAATGGAATATATTACAAGTGTGGATCTTTGTTAGTGTCATTTATTTTAACAATTAGATTACTGTCATAATTGTCTCCTCCACTAGATGGCATTCTCGCTTCTACTTTGGTTTTTTAAGATCTTTTAATTTTTTTCAGTAGTTCTCAAAACCTTTTGGTTTCTTTACACAATTAAAAACTGAAGATCTCAGAATTTTTGTTCTGTTTGGTTTTATGTGTTGATATTTACTATCTTATAAGTTAAAACTGAGACATTTTTAGTTATTTATTTTAAAATAACAAACCTGGCTGGCTACTCATACCTATAATCCCAATACTTTGGGAGACTGAGGTGGGCAGATTGCTTGAGCCCAGGAGTTCAAGGCCAACCTGGGCAACATGGTAAAACTCCATCTCTATAAAAAATACAAAAATTAGCTGGATTTGATGGTGCATGCCTGAAGTCCCAGCTACTTGAGAGGCTGAGGTGGGAGGATCACTTGAGTCTGGTGGGTAGAGGTTGCAGTGAGTTATGATCATGCCACTGCACTCCAGCCTGGGTGACAGACTGAGACCTCGTCTTAAACAAGCAAACCTATTACATATTAACATAAATAACATTTTTAGAAAAAATAAGTATTTCTGGGGCCGCGGTGGCTCATGCCAGTTGTCCTGGCGCTTGAGGAGCTGAGGCTATGCATTCGAGGCCAACCAACCTGGGCAACATAAGAACCGCTCATTCATTTAAAAAAAAAAAAAATTTTAGGCCGGGCGTGGTGGCTCACACCTGTCATCCAAGCACTTTGGAGGCCAAAGTGGGCGAATCACCTGAGGTTGAGAGTTCAAGACCAGCCTGACCAACATGGTGAAACCCCATCTTTAAAAAAAAAGAAAGAAAGAAAGAAAGAAGAAAAAATAAGTATTTCCCAAAAAAATGTTAATGCAAAGAGTGGCACTGTGTCACCACTTTACAAGTCTCTTTAATGTCTGGCTTAATAGAATATGGCTAGATACTTATAATTGCTTTTGCATTCAGGTAATTGTATGTATTCTTCTTCTTCTTCTTTTTTTTTTTTTTGAGAGAGAGTCTTGCTCTGTTGCCAGGCGCCAGGCTGGAAGGCAGTGGCTCGATCTCAGCTCACTGCAACCTCCGCCTCCTGGGTTCAAGCAGTTCTCCTGCCTCAGCCTCCCGAGTAGCTGGGACTACAGGTGCACGCCACCACGCCCAGCTAATTTTTGTATTTTTTTTAGTAGAGATGGAGTTTCACCATGTTGGCCAGGATGGTCTTGATCTCTTGACCTCATGATCCGCCTGCCTTAGCCTCCCAAAGTGCTGGGATTACAGGCGTGAGCCACTGCGCCTGGCTGTATTCTTCTTTTATACTTCATCAAAACTCAACAAGTGATAGTATCCTTGAAAGGTTAGTTACGTCATGGAATATGAGGCCTTACCAGTGGACTTTGTATTCTGCTTCCCAAAAATTCACTGGTCTGTCTTGCCCTTTGAATGCATCTTTTACTCATGCATGATTTTATATCATCAGGCACTGGTGATTTGAAAATTGATGATTTACTGAGTTATACAGATCTTTTTTTTTTTTTTTTTTTTGCTAAGGTGGAGTCTTGCTCTGTTGCCCAGGCCAGAGTGCAGTGGTGTGATCTCGGCTCACTGCAACCTCTACCTCCTGAGTTCAAGCGATTCTTCTGCCTCAGCCTCCCGAGCATCTGGGACTACAGGCTGGTGCCACGACGCCCAGCTAATTTTTGTATTTTTTTTAGTAGAGATGAGGTTTCACCATATTGGTCAGGCTGGTCTCAAATTCCTGACCTCATTATCTGCCCACTTCAGCCTCTCAAAGTGCTGGGATTACAGGTGTAACCAATGTGCCTGGCCCCTTTTATTCTGTGGTATCAAAGAAGTGGTATTTATTAGTGATGTCACTGATCTCATCAGAAAATCATTAAATGTTGGAAACCTTTTAGCAAGCCCACAATAAGGAACAACACATTTTTCAAGATAATGTGTTTCTAATAATATTTGTTTGAAAGCTTGAATTTTATCATTTTCAATATGTGCTATCAGAGGTTTCCTTGAAGTGACAGGCTTTAGTCTTGAGAAAATGTCTAACAAATACCCAAGTCCAGTTAACTAGTTTCATTCTTTCAAATAAAAATGGTGTTTCAAGGCCGGTTGAGGTGGCTCACACCTATGATCGTAGCACTTTGGGAGGCTGAGGTGGGCAGATCACGAGATCAGAAGTTCAAGACCAGGCTGGACAACATGGTGAAACCTTGTCTCTACTAAAAATAAAAAAAATTAGCCAGGTATGGTGGCGAGCACCTGTAATCCCTACTACTTGGGAGGCTGAGGCAGAAGAAACTCTTGAACCTGGGAGGCAGAGGTTGCAGTGAAGCGAGACCACACAATTGCACTCCAGCCTGGGCAACAGAGTGAGACTTCGTCTCAAAAAAAAAAAAAAAAAAAGTGTTTCATGAAGAAAACTGCTAGTTCAACTGGTAACTCAAATAATGACAAACAGTGGTCCACCCTTTTCTGTGGCTTCAGTAACCTGAAGATCAGCTGCAGTCTGAAACTATTACATGCAATAAGCTATTTTGAGAGTGAGATCACATTTGCATAGCTTTTATTACAGTATATCATTCTAATTATTCTATTATTGTTAATCTCTTACTGTGCCTAGTTTATAAATTAAACTTTATCATAGATATGTATGTATAGGAAAAAAACATAGTGTATATAGGGCTCCGTACCATCAGAGGTTCCAGGTGTCTACTGGGAGTCTTGGAGCGTATCCCCCAGGGGCATTGCTATGTGTGCTTTTCCCTGAGACATTATCTGACCTTGTTACCCAGCAGAGATATTTATGCATCCCACTCATGTCATTGCACAAAATATTAAAGAGATTTGTATTCAGATGTCAAGATGTCATAAAACGAATCGTTTTACTGTTCTGGCAGAGCAGAACATTCTTTTTTCTTGGAGACAGAGTCTCACTCTGTTGCCCAAGCTGGAGTGCGGTGGCACGATCTCAGCTCACTGCAACCTTAATCTCCCAGGTTCAAGCGATTCTCCTGCTTTAGCCTCCCAATTAGTGGGGACTATAGGCATGCGCCAACCATGGCCAGCTAATGTTTGTATTTTTAGTAGAGTTGGGATTTCACTGTGTTGGCCAGACTGGTCTCAAACTCCTGACCTCATGATCTGCCTGCCTTGGCCTCCCAAAGTGCTGGGCTTACAGGCGTGAGCCACCACACCCAGCCTATGGCAGAACATCTTAAGTGAAATTGGCTTTTTTTTTTTTTTTGAGACGAAGTCTCACTCTGTCACCTAGGCTGGAGTGCAGTGGCCTGATCTCAGCTCAGTGCAACCTTCACCTCCCAGTTCAAGTGATTCTCCTGCCTCGGCCTCCTGAGTAGCTGGGATTACAGAAGTGCACCACCATGCCTGGCTAATTTTTTTGCGGGGGAGTTTCACCCTGTTGGCGAAGCTGGTCTCAAATTCCTGACCTCAAGTGATCCACCCACCTCAGCCTCCCAAAATGTTGGGATTACAAGCGTGAGCTACCACACCCAGCTTTTTTTTTTTTTTAATCAACTGAGCATACAATGACTATAGCTATAGTTTGGTGCTGCCACCTTGATTTGTTCTAAAGCCTAGCAGTTTACCCACCATTGCTTGCGTAAATGTCAACACAATGAAAAAGACAATTAATGACTTAAAACAGTTAGACTTTGCAGACCCCTTAGAAAAACCACTATTCTAATACAGAAATCATCAGTCAGTGATTCAGTAGTTGTTTGAGAGCTGTTTTTATTGCTCTGAAAATGTTTGTTGTTAGCCTTATGGGGTCTTGAGCTGTATTGAGGATGGGTTAGTATTCAGAGTAAAATGATTCAGCCCTGGCGTGGTGGGAGGAGTTCAAGCTCTGCCATGAGACCAGGGTTTGCTTGGGTAAGTCCCTTAACCTCAGTTCTTCTCATCGGGAAAATAATCATCATAATAAAATCTGCCTCATTCATTTTACGGGGTTCAACTAAAAGTAAAATGCAGTTGTCCCTCGCTTTCTGTGGGGACTGATTCCAGGACCCCCTCCTCAGAGGCTCAAGTCTCTGATATAAAGTGGTGTAGTATTTGCATATACCCTAGGGAATTGTGTGTATACTTTAAATCATCTTTACATTACTTATGATACTTGATACAATGTAAATGCTGTGTAACTAGTGGTTAGACTATTGTTTAGGGAATAATGGCAAGCAAAAAGGTCTGACATGTTCAGCACAGGTGCAACTAAAAAAAACACACAAACATTTTCAATCGGAGGTGAGTTTTGGCCATGGATTTGGAAGCCACAGATGCAGAGGGCCGGCTGTACCTGGCTCAATAGTGTCTGGCGTGTCTTTGTTCAGTAGCATTGGTTGAACTGACCACCACTTCCAGTTCCTCCTGCACACACTTCCCAGGCTGCTCACACCGTGTCGTCAGCCTGTTTTGGAAGAGCAGACCATGTTTTAAACTGGAGCGCGCTCATAGTAGAGCAGTAGTAAAGGTGAGGGGACTCAGAAGCGCGTCACAGGAGGAAAAGGTAGAGCTGGAAGAGAGAAGACTTAAGAAGAGCCAGTGGTTGCGCTCTGGTGTCTGAAGGTCTGCTGAGGAAAAGGCAAAGGCAGTCTGAGGCAGACCTGAAGCCGCCCGTAGAATTCCATAGATGTTCACCTTCGTGTAACGAAGGACCTTTTGTGATCTCCAGCCAAAAGTAGGTTGAGCTGTTTCATAAGGTGGTGAGCGCCCTGTTTCTAGAGGTTTTTCAGGCAAGTTTTAAGAAACTACTTGTCATAAATGTCCTAAAAGAACTGTGTGGGTAGCGGTCGGACTAAACCCCAAGGGATTCCTTGGAACAACTCCCTAGGAAAGGACTTGGGCATTATGCATATAAGCAAAGTTGAGTGTTCTCTAACTTTATCATCTGTTGACTTGAAAATGTGCATGGAATTGCCCTAGTTTTTATTGCTCTGAAGTTTGGGGTTCCTGTGAACGTAGAGTCCCACGTTTGGGAGCATGAATAAGAGCTAACTCTAGCCCACCTGTGCAGGGAGCCTTTGGTCCTGTTCTTTAGGCTGGGGCAGCAGGGATCAGCTCTGCGGGTGCTGTTTGCCCTAAATAGAGAACGGGAGGTTGGAGAAGGAGGCTGAGCGTTCCACTTCTGTTCCATTATTTTTTTGTCTCTACCTTCAAGTTTCTGGTTTTGCCTCTTCAGTAAGCAACAAATTAACAGAAGGTGGCACTGAAATTCTGGAAAAAGTCAGACCAGAAGTGACAGTCCTGGGGCCAGCACCTCACTCCAGGAAAGGAGAGCCTGGTGGCTGAAGTGCTTCCTCCCCTTGTTTACCTTTGGCACCCGAACATCCCTTTCGCCACTCTCCTTTGTCCATTTTTACCTCGGTTGCCCTGGTCAGTTTCCCTTGTTTATTTTTTTCTCCACTCCTACAGTTCCTGTGGATGAAGCTGTTTCCACTCACTCACTGTCCCTGACACACCCTTCCTTTGAAAACAAACATGGGGGTTGAGGGCCTGGAGCAAGAAAGATGGAGCAGCCTGTTGCCAGCTAACTGGGAGGGTTGGGAACACCGGCCTCCCTGAGGTGCTGCGGTCCACACTCTGATCTAGGAAAAGAATCTTCCCAGCCCGGGAGCTTACATCTGTAAAAACAAAATTGCATCTTCTGGGTCAAAGAGGTGGCATCAGGTGGGGGTTGGAGGGAATTGTTCTGACATTTTTTTTAAAGGCGTGTATAAACTCAGTAAAAGTAAAAGAAAACATTTTTAAAATTCTGAGATCCCCGAAGTAGTACTAAAATGTGGAGTTCAGACACAACTTCGAGCCAGTCTGGTGGACTCATGGTCGGAAGACCTGGGTTGTGCCCTGGCCTGGCTTCCCTCTGGCTGTGGAACCATAGGCCATAACTTAAGCTTCACTCAGCTCCATCTGGGAAGTCAGGGCCATGAGACCCGCTTTAAGGTGGTTGTGATTGCGGTGTGAGAGGATGTGCATGAAGGTGCTTTTGACATAATGCAATGCACTTTTAGCAGTGCTTGGCCTTTTTAGTGTCACTAAGTCTGGTTATATGCTCATCCTGTAGGTCAGAAGGTGCCTCAATTTCTCGGCTCACTGCGCTTTGTGTCTCCATAGTTTTTCACAGACCTCCAGGACCAAAAGAAATGCCTAAGGAGGCCGAGTGTTGAGGCTCACTCCTGTAATCCCCAGCACTTTGGGATGCCCAAGGCAGGAGAATTGCTTGAGCACAGGAGTTTGAGACCAGCCTAGACAGCATGGTGAATCCTGTGTCTACAAAAACTACAAGGTTAGCCAGGCATGGTGGTGCATGCCTGTAGTCCCAGCTACTCAGGTGGCTGAGGTGGGAGGATCATGAGCCTGGGAGGCGGAGGTTGCCGTGAGCTAAGATCTGCGCCACTGCACTGCAGCCTGGACCACAGATCAAGACTCTGTCTGCAAAAAAGAAAGAAAAAGAAATGTCTGTGTGTACCAATGGATGAATGAAAAAAAGAGAAATGCCTAATGAATGGTTCTGTCTCTTAGGTCATTAGCTTCAGACAATTAAGTATTACTGTCCTCAATTTAGTAGCTGCTTGAAAAAATAATATGCATAAGTTTGTGTGGTATGTGACATGTGGAATAAGGCTGTGTTTCCTGGGACAGTCTTGTTAAATATCCTGTGGCAGCTTTGTGAGTTTGCTGCGTTACCCCAGGTGCCTTGGTGCACAGTTTGGGAACTGTGGCAGTAGATTGTCTTAGAGTTCCAGAGTAGGGGCCTTGATAAGTCCTCACTTAGCCTGCCTTGGAGGCCTGGTCCAGCTGGGTGAGTGGTTCTCTCCCTCAGTGGCTATTCATACCCACCCTGAAGAAGACCAGGTCTCCCAGTTGACTCGAGTTACCGACTCACAGTCTAGACAAGGATTTGTATTGGGCAGAGCTGACTTGGTAATTCCCTCACCCACTGTCCTCTCAATTTCTTCCCACCATCCCTGCATTACTGCATATCTTTTGAAGTACTAGAATCAAATATCTGAAAACTGCCTAAGGGGCTAATTTCTCAGGAATTTGTTGTTGACTGCTGATAATAGGAAGAACTTTTGAGGAGCCTGCCAACAATTGCATGCGGGCAGCACTGCAGGTTGAAATCTTATATTCTCTTTATTGAACACAGGCTCCAGAACACGGGCAGCTTCTGCAGGATTGCTGCAGAGCACAAGTGTTTCTCATTTGGGCTCCTGGTGTATTTGCTGCCCTTCCAGGACTCTGAAATCTGAAAGGAAGTTGCTGTTGCTTTTCATAAACAAGCAGCATAGGATTGCATTCCTTCTGATATGGAAGGTATTTAGGAGGGTGTATGGTGTGGTAGGAGATGGGACCCCCGAGTCCTTGTGCAGCATTGCAAACAGGTGGTTTGTTGATGCCCTGCTGGAGAGCCCTGAGAACTGCGAATTACTCTGCCGAACAAAAGAGCAAACTTGATCTCTCAGGGGTTAAGCTTGGACTTTTTTTTTTTTTTACACACACGCTCACACTCAACTCACTCTCCCATACACTCAAACAGAAAACTGGACTTTTTTTTTTTTTAATGGACAGAGTTTTTTTTTTTTTTTACAAAATAAATTTTTTCTTGAGATGGAGTCTTGCTCTGTCGCTAGGCTGGAGTGCAGTGGTGCGATCTTGGCTCACTGCAACCTCCACCTCCTGGGTTCAAGCAATTCTCCTGCCTCAGCCTCCCAAGTAGCTGGAATTATAGGGGTGCACTACTATGCCCAGCTAATTTTTGTATATTTAGTGGAAATGGGGTTTCACTGTGTTGGCCAGGATGGTCTCGATCTCTTGACCTCATGATCTGCCCACTTCAGCCTCCCAAAGTGCTGGGATTACAGATGTGAGCCACTACTCCTGGCCTAAAATGTTTCTATATTGTGTTTATTTTTATTATTGTCAAATTATTGTAGCAAGATCAAGTATTTTGTGAAAGGAAAAAAAAATCACCTAATCCCATTATGCTGTTATGCTGACTGTACAACCATGTTTGTTCATCTTTTATGTTTGTCTGTAATAACATGTTTTGTATCCAACTTTGTCTCTGTCTATAAACATCTTCAGTGTTGCTATACTATATAATTATAATAGCAATGTGACACAAATGAACAGTTAAAAATGAACACTCATTCTCCAAAATCTATAAAAAGAAAATAAGAAAAAAGATAAAGAAAAAAAATTTTTAAAATGAATGCTAAAGAATTATATGAGTTGTATCTCAATAAAGCTGCTGTAAGGAAAAAAAATTTTTATTTTTTTTTTTGGGACAGAGTCTTACTCTGTTGCCCAGGCTGGAGTGCAGTGCTGTGATCTTAGCTTACTGCAACCTCCCTCCTGGGTTCAAGCAATTCTCCTGCTTCAGGCTTCCCCTATAGCTGGGACTACACGCGCACACCACCATGCCTGGCTAATTTTTGTATTCTTTTAGTAGAGATGGGATTTCACCATGTTAACCAGGTTGGTCTCAGACTCCCAACCTCAGATGATTTGCCTGCCTCAGCCTCCCACAAGTGGTGGGATTACAGGCATGAGCCATGGCACCAGGCCAAATTAAAAAAAATTTTAAAAAACATTCCAGGCTGGGTGCAGTAGCTCACGCCTGTATTCCCAGCACTTTGGGAGGCTGAGGTGGGTGGCTCACCTGAGGTCCAGAGTTTGAGACCAGCCTGACCAACATGGAGAAACCCCGTCTTTACTAAAAAAAAAAAACAAAATTAGGTGGGCATGGTGGCACATGCCTGTAATCCCAGCTACTCAGGAGGCTGAGGCGGGAGAATCACTTGAACCTGGGAGGCAGAGGTTGCCATGAGCTGAGAGTGTGCCATTACACTCCCTCCTGGGTAACAAGAGTGAAACTTCATCTCAAAAAAAAAAAAAAAATTTCCAAAGGGAGAAGATTTTTTAAAAAATCCCTTGAGCTCTACCAACTTTTGTTCTTGTAGTGACACCAGTCATTAGCACAGATTTTCACATCATTTACCTCATTCCCTTTTTTAAAATTTATTTATTTATTTATTTTTAGAGACAGAGTTTCACTATGTTGGTCATGCTGGTCTCGAACTCCTGACCTAGTGATCGACCAGCCTCGGCCTCCCAAAGTGCTAGGATTACAGGCGTGAGCCACTGTGCCTGGCCCATTTACCTTATTTTTATATTTTCTCCAGCTATGTAGATTAAATCCAGAAATAAGCACATTACACTAGTAAAATCTGAATGGGTTTTTATAACTGAATGCTATGTCTGCAGTTTCCCTCTAATGAATTTCTTTGATGAGCAGGAAATGGGCCATGTTCTTTGCTTGGGTCAGAAGGAAATAACTCATCCTTTAAGCTCGTGTTCTTATTGGAAGTCCACGTGGCTGTTCATCCAGGAAGGGAGAAGAGCTGAGTAGAGTTCAGGATTTGGTAGCATTTTTTTCTGTGAGTCCCCAGGAAGTCTCTAGGCTAAGGATAGGGTGGTAGCCCCCATGGTTTATATGATTAAGCCTGCAGGACCAGCCCTTCTGAACAAGTTAACTCAGACATGACTCACTGGGGCACCATGGACTCTAGAGCTGTTTCCCCTGATCGTTACAGCTGAAAGGTAGTAATTCCGGCTTCCTTCCCTTAAGTCCAGGGTGTTAATACCTGCTTCTCTCTGTGACCTGCTAGAGAATCATTCCTGGAGAAGTGTTTTTCCTTCTTGGTCTTTGTTGTTGGCATACCCAGTGGCTGAACGAATAGCTTCCTAGAAACCGTTACCCTTTGCAGCCTCATAGTCTAGAGGGAGAATGTGGAAAGTTGGGAAGCTGAAGAATAACTGGACTTTGGAGCCAAAGCTGCTTTATTGTGTTTTATCTATGTTTACTCATGTTCAAATGGAAATAATAATGTCTACCTTGTAGCGTTATTTTGAGACGAATAGTATAGGTTAGCTTGTAGTGCTATGTTTAGGGTGTCATGGTGGGGGCGCTATGTGAGCGGGAGAGTATATGCTTGGTCCTTCCATCTTGGTTTTATTAGTCCACTTGCCCCTATGTTCTGTCTCCCATACCTTGTGATCTTTTGAATGCTGATTAGGAGGGGGAAAAATTACAGCATGACTCACCCAGGACCAGAGAAGGAAATGGCCCTTGACCATTGCTGGTTTGCGAGCCATCTACTCTTCTCTTGGAAGTTGTACTGTAGGCCTTGAACTGTTGAGAGTGCCCAAGCCTCCCTAGCATTTGGCACTTCCCTGCACTCAACATGATGGATGGCCTTCTTTAGGCTTTTCCTCAACAACACTAGGGCTGCCTTGCACAGCTGGGAGACATGGAATTCTGAGAAGCTTGTGGAGTGGGTCTGCTGGGTGGTGACCAGATCTGAGCAGGAGACAGAAAGACAGGCAGACAGGCCAGCCATGGAAGTCACTCTTCGATTGTCCCAGGGAAAGAAAGAAATCCAAGCCTGCTGTGGCTTTGTCCCCCCCTCTTCCAAGGAAGGCCTCACTACATCTTAAGCTGAACAGTGCTGGTAAAACTGCTGGGAGTTGTTGGAAGTTGTGATCTCATGCAAAGGGCAACAATGACCATTATTCTCCCTCTGACCCTTCCTTAGCTCCATTGCACTGCTAGAGGGGCCTTCTCATGGCAGTTGATCCAAGTAACCTGAAGCTGAGACTCCCAGAAGCTCCACTCAACTCCTGTGGTTCTGCACCCCGTGTCTGGTCCGCCCTCCTGTCAGAGTGCAAGCCCCAACATAGCTCCTTCCCTTCGGGGCCAGATGCCATGGATTGCTAACCGAGGTGTGGCTGGGCCCCTCCTTCCCTATCTGGGACTCATCTTTTTGAAATTATATGATGCAGAGAACTGCCTGTCCTTAGGGATCCAGCACTTCCAACCTTCATTCTGTATTTTAATCCATGTCTCCTGAAATGCTGCTGTGTGATTTCTGGGTTTGATAGGATTTTGCTAATTTGTATTTCTAACTTTGGAGTTAGGTAAATATTTTCTGGGCTGCACTTTAAAGATGCTGGCATTCTTTTTGGCTCTCTGAATAACTCAGTCCTCTTCCTACCAGTGTGTTGACGATGACCAGTTTGCATTTCTACCGCCCTGGTTTTCAGGAACTGCAGGTATATTTGCCTGAGATGTTGCTGTAACTCCACTCCTCAGCTTGTCAGCCAACCTCTCAGAAGGAATGTTTTTGGAATTTGGTAGCCATGTAGAGTTGTGTGCCTTGCAGATGTCACTTTGCCGTTCTCAGCCTCACAAAGCTGTCTCTTTTGTCCTTGTCTGGCTCCAAGCTCCCCCCAACCCCCCAAATATATCCACCTAAAGCACAGAGACACTGTTCTTGTGGGAAGTCTTGAAGGGAAAAAGCCTTTCCTGGCCCCATCACCAAGGGCTTGACTCAGATCCTTGGTGTGAGGGAGGCAACCTCTAGAGCTAGATATAGCTGCTCCTGACTCTGGGGATGAGACAGAAAGGGAATGGCCCTCTCTGACCATCTTCTGTAACTTTCAAGAAACCAAAAATCTTCAAGTGTCTTGAATCAAATGTAAATTGCACTTGGAATAGTCGGATAACAAAAGTCTCCCCTTGGAAATGGCTACCTCTATTTACATTGAAGTCTCATTGGTTGCAACACGTTCCATGTAACAACATCAGGAGCTATGCTGAGCCATGCGGGCTTTGTAAATTTAGCCGGATTTTTCAAATAGAGAAAAACTGTTTCCCTTCCCCTCTCTACCTTGTCTTCAGTCTACAAGGCCAATTCTAGAGCTGGCTTAGTAAGTTTTGGGAAACTCCTCTTTCACCCATTCCTATAGAAACCCTCTGTGGTTGGGGGACCAGAGCCTTCTCATCAGTAAGCGGCCTAAGAGCAAAGGCAATCCCAATGTGTCCCAAGGGGCCCCACCAACTTCCGCCCATTTTTCTGATAAATTGAGTGTTTGCATTCCCAGGCAGGCCATGTGCCCATGGCAGTGGCTCAGTCCTGGCCAACAGGATACAAGTAAAGGAAACGTGCTGGCGATGGGCTTTCTCCAGTGGCAGTGGCTGGCGTCTGGCCCCTGGGGTGGGATGTTCCCACGCAGCATGGGGTTTGGAGGATTTGCTGAGCTGCTGACAGCTCTCACTCCTAGCCCCAAACCATGTCTCTGTCAAACCAACATCATTTCCTTCTGGAACTTGGTGGTATTTATAAAGGTAACCCAGCATTGTTGCTTTCTCGGCGACCTGAAGTAACTCACATTGAGCTCAGAAAACCTTGTTTTGACTGTTATATTGATGCCCCCAAGAGGGTTTCTGGAAGATGGCATATCAGTTGTTCTGAAACAGCCGTATTGCCTGATGATCAAGAACACGGTTTCATGGGGCTCTTGTGAAAATTAAATGAGATTCTTAATTGAAGAGCTTAGCATAATACCTAAACTTATTCCCCTAGATTGCATTTTCATATTTTATCCCCAATGCTTGGTGCATCGCTTGGTGTATAATACATGCTCAATAAATTATCCATGGGAAAAAAATAAATGAATTAACTATATAGTAATTCTTTTTGTCTTAGAATTTAGGAGCATTAGGCCCAATGTTCAGAAAGAAGATGCAGGGCCAGACGTGGTGGCTCCTGCTTGTAATCCCAGCACTTTGGGATGCTGTGGCAGGAGGACTGCTTGAGCCTAGGAGTTCAAGACCAGCCTGGGCAACGTAGTGAGACCCCATCTCTACAGAAAATTTTAAAATTAACCAGGCGTGGTGGTGCATGCCTGTAATCCCAGCTACTTGGGAGGCTGAGGCAGGAGAATTGCTTGAGCCCAGAAGGTCAAGGCTGCAGTGAGCTATGGTTGTGCCAGTGTACTCCAGCCTCTGTGACAGAGTGAGACCCTGTCTCAAAAAAAAAAAAAAAAAAAAGATGATACAGGAAGACGAGCAAAGAATTGGATTTGAAATTTTTTTGTAATTCAGTATTGCTGTCCCTTCCCCACCTTCTCCTGCCCCTTGGCAGCCTTTTATTGCAAGCCTAGCCCTTTCATTAGCTGCTCTTCTGCTGCCTGTCCGTCTGACATTTCCAGTGAATCTACACACAAAACTAACTGTGGAGTTGAGCAGGCTTGGAGTAACAGCTAAAGGTAGGTGTGGAACCTAAACTGAACTGAAGAAAAACTGATAGTGGTTGATATGTGTATATGTGTGTGAGAGAGAGATCAGTGCTTGAGCACCTGCTGTAGGCCAGGCTGTTACAGGGGGTAATTTTTGTGAGTACTCAGAGTAAGGTAGTTTGTCCTCATTGGCCAGGTGGTCATGAGGGTAGAGGAAGACTCCCTTGGGCTGGGCCTGAGGTCTGCAAAGGGCTTTCTAGGCAGGAGTGGGGAGAAGGCGATTTTAGGGAGCAGGCATTGCAAAGATCCTAGGTGCAGAAAAGGGAGGAAGAGGCTGAAATAGCCGCAGGGAATCCTCAGGGCTCATGGATCACAGTGAGGATCTGTTTTTAAGGAGCTACTGGGCTCAGTGAGATCTCATCAGGCAGTGGGCTGTCCCAGGTCTGAGAGAATACAGGTTTGGAAGGAGTCATTTTACTGATCTGCCTCCCCAGCTGCCACCTACTTGTAAGATGCAAGATTACATTGTCCAGCAGAAAACCCCCAGTCTGTAGCAGTCTCACCCATGGCCTCGGGGCTGGCTGCCCTGTGCCCTGTTCAGAGTGCTTTCTCTGTGCCTGCTGGTCCCCAAGCTGGAAAGAAAATGTGACATTTGGATTTGGCGGTATTTAGATGTGGCGGCGGCTCCCTTGTGGGACTCAAGTTTGACACTGGAGCTTTGTGTGTGCTTTGCGGGACCAGTTCCAGGAAGGATTGAGGGAGCATTGTTGGCTGTAAATAAACCTCCACTCTCTTACACAGGACTTGATGCTTCTCTGCTGAGTAAATCCTCCCAGATCAAATGGCAACTTGTCTAGTTTCAGGAGTCTATATTTTTTTACTTCCTTCCTGTGCTCCAGGCAGCTTCATCCGTGGCTGGACTTTTGTATTCCCTGCAGAAGGAACCATATTCCAGGTTCTGTAATTCCTAAGAATCAGGTCCCCGCCACTGACCTACAGCCGTGGCTGTTGCATCTTCCAGGTCTCAGTCACAGTTGGTTAAGAAACCAAATTGACAGGTTGAGAGCACTGTTCTCCAGGGACAGCCCCCAGCCTGCCGCAGCCGCCTCCTGCTCTGATTGTTGGGCCTTTAGTCTCAGGTGGGGTCTGGATGGATTAGTGGTGTGGGCAGAGGAGGAGGCCTCGGCTCAGATTGGTCTCCTCCACCACCTCGGCGTTTGAACCATTCTTCCTCTTTCCTCCCTTCTCTGTTTTCTAACTTGACTTTTGTTTTTCTCTTTTTGTTTTCACTTGTGTCTTTTAGTTGTTGTCGTTGTTGAGACAGAATCTTGCTCTTTCAGGCTGGAGTGCAGTGGTGCAGTCTCGGCTCACTGCAACCTCCGCCTCTCAAGTAGCTGGGATTACAGGCATGTACCACCATGCCTGGCTAATTTTTGTATTTTTTAGTAGAGACAAGGTTTCACCATGTTGTCCAGGCTGGTACCAAACTACCGGCCTCAAGTGATCTGCCCGCCTTGGCCTCCCAGAGTGCTGGCATTACAGACGTGAGCCACCATGCCTGGCCTGTTTTTCCTTGTGTCTTGATTGGACTTGAATGAGGGAGTTGAAGTGGTGGCCCTATTCTCTTCTCCCAGGAGCGACTTTCCTTTCCTAGGTGAGGCACTCTGTTTTCACCTTCCTTAGGAACTGGGTAAAAACCCCTCAGCCTGTTCTCCACGTGTTGTTGCTCATGTCTCTGGGCTGCGGGTTCCACGCCCTCTGGCTAATGTAGACAGATGCCTGGTGAGTAGACATCCAGGATGAGTTCATTACTTTGACCAACTGAGAATTTCTACCTGGAGGCCAGTAGGTGGGTTCATACGAGTAGAGACAGGTGTTTCCTGTGCATTTCAAAACACTGCTGGGGGGAAGAAAGGAACAGTGCTTTCTTGTTGCTTTTTACTTGTATCCTCATAACCTTCTTCCCGCTTCCTGCTCTGTGAGGGCATAGTGAGAATCTCCCCCTCCAGCAGGTGTTATAACACCAGTGCCTTGAACAACTGGCAGTTTAAAATAATTGAACCTTTCTTCCATCTCCTTAGTTCTACCATTTAAAACATTTCAATGGGAGGGAGATGAAAGTTGAAAAATTACCTACTGGGTACAATGTTCACTTTTTGGTAATGAGTACACTAGGATCCCAAACCTTACCATCGGTTACACAATATATCCATGTAACAGACCTGCACATGTACTGCTGAATCTAAAATAAAACAATTTTTTTAAAAAAATTATAAAATCAATCCTTCATCACATGTTTTTTCCTGACGTGGCTTGCTTCCATGATAACTACTATCATGGGTGCTTGGTTTATTTTTCTTTTTTTTTTTTTCTGAAACAGAGTCTCACTCTGTCACCCAGGCTGGAGTGCAGTGGCATGATCTTGGCTCACTGCAACCTCCACCTCCAGGGTTCAAGCGGTTCTCCTGCCTCAGCCTTCCAAGTAGCTGGGACTACAGGCAAGTGCCACCACGCCTGGCTAAGTTTTGTATTTTTAGTAGAGACGGGGTTTCACCGTGTTGGTCAAGCTGGTCTTGAAGTCCTGACCTCATGATCCACCTGCCTTGGCCTCCCAAAGTACTGGGATTACAGGCTTGAGCCACGGTGCCCGTCCTCATTTTTGATACTGAATGCCTGGTATCTGAGACGTGACTGGTAAGAAGGTGTCTCTTTAGGCCTCTCCTCCCTGTGGTGGAGGTCGTTATAGATGAATATGGTTACTGTTTGAATAGAGGCCGCTTTCATTGGATGAAACTTGATTCAGTGGATGGTGGTGTGTAAATGGTACTAAAAAGCAGCTCTGAGGTATTCCATGTTCTCCCTATGTCACCCAGGCTGGAGTGCAGTGGCATGATCTTAGTTCACTGTAGCGTTGACCTCCTGGGCTCAGGTGGTCTTCCTGCCTCAGCCTCCCAAGTAGCTGGGACTACAGGCTGGTCTCAAATTCCTGGGCTCAAGCAGTCTGGCCCCCCTCAGCCTCCCAAAGTGCTGGGATTGCAGGCGTGAGCCACCATGCCTGGCCAAGTGGGCATTTTAGGATCCAGAGAACTTAGGTTGTTGTCTTTCTTCTTCAGGAGAAGCTCGGCACAGTGACAGAGGCGCCCAGGGCTCAGCAAGCTCATGGCCCAGCTTGTTGGACTCAGAGGGCAGAAGAATCACATTCTAAACATGACAAGGTATAGCCACAGGAGGCAGATTCCCAGCTTGATTCTCCAGAGCCTTCTAGGTCCCAAGGGTGCCTGTGACACCAATGGGAATCTGAACCAACACAGATTCCAGAGACTTCTTAGGAGACCTTAGCGCAGCTCTGGCCACTTCCTGAGCGTGCCTGTGGCTTCCGAGCTGTCCAGGCTACTTCATGCGTTTGGTTTAACGGGTTCTTGTAAGGCAGAAGAATCTTCTTGAACTTGGAGTTGGGTCCATGGTCTGCTGGTCAGTACTTTGTTCAGAGGCACTGAGGGTGGAGGGCCTGTGGAGCTAGATTCTGCTGCTGGAAAATTGGGTGGGCCTTGTTTCTGGGCCTCAAGTTCGGGACTGAATTAGAGTCCTAGTGTTGTGAGCTTAGGGTATGCTCTGGGCATGCCACACACTTTTTTTGTACTAAGAGGATAGAAAAGCAAAGACCAGACTAGTTGTCAAATTGAAACCCAACTACCCAGTATATTTATGTCTCAGGCATAGAAGGAATAATTGGGGGTGGGGACTGGAGAACCGAGCTAAAGGGAAAGACTAAAAGGGAAAAAATACTTCCTGTGATTTTGCCCCATCATCTCTTTTCTTCCAGAGACGTGACTCAACAACCTCAGCTGGGCCTGACAGCACACATACCCCACACACCTTTCCATCTCCAGGGTCACAAAAGCCACAAGAAGCCACGGGGAGGCTCCTGGCTTACTTTACCTAAGGAGCCCCTGAAGTGGCAAGTGTGTTTCCCTTTGAAGAGCCATTGCGTGTTTGGTGACACTTCCTGTGGCTCTGGGGTAGATGCGGTTGACTCCCTGTGTGGGGATTGGGCTTCTGCAGTGAGTCCATGAGAAGGGGTGGGCGTGGTGTGGTGTGGAACCTTGGGGAAGGGTGAGTGGGGGCTGGAGGAAGAGTTAATGAATGGACAGTCCCGTATGATCAGCCAGCTGGCAGCGGGGAGATAGGAGCTGATGTTTTCCCATAATCAGCACCCAAAAAGCTGTTCCCTAGAGGGAAAATTTAAGGACATTTCACAGCCCCATGTTTTGTTACTGACACTCTGGAACATTGGTTTATTCAGAGTCACTGCTACAAAGGCATTGTTGTTGGTCCCCTGAGAGACTGGCAGTCTCTGTAGAGCCGCTGATTTATGACTACAACCTGAAGTTGGCGTGGCAGTCCTCCAGGCGCGCCTCCCTGCCCACTCCCAGCCTCCTCTTTCCCCACCTGATTGGCAGGGGCAGTGGCTCAAAAGAGACGGTTACTAAGCAGCCTGGCCTGGATGTGGTGCCCCGCCAGGTTGAAAGAATAGCTGCAGTGTTCAGAGGAATGGGGAATTTGGCCTATCTCGGCATCAGGAGGGACTTTTTGGGAAGGGGTCTAAGACTGAGTCTAGGCTCGGGGTGGGGAACTGGGTGGCCTCCCTGGCACCCTCCTTTTGAGCCGTGGCGTGGTGTGCCATGTCTTTGTGTAAGTGGAGCCTGCGGAGCTCTGCGCCTGTCCTCAAGAAGGTCTTGTGCAGGGTGCTTCCTGTCTCTCCTGCCTCGCTGATCAGAGGGAAAGGACCTGGTGTCCCACAACTTTCTGTGAACTCTGCCTCTGCTCTTCTGATCATTAGCAAATGTGGCCTTTGAGATTGTTGATCTAACTGGGTTTGAGGGGCTGGGTGCCAGCAACCCAGAAATGGGGGAAACAGGTGTGTTCTTGCCATTTTACACTTGGGACAACAGAGGCAAGAGAAGACGTGTGACTTGGGGCTTGGACCATGGCCTTCTCAGCATTGAGTTTGGTTTAGATGAAACATGTACTATGGAGCAGTGAAATCCAGAAAACATCTAGCCTTTGCTCTCAGGCTTCTGCAGGACATGTGAACGTGGCTGTCATGGGACAGTGTTTGCATTCAGGATTGGAGGAAGCTTTTCTTTGAAGGGAGTATAAAGCCAGTGTAAAGAGAGCTGAGAGCCAGAGAGAGGCTGCCTTGAGCCCAGAACCTATCTGGGAGCCCCGTTCTGTCGCTCTTTGAAGGTTCGTTACATGCTTGCTCTGAGTTTCCATGAGCTACCCCTTTATCCTCATGATAAAGCCTCCCTTTTTTGAACCAAAAATAGGAAAAGTCTCTTGGGAGCAGCTAGTCTGCATTTTCATCTCGGGAGTCTGCTGTTACAAAGCAGTCACCTCTTGCTTCCTTGGTACCAGCGGTAGAGGCAGTGGTGTCTGGGCTAGCTGGGGCCTTGAGCTCTGCACTGCATTCAGGCACGCTTCCTTGGTCCCAGGAGAGCGCAACAGGCAGGGCATACGTTGTCCAGGTGGCCGCGGCAGGCTGGCTAGCGTGTGTTCTCCTCAGCGTTGGGTTTGGTCACGGAAGAGGCGTGGAGGAGAGACCGGCGTGGGGCTCTGGAGCATCCGGCTGCTGCGATGCGGGAAGAAGAGGGTTCGGAGGCTCGGGGGTGCCAGAGGCCCCTGAGGCATCAGCTTACCCTTAGTGTTCCTGGTGGTGCTTTTACCTTTTCTCCGTCCTTAAGAACCCTGAGTGGTCTCAGCGGAGAATAGCTGGCTCAGGAGTCCCAGTCTTACCTCCTTGTATTTGTTTCTCTTTTGCAGGATAATACAGAAGCAGAAAAGCGAGACCCCCAGGAACTCGTGGGTGAGTACTGGGGGGAGTCGGGGGTGGGAGGTGCGTTTCTCAGCCTTGCCCCTAGCGGCCTGGCTTCTGGTCATGCCAGGCCTGCCACTCCACAGGGCTTCTGTCTGCTATGAATGCCATGGTCCCTTCGGCTCCCTCTCAGGGCCTTTGGCGTTTCCTAGGATACCCCGGGTGAGACGCCCAGGGAACAGTTCTTCTTTGGAAATCGTATTCGTGGTGGCGTTTCCTTGGGTTTGGTCGGTTGCCAGCACTGTCAAGAGGGAATTCAGGGCTCCTTCAGCTGGGAGCGTGTCTTGGTCTCTGCTTCCCTTAGTGCCCCAGGCTTGTCCTCTGTCTTTGCGCCCCCTCCTCCCCCTCTGCTGGCATCTGCATGCGGCTCAGAGAGTCAGCATGTGGCTTCTGCTGGCACTTTGCTTTGTCCCCAGGCAGGAACATGCCTCAGCCCTGGAGTCTTGGGGCTGTTTGTGACTTGGGAGAGCAGGGACATTGTTTCTGGAAAACAGCACACATTATCAAGTCCTGTGTTAGCCCCAACCTTTTAATCCTTTTAGAAAGCCCCCCAGCTCCTTTCACCTGGCTCCCAAAGCCTGACCCAGGGAGTTCCCAGTATCTGAGTCCAGAACCCTTGGTGGGGTTGGCCCTCCCTCTCTGTGGCAGCCATTACCAGCTCCCCTGCCCATCCCGCTGATCTTCACAAACAGGCTCTTGCCTTCTGCGGTCTTGCCACGGTGGCTTACTGGCTCCAGCCCTGGAGGTTCAGAGCCCAGGGACCACCTGGAAGTGCTGCTGCAGCGCTCAGTCCCTCCCACCCAGGCTTTCTCCCAGTAGGATCTCTCTGCTGGAAGTTGTGCTCTGGAGTCTGTTCTCCTTTTCCTGAACTAAAGGAGCTGGGAATCGTTCATTCTGTTTGGTTTTTGAAGACGGATTGGGTAGGAACATGATAATGCTGAGCAGCCCAGACCCTCAGCAGGAGGGCCTTAATCCCTGAGTTCTCTGATGGAGCTTGAGTCTTTCAAATCCTATAAAAACCAGGATTTTCCTAAAAGCTAGAGTTTGCTCTTTATAAAGTGACGTGTAGAGGTGCAACATTTGGCTTTGAGGGCAGAGAAAGCAGAGTGTGCGTCTGCTGGGAAGCCGACGGCCTGCCCTAAGGGAGTGATCCACGGGGTGGGTGTGGATGGGAGCCTCGGCCTTTTCTCCCCACCATCACCCGAGCCGACCCTGCTGTTCACTTCGAGACTGCACGGCCGGGGATCAGCAAGCAACCTGTCACATGCCAATGCAGATGCTCTCGCTCTTGCTAGCAGTGCTGGGCAGGCGGTGGAATGTGTGTGGGCATCAGCCATCTCAGCCCTCAGCTGCTTCCAGGGCCAACTTGTCACTTTTTCTCTCTCTGCTGCTTTTTGGAAATAGCTTTATTGAGGTATAATTTACATAGAGTAAGATTTGCCAATTTTAATTGTGCCATTTGATGAATTTGACAGATGTGTATAGTTGCATTAGCCCCCACTACAGTCGTGATATAGAACATGTCCATCACTCCGAAATGTTCCCTCATGCCCAGACCCTGTTACAGGTGATTCCCTCCCTCAGCCTCTCCTCACTATAGCTTTGCCTTTTTGACAATTTCCTATAAATCAGGATCTCCTAGCCCTGGCCCTACTGACACTTTGGGCAGGATGATTGTTGTGGGGCCGTCCTGTGCTTTGTAGGGTGTTAGAGCAGTGTCCTTGGTCTCTACTCCTACATGCCGGAGGCACTCTCCCTCCCCCAGGTGTGAGGATGATCCACGTCTCCAGACATTGCCAAATGTCCCCTTGGGGCAGAATTGCCCCCAGTTGAGAACCAGGGATAGAAATGGAGCTAGGGTTTTTGTCTGGCTTCTCACTCAGCACCGCGCTTGCGAGGCTCATCCATGTTGTTGGGCATGTCCAGAGTTTCCTTGTGTAGCCAAGTAATATTTCACTGTAGGGATACACCACAGTTTGTTTACTCATTCACCCATGGAGCACACAAATGGATTTTTAACTGGCATCATTTTAATGACTCGCCGTTCCTCAGTGAAAAGTAGCTCGTGTAGCTCCTCTTACTGAAGACATAATTAGTTGAAGGCAGAGTGGCTTCTATTCATGATGGCAGCACATATCAGCCCCTCTGCCTGAGTTTCTTTTGTCCACTCTGGTGTCAAGACTCGCATTGCTTACCAGATACGGGAAGCGTGTCCATGCGTGTAGATAGCTCTAGCTTTAACAGAAAAAGCAGGAGATCAGAGAAGCCAAGCCACAGGCATCTGCAGCTCTGTAGCCCCTTGACAGAGCCTAGCGTGCACACCCTGTCTGTGCCCTCCAGGGCCTCGCTGATGCCCACACCTGAGCCTGGAGCAATGGTACTGGTGTGGCAGTGCGGTTGAGTTCTCTGTGTCACTTAGGAACTGCAGATACTCCACTGTCCCCTGGGGCCCCCAGCTCACTCCCTCCCTCCCATCCCATCAGCCTGTCCAACTAGCTGCTCCTGTGCAGATCCCTCCCTGGCAGCTGTGGGCACTATGGGTGTTGTCTGACTTGGGCATGTACCAGGGCAACTCATGCTGACAGCTGACTTCTCAAGTCCTAAGTGTGGCTGCCTCTGAGAAAACCCCCATTAGGTCCAGGCAGTAGCCACCACAGACCCAGGCACTGCTTCCAAGGGACTGTGGACACATTGCTCTATGTATGTCCTGGGACATGGCTTGAGGCTCTGTCTGCTCATAATAAATGTGGGGCTCATGTCTTCCACTCAGATTCATTCCGGGACTCAGGAAGGAGAGGATCATTGAAGGGTTGCTTCCAAACTCTGTGTTGTACATTTGTGTCTAGTTTTCCTGAATGTGTGTCCCTTTATTTGCCAGCCTACTTCCTAGGAATTATCTTATTTCAAGCCCTGGGCTTCAGGGGGGTTCCTCTCCTCTTATCACACTGTATACCATGTGAGCCCCAGAGTGTGGCTGGGTTGCTGAGGCAACAGGGTCACACCCTGTTTTTCCAAAAGGCTTTCCTGGCAAATGCCAAAGGGCACTCTTTGTGTCTCTGTCGCATGCACACATACGCACTCTCCATAACCCTGCTTGTTTATGTGCCCAGTGCCTGCCAGGGCCCTCCTTGCTTTTGTTGCTGCTGCTTGTGAGATAGGACCAGCTCCCCCCAAGCTGATTCCGCTCTCCACCAGCTTCTGCAGCCACAGGCTTAGGCCTGTCACCTATTCCGGGGCTGGGAGGAAGGAGGAAGTCAGGAGGAGACTTGAACTCCAGCCATATCTGGGTGTCACCTTTGCTTGAGGAGTCAGACCAAAGGAAGCTGCTGGACAAAGAGAAGCACTCCGTCCCCTGCTCTTGGGCTGCACTGGCATCTGGGGTCCGCAGCAGGACCTCTGATCAATGTGTCACCCAGTCTTTGCCCTCACCCAAAATGGCAGGTTAGTGTTCTGTTCTTGGGGCACTTCCAACGAGAATCCATTGACAGCAGTGAAAATCAGCACTTGAAGTCTTGTTTTTAGGATGGCCCCAGGCTCGACCCCTGTCTCAGAGTGTATTTGCAGTGTGCATAGGCTTGTCCTGCAGCAGCTGGACTGGCAGAGTCTGGGGGCCTTGTCCCCAGCCCTCCTCAGCACTGCGTTCTTTACAGTAACTGAAACTCCAGGCGGAGATCAAAGCACCTTATCTACTAAGCAAACATTAACCCGGCCTGGGAAGAGAAGGGGCAGGCTGTGCGAAGCCAGCCTGGGCAGCTTAGCAGTGGGGTTAGCTGGGGCCTGCACACAGTAGGACCCAGTAAGTGCTTGCTGAGTGTTACTGGTAGTTTGTTCATTCTTTCTCTTCATCCTGCCCCACCCTGCCCCGCCTGCTGTTTGCTCATTGTATGGTCCTTTTCATGAGAGAGTATTTTGAAGAGCACAGACAGAATCTTAACAACAAACAGCGCATTGTCCCAGCGATCCCAAGCAGGACTGCAGGGCCAGGGTGGCCAGAAGCTGCTGGGAAGGGGCTGGAGAGAGCAAGGCCTGCTGGGCAGGGGCAGATCTCTGAGGAAATTATTCCCTGGGGGTTGTGGTTTTTCCCATCAGAATCAGGCCTTTTGTTCTCAGGAATGAGGTGGGTAAGAGAGAGTTGATTGGTTTATTTTTAAAAGATTCTAAGCTAATAATTATAAAAGATCATTTATGCACAAGGCCATTTTGGATGCTTTGGGAACCCTGAGTTCTGTTTCTCCTGTAGCCTAGGCAGAGGCATACCCAATGTAGGCTGGAGCTGGTTCACATTGTGAGCCTATTGTGCACATCTCTTCCTGACCTTGGGTTCAGTGACTTCACCTTGAGGGCTTAAATTTGGCCGTGGCAGGAGAATTTACACCACAAGAAATGGCAAATCATACAGATCATGCGCCTCCCCCCTTCCCCATCCCCACTCCAATGATGCCTCCCCACTTCCCCATCCCCATGGTGGTTAAACATTTACCAGCACACTGCTGACTCTTTCCTTAAAAGTTTACCATTATGGGCTGGGCACAGTGGCTCGTACCCATAATCCCAGCACTTTAAGAGGCAGAGGTAGGAGTATGGCTTGATCCAACAGTTCAAGACCAGCCTTGGCAACATAACGAGATCCCATCTTTACAAAAACTTTTAAGATTAGCCAGGCATGGTGGCATGCGCCTGTAGTCCTTGCTACTCAGGAGGCTGAGACAGGATTGCTTGAGCCCAGGAGTTCGAGGTTGCAGTGAGCTATGATTGTACCACTACACTCTAGCCTGGGTTACAGAGTAAAACCCCCATCTCTTCTCTTATTTATTAATTTTTTTATTTTATGTATTTTATTTCCTTTTTTGAGACAGAGTCTCACTCTGTCACCCAGGTTGAAGTGTATTGGCGCGATCTTGGATCACTGAAGCCTCCACCTTCGGGTTCAAGCGATTCTCGAGCCTCAGCCTCTTGAGTAGCAGGGATTACAGGCATGCGTCACCATGCCAGTTGATTTTTGTATTTTTAGTAGAGACGGGGTTTCACCATATTGGTCAGGCTGGTCTCACTCCTGACCTCAAATGATCTGCTCACCTTGGCCTCCCAAAATGTTGGGATTATAGTCATGAAAGGAAAAAAGTTAACTGCTGCATACAGTTACACCCTTTACCTGGACTTTTCTTCGCTCAAGCTGGCATATGGCCCACCCCTTTTGGTCATTCAGTCTCAACTCAGATGACACCTCAGAGAGGCCACACCCAAACACTCAGTTGTGCTGTTTTCATAGTGTTTATCTCTACCCGGAAACATTTTATGTGCTCATGTTTTTTTGTCCATGTCTGTCCCTTGTGCTAATCCCCCACCTACAGAATTTTTCCCTCTTCTCTCAACAGCCTCCTTTTCTGAAAGAGTTCGGAACATGTCGCCTGATGAAATCAAGATCCCGCCAGAACCCCCTGGCAGATGTTCAAATCACTTACAAGTAAGCATGAGGCTTGGCTACCGAGGCCGGATGGATTAAATAGCCTGGGTTACGTGTTTGGTTTGGTCTTAACCTGAAGAGACCATGGCAGGGAAAGGGACCGAGGCTTCTATAAAGAAACTGCCAGGTGGGAAGGATCCGCTTTACCTCTTCTTAGCCTCATCACGGGAGTCGGCTCCTACACCCACTGCCATGTCCCCTGGTGCTCCTCCAGCAGGGCAGCCCTGGCTTGCTCTCAGTGAGGTCCTAAGCAGAGGTGGAGAAAATAACATAACCTTCTCTGTGCAGCCCTGCTGGGCCAGTGGGAGCTTCTCAGAAGGAGCTTTGCTAAGAAACTGAGGAACCATCAGAATGTAAAATAAATTACAGAAATAAAAAAACACAAGCACTTATAAGTTTTCTATCCTGATATATTTCTAAAATGCTGATTCAGTAGCTTCTTGCCTGACAAAATGTGCAGACCTGACTGGAGGTTTTGAAATCCCAAGGAGTCGAAGCTTTTAGTGCAGTTACACTCCCTTGGAGGACAGCTAGGGTTCAGCCCATGGCTCTCCTTGTCCCTCTGTGGGTTCCCTTGTGATGAACAATAAAATAGGCACCCGTGGCTGCACAATCATGGCTCCTGGACCACCTGCTTCACCTTTGATCCTGGAGCTAACACTGGGTGCCTCCGACTACACAGCAAGCCCATGGCACCACCCTAACGGATGGATGACTAATGGGACCCGAGGCTAAAGAGTGCAGCAAGCTGGGGGAGGGCCAGAGTCAGGACCGGGGATGCAGCGCAGATTCTCTTCCCTTCCTGGAAGTCTCCTCCCATTGCTGAGTCGTCTCCCCACCACCACCACCCAGAATCACATCACCCTCCATGCCAGGCAACCAGACAAGCCCCAGCTTGTAAGGACAACTCCAGCAACCTGCCAAGCAGAGACAGCAGCGACAGCCTCCAGTGCTGAATGTGCCTCCTGATGGTGCAAACCATGCCACTTGAGCAAACATTTTAGTTCCTCTGGGGTGGTAGAACTGATCTAATGGCCCAGGAGATGCAGCCAAGTCATCTGTAAGACATGGGTCCTCCTCAAGTTGCTGAGCTTTCTATGTATGGCTCCCTCCATTACCCTGGAGGAGATAGCTTGGAGGAAAGAGGTTCTTCAGTTTTGGCGATTATATCACAGACCTCTCTACAGTTCAGCTCTTGCTCTGACCAGTCTCAGTAGAAAGATGTGGCCTCTAACAAGGGGAGTAGATCACCCCTCCTGATATATCCTAAATATTGTCACCTGGGCCCTTCAGGCCTGCCCACCCGCTTTTGCAGGTGCGGTGCCTCAGATGTTTTCCTTCTGGAGAATCTGTATTTAACTCCCACTGCAGGGGAGGCTGTAGGTAGATCTTGCCCTGGGCCAGTGCCCGCCTTACTGCCATGAGATTCTGGTGTCTTAGGCCTCTTCGTTGGCACTGGGCTGTGCTGATGCCATCTACTTTGGGCATCATCTCCATGGGCTGTGGACACCTGTGGCACTGACCACAGTAGGTAAGCCTGGATCCCTCCGGGTGGTTCTCTACTATCCCATTGAAAGCCAGGCAGTGACCCATAGGGGAGTTTGGGTGAGAGATAAGCAGTCAGCCCTTGATGCTGTCAATAAACTGGTGTGGACCAGCCACCTGTGAGCCACCCCATAAAAAGTTTGCAAGACCAGATTCAAAAAACTCGATTCCTGCCTCCCATCAAAAGGACATAGCCCTTTCGAAGTCTCCTCTGGGTCACAGTTCTGCTAAGGACTTGACCTCATGTTAAAATTTAAAACCAGGATTCAGTCCCTGCATATCAACACCAATGCCCTGAACCCTCCTTCAGATGATTCTGGAACTGATTAACCGGTTGGGGCTTTCTTCATTATTTTCTCCATGGCTCCTCTGATGTGATCTTTTCACTGCTCGCTATACTGTCATCAAGAGGGTGTCAGGAAACCTCAGCAATGGAAGCAGCCTGGTCTGAGTTTATCTTACTTGTGTGCAGCTCTAGGCAAAGGCAGGGTGGAGAAAGAGTAGGTTAAATTTTAACATAAGGTCAAGCTGGGCTTTGCATGGCTCTGGAGCCTCACGTTCATGCCGCACACAACACTGGTGACCAGGGGCTGGGACAGTGGAGGGATCTGGGCTTCTGTCATACGCGCCCTCTGCTCCTCTTCCATAGGACAAGATTCAGAAGCTTTATGAACGAAAGATAAAGGAGGGAATGGATATGAACTACATTATCCAAAGGAAGAAAGAATTTCGGAACCCCAGGTAAGTTTCCCTTGAGTTGAGCCTGCAGAGTTTACTGAGTTATTAATGTTGACCTAAGGGCTAAGGCGTTCCCAAGGAGGTGGTGAGGAAAAGCCCTGAGCCCAAACCATCACCCACACTTGTCATTACACTGTGCGCCTGCTGGACACAGCAGACTGCATTAACCCAGCCAGAGGCTTGCCATTCAAGATTGAGACGAAACACATAAAGCAGTACATACCGAGACCTAGGCTGGGATGAGGGAGACCTAGCTGAGTTCTTGTCCCTCCTCTGAGCCCAAAGCACATGACCTCTCAAAGCCTCTGTCCTCACGGAAGGAATTAGACTGGACAGTTACTGTAGGTTCATCTTCCAACTCTAAAAAGCTGATTTTTGCATATAGGTGAGAGGCCTTAGGACCAGAGCTATGTCTGGTCTTATTCCATTTAATGCTCAAGCTAGTGACATACTCAGGAAAGAGCATGTCCTTTGTGTGGACCTGAGTGTGGTGAGCCCAACCCAGCCATGCAGACTGAAGGTCAGTGAGACAAAACTTAGCCATCACCTTGACCCCATGCTCTTCCCGGCCCCTAGTTAACAGGTCCGTCTCCCTGGGAGGGTGGAGGGCCATCAGGAAGGTTGCTAGAACCACTGAGCTGGGTTTAAAGGTTTTGAAGGTTTTGTGTCAGCCCAGGGAGCTGAATGGTTCAGGCGTCATGCAGGGACGTGGACTTATGCCTGCTCAGCACCCGTGCTCTTCTTTCAGCATCTACGAGAAGCTGATCCAGTTCTGTGCCATTGACGAGCTTGGCACCAACTATCCAAAGGTGCGTCTGGCACACGGGGCTGGAGGGTGATAGGGACACCAGGGTCCTGTGTTTGTTCCATGGGATTTGACCTGCAGCAACAGAAAGGTCCATGGAGTGGCACCGCTGTTTGAAAAGCACAGTCCCCATCTCTTTGGTTTAAGTCCCTATTGTTCTGAAATAGTCCGATAAAGAGATTCCGGTGGTCGTCCTGGTGCCTGGCCCCTGACAGGGCCATGTGTGGACCTGCTGCTCTTGTAGGCCCACCTGGGGGTCGCTGGACAGGGGCATCGTGCTCTCGTATTCTTTAGCACTTGCTGACTGCCCCTTGGCTAGAGACCAGAAATGACAGCTGAGCCCCGGGTAAGGGGACCCCAGGCTAGGAAGCTCCACAGAAAGACTCGGGCATGGAACTTGGGTTTCTGAGTCATTTGTCATTTAATGGTTCCTACTAACTGCAACTTTTGGCTTTTCCTTTGCAGGATATGTTTGATCCCCATGGCTGGTCTGAGGACTCATACTATGAGGCATTAGGTAGCCTTTTGTCCCTCCTCCCACATACCTCATCTGCCCACCTGACTGTCCCTTTATTTAATCAGTTGGTTATCCAGGTGATACATGTTTCAGGGTCTCCTCTACATCAGGCCATGTTCAAGGGAGGGGCTGGGTACAGGCCTGAATGAGCTAGACCCACCCCTGACTTAAGAGGCTTATGCCACAGCAAAGAACATGGAACGTCACACCAGTAATGCCAGCATCGATGAGTGTTGATGATGACAGAGTTGCTGGGTACAGGGAGCTTTGGCAAGCAGGGTCATCTAACCTGGCCAAAGGGATGGGAAGGCCTCGTTGCCGAAACTATATTCAAACTGAGGTTTGAGGAGGCTTAGGGGCCAGGCAGGTGTAGGCAGAATGCTCCGAGGCCAGTGGGAGCACGGCTTATTCTTTTTTTTTTTTGAGTCGGAGTTTTGCTTGTTACCCAGGCTGGAGTGTAGTGGCGTGATCTCGGCTCACCACAACCTCTACCTTCTGGGTTCAAGCAATTTTCCTGCCTCAGCCTCCCGAGTAGCTGGGACTACAGGTGCGCGCCACCATGCCCAGCTAATTTTTGTATTTTTAGTAGAAACGGGGTTTCACCATGTTGACCAGGATGGTCTCCATCTCTTGACCTCGTGATCCACCCGCCTCGGCCTCCCAAAGTGCTGGGATTATAGGTGTGAGCCACCGCGCCCGGCAAGCATGGCTTATTCTTAAGGTACCAGTTTGGGAGAAATGGAGGAATGTCAGAAGGCCCAAACTCCTAGACTATAGGTCCTGAGCCTGCAGCCCATGGGCCTATAGAGGTGCTTTGTTTGGCCTTCATGAATTTTGTCTTTTAATTTGAATTCATTGCCAACATTTTAGATCATAGTCTCTCATTCCAGCTTCTCTCAGTCAGTAGGAAGGTAGTCCCCATTGGGCCTGTATTCCCCTGTGCGGCAGTTCGCTGGAGCTCAGGAGTAGCTGGCCCTTCCAGACACAAACGCAGGGCATGCAGCCCTCAAGCCCTGGAGTTGAAGGCCCCTGCTGTGTGCTGACCAAGGGCTGACTTCATTTTGCCTAGCACAAAGGACACAGCCCAGTGAGAAGAATGCAGGGATCAGAGTAGGCGCCCTCAGCCCAGAGCTGCTCCAGGGCTGCCTTGAAGGTAACAGCTTCTCTTGTCTTCATAGCCAAGGCACAGAAGGTCGAGATGGACAAATTGGAAAAGGCCAAAAAGGAGCGAACAAAAGTAAGTGATGGCAGGCCTCGCAGATGAAAAAGGCAGATGTGTGGAGTGCATGGGTCCTGCTGGCTGAGCCCAGAGGTTGTCCAGGCTGCCCCCCATCCTGACCCCATGTCATCGCTCGGCGAGGCTCTGACCCCCTCAGCAGGGCCTGTGCACTGAGCAGGCCTGCTGGGCTCACGGCGCTCGTCTGCTGCCTCGCCCTTGGCGTCCTGTTTGCTACATTGTGCCCCAGCAATTGCAGAGCCTTGGGGGGCTTTGTCTGCTTCGGGTCATGGGTGCCCTCTCCGACCTGAAGGGAGGGAAATAGTTTCCTGAGACAGTGCCAGGCCCAGCTTGCTCTGCTCGGTGAGTTTCTTGGCCTCCAGAGCTGACCCCATTGGCCCGCCTGGGTGCTGCCTATTAGGTCCCATGTTAGGACCCTGAGTGTCACTTGTTCCCCGGCAGTGTGGTCTGGGTTCTTCAAGGAGCATCAGTTTGGCTGTGAGACCAAAGCCTTGTCTCTGGGCATTGTTCCCTTTGTGACCAGAGTCCTGGAGCTGGGCATCAGGACACCAGCTCCTCCCACCTCTGGCTGGGCCTGACCATCCTCAAGCAGCTGCAGCCTCCAGACTGCTTCCCTCACCCCCAGGCAGAAGGGCTGTGGGCCTGGGCATGCTGGTGGCCCTCTGGAGGCACTGGCTGCTGGGCCAGGAATGTGGGAGCTGGTTCAAGGGGATAATCGGGGTTTCTCATTCTTAAACCTTCATTGAATCTCCCTTCTCTCTCTTTCCCTCTCCCTTCCAAACCCCAGGCTTGTTGCAGGGACGTGTCTGCAGCGCCTGGGGACCGGAGCTGTCCTTCCCCTGTGCGGGCGGGCGCCACCTCCTCCTGGGTGTGAGGAGGAGGGGCCTGGCCAAACGGTTCTGGGCATATGAGGTGGGGCGGTGGGTGGGGGGTGCTGGGATGTACAGAGACCTGGTGATGCCGGGAGGGATCCGGTACTGTTTAAGAGTGAAAATCCCCTTTAGGTTCTTCTTAGACACCTCACCCTCCCCAAGATGGTCACAGCAGAGTTGATTTCCAATGCCTCCTTTGTGTAGTGCCAAGCTCCTGTTCCCCAGGAGCTGACGGATGGCAAAAGGCTGTGGACACCCAGCTTTGCCCAGTCTGATTCTCTTCCCTCTCCCTCTTCAGATTGAATTTGTGACAGGCACCAAGAAAGGCACCACAACCAATGCCACGGCCACCACCACTACCACCGCCAGCACAGCTGTTGCAGGTAGATTGCAGAGATGCCCTGCCTCCTTCCACACACACACGGAGCCTGGGATGGGCCCCTTCGGTTTCTGCTCCCTAAGCCCCTGCCGGCCCGCTAGGGGAAGGGAAAGAGGGCACCCGCTCCTTGGTGGATCGTGATCCTGACTTCTCTTGCTTTATCTCCAGATGCTCAAAAGAGAAAGAGCAAGTGGGACTCGGCTATCCCAGTGACAACGATAGCCCAGCCCACCATCCTCACCACCACGGCCACCCTGCCAGCTGTTGTTACGGTCACCACCAGCGCCAGCGGCTCCAAGACCACCGTCATCTCTGCTGTGGGCACTATTGTGAAGAAGGCCAAGCAGTGACCTGAGGGGCCACCCTAGGACTTGAAAGGACCATGCAGCCCAGTGACCACTGCCCAATGGGAGGTGCCACTTTGTATATTTCAGGACTGGGAACTTCTCCCCAGATGCCACCTGAGAGGAACTTCTTTTTGGCATTCCATCCAGAAGGATATGCAGTGTGGGAGCTGAGCACTGTGGACAGGGTCTGCCCGCGCACCACCTGGGGTCTGTTGCCCATTAAAAGTGCCGTATTTTTACCTCTTGGCATCTCAGATGCACTGCCTCTCCTGCATTCTGTTTGCAGGCAAATGTTGAAGCTCATATGTCCCCCATTTGGTTGGGACTACTGCCTCAGGGTTGACGATAGGGTGATGGAGGCCCAGGACACTGTTTGGAGGGGTGGCCCAAGAGGTCGCCGTTGTTATCCATATATGCCTCTGGCCATGGACAGACAGGAGACCCCGAGCCCCATGTTCGTGCCGTCTGCCACCTTGATCACAAAACCCAGCCAGTTCTCAGGTGATGGCTGAGCTGTGCTCCCTTGGGTGCACTTGAGCACTCTCCACACCAAGCCCCTTCTTGGACACACCCAGAATTTTGAAGTCAAGCCAGTTTCCAGAAGTGCTGGGGTGAGATCCCGACCTGTGCAGGGAGTAGGGAGGCGTCCGTGCCTGGCCAAGGCTGCCCCAGTCCCTCGGTGCCCGGTGAGCACAGCCAGCCAGAGCTGAGCAGCGGGGGAGATGAATCACCTCCTGCCCAGGCCAGGCGGCAGCTCATTGTTTACGGGCAAGCCCTACTCCTGGGAGGGCTCCTGCCACCCCACCCTTCCTCTGCATGTTATCTCTGCCCCACAGCAGCCCCTGGGCAGCACCAGTGGCCACTGGGCTCCCCGCTGGGGCTGAAACGGGTTTCCCAGACCGGGAGTCCAGAGGAGACCGTTTACCCTTCATGATCTTTGGCGACTCTCCACTGGAGCGGAAGGGCTGTGTGTCAGAAGAAGGAAGCCAGACTGTGAAGGGCCGTGTTGCTTTCAGTGAGTGGGCAGAGGTTTTGAAAGGTGGTTCTGAAATTGCAGCTGGTACTCCAGTGGGACCTGGGAGATATAAGGAACTCTGTGCATGAGGTTTTAAAAATGAAAATCAAGAAATCCAGTCCACTTCCCCGACACACACACGGGCACTTCAGGAGGTCAATTCTCACTCCTTCCTTGATGGGGCTTTGAAGCTCTGGGGAGAGGAGCTGCTGTCCACTCATCCCCCAGAGGGACTCTGAAAAGGCTTCCTGCCCTGTGACCTCCAACAGGGGCCCCTCGTTAGCCAAGGGCACTGTGGAGGTTTTGCGGGAGGCAGCGTGGCACCGTGGAAAGGGCAGTAGACCTGGAGCCAGCACTTCTGGTCTGGATTCCTGGTTTAAAACCAGTTGCGTGGTCTCCAGCCCTTCCCTCTTTAAGCCTGTTTGTTCTCTGAAATCACCGCTGAAAGGAACCAAGCCAGGACCCCTTGGACAGTGATAAAGCATCAAGGTCGCTAGGAGGAACCAGAGATAACTTAGCAAAAGCTTTATAAGCCGTAGTTTCTGCCAGTGTTTGTTGTTGGCTAAGTCCAATTTTTTTTTGTAGACCAAGGAGAGAAGCAAACTCCTGGCCTGTGCCCTGTCTCGTGCTCTTTGTTGGAGGGGTGGGGTTGGCAGGTCTTTCCCCTGCTGGCTTTCCTCTGGGCAGCTCCAGCCCTGCCATTCACCTGTCCAATTAAAGCAGTATTGACTCTCCTGTGGGGCCCCAGAGATGGGGGGCCTGGAGAATGAACACAGGCTTAGAGTCAGGCAGCCCCAGGCTGAAACTGTTGTGCCCCTTACCAGCCTCCTGAGTTGGGTCAAGGTTTTTAATCCTCCTGGACTTTCATTTCCTCTTCTATAGAAGAGGAAATGAAAATGGTGTTTGCCCACCTTAGTCCCATCAAGGATGGCCCAGAGGTGTGTGAACTGTTCCTGTTGGGGATGGATGGCCCAGGCACTGGGGGCCAGTTGTTTCTGTTCAGTGTGTCTCTGCTTACCAGAGAACTCTGTCCACGGCTTCTACTGTCACCCACCCACACGCCCCCCTTTCCTCTTCCTAGGGCTCTGATCTTGGGTGGGCATCGGGATTCATTTAGCTCCCCACCTGGCACATGTAGAACCCCAAGGTGTGTCTCAGGTTTCTATAATTCCCGACTCTACTGGGCAGGTGGGCGCTCCTTTCTCAATGCTCACTGCACCCCCTCGCTTTCAGGATCACGCCTCACTGCCTTGTAACCTCTGCCCACAAACGGGATGAGACAGCTCGTGTCTTCTAGTTCTCGTAAGCAGAAACAAAGCAGGCATAAATAATACTATGCCCCAGTGCCTAGCATGAGATGAGTACCCAGGTGACTGGGGGATGGAGGGATGGAAGGAGAGGTGAGTTTACTCATCTTCCAAAGGTGTGGTCCCTGCTCCTATGCTCACTGAACCGAAGTTTCCAGCCTGCAAGCCCCGTGCTCGCTGCATCACTAAATTCTTCTAGGGCTCGATTCCAAAGGGCTGCTGTCGATTGGCTGTTCATTGAGAATCATTGAAGTTCAGTGATAGTTACAGAAAGGTTCAATATTCTTTTTAATTTTGTATATATTTGGAAATCTCTGTAATAAAGGATTTTTTTTTAAGGGCTATTGAGCTGGGCACGGTGGTTCATGCCTGTAATCTCAGCACTTTGGAGGCTGAGGTGGGTGGATCACCTGAGTTCAGGAGTTCAAGACCAGCCTGACCAACATGGTGAAACCCCATCTCTACTAAAAAAAAAAAAAAAAAAAAACAGCCAGGTGTGGTGGCCCATGCCTGTAATCCCAGCTAGTTGAGAGGCTGAGGCAAGAGAATAGTTTGAACCTGGGAGGCAGAGCTTGCAGTGAGCCAAGATTGTGCCATTGCTCTCCAGCCTGGGCAACAAGAGCAGAAACTCCATCTCAAAAAAAAAAAAAAAAATCTCCATGGATAGATTTGGAGTAGGAGAGATTAAATGAAAAGTTATCAAACAATGCACGTAATAAACTCTCTTGTATAAGTAGGGGGAAAATACACAAAAAATAACTGGGCGTAGTGGTTCACGCCTGCAATCTTAATGATTTGGGAGGCCGAGGCAGGTGGATCACTTGAAGCCAGGAGTTTGAGACCAGCCTAGCCAACATGGTGAAACCCCATCTCTACTAAAAATACAAAAATCAGCCAAGCATGGTGGTGTGCACCTGTAGTCCCAGCTGGTCGAGAGGCTAAAGCAAGAAAATTGCTTGAACCTGGGAGGTGGAGGTTGCAGTGAGCCAAGATAGTGCCACCACACTCCAGCCTGAGCAACAGACGGAGACTCTATCTCAAATAATAATAATAATTGCCAGGCATGGGGGCATTCACGTAGTTCTAACTACTCAGGAGGCTAAGATAGGAGGATCCCTTGAGCCCAGGAATTGGAGGCTGCTGTGAGCCAAGATTTTGCCACTACACTCCAGCCTGGGCAACAGCAAGACTCCATCTCTAAAAAATAATCGTAATATTAGAGGAAGGAGATAAAAGAATGAAAATAAGAAAAATCTCCAATATTAATTTTGAATCAATATTATCCGAGCTATCAATATGAACTCAGGATTTAAGAAAAAGATGCATTTCCTATCTGTCCATTGCAAGGAGCTAGGAGGTCCTCCTTTGTATAGTGGTGAGAAAAAAAAAACCTAGGGCCGGGCGTGGTGGCTCACACCTGTGATCCCAGCACTTTGGGAGGCTGAGGCACACGGATCACGATGTCAGGAGATTGAGACCATCCTGACTAATATGGTGAAACCCCGTCTCTACTAAAAAAATCAGCCATGCATGGTGGCACGTGCCTGTAGTCCCAGCTACTCAGGCTGAGGCAGGAGAATCACTTGAACCCGGGAGGGGGAGGTTGCAGTGAACCGAGATTGCACCACTGCATTCCAGTCTGGGTGACAGAGCGAGACTCCATCTCAAAAAAAAAAAAAAAACCTCCCAGAAGCAATGACACCCTAGTAGCATCCAGCACACAGTACTCACATCTTGGTCTCTTTAGTAGCACCCAGCACACAGTACTCACATCTTGGTCTCTTTAGTAGCATCCAGCACACAGTACTCACATCTTGGTCTCTCTGTAGCACCCAGCACACAGTACTCACATCTTGGTCTCTTTAGTAGCATGCAGCACACAGTACTCACATCTTGGTCTCTGTAGCACCCAGCACACAGTACTCACATCTTGGTCTCTTTAGTAGCATGCAGCACACAGTACTCACATCTTGGTCTCTCTGTAGCACCCAGCACACAGTACTCACATCTTGGTCTCTAATACCATTCCCTGCTGAAAGGAACCAAGCCAGGACCCCTTGGAGAAAGAGCTGATCCTGAAATCTAAGTAGGAGTGGGGCAGTTCTGGAAAGCAGGGAAGACCCAGAAGTCAGTCAAAAAGGTCAAAGAAGCTAGTGCGAAGGGATCTCCTACTGGTCAGATTTGGTTACATTTGAACGTGACGGAAGAATGAGTTCAATTAATTGTTTTTTTTAATTTTGTTTTGTTTTTGTGTTTTTGTTTGTTTTGAGACAGAGTCTTGCTTTGTCGCCCAGGGTTAGGTGCAATGGCGTTATCTTGGCTCACTGCAACCTCTGCCTCCTGGGTTCAAGCGATTCTCCTGCCTCAGCCTCCTGAGTAGCTGGGATTACAGGCACGTGCCACCAGGCCCAGCTAATTTTTGTATGTTTCGTAGGGATGGTATTTTGCCATGTTGGCCAGGCTGGTCTCGAACTCCTGACTTCAGGTGATCCGCCTGCCTCGGTTTCCCTAAGTGCTGGGATTACAGGTGTGAGCCACTGCGCCCAGCCTACAATGAATTGTAAACTATTGAGCACATAAAAATCCATTTATTAATTGTGATAATTTGAAAACACTGCGCCCAGCCTACAATGAATTGTAAACTATTGAGCACATAAAAATCCATTCATTAATTGTGATAACTTGAAAAAAATATACTTGCCACCATTAGACTTGAATATATCTACTCCTTGCTCTGAAATTGATAACTAAGTGAGAAAAATTAACCATGTGCACCATTGATGGGATTCTGAAGTGGTGCAACTGCTGTGGAAAACAGTATGGCAGTTCCCCAAAAGTTATTTTTGTTTTTGAGATGGAGTCTCACTCTATGGCCCAGGCTGGAGTGCAGAAGCACCATCTTGGCTTACTGCAACCTCTGCCTCCTGGGTTCAAGTGATTCTCCTGCCTCAGCCTCCCAAGTAGCTGGGATAACAGGTGCCCACCACCACACCCAGCTAATTTTTGTATTTTTCAGTAGAGACAGGATTTCACCATGTTAGCCAGGCTGGTCTTGAGCTGCTGACTTCAGGTGATACGCCCACCTTGGCCTCCCAAAGTGCTGGGATTATAGGTGTGAGCTACCAAGCCCGGCCTTTTTTTCCTTTTTTTTAAGTCAGAAAGACATCTATTAAATGTAGAAAGGGGCTGGGCACAGTGGCTCACACCGGTAATCCCAGCACTTTGGGAGGCTGAGGTGGGCAGATCACCTGAGGTCAGGAGTTCGAGACCAGCCTGGCCAAATGTTGAAACTCCAACTCTATTGAAAAAACAAAAATTAGCCAGGTGTGGTGGTATGCACCTGTGCTCCCAGCTACTTGGGGCCTGAGGCAGGAGAATTACTTGAACCTAAGAGGTGGAGTTTGCAGTAAGCTGTGATCATGCCACTGCACTCCAGCCTGGGCGACAGCAGGACTCCATCTCAAAAAAAGAAAAAAAAAAAAAGTAAAAAGGAAGGTAGAAACAGAAAATTGCAATTTTTCAGCTCCAAAAATAATACAGGTGCCCTTAGACTTATGGTTATGTCCAAATAAACCCAATTGTAAGTCAAAAATTTAAGTGGAAGATGCATACCCTGATAAATCCATAGTAAAATAAAAATCTCTGGGTGCGGTGGCTCATGCCTGTCATCTCTTGACCTCGTGATCCACCCACCTCGGCCTCCCAAAGTGCTGGGATTACAGTAGCGTGAGCCACTGCGCCCAGCAAAGAATAGAAAGGTTTTTTTTATTTTTTTAAGACGGGGTTTCACCATGTTGGTCAGGCTGGTTTTGAACTCCTGACCTCAGGTGATCCGCCTGCCTCGGCCTCCAAAGTGCTTGGATTACAGGCGTGAGCCACCATGCCCTCACGCCTGTCATCTCAACACTTTGGGAGGCCGAGGCAGGTGGATCACAAGATCAGGAGATGGAGAACATCCTGACCAACATGGTAAAACCCCATCTTTACTAAAAATACAAAAATTAGCTGGGCATGGTAGCACATGCCTGTAGTCTTAGCTACTCTGGAGGCTGAGGCAGGAGAATCGCTTGAACCCAGGAGGCAGAGTTTCTGCCTCTGCCAAGATCGTGCAACTGCACTCCAGCCTGTAGACAGAGCAAGACTCTGTCTCAAAAAAAAAAAAAAAAAAAAAGGCCGGGCATGGTGGCTCATGCCTATAATCCCAGCACTTTGGGAGGCCGAGGCGGGCAGATTACCTGAGGTCATGAACTCCTGACCAGCCTGACCAACAAGGAGAAACCCCGTCTCAAAAAAAAAAAAAACTTAAATCATTATAAGTCCAAATGCTAAACTTATGATATTTCATCCCAATAAACCTGATCTTAAAGTTAAAAAATTCTAAATCCAACCATCTAGTTGGGGACAGTCTGTAATTGATTCAAGCCAGGGTCACCAATGAGTGCTACAACAATTCAGTGAAAGCTTGTTGGGAAACGGACAGGGAGACAAAGCATCCTCCTCCTCCCTAGATCACCTCTTTTTTTTCTTTTTAATTTTTTTTTTTTTTTTTTTTTGAGACAGAGACTTGCTCGCCCAGGCTGGAGTGCAGTGACACGGTCTCAGCTCACTGCAACCTCCACCTCCTGGGTTCAAGCAATTCTCATGCCTCAGCTTCCTGAGTAGCTGAGACTACAGGCTTGTGCCACCATGCCCGATTACTTTTTGTATTTTTAGTAGAGACGGGGTTTCATTATATTGGCCAGGCTGATCTCAAACTCCTGACCTCGTGATCAGCCCGCCTCAGCCTCCCAAGAGCAAAACTCTGTCTCAAAAAAGAAAAAAAGATATTGAGGTGACATGGGGTACTGTTACTGAGAGATAGGTGCTGGAGTGTTGAGGGATGAGACAGCAGGATATCTGCAACTCCAAATTTTAAAATCTACAAATGTATAACAAATATAGAAATAAAATACAGCAAAATGTTATTCTTGAGTCTAGGTGGTAAAAAATACAGTTGATTTTTGTATTCTTTCAACTTTTGGGGGCACGGTGGCTCACACCTGTAATCCTAGCACTTTGGGAGGCTGAGACAGGAGGATCGCTTGAGCCCAGGAGTTCAAGACAAACCTGAGCAACATGGTGAAACTCTGTCTCTACAAAATAAAAATTAAAAAAGTTATCCAGGCATGGTGGCACACACCTGTAGTCTCAGCTACTTAGGAAGCTGAGGTGGGAGGATCCCTCGAGCCCAGGAGGTGGAGGCTGCAGAGAGCCTTGATTGTAGCACTGCACTCCAGCCTGGGCAATAGAGTTAGACCCTGTCTCAGAACAGAGGGGGCCTGTTGAGCAACCCCTTGACTCTGAGGAGAAAACAACAAACCCCAGGATTCTGCACCGGAGAGGCCTCTGCCACAAGTCTGAAAATGTGGTTGATGTGGGCTCTCCAGACAGGTCACTGGACTCCATTGCACAACCCCTGTCTATTTATTCCTTGTTTTTTTATAAAACAGGTGCCAATCTACCAATAAGTAATGTACATCCTCAAGCATAAGAATAGGGGCTTAGGGCTGGGCACACTGACTCACGCCTGTAATCCCAACAATTTGAGAGGGCAAGGCAGACGGATCACCTGAGGTCAGAAGTTCAAGACCAGCCTGGCCAACATGATGAAACCCCATCTCTACTAAAAATACAAAAATTAGCTGGGCGTTGTGGGGCGCACCTGTAATCCCAGCTACTTCGGAGGCTGAGGCAGGAAAATCGCTTGATCCCAGGAGGCAAAGGTTGCAGTGAGCTGAGGTTGTACCACTGTACTCTAGCCTGAGTGACAGAGCGAGACTGTGTCTCAAAAAAAAAAGGGGGGGGATAGGGTCTCAGCTAGCACCTGCCTAGAGAATATGTGGCCTACTTTGGAGACCCCTGGTTTAAGCTGGGAATGAAGCAAGCAGGCCATAGGTCTCATTCATCTTGGTATCCCCAGCATTTGGCATAGGTGCTCATTAAATGCTCATAAAATGAATAAGTGATTGAACAAGTCTGGCCTACTGGAGGCCACATGTGGAGTACAGAGGAGTCGGGGAGTGAAATAAGGCATGAGCTTTCTTGGCTTCTTGGAGGCCTGGGTTTCATTACCTGGACCCGCATGTGGACCTGGCAGCGGGGGTGGGGAGTCCCTGAATCATCTCAGATCTTGCGCAAACCTCGAGGCATATCTGATTTCAGAGTGTGGGTTTGCTGGGAAGGAGATCCTTAGCTTACACCGTATTCTCAAATAGCCTGTCGCCCAGGCTGGAGTACAGTGGTGCAATCTCAGCTCACTGCAACCTCTGCCTCCTGGGTTCAACAATCCAAGGTCCTTAGGCTCAGTCCTGATCCAGGGGCTTCACCTCCCTTGCAGAGCCTAGGAAGCCCCCTATAAGCCGACTTCACTCTGGCCCTAAGGCTGCAGAGACAGTGGGGTTTATTTTAGTTTTGTAAAATTCACATGCAGGCTGGCCACAGTGGCTCATGCCTGTAATCCCAGCACTTTGGAAGGCCAAAGCAGGCAGATCACCTGAGGTCAGGAGTTCAACGCAAGTCTGACCAACATGGTGAGACCCTGTCTCTACTAATAATACAAAATTAGCTAGGCATGGTGGCATGCACCTGTGATCCCAGCTTCTCAGGAGGCTAAGGTTGGAGAATCGCTTAATCCAGGAAGCAGAGGTTGCAGTGAGCCGGGATTGCACCACTGCACTTTAGCCTGGGCGATAGAGTGAGACTGTCTCAAAAAAAAAAAAAAAAAAAAATCACACGTAGTACAGTGATATTTAACCTTCTGGGGCCAGTAACCTGTTTGGAAATCCAGTGTAAACCAAGGATCCCCTTCCCAGCAAACCCACACTCTGAAATCAGATACGCCTCAAGATTTGCACAAGATCTGAGAGGGTTCAGGGACTCCCCCGCCAGGTCCACATGCGGGTAATGAATCCAAGGACTCTGAGAAGCTAAGGAAGCTCACAGCTTATCTTACTTAGTGAGATCTCCCTGGGGTGGACACCTTGCCTCTCAGCTGCTACAGGGCTCCAAGCCTCCTAGTCATTTTCAGAAGGGTTTGCAACAAGGAGAGGAGGGGCTGCTGACCCCAGTGGCCTGGGGCATCGCCAGCTCTGAACCTGGCTCTTCTCCAGGAAAGAGCCTCAGCCCCCACCTGCAGTGGGGTGTATATGACCCCTCAGTTCTCTAATGGGTGCTGCTGGCAGACCCAGACTCCTCAGGCAGGCTGGTTTTGGCTCTTCTCTGAGCTCCTGCTCTGTGCTCCTGTTTTTCGGGGTAGACTGGGTACCTGCTGGAGTGGCTCAGGTCCACAGGGCGCTTGTGTTGGCCTGACACACACAGACCTAAGTGCTTCAACCAAACTGGGGCTCCTTCCACTCTGTTCCCAAATCCAGGAGTGAGCCTCTCTGAGCACTTTCTCTGTGCAGACCAGCTCTCAGATGACCGGGAAAGGTGGTGACTCACATTTGCAACCAGCACCTCCACAATCGAGAGTTGGCAGCACAGGAATCTGTTTACAGACAGAGCACGGAGGCTCAGGGAGGTTGTGTGACAATCCCATTCTCTCCACCACCCTGTTATTGAGCATCTGCTATGCACCAGGCACGGTGCAGGTGTTAGAGAGGAGCTGCTATTGGAGTCACAGTCCAACCCTGTAGAGAGATTCCTAACAATTTATTTTTTCTTTTCTTTTTCTTTTTTTTTTTTTTTTTTTTTTTGAGATGGAGTTTAGCTCTTGTTGCCCAGGCTGGAGTGCAATGGTGCAATCTTGGCTCACTGCAACCTCCACCTCCTGGGTTCAAGCAATTCTCCTGCCTCAGCCTCCCGAGTAGCTGGGATTACAGACATGCACCACCATGCCTGCTAATTTTGTATTTTTAGTAGAGATGGGGTTTCTCCATGTTGGTCAGTCTGGTCTCGAACTGACTGACCCTCAGCCTCCCAAAGTGCTGGGATTCCAGGCATGAGCCACCACGCCTGGCCAACAACTCTTCAAACCAATGTGGCAAATGCCATGAAAAAGCCATGGCCCGAGGGTTATGGGGACACATAAACCAACTTGGGCTGTGGAGAGGTCAAGGGAGGCTCTGTAGCGCGTGGTTGGTGCAACGTCTTCAAGGACAAGGAAGATACTCTGGGCTCAGCAACATGGGACGGGACCAGCCTGTTTCAAAAACAGGGTAGCTTGAAACCACATGGTTTGGGCAGGGCTCTGCCAGCGTCTGGTGTTGTTTGCCATTGCTGGCCGGTGAGGCTAGAGAAAAATGGAGCCCTGAACAGGTGCGATGGCTCACGCCTGTAATCCCAGCACTTTGTGAGGCCAAGGTGGGTGGATCGCCTGAGGTCAGGAGTTCGAGACCAGCCTAAGCCAACATGGCGAAACCCCGTCTCTACTAAAAAATACAAAAATTAGCCAAATGTAGTGGTGGGTTCCTGTAATCCCCGCTACTCGGGAGACTGAGACCGGAGAATTGCTTGAACCTGGGAGGCAGAGGTTGCAGTGAGCCGAGATTGTACCACTGCACTCCAGCCTGGGCCACACAGAGAGACTCTGTCTCAAAAAAAGAAAAAAAAAAAAAAAAAAAAACCGAAAAATGGAACTCGTTGGGGTCATGGAGCTCCTTGAGAGGACTGACCTGAACACCCGTGGTAACCAGTGGCCTTTGAGAGACGGCAGCTCTGTAACCGGCTTGTCAAGAACAACTGTAACAAGGCATTGAGTGCCAATCCATGCCAGGTCGGCCCTGGCCTCTCCAGGGTATCATTGTTCACATTTTAAGGAGGTTTAAGTAGCTTGTTCAAGTGCACACTGAGGACCCGACACTTGCTCGGATCTCCCTCTGGACACAACATGAGGTTAGTGGGTAGGAGGCTGAGAGGACCCTGTGAACTGCAGAGCAGAGCTGGGACGGGGAGCCCGGCCCCCCGACCGGGCCCGGGCACTCCCTGGGCCCACGCCTCGCGCTGGCACGGGGAGCAAGGAGGGGGGCGCGCGTCTGACGGCCGTCGGGGCCGCAGCAGCACAGCCCGGCGGTGGCTCGCCGCCCAGAGTCGGAGCAGGGAGGGCTCCCGTGCGGGCGGGGGGCTAAGGGGCCGCCTCCAGCCCGGCGCAGCCCGCGCACCGAGCCTGGAGCCCGGAGCCTGGAGGGGTGGGGAGGCCCGGCGCCCGAGGCCGGACCGGAGGGAGAGGGAGAGCGGTGGCTCCTCCCCCGGCCCCCGCCGCTGGCCGGTCGGGGCGCTGGGCTGGCGCCGCGGGAGCCGCAGCCCTTTCCGGGGGGCGGACCCGGCGGCGGCCGCGGTGGCGGCACCCAGCTCCTGCCCCGACAGGTGCGCGCGGCGCGAAGGAATGCAGCCCGCCTGACTCACCAGCGCCTCCTTCCTACCTGCGCGCCGGCCCCATAAAGCGCTGCCCGCCCCGTCCCCGCCTCGGAGCGTCCCGGCTAGTCCGCGCGCTGTGGCCCCATCGCCTAGCGGCAGCCGCGGAGGTCATAATTCCGCGCCGAGGTAGGTCCAGGGCTGGCCGGGAGAGGGTGAGTGCCCGCCCCAGCCGGGCAGCAGCGCAGGGGAGCTGGTCGGGCGGGACCGGTGGCTTTTGTCTCCCCTTCCTCTCCTTGAAGGCTGGCAGGCCCGGGTCCCTCCGTCGACACTGCCCAGGACAGGTGCCCAGCCTCGCCGGAGTGCACCGGGGGCAGCTGGGAGCCGAGGGACAGAGCAGCTGGAGAAGCGTGTTGCCCATCAGACCTCCAGGTCAAAGGAGCACCTTGGGTGTGCCTGCGGGAGAAGTAGGCAGAGGACGGTGGCTGGCAGGCCTGTGGGGTTGGGCCCCTCTAGGGTTTGCAAAGAAGGTGGAGGAGAAGCCACTCTGAGCACTGGGCCCAGCCCATCATGGCGCATCTGATGATAAACCCACATTCCTGATTTTATGTGAAATTTCGTTGTTTCTAACACTGGCTCCTACTTTTAAAAGTAGAGAGGCAGACGCCCTCCCCGCTCCAGGCAAGGCCTGCTGTGTGCAGTGCCACAGTCCATCTGGTGCTGGGGAGTCCCTGATTTTCCTTTTCTCTTGGCCAAGCACAGGCCTGCCCTCCTCCCAAAGTCGGCCCCAGGCGCCTTCCTTCAGGAAGCTCGACTGGCCTCACCCAACAGCCTGGGGGCTGTGCCCAACGCTGCCACCTCCTACAGCATCAGCCCTCTTTCCCACGCCTCGGTCCCTGGGGTGCCCTCTGGCTGGGACTGGGGCTCTGGGGCTCCTGGTGACTCCCAGGGGCAGGGACAGGGTTCTTCCTCCTCCCCCATGGCCTTGCCACACCCTGAGGACAAGGACCAGGCACAAGTGGCATGATTGTTGCTGTCCCCAACAGAGCTGGCAGTGAAGGATTGGAGTCTCCATCCTGAGGGCCAAGGGGAGGACAGCAGGAGGGACAGCAAGGAAGGCATGTCTGTCTCCTCAGCCCTGATTTCTAGGGGATGACAGAGCAGCCAAGGGCCTGGGGTCTCCGGACTTCTGGGCAGCTGCCCCTGAGGGTGAAGGAAGGAGAGGTGACAGCAGGAGAGGGTGGTGGGCAGGAGCAGATGTGCCCAGAGGTGTCCCCAGGGGTTGGGATGTGGGCCAGGGAGCTCTGAATCTGATGGCAGGTGGGCATGGCCTGTGTGTGTGTGTGTGTGTGTGTGTGTGTGTGTGTGTGTCCCTGTGTGGGCAAGCTGCCTGTGCTGCAGTGTGATGGCATTCAGGGCAGCAGTCACACACTCCCGGGACCAGCTGGTACATACAGTCAGGACAGCCTGGTGGGGCCTGGGCCGCCTGGAGAGTGGGTGTCCTGAGCGCTGGGCCAAGCCCATCATGACACATCTAATGATAAACACCAATTCCTTTTATGTGAAATCTCATTGCTTCTAACATTGGCTCCTACTTTTAAAACTTTTGAAACAAGTTCAGTCAAGCCAAACACTCGGGTGCCTCGCCAGCCCTCTAACTGCCATTTTGTAGCCTCCGCATGGAGACTGCCATGGAGGTTAAAGGCAGGGTCTGCAGAGTGGGGTCTGGTCCTGGCCTCCCAGTGCTGGCTGCAGGATGGGGAAGCCCTACGCCTCTGTGGCCGGTCTCTCATCTGGGAAACCGGTGTAACACAAGCATCTCCCTGCCGGGCTCCTGTGCTGAGCAATCACCTCCATGAAGCCCGGGGTGCATGTGGCAGTCACGGTGGTGAAATCAGCACTGCCTGCGGGGCTGTGGCTGCAGGGAGTGGGAGGAAGAGCTGGGCTCGGCTCTCCAGGCCTGTACCTGCCTGTGTAATGATGCCTGGGAGGCCTGAGCCTGCAGTCTGCATTGTGTAGCATGTGGGTGTGGCACCTACACCCCGAGGCTGCAAGGAAGTCATTTCCCTCTAGGAACCCCTGCTGTCCCCACCCTTCCCTGCTGGCTCAGGGCTGCCTCCTGATCTTGTCTGCCCTGCACGTGTTGGTGCTGCTGTGGCCTCCGCCAGGCTGCCGCCTTACAGACAGGCAACGCCTTCCTGCCCTTGGCCTGAGAAGGGCTTCTCCAGCACCTTGGGGACCTCAGCCCCCAGACCCTGGGGCCGCCGCTGCCCCACAAGCTGGGCTGAGAAAGGATTCAAGGTGGGAGGGCCAGTGGGCATGGCGGAGGCCTGGGCCTCTGGGAGACCTGGCCCTAGAGAAAGACGCAGTGCTCACCTTTGCCCCGGCCCTGAAGGCCCAGGTGACTCTGCTGCCAGCCACTTTTCTTGCCCAGGCCTTCAGGCCGCACATCTCTTAGAGGACCTCAGGGATGCCCAGGTCTGCCCTGAAGGCTGCTGAGGGCTTAGGATGGTTTAATAGCAAACCCACAGCTGCTGGGGACGTCTGGGCGGAGAGCCGCAGTGTGTGTATGCGGGTCTCACTCTGGGCTAACTTGTGAAAGGGTGAACGGCTCGGGGGTCCTGAAAACCTAATTCTGGGGCAGGCAGAGGTACAGGGTAGGGCAGAGGATTCAGACCCCACCCTGATGGGCCGGGCAGTCACTTCAAAACACAGCCCCGTGCAGCAAGCCACTGCTTGGCCCCCCCCACCCCAGATATTGGGAGGGGCCCCTCTCTTCCCGTCTGCACCACCCTCACCAAAGGGTAAGTGGGCCAGGACAGAGGGAGCAGGAGGCAGAGCTGTGGCCCCTTCTTTGGAGGGCCCCCTCATTGGTTGACCCCATCATGGCCAAGCCTGACCCACGCCCACTGGGGTCTGAAAGGCAAAGAATAAACCCAGCTCTGTCCTCAGGGAGCCCAGCGCCGAGAGGCCTGGCACTGGGACAGGCTTACAAACCAGAGTCCTTGAAGGCTGGACAGGGCACCCCTGGGCAGGGCACAGGCCTGCAGGGCACCCGGCCACTGAGGGGATGGCACGGAACAGGGCAGCAGAAAAGGCAGGAGTCAGAGGCCCAGGGCCCTGCCTCTCACATCTGGGTGCCCTTGGTCACATCACTGGTGCTCTCAGAGCCTCAGTTTCCACAGCTGTGCAGTGGGAGGCAGCTGATGGCACCGGCCATGGCTGCTGAGGCCTCATGTGTCAACTGTTGCTGTTCTGCAGGAGGAAGAGGATGGCAGGGCCATGCCCCAGCCCATGGGCCAGGCTGCTACTGGCAGCCTTGATCAGCACCAGCCTCCCTGGGGCCTTGGGTGAGTCCACACTGCCCTGAACCCTCCTCCTGGCAGGGGCACACCTTGGGCAGACACTGCCCTTGCATGCGGGTCTCACGGGGTCTCACCTAAACGCTCTTGGTCATTCAGCAGCTGACCACTGCCCACCTCCAGGGCTGGAACACTTGAGGCTCTAAGCTCTGCAGCCCAGAGAATCTTGAGTCCTGGCCATGGGGCCTGAGAATAGGAGGGAAGGAGGCTGTGTCTAAAGCAGAGAGGAGATGCCCACCCAGAACTGAGGCACCCAGAGGATGCACTGAGGCCTCAGAGGTGGAGTCAAGAGGGTTATAGGAATTTGGAGAAGAGAGAGACTGTTGACATGTCACCTGCTCTCTGAGTGTCACTAGTGGACAAATTACTGGGGCCAGCTTCTACCACTTGAATTTTGCCTGCAGTGGGGGGTCCTGCTGCTGGCTTGAAATAGACCAAATGATGGAAATGTTTACACCACAGAAATTGGCAAACACTACACATCAAGGCCCCCCACCCACCAGAGACCAGAGCCATTGTTCTTTGTGTATTTATTTAATTCAATATCTATATAGAAACATGCTCTTGCTCTGTCGTGCAGGCGGAGTGCAGTGCTACCATCGTGGCTCACTGCAGCCTGGACTTCCCAGGCTCAGGCAATCTACCCACCTCACTCTCCCGAGTTGCTAAGACCACAGGCATGCACCACTATGCCTGGCTAATTTTTTTTTTTTTTTTGAGACGGACTTTCGCTCTTGTTACCCAGGCTGGAGTGCAATGGCGCGATCTCGGCTCACCGCAACCTCCGCCTCCTGGGTTCAGGCAATTCTCCTGCCTCAGCCTCCTGAGTGGCTGGGATTACAGGCATGTGCCACCATGCCCAGCTTATTTTTTGTATTTTTAGTAGAGACGGGGTTTCACCATGTTGACCAGGATGGTCTCGATCTCTTGACCTCGTGATCCACCTGCCTCGGCCTCCCAAAGTGCTGGGATTACAGGCGTGAGCCACCGCGCCCGGCCCTACACCTGGCTAATTTTTACAATCGTTTTGGCCAGGCATGGTGGCTCATGCCTGTAATCCCAGCACATTGGGAGACCGAGGTGGGTGGATCACAAGGTCAGGAGATCAAGACCATCCTGGGTAACACAGTGAAACCCCTTCTCTACTAAAAATACAAAAAATTAGCTGGGTGTGGTGGCAGGTGCCTGTAATCCCAGCTACACAAGAGGCTGAGGCAGGAGAATCGCTTGAACCTCAAGGTTGCAATGAGCTGAGATCATGCCACTGCACTCCAGCCTGGGCAACAGAGTGAGACTTCGTCCCCCCACAAAAAAAAATTGTTTTGTAGAGACAGAGTCTTACTATGTTACCCAGGCTGGTCTCAAACTCCTGGGCTTAAGCAATCCTCCCACCTCAGCCTCCCAAGTGTGAGCCATGGCACTGACCGCCAGAGCCACTGTTAGACACAACCAGCACACCGTTGCCTGAAGCCCAGGAGGCCACTTACTGTGGATACCAGGTGCACATAGTAGGTCCTCACTGTGATTTTTAACTGAGCAGAACCAAGGCGAATTCCTATAACCTCTGGGGGAAATCTAGAGTTTTGCTTCATTCGTTACTGAGGACCTACTAAGTGCCAGGTATGCTGGGTGCTGGGGCTACCATGGTATATAAGACACTGTTCCCTTCACCTTGGAGGAGGCTCAGAGCACAGACAGGCCATGTGGCAGTGGTCTCGCTATGAGGCATGAGCTGCGATGGAGGAGGGACCTGAAAAGGGCCTGGTGCTAGGTGCAGCTTATCAAAGGTAATAGGGAAGGCTGAGGAAAGTCTGCCGGATCTGAGACTTTAAAATTAGCTGGGCTACTTGGGAGGCTGAGGTGGGAGGATTGCCTGAGCCCAGGATGTTGAGACTGCAGTGAGCTATAATCATGCCACCCCACTCCAGCCTGGGCGACACAGCAAGACCATATCTCAAAACTAAATAAAATTAAAATACAGGTTGGGCGCGGTGGCTCACGCCTGTAATCCCAGCACTTTGGGAGGCTGAGGCGGGCAGAACACTTGTGGTCAGGAGTTCAAGACTGGCCTGGCCAATATGGTGAAACCCAGACTCTACGAAAAATACAAAAATTAGCCGGGCATGGTGGTGCACATCTATAATCCCAGCTACTCAGGAGGCTGAGGCAGGAGAATCACTCGAACCCAGGAGGCGGAGGTTGCAGTGTGCCGAGATCGCACCACTGCACTCCTGCCTGGGCAACAGAGCAAGACTCCATCTCAAAAATAAAGTAAAATAAAATAAAAATACAACACCAACAACAGCAGCAAACCAAAATAAATACATCAATAACATAGGGAGGGAATCCTCACCTCTGCAGGTGAAGGTGCAGGCGGGAAAGGGCTTGCCTTTGCTGAGCGCCCCCTCCATGCACGTGCCCACCTCTGCCCCCACAGCAAACCGCTGCAAGAAGGCCCCGGTGAAGAGCTGCACCGAGTGCATTCGTGTGGACAAGGACTGCGCCTACTGCACAGATGAGGTGAGGACCTGGCCCAGGAGAGGGTGTGGAAAAGGCAAGGGTCGGGACTCGCTGGTGGAAATGAATCTGGTATTGGGGCAGCCAGGGGATGGATGCTGCCCCCGCTGACCCCCTGTCCTTCTGGCCAGATGTTCAGGGACCGGCGCTGCAACACCCGGGCGGAGCTGCTGGCCGCAGGCTGCCGGCGGGAGAGCATCATGGTCATGGAGAGCAGCTTCCAGATCACAGAGGTGCCTGGGGGGGCCGGGGGCTCACCATGCTCAACCTGGCTGTTTATGGGAGTGCATTGGGCCCCTTGGCCCGGCTGGACTCCCATCAGGCCTCCGGAGTGACCCTCCAGCCAGCTGTCCCCTTCCGCTGGCTGCAGGAGACCCAGATCGACACCACCCTGCATCGCAGCCAGATGTCCCCCCAGGGCCTGCGGGTCCGGCTGCGGCCCGGTGAGGAGCAGCACTTTGAGCTGGAGGTGTTCGAGCCCCTGGAGAGCCCCGTGGACCTGTACATCCTCATGGACTTCTCCAACTCCATGTCTGATGATCTGGACAACCTCAAGAAGATGGGGCAGAACCTGGGTATGGCGGGGCCAGAGTGGAGGACAGCAGGGTAGGAGGGGAACAGGGCGGGTGTCTGCTTGGGAGGCCAGGACTCAGGACAGCTGCACCCACCCAGAAGGAAACACAGGACGTTTGAGCCCCCAAAAACCTTCCCTTCCATTCTCAAGGGAAGAGTCCCAGCCAGACCCTACTCACCACTGGGGACTTCAGAGAAGGCCCAGGGCAGGCAGGCAGTGGAGCCATCTGGCCCTGACAAAGAGGGCACCCCCAGCCATGAGGTTGTGGGGAAGAGTCTGCTCTTCAGACAGAGCTGGGTTGCATTCCCAGCCACCCTGCCCTTGCTGTATGAGTAATGCCAGGCCCCCAGTCCCATTCCCCTCATCCATAAATAGGAACAGGAGATGTTGTGAGCATGAACCTTTGTCCAGCATGCAAAGTGTTAACCCCCCTCTTCCTCCTTTTGAGCCAGCCCTTCGTGGGGGGCCGTGTTTATGCATTTATGGGGAGCATCGGGGCACGGGGGCATCAGGACTCAGCTATCCCCTCTGTCCTGTTGACCCCAGCTCAGGTCCTGAGCCAGCTCACCAGCGACTACACTATTGGATTTGGCAAGTTTGTGGACAAAGTCAGTGTCCCACAGACGGACATGAGGCCTGAGAAGTGAGTGACTGGGTGGGCCCCTCGGGTAGGCAGGGGTCCGGGCCATGTGACCCCCGCTCCTCTCTCACCCACAGTCTTAAAATTCTTCTACTGCTGGGCAGGGTATCTCATGTCTATAATCCCAGCACTTTGGGAGGCCAAGGCGGGTGGATCATCTGCGCTCAGGAGTTCAAAACCAGTCTGGCCAACATGGCAAAACCCCGTCTCTACTAAAAACTGTAAAAATTAGCCAAGCGTGGTGGTGGGCGCCTGTAATCCCAGCTACTTGGGAGGCTGCGGCAGGAGAATCGCTTGAACCCAGGAAGTGGAGGTTGCAGTGAGCCGAGATTATGCCATTGCACTCCAGCCTGGGCAACAAGAGCGAAACTCTGTCTCATAAAAAAATAAAAATAAAAAACAAAACAACAAAAATAAATAAAATAAAATAAATAAAAAAATACAAATACAAATACAAAAATGAGCTGGGCATGGTGGTGGGTGCCTGTAATCCCAGCTACTTGGGAGGCTGAGGCAGGAGAATCACTTGAACCCAGGTGGCAGAGGTTGCAGTGAGCCGAGATGGCACCACTGCACTCCAGCCTGGGCAATAGAGCAAGACTCAGTCTCAAAAAAAAAAAAAAAAAATTCTCCTAGTTGAAACAAGCCAGGGGCACTGTGGTCCACGGTGTCATCCCCTCTGATGCTCTCTCTTCCTCCCACCTCTGCCCAGGCTGAAGGAGCCCTGGCCCAACAGTGACCCCCCATTCTCCTTCAAGAACGTCATCAGCCTCACAGAAGATGTGGATGAGTTCCGGAATAAACTGCAGGGAGAGCGGATCTCGGGCAATCTGGACGCTCCTGAGGGCGGCTTCGATGCCATCCTGCAGACAGCCGTGTGCACGGTGGGCACCGGGAAGGGCGCTGCCAGCCCAGGCCAGGGGTGAGCGCTTCTGGGCAAGGCCCTGAGCTGCCCCCTGGCCTGCTCTGGTGCCAGGCTCACAGGCCCTGAGGGGAAGCCCGGGAGCCTGCAACCCCTTTGCCCTAAGACAAGCTCAGGCTCTGTGAGTGGTCCTCAGTTACAATCTGGGTTCAGATGTGCCGGGAGCCACAGTCCCCTGGCCTGAGCAGTCACAGCCTGGTTTCGTATCAGCCCGCAAGGCAGACCTGGGCTTCGGGGTTCCGGAATCTTTAGTACCCTGCCCCACCAGCTGCCCAGTCTCCAGCTGTTCTGGGTATCTGAAGAAGCCAGTTCCTTTGATATGTACATCCATTTGTTCATTTTGAAAATACACCCACGGCTGGGTGCAATGGCTCATGCCTGTAATCTCAGTACTTTGGGAGGCCGAGGTGGGTGGATCACAAGATCATGGGTTCGAGACCAGCCTGACCAACATGGTGAAACCCCGTCTCTACTAAAAATACAAAAATTTGCCAGGCATGGTGGTACGTGCCTGTAATCCCAGCTACTCAGGAGTCTAAGGCAGGAGAATTGCTTCAACCTAGGAGGCAGAGGTTGCAGTAAGCCAAGGTCGCACCACTGCACTCCAGGCTGGACGACAGAGTGAGACTCCATCTCAAAAAAAAAAAAAAGAAAGAAAGAAAAAGAAAATAAGATACCCTTATTACTAAGTTAGAAAACAAAGCAAGCCAAGGCGTGGTGGCTCATGCCTGTAATCTCAGCACTTTGGGAGGCTGAGACAGGAGGATCACTTCAGTCCAGGATTTGAGACCAACTGGGCCACATGGCAAGACCCCATCTCTATAGAGAACACAAAAATACTGGGTGTGGTGCATGCCTGTGGCCCCAGCTACTTGGGGGGGCTGCATCTCTGGTTCCTTTTTCTCAGCCTTGTCACTCAGTCATCTGCTGTCACATACGACTTTCATGATGGCACTTGCTGTGAATCCAGTGGCTTAAGCCCGGCCCCGTGTTGGGACCCTGGTTCCCCATCCTGTATGACGCTGTGCTGCGTGTCAGCAGGCAGCCTGCTCAGTGGGCATGCCCCGCTCTGCCTTCCCCAGAGGGACATTGGCTGGCGCCCGGACAGCACCCACCTGCTAGTCTTCTCCACCGAGTCAGCCTTCCACTATGAGGCTGACGGTGCCAATGTGCTGGCTGGCATCATGAACCGAAATGATGAACGGTGCCACCTGGATGCCACGGGCAGCTACACCCAGTACAGGACCCAGGACTACCCATCGGTGCCCACCCTGGTGCGCCTGCTCGCCAAGCACAACATCATCCCCATCTTCGCTGTCACCAACTACTCCTATAGCTACTACGAGGTACACAGCCGGGGCCCCATGGCGGGAGGTGGTCAAGGCCAGAGGTCCATGGAGCTTCTCAGACAACCCTCCTCCCTCCCTTCCCCCCTCCCTCCTTCCCCCCTCCCTCCCTTCCTCCCTCCCTCCTTCCTCCCTTCTTCCCTTTCTTCCTTCCTCCCTTCCCAAAGCATTTGGGCACCCCAAGAGTGGACCCTGGTGGGAAGGGAAGGTCATGTGCCCATCCTCCACTCCAAGTCCCAAGCAGGTGGGGCTAAGAGGGCAGGCTCTGCGACACCACAGCAGGTTCCACGCCTCAGTTTTCCCATCCTCAAAGTGGGGAGAATCCCAGAGCGTTCAGATTCAGGGAGCTGCTTAGCCTGAGACCTGGCCTTCTCTCCCGCAGAAGCTTCACACCTATTTCCCGGTCTCCTCGCTGGGGGTGCTGCAGGAGGACTCATCCAACATCGTGGAGCTGCTGGAGGAGGCCTTCAATGTGAGGGCAGCTCAGGCTCCAGAGTCTGAGCCCTTCTGGGGCAGGGTGGGAGGCGGGCAAGGGGTGTCTTGGGTCATGGTGGAGAAATGGGTCTGGGACAGGCTGGTGAGGAAGGGTCTCTGGCTATCCCTGAGGCCAAAGGGGCCACCTGGGCCTGGCCCTGGCTCCTACAGGCTCTGTGATACCCTGCATGACACCAGCCGCACATGAAGGTGGGGTGGAGCACAGCCAGGCCCCCTGCAGAGCACCGACCACTGCCTTCTTCCTTTAGCGCATCCGTTCCAACCTGGACATCCGGGCCCTAGATAGCCCCCGAGGCCTTCGGACAGAGGTCACTTCCAAGATGTTCCAGAAGACGAAGACGGGGTCCTTTCACATCCGGCGGGGGGAAGTGGTACGCCTCTGTGGGGGCAGCAGGGTGGGGGACAGACATAGCACCCCGCTTAGAGTGGAATCATCTGAAACATCTGTCAAGAGTATGGCCCTTGGAGTCAGGCAGGCCTGGGTGCAACTCCCTGGGGCCAGCCATTTCCATGAGCCCGGCATGCCCCTCTGCCTGTTGGCTTCCTCTGCATGTAAGCATCAAGCCCCAAGGCTTGCTGGGGCAGTAAATGGATTAGTGTCACAAAGCCCAGAGGCCCCAGCCACTGTCACTGTCGACGTGATTGTGACTGCACTGGGAAGGAGGGAGTTTTCAGCCCTGAGGGAGGTGAGCAGGAGCTCATGTCAGGGATCCAGACACCTCCTAGGAACTTGGGGGCTGAGGGCCTTCAGGCACCGGTGGCCCTCTGGTCCTTGGGGCTGGTCTGCCTTGGCTGACCACGGGGTCCCTGCAGGGCATGTACCAGGTGCAGCTGCGGGCCATCGAGCACGTGGATGGGACGCATGTGTGCCAGCTGCCGGAGGAGGACCAGAAGGGCAACATCCATCTGAAACCTTCCTTCTCTGATGGCCTCAAGATGGACGTGGGCATCATCTGTGACGTGTGCCCTTGCGAGCTGGTACGACGTAGCTCCACCGGGCAGGAGGGGAGAGCTGAGCCAAGCACCCTGGGGTCCTAACGAATGAAGCAGGACTCCTGTGCCCCATCTCCCATGTGGGGTGTCCCGAGGCACAGAGGGCAGCAGAAGGGTCCAGTGGCCCTGGGCCTGCACCCTCAACACACCCCACCATGGTCTGATTCCAGCAAAAAGAGGTGCGCTCAGCTCGCTGCAGCTTCAACGGAGACTTCATGTGCGGACACTGTGTCTGCAGCGAGGGCTGGTGAGCGGGGAAGGGAGTTGGGCGCCCAGGACACCAGTGGCCCCTGATGGGAAGGCTGGGCTCCTGCAGGGACCTGACCCTGCATGCACCTTGTACACCTGGCCAGGGGTGGGGCGGCAATCAAAGAAACGGCTGAGGGCGGGCACACCCAGTTACTGGTCAAACCCAGCACTCTGAAATACAGAGATATATGGGCCGTCTCTAGTAAAAGGTGCGGGGATTGAGACAGGGTGGCTGTCGGAGCTGGGGTCTGAATACTGGGGGACAGGCACAGGAGGGAGACTTCCTTTTCACTCCATGCCTTTGGTATTCTGAGTCATGTGTCCTATTGCCTAATCAGAAGAGAGCCGGTAAACACACGGCAGTGAGGGCTTTAGCTTCAGGACACTGGGCGAACCTGTCGCAACTTGAGGCAGAGCAGTGGGGAAAGGACACTGGAAGGGGTGACAGGGCACTGGGGTTTAGGTCTCAGTTCAGCCACTTCTGTCTGCTTGACTTGGAGCTGCCTCAGCCCTCTCAGAGCCTCTGTTTCCTCATCTGTGAAATCAGACAGCAGGCCAGGCATGGTGGCTCACGCCTGTAATCCCAGCCCTTTGGGAGGCTGAGGTGGGTGGATCACGTGAGGTCAGGTGTTTGATACCAGCCTGGCCAACGTGGTGAGCCTCGTCTCTTAAAAAAAATACAAAAATTAGTTGGGCATGGTGGCAGGCACCTGTAATCCCAGCTATTTGGGAGGCTGAGGCAGGGGAATTGCTTGAACCCCGGAGGCAGAGGTTGCAATGAACCAAGATCATATCATTGCACTCCAGCCTGGGTGACGAGAGCGAAACTCTGTCTAAAAAAATAAAAATAAAATGGGACAGTAAAAGCCCCAGCCTTCCTCCTGGGCTGTTTTGGGGAAGTGACCAGTTCCTCCTTCAGGAGTGGCCAGACCTGCAACTGTTCCACCGGTTCTCTGAGCGACATACAGCCCTGCCTGCGGGACGGCGAGGACAAGCCGTGCTCAGGCCATGGGGAGTGCCAGTGCGGGCACTGTGTGTGCTATGGTGAAGGCCGCTACGAGGGTCAGTTCTGCGAGTATGACAACTTCCAGTGTCCCCGCACCTCTGGGTTCCTCTGCAATGGTGAGCTCAATGGCTGTGGCCAGTGCTGACGGCGGGGTAAGGGGTGGACCTTGAGTGTGAACTTCCTGTCAGGACCCAGGTTGGGAGAGCCGGGCTTGGAATCAGAATCCCCAGGTTCAGGCCCAGCCCCACTCTGGATGTCCTGAGGGCCGCCCCCAAGTCCTGCCCCAACCTGGACCTCACTTCTCTCATCTGCAACGTCCATGCCCAAGGCCACTGCCGGCAGGACTTTCCCCTGGTTTTCAGATTCCAACTCCCCTGAGGTTCTCTCTGGCAGTTCATTTCTATGCCCACCCCCCTTGTCCACACCCTTATCTCATTAGGGTGTGTGCCACCCAGCCCTCCAGTGGTTGGCAGGTATATGGCATGATGATCTTTCCTCTCTCCAAAGATGATAAATTTCTTTTTTTTTTTTTTTTGAGACGGAGTTTTGTTCTTGTCACCCAGGCTGGAGTGCAAAGGTACAATCCCAGCTCACTGCAACCTCCGCCTCCCAGATTCAGGCTATTCTTCTGCCTCAGCAGCTGAATAGCTGGGACTACAGGCATGCGCCACCATGCCCAGCTACTTTTGTATTTTTAGTAGAGAGGAGTTTCACCATGTTAGCCAGGCTGGTCTCAAACTCCTCACCTCAGGTGATCCGCCCGCCTCTGCCTCCCAAAGTGCTGGGATTATAGGCCTGAGCCATCGCACCTGGCCCAAAGATGCTAAATTTCTAGCTGGAGGGCCTGGAGCTTCCTCTGTATTCTCACAGGTCCAAGCCATAGGCTTGCAGTCTGACCAGGAACATCAGAGCTAGGCAGGGTCACAGAACTTGGACAAGAGGGTGTATGGAAGGATTGGTAGTCAAATGGAAGAGGATGAATGAAAATCTACTCATCAAATACTTATGACACCCCCATTGTATACTTTCCAAGCCCCTGCTTTTCTACTCTTTCTTCTGTTCTTGCTTTTGTTCACCATTTCTTCTCTTTACTGTCTGTCCCTGAGTGTGCTCAGAGAAACAGAAGAGAGAACTGGGCACCACTGGAGAAAGGCAGACATGTGGCACAGAGGGAGTTATGAGAGAGAAAAGGAGGAAGATGCCTCAGGGAAAGGAGGCAGGGCCAGAGTACAAAGGGCTTCGGTTCTAGTCCAGGGCAGGACTTCATCCGTTGGACAAAAGGAAGTCACTGGAAGTTTTAATTTCATTTTCTATTTGTATATTAATCCTCTATCCAGCCACCTTGCTAAATACACCTATGAAATCTAATAATTTATCTGTAGATTCTTCTGGATACTTTGTGACATGCTTTGGATACTTGCAAATAAGAATAGTTTTTAAAATGTATTTATTTTATTTATTTTTGAGATGGAGTCTCCCTTTGTCACCCAGGCTGGAGTGCAGTGGTGCGATCTTGGCTCACTGCAACCTCTGCCTCCTTGGTTCCAGTGATTCTCCTGCCTCAGCCTCAAGTAGCTGGGATTACAGGCACCCACCACCATACCCAGCTAATATTTGTATTTTTAGGGGAGACAGGGTTTCACCATGTTGGCCAGGCTGGTCTTGAACTCCTGAGCTCAAGTGATCTGCCTGCCTTGGCCTCCCAAAGTGCTGGGATTACAGGTGTGAGCCACCAGGCCTGGCCAACAGTTTTCTTACCTTCTAATGCTTACACATCTTATTTATTTTTCTGACCTTATTGCATTGGCCAGGACCCATTAGAGGTTCTTAGCCAGGGGAACAGGAGCCACATGATTGGATTTGTTTTGAGATGATTACTCTGGCTGCAGAGTGGAAGGTAGAAGACAGGATGAAGGCAGAGATGGAGGGAAGGAGATTCTAGGAAAGTGAGGAAGAGATGACTTCTGCCCCAGGCTAGAGGCATCCTGGCTCCCACAGCTCTGCTCCCACAGGTCCTCCCTGCCAGGTGGGCAGCCTGCACTACAGGGGCAGATGTCACTCTCATCTCCCTTCCCTGTCCCTCTCTGTAGACCGAGGACGCTGCTCCATGGGCCAGTGTGTGTGTGAGCCTGACTGGACAGGCCCAAGCTGTGACTGTCCCCTCAGCAATGCCACCTGCATCGACAGCAATGGGGTAAGCCTGGGCATAAGACAGACTGTGTCTGTCAGGACCACCCGTGCTCTCCAGAGAGAATCCTGTGGAGAGAGGAGAGGGGAGCAGGCAGGGATGGGGCATGGCTGGCTCACTGGTGCCCCCTTCTACCCCAGGGCATCTGTAATGGACGTGGCCACTGTGAGTGTGGCCGCTGCCACTGCAACCAGCAGTCGCTCTACACGGATACCATCTGCGAGATCAACTACTCGGCGGTGAGGCTGGGACCTATGGGGTGTGGGTATGGGAACCCTGGGCACAGGGCAGGGTGGGCAGGAGGGGCTGAGCCTGATGCCGCAGAATCTGGCCAAGGGCAAGAGGTTTGGGAAGCCGAGGTCTGGCAGAGCTCACCCAACACAGTGTCTGTCTGTCCCGCCTTTCCCCACCAAGATCCACCCGGGTCTCTGCGAGGACCTACGCTCCTGCGTGCAGTGCCAGGCCTGGGGCACCGGGGAGAAGAAGGGGCGCACATGCGAGGAATGCAACTTCAAGGTCAAGATGGTGGATGAACTTAAGAGAGGTAGGGGCAGGGGCTGAGGGCTGGGGGTGCTGAGGGTCTTGGCAGGGGTCATCCAACAGGGCAGGGGTGTCCTCATCTGGGCAGGGGCGTCCTCATCTGGGCAGGGGCTTGCAGTCTGGGCTAAGGCCACACAATCCGGACAGGCACTCCAGAGCTGGGAGGGACCACAAAACCCAGATAGAGGACACCGAGTCCCAGAAGAGGGTAAAAGCCTGGGCAGGAGGCATAGAACTCAGGTGGTGGGACACAGTCTGGCCCAGGAAGGGACCGAGAGTCTTGTGGGAGGCACCTTATTGGGCAGGGGCATGAACGCAGCAGGGGTACATGGTTGGGCTGTGGGGACATGCAGCCTCCCCTCCTCAAGGTCAGATACGTTTTCTGGACACCGAGTTCCTGGGCGATGTTCAGGTCAGGGAGGTGGGGGAGGTAGGTTTCTAGGCTCTGATGCTCCTAAGCACAGGAGGCCCCGCCTCACCCGTCCCTGTGCCAGATGAGAGCACAGCTTTGCCAGGACTTCCACTCTTCCCCGGGAGGCCCTGCAGTGGGTGAGGCAGATCCCAGAGTAGGGCTCCCTCACCAGACCCTGGGGTCCTCTGGGGCGGAGGGGTGTGGTTGGGGTGCCCTGCTGACCGGCTATGGGTGCAGCGGAGGAGGTGGTGGTGCGCTGCTCCTTCCGGGACGAGGATGACGACTGCACCTACAGCTACACCATGGAAGGCGACGGTGCCCCCGGGCCCAACAGCACCGTCCTGGTGCACCGGAAGAAGGGTGAGCTGGTGGGCCAGGCGCAGGGAGGGGCTTGTTGCCAGAGCTCAGTGGGGAGGACAGGCACCACCTCCCCTGCCTCCTCTCCTCCCCAGACTGCCCTCCCGGCTCCTTCTGGTGGCTCATCCCCCTGCTCCTCCTCCTCCTGCCACTCCTGGCCCTGTTGCTGCTGCTCTGCTGGAAGTACTGCGCCTGCTGCAAGGTGAGAGCCCACCCCTGCCTGGGTCCCCACCCCAACAGGGCCCCACCCCCACCTGGGTCCCCATCCCAACAGGGCCCCACCCTCCACCAGGGTCCCCACCTCCCCAGGGTCCCCACCCCAACAGGGTCCCCACCTCCCCAGGGTCCCCACTCCCACCTGGGTCCCCATCCCAACAGGGCCCCACCCTCCACCAGGGTCCCCACCTCCCCAGGGTCCCCACCCCAACAGGGTCCCCACCTCCCCAGGGTCCCTTCCCTGACAGGGTCCCTTCCCTGACAGGGTCCCTTCCCTGACAGGGTCCCTACCTTCCATCAGGGCCCTCCTCAGGGTCCCCAACTACCACCAGGGTCCCCACCCTCCCCATGGTTCCCCGAACAGCCCACCCACCATCCCCACTCCCGCAGCTTTGTACCCAGAGGCTTTGGCCCATGGAGCCCAACTGTCTGGATTCTGGTCCCAGCTGTGTGACCCTGGGCAAGTTACGTAGTCTCTCCATGCCTCAGTTCCCTCATCTATAAAATGAAGATCATAGAATTGACCTCAGAAAGTGGAGCTGAAGCTTAAATTAGTGAAGTAAAGTTCTCAGAAGGGACTGACCCGTAGCACGCACCATCGCCCCTCCTGCCTTGGCTAGAACCCCACCAACCCCATGCAGCTTCCCAAGTGACAGTAATGATGATAAGGCCCATGAGCTCCCAGCCCGAGTCATTCTGGAGCCCCAGCCCCCAGCGCAGCCCTGGCTCAGCTCAGTGTTTCTCATTGTGCTGTCGTGACAGCATGTCCAATGACTCCATTTCCCCGCCCCCCACCACCCCATGAGGTCAGTGGGGCAAGGTCACTATGCCCTATGGCAGACGGAGAAATTGGGGCTAGAGGCAGGTGATAAATGCATGGTCCTCGGAAGGAGCTGAGTCAAGCTGAGCCCACATCTGCCCCAGCTCTAGCGCCCGCCCAGGACCCCCGCTCCATCAGCCATTGGTGGCCAGATCCCTGAGAGCACCTGCTCTGGGGTCAGCCACGTGCAAAGGGCCTGGGAGCCACAACAGGGAAGGAAGGGCCCTGCCTGCCAGAAGCTGGTCGTTGTTGGGGAGAACAGACGAGAGGAAAGTGTGGAGGATGGCATGGCTCAGAGTGGGGGCTGTAGGCAGCAGAGACCACACTCTGTAGTAACCCCCAGTGTTGTGGGATATTAATGTGCATTACATAGAAAAGGAGTTACGTGATCAAATAGGTTTGAGCCAGGCACAGGTGCGCGGGCCTGTCGTCCCAGCTACTTGGAAAGCTGAGGCAGGAGGATCGCTTGAGCCTGGGAGTTTGAGGCTACAGTGAACTATTATTACACACTGCACTCCAGCCTGGGTGACTGAGTGAGACTCGGTCTCAAAAAGAAAAAAAGAAGGCTTAAGAAACAAGTTTCTGGCCAGGTGCGGTAGCTCACGCCTGTAATCCCAGCACTTTGGGAGCCCAAGGCCGGTGAATCACTTGAGGTCAGGAGTTCCAGACCAGACTGACCTGGCTAATATGGTGAAACCCCGTCTCTACTAGAAATACAAAATTAGCTGCGCGTAGAGGCAGGTGCCTGTATTCCCAGTTACTCAGGGGGCTGAAGCAGGAGAATCACTTGAACCTGGGAGGCAGAGGTTGCAGTAAGCCGAAATCATGCCGCTGCATTCCTCCAGTCTGGGCAACAGAGTGAGACTCCGTCTCAAAAAAAAAAAAAGAATTATTTTCTGCAGGACTTTTCAGAGCCTTTGATATAGTCCTGTCGCTAATGAACCTGCAAGAGGGGCAGGGGGAATGAATTCAGTGCTTCCCAAGTGAATCTGACCACAGAACCTTTCCCGAGCACCTGGCAGGATGAGGGTTCCATGGCACAAACTTTGGGAGCCCTCTGCCCCCATCACCCTCTATGCCCATGTGTGCCATGCTTACCCCTGCCACCACCTGGATATTCTGGTGTCTGGGGAGGCAGTGCCACCTCTCTGGACTATTGGCATGGAGTGGGGTGGCTGGAGGGGCTTACCTGGGCCAGGGCAGCTGTCTTTGGCCTCACCCTCACCCACCTTGTCTCCTAGGCCTGCCTGGCACTTCTCCCTTGCTGCAACCGAGGTATGGGCCTGGCATAAACGGGCAGTGGGGGCTCTAACTGCTCTTTCTCTGAGCTGGGGTGGAGGGAAGCGGGGACGGAGCCTAGAACGGCAGAGGCTGGAGGCTCTGGGGGTCCCACCTGATGAGGTTGGGCTGTGTGGGTCTAGGGAGGGGTGCTGTGCTGAGGACCCCGTCCTGCAGGTCACATGGTGGGCTTCAAGGAAGACCACTACATGCTGCGGCAGAACCTGATGGCCTCGGACCACCTGGACACGCCCATGCTGCGCAGTGGGAACCTCAAGGGCCGTGACGTGGTCCGCTGGAAGGTCACCAACAACGTGCAGCGTCCTGGCTTTGCCACTCATGCCTCCAGCATCAACCCCACGGAGCTGGGTGAGGGCGGGGCTGGATGCCGCAGCTCTGGGTAGTGCCCCTGGGGCCCTCTGTTCCAGATCTGGGATCACAGCACGCCTCTTCTCTGGGTGTGGGGTGCAGGCACAGGGCTCAGCCACCTTTTGCCCCGTCCTGATGGTACTGTGAACCCCATGCCTCGACATGCATGGCCTGCTGGCCAGGCATGCCCTGATCCTAGCATGGTTGCTGGAGGGACGCTCTGTGGTGCCCGTCATGCGGGGGGCTGACCACATCCGTCTCACCACCTCCCACTGCCTGCCCCTAGTGCCCTACGGGCTGTCCTTGCGCCTGGCCCGCCTCTGCACCGAGAACCTGCTGAAGCCCGACACTCGAGAGTGCACCCAGCTGCGCCAGGAGGTGGAGGAGAACGTAAGGACCCAGGAGCTCAGCCTGGCTGGCGGTGTGGGCTCGAGGGCAGGGGGGTGTGGGCAGGGCAGAGCGAACACGGCTGTGGCACCGAAATTCGTTCACTAGAGAGGGGCTTCTCTGGACCTGTGCCTGGCAGGGGCATCCTGGGATCTGTTTCCAGAGGGCAGGAGGCCGCGTGGGGCATGCCCCAGCTAACCTTGAGGGCCTCTGGGTAGAGAGCCTGCGAGGCTCCCCAGGTCCCCAGCCTGAGGGCTTGCCATGGGGTCACCTAGGCCCAGCCTCACGCCCCTCCCTTGCCTGGCAGCTGAATGAGGTGTACAGACAGATCTCTGGTGTTCACAAGCTCCAGCAGACCAAATTCCGGTGAGTCCTGGGGTGCCTGGGTTGGGTGGGGGAGCCGCTCGGAGCTGAAGCCCGCAGGCAGATGCAGCCTCCACTTCAGGGCTGTCTGGCTCACAGCGTTCTCTTTGTCCCCACAGACAGCAGCCCAACGCCGGGAAAAAGTGAGTAGAAGACGCGGTGAGACAGCCCCCACGTCCTGCCCGCCTGTCCCCAGCCCAGCCACCTGCCCCCTCCATCCCTGCTCCAACTCCATTCCATAGGAAGGGAGGGGCAGATGTGTCCGTCATGGGTTCAGACCTTCATTTGTTCCTTGGATCATTTCTTCAACAAATGCTAATGTAAAGGGCTTGCTATGCAGTAGCAAAAGCCCTGGGCAAAGGCGAATCAGCCCAGTCCCCGCTCTCACATGGGTGACAGCCCAGCCCCCCACCCAGTACCAGCAATAGCAGGCACCCAGCTCCATCCGCTCCAGGGTCCAAGACCCTGATCCTGGGTGCACCTCTGGGGGCCAGGCAGGTTACCATGAGGATGGGCCAGCAGGTCACACACCTCTTTCCTTAGGTCCTACTCCGAGTCCTGGCCCTTCAGGGGAGAGCAAGGGAGTGAGGAGGGGGTCTCGATGCAGAAACAGCAGGGCTAGAGTAACAGCACGTGGCCATGAGTAAGAAGTCAGCCAGGCGTGGTGGCTCTCGCCTGTAATCCCAGCACTTTGGGGGGCCAAGGCGGGAGGATCACCTGAGGTCAGGAGTTCAAGACCAGCCAGGACAATATGGTGAAACCCCATCTCTACTAAAAATACAAAAATTATCTGGGCGTGGTGGCAAGCACCTGTAATCCCAGGAACGTGGGAGGCTGAGGCAGGAGAATTGTTTGAATCCAGGAGGCAGAGGTTGCAGTGAGCTGAGATAGCATCACTGCACTCCAGCCTGAGTGACAGAGGGAGACTCTATCTCAAAAAATAAATAAATAAAAAGAATGGCTGACCAGCATTTCTGCGGGCCAGCTACAGGCCAGACATCGTCCTGAGGGCTTTTGATGTGGTTATCTTATTCAGCCCCCTCGTCAAGCCTGGGAGGTAGATATCACTGCTGTTCCCATTTTACAGATTAGGAAGCTGAGGCTCAAAAGGGTTAAGTGACTTGCCCAAGGTTACTCAGCTGTTGAGAATTAGAGCCAGGGCTGGGGCCGCAGCAGCCTGGCTTGAGCACTCACACCCTTAGCATCTTTGCTGTCCAGCCCTTGATGAGGTGGGCAGGGAAGCCTACTTGACAGAGGAGGGCGCTGAGGCTCAGGGAGGCACCGTGGCTGGGCTGAGACTGCAGGGTAAGGGGCGTGGGCCTGGAGCACTGCCTGCCTCTGAAGACCCTGCATTTCTTGTTGACTTACATCCTAGCCCCTGAAGGGGAGAGGTCAGGCAGGAGGGATAGGGACAACAGGTGCCAGCCTGACCCCTCCCCCCTCGGCCCAGGCAAGACCACACCATTGTGGACACAGTGCTGATGGCGCCCCGCTCGGCCAAGCCGGCGCTTCTGAAGCTTACGGAGAAGCAGGTGGAGCAGAGGGCCTTCCACGAGCTCAAGGTGGCCCCTGGCTACTACACCCTCACTGCAGACCAGGGTAGGAGGACGGGTCCCTTGTGCCACCCCCTCGTACCTCCCACTCATGTGGCCCTATGACCCACCTCTGACCACCTCCCGACCCCCACCCAGACGCCCGGGGCATGGTGGAGTTCCAGGAGGGCGTGGAGCTGGTGGATGTGCGGGTGCCCCTCTTCATCCGGCCTGAGGACGATGAGGAGAAGCAGCTGCTGGTGGAGGCCATCGACGTCCCCGCGGGCACTGCCACCCTCGGCCGCCGCCTGGTAAACATCACCATCATCAAGGAGCAAGGTGGGTCAGGGTGGGGAGAGCGGGGGAGGCAGATGGGGGCTGGGGGGTTCCTCCTGCTTAAGTGGAAGTGCGGCCTGGCCACGTGGCCTGGGCCAGTCACTTAACCTCTGCAAGCCTTGGTTTCTCCATCTGTAAAATGGGTAAGGGCTCTTTCCTCCTTCATGGGCCAGGGACCTGCCGAGACCATTCCTGTCCCCTCCAACAACCCAGAATCCGTGGCTGTTCACCTCGGCACAGTGCCTGGTGGTGAACGCTCCGTAAATGGAAGCTTCTGTTAGCTTCATCATAAGGGATCAGCCCCTTGTTCCTCTCGCTCTAGAGGAGGGGTCGGCCAAGGCATCTTGCCATGGACATCTGACCCCTTCTCCCCACCTGCGCCTGAAGCCACAGGCCTCAGGCCTCTTCCTGCTCTGCTCCAGGCCCAGGGCTGAGAGCTCCGTCTCTGGTCCTGCTCCTGCCTGACCTTCCTCTGCCCTGGCCCTTCCAGGATGTCTGCAGGACACTTTGTTCCAGCTTTACTTCTTTTTTTTTCTTGAGATAGAATCTCGCTGTCACCCAGGCTGGAGTGCAATGGCGTGATCTTGGCTCACTGCAACTGCTGCCTCCCAGGTTGAAGCGATTCTCCTGCCTCAGCCTCCTGAGTAGCTGGGATTACAGGCGTGCACCACCATGCCCGACTAATTTTTGTAGCTTTAGTAGAGATGGGGTTTCGCCATGTTGGCCAGGTTGGTCTCAAACTCCTGACCTCAGGTGATCCGCCTACCTCGGCCTCCCAAAGTGCTGGGATTACAGGTGTGAGCCACCGCGCCCGGCCCCTCACCCTTTTCTGGAAGGATTTTCTGTCCCACTCCTGCACCCTTCCCAGAGGGCAATGCCTAGAGGAAACCAAGTGGACTCCTGGATTCTGGGCTGGGCCACGGGAGAGCGGGAGGTGGGAAAGGACTGGGTCCAGCACGCTCTGACCAGTCCTTGGTCCTTGCAGCCAGTGGGGTGGTGTCCTTTGAGCAGCCGGAGTACTCGGTCAGCCGTGGGGAGCAGGTGGCCCGCATTCCTGTCATTCGGCGTGTCCTGGATAGTGGCAAATCCCAGGTCTCCTACCGCACACAGGATGGCACTGCGCAGGGCAACCGGGTGAGGCTCTGGCACGGGGTCGAGGGTACAGCCTGGGGGGAGCTACATGGGTACTGCATTGGGTTCCCAGGACAAAGCAGCACATGGCAACTACTTGAGTCCCTGGATGCTGGTGGTGCCCTGGCTGGCCTCCCAAGGACACATCCACCTGCTCCTGCCACCCTGTAGCAGGGGAGTCTCGCCCACCCAAAGTGCTAGTGACACCCTGGGTGAGGTTCCCTTGCTGCTAGGGACTCAGGCCAAGAGGGCTCTTTCCTCCTTCATGGGCCGGGGACCTGCCGAGACCATTCCTGTCCCCTCCAACAACCCAGGATCCGCAGGGCAGCCAAACCTCAGGAGAGAAACAAACTCCCCTGTATGCCCCAGTCCTGGAGGCTTTGGGCTTCTTGAGCTGGGATCGAAGACCCCCATGTCCCCAGGTCAGACTCCCCAAGGGCTGTCCTGGTTTCCCTCTCCTGGCCAAGCAGCAGGAGCAGCTCTTCAAGACAGGGAGTGCCGTGGCTGGGCCAGTGTCACCTTCATCGCTGAGCCCCAGTGCCGGGGGCAGCCCAATCCAGGTGGCAGGCAGGCAGGATTGGGTTTACAGGCTTCATAATTTTGCTGCTTTTGTTTGTTTCATGTGGGAATTTTTTGCTTCTTCATTTTTTAGGGAGACAGGCTCTCGCTATGTTGCCCAGGCTGGTCTTGAACTCCTGACCTCAAGTGATCCACCCACCTTGGCCTCCCAAAGTGCTGGGATTACAGGGGCAAGCCACTGTGCCCGGCCTAATTTTTGTATTTTTAGTAGAGACGGGGTTTTGCCATGTTGGCCAGGCTGGTCTTAAACTCCTGATCTCAAGTGATCCACCCATGTCAGCTTCTCAGAGTGCTGGGATTACAGATGTGAGCCACCTCGCCTGGCCTTTCTAGGTTTTAAATGTTGGCAACAAATCCACAATTAAAAAAGGCCGGGCATGGTGGCCACACCTGTCATCCCAGCACACTGGGAGGCAGAGGTGGGAGAATCACTTGAACCCAGGGGTTGGAGACCACCTTGGCAATGTGGTGAGACCTTGTCTATACAAACGATTTAGGCATTAGCCAGGCACTGTAGCGCACACTTGTGGACCCAGCTACTTGGGAGGCTGAGGCAGGAGAATCACCTGAGGCCAGGAGGTTGAGGCTGCAGTGAGCCATGTTCACGCCACTGCACTTCAGCTTGGGCAATGCAGTGAGAAACTGTCTCAAAAAAATAAAATAATTAAAAAAAAAAAATCAAACAAAAAAACACAAAACCTGAGTCAATGCAGTAGCTCATGCCTGTAATCCCAACCGTGGGAGGCCACAGTGGGAGGATCACTTGAACCCAGGAGTTGGAGTCCAGCTTAGGCAACATAGTGAAACTCTGTCTCTATTTAAAAAATAAATAAATAAATAAATAAATAAAAAAGGCCTGGCATGGTGGCTCACACCTGGAATCCCAGCACTTTGGGAGGCCGAGGCGGGCGGATCACCTGTGGTCAGGTGTTCAAGACCAGCCTGACCAACATGGAAAAAAATGACCGGGCACAGTGGCTCACGCCTGTAATCCCAGCACTTTGGGAGGCCGAGGCAGGTAGATCATAAGGTCAGGAGTTTGAGACAAGCCTGGCCAACATGGTCTCTACTAAAAAAAAAAATACATTTCTTCAGCACTACCTGGAAAAAAAATTAGCCAAACATGGTGGCACGTGCCTGTAATCCCATTTACTCGGGAGGCTGAGGCAGGAGAATCACTTGAACCTGGGAGGTAGAGGTTGCAGTGAGCCGAGATTGTACCATTAAACTCCAGTCTGGGTGACAGAGCGAGACTCCATCTCAAAAAAAGAAAAAAGAGGCCGAGCACGGTGGCACATGCCTATAATCCCAGCACTTTGGGAGGCCGAGTTGGGTGGATCACCTGAAGTCAGGAGTTCCAGATCAGTCTGACCAAAACGGTGAAACCCCGTCTCTACTAAATACAAAAAATTAGCCGGGTGTGGTGGTGCATGCCTGTAATCTCAGCTACTTGGGAGGCTGAGGCAGGAGAATCACTTAAACCCAGGAGGCAGAGGTTACAGTGAGCCAAGATCGCACCACTGCACTCCAGCCTGGACAACAAGAGTGAAACTCTGTCTCAAAAAAAAAAAAAAAAAAAAAGAGAAAACAAAATTCTCTCAAAAGTAATAAAGTCTTGGCCTCCCTGAGCCCACAGGCCCATTCGGCAAACATAGGGGAGTGTGGAGTCAGCAGGCCTGGGCTGCCTGGCCACATCCTATTTTTATTTACTTCTTTTTATTGATAAGAACTGTTCTCATTATTTTTCCAATGTGTCCCCATGAAAATTCCAAAGAAGTACACATCCACTCTCTTAAAAACAAAAAAAAATTCCAAAGAAGAATTTTTTGAGAGTCAAGGTCTCCCTGTAGCCCCAGGTGGAGTGCAGTGGCACAGTCCTGGCTCACTGCAATCTTGAACTGAGCTCAAGCAATTCTTCAACCTCAGCCTCCTAAGTAGCTGGGACAAGTGGTTTAGTAGAGACGGGTTTTCACCATATTGGCCAAGCTGGTCTCAAACTCCTGACTTCAAAAAAAAAAAAAAAAAGCTTTGATTTTTTTTAAAACATTTTAATTTCTCACCTTTTTATTTTGAAAAACTTCAAACATACAGAAAAATTGAAAGAACAATACAATTAGCACCCATTTTCCCTTTACATAGATTCACTGATTGTTAATATCTGCTTTCTCTCTCTCTCTTTTTTTTTTTTTGAGACAGAGTCTTGCTCTTGTCACCCAGGCTGGAGTGATCTCAGCTCACTACAACCTCCACCTCCTAGGTTCAAGTGATTCTCCTGCCTCAGCCTCCTAAGTAGCTGGGATTACAGGCACTTGCCACCACACCCAGCTAATTTTTTGTATTTTTAGTAGAGACAGGGTTTCATCGTGTTAGCCAGGATGATCTCAATCTCCTGACCTTGTGATCCATCCGACTCAGCCTCCCAAAGTGCTGGGATTACAGGCGTAAGCCACCACGCCTAGCTGGGCTCTTTCTTTCTATATAGATAGTGACATACACATATAGATATACATGTGGATGTCTGTATCTTCACATTGATTATACTAGTACCAAAAATTAGTCCATATTCTGGCCGGGATTGGTGGTTCACACCTGTAATCCCAGCACTCTGGGAGGCCGAGACAGGTGGATCACCTGAGGTCAGGATTTTGACACCAGCCTGGCCAATGGCAAAACCCCGTCTCTACTAAAAATACAAAAATTAGCCAGGCATGGTAGTGGGTGCCTGTAATCCCAGCTACTAGGGAGGCTGAGGCAGGAGAATCATTTGAACTGGGGGTGGAGGTTGCAGTGAGCCGACATTGTGCCACTTCATCTGGGCGAAAGAGTGAAACACCATCTCAAAAATATATAAAATAAAATGAGTACATACTCCAATGTCCCCATGTTTGGATATCCCAATAGTGTCCTTTATAGCTTTATTTCCTCCCAATCCAGGAACCAATCAAGGACGTAGCATTGAATTTTGTCACGTGTCTTGTCTCCTTTAATCTAGAACAGTTTCCTGGCTTTGTCTTCTGTGACACTGACTTTTTTTAAGACAGGGTCTCGCTCCATTGCCCAGGCTGGAGTGCAGTGGTGTGATCTCAACTCAGTGCAACCTCCACCTCCCGGGTTCAAGCGATTCTCCTGCCTTAGCCTCTTGAGTAGCTGGGATTACAGGCACCAGCCACCATGCCTGGCTAATGACACTGACCTTTTTTTTTTTTTTTTAAGACGGGGTTTCACCACGTTGGTCAGGCTGGTCTCCGACTCCCAACCTCAGGTGATCCGCCCGCCTTGGCCTCCAAAGTGCTTGGATTACAGGCGTGAGCCACCGCGCCTGGCGACACTGACATTTTTGAAGTATCCATGTAGGTTGCTTGCAGGCAGCTCCCTGGTTTTTGGTTTTGTTTTGTTTTTTACAACTGTGGGCCTCACTTTCTGAGTTGAGTGGCATGGGGTTGCCTCCCCAGCCACGGCCCTGGCTACTGCGCTTGGAATTGAAATCTTGCCTCGAAGCGCCACCTAGTGGTCGTCTATGGGAAAGATTTTTTTTTTTTTTTCTCCGTTTTCATCCTGGAAAGCTCAGGCAAGCATTGAAATGAAGCTGGGCCGGCCGGGCGTGGTGGCTCACGCCTGCAATCCAAGCACTTTGGAGGCCGAGACGGGCGGATCACCTGAGGTCAGGAGTTCAAGACCAGCCTGACCAACACGGTGAAACCTCGTCTTAAAAAATAAATAAATAAAATAAAGAAATGAAGCTGGGTGGCTCATGCCTGTAATCTCAGCACTTTGGGAGGCCGAGATGGGAAGATCGCTTGAGGCCAGTAGTTCAAGACTAGCCTAGGCAACATAGGATAACCCTGTCTCTACAACACACCAAAAAAATTGGCCAGGTGTGGTGCACACCAGTAGTCCCAGCTACTCAGGAAGCTGAGGGAGAGGATGACTTGAGCCCAGGAGGTCAAGCCTTCAATGAGCCGTGATCACCTGTAATCCCAGCTACTCAGGAGGCTGAGGTTTGAGAATCGCTTGAACCCAGGAGGTGGAGGTTGCAGTGAGTCAAGATCACACCACTGCACTCCAGCCTAGGTGACAGAGTGAGACTGTCTCAAACACACACACATCTGAAACTGATGTAAGTACTCCACTCAGCAAGTAGGGATGGTCTCTGCAGTGTCCGTGAGGTTGGGAGGGAGCGTGTGGCCGTGATTCTTGTCTCATCCCTCAGCCATGACCCTGACCCTGACCCCCTCCACTCCCAGGACTACATCCCCATGGAGGGTGAGCTGCTGTTCCAGCCCGGGGAGGCCTGGAAAGAGCTGCAGGTGAAGCTCCTGGAGCTGCAAGAGGTTGACTCCCTCCTGCGGGGCCGCCAGGCTCGCCGTTTCCATGTCCAGCTCAGCAACCCTAAGTTCGGGGCCCACCTGGGCCAGCCCCACTCTACCACCATCATCATCAGAGATCCAGGTGAGCAGAGCCTGTGATTGGCTTAAGCAGAGGGAGAGGGAAGACAGGTGAGGGGGGGTGTCTCTCTGCCAGGGCTGCCAGACTTAGTAAATCCAAACACAGGACACCCAGGTAAATCTGAATTTCAGATCAACATACACATTGGTAGGATAGGTATGTCCCATGCAATATTTGGAACATACTTACCCTAATTTTTTTTTTTACAAGAGGGGCTGGGTACACTGGCTCACACCTATAATCCCAGCACCTTGGGAGGCCGAAGTGGGAGGATCACTTGTGCCCAGGAGTTCTAGACCAGCCTGGGCAACACAGCGTGACCTCATGTCTACAAAAAATAAACAAATTAGCTTGGCATAATGGTGTGCACCTGGGGTCCCAGCTACTCAGGAGCCTGAAGTGGGAGGATCACTTGAACTCAGGGGATCTGGGCTGTATCGAGCTGTGATCACACCACTGCACAGCACCTGGGCCACGAAATGAGACTGTGTCCCCGCCTCCACAAAAAAAAAAAGCTTGCTGTTCATCTTGGCTGGGCACGCCTGTAATCCCAGCACTTTGGGAGGCTGAGGTGGGCAAATCACGAGGTCAAGAGATTGAGACCATCCTGGCCAACACGGTGAAATCCCGTCTCTGCTAAAAATACAAAAATTAGCTGGGCAGGGTGGTGTGCACCTGTAGTCCCAGCTACTTGGGAGGCTGAGGCAGGAGAATTGCTTGAACCCGGGAGGCAGAGGTTGCAGTGAGCCGAGATCATGCCACTGCACTCCATCCTGGTGACAGAGCAAGTCTGTCTCAAAAAAAAAAAAAAAACTTGCTGTTTATCTGAAATTCAAATGTAACCAGGCATCCTGAATTTTATCTGGCAACCCTATAGCCAGAGAGGCTGAGATCATGTTGTCACCACACAATAGGAATTCTCCCATCCGACCCCAGCCCTTTGGCATCAGCCTCCATTCTAACACGCAGGTGCTCCTGGAAGGGGTGGGCCAGATAGTTCCTCTCAGCCTTCAGCCTCCCCGCTGGGAGAAGGCCTGCTGGGAAGATGGGAAAGAAGGGAAATACTCAGGGTACAGTGTGGAGATGGGGTGGGGAGCTAATGTTCCCACGTGGAATGTTCCCTGAGCTGCCAAGGGAGAAAGGGGCAAACCAATTCCCTCCTCCTTCTGTTTCTCCAGAGACCCTCCTGGGCCCTCTGCCAAGCTTGACAGGATGCCCTATGTGGTAGTAATGGGGTACCATGTCCCCAGAGACGTGGGTGGGCAGGTCTGAGTTGAATGCGCTGGGCAGGGAGCCCTGGGTGTTTAATTGGGTCTCTGGCACCCCCTGGTGGCAAAGTGGGGTCTGAACCGGCTGCCCTGCCCCAACTTGACCCATTAGATGAAGTGGACAGGAGCTTGACAAGTCAGATGGTGTCATCACAGCCACCCCCTCACGGCAACCTGGGCGCCCCGCAGAACCCCAATGCTAAGGCCGCTGGGTCCAGGAAGATCCATTTCAACTGGCTGCCCCCTTCTGGCAAGCCCATGGGGTACAGGGTAAGGTAGGGGGCTGAGGGCCATGACAGGTGGATGGGCGGTGTGGCATCAGCACTCCCGGGAGAGGTGGGCCGTCGGAGGCCAGGGTCCCCTGAGAGAGCGGTGACAGTGGACCCTAGCACAAGTGGTCAACAGGAAACCTGGTCTGTGCTGGGGAAGAGGGAAGACCCATTCCTGAGTTATCAGACATTTGCCCTCCTTCCTTGAATGGGACCCACTCTGCCCCAGTCCTGATACGTGCACATGGCAGATCTCTCAGCCCCTCCCTCAGGCCTCAGTGTCTCTCATCTGTGCAAAGAGGACAGTAAGGCAGAGGTCGTCGGAGGGACGGGCAGTGTGGGTGCCTGCTGCTTCCCCCTGACCAGGACCCTGTCCCTGGGGGGGGCAGGTAAAGTACTGGATTCAGGGTGACGCTGAGTCCGAAGCCCACCTGCTCGACAGCAAGGTGCCCTCAGTGGAGCTCACCAACCTGTACCCATATTGCGACTATGAGATGAAGGTGTGTGCCTACGGGGCTCAAGGCGAGGGACCCTACAGCTCCCCAGTGTCCTGCCGCACCCACCAGGAAGGTGAGGCCTCGCCATGTCTGTCCCTTTGTCCCCTGGCTAGCCTGCACTCCCTCCCTCTGCCACTGACAGCACTCTTTCTGTATCCCCCGCTCCCCAGTGCCCAGCGAGCCAGGGCGTCTGGCCTTCAATGTTGTCTCCTCCACGGTGACCCAGCTGAGCTGGGCTGAGCCGGCTGAGACCAACGGTGAGATCACAGCCTACGAGGTCTGCTACGGCCTAGTCAACGAGGACAACCGTAAGAACCAGATCCTCCCTTCCTGCCCGCGGGGACAACAGCTGTGGAAGGGGAGGGGCCAAGCTGGAGGGAGCTCCGGGTCACTCCCTGGACCTGCTGTGCAGGGCACTCAAGGCCGTCATCCTGGTCAGCGGATAAGCCTGAGGCATCCTTAGTGTTTTGGCCAGATTTGGGCTGGATTGCGTTCTAAGGCCAAACCCAGAAGCCTGCAGGGCGGGTGGTTACCTATGCGGAGTGGGGTCACAGGCCCAGGGGCACCCCTGCCCAAGCAGGTAACCAGGGAGCTCACGCTTGCATGGTTTTCCTGGGGTGAGAGAAAAGTTACCAGATTTAGTAAACAGAAATACAGGAGGCTGTGAATTTTGGATAGCACTTTAAAAGATTTGGGGACCAGCCTGACCAACATGGAGGAAACCCCATTCCTACTAAAAATATAAAATTAGCCAGGCGTGGTGGCGTAGGCCTGTAATCCCAGCTACTCAGGCAAGAGAATCACCTGAACCTGGGAGGCAGAGGTCGCAGTGAGCTGAGGTCGTGCCATTGCACTCCAGCCTGGGCAACAAGAACAAAACTCCATCTCAAAAAAAAAAAAAAATTCTGGCCAGGGCATGGTGGCTCATGCCTGTAATCCTAGCACTTTGGGAGGCCAAGGCGGGCAGATCACCTGAGGTTGGGAGTTTGAGACCAGCCTGACCAACATGGCAAAACCCCGTCTCTACTAAAAATACAAAAATTAGCCAGGCACAGTAGCACATGCCTGTAATCCCAGCTACTCAGGAGGCTGAGGCAGGAGAATCGCTTGAACCCGGGAGGCGGAGGCTGCGGTGAGCCGAGATCACGCCATCGCACTCCAGCCTGGGCAACAAGAGCAAAACTCCGTCTAAAAAAAAAAAAATTATTTTGTACATTGGGAGGCCAAGGTGGGTGGATTGCTTGAGGTCAGGAGTTCAAGACCAGCCTGGCCAACATGATGAAACCCTGATTCTATTAAAAAGTACAAAGAAAAAAATTAGCCAGGCATGGTGGCTCATGCCTGTAGTTCCAGCTATTCAGAAGGCTGAGGCAGGAGAATCGCTTGAACCTGAGAGGTGGAGGCTGCAGTGAGCCAGGATCGTGCCACTACACTCCAGCCTGGGTGACAGAGCCAGACTCCATCTCAAAAAAAAAAGAGTATTATTTTATACAGTATTTTATCTGGTAGCCCAAGATCAGAGTGCCTGGCAGAACAGTTATTTCGCCAGTCCTGGAAGGGAGGCAGGGGTGGGCGACCCCCTTTGCATGCCCTCACCTCATGTGGAGGCACCGTGGACATACTGGGAGAGGTGGACAACGGAGCCAACTTGAGTCCAGCCCTGGCTCTGCCACTTACTCAGCAGAGTCCCTTGGAGGGCTGGTGACACATGTCTACACCAGTCATGCTGACTCTCAGGGCTCTGCAGGCGGCAGTTCAGCAGTGGCTCGCTGTGCCTTGCTCCCCAGCCTCTGGGTGCCATCCAGGGGAGGCACGGCGGTCCCACTGTGTCTGGGGTGGTGCTGGGACCAGGCTGGAACCTGGGTGACCCTCTGAAACACTCTCCCTGCCCCAGGACCCATTGGACCCATGAAGAAGGTGCTGGTTGACAATCCTAAGAACCGGATGCTGCTCATCGAGAACCTGCGGGAGTCCCAGCCCTACCGCTACACGGTGAAGGCGCGCAACGGGGCAGGCTGGGGGCCCGAGCGGGAGGCCATCATCAACCTGGCCACCCAGCCCAAGCGGCCCATGTCCAGTGAGTGGTGGGCAGGGAGGTGAGGGGCAGACGGGGTAGGGGGACAGAGGGCAGCAGCCAGGGCCCTGGCTCACTCCCCTGCCCTGCAGTCCCCATCATCCCCGACATCCCCATCGTGGACGCCCAGAGCGGGGAGGACTACGACAGCTTCCTCATGTACAGCGATGACGTTCTACGCTCTCCGTCCGGCAGCCAGAGGCCCAGCGTCTCCGATGACACTGGTGAGTGGGCCTGGGACCCACAAGAAGTCAGTGGGGGCCTGGGGTACAGAGTGAGTCCACCGGGTCCAGAGAGAGCAAAGGGGCCGGCAACCAGGGGTCGTGGAGGTTAAGAGAGCCTAGGACAAAGGCGATGGTGGGCACATCTCTACAACTTGAGGAGACACAGCTTTACAACTTGAAGGTTCACCAGCTGTGCCATGGACGCAGGAACTCAGGCCACCCCCCAGGGGCAGGCCTGGCCCAGGAGCCCTAAGCAGCCTCACAGTCACCAGCTGCGAGGTCTCCTTTGCCTTACTTACATTATTTAATTATTTATACAGTATTTTTATTACGGTATCATAATACAGCCGCCTGGCAGGGGTGGGAGAGCCAAGGAGACAAGAACACCCCCCACTGGCTCTGTCCTTCCTCCTTGATTCCCAGCAGTGTGCTGCAGAGCCCTTAGCTGGGGCTCCTGAGTGCTCAGTTTCAGCTCTGGCTCCACTGTGGGACATCAGATGAATCACTTAGCATCTCCGGGCATCAGTTTTCTGATCTGTATAACGGGATACCAATCACACAGTACCATGAGTGGAAAAGGCTCTTGGGCGCGTATGTCATTTGTATTTTCTCCCGTCCCTGCCCATGCTTCCACACCTGCCCCACCCCATGAACACATACTGGCCCCACGGAGCTAAGCTTGGGCTTAAGGAGCCGTTTTGAGAGGCTCAGGTGGAGCGCAGCTGGTATGACTCTGGAACCCCAGCTCAGCTGCTTCTAACACTACCTTCGAAGCACTGGGTGGCTTGCAAAACGGTCCCTGGGAGGCAGGCAAGGGCGAGATTCCTCTCTCCATCGTACAGACGGGAAACTGAGTCTCAGAGAGGTTAAGTAAGGCAAGGGCGACCTCATAACTGGTGACAGAGCCTAGGCTTCCCCCAGGTCTCCTGGCAGGTCCAGGGGTCTCTCCTCCCCAGCTGTGCCAAGGCTACACTTGCTCATCTGGAAAGGCTCCCGCCGTGCAAGGGTCTCACCTGCCGCGGGGCTTCGCGGCCCGCCCGGTCATGCGCATCTACCCCCGCCCCCATCACTCACCCCGGGATCCCGGGAGCCGGAGATGGGCTCCCTTCGCAGCGTCTCCGGCCTTCCCCCACCTGGCCCTGCTCGGCCCGGCGTCCCCTGGCGGTGCCAACGCGGCCCTTCGTTGTTCCCAAGGCTGCGGCTGGAAGTTCGAGCCTCTGCTGGGGGAGGAGCTGGACCTGCGTCGCATCACGTGGCGGCTGCCCCCGGAGCTCATCCCGCGCCTGTCGGCCAGCAGCGGGCGCTCCTCCGACGCCGAGGCGCCTTATGGGCCCCCGGATGACGGCGGCGCGGGCGGGAAGGGCGGCAGCCTGCCCCGCGTTGCGACACCGGGGCCCCTCGGAGGTGACAGGGTTCACCCGCCACGCCCTCATCCGCGCCCACGCAGACTCACTAGCGCCGGCGGGTCTGGGGGCCTGGGGTGGGCGTCTGTGCTGCCTCGGGTGTTTCAGCCAGGCTGGGGCCTTGGCCACTGAGGGCATAGCCCCTCAGAGGCAGGGCCCAGTGCTAGGGGACACCCGAGGCAGACGCTTGGGCCCTTATGGTGCCTGCCTGCCCAAGGGGTGCAAATTTAGAAGTCTGTCCAGGGAGCAGACACTGGCACCCAAGTAGACCCCTCAGGGTCCCCAAAGGACAGGAGGGAACGCTTCAGGACCTCCGCAGGACAGGGCTAACTGTAGGGTCAGATGTGCTCACACCCATATAGTGGCCGCCAGAGGACACGGGCTGTGAAAACCTGGGTGGCCCTTGGGCTCCTCCAGGGACATAGGGCCTCTGTCCCTAGTGCTTTGAGGGAAACTGGTTGTATTTAAGCCAAAGTCACCCGGAGGGTGGGTGACCAGGAATGCCCAGGGCCCAGCCTGCCCCACAGGGCCTGTGTCCACTAGGCCTGAGCAAGTGACCCTGCTCTCTGCCCGCAGAGCACCTGATGAATGGCCGGATGGACTTTGCCTTCCCGGGCAGCGCCAACTCCCTGCACAGGATGACCACGTCCAGTGCTGCCTATGGCACCCACCTGAGCCCACACCTGCCCCACCGCGTGCTAAGCACGTCCTCCACCCTCACACGGGACTACCACTCACTGACCCGCTCGGAACACTCACACTCGGCCACACTGCCCAGGGACTACTCCACCCTCACCTCCGTCTCCTCCCACGGTGAGTGACCTCAGCCAACCCTGCCTCTCCCACTAATCCTTCTCTTCCAGCTCCTGGAGCCTCAGGCTTTGGCCTGCTGTCCCCACAGCCCATCCTCCAACACACACACACACTCATGCATGTGTGCACACACATGCACGTGCACATACATGTGTGCACATACATGCACGCATGCACACATCTATGCTGACATGCACACACATGCATGCATGCACACACACAGGCACACATGCACGCACACGGGCACACATGCATGCACACACAGGCGCACATGCATGCACACACAGGCAGACATGCACGCACACAGGCACACGTGCACACAGGCACACATGCACGCACACAGGCACATATGCATGCACACAGGCACATATACATGCACACAGGCACACGTGCACACAGGCACAGGCATGCACACACAGGCACATATGCACACACAGGCACACAGGCATACACAGGCACACATGCATGCACACACAGGCACACGTGCACACACACATGCACATATGCATGCACACACAGGCACACATGCACGCACACACAGGCATGCATGCACACACACAGGCACACATGCACGCACAGGTACATATGCATTCACACACAGGCACACAGGCACACATGCATGCACACACACAGGCGCACACATGCACGTACAGGCACATATGGATTCATACACACAAGCACACACAGGCACACATGCATGCACACACAGGCACACATGCATGCACACACAGGCACTCATGCATGCACACAGAGGCACACATGCATGCACACACAGGCATGCACACACAGGCACACAGGCACACACACTCCCTGCTCCTCTCACTCTTGTTTTGTCCCACCCTAGGCCTCCCTCCCATCTGGGAATACGGGAGGAGCAGGCTTCCGCTGTCCTGGGCCCTGGGGTCCCGGAGTCGGGCTCAGATGAAAGGGTTACCCTCTTCCAGGGGCCCACGAGACTCTATAATCCTGGCTGGGAAGCCAGCAGCGCCCTCCTGGGGCCCAGGTAGTACAGGGGTGGCCATCCTGTCTCCACCGCTGTCCTGCTCCATCTGCCATCCAGCCACCATAGCAGCCGCCAGCTGTGCCCACCGCTTCCCCTCCATTCCATCCACAGGACCCCTGCCTGCCCACAGGTGCTAACCACCTGCCCCACCATCAGTGCTGACGCCTAACACTGCCTCTGCCCTTCCAGGGGGCGGGGCTGGGGCTGGGGCTGGGGCAGGCTAGGAGCCAGGCCAGCTGAGGTGAGGGGTGTGGCTGGCAGACACACAGGGCTCACGCTCTCTTAGCACAGACGAGGGCCCATACCCTCCTGAAGGATGTGCAGGAGGTGCTGGGCAGCCTGGACAGGGTGTTGCAGGGTGAGTGAGTTGTCCAGCCAGCGGTCAGTGTGGACATGCCAGCCGAGGGAGGGAGGCCGGGGGCAGCACTGTGACTCCCACTGAGACCCCAGCCCCTGCATCTCTGGCTGACTGTGGCCTCCTGTCCCCAGACGCTCGCCCGACTGCTGGTGTGCCCGACACACCCACCCGCCTAGTGTTCTCTGCCCTGGGGCCCACATCTCTCAGAGTGAGCTGGCAGGAGCCACGGAGTGAGCACGCGCTGCAGGGCTACAGCGTGGAGTACCAGCTGCTGAATGGCGGTGAGGCACAGCCCTGCAAGGCCTGGCCCCAGCGTGACACGCGGGGCACCTCGGCTGTGTCAGGAACCCACCCAAGTCCCTTGAGCTCTAAAAGGCCCCATCCAGACTGAGAGGGTCTCACCCCATTCCTCACCCCTCTTCTGAGGTCTCACCCACCCCTCTGGGCCTCTCTCCTGGTCATTCTCTGTGTTTGCGTAACAAGGCCGCTTTGGCCTGAGATCCTAGGGCCTCTGCTGGCCTGAGATGCCTTTGGGGGAATGAGGAAGTGCCACTTCCCTGGGCAGGCACATTCAAAGCAGCATGACCGGGCACAGGATTTTGCCCAAACATGAGTGGGATTCCAGGCTCCACTCTTATATAGTACACAACCTGAACAACCAGCCACACCATACTGTACCCAACCTGTATGCAAACCACAGCCAGTCCTGGGCGGGTGATAACTAGTCCCGGGTGGGCGATAACTAGTCCTGGGCGGGTGATAACTAGTCCCGGTGGGTGATAACTAGTCCCAGGTGGGTGATAACTAGCCCTGGGCGGGTGATAACTAGTCCCAGTGGGTGATAACTAGGTCTCCGTGGCAGCTCAGGGAAGAGGGGTCAGGCCAGGGGTGGGAGTAACACTGCACTGCCTGCCCCCACACGACCCCCCAGGCGAGGTGCGTCGGCTCAACATCCCCAACCCTGCCCAAACTTCGGTGGTGGTGGAAGACCTCCTGCCCAACCACTCCTACGTGTTCCGCGTGCGGGCCCAGAGCCAGGAGGGCTGGGGCCGAGAGCGTGAGGGCGTCATCACCATCGAATCCCAGGTGCACCCGCAGAGCCCACTCTGTCCCCTGCCAGGTGAGTTGCCTCCCCCAGCCCCACACTGCCCCCATCATGCCCGCCACCCACCCACACGCTGACGTTCTTCCTCTGCTGCCCCCAGGCTCTGCCTTCACTTTGAGCACCCCCAGTGCCCCAGGCCCGCTGGTGTTCACCGCCCTGAGCCCAGACTCGCTGCAGCTGAGCTGGGAGCGGCCACGGAGGCCCAATGGGGATATTGTCGGCTACCTGGTGACCTGTGAGATGGCCCAAGGAGGAGGTGCTGCCCGCCCCTGGGGACAGGGGTGGCCAGGGCAGGGGTAGAGAGCGGCCTGCAGAGGCTGAAGGCATCTTCCCTGCTCAGGGACAGCCACTACATTCCGGGTGGACGGAGACAGCCCCGAGAGCCGCCTGACCGTGCCGGGCCTCAGTGAGAATGTGCCCTACAAGTTCAAGGTGCAGGCCAGGACCACCGAGGGCTTCGGGCCAGAGCGTGAGGGCATCATCACCATCGAGTCCCAGGACGGAGGTGGGCACCTGTCCCTTCCTTCACCCTCAACCCATCCTCAGGCCGTGCCTTCTCCTGGCACCACCCTCTGACCGGCCGATCTGCCCACCCCAGGCCCCTTCCCACAGCTAGGCAGCCACGTCGGGCTCTTCCAGCACCCACTGCAAGGCGAGTACAGCAGCATCACCACCACCCACACTAGCACCACGGAGCCCTTCCTAATGGGTGAGCACTGAGGGCCGGGGGTCCCGGCTCTGCCGGGACAGGGAGTTAGCAGAGGGAGAGGGGCAGACCCCAGGCGGGTCAGCCACTGCCACCTCCTCCACAGACGGGCTGACCCTGGGGACCCAGCACCTGGAGGCAGGTGGCTCCCTCACCCGCCATGTGACCCAGGAGTTTGTGAGCCGGACACTGACCACCAGCGGAACCCTCAGCAGCCAGGTGGACCAACAGTTCTTCCAAACCTGACCGCCCCCGCCACCCCACCCCACTCCTGCTACGTCCTGGAATCCAGGCCTCCTCCCTGCTCCTCTCCCAGAGCCTCCTCAGCTACTCCATCCTTGCACCCCGGGGGCCCGCCCAGCCCACCCGCATGCACAGAGCAGGTGTCAGGTGTCCTCTGGGAGGCATGAGGTGGGCAAGGTCCCTCCTCTCTGGTCCCAAACCTATTTGTAACCAAAGAGCTGGGAGCAGCACAGGGACCCAGCCTTTGTTCTGCACTTAATAAAAGGTTTTGCTACTGCGAGGCCCTGCCTTGCCCTTTCTTCTGCGGCCTGAGAGGTGCTCCCCTAGGGTAGGGGAGCTGTCCTGACACCCTCCTTCTCTGACGCCCAAGCAGACACCCACCTCTAGAGGCAGGCAGGTTCCACGCTGGAGGCACAAGTTTATTGAGCACCCAGATATGGAAGGCGGCACCGGGCACAGAGCTGTGGGACTGGCCTGCAGGCCCTGCATCCCCGCTGTGTGCGGTCCTGGGGGCACCTCACAAGGGCAGCACCTTGGCTCCATCGGCCGCTTGAGAGAGGTAGAAGGTGGCGGTCCCGCTGTACTGCTCCTAAGAGAGGCGGGCCCGGGGTGAGTGGCAGGGCCCTGGGAAGCCGCCGCTCCTGCCCACCCAAGCCCCGGTACCTGCCCACCTGGATGTGCTGCATGGCCTGGGGAGTGGCTGAGGCCTCCAGTAGTGTCACTGTGCAGCCACCGAAGCCACCACCCGTCATGCGGCTGCCATAAACCCCAGGCACAGCGAGCGCGGCCTCCACCAGCTGGTCCAGCTCTGGGCAGCTCACCTGGTAGTCATCTCTGCAGAGAAGATGTTGGAGGGGTGGGCCTGGGCCAGCCTGGGTCCAGCAGGAGTGGGGCGCCCAGAGGGCCTCACCTGAGCGAGCGGTGGCTCTCCACCATGAGGCGGCCGAAGCCTCTGTAGTCCCCGCGCTTCAGGGCGGCTGCTGCCTGGGCTGTGCGCCGAATTTCCCCTACCACGTGCCGGGCCCGCCGGAAGCCCTCCTTGCTCACCAGGTCCCTGGCAGCTGGGGAGGAAAAAGGAATCAGCAGCCGCCCTCCCACTGCCTGGTGCCCCGATGCCTGTGGGGGCTGGCAGACAGTAATGGCAGTGGCCCTGCCGGGGCGCTCAACAGTGAAGGGTGGAAGGCCAAGGGGGGCAGAGCAGCCTGGCACTCTTGGGCATGGGTCTGAAGAGCCCCCTCATCACAGCGCCTCCTCCCCTGACTGTAAAATGGGACACCTTGGTCCTTCAGGGCGCAGTGATGGTGGAAACCCTCTGGTCTCCAAGGTGAGTGCTGCCCTCAAGAGGCCACCATGGAGCAGCAGGAGAAGAAATTCTGCTGAGCACCATGGAGCCTCGAGGGCTGGGGCTCCAAAGAGGGGGCAGGAGCAGCCAGGGACCAGCAGGCTGTCCCATCTGGCTGGAGCTGAGGCTGGAGGGGCACCTGGGTCAGTACGGGTCCTGACTTGGTACTGTGCCTGGCCAAACACACAGGTTTAAGGGGGAAGGTTGTTAGGGCAGGTGGCATGGCGGGATGGAGGGGCAAGTAGATTCAAAGGACTAAGAAATGGGTGCGGTGCCTCACGCCTGTAATCCCAGCACTTTGGGAGGCTGAGGCAGTCGGATCACTTGAGGTCAGGAGCTCAAGACCAGCTTGGCCAACATGGGGAAACCCTGTCTCTACTAAAAATACAAAAATTAGCTGGGCATAGTGGCAGGCGCCTGTAATCCCAGCTACTCGGGAGGGAGGCTGAGGCCGGAGAATCACTTGAACCTGGGAGGCGGAGGTTGCAGTGAGCAGAGATAGTGCCACTGCACTCCGGCCTGGGCAACAGAGACGCCCTCTCAGAGGAAACAAAGAAAAATGAAATGAATGGAAATGAGATAGTGGGCGGTGTTTTAGGAGGGAAGAAAACTGAGCATGTCTTGGAGGCTGAGGGAAGGAGCCAGGCAGCGGAAGGAAGGAGAGGGACTGGGGCTTCTAGGGCAGGACTCTGGAGGAGGCAGGGTGAGTTGCTCCTAGGCAGAAGGAGACCTGGAGGAGGGGCAGCAAGGACAGGCTGGGGTGGGGAGGAGGGACCGACTCGTTCCAGTGTGAAAACCTTGGCCAAGGTCATCTGCACAGAGCAGGCAGGGCAGGTCTGAGCGCTGCTCTGGAGAACGTGACGGTTCATAAAGGAAAAGGACAGCGTGGTCCTTCGGAGCGGTCTAGTGTCCCGGAGATGGGCACACCTACACTGCCAGGAAGGGGCAACTCAGTGTGGGCAGCACAGCCAGGCAGTCAAGAGCGTGAGGCCTGGAGCTAATCTGTCCAGACAGGGTTCAGATCCCAGCGCTGCCTCTCACTGGAGATTCCCCCATCAAAAACATAAGAATTATGGTAACAGAATGTGCTTTAGAGTTTTGGGGGAATTAAATGAGTTAATACCGATACGACCTTAAAACTGTCCAACAGACTACCCTCCTGGTCCAATAGGAGCAGAAGCCTTAAAAATCTTTTCCTTTTTTTTTTTTTTGGAGACAGGGTCTCACTCTGTGGCCCAGGCTAGAGCGCAATGGTAGAATCACAGCTCACTGCAGCTTCAACCTCCTGGGCTCAAGTGATCCTCCCACCCCAGCCTCTAAGTAGCTGGGACTACAGGCACATACCACCATGCTTGGCTAATTTTTGTATTTTTTTAGAGATGGGGTTTTGCCATGTTGCCCAGGCTGGTCTCAAATTCCTGAGCTCAATGAATCTTCCCGCCTTGGCCTCTCAAAGTGCCAGGATTACAGGCACAGGTGTGAGCCACTGCACGCAGCCTAGAATACTTGTGTCATCTCGACTCTGTAATACTACTCCTAAGAATCCATTCCTAAGAAAATATTAAGAGAATGCAGATAGGCCAGGTGTGGTGGGCTCATACTTGTGCCTATAATCCTAGCACTTTGGGAGGACGAGGCAGGCGGATCACTTGAGGTCAGAAGTCCAAAACCAGCCTGGCCAATATAGTGAAACCTCATCTCTACTAAAAACACAAAAAAACAAAAAAAAAAACAAGGCCGGGTGCAGTAGCTCACACCTGTAATCCCAGCACTTTGAGAGGCTGATGCGGGCAGGTCATGAGGTCAAGAGTTTGAGACCAGCCTGACCAACATGGTGAAACCCCTTCTCTACTAGAAATGCAAAAATTAGCTAGGTGTGGTGGTGCCTGCCTGTAATCCCAGCTACTTGAGAGGCTGAGGCAGGAGAATTGCTTGAACCCGGGAGGTAGAGGTTGCAGTGAGCCGAGATTGCTCCACTGCACTCCAGCCTGGGCAACAGAGAGACCGTGTCACAAAAAAAAAAAAAAAAAAAAAAAATAGAGCCACACTGAGCTGGGCCTTTCATGGTCTAAGATGGGGTTCTGAGATAATGGTTAGTTAAAAAAAAAAAAAAGTGGCAAGTGGGCTGGGCACAGTGGCTCATGCCTAATCCCAACATTTTGGGAGGCCAAGACAGGAGGATCATTTAAGACCAGAGTTCAAGACAGCCCGGGCAACACTGCAAGACCCTGTCTCTACAAAAATC